>NW_023602073.1:10741266-11941266 GCF_014898055.3 Talpa occidentalis
TTATTAAATGTATTAGGCCTCTCAGAGTTTTTGTTGTTGTTGTTGAGTCTTTAAGGTTTTTCATTATACAAGATCAGGGCATCAGCAGAGATAATTTTATTAATTTTTATTTATTATTTGGATGTCTTTTATTCCTTTTTGTTGTCTAATTTCTTTGACTATATTGAATGATGAGAATGGACAACCTTTACTTGCTCCTGACATTAGAGACAATGCTTGCAATCTTTCACCATTGCTTATGGTGTTAGTTAGATGTGGGTTTGTCATCTGTGGTTTTTACTGTGTATGCTTTTTATGTCTCCAATTTGCTTGAGTTTTTACCATTAAGGAGTGTTGAATTTAGTCAAATGTTTTTTCTGCATCTATTGAGGTGATCATATTATTTTTAACTTTTTTTAAATTGTGCTATATCAAATTTATGTATTTGTGGAGTTAAACAAACCTTACCTTCTTTTTTAATATTTTATTTTATATAATTCTTAAATCATTTTTCATTTTTGCACAATGTATGCATTTTCATTATGGTTTATTCCCCATACAATTCCCGCCCTCCCTTATTTTGGACCTGATCCTTCCTCTTCTCCCCACCCCCCACCCCCGTTAGTGTGTCTCTGATTTATAGTTGCTTGTTGATTTTGATTTTTCTTTATTATAATTAGTCTTTTTCCTAGTCCCTTATTTAAGTTTGCTAAATTCCTGCAATGAGTGAGACCATCCGGTATTTTTCTTTTTCTTTCTGGCTTATTTCGCTGAGCATGATCCCTTCCAGCTCCATCCATGTGGCTGCAAATGGCATGAGTTTATCTTTTTTGATTGCTGAGTAATATTCCATTTTGTATATATACCACATCTTCTTGATCCAGTCACCTATTTTGGGGGATTTGGGTTGTTTCCATAGCTTAGCTATTATAAATAGTGCTACTATAAACATAGGGGTGCAGGTGCCCTTTTGAATTACCTAGAAGTAGAATTTGGGTAAATACCTAGGAGTAGAATTGCTGGATCATATGGAAGCTCTCAGGTTGAGGAATCTCCACACAGCTTTCAATAGTGGTTGGACCATTTTGCACTCCCACTAGCAGTGCAGCAGAGTCCGACTTGATCATGGTATCTAATCCTTTGCATGTGTGTTGAATTTGGTTTGCTAAAATTTTGTGAAGAATTTTTTATGTATATTCATGAGGGATGTTAACCTATGGTTTTCTTGTAGTCTTCTTATCTGGCTTTGGTATTAGGGTCATATTGGCCTTGTAAAATGTCTTTGGAAGTATTCCCTGCTCTTCAATTCTTTTGGAAGAGCTGAGAAGATTTGTTATTAATTCATTAAGGTTTGGTAGAACTTATCAATAAAGCCATCAGGTCCTGGGTTTTTCTTTGTGAGAAAGTTTTTGATGACTGATTCAATATCCTTACACATTATTGCTCTGCTCAGTGTTTGATGATTCAGATAGCATGTTTCTGGAAATTTATGTATTTTTTTAGGTTGTCCAATTTATTGGCATATAAATTGCTTATGGTAGTGTCTTGTGAACCTTTGTATTTCTATGGTATCGGTTGTAAGGTTTCTTCTTTCATTTCCAATCTTCTTTGTTTGAGTCTCCTCTTTTTTTTTTTTTTTCCTAGTTACTGTAGCTAAAGATTTATTAATTATGTCTTTTTAAAAATCCAGTTCTCAGTTCCATTGATCTTTTCTGATATTTCTTTTGGCCCCTTCTTCATTTATTTCTGCTCCAATCTTTCTGGTTCCTTCCTTCTGTTAACTTTGGGCTTTGTTCATTCTTCTTTTCTTTTTTTTTTTAAATAATAAATTTTATTTTTATATCCCCCATACAATTGCAAACCCCCCCATTCTGACCCCAATCCCTCCCCTCCCGCTCCCCACCCTCCAAAAAGTGTCTCTGGTTCATAGTTTTTTGTTGATTCTGATTTTCACTTTCTTATAGTTATTCATTTTCCTGGTCCCTTATTTAAGTTTTCTAGATTCCTGCTATGAGTGAGGCCATCCGGTATTTTTCTTTTTCTTTTTGGCTTATTTCGCTGAGCACGATCCCTTCCAGCTCCATCCATGTTGCTGCAAATTGCATATGCTTATCTTTTTTGAATGCTGAGTAATATTCCATGGTGTATATGGACCACATCTTCTTGATCCAGTCATCTAATTTTGGGCATTTGGGCTGTTTCCAAAGCTTAGCTGTTGTAAACAGTGCTGCTATAAACATAGGGTGCAGGTGCTCTTTGGAATTGATGTTTCTGTGTCCTTTGGGTAAATACCTAGGAGTGGAATTGCTGGATCATATGAAGCTCTATGTTTAGTAGGTCCAGAAATCTCCACACAGCTCTCCAGAGTGGTTGGACCAGTTTGCACTCCCACCAGCAGTGCAGGAGAGTTCCTTTTTCTCCACATCCTCACCAACATTTGTTGTTGCTAGTTTTTTTAATATGTGCCATTCTCACTGGTGTAAGATGGTATCTCATGGTAGTTTTGATTTGGGCAGAAGAGCTAAAAAGAAACTTCTCTGAAGAGGAAATGCAAATAGCCAACAGGCATATGAAAAAATGTTCAACATCACTTGTAATCAGGGAAATGCAAATCATTCTTCTTTTCTAGTTGCATACATAGTTTGCTCATTTGAGACCATTCTTTCTTTTTTAACAGGGGTATTTACCAATCTAAACTTCCCTCTTAGAACTGATTTCCTGCATCTCATAAGTTTATATGTTGTGTTTCCATTTTTATTTCAAGGTATTTTTTATTGTCCTTCTTATTTCTTCACTGACCCACTGTTCAGTAGTATGTTGTTTAATTTCAACATATTTGTGGATTTTCCAGTCTTACTCCTGTTATTGATTTCTAGTTTTATACATCTGTGGTCAGAAAAGATACTTGATATGATTTCAGTCTTCTTAAATGTGCTCAGAACTGTTTTGTGGCCTAACATATGATCTATTCTGGAAAATGTTCCTTGTGTACTTGAGAACAATATGTATTCTGCTGCCGTTCAATGGAATGTTCGATAAATGTCTTTCAGGTGTGTTTGGTCTGAAGTATAGTTCAAGTCCAATGTTTCTTTATTGATTTTCTGTCTGAATGATCTATTCATTGTTGACAGTGGGGTATTGAAGTTCCCTATTATTTTTGCAGTGTTGTCTATTACTCCCTTTGTATCTGTTTGTATTTGCTCAATATATTTAGGTGTTCCAGTGTCGGGTGGATGTATATTCACAATTGTTATTTTCCTTTGATGAATTGATCTCTTTATCATCATATAATGACTTTGTCTCTTGTAACAGTTTGACTTACAGTCTGTTTTGTCTTATATAAGCATAGCTGTCCCTCTTTTCTTTGGTTTCAATTTGCATAGCATCTTTTCCATCCCATCACTATTAGCCTATGTGTGTCCTTGAAATTGAAGTGAGTTTCTTGTAGGGAGCATATGACTGGCTTTTTTAAAATTCACTTAGTCACTTTGTATTATTTTGATTTGAAAATTTAATCCACTTGTATTTAAAGTAATTATTGATAGTTAAAGACTTACTGTTGACTTCTTATTGTTTTCTGGCTGTTCTATAATTTCTTTGCTCATATCCTTTCTTTGTGAAAGGATGACTTTCTGTAGTGGGATACCTTGATTCCTTTCACTTTGTCTTGTGTGTATCTAGTGTAGATTTTTGTTTTGGTTACCCTGTGATTTACTTGAAATAACAATATGACAGTCTGTCTTAAGCTGAAAATTTCAATCCTGCAAACTCTACTCTTTCACCCCCCCCATGTTATACTTTTTAATGTTCTGCTTTGCCTTTTTATATTGTGTATTCAATAAAAATTATTCTAGGTATAACTATTTTTAATACTTTTGTCCTTTAATACGTTTGTACTAGAGGTGACAATTACCTCTAGTAAGTGTTAGCACACCTCAGTATTCATCTGTTCTGAGTCTGATTATATACTTAACTTTACCTATGTGTTGTATATTTTTGTGTGACTGGTTAGTGCTTTTTTATTTTAGCTTGGTTAACTCTTTTCAGAGTTTCTTACAAGGCAGGTCCAGTGCCATGAACTCCCTCAGTTTTTGTTTTTTTAAGAAAAGTCCTTATTTCACTTTCATTTCTGAAGGATAGCTTTGTATGTAAAATATTATTTAAGAAAGTATAATGCCATCCTGTTCTCCTGGCTTGGAAAGGTTTCTGTTGAGAAATCCACTGATAAACTTACAGGAGTTCTACTGTATAAGAAAAAAAAATTTTCCCTTGCTGCTTTTAAAATTCTCTCTTGTCTTTGAATTTGGATATATTTTCAAATGAATATTATTTTGGATTGAAATTTTAGGGTAACCTATTAGCTTCAGCTTGGATGTCCAATATTTTCTCCAAGTCGTGGTTCTCAGTCAGTATTTCTTTAAATAAGTTTTCTACCCCTTTCTCCTTCACTCCTGCTTTGTCCCAAAGATATATAAATTGCTTCTCATAATGGTGTCCCATAGTGTTTATTCCTTTTCATTCTTTTTTCTTTCTGCTCCTCTGACTGGATAGTTTCCAACAATCTATTTTCAAGTTCACTGATTTTTTTCTTCTGCTTGACACAGCCTGCTGTTGAAGTTCTCTGTTGAATTTTCCAGCTCAGTATTACATTCGTCAGCTCCATAATTTATCTTTGGCCCGTTTTTATCTTTTATATTTCATTGTTTCTTGGTTTTTTAAAAGTGTTTTCCTGATTTCGTTGAATTGTTTATATTCTCTTGTGGCTCTCTGAGCATGTTTTAAACAATTATTTTTACTTCCTTGTTAGGTAATTTCTGTATCTCCATTTCTTTTCAGTTTATTGCTGGATGTTTGTTGTGCTCCTTTGGTGGTGGCATGTTTCCATGATTCTTTGTGATCCTGTAGTCTTGTGTGGGTATCTGTGCCCTTGAAGAAATAATCATCTTCCCAGATTTTATTGATTGATTTTTAGGAAGGCAAAATCTTCACTTGTGAGTAGTGGCACACTGGAGTTTGCTGGGGCCACCAATATATCAGTGCAGGGCACTAAGTATAGGGACATGTGGTATCTCTGGGTCCACATAGGATATGTTGATTCAGCACCTAGTTTTCTGGGGTTCATAGTATCAACAATTGTGTGGTCTTTAGTACTTTTGTGGGTTTGGAGAGGCTTCAAGGTCTACTGAGATTCTCAACAGCACATCCAGGTCCAACATATAAATATTAGGGCAGGCAGCGATGATGCTTGTGGTATGTACACATTTGGCTGTAGCAGCTATAGGTACCAGTGTAGTGGCAAAAGCTAGATGCAAACACACACATGGAGGAGGGGGCCAAAGCCGGCAGCAAGGACCAGGCTAACTGTAGGTATACTGGCAGCTTGGGACTTCTGGCTGTCTATGTGCATCACTATGACTGCTGGTTCTTGCTATAGGAAGACAGCAGTGGAGGCTGGTGTTGAAAGTCAGGCTTGGAGTGTGCAAGTGCACAGCTGGAGAGATGAGCTGCAGGTAAGCACAGTGTTGCAGGTCAGTGACAGGAGACCGATTAGGGGTCTTCACTGGCAGTGTGCCCTCCTGTGCCTGCGTGGTCTCTCCATGAGTGTGCACATGACAGTGGAGATAACTGGTAACAGATACTGGGCTGGAGGTGTGCAGGTAGATAACTACGGGGTGAATTGTAAGTCAGCCCAGTGGTGCAGGTCAGTGACAGGAAATAGGGTTTACTACAGACTTACCAGCAGCTCTGGGAAATTTGGCTGTTGATGTTACCTGGGTGTAGACATGGAAATGAAGGGGATGATAGGGGTCAGGTTGGAAGTGTGCAGTTGGAAGGGCTGTCCCCAAACCCACACATGGTGGTGGGGGTCAGCTATAATGTCTAGACTGCAGTCTTGCATTTATTTGTACAGCCTCAGGGCTGAGCTGGTTGCCACTTTACACCAGCTCTGGTGGAGGTTGGGCTGCTGGTCAACCAGGAAGCATCATGTTATCTAGAACTACACCCAATACGAGCACTAACTGCCACATACCTGCCATTGTTTTCTTAAATCATGTTATGGGTCACAAAAGGGTGAGAGAGGATGTCCTCACCAATTAAACAGAGCCAAACATAGGGAGTCAAAAACTATTGGTTGCATTTTTGAACCAAGGATGAATGTCACACCCTTATGAAGGATGTGTAGTGTTACTGGCACACAGGAGGCCTAAAGCATCTTTGTAATTAGTCTATAATTAGGAGTGATTATCACAGTCATGTAACAGAGTATACATGGGCCTGTGCTAGCTTAGAACCACAATCTCAAACAATGAAGCACTCACACCAAAACTGACCCAGTGTCAACAACTCCTTACTGGCCTTTCCTGTCCTGTCAGCAAATGTCTTATCTTCCCCCAGGAAGTGCTTATGGAAAAGGTGTCTAGCAGCTTCTAGCACCTCTGCCACTTTGGTGTTTGTCTCAGAGTTGAACTGAAGCAGCGAATTGTCTTCTTTCTGAGAATAGCATGGTGTTTGATAGCATTAGAAAGACATAGCCTTACTCCCTGCCCATGTTTACATTTGGGCTTAAAGCTAGTTTAAATTAACATCTTCAAGATCCCAAGAGAAGAAAGGAATTATTTTTCCAGAGGTGCTGAACTGTTCTATTCATAATAGATGCTAAACTGTTCTATTCATGTATTAGTTTCCTAGGGTTGCTATAACAAATTATCCCAAACCTTGCAGTTTAGTCCAGCAGAAATCTAGTCTCTCTCCATTCTGGTGGCCAGAAGTCTGAAGTCAAGTAGTTGGGAGGATCCTGCTACCTCTGATGTCTCTAGGGGTGAATCCTTCCACACTTCTTCCAGTTTCTGGGGCCTCCAGGCATTCTTACACTTGGGCCTACAGAACTCCAGTCTCTGCTTCTGCCTTCATATGGCCCTCTTCCTTCTCTGTGTGAGTCTCTCAAACCTCTTCCTGCCTTTCTCTTTCAAGCTCACTTGCCATTATATTTAGCACACACCCCAGATTCCAGACAATGTGGATCCTTAACTACATCTGCAAAGATCACATGCACAGGTTTTGCTGCTTAGGACTTGGACATATCTTTTGGAACACCACTGTTCAACCCACCCTGATGGCAATTTTCAACCAAGATGGTGGTCAATAGCTAAATCCTCCTTTGGAATAATGTTGGAAAAGTTTTCTGCATTTCTTTATTCTTGGGGCTTAAGTCTTTCCCAAACTAGGTCCAGGAGCACAAGAACCAAGTTTCACCCCTCTTACTATCTCTTCCCCAAGCTTCCACCACCTCTATCTTCTCCCTTTCATGCTGCAAATCCCCCTTTAAGCACATGGTCCTAGAGAAATGAAGCATCGTGTCCAGGTTACACAACAAGTGAGCACAGGCAGGGCTGGAACTTAGAGTTCCTGATTCCTAATCCAGAGTCCTTTCTGAAATAGTTATTTTAAAATCGTATTGCTGTGGTTATAAAGCATAGGGAGCAGAGCTTTTGAATTAGAACATTAAGTTTTCTGCATTCCTGGCAGCCTTTGTAGGCTGTTTCCAAAGAAACTTATCAGCCTGTCAGCATTCTCACCAGCCCCTCTTACCTTCCCAGTGTCATAGGCACGACAAAGTGCAGACAAATGCGCTTCTCACAACCTCCCCAGCCAATAGCTATCTAGGCAATTTTTCATGTCTCATGTCCAAGGCGTGTGATGGCAGTGACTTTCAGGCAGCTGAGCCACGCTCTAGATCTGTGAACTATGCTGTCAATTTTTATTTTAATCCTCCTTTATTCACAGTTTGATTTCATTTAGGATTGGCCTCACTTCCTGTCCAAATGCCAGGCCTGCGGTCCCACACTAACTGGCAGAACGATATAGTCATCACTACAAAGAAAGCACTCTGCCCCTGGACTTGAGGAGAAGAATCTGGCTTCTGTATTAACTCCCTCCTCCTGTGCAGCTCCCAGTCCTAGAACAATCATCAAAGAACATGAGAAAGAACATCTATACTTTTTTTGTTTCTTGGAATTATGCTGGTTTCGAAATGGTTTATTTTTTTCATCCTTGGATCCAGATTGCTGACTGATGTCCTTGAGGAGTGAGACTAGAGAGAGTCCCTTTTGGGGAAAGGTAGCTGGGCTGGCAGTGGTGACCGCCATGTAGCACATGTTGGGGGTGATGTGTAAATCTGTACACCTGCAGCCGATGTAATGCTATAAACCAACGTCACTTCAATAAAACAGCCTTTAAAAAGAAATGGATAGGCCACATTGTAGATCTCTAAAGTGATAGCCCCCTTGAATAGATTTTAAAAGAGAGATGAATAAATATAGTATTCTGAATCTAACCATTGAATGCTTTTGAAGTCAGAAAATGCATTCTTGGGTAAAGAATTCATCTCAGGTCAAAGGTGAAGGCTAGTGGACCTCCCCAATGGTGCAGCGGTTGAGCGCTGGACTGCGAAGCTGCCTGTAGCACTGGTTTGATCCCTGGCCACCAGCGAGGGTCCCACATGAAGCGCAGACCTCTCCTGCCATGCCCGCTGCTCCCCCAGCAGTGTATTTCGTCAGTCTGCCTGTTCTGCTCCCCGCTCTGGCTCTGGTGAATTCTCTCACCCTCCTGCACTTCTGACTGTACCCAGTGCTTGTATAAATAAATAAATCAATCTTTAAAAAAAAAAAAAAAGTTGAAGGCTAGCGCCTCAGCAGGAACCTAGAGAAATGTCGTGTAGAAAACACAAATAGGGCAAAAGAAGCTCGAATCCATTCCATTTTCAGTTTGGCATCTCAGGATATCAGCAGGAGTTCTGCCAAGGCAAGAAGTGTCCTCCCTTACTCTCTGGCTGCCATGCAGGAAACATCCCCACAGCCAGATTTTCTTGTAGTTTTACCTGTGCTCTCTAACTCAACGTAAACCCACTCTCAGTGTCTGCCTCTTTGGTGCACTTATGGACAGTTGATTTTTGTTGTTGTTTCGTTAAAATCAGGATGGTTAAAATCTAAGAAAAGCAGATGTAAGCCTCAGTCGAGTCTGAGCTGAGCTGGAAGCCCAGTGTCAGGACTAGGCAGAGGATGACGTGAGTTGGAGACTGAGTGGTGAGCACTGGCCACGGACGCCAGGAACGTGCTGGAACTAAACTAGTGTCAGAGGAGGCTGGGAGTGGCCGACAAAAGCAAAAATGGGATTTAGATCTTTTCTGTTCCCCAACAGGAGCCAAGAAGTTAGCGCCACCTCTGTGGAGTCTTGTGTTTAAATCAGGTAGGTCTTATGAAAGGACGACATGTAGATTCCAGAATGTTCCCAGATTTTCAAGCTCAAATACTCTCTTCTACTCAGTCTCCCCAGGTTTCCTCTTCCCATTTATTCAAAATCAGCAGTTTTCTACTTGTGTGCACCCAGGAATGAGACTTTGTGTCTCTCTCCTTCTTACATTTATTTATTTATATGTATTTTACATCATTGTTCATTTTTTGAGCATTTTTTAATTTTATATATTTTTTATATAAAAAATTTTTCATTTTTGTACAAAGTATGCATTTTCATCTTGGTTATAGAGGACACAATTGTTCATTTTGGTGGGACTTTGTTTCTCTTTTGAGACATGAAAATGATGAAGCTGAGACCAGAGAAATGAAGAAACTTGCTTTCTCTCACATTGCTAGTGAGACGCAAAGACAGGACTCAGAACAAGTCCAACTCCATGGCCAGTGTCTTTTCTCCATCTGGGGGAAGATAAACATTTTAGGTGCAGAGAGTTTGAGTTGCCATTATAACATTTATTTGTGACTACACAACAGTTAACCATGGGTCAAGATCCAGAGGAAAGTCTAGGCTAGAAATGTGAATTTGCAATTCATTGCTTGAAAGTTTTTAGGTTGATGAGTATCTTCAGGGTGAGAATATTAAAGGAAGCAAAAAAATGATATTTTTGAAATAATTCCCCAGTTTTATGTGGGTGGGTACAGGAGATAGAAGAGGCAGCCAGAGAGAACTAGGAAAGGCTAGTGCAGTAGCATTTAAGTAAGGACAGAGTTATAAGAAGGAAGCAGTGGTCAAGAGGATTTAATTGGAGGTAACAGTTTGCAGAGCAGAAGACCCAAGAAGAGCAATTTAAACAAATTATAAAGGACCAATCACCCTTGGAGGTCTTCAGTCTAGATCCCTTTTCTGAGTTCTCCACTTGGGTGTTGAAGTATTCACTTCAGCGAAAATACTGCCAATCATTTATTCAGATGTCCTGAATATACATCATGCTTCCTTCCTGCTGCTCCCCAAATCTCATGCTCTTCTATGGTTCTTATTTCAGTGAATAGATCAATAGCCTCTTCTCCAGGAGTAGTCACTATAGCATCTCCTCCACTACCCAGCATCTTCCTAGCTGCAAGGGAGGCTGAGAAATTGGATGGGGTTGACTTGGACCAGGGTCCTACAAATAGTTTCTGCAAAGGGCCAGGTAGTACACAGTTGAGGCTTTCTGATCCTTATGGTCACTGTTGCAACTACTCAAATCTGTCCTTGGAGTAGAAGGCAGCCAGAGACAAAAAGTTGAGTGGGTATATGTCCGTGTTCCAATAAAATTTTATTTCCAAAACCAGGTGGTAGGCTGGATTTGACCTGGGGTAATTTGCCACCCCTGGCTTAGATAAAGCATAGCCTCTTTCTAAAAGCTGGGTGCTTTCGGCTCCAAAGTCATTTTTCTGTAAGCAAGAAGTTAGAGGGACTAGCTCTTGGTCAGCCATTAACAGTGTCTGTCACTCCTGGTTGTTGTTATTTACTTTTCAGCATGAGAAACATCCTTTCCTCTGACTAACAACTATTCACTCTTTGAGGTCTTGCAGAGAATTATGCAAGCCGTTGCAGGAGAAGACAGAGTAGCTTCCCCCATAAACTCCCTGACTGAATTTTGCTTTCTTCCTCTCATGTCCTGAGCTATAGGATGGCATCTGTAGTCACAGGAACAAGTCAACTGTCATGCTGGGTCTCTCTCAGAAAGTCTGCATGTGATTATTAAACTTCTTTTTCACTTTTTCTCTTATCCATCTGCCTGACACTTGTTTGGTTATTTGCCAGCCCAGAAGAACCCAGAGAGGCAATGAATGATTTCCTTTGCTCCCCAACACTGTACTTTTGCTTGCTAATAAAAAGCACAGTTAAATGGTTCCCTGCCTGCTCCCCCACCCCCGACGATTGCTGATGGAAGACTTAGTCACTAATCAGTGACTTTGGCAAAGGGAGCTGCTAATTCTAGAGATCACCAAATTATAAAATTCCTAAACTGATACTCTGACTCTGGAAACTTGATGGAAAGCAAAGTAGGGTTGAAATAAATGGAGAGAGCTGTGAAGCCAGAGCACCTGTGCTGGGGTGTATGTTAATTTGTTTGGAAATATTTATCTATGCATACATAGATGGTGCACTTGATGAGTAACTATATTTGTGCTGCACTTACATGCTTTTCTCTGCCTTTAATGCAATCAGTGCACATTATAGAGGCATGAATATGCAAATGTTGAATAAAGCTTGAATTTTTTAATTAAAAAAGCTAAATCAGGGAAATTATAAGCACCCAATTTAGCATTTTAAATATGAAATGAAATATTCTACTTCATTCCCATTCATTGCCATGGATTTTGTTGATATTCAGCTTGGAACTTGATTATTGTATCCATATCTGTTTTTAAAGGAGTTGGCTTGGGTTTGATGAGGAGTAGCAGGGAGGGAAGACTAGGAAGAAAATGCTTATCTAAAGGAAGGACGTTTTGCCTCTCCTGCTTGACATCGTTGACACACGAAGCATATTATGACTTGTGTACTTGTGAAGAGTATCAGCATATAAATAGTCAGTTGGGAATTAAATTTCCAAAAGGAACCGTTTTTCCCACTCAATTTTCTTTTTTTTTTAAAAAAAGATTTATTTATTTATACAAGAACCAGGTACAGGCAAGATGTATTGGAGGGTGAGAGGATTCACCTGAGACAGAGCGGGGAGCAGAACAGGCAGACTGACGAAATACACTGCTGAGGGGAGCCGCAGGCGAGACAGGAGAGATGTGCCGCGCCATGTGGGTTTCTCACCGGGTGGCCGGGATCGAACCCGTGCTGCAGAGGCTGCGGACAGCTTCACAGCACTGTACTCACTCACCTGCGCCACCAGGGAGGCCCCAATTTTCTTTTAATTTAAAAAAATTACTTTTAAATGGATGTAACACGGCAGCTTATAATGGTGACCTTATTCTCCCCCAGGAATAAATGCAGGTTTTTTTCTGTTCCCTTTTCAAACTGGTAAACAAATGCCCTCTCCAGGCTTCCTTCTTTCCGAAGGGGAAAGTGAGCCTCTCTACTGGCCTGGGATTAAAGGGTCTACACTGTGTTTGGGGTTTGTTATTTATTAAACACTTCCTCATGTGGGATTCAGTGCTGTCCATAATTAAATTACAAAGACTCATGCCAGGCTCTTCGGAGTTTCAAATCTTCTGTGGTCTAAGCAGCTGGGTGATCTTGGCCAAGTGGCTGGTCATATCAATAGCAATTATAGCTTATAATTTTGCAGTAATGTATTCAAAGTGCTTCCACCTTGAAGCACTACCTGAAGTCTAACTTGAAGTCTACCTCTGGGCCTCAGGGGGAGAAGGGTGAGATCATTTTGAAGTCCCTTAAGGAGCTACCATTAGGAGTTCTCCAAGGTGTTTAAGTGAGGGAGAAAGAAAAGGCTAGACTAATGATAATTGCACCAAATTTTACCCTAATTGATATGCTAATGTGAACAAGTTGTAGTAAATCATGACAAAACAACGCTTGGTCCCTGCTGGCCAGTAAAATTCCAAATTTATAAAGTTTTGCACTTAGGGTTCCTGCTTTGGCCACTTTGCAAGGGAAATTCCTCCTGCAGTTTATCTCATCCCTAGTATTTAATGCCAGTTACTACCCTTATAGTTCAAGGCATGCAATCTGGAATTCTCCAAAGAATGTGAAATTCTTCAAAGTCTGGGCCCTCCCCATGACAGTATGGGGGGGGGGTGGATACAAAGTGTTTAAAGCGATCAAGTTGTTACAGATACACTTTTGTTAAAGGGAGGTACCATTTCTCCCACCCCCACTTACATGAAACCAAGTTGGACTATAGGTCTCAGTGCACCATAAACTAGCTTCCCGAGTGGGCGAGCTACTGGGCAGCCATGCGAAGCTACATAACACTGTAGACAGGATGGCCAGGGCGCTCAGTTCATGTGGGCTGACTTGTACCCTGTTACTGGTGGGGATGGGACTTAGAGGAGACAGGTGGAGAGACATGAAGAGACACTTGGGACTGTGGGTAAGAGACACATGGGAAGATGATAATGGCAACCAATATCCCCTTTTGTCCCTGCTTTCTAAGATCTACCTAAACCCCTTCTTGTTGTTCCCCACTAGAAGGTAACTTAGACTTGTGGCAATCTTTCAGGCCTCAGTCGCCCAGCATTGGACCATCCCTGTTTGGCTGATTACCTCAGGAGATGGGTGATTTTGAGGGTTTTATTGGGAAACAATTATCAAGAATACCCTTTCTTCTCTCTATGCACACTAATTCTATTAATGAACTTTCACATGAAGAGTCATTTCCTTTGCCTCTGTGTGGCAAATGGCAGAATTCCTTTTCAACATGCACCCCCTTAATAGTTTGTGGTCCCTGGGTGCCTCTCAGTCATGTGCTACCAAAGTCACCTACAGTGCAGGCATGAAATTCATAGGGACAGCAAAATTTTAATCCATGTCTGTGTTACCTTGTCTTTTCTGAAATCAGGGTGCTGAATTCCCAGTTTAAACTGAGTATTGCTTTTATTTTTCACCCCAGTAAGTAATTTTTTTAATTAAATAGATCTTTTATTTTGGGATATTCTAGACTTACAGAAATGTTGTAAAAATAATACCAAGAGTTCCCATACACCCCTCACCCAGTTCCGTCTAATGCTACCATCTTACATTACATGGTTCCTTTGTCAAGCTGAAGAAATCAAGATAGAATTGCAGACTTTATTTGCATTTCACCAGCCTTGGGAAAATATTTTTAAGTCCTAGGTGATCAAGTTTGTGTGTAGTGGGCAGTTCAGCTATTTCAATTCAATGAACCTGAGTTTATGGCAATCAATGTCATTGAATCGCAGAATGGTGTATTGACAAAGAATTTTAGGGTCCACATAGTGCTAATGCATTTTAATAAATAAGGCAAATAAGCTCTTTGGGGAAACTAAAATCACTCAGGTACAACATGTCTTGAGCTACAGACAATGCTCTGCCCAAGTAACTCTGAGTAGTAGTCAATTCTGTCTACTCTTTCTTGGTGAGAAAGAATCCTTATACACACACATATTCATGCCACTCATCCCAACATTATAATACTGAAAGAGCCCAATTCTCAAGGTCCTTTGAAGGGAGAGTCTAAGGCATGAGCCATGTAGAACAGACAGGTAGTGTTTATGAAAAGGATGCAACTGAAGTATATCTTCAGCTTTAAACACTACAACAATGAAAGGAATCATCATAAAACTCTTTGAGTTTCCTGGGAGCAGGGGTTTCATTGGGGCCATCTGTGTGGATGTGGGTTAATCCCAGGTACGTGTAAGGTGGTGTGATCTTCCATGTCAACACAGCAAGCAACGCAGGAAACACTCTGTCAACACACTTAACCATTAGTCTATCTACAGCTGATGCTTTTGAGCCATCTTATGGAGAATCAGGGCAACCTGAATACATTTCTCCCTAGCAGTACAGATGGATACCAGGAAACTGAGCAGATGCATTGCAGCTAATCAGGCAGAGGCACAGCAGGGTAACTAAGAGCGAGGATTCACATGCCTTCGTGAACCTTAATTAAAGAGCTCGGTGCCTCCTTTTGTTTTATCTGTTGCCAGTGTTTGGTCTCCTATTGTGACAGATTATTTTTTTCAAGTAACCATCAATTGCTGTGATAATCTAATGGGGAGACAGAATAAGTGCTATGTCTGTGAA
The DNA here is from genome assembly GCF_014898055.3 of Talpa occidentalis. Taxonomy (NCBI): domain Eukaryota; kingdom Metazoa; phylum Chordata; class Mammalia; order Eulipotyphla; family Talpidae; genus Talpa; species Talpa occidentalis. The sequence continues at coordinate 10,756,219 of NW_023602073.1, forward strand.
AGATCAGTAAAGGTTGTGGCTGCCTTAGAGTTAAGGAGCTGCTTCTCCTGCAGCTGCAGACCAACACTTGCTAGAGTCAGCTGCAAGGGAGGCAGGAGAGTGGGTGGGAGAAATCCAGGAGACCTCAGAAACTCAGCCTGCACTATCTTATGCAACAGCCAGCAGAAACCAAATGTCCTTAAGGGAGAGAAAGCTCAATTATTGAACAGGCTCTTAACAGCAGGCAAGTGGAAAAGGCATCTGCAGAATTGTGTTTCACGCCCCAGTAATAAATACAGTGTTGAGAGAAGAAATCTGTCCTAGCAAACACACGGGGTGGGGACAGACTCTGCTAACAGACTCTTCCATGTTGCAGAGATTTGAAGCAAAGGTTGTTGCCTGGGCCCAATGCCCTCCCATGTGAGCCGGAAGAGGTGGCGGCAGGGAGGAGATACAGAAGCTCATAAATACGAGGCTTCCTGTAGTTGAGGGATTAACCCACTATGGTTCAAGAGAAGCTCAGAAAAAAGTGAGCTTCTGGAGAATGTATGTACATGTATCTCCACACAAGGTCTAGATGATGGGGGTAAATGTGTCACTCCCCTCAGAAAAAGTTTTTTGAAGCCAAGAACAATGTCTTATTCGCCTTTCTCTCTCTCCTCTTTGAATAGTCCCAGGTGCATTGTATTCTATTCAGTGTTTCTCGGCTTAGTTTTCTAGATACTTATAAATGACTCAATCTCTTACGTGTTTCTGGACACAATGAAGAGACATCCCATCCTAACAGAATGCATGCGAAGATATTGGGTAACCTTGGAAGGAATTTCATTAGGAATCAGAAGTCCCTAGTTCTGTTATTGTCCACCTTCTAAATTCAGAAGCTCCTTGGCCAAGATATTGAATCCCTTTGCCAGTTTCTCAGGACAACCCTACTGAGGGTGACAGAGGGTGTAAACCATAATGGTGTAGGCTCTGTTGCCCCTTTACATCAGCGTGATGCCTCTAGTTCATTTCATATTTGTTAGATGATTGTCTCAAGCTCTTCCTTCCCAAAAGCAATGGGCTCTACTTATGGGGCTTTGAGAGACCAGAGGTGTTGAGAAATAAAGGCATGCAGATTTTGGAGGGTGGACTCATCTCAGTGTAAGATCAGCCTGTTTGAAAGGCCCAGTGCACCACCCCAAATCTGACTCTTCAGAGGAGCTGTGCTCACTGTCTCATCACTAAAGGCTTGCAATCACGGTGGCCCCAAGCTTAGTGACCTTGCTCGCTAGTCCTGCAGTGCCTGCTTGACCTCAGCTCCCTGCTCTTGTCCCCTGGCTCTTGGACCATCTGGCTTCATAGTATGAATCGTGATATCAACCCCAGGTCTGTTATGTTTTGGTGACCCGTTGGGCGCTCCCCGCATGCTTCTCTGTGGACTACAATAGATCCAAAATGGTGACAGAAATGAGTCTTGACATGTGTGAGTTGATGCCTGGTGTTTAGTCAATTACAATTAGTAAGTTATTAAGTCAGTCCAGAAGCAGAAGCATGGATGGGTCTCATTGTAATCCTGAACCGCACAGAAACCGGTGAACAAACCACATGGATGCTTTGTGTAACCCACAATTGGGGAAGCCCTCCCTTCCCCCCGCATTTCTTCTAGTGGTGAAGACTGGGGAAGAGTCCATTCTGGACCCCCTTTTCATTCACTAATATATTTTACTTTAAAGCACGTATCTTTCAAAATGTCTTATTATTTACTTAGTTGCTTGTGAACCACAGAGTGTAAGGCTAAAGAAGAAACACTGATGAGGTATGAGTGAATGTTGGATTGGTTGAAGGCACATTAATTTTCCTTTAGAGTAAATCTTGAAACCTACATTTCCTGTTTTCGGATCGTTTCACCTGTGGTGAAGCCCCTGCTGCAGAGTCGAAAGTGTGACCATAAACTGGTTGCTGTGACCATACTCATGGACTGGCCTAGATTCTTGAACTCTTTGGTCTAGAACTTTTCTGTTTAATTTTGGCTTATCGTGCAAATACTTATCTACTCCCAAACAGCTTCAGATTTGTTAAAACATTAAGAGTTTAAACACTTGTAATCAGGGAAATGCAAATCAAAACTACAATGAGATACCATCTCACACCAGTGAGAATGGCACATATTAAAAAAAACTAGCAACAACAAATGTTGGCGAGGTTGTGGAGAAAAAGGAACTCTCCTGCACTGCTGGTGGGAGTGCAAACTCGTCCAAACACTATGGAGAGCTGTGTGGAGATTCCTCAACCTACTAAAGATAGAGCTTCCATATGATCCAGCAATTCCACTTCTAGGTATTTACCCAAAGGACACAGAAACATTAATTCCAAAGAGCACCTGCACCCCTATGTTTATAGCAGCACTATTTACAAGAGCTAAGCTATGTAAACAACCCAAATGCCCAAAAGTAGATGACTGAATCAAGAAGATGTGGTCCATATACACCATGGAATATTACTCAGCAATCAAAATAGATAAACTCATGCAATTTTCAACGACATGGATGGAGCTGGAAGGGATCATGCTCAGCAAAATAAGCCAGAAAGAAAAAGAAAAATACTGGATGGTCTCACTCATAGCAGGAATCTAGAAAACCTAAATAAGGGACCAGGAAAAAGAATAACTATAATAAAGAAAAAATCAAAATCAACAAGCAACTATAAACCAGAGACACACTATGGGGGGCGGGGATAGGAGGGATTGGGGTCAAAATAAGGGGGGTCCATTGTATGGGGAATATAAAAAAATCTTAAAAAAAAAAACTTTAAGAGTTTAAATGCAAGTTTGGTTTCATGTTTGTTATGTTCCCTCACATGCGATCACATACGTATCACGGAAGGACTAGCAGGTATTGGTTCTTGGCAGAATATCTTAGAGAAATACACCCTTCCGTGTCTTTACCAACTCTATTGGTATTTCTAACATTGATGGGGATTTATGTCCATGATCTACCAGTGACTTTATGTGAAGTAGAAGGGACCTCACTGAACTTGTTCCAGGGAGTTAAGAAAAGTGTTGGAGTTAGGGTGTTGCTTGATCCCTGGTATCCTCTGTTTCTCATCTTTATGATTCAGTCAGAGACAAATATTGAACTCCTAATGTGTGGGTGCAGGCCATCACAATGGGGACTGAGGACTAGACCAAAGACTTTGAAAATCTAAGGGGCCTCCAGGCCAGTTGACAGAATGGAGTCTATGGATTGTTTCTGCAAAGAGTGTCAGTGGCAGAGAGAGAAGCCGAACATGAAAGTAAGAGAAGTTAACCCACCTTCAAACTGCCATCATTGTGCTGATAGGAAATGACCTTTCCAACAGATTGGTTCAGGGGACATTTTGCCTGCTTTTCTTGGGTACAAACTATATAGTTTTTCCATTTGCAACCCATGTCTCCCTGAGCCAGCTGACTTTCTGATTCATTGGATGACTTTAACAGGTGGTTAGATTTTAGCTATACACGCTGTTAGCTAGTGAAAAGTGAATAATGTTACTGTCCATTAGTTTAGGTCTCAGGATACAGGGGACAGAATTTTAAGCAACATGGTAAGGATGGAGTGAGGTCCAAGCTCGTGATGCCTTTCTCTTTAGTCCACCTTCTTCGTTTTGTATGCTTCATTTTGGATGTGTAGGATGTGACAAGATATATTAATCTGGCTATCAAAATGGTATTAATAAATCCAGTTGGGGCACAGACCTCTTACCCACTTTGCCTTCCTATTGCCTCACTTCAATCCACCTTTAGACTTAGCTACTCCCTCTAGACCAGCATCTTGGGAAACCACGACCTCTTGTTAGCAGGTAAACTGAGGGTTACTCCAGGATCTACCTATCCCAGGTAGGCTGAGGGTTACCCAAGACCTCTTGTTAGCAGGTTGGCTGAGGGTTACCCAGGATTCCCAAACTTTGCATGCACTAAGTAGTTTCTGCCATCCATCATATAAAGACAAAACATACTCTTAGTGTGTAAGACCTTCAATAGAAAAGAACTTTAGTAGAATTGGTGTGCAGTAAGAGAAAGGAGAAAGGATATAGCTTCCTGATGAAACACCCAATGTTACCCATGCCCTCATGGTAAATGCCCCACCAAACGGGGTTGGCCTAAAGTGAGTTCATTGAGGCCCGAAAGCTTGCACAAGTCCAAGGCACCATCTGCCAGGGACCCACAGCAAAGAGGCAGAAGGGGCCAGGCAAGTCTGGAAAGAAAAGGCACAAAATCAAAATCCAAGTCAATATAAGGGCTGCCCTGTCAGCCTCCCCAGGGATCTCTCACCCATGTCTTTTCCAAGTGTCTCCTGTATCTCCCAAGTCCCTGGTGCAAGTCCAAGGCCAAGAAACAAGTGCAGCTTCTTTGCATGTCTCTGTCCACCACATGCCACCTCCAAGTCTTCTCTTTCAAGTCTCCCCTCTCCAGTCCTGTTGAGCTTCTCCTGGATGCTCAGCTCTACCCTTCAGTAGATGTACCAGGGAACATGGAACTGTTCTTTTTTTAAAATTTCTATATATGCATATAAATTACATCATTATTCATTTTTGTACAATGTTTGCTTTCTCCACTCAGGTGGAGTCCCTGTAAAATTCCCACCACCATGTCACCCGTGCACCATCACCATAGTCCCTTGTGCTCTTCCCGAATATAGGGGAACCTCCTCTTTTTAGATTACACCGTTACACTCTCAGGCTTCTGATGTGACTTTGTCCTTAAATTGTGACCCTTTGCCTTGTCTCTTTCCTGATGGTTGGCAGTCCTTTGCCCATGTGTAAAGTCAGGGATGGACCATTGAGCAGGTTTTCTGATCCCATGCAGACCGGGTAAAGGAGGAGTCAGAGTCCTCAGTGGTTTTTGCAGGTCTTTTATCGGGGTTCACCAGGCATATGGCAGGCAGGGGTGCTGGGGGGGCCGGGAGGCTGGCAGGCCACCCAGCCCCCAGCAGATCTTCACTCTGGGCTTTCCAGCCTTCTCTCAGCTTCTGCTTCTCTTGCTTCTCTCTCGGTGTCTCTCGGCTTCTCCTGGTGTCCCTGTGACGCCGCCCTTAAAAGCCCAGTCTCAGCCCAGGTGAATCCCTTCTACCTATGCCCACACCCTACTCCAGGTGCCCACCATCAGGCATGCGTTCAGGACCTCAAGGATCCATCCTCTATCCTGATGGCGGGAGGGCAGAAAAGCCTGACATTTTCTTTACTCTACACCATGTTAACCAAACCTGTCTCTCTTCCTCTTCTCTCTGCTTTGGGATATTTCAGAAAGCAGGCTACTATCCTTGTCAGCCTCTCTTTAGCCTCTGTAAGGACAACATAGTCCAGATGGGTCCTCAGCCCTCCTTAACAGCTTTAAGAACAAGCTCACAAACCTGTATGCATCTCCAAAATGGTTAGGAAAACTCAGCATCAGGCTTATGTGAGGGAACTCAACCATGAGGCCTGTGTAGTGCTGGCTTCCTCTCCTCCAGCCAGCTGACAATACTTGTGATGCTTAAGATAGCACTAAATGCTGTGTGAGAACTTCCCCTGTGGTAACTAAAGTCCTCTTCTTTTCCTAGATCTTATCTCATGTGCAAATTCCCATTTTTAAACATCTCCTTTATAAATACCTTGAAGTCAAGGGTCTCTTAAGAGTTTCTGGGTATTTAACAGAATCTCAGAATCCAAACAGTGGCAGGGAGGTTAATACGAGAACTGCTGCAGTAGTTGGGATGTTGAAATGGAATGAGCGGGCCCTGTGGGAGGCAGGGTGTAGGGTAAAGAAAATGTCAGGCTTTTCTGCCCTTCCGCCATCAGGATAGATGATGGATCCTTGTCCTGAATGCATGCCTGATGGCGGGCACCTGGAATAGGGTGTGGGCATAGGTAGATGGGATTCAGCTGAGCTAAGACTGTGCTTTTAAGGGCGGCGTCACGGGGGACGCCAGCAGCCCCAGCCAGCAGCCAGCAGCAGAACCTGAAGGAGAAGCCGAAGCAGAAGCAGAGAACGCCAGAGAGCCCAGATAGAGTGAAGATTGCTGGGGCTGGGAGGCCTGCCAGCCTCCCAGCCCCCCAGCCAGCACCCCTGCCTGCCATATGCCTGGTGAACCCCAAATAAAAAACCTGCAAAACTACTGAGGACTCTGACTCCTCCTTTACCCGATCTGCATGGATCAGAAAACCTGCCTTGTGCCCTGTCCTGCCCCTTACAATTGGCGTATGTCGGCAAGATCCATGCAGACGGGTATTGGAGCCCTCCGAAGACCTGGAGGGACTAAGGAGAACAGACTTTGCCTGTGACGACGCTGGAGGCACCATGGCGGTATAGAAGATGGATACGTCCACGAGCTACAGGATGAGACCTGGCGTGAAGGAGACGCCCGAAAGGACCAGCCAACGACACCGGAAAGACCAGCCAACGACACCGGATAGGACCAGCCGACGACCGGAAAGACCAGCCAATGACCCCTGAGGCAGCAGGCCATTGCTGAAGCAGGGAGAGGCCAATGGACTGATAGACTGATGAACTGATGATTTTGGACTGACAATCCCGCCAGAAGGCGGAGGACCTTAGCAGGTTATGTTTATTTTTTGAGAATCTGGGGTGGCCAGTGGCCTAGATGGCCAAAAGCAGCCTGTGTATGCCCAGTGGCCAGGTGGAGGAGAAAAGCCAACTAAGGTGGCAAAGCTGGTACTGATGCTAAGTTGAGAAGCCCTAAAGCGGCTGTTAAGCAGCCTGGGTATGCTGAAGCCCTGTGAGTCTCGTAAAATCACCTATGGGTGATGCCCTGCTCATTCTTGAGTGAGGGTGAGGAGCTGAGGAGCCCGTCCGGGGGACGGGTGGGGAATGTGGCTGGGGTGGAGCCCAAGCCAAATGCAAAGTTTGGATCCCCAAACCAGTGCTTGTGCAGTGGGTGGCTTGAGAGCAGGGGTCTGTGAGTCACATGGGTGCCATGAAGGCCGAGTGTTTGGAGCGACTGCAGACAGAAACCCTGAGGTTGGTGATTACCCCCAACAGAATAAAATGCCAATCCCAGAGCTAGTGCATCCTGGGGGTGGATGCTGTGTGTGCCTTGTAGCCGAGACTACAGCCAGAGAAGGCCAGGAAGCCTGACGGCTCCTGGTGTGTTATAGCAGATGCCGTGTGTGATTTCCCCTCCCTCGTATGAGCAGTGCCTTCGGCAGCAGATTTGGTGGCTCATCTGCTGGTACCAATAATTGTCTTTTGCACTTGGTTGGTGCCCTGCCTGACTTATTTGTGTTCTGTTGTATTTTGTTATATTGTATTTTGTTATATTTGATATATTTGCTTTTGTGGGCCATGGCTGCATTGTTTGTTTGCTTAGAAAATTGTATATATATGTATAGACTGTATGGCAGAAAACCCTGAGGGGGTGGACTGTAGGGTAAAGAAAATGTCAGGCTTTTCTGCCCTTCCGCCATCAGGATAGATGATGGATCCTTGTCCTGAATGCATGCCTGATGGCGGGCACCTGGAATAGGGTGTGGGCATAGGTAGATGGGATTCAGCTGAGCTAAGACTGTGCTTTTAAGGGCGGCGTCACGGGGGGACGCCAGCAGCCCCAGCCAGCAGCAGCAGAACCTGAAGGAGAAGCCGAAGCAGAAGCAGAGAACGCCAGAGAGCCCAGATAGAGTGAAGACTTGCTGGGGGCTGGGAGGCCTGCCAGCCTCCCAGCCCCCCAGCCAGCACCCCTGCCTGCCATATGCTGGTGAACCCCAAATAAAAAACCTGCAAAACTACTGAGGACTCTGACTCCTCCTTTACCCGATCTGCATGGGATCAGAAAACCTGCCTTGTGCCCTGTCCTGCCCCTTACACAGGGAGTCAGCTCCTCATGGCAGGAGAAGTTAAAGCACAGGCCAGCGAGGATTCTATGGAGAGGATACAAGTGGCTTATTGGTACAGATGGTAGGCAATTGTTACCGGGCCTCCACCCCAAAAGAGTGGGATCTTTGGCCTCTAGGATGGAATTTACTAGAGAGCTGTTGTAGCTGAGCCAGGCAAGGCTTTATTAGAGAGACTCGTGCATAAGGAAGCCAGTTTGGGAAGGGAAAATACAAGCTGATTCCCAGAAGGGAGTTAGATGGTGATGGTTCAAGGGTAAGTCCATTGGGTAGGGAGGGGAGCAGCGTCATACCTGTTCTGGGCTGGGCTACCCCCAGGCGGGCGCAGATGGGTCACATTCCAACCAGGCCTGTGGGCTCTCTTCCTTCTTCTTCCAGGAGATTGTAGATATTCCTTAGTCAGAATCTAATGCTTTTTGTCTATCAAGGTGCCTCATGGTCAGTGTGGTGGCCCAGTTGTGGGGACAGGACTAGCCAGTCCATGATTTAGTGCACCTGCTCCAACAGGACTGGGGCAACTCAACCTACAGCCTCGCCATTTCTTTTCCCCAGCTGCCCCACAACGTTCTCACATCCAGGCATTCATGCCCCTGTGTCACCCTCCCTCTCAAGTCTTGGTCAGACCTAAAGAGTTGCTTCTAATAAATAGGATATGTAGTGGGAGATCGTGTCTGGTATTAATTAGGGGACTTGTAGGGTAAGTAAAGTATCAGGCTTTTCTGCCCTCCCGCCATTAGGATGGATGATGGATCCTTGCGGCCCTGAATGCATGCCTGATGGCGGGCACCTGGAGTGGGGTGTGGGCATGCATGAGTGGGTACACCTGGGCTGAGACTGGGCTTATAAGGGCAGCGTCACGGAGATGCCAGCAGAAGCAGAGAACCATAAGAGAGAACAACGAACAAACAGCAGAGGGAAAAGAGCTAAAGAACCACAAGAAGAGCAGAAAGCAGAGACCACAAGAGAAGGCTGGAGAGCCCAAAAAGAGTAAAGACTTACTAGGGGCTGGGAGGCCTGCCATCCTCCCAGCCCTCCAGCACCCCTGCCTGCCATGTGCCTGATAAATCCCAATAAAAGACTGCAAAAGTCACTGAGGGCTCCAGGACTCTCTCCTCCTTACCCCGTCTGCATAGAATCACAGAGATCCTGCTCTGTCCCCTATCCTGCCGCTACAGGACTTCTGTTTTGTTCAAACCCCCTCTTTGCTTTGCCTTGGACTCATGTATGCTTGCCTGATGAGCTCAACTGCCATGTTTGGAGAGGCTCACGTGGTGAGGAAAAGAGTAAGGCCTCTGGCCAACAGCTGATGAGGAACCTCAGCCCTCAGTCCAAGAGTCCTGAAAAAACTGGCACCTGCAGTCAGGCCCTCGAGCGGGCTTAGAAGCAGGTCTTCCCAAGTCCAGCCTTCAGATGAATGCAGCCCGTGCCAGCACAGGGATTGAGGCCTGTAAGAGCCTCTGCCTCTGAGGTGGGAGACCCATAACCTGCACCCAGATTCCTGATCCACAGAAACCGAGACCAGCGATGTTGTCATTTCAGGCCACTAAATTTTGGCTTAATTTGATCAGTAGCAATGGAGAACTGATCTTGCATGTTGAATAGCTGACCTCTGCTTTCCTTCCCAGACCTAAGGTTTTATGAGCTGTTCAGGGTTTAAAAAAAAATGAGACTCAAAGGTATCGACTATATTGATGTCTAAGCAGTTCTCTTTTTTTCTTTCTCTTCTTCTTCTTAAGCCCAATAAATAGTTGTGCTTATCTGTTGGGATTCATTTTTCTTTGTATTCAAGCTTGCCAGCTTGCTGAAACCTTATTAGGCTGGCCAGAGCAAGTCAACTAATTCAGGCAAGAGTCTTTGGAAATCCTAGGAAGTCCACCAGGAAAAGGAAGATACCATCTGGTTGCTAATTCCATGTGCTTTGCATGTGAAATAAGAGCGATCACAGCTCAAATAAGCAATTCTGAGGTGTCATTGATTGCGCTGGGTCTGAGCAGTTCTTTCTAATCTAACCTATTACTTTCACCTTTTGCACCAGTGCCCATCAGCTCAGGGGCTGAATGGTTCCTTCAGTCATCTATAGGAGGAGCTGCCACATTTGCTTTCCACATAGATATATTTGTGACTTAAATGCTACTGGCTCAATAAAAGAATTACAGTGCTTTATTGTAACTTGAGGAAGCCAGGCAAATTTTGCCTCTGTAGTTCTGAAGATCTATTACTCTGCCAGACCATCCTACTGAGCTAATGTTTTGTATTAAGATTTCTAGTCTTCATTCCTAGAAACAGAGAGGCAAGTGACATGCTAATGCTTGATGTTGTTGGAAGAAATAAAAGATGTAGTTTGAAATTTAAGCGATTTCAATAAAAGAAAAAAAACCTCAGCACAGTGAATCAAATTGCCCTTCTCTCCCCACCAGGCACACAGGCAGACTTTACAATGCTTGAGCAATGGTGTCTTTTAAACCAACAAAATGGTCTAGAAGTCAGACCCTAAGGAGTTCAATCGCCTGAAAAAATCGTCCTGTGCTCTCAGCATATCAAGTACCTAGAATCCATTAGAAACAGGCACAACTGCCTGTTTATGCCTCTAAATAGTGTTCTGATTGTAAATTGTGACTAGCAATTTATCTTAGGAGCTGTTTTCCTCTGGGGGTGGGGAGGAGACAGAACAAGAAACGCCCAGGGGATTGGGATGCACAGGGCAGCTGTCATTTGTATTATCTACTCCCAGTGGCCTGCTGTCCTGGACAATTTCAGCATTGAGTGTGTGCTCAGCCTGGTGGTTCTTATATTCCATTTACGTACATGTTTCCATGTGCAAAGGTTTTCACGAAACAGTTATGGATTTCCTGTAACATATCAAAGAAGATAGATAGATCCAAGAAAAGAGCTAAGGAAATGGAAACCCAGAGATTAAATCCTTTTTTAAAAGATCATGATAAAATAAATGATGTGAAATTTATCACCTTAGCCATTTTAAAGGGTGCAGCTAAGTAGCATTACGTACAGTCACAAGTTTGTGCAGCCATCACCATTACATTTTCAGGACTTTTAATTATCCATACCTATGTGTTTTAAGCAATCTCTCTCCATTCTCTTTCCCCAACCCTTGGTGATCATTGATCTGCTTTCTGTCTCTGGACATTTGCCTATTTTGTATATTTCTATAAATGGAATCAAATAATATGTGGCCTTTTGTGTCTGCTTCTATCAGCGTGCCATTCCTTTTCATGACCAAATAATATTCCATTGTATGTGTAAGTCACATTTGCTTTGTCCATTCATCAATCAATAGACCCTGTTAAGTGATTTTAGTGTCAATTAACAGCAATCTGAATTACAGTATTTAAGTTTTTACAATTAATTAATAGATGACTATGTAAGTAATAACCATCCCTCAGAGAACTAATCTCCAAGAATGAAGTCGTTTTCTTAGCAAGCAGATCACAGGAATGGATTGCTTTTTCAGAGAGCATAATTTATGATTCATCTTTATCTTTTCAAAGGCTGAGGCTTAAAGGTATTTGAAACATGGGGTCAACCTGAAAAAAATGGATCTACTGGGTGCTCCAGTATATTCTTACTGTTCTGGCATTGTCAGGCTATGGTTACTTTGGGGAGCGGTCGGTCCCAGTCGCATATTGTTGATTGTTTTTTGGCAGTTCCTGAAGGCCAGAGTGGGGGTGGGAGGAGGTCCAGGAGCTTTTTCTTGAATTGCATGTATGTGGAGTCTCTGTTTCTCTGTCATTCTGGCTAATATTTTGTTGATGTTCATGAAGGATTCCACTTTGGGCATGCAAATGGTCATTCCCCCATCAGAGATAAGCTGTTGGATTTGGGGTCCTATTACTGTGATGTTTCACCATGATGCCCAGTATTACTATTGCAGCTGGCACAGGTGAATTTGGAGCACTTGGGATCGAGAGGCAACTGTCGAGACCCCGGCAGCAGGTGTGAGATGGAGAGCCTGGGTTGACAGGGAAGAGATGTCTCTGAGCCATAGGCACACAAGAACAGCAAGGCCAATGCCAGTGAGTAATCAGAAACAGTGTCTAAAATTAGCTGACTTGGGAACTTTGGGGGTTGATGTCATAGACGAGAGAAATGCAGGCAATTTTATTCTGTCATTTATACAGGGCTTAGCCAGTTTTCAGCAACTCAACCTTATATATTTGGCATCTTTTTTTCAAGATATTTCTCAAACTGTGACAGTTACATCAAAGGAGAAAAAAGGACTCCCATTTTTTTGTAAGCTATTAGCTGTTACCCAATTTATTTTACCTTCTATACATTTTATTTTAAAATCATACTATCTCGGGGCCTCCCTGGTGGCGCAGGCAGTTGAGTGCAGTGCTGTGAAGCTGTCCGCAACCTCTGCAGTGCTTGTTCGATCCCCATCAGCCTTGGAGCAACTTACATGGCGAGCAGACCTCTCCTGTCTCGCCCGCTGCTCCCCTAAGCAGTGTATTTTGTCAGTCTGCCTGTTCTGACCCTCGTTCTGTCTCTGGTGAATCCTCTCACCCTTCCAGGTATCTGGCCTATACCCCAGCTCTTGTATAAGTAAAATAAATCTTTTAAAAAAAAAACCATACTATCTTCTGATGGTGTAACAAATTCTTAAAATGCTCTGCACTAGCCAAGAAGGTACAATTAAAACTGATAATAATCACTTTTCCTTTTAGGAAGATAGCCCATGCCATTAATTACATTGCTGGTTGTACTGCACAGCATCTGTTTGTATGATGCTGGCTAGAAAGTCTAAATGAGCAGCATTGGATAATAATGTCCTGTATCTTCTATCAGTGCAGATCCCAGATGTTGTCTGCCATGTCCCCTGTGATTTCTGGCATTGCAATTTATCCCTGGCTCAGCTCTGCAGTTAGTAACACAAGAGTCCACGTTGACTTGTGTCTATAAGTGATTATCATCTGGGTCAAAGTGATTCACAAGCCATGGACATGATGCATCAACCTATGGAGGATGGCTTTTTAGGGAAACTGCATTGTCTTTCTAGAAAGGTGTTATCACAATACTTTAGCCCTGGCAATGTAGTACATTCTAGACTCAGTGCACATGATTAAATATGATGTAGCATAAAAGCATCATAACATAGAATCTGAACCATGGTAAGTTTTCATTACAGGAGCCTGCATTTTGAAAGCAGTGACAAAAGTCTATGTTTGGGAGCCTCAAATACTTTTCAAGTGGAAAGTATATAAAAAACTATAGCATATGCCAGGTTTAGGGGCCCAACCTTCCAACCTTTTGTATTTTTTTCTTGGAGACATCATCAAGAAGACTTAGTCTGTTTCCATCTCATGGGGGAGCATGTAGAGGATGCATAGAAATTTGTGAGACCCTTCGAGGTATTTCCAGAATCCAGCTCTTCATATGGAAAACTTAAATCCTTTCCAGTATCTCTTCTGAGTGGACATCACATTTATGTTTGAACATCTTCACCAGCCAGGATCTTATTACTCTTATTTCTGAAAATAAAACATTTGCATCATCTGTACTTTATGCACAGGAAACTTACCAGGCTTCATAGTCCTCCTTATTGTCAAACTAATCAATTACTTGACAGATCAGTTGCATTAATTACTTTTTTGGGGGAAAGTTTCCCATAAATTTCTTGCCACTTGTGTTTCTCAGGACTGCCATAACTGAGTACCACAAACGGGTGACATAAAACAACAGAAATGTATTCTCTCACATCTGGAGGCCAGATGTCTGAAAACAAGGTGTTGACAGAGCCCAACTCTCCCTAGAGGCTTTAGGGGAGGGTTCTTCCCTGGTTTCTGGTAGAACCTGGAGTCCCTTGGCTGGCAGATGCATCACATCAACCTCTGCCTCTGACCTATGTCTGTGTAACGTGTCTCTTCTCTTCGTATGAGGACACCAGTCATATTGGATTAGGGATTTGTGCCACCCCAGTATAACCTCATTCCAACCTCAAAATTAAATCTTCAATGAACCTATTTCTAAGGAGGGTCACACTCTGAGAACTTCATTATATCTTTTGGGAGGACTCAATTCACCCTGTAACACCACTCAAGTTTTCCATGTCCAAAAAGGAACTCATCCCTGCATAATCCCTAGAGAGATGTATCAAGAATTGTTAAGAATAGGGAGGGAGCTGGAGTTGTTATACCCAGTAGTTCTCTAGAGGGATTGGCACAAAGATGCATCATTGTTGATGAAATGATCACTCTTGCCAAATGTTAGGAGTTTATTCCCTATGAGTTTTAGATTTTGTCTTGTTCACTTTGAGTTGCATTGATGCTGTGTTTCTCCAACTAGCCTCTGTATCCCCACCAACTAAAGCAATTTTATTGATCTTTGCTTGTGAAGTTTTGGCCAGTAAATATCACATCAATTAAATGTACTTTGCCAACTACACAGCTGGTCTCTATTCCAATGCCTACTTGAGAGGGGCATGCCCATTCCCTCTCCCTTGAGAATCTCTGCAAAATCATTTGCTTGTTGAAAAATTAGAGTTCCATAGTTTTGCCAACTCCTGGTTAAGAGGGTGCCCCCCTCACAATTCTTGACTCTACATTCATGACTCTACTCTCCTGTCTGAGTCAAGTCTTCCTTTTCAGTCAAGTGAGTTCTTTGCTATAAGGAGAAGGACAGAGAAGAGAGAGATGAGTTAGGCAGGAAGGGTAGGCGAACTGGGGTGTCACAGGTACATTTTCTCTTCTTCTTTGGTATTTCCATTTAACACCTGAGGGGAAAGAAGTGCCCAAATTTTTTAAGAGCAGGGGGATTTGCTATGTTCTCAGTCTTGGAAGCAGTACACAGTAGGCTTCTTATTTTTGATAGATGTGGAACTATAGGTGACATTTAGATGAGGACATCAACATTTAGACTCTGAAGTTCATGCTAGACTGAGTTACAACTTTGCAGGGTATTGAGATGGAATGAATGTATTTTGCGTATAAGGAAGACATGGATTTTGGTGAGTCAGGGAAAGAATGTTATGGACTAAATGCTTCTATTTCCTCCCCAAGTCACATCTTGAAGCCCTAATATGACCACCCACCACCCGCAGTCTCACTGCAACCTAGCTACGCTGTGTATATGTACACAGTGTGTTCAACAGTCTAGAACAGAAGCTACAAACTCTGGAATGGAGTCCTCCACTTTCCAGAGTGCTCTGTTGCCACAGCTCCTTTTGCTTTTGTGAACACTAAGATGTAGAGCCCATTGGCATTTACCATCCACTAGAAGAAAAGAGTGTGCAAAGCAGAACTGGGAAATCAGAATTTAACTGCTGTATTAAAGTAAAGGAACTGTCTTGCCAAATTCTCTGAGAACTGTTGAGAGCAAAATTATCAGAATGTGATCTCAAATAAAAACATATGTACATTTATATCAGCAAAGCAAGAGATGTTTATTGTAGAATATTTGAAATATGTAGGAAAGCCCTAAAAAAGAAAATGAAACAATTTCTAATCCTATCATCTAGGGGTAACCATTAGCGTGCTGGTATATCATCCATAAACACACACTCTGTTTTATGATATTTCCCCCTTAACAATATAGTTAATGTTTTCTGAAGGTGTTAATTGTTCCTCTAAAACTGAGTTTAAGTGACTGCATATAATTTCATTGCATGGGCTATGACATATCAGACTCATCTATTTATTAGACATTTGTCATGTCCACAGTTTCTCACTCTGGTAAGTAATGCTACACTAAGCATTCTTGTGTGGAGCTGTTGGTGCACTTCCTTATCAGATAATTGCTTTGCTGTGTTCTTTTCTCTATTTTTGCCTTTATGTATTAATGTATGTATGTATTTACCTAACATAGTAATCTTGTATTATGTTAAGGAAGTTCTTAATTTATTTACTCCCATCCATGAAGCAAATATATTTTCTGTTTTAAAAGAACTTCTTAAATTTAAATAGAATGAACTTAAAAATAATTATTATTTTTTAAAGCCTTTTTAAAAAAGATTTTAGTTATTTATTTATACAAGCACTGGGTACAGTCAGAAGCATGGGAAGGTGAGAGAATTCACCAGAGCCAGAATGGGGAGCAGAACAGGCAGACTGACGAAGTACACTGCTGAGGGGAGCAGTGGGCGCAGCAGGAGAGGTCTGCGTGCCATGTGGGAGTCTTGCCGGCCAGCGCTCAACTGGTGCGCCACCAGGGAGGCCCGAACTTAAAAATTATTATATTCAATTACAAATACTCTGGAGCATTGGATTCTATATTAGTCTGCCCAGGGTGCCATAGCAAAATACAGCAGACAGGGTGAGGTAAACAACCAATATTTATTTTCTTTTGGTTCTGGAAGCTATAGTTTTAGATCAAGGTTCTGGCTAATTCAGGTACCAGCACTCTTCAGGCTTGCAGAGAACCATCTCTTTTCTCACTCTGTCCTCAAATGGCCTTCCTTGGCATGTGCATGGCAGTAGTGGTAATCGTGGGTGGAGAGACAGAGGGAAAAAGTGAGAATGTGATCTAGCTCCTCCACTCGGTGTCAGTTCTCATAAAGACACTCATTCTGAGCGATTAGGGTCCCACACTTACCATTTCATTTAACCTTAGAGACCCCCCTCTCCAATTATAGCTACATTGGGGATAAGGGGGTAGATGGTCATGTTAAAATTTCAACATATGACTTGGGGGAAAATAGAAGCATCAGTCCATAACATTCTGTCCCCGACTCACTACAATCTTTGCCTTTCTTCCATGCAAAATACATTCATTCCGTCACAATAGCCCTCAAGGTTTTAACTCAGTGTGGCATAAACTCCAAAGTCTAAATTCTGGAGTCTCATCTAAATATCACCTATATTTCTAGATCTACCAAAATTAATTGGCTAGGTAGATAGGATGGATAGATAGACAGACAGACAGACAGAATCACCTAAGTCAGCTACAGGTGAGACCTGAAGGATGATATATCTTGAGACAGTTTCCTCTTCAACTTACGAGTCTGTGAAACCAACTATAAGTTAGGTGGGACAGGCATAAGATAGACATTCCCATCCAAAAGGGGGGAAATATGAAAGAAAAAAGGGATACCAATCAACTGAGCCAATTCCATTAGGTTTTAAGGCTCAAGATTAATCCTCCCTGCCCACTGGTTGGCAGTACCACTCCCCGTGGCGCTCCCAGTGAGCCTGCCTCTCCCTTCTCCTTGTGACTCTCAGCCAGGGACCTGCCACTATGTTGTCTGTGGAGGCTGTCTGGGGGCGCAGCCCTCTGAAAGTGTGTGTGGTGTGGGGAGGCAGACTTTCCCAACCTGTGGTGTGAATGGCAGTCCTGATGACCTCAGTCACCGTGGGGGCATCCTTCCATTTTCTTCAATGAAAATGGTTGTCTGCATTCTTCATTCTGTCCTGTTTTCTTCAGTTCCAGCTAGCAGTCATCTGTTTATATTCTATTTCTGACTTCTGCTGAGAGCACTGATTAAATTTGGGGCTCACACCCTTACTAATCTCCTTAACAAACGGTGGTTCCATTGTGCCCTCATTTTCAGAACATGTCACCTCTTTTTTTTTTTTTACAATATTCATAAATATTGTAAGTTTGTAAGTTTTCCAAATCTTCAAGTTCTGAATCCTGTTTGCTAATCAATTTCTTCCATTTATTACTCCTCCTCTTGCATCTTACTGTACATGGTAAGGAGAAACCAATCTGCTCCATCCACACTTCCCTTAGAAGTCTCAGCTAAATATCCAATTTCATCAATAGCTTCCTTATTAGCTTTTCGCTTTTTTTTATTTTATATATTTTTTACATCATTTTTCATTTTTGTACAATGTATGCATTTTCCTCTCGGGTATGGTCCCTGTAAAATTCCCACCACCCATTCACCCATGATCTATCACCATGGTCCTTTGTGCTCATCCCACCCTTGTTTTGATCCTACTCCCTTCTCCCCCTTGAAGAATTTCTCTGGTTTATAATTGTCTGTTGATTTTGATTTGTACTTTATTACAGTTACTTTTTCCCCCTGATCCCTTATTTGGATCCACTACATTCCTTCTATAAGTGAGACCATCCAGTATTTTCCTTTTTCTTTCTGGCTTATTTCACTGAGCATGATCCCTTCCAGCTCCATCCGTGTTGCTGCAAATGGCATGAGTTTATCTTTTTTTGATTGCTGAGTAATATTCCATTGTATACCTGTACCACATCTTCTTGATCCAGTCAAGAAAGCATTTGGATTGTTTTTTTTTTTTTTTTTTTTTTTGAGCATTTGGTTTGTTTCCATAGCTTACCTATTGTAAATAGTGCTGCAATAAACATAGTGGTACAGGTGTTCTTTTGAATCAATGTTTTTGTGTCCTTTGGGTAGATCCCTAGTAGTGGAATTGCCAGGTCTTATGGTAGCTCCATTTTTAGTAGACTGAGGAACCTCCAGACAGCTTTCCATAGTGGTTGGACCAGTTTGCACTCCCACCAGAAATGCAGGAGAGTTCCTTTTTCACCACATCCTCACCAACATTTGTTGTTGCTTGTTTTTTTTGATATGTGCCATTCTCACTGGTATAAGGTGGTATCTCAATGTGGTTTTAATTTGCATTTCCCTGATGATAATGGATGTTGAACATTTTTTCACATGCCTGTTATCCATTTGCATTTATTTCCTCTTTGGAGAAATGTCTTTTAAGTTCTTCTGCCCATCAGAATGGGATTTAATGCCAGAAGAAGGACTTTGTGTATCATCCAGTAATCAATAGATGGAGAAGAAAATTGGGAAAACTGAGTTCCATTGAGATTTTTGTTTTTTTCTTTTAATTAATTTCACTTAGTTGAAGTCGGACTGTTTTATAGTACTGGACATAATTCAGAGGTACAAAACCACACCTCTTTAGATGTATGTCATCGTCACCCCCACTGCCGTGGTACCCATAATCCTCTATCATAGTCCACTGGGCCTCCTCCACACATTGCTCCCACCCTTTCCCATCTCATCTGGTAAGCTTAATTTTACCAGCATATTTGGTTTTGGTTTGGTTTTGACTGATCCTTTGTTTTGTTTGTCTATAGTCTACATTTAAATGATACCATTTGATATTTATCTTTCTCCTTCTGACTTAATGCACCTAGTATGATCCCCTCCAATTCATCTGGTTTTATTGTTGAGTAGTCTTCCATTGTGTATATCTGCCACATCTTTTTAAAAAAATATTTATTTATATATGCATACAAGAACGGGGGTACAGGCCAGAGGTGTGGTGGGGGTGAGAGGATTCACCAGAGATAGAGTGGGGATCAGAACAGGAGGACTGACCAAAATACACTGCTGAGGGAAGCAGTGGGCGAGTCAGCAGATGTCTGCTGTGCCATGTGGGTAGCTCCCTGGCCGGGGATTGAACTCGTGCTGCAGTGGCTACGGACACCTTCATAGGTTGCATCTTAACCCCTTGCACCACCAGGGAGGCCCCTCTGCCACATCTTCTTAATCCACTCTTCTTTCTCTGGAGACTTAGTTTTCCCCCATAATTTGGCCATTGAATACTGCTACAATGAACATAGGAATGGAGAGATCCCCATCAATGAGCTTTTCTGTAACTCAGGTAGACTCCTAGGAGTGGGATTACTGGATTATATAATAAATCTATTTTTTAATATTTTGAGAAACCTCCACACTGTTTTCCAATGGGGCTGCATCAGTCTATGTTCACACCAGCAGTGTATGAGGGTTCCTATTTCTCCACCTCCCCATTGAGGATTTTTCTGAAATGCACAAAATGAATAAATGGTCTATTTGAATTACAAAATTTCCTATTTGATAATGCCCACTGCTTGTAACTAGTTGGTCAAAATTAGATTTCATAAAAACATTGTTTTGATTACAATGTTAGACTTCTACAGCAAGACGTGCAATGTGATTTGAAGTCCCTAACTGTCAGACTGAATATTTGCAAGCCATTTCATTCAGCCTTTAGAAAAATGGAAAACTTGGCAATGTCCTTCTGGTCAGAATGAACAGAGTGGGAATAACCATGTCAAATTTTAATTGGACATAGAAGAATGCTGCCACTTTTCTTCAAAACAATCAAGGTGAAGCTAGCATTCCCCAGTGACCAAGGGGGAAAGATCTGGAACTTGACTTTGGGCTTCTCCAGGATTCAAAATTGCATTTTGGTGCCTATTCTCAAGGTTAGTGAAAAAATAATATTTTTAAAAAGGCTTAGTCATTTTGTGTTTGCTGTTTACTGGACACAAAATGGTATGGTTTGCATTAGCAAGACTTCTGCAAATTGTGTGAAAGAGATTTAAAACAACTCTCTGACTTGTATAAAAAATGAGCCTGCACTCCCTGGCTCCTCAGAGTTCCTTGTGGGAGTCCTGGTGTAAAATGATCTTTTACATGCCTGCTTAGCACTTGAGCCAAGCAACATCTGCATTTTTTTTAATAAACATTTTGCATGTAAACTGAAATTTTCTTTTTTAACTTTTTTTAGTGCTAAGTAGATTGATTTGTCATATATACACACTAGTACTTAGAGAAGAATTGTCTACAGATATAAAATACATATCCAAGGAATTTCTGTGGTGATTTTTCTGTGTTAACTATTTTGGAGTCAATGTTCTCCACTTTCTTTCCAAACATTGTTTTGTGTTACAAGAAAATCCCCCATCACCCAGCTTACAGGTGCATGTGGGACAAGATGGCATATTTTCTACAGGTCTCTGGTGTGACTTTAGGCACTCGACAGATGTCCCTGAGTCTCCATATAGTTTATGGGCAATGTTACCATCTAATGAAGTCTTTCATTCTACATGCAGAGATAAATTCTACACTTCAGTAACTTTGGGTGAGGTAACACATTGATAGAAATTTTCAAAGGCAATGATGTTCAGGTCTGATTGTGAAATCCATTTCTCAGGCTTGGCAATAACAGAGGGGAAGGCTGGAGATGCCAATAAAACATGACGAAAGGGCTTGGTTAAGAGGAGGATTTTATCATGAGATGGGCAATATGACTGGAAAATCACAAACTGCTTATCAGACTCAATTTTTAGAAATGCAAAGCCTGAAAGTTCACAGAGACGAATGCAGGCAAACTTTCTGTTCATTTCAGTGTTGCTGAGGGCACACCCAGCATATGGGTGAGGCCAGTGAAATTGTAGAAGGGATAAGTAGCAACCGCAGTGCCAGCTACCAGCATGTCAGGTGCACACTGGGTTGGGGTGGGGTCCTCATTTTCCTGCCAGAGCAAGTTTCCCTTCACTGCAGGACAAATGAACAAGATTCCTCATCATGACAATGTGGATCCAATTGGGAAGAAATATTTGCTTGCAATTTTTTAACACTTAGTATCACAATATTTATTTTTTGAGAGGGTGAAAGAAAGCTTAGCTTCTTTAAGTGAGCATAGTTGTTAAAATCAGTACTTTAGGGCCTCCCTGGTGGCGCAAGGGGTTAAGCACCGCACTATGAAGCAATAATAGTCTCTGCAGCACGAACTCGACCCCCAGCCAGAGAGCAACTCACATGGCACAGCAGACCTCTCCTGTCTAGCCCGCTGCTCTCCTCAGTAGTGTGTTTCAGTCAATCTGCCTGTTCTGCTCCCAGCTCTGTCTCTGGTGAATCCTCTCATCCTCCCACACATCTGGCCTGTATCCCAGCTCTTGTATACATAAATAAATAAAATAAACCTTTAAAAACAATCAGTACTTTAGAAGCAGAACCCCACCTTCTCTGTAATCCAGTAGAAAAGTTTCAAGGTCATGACAACTTCCAGTTTAGAAATGTTCTTTAACTACCCTTAATTCACATCCGCGATTCGTTACCTGCATGAGATTTTTTTAAAAAGCTCTTCCCAGGAAAATGTGTGTGTGCACACAGATAAACTTATACTCCCTTTCCTTGTGATTTCAGGGACATTTGCCATTTTCATAGGAAGAAACTTGACCTCTAGGAAAATCTTAATTTCTAAAATCTTGCATTCTAGATCTTTGGGAATTTGGCCCCAATGTACTTCTCCAGTAAAGAATCATTTCTTTGAGACAAGATTGTGCCTGGAGAGTATTTGCTAAGCCCGAACTGAAAGGCCTGTTTGATGATCTTTGGACTGTATTTGTGCAGGGGAGAAGGCATCAGGAGATAGTATGTGAAGTGCTGGCATGGCCACTGAGTTGGGTTTTTTTTTTTAATATTTTATTTTATATAATTCTTACATCATTTTTCATTTTTGCACAATGTATGCATTTTCCCTTTCGTTATATTCCCCATACAATTGCACGCCCCCTTATGTTGACCCTAGTCCTTCCTCTCCCTGCCCCTCCCCCCCATAGTGTGTCTCTGATTTGTAGTTGCTTGTTGATTTTGATTTTTACTTTGTATTAATTAGTCTTTTTCCTAGTGGCCACTGAGTTTTAACTTAACTCATCTTATAACTCCTAATGGTATAACCCTGAGGGGGTGGGGGTAGGAGAGCGTTTAGCCTTTTGAGGCCTCAATTTTTTTTTTTTGAAGATTTATTTATACAAGAACTGGGTACAGGCCAGATGTGTGGGGAGTGAGATGATTCACCAGAGACAGAGCAGGGAATAGAATAGGCAGACTGGCCAAATTCACTGTTGAGGGGAGCAGTGGGCAAGACAGGAGAGGTCTGCTGCGCCATGTGGGTTGCTCCCTGGCCGGGATTGAACCCATGCAGCAAGACAGAGGCTGCAGACAGCTTCACAGTGTGGCGCTCAACTGCCTGCACCAACAGGGAGGCCCTTGAGGTCCCAATTTCCTCATCTTCATAACTAAGGGTAATTCAATGATCTCTCTCATTTCTCTTACCTCTGAGTTTCCTGGCTTTATAATTCTAGGCTTTCGCCACCTCAGGTGTGGCCTGCCCCACTGCCAGGGGTCACTTGTTAGGTTATGTCCGGTGTGAAGGACACAATGAGGACCCAGAGCTGCAGAGCCTAGGCCTCTACTAAAGTCAGCAAGCAAGTCCAGGAGGTGTCGGCCATCTTGTTCAGACTACAGAACAGCTGCCCCAGTTCAGTGTCTGTGTCCAATTCTGTTTTCTTCCTCTTCCTCTGGTTCTTTGAGTTTGTGGTGGAAGCATTCCCATGCCTTGTCTCCCTTCAGTGCATCTTTGTACTGCCTGATTCTTTTGATTATTTTTTTTTTTTTAGAGATTTATTTATTTATTTTATACAAGCACTGGGCATAGTCAGAAACATGGGAGGGTGAGAGAATTCACCAGAGCCAGAGTGGGGAGCAGAACAGGCAGGCTGACAAAATACACTGCAGAGGGGAGCAGCGGGCGCGGCAGGAGAGGTCTGTTGCGCCATGTGGGACCCTCACCCACAGCCGGGGATCGAACCTGTGCTGCAGAGGCTGCGGGCAGCTTTGCAGCCCAGCGCTCAACCGCTGCGCCACCAGGGGAGGCCCTCATTTGATTCTTTTGAGAAGTGAATTTCCTGTCTGACTCATTTATCTACCTGGCCCTTGTAGTCACATTGCTAAGCCAAACTGAAAGGCCTATGTGATGATCTCTGGACTGTATTTGTGCGGGGCAGGAGGCATCAGGAAATAGTATGTGAAGTACTGGCATGGCCACTTATTTGCTCTGTTTCTAATTTTAACTTTACTGAACCTGTTTTGACCCTCATCCTGTCTTGGCAGTGAGGTCTTGCCTGCCTGCTCTTCTTGGTCACTGGCTCCAGTGCCTCTCCTGTCTCAGCGTGGCAGAGAGACATGGCCCATGGACTCCCATCCCCTCGTAAAGGCTCTGTTTTAATCTGGTTGGGCTGCCATAGCAAAATACCAGAGACCAAGTACTTAAACATTTATTTTTCATAGTTGTGGAGGCTGGAGACCTGAGATCGGGGTGCCAGCATGTTAGGGTTCTTGTGAGAGCCAGCATGTTAGGGTTCTCTCTTGGAGATGATCACTTTCGCGCTGTGTGTTCATGTGGAGGAGACAGTGAGGGTTCTAGTCCCTTCCTCTTCTTTTTATTAATATTTTATTTTATATATTTTTACATCATTTTTCATTTTTGCACAATGTATGCATTTTTATCTTGGTTATAGTCCCCATACAATTCCCACCACTCCTTGTTTTGATCCTACTCCCCTCTCCCCCCACCATCCCTCATACTGTGTCTCTGGTTTATAGCTGCTTGTTGATTTTGATTTTTACTTTATCATAAAAACTACAACAAATGTTGGCAAGGATGTGAAGAAAAAGGAACTCTCCTGCACTGCTGGTGGGAGTGCAAACTGGTCGAACCACTGTGGAAAGCTGTGTGGAGGGTCCTCAACCTGCTGAAGATGGAGCTTCCATATGATCCAGCAATTCTGCTCCTCTTCTTATGAGGGTGCTGCTCCCAGTGAGGAAGAGGGAGCTCACCCTTGTGACCTCATCTAAATCTAATTACCTCTTAATGGCCACATCTCTGTTAGGGATTAGGTCTTCAACATACGGATTTGGGAGGGACAGAGACATTTAGTCCATAACATGTACCTCTCTGACTAGTGACTGAAAGGAGATAGGAGTGGCTTCCAAAGGAAAAAGAAAAAGGAAGTGGAAGCGAGGCCTCCCTGGTGGCACAAGGGGTTAAGCACCACACTATGAAGCAATCTGCAGCCTCTGCAGCATGAGTTCGATCCCCAGCCTGCCAGTGAGATACCCACATGGCGCAGCAGACCTCTCCTGTCTGGCCCACTGCTCCCCTCAGCAGTGTACTTCGGTCAATCTGTCTGTTCTTTTCCCCACTGTCTTGTGAATCCTCTCACCCCCCACATCTCTAGCCTGTACCCCAGCTCTTGTATGCATAAATAAATAAATAAATAAGAAAGGAAGTGGAATCAAGGGTAGAAGATGAGAAACAAGCAGGCCTCAGGGTCTTTGTATTTACATTCACTTATTTGCTCTGTTTCTAATTTTAGCTTTACCCAACCTTTTTTAACCCTCATCCAAGAACCCAGATGAACATGTAACTTTTACACAAAAAATATCTGCCAAGTGGAAATGGGGAGGAGGGGTGTGTTATAGATTCTGGGGAAATGTTGGGCCTTCATTTTGAAACAAATGGAGTAGAGAAGGTGGCAGTAATGGAAATAGAAATTCTTCAATTATCCTCCCCCATATAGTATAGACCTTCTCTTTTCTGGAAGAATTACATACAAATTTCATGCATCCTCTGGCAATATTCTGGCTAGAGACAGAAGTCTGTCATAGAAAGCAAGAAAGTAATCTCTAAATAATTCCACCCTTAGTCTCAGCAGAGCAGAGTGTTTCCATGTGGTCGCCTTTCTGAGGAAGGTCAAGATGAGCAGAGACCACCAAGCACATTGCAAAAAGGATATTAGATTTCACTGGGGCCAGGAGCTCAGAAGTGAGTTATTAGAGTTTTGTTACTATACCCTCTGGCTAGATCCTTAATTAGGTGGAACTGATAAGCTTGATAAATTTTGAACTATTGCTTTCTGTTTGCCAATAACAAAATATTATTGTGTAGGATGTTAGTTATTTTCCGCATCAAACCCTTTCTATTTTCCTGACGATATCATTAGTTTCCATTTCAATGGGCCTTTTGTTTAGAGGGGAGGAATGTCCTTTTTACCTTTTTTAATTAAAGCACCTTGGTGACTAATATACAGTTTCTTTAGATTTTCCTCTGAACCCCGTTTTCTATACTTGCTTCTCTTCAGGGCCCCAAGGTTTTGCTCCCTCAGGTAATAATTAGATCAAGCAAAAGACTCAGACACAGTTTATTTTTTTCCAAATTTCACTAACATTTTTAGCTATTTTTTTTCTTTCTATGTTTCATCCTTTCTCCCACCACCACACGAAAGTAAGTTCACCCTACTGCCAGAAATATCACACCTATAAACATGATATTGCTAATTTTACATACAGATAAGTTATATGAGTAGTATTTTAAGGAACACCAAACCACCAGCAATAAAAACTAAAACAGAAAACATAGAAGCAAAGATGTATTTGTGTTTATGAAGTAATTGTCTACATAGGTTTATACATACAGTTAAACAGATACAACATGTTAGAATATCTTCATAGTGATGGCCTGAAACCATAATTCAATAAAATATTTAGTCAAGTTTTAGCAAGCCCAAGAACAATTATTTTACTCTGCTTTTCAGAGTGCAAGCTTGGAATGCAATTAATTATCCCCAAGTTGAAATAGTTTGAACGTAGAAAGATGTTTTCCAGGGTGGTGTTTGATACAGGTTTAAGTCTGGATTCAGTTGCTGCAAACCTGAAACATATTCACCTTATAACCCATCATTCAAAAATATCTGGAAGGAATATCCCAAGTAATCACACCTAGAAAATGAACTAGCTCACTAAGAGGGACAGGAAAACACCTACAGTTTAGAAAGTGCCAAGAACATCTGTGGGAAAGAATATACCAGTCACTATTCAAGGACAAGGTTCATGAGTTGTATAGTTACCCTCAGAACACAAGAATGTGAAACAATAGACTATTTGCTTCTTTTTCATTTTACACAGAAAAATGGTTTCCAGGAAGAGGCTGTTTAGGAAACTGGTACTCAAATCATATTTGAGCAAGTGTCTTACTTTCAGAATTTATATCAAAATCTGATTTTTGGACAGCCTTAAGTTTCTCAGGATATTTTCTGTGGTTACCACTATATTTTCCTGTGTCAGGGCCACTTTGAGAAAAATAGAAGAGAAGGCTGGGCTAGAGAACACATGTGAAGAAAATATATGAAATAAATACCATTGACTGCATACATTTGTTTTTCTCTTAAGTCAAAAGACATTTAAAATTATTTAAAACAGCAATTATAGAATTGAATTGTTGGGTTTGACATACATCCATGTAATATATATGGCTGCTGACATACATTAATTGTTTAAAATCAAAAATCAAACTTATTATAATTTAAGATACATATTGTAATCCCTTGAGCAGTCAATAAGAAAGTAACTTTTCAAAAGGAATTAAAATGTTCACTGGAAAGTATTTAATACAAAATAAGGTAGAAAAGAGAAACAGAGGAACAAAAAATTTGAGATACGGAGAACAAATAGCAAAATGACAAAGGTAAATCCAACAGTATCAATGATTACATTAAATGGATGTGGACTAAACACCCCCGAAAAGCAGAGATTGCTTTCTGCAAAAAAAATACATGTTAGGGTCAAAGGCACAAATATATAGAGTATAATAGTTGTAAAAAGATATACCATGTAAATAATTACCATAGGAGTTTAAGTGGCTTTATTGCTATCCACAAAATAGCCTCTAGTAACAAATTATAACTAGAGACAGAGACATTTCATAATAAGAAGAGTCAATATGTGAAGATAGGACAGTTTTAAGTGTATACACCTTGAACAATGGTCCCCCAAAATGCATGAACTAAAAATTGCAGACAGAAAGAAATGTCAAAATCAATTAGTGATTTCAGCACTCCCCTTTAAATAACTGATAAAACAATTAAACAGGGAAATAGTAAATATTTAGAAAATTTGAACAGTGCTATCAAATTTGATCTTGATGGCCTAAGGTAACATTTATATAATAGAACACTCTGCCTAATAATAGCAAAATGTGTGTTATTTTCAGGGAAAAAAGGAATATTTTCCAAGATGCAGCATAGGCTGTGTCCTAAGTCAATAAATTTAAAAGGACTGAAACCATTTAACCGTAACAGAATTAAAGTAGAACTTAATAACAAAGAAATTTAGGATTTCCTCAAATGCTTGGGAAACACATATTATGAAGAACACATGGATTTAAGAAGACAGCAGAAGGAAGTATTTTTAACTGAATGAAAATGGGAACACAACTTGACAAACAAAGCAGCAAGAATGATACTTAGAGATAAAACTGATTGGTTTAAATAGCTATTTTAGAAAAGAGGTCTTCAAATCAATAATCTAACTTACCATTATAAGCCAGCAAAAAAGGACAGATTAACCCCAAAATAAAGTAGAAGGTAGGAAATAATTAAATCAATGAAATAGAAAACAAAAACACAATAAAGAAAACAGTGAAATCAAATTTGCAGGAAGGCACATCACTACTGACCCCACAGAAACAAACAAAAAAATTATAAATAGAATATTACATAATTTCATGAGAATAAATCAGATCATCTAGATGAAATGGACAAATTACCAGATGAGCATTGATTACCAACATCAAGTCAAGAAAGAACAGAAGCTATGAATACAGGCACACCTTATTTTATTGCACTTTCCATTTTTGTGCTTCACAGATAAAGTGTTTTTTATAAATTGAAGGTTTGAGGCAACCCGTGTCAAGCAAATCTATAGGTATTCTTTTTCACATAGCATGTGCTCCTTTTGTCTGTGTGTCATGTTTTGGTAATTCTCAAAACATATCAGAGTTTTTCATTATTATTTCTGTTATGGTCATCTGTGATCAGTATTTTTTGATGTTAGGGTTGTAGTTTTATTGAGATCCCACAAGCCATATGCATATAAGATGACAAACTATTTTTTTGAAGATTTATTTATTTATGCATACAAGAGCTGGGTATAGGCCAGAGATACGGGGGAGTGAGAGGATTCACCAGAGACAGAGTGGGGCACAGAACAGGCAAACTGACTGAAATACACTGCTGAGGGGAGCAGTGGGCGAGACAGGAGAGGTATGCTGCGCCATGTGGGTATCTCTCTGGCCTGCCAGGGATCAAACTCATGCTGCAGAGGGTGCGGATTTCTTCACACTGCGGTGCTCAACCCCTTGTGCCACCAGGGAGGCCCCAAGATGACACACTTTATCAGAAAATGTTGCATATGTTCTGACTGTTTTACCAACTGGCTGTTTACCCATTTCTCTCCCTCTCCTTGGGCATCCCTATTCCCTGAAACAAATTTTTAAATTAAGCTACAGTGGCCTCGAATTGTTTAAGTGAAAGGAAAAATTGCGTGTCTGTTATATTAAATTAAAATCTAAAAATGATTAAGCTTCATAGGGAAGACATGCCGAAAGGTGAGGTGGACCAAAAATTAGGCTATTTGCACTATTTAGCCAAGTTGTAAATGCAAAAGTAAAGTTCTGATAGGAAATTAAAAGTGCTACTCTGGTGAACACATGAATGTTAAGAAAGTGAAATAGCCTTGATGATGATAAGGAGAATTATCAAGAATTATCGATTACTATAGACTAGAAGGTATTTACAAATCACAAATCTGATAAGGGTTAACATCCTAAACATGTAAAGAACTCATATAACACAATAGCATGAAGGCAAACAATTTGATTTAAAAATGGGCAGAAGATCTGAATAGACATTTCCAGAGGAGACATACAGATGGCTGACAGATTCATGAAAAGGTGTTCCAAATCACTCAGGGAAATGCAAATCCAAAACCACAGTGAGGGCCTCCCTGGTGGCGCAAGGGGTTAAGCACCATGCTACCAAGCAATCAGCAGCCTCTGCAGGACGAGTTCAATCCCCGTCCAGGGAGCCACCCACATGGTGCAGCAGACCTCACCTGTCTCGCCCACTGCTCCCCTCAGCAGTGTGTTTTAGTGGATCTGCCTGCTCTGTTCCCCACTCTGTCACTGGTAAATCCTCTCACCCCCTGCACCTCTGGCCTACACCCCAGCTCTTGTATGCATAAATAAATCTTTAAAAAAAACAACAACAACAAAACACAGTGAGAGATCACCTCATCAATAATAGAAGGGCTGTTTGCAAGAAGACAGGAAATAACAAATGTTGGTGAGAGTGTGGAGAAATTTAAATTGGTGGGAATGTGAATTTGCAGTCACTATGGAAAAACAGTACAGAGGTTCCTAAAAAAAATTTAAAATAGAACCACCATATGACCCAACAATTCTACTTCTGGATATTTACCCAAAGGAAATGAAAACACTATCTTGAAAAGATAGCAAAGGATAGACACACCAAGTTGTAAAATGAATACATTACAAGGAGCTCATGGACAGTATGGTGTTTATAGTTAATAATGCTGTATTATATATTTGAAAGTTACTGAGAGAGTAGACCTTAAATATTCCGAGTGCAAAAGATAAAATGGGAATTACGTGCTGCCATGAAATGTGTTAACTAATGTCATGGTGGTAAACATTTTGCAATAAATAAGTATATCAAATCAACCTGCTGTACACCTTGCACTTACACAGCATCATGTGTCAATTTTATCTCAATAGACCGGGTAAAATAGGAGAAATTTTCTATTCCCTTTTGTCTCTTACTTGGTTTTTGAAAGTTTGTTCTGGGGCCCTTAGGCTGAAGTGAGTGGAAAAACTTGCCAACAACATTTCACAATATATTGTGTAATCAGGTAGTTAGCACTGATGCTAATGAAATGTATCTAATTCCAACAGTAAATTTTCTTACGGGATATTTATGATATACCCCCAATATTTTATGAATCTCACAGTAGATTTTAGAAATTATCTTTTACAATTTTGTAGGAGGATATATTTAGTAGACAATAGAAAAATTAGCACTATAGGCAGCAACTATTATCTTGTCCTCTAAATTGGTTGACGCCATTGTGGGCTAGCCAGGAAAAGATATATTGTCAGAAACAAAAGTAATTGGTCTTTCTCTATGACTGTTTAATGTCTTTTTGCATTAATGT
This sequence comes from Talpa occidentalis, assembly GCF_014898055.3. NCBI lineage: Eukaryota > Metazoa > Chordata > Mammalia > Eulipotyphla > Talpidae > Talpa > Talpa occidentalis. The sequence goes on from NW_023602073.1 coordinate 10,786,607, forward strand.
GTATTACTGTATCCAAATTGGTATCATTTAAAAGCAGCAGAAGTTTAGAAACTGAACCAAAGGATGCTATCACTGCCTCTGTTTTAGAAAAGTGAAATTGAACAGAATAGTTGATCACATTGTGGCCAGTTTGCATGTATTGTAATTGTATTTTGCTTGTCCCATAACCTCAAGAATAATGAAATTCTACAAGCTTTCCATTAGCATTTTGATGATGCTTCTACTCATGAAATATATACAGATACTCTCTACTTTGCTCCTTCATCACACCAGTGCGCACATGCATCATATGATAAAAAATCACATCTGATTTTTTTAAAAACCTACATATGCTGAAAATGATTATGTATCCCAAGGACTTTTACCACCTTTCTTTCTGAGATATAAGCTAGTTAAAGCAGTGTTACTAAAATATTCTTGTTTCTTCAAACAAGTTTTGTCTTTTAAAAAGAAATTCAGTCAGAATTTCTCTTTTTTTCCCGGAGTACTGGTAAAATCAACTTATCATTGCCTACCTCTGGGAGTTGATTTCATGTTTGGAAATATTTGGGCATCTTTCAGTATCCAGTCTGATGACTTAAGATGGTTTATCAGGTTGGAGAATATAATTTTAACTGAAAACATAATATCCCAATTAAGTCTTGAGCTATTTACTTTTGTGATATACAAACTGTGGTAAGGAATGGAAGTATCAATAGGTACCAGAGCATTTCTTTTATGGAGATGAGTATTCCAGTGATGTCAAATGGGGAAAATCTTTTAGTTCAGCAGTTAATTACCAATCAGTTGTTGAGAGTCATAAAAATCATATGGCCAAGCCAAGTTGAATTTGGACACGCTCATGATTTGTTCAGAGTTCTTGGTGCATCAGGGCCTCCCTGGTGGCGCATGGGGTGAAGATGCAACCTATGAAGCTATTGGCAGCCACTTCAACATGAGTTCGATCCCCAGCCAGGGAGCTACCCATATGGTACAACAGAGCTCTCTTGTCTTGCCCACTGCTCCCCTCAGCAGTGTATTTCAGTCAGTCTGCCTGTTCTGTTCCCTACTCTGTCTCTGGTGAATCCTCTCATCCCACCTCTGGCCTGCATTCCCAGCTCTTGTATGCATAATAAATACATTTAAAAAAAGAATTTTGGGATGCATCAGAGAGAGTCAAACCTCCCCAGCTACATGGAGGTGAATCTCCAACTTGTATTCTCTCCAGTTCATCTCCTATTTGTCAGCAAGAATGATCCTTTTTTTTAGAAATAGAAGAAGACACAAAGAAATGGAAAGACATCCACTGTTCATGGATTGGAAGAAAATATATAGAAGAAAATATAGGTAAAACACTAAAATACATACATCACAATAATATCTTTAAAGACTGATCACCCAAAGCAAAGATAATCAAGGAAAAGATAAACACCTGTGATTACATCAAACTGAAAATCTTCTGTGTAGCAAAAGAGACATTAACCAAAACAGAGAGACACCACAATTATTGGGAAAAAAATCTTTGCACTCCATTCAACTGATAAGGGACTGATCACAAAGATATACAAAGAACTCACATGACTCAACAAAACAAAATAAACAATCCAGTCAAGAAATGGGGAGAAGAACTTAAAAGACATTTCTCCAAAGAGGAAATGCAAATGGACAACAGGCATATCAAAAAATGTTCAATATCCCTTATCATCAGGGAAATGCAAATCAGAACCACACTGAGATACCACCTTACTCCAGCGAGAATGGCACATATCAAAAAAACAAGCAACAACAAATGTTGGTGAGGATGTGGTGAAAAAGGAACTCTCCTGCATTGCTGGTGGGAATGCAAACTGGTCCAACCACTGTGAAGAGCTGTGTGGAGATTCCTCAGTCTACTAATAATGGAGCTTCCATATGATCCAGCAATTCCACTCCTAGGGATCTACCCAAAGGACACAAAAACATTGATTCAAAAGAACACCTGTACCCCTGTGTTTACTGCAGCACTATTTACAATAGGTAAAACCTGGAAACAACCCAAATGCCCAAAAACAGATGACTGGATCAAGAAGATGTGGTACATATACACAAAGTGGAATATTATTCAGCAATCAAAAAAGATAAACTCATGCCATTTGCAGCAACATGGATGGAGCTAGAAGGATTTATGCTCAGTGAAATAAGCCAAAAGGAAAAAGAAAAATATTGCATGGTTTCACTTATACCAGGAATATAGAGGAACCAAATAAGACATCAGTGTAAAAAAATAATAACAGTAAAAAACACAACAAAGAAGAAACAAACAATTATAAACCAGAGACATCCTGCAGGGGAGGAGGAGAGAGAGGGGTCAGAGGGAGGGAGGGAGGAGCACAGGGGACTGAGGTGATGGTGCACGGTGCATTGGTGAAGGAAACTCTACGGGGACTCCACCTGAGGGGGTTGGGGAAGCAAATAATGTTTAAAAATGAACAATGATATAAAAAATTAAAAATAATATTTTTTTAAAAGAATGGCTTTTTTTAATGAATTTCTTATTACTGACATTGTTTTACATCCTTGCTAGTATTTTTATAGTCTAGGATTTCCCCTCTCAGGTACAGTCTCCATAGCCACCACCGAAGCACCCTTAGTCCCCCACATAGTCCATTGTGCTCCTCCTCCTCCTGCCATTCTCTTCCCCTCCCCTCTGAATGTTGCAGATCTGCGGTCAGCTTTCAAGGTGATGATGTTTTATTTATTTTTTTTTAATTTTAAAAATTATTTATTTAAGCAATGAGATCGAAATGTGCTTTGGGATGTTTCTTTTCATTTAGGAATCATCACAAAGCTTTTTTTTTTTTTTTTTTTTAAGGCGATGATGTTTTAAATGGATAACCTGGTGTCATCTTGCTCTGAAATTTTCACTGTTTCCCCTAAATCTAAAAATCAATAAGTGTTGGCCCCACTTGAGTCATAGATAGGGTCATTTTTTTTTAGATTTATTTTTGTTTATATAAGAACTGGGGTACAGGCCAGAGGCATGCGAGGATGAGAGGATTCACCAGAGACAGAGTGGAGAGCAGAACAGACAGACGGACCGAAGACACTGCTGAGGGGAGCAGCGGGCGAGACAGGAGAGGTCTGCCGCGCCATGTGGATAGCTCCCTGGCTGGCCAGGAATCGAACCTGCACTGCAGAGGCTGTGGACAGCTTCACGGTGCTCAACCCGCTGCGCCACCAGGGAGGCCCAGTAGGGTCATTTTTGCAAGTGTCCATGGTCTTCTGTTTCTTAAATCTCTCACAAATACCCATCAGCAAGGGAAGGATAATGGCTTCAAAAGGACTCAGTACTGCTACCCGGTACTGCCTTCCTCTCCTCCAGCTGCAGCTCTCTCTTATGTCGCTCTGTCTCTTTTAGCATCTGTCCTTCAGAGGGGTGCTGGCTGTGATGTCTAAGCTATATGTCTGCTCTCCTCATTGCTGAAGGATTTTTTTCCTACAAATACCATTTCCTCCTCATTGCTGGGTTATCACTCTCTCCAGTTGCAAGTGCCCAGCCCTTTGAGGGGAAAGTCCCACTATAGAGAGACCAGTGATATTTTGACATTTTTGCAATTTTCCCATAAATGCCCCCCCTCCTCCATGGCACACAGGTGCCCTGGGAGAGGTATAAGTGGGGTACAAATTTGAACCTTACACTGTATGCCAACCACCTCTGTCTTTTTGTCTCTCAAACTTGGTCCCCACTCTAGTCCGTTTCATCAGAAAATCCTTGCTGATTTTCTGTGGCGATTGTTCCTTTTTTTCCTGGCAGCTCCAGCCCTGACCCATCTCACCCCCAGAGTCTATCAGCCACGTTGATCCCCAATTGTGGACCAGGTTTGTCTTCTTTTTCATGGGACTCCTGACCCCACCTGTAAAGCTGAATTCATCACTAGATGAATTATCCCAAAATGCTCTCTCACATTTAGGGAGATAATGACTAGAATGTACTGCTGACCTTGGGTTTGGGTGGGTGAGTGCCAATTCTGTTCATCCACAATGCCATTGGCATCCCTTATATGAGAATTGTTATGTGCCTCCCCTGTGGTGCAGTGGTTGAGCACTGGGCTGCAAAGCTGCCCGCAGCCTCTGCAGCTCCCGTTCGATCCCTGGCCGCCGGGCGAGGGTCCCACATGGCACGAAGACCTCTCCTGCCGCACCCACTGCTCCCCTCAGCAGTGTACTTCGTCAGTCTGCCTGTTCTGCTCTCCCCTCTGGCTCTGGTGAATTTTGTTACCCTCCCGCACTTCTGACTGTACCCAGTACTTGTATAAATAAATAAATAAATCTTTAAAAAAAAAATTGTTATGTTCAGAATTTTTATGCTCTGGCTCCAGTTTACCTGGCCAATCTCCCCTCCTTCCATCCTCCAGGCACCCTGAATACATGCACTTCTCTAGCAGGTCATGCATCCTGCTCTAGTTCATTCATCCAGAAAAACATGTGAGCATCTACTGCATTCTGAACTCAAGAGGCAGAATGTGACAGATGAAGGTTCTGAAGAATGAAGGAGCTTACATGTATTCTGGTAGGCAGAGGAATAATTACATAAACAAGGAAATATCAGCTAGTGGTGGGTACTATGACGAAAATTAAGCACATTGATTCATGAGAGAGTGTGTGGTTAGAGCTACACTGGCAATCAGGGAAGACCTCTCTGAGGAAGTGACATTTAATCTGAAATTGGAAGGACTTCAGCTCACCTTGAGCACCTCTTGAACCAAGTGGAGGAGTCTGTGCTTCGTTCTAAATATAGAAGCCACTGGAAGATTTCAGGAACGGTTGGGATGTGACATGATTTAGCTTCTGGACAATGGCTTTGAAGGGCTGTCAGTGGAGCCAGAAGATATGGGTATTAGGTATCTGGGCTGCAGAACAAATACCACAGACTGAGGTGGGGTGTGTGCTGGGGTGGGGTGGGAATTTAACAACAGAAATTTATTTTAATATATCTCTGAAGGCTAGAAGTCCAAGATCAAGGAGTCAGCAGGCTTGGTATCTCCTGAGGCCTCTCTTGGCTCAGAGATGACTGTCTACCTGCTGTGCCCTCATGCAATGCTTCCCCTGTGGTGCTGCCCTGGTGTGTGTCTCCTAATCTGTTAGAAGGTCACTGGCCAGGTTGGATTAGGGCTCACCTTAAGGGCCTCGTTGTAACTTAATCACCTCTTCAAAGGCACTGTTACTAAACACAGTCACATTCTACTATGTTAGGGGCTAGGACTTCAACACAGGAATTTTGGGGGGATTCAGTTCAGCCTACAACGAGTTTGGAGGATATTGCAGCATCTGAAAGAAAGGAGACAGTGCTTCCATTAGGAGGGGGCCTGAGGAGAGAACTAAACAGATTTGGAATCTAGTTTAGAATAAATTCTACAGGACTTAATGAACAGGGAGGGGAAGAGAAGGGTCCATGATGACTTTCAGGGTCTAGCTTGGGCCACCGGGTGGAGGATGGGTGGATCATGTTGCCTTTTGCCCAGAATCGGGTGGCTAATCCTTAGTGGGAATTCCCAACCCTGTGCACCCACTGACTACCCACCCCCATGCTCTCAGACAGCCACTCTTTCTGCTCATTCTGGCTCGCTCCTATTCACGCTCTCTCTTTTTTACAAAAAAAAAATATTTATACAAGAATGGGGTACAGGCCAGAGGCATGAGAGAGTGAAAGAATTCACCAGAGACAGAGTGGGGAACAGAATAGGCAGACAGACTGAAAACACTGCTGAGGGGAGCAGCGGGCGAGACAGGAGAGGTCTGCCGCACCATGTGGGTATCTCCCTGGCCTGCCCAGGGATAGAACCCTCGACGCAGAGGCTGCGGACAGCTTCACAGTGCTGAGCTCAACCTGCTGTGCCACCAGGGAAGCCCTCCTGCTCTCTCTCGTTAGAACTTTAGAGTCATCTCCTTGGAGAAGCCTTACCATCCCCTTGATCCATAATTCTGCCTGCAAATGCACAGAGGCTCTCCTCGTGGCTGGTTTGCTTGTCCCTCTTCTCCATGAGCCACGATGACAGCCGGCACCATGGAGTATTATTCATCCCCATATTTCAGGACCTCGAGTAGTGTCGGCACATGGTCCACAACAAATGGTTGTCGAAATGAAGCGAAGCTACTCGCCAGGGTTCAGTAGTCACCATTGCATCTCCCAGCTGCCACTTGGCAGTGCCAAGTTTCCCCATTTAAAGGTTTTTTTCCATTTCTGTCTTTTCTGTGTCGACCATGCCTCTGACTTGTAAGGTGTTGCTGATGTCCGTTTAAACGTGTGTTTACTGAAGAACACATCTGGGGGTCGGACTGAGTAGAGCGAACCATGATTATTGCCACAATGCACATCCCAGATGCTTGCAAGTCCTCAAGTTGGCTGTATCGATTTAGCAAGATTTAGCAAGATTTTCAGTTTTCTCAACCTGACTGGGACTGTGGGAGCGCGTTAGTTTTACTTGTTTTCGCAAGTGCTTTCAGTACAACATAAGAAATGCTCACATAATTTTTTTTCAAACGGTGCCTCCCTTACCAGGCCGGAATGCCTGTTTAAGATGATGCTCGGTGCCTGTAACTTAATGCTGACCATGCCGCTCCACGAACAGGGAGTCTTGCTCTTCACCTGCACAGATTTTGCACGTGCAATCTACTGCAAGTGCAACAATGTGCAATCTTCCAGCGCTCAGGGCCGAACTGGCAGAATCAGGAGAGTGAGCCTTTAAACCAGAAAATCTGCTCTCAATTACCAGAGCTAATCAAAAACTATCAGCAACACCTCTAATGTACGCTGGCTTAGAACAAAAGCCCCGACATGTGGGTCTTTCTTTGTGCTGTCTGCTGCCTCTCTCTCGTTGCCACATTTCTTTTTTTGTTCAGGATCCCTCCTCATCCAATTTTTTTTAAACCTTTTCTTTCTCTGTTCGCTCACTTACTACACATCATCTGTCCCTCCTAGGGAAAAAAATTGAGGAAACAATTGCTATCCTTACAAGGCATGAGATGTGATCAACATATTCTTTGTGTACATAGATCACAAATATACGTGTTATTTGTGTGATGTAAAGTTTGTGGTTTGCAGCAACATGGATGGAGCTGGAAGGGATCATGCTCAGCGAAATAAGCCAGAAAGAAAAAGAAAAATCCCGGATGGTCTCACTCATAGCAGGAATCTAGAAAACCTAAATGAGGAACCAGGAAAAATGAAAAATGATGTAAGAATTCTATAAAATAAAATAGTAATTAAAAAAATAAAGCTTCCTAGTTAACAATTTTATTTTAAAGTGGGTAAATTAAATATTTTCTCTATCTCAAAAGCTTTTTTGCTGTGGGCTTTATTTTTTTTTTGTAGGTGAGGTTTTCTTATTTCTTTTTCTTTCTAAGAATCAATAGCCCCTTCCTCGCAAATCCCCACCCCTCCTGCATTTTTTGCTTCAGGCTAAGCAAAAATCGGGGAGAAGACAGAGATGAAATGAGCTGATGAGAGGTTGGGGAGCAGGGAAACCAGGTCACAAAGAGTGGCTCCCCTTCACCTTTGCCCTTTCCAGCTGGAGCTTTGAACCAAAAGCTTTATTTAAGACTGGAGCTGCTTTTTCCTCAACAAATAGAGAAAGCCTTCTTTTCCATTAAAGAGGTGCTTTGCTCTCACCCTGGGTCTCATTTTTCAGGGGCCGCTTGAGTTGCCAGCTCAGGTCACAGTGCTGGGGGAACCTTCCCCAAGCTGCACTCTCTCTTGTCACTGTAAATGAACCAGAAAATTCTCCGAAGCGACAGGACCCAGCAGATAGAGGTTTGATTTCTTTTGTGTGCCCATGTGTGTTATGCATAAGAAATCATTATCTTTCCTTAGGCTGGGGTCATTTTCTTCCCTCTTTTACCATAGACCTATAAATTTAATTATTTGGTCACTGCTGCTCTAATTAAAAAGTCCTACTTATCTTCAGAGGTTTCCTTTTTTAATTCCCAGAGATTAGGATTATCCACAGCATGTCAGCTCTTCTTATGTCCATATACTATATGGTTGCTATAATGATATAAAAATGAATTACTGAGATATTGGAAGCTAATCATATTCTGCATTTCTCTCCTAATAATCCCAGATTACATTAATCATAAATGTCAGCAGTGTCTCTAGATGACTTCTTGACTTTTGACAAAAAGCCTTCATCTTGGCCCTTTAAATTCCAAGGTCAAGGAGAATGTAACATTCAGAATAATTATTAGCATTATTTTACCTTGACATTTCATCCCTGCTTCCAGTTTAACATTCTACCCAGGCAATGAAGACGAATGTCATCTTTCGATTCACTGGAGGAAATTGCCCCAATTAAACCTGACTTAAAGGCTCTTGGAAATGCTGTATTAATTTGCTGTTCTTCTTTAGAATAGAAAACATTTCATGAAGGAGAGGAATTTTCATTAAAAGCATTAAGGATTTACCATGACACGAACAAGCAATTTTTGCATTGACTTTTGTCTCGCTGGGCTAGAATAATCATCGCCGGACCCCAGCCAGCCCAGGGTCTCCTTCTTGGTGGGTGTTCCATTGGGACGAGCCTGCTCCTGCTTCCCTTCCTTTTAGCTCAAAGGTCATCGTTATAGTTTTGTCACATCAAAAATGATTAGAAGCGTCTTTTTGAAATCCTGGCCTTTCCACGTAGCAGGGTCTCTTGACTGTACAACCTCTTGATTATACTGCTTTTCTTTGACAACCCCTCTCAATGATTCATCTTTTCTTTGACAACCCCCCTCAATGGTCCTGCTTTTTTTTTGACAACCCCCCCTCAATGGTTATTGGGTGTGTTCTAAGAAAGCCTCTAATGCTACATATTTATGATGGGGCTGGCAAGCCACTTTCTAGAATACTTGACATCCCCACTCAACAGTCTTTTTTTTTGACAACCCCCCCCCCCATGCTTATTGGGCATGTTCTAAGAAAGCCTCTAATCCTACATATTTACAAAGGGACTAGCAAGCCACTTTCTAGAATACAAGCACCGTGAAGACAGATACCTTATGTGACATATTCAGTGCTCTGTCTCCAGTACCTGAGACAGAGTCAGTATTTTTGATGGGAATGAAAGGAAACCATAAAAAACAGGGTATGAGATCATGAGCTCTGGAATCCAACAGGAAGAGATTGGACCCCAGTTTTACCATCTACTGGTCTTGTGTCTGTGGCCAGTTACATTGCCTCTCTGAGTCTCAGTGTTTTCTTCACTCAAGTGGGGGTAATCGAACCAAATTCCAGGTGTGTTGTTGGCAAAGATGAGTCAGAACTAACCTCACCCTTCCCTGCTTAGGTGTTTTATTCCTGATCTTCACTCTGGGGGTGCAGGAGAAACAGAACCCACAGGTGCCTGTTGTTTTGGGGATCTCTGCTAAGTTTCTCTTTTGCTTTCCAGGCTTCAATTGTGAAATTATAGGACACTGACCTCCTCCCTAGATTTCTAAGGCAAATTCTTTTTTTTTTTTAAAGTTAAAAAATTCTTTTTTTAATATTTACTTACATAAAATTCTTTTGTAATATTTACTTCTTTATGAATATTTACTTACAAATATTTACTTACTCATATTTAATTTTAAATTCTTTTTAAAATATTTACATATATATATTTTATAGCATTATTCATTTTTGTACAGTGTTTGGTTTCTCCTCTCAAGTGTAGTCCCTGTAAAATTCCCATCATCAAATCACCCATGAACCATTACCATAGCCTCTTATGTTCTTCCCGCCTCTGTTTCTAAGGCACAATTCTTTTTTTTTAAAGATTTATTTATTTTATTTATGCATACAAGAACTGTGGTACAGGCCAGAGGTGCAGGAGGGTGAGAGGATTTACCAGAGACAGAGTGGGGAGCAGAACAGGCAGACAGACCAAAAACACTGCTGAGGGGAGCAGCAGGCGAGACAGGAGAGGTCTGCTATGCCATGTGGGTAGCTCCCTGGCCTGCCAGGAATCAAACCTGTGCTACAGAGGCTGCAGACAGCTCCATAGCACTGTGCTCAACCCCCTGTGCCACCGGGAGGCCCAAGGCAAAATTCTTCATCCAGGTCTGCTTGATAGAATGGGATTGTTGTTTTGGCAACCAGTCTTAGCTGTCTGGAGTGAGTTTGAACCATGGATGCTTGTCCACTTGTGCAGCCTTTCTGGACTTGACTTATCTGGATCTCACCTCAACCTCCACCACAGCCTGGCCTTCACTGCTGACCTTGGCACTATCCCCTGGATTTTGCCTGCGTTGACCTGCCTGCTCCTGTGAAAGGTGGGAGGTGGCCTGACCTGTCCACCCCCCAGCACACTGGTCTGGCTCTTGGTGTTATTTCTTTGGAGCCATCCCTTCTTACAGCCACCAGCACTTGCTGTCATTATCTGTGCAAAGTTAACATTGCCTTGTGTTTGGACCTGTCCCGAAGGCATGTGCAACATAGCAGCAACATTTCTTCCCTACTGCTGCTTTCTCAAATAAATAACAACCTGCTTTGAAATAATTCAGATATTCAAAACCAAGAAAAAAATGAAGAGTATAAAATAATACCTTCTACTAAGGTGATCTAACAAATGGTAACACTGAACTTCATCTTTTTAAAAGAACTGACTGGTACAGACATCTGAGTCCCTCCCCCAGTTTCCTTGTTGATTCTGTTTCCTACCTTCCTTCCCTCCTCGGGGGAAACCCTGTGCTGAAGTTGGTTTTTACCCTCCCATACTTGTTCTTTTTTTTTTTTTTTAAAGATTTATTTATTTATGCTTACAACAACTGGGGTGTAAGCCAAACGTGCAGAGGATGAGAGGATTCACCAGAGACAGAGTGGGGAGCAGAACAGGCAGATGTACTGAAATACACTGCTGAGGGGAGCAGCGGGCGAGACAGGAGAGGTCTGCTGTGCCATGTGGGTAGCTCCCTGGCTGGGGATCAAACTCGTGCTGCAGTGGCTGCCCATAGCTTAATAGCGCTGTGTCTTTAACCAGGGAGGTCCCCCAACTTGCTCTAATACATTATGCATGTGTTCATAAATGATATATGCCATGGCTTTGTATTTTTAAAGTTTTATATAATTTCATATTTTACGAATTATGCTGAGTGTCTCTGTTAGGAGTTGAATCGTGTTTCCCCAAAGGTATCAATGGAAGTCCTAACCCACAGAACCTCAGATTGTGATTTTATTTGGGAAAAAGGCCATTGCACGTATAATTAGCTGACTTGTGACACGGTCCTACTAGAGCTGGGTGAGTCCTTGCGACCAGTGTTCTTATCGAGGAAACAGAAACACCCACCGCAGGAAGCAACAGGGAGAATGCTGTCATAACCTAAGGATAGTCTGAGGCACCAGGAACTAGGAGAGGGGGCTGGAATCATTTCTCCCCCACAGCTCTCAGAAGGAACCAAACTGCCTACATCTTGCCAACACAGCTACCACCCCAGAATGAGATGATCCACTTCTGTCTTTCAAGTCACCCAGTGTGTGGGTCACGGCAATCCTAGCCAACCACACAGTATCCTTCTGCAAAGTTGCCTTCTTTGCCTCAGAGATATGCAGATAGCCATGTTGGGGGTAGCAACCCATCACCCCCATTTTAAATATCAAATGTAAGATTACAGTCACACATCCCTTAACAACTTCTTGGCCATCAATGGACAAAGGACAAAATAGGGTGTGTTACGCCGCGTAATGCCGCATGTTATGCTGTGTGTTTGTCATAGGCAATTCCTCCTAAATGTATGTATTTACACTCTAGGAGAGTCACACAGCAGTGCAATCACCCAAGGATGCAATTCTCAGAACATATCCTCATCACGCTGCAACACAAGATTATAGAGGCTTTTTCTTTATTTATTTTGTTCTGTTACTTTATTTTATTTATATATACATATATTTTACCTCATTGTTCATTTTTTGAAAGATTTATTTATTTGTGCATACAAGAACTGGGGTACAGGCCAGAGGTGTTGTGGAGGGGGGGTGAGAGGATTCACCAGAGACAGAGTAGGGAAGCAGAACAGGCAGATCTACTAAAATACACTGCTGAGGGGAGCAGCGGGCGAGACAGGAGAGGTCTGCTGTGCCATGTGGGTAGCTCCCTGGCCGGGGATTGAACTCATGCTGCGGTGGCTGCCAATAGCTTCATAGGTTGCGTCTTAACCCCTTGCGCCACCAGGGAGGCCCAGTTTATTTTTTTTGATTGCTGAATAGTATTCCATTGAATATATTCCAATATATTCCATTGCGTATATGCTGAATAGTATTCCATTGTAATATTCCACATCTTTTTGATCTAGTCGTCTATTTTTGGGACACTTGGGTTGTTTCCAAGTTTTATCTATTAAAAATAGTGTGTAATGGCTTTTTATTTGTTAGACTTACCCCAATAACACACACCACTCTCATTTTTTCATTCCATAAAAATGTGCTGAACACCAATTTGGTGCTAAGCCCTGGGGAGTGAGCAGGAGAACTCATGAGCCAGAAGAAAGTCTTTTAGGAACGAATGGACGAGAGCTGGAGCTTGAGACATAACACCCCCAGGAACGGGCAGTGGCTTGTGTTTGGGGCAGGAGTGTCTAAGCTGGTGATCTGCAGAGAAGGCAGGCAGGGGCCATTGTCTGGTAGCGTCATATCTCCTTGCTCAGATTCATTCCTCTCTTGTAACACTTCTCCCACTTTATCAGCCGTCAGAATCCCCCAGAGGGCTTGTTAAAACAAGGATTTCTGGGCCCGCTCCCAGAGTTTCTGATTCAGAAGATCTGGGCAGGGGCCCAAGAATTTGCATTTCTAGCAGGTTCCCAGGTGATACCAATATTGCTGGTGCAGGGAACACACTTTGGGAACATCTGGTTTATTGCATTTTATGATGCTCATTGTCGTTTCTGCTTGTCGTTTGCCTTTTTATGAAATAATTGTTAGCAGGATTTAAAAATATCTGCGTTGTCTCCTGGATTAATTTTTTTTTTTTCTGACTGCTCTTTGTTGTTATTGATGTTTTGCGTTTTGAAGGCCCTTGACCAGCACTTTGTTAGTTTCTTAGTTTATAATTCCTGCAGCAGGCACGGAGGACAGGCTCAAGGTACACACCCGTATACATCAAAAGCTTGGTTTCTTTCCTTCTGCCATCTAAGGCCTCTGATAAAAGGCCTTTCTGAGTTTTGTGGCCTCTGTCATGGACTGAATGGTGTCCTCCAGCACTTGTTTGAAGCCCTAGTTCCTGTTTCCTTGGAATGTGACTACATTTGGAGGTTAGGCCTGTAAAGCCATAATTAAGGTCTGTGAGCTCACAAGTGTGGGGCCCTAGTCTTGTGTGATTGGTACCCTTAGAAGAAGAGGAACAGACTGACACCTGGGATTCTCTCTCTCTCTCTCTCTCTCTCTCTCACACACACACACACACACACACACACACACACACACTCACTCATACTCACACACACAGGAAAAACCATGTGAGGGCACAGGGAGAAGGTAGCTGTCTGCAAGCCAACAAAAGAGGACCAAGGAGAAAACAAATCTGCAAGCACCTTGACCTTGGCCTTTCAGTCTCCAGAACTCTGAGAATTCTGAGAACAGGCGCTAAGCCTCTAGGCTTTTCCTGCAGCCACCTGGGGAGACTAATACAGCCCCATTTAATAGCTGGGGTTTCTCTCTGCTCAGGTTTGACCCTCCTGTGCCTTCTCTAGGACATAGCACTGCCTTTTATCTCCGTGGGCATTAGAAACTCATCTCTCTGCATCTAGGAGCCTTGGGAACCCAATGGAAACTCAACGGACTGCTTCTGCATCAACTCACATTCGTTCCTCTGGCTTTGGTTTCTCTCATTTCTGGCACCGGCCTGCTGTCCCCTACTCTCCTTCCAGCTCTTAGTTCTCCCTCTGTATGTTTAAATGTTCTATTTTCCCCAATATTTTGGTGTCTTTGTAACTGGAGGGATACAGGCCACATCAGGATCATCTGCCGTGTTGCTGGAAGTTTAATACCACATCTTAAATCCTTTTAACACTTTCTAGAATCCAATTTGATCCAGATTCCTCCTGATGATTTTCATAAGTCAGTATTCTCACACTCGGGTCACAGATGTAAAACTAAAGGCCCGACAGTCAAAGCGGTTCCCCCCTGTGTCGCCTAACTAATAATTATGGGACTTGACCTAGATACCAGCACCAGTGTTTCTTCCACTTTGGCCTGGCACCTATTACAGCCAAAGTGCAAAGGTACAGCAGCGAGATTCTCACTCCATAGGATATAGGTTTATAAAAGAAGTCATAGAATACGCTTGAAAACTTGCCAGGTCTCAGAAACACTGTAAAAATTCTTCCAAGTAAAGCTGTGAGCTGCTGTCAGGAACATCCACATTTGACTGTTCCTCTTCCATGAATCTAAAAGCATCTTCTGAGAACCTGAGAAAACTTTCTCTTCCACACCATCCATGTCATCCATCCCAAGAGACAGATTTTCATCTCTGTTTAAGCCTGAAATTTAGCAGAAATTCTCTATATTCTCTTCTAGCAGATTCTAGTGCCAGCATCCAAAAGATTTTCCTCTTTAGGATGTAATCTTAGAATCCTTTAGAGTGCAATGTATATATATCAGTGCATGAGGAATAAGAAATATAACTTATCCTTTTGGGTAGTAGTTGCAGTTGTTTAGCTTTAGAATAGATTTCCTAGTGTTTCCTTGTCTCCACTGGCTGGGGTGTAAAGAAGGTCCTATCTGGAGATCAACTTTCCTATGGTGATGCACTGTTTTCCCCTGACCTGGCTATGAGTTAGCTCAATATTTGTGCTTAGAAATCTATAGTCAGGGGCCTCCCTGATGGTGGAATGGGTTAAGACCCAATCTCTGAAGCTATCCGCAGCCAATGGCAGCACGAATTTGATCCCCGGCCAGGGAGCTACCGACATGGCGCAGCAGACCTCTCCTGTCTCACCCGCTGCTCCCCTCAGCAGTGTATTTCAGTCAGTCTGCCTGTTCTGTTCCCCACTCTGTCTCTGGTGAATCCTCTCATCCCCTGCAATTCTGGCCTGGACCCCAGCTCTTGTATGCATAAATAAATAAATCTTAAAAAAAAAAAGAAATCTGTAGTCAGTCTCTCTTGATCTGTCTTCTACCCTCACTTCCAACCTAGGTCAAGCAACTGATGTCTTCTCCTTCCATCCATGAACTCCAGAAGAATATTCTACTTTCATGTAGATGTCGGACTCCTGTCCTGGGTTCATTTCATTCCCACTCAACCTCCAGTCTAATTTTTTTTTCCTTTTTTGTCTTAATCTTGTGTGTACCCTACTTGCAAACACCCTTTGGTCACTGCCTTTCTTGAAGCTCATTTCCTGGCTGGTCTCAAGAAAGTGGCAGTGGATTTGCTTCTGATTCCTGTAACTGCTTGTCTTTCTCTCTTAACATGGACGGCTGGAGGGCCTCCAATGAAACTTGTGCACCAGCTTTGGCAATGTATTGGAAATTACCACATGTATTTTATGTAGCAGAGTTAAACAGACTTGGTTCTGCTCTTACCTACCTTCATGTAAGCCTGTTCCTATTTCCTTACCGACATTTTTTTAATTCTGTCCAAAGGATATGTCAGGTTCATTAGGCGAGATGTTTCCAAGTGAAAAGCTTGTTTTAATGAATAGCAAAGGTCATTACAGTTCATTCATTTGAAAGCACTTTTATTTACAGTAAGTAATATACAAACTTGTGAGAAAAAAAAAAACAACTGATGAATGGGGAATTGTTCAATGGCACAGAATCTCGGTTTCACAAGATGGAAAAGTTAGGGAGATTGTACAACAATTGTACAACATGCTTAATGTTCTGGACAGTATAACTAAGAAGGATGAAGATGTTCAGTTTATATGAAGTGTATTTTACCACAATTAAAAGTAAACTTAAGACATCTAGTCTTAAATGTTATGTGTTCTTGCAAATCCCTTTTGGAACAAGGCTACTAGCAAATGCGTATGTGAGGTATCCTCATATCTGGCACTCCGTTTTGCCTATCTGATATTGGCACAAAACCTACCTTTATGTGTAAGTGTTTTTATGGACACAAAGCTACAGTTACAATATGTAGTTGAGGCTAAAGAGTTCTTGGTACCTACATACATTATGGCACTTTTTTATTTTAAAGATTTTTTAACTTATGCATATAAAAGAGCTGGGGTGTAGGCCAGAAGTGTGTGGGGGGGGGCGGTGAGAGGACTCACCAGAGACAGAGTGGGGAGCAGAACAGGCAGACTGACTGAAATACATGGCTGAGGGGAGCAGCAGGTGAGACAGGGGAGCAGCAGGTGAAAGGTCTGCTGTGCCATGTGGGTAGCTCCCTGGCTGGGGATCGAACTCATGCTACAGTGGCTGGTGATAGCTTCATAGTACTGAGACTTAACCCCTTGTGCCACCAGGGAGGCCCATTATTACAACGCTTCTTTGGCCATCTTTTAGTGTCTCAAAAGAACCCTGTCCAGTGCAGCCTTAGCCGCTCAGGGTCTTGGGGCCCCATCGTGCTCCTGGGTGCTGGAAGGCTCATATTACTATAGCGCCCTGGTCCGTGGACTCAGGCACATACTGTGCTGCACACAATCATGGAAAAGAAAGTTTACGACTTTGGAGTAATGTCCTCTAGCTCTGTTTTCTTCTAATTTATTAAATGTGAGAAAACAAGGCTGGGGTTGAGGCCCACACGGTCTTGTCAGCACAAGAGGTATTTCCCAACAAAACCGTACTGGAAGCATCCTGCTGACAAGAAGTCACAGGGGTGTTATCAAAGCAACTTGGAGTTGTGGTCTCTTCTAGGGAGGGAGAAAAGATGCTGTCACCCACTGTGCGCCCTCCGATTGTTACCTCTGGCTTCACTCTGCAGCTGATGGGGTACCCAGGCACACAGATGACCTTAGCGAGGCTGGGAATCTGGTTAATTGTCTAACAGGATGTAAAGCATCTCCAGAGATTCAGGTCATTATTTCAAACAGCAGGCATTTCTTTTAAAATGGTCAGGGGCTTCAAAACGCAAAAACATAGCACTTGGGTCATTTTAGAAGTGCATCTATTTTTGTTTTCTGCTTGAGACCAAAATGCTTTTGGCCAAGTCTGCCCCTGAAATGACAAATATCTTAAGTCATGGAATCCAGAAGAAGCAGGGGGTCCAGTGTGCGAGGAAGCAAAGCTGGAATCAGAAATCCAGATTTGAATATTTACCTGTGCCTGCCTGGGTGAATGAAGCTTTGGACAAAATAGAACTTTCTTCATATGGGAAATAAAAACAACAGGGCCTCCCTGGTGGCACAAGGGGTTGGGATGCAACCTGTGAAGCTATCCGCAGCTGCTGCCGCATGAGTTTGATCCCTGGCCAGGGAGCTACCCACATGGCGCAGCAGACCTCTCCTGTCTCGCTCGCTGCTCCCCTCAGCAATGTATATTTCGGTCAGTCTGCCTGTTCTGTTCCCTGCTCTGTCTCTGGTGAAACCTCTCACCCTCCGCACCTCTGGCCTGTACCCCAGTTCTTGTATAAATAAATAAATAAATCTTTAAAAAACCATAGTTATTGCTACCTGCTTACTTCACATCATGCTCGGCTCCAGCAGCAGTTTTGCAAATGCAGGAGACGTTACTGTAGTTTCTGCACCTGCATCTTAAATGCTCTGGGGTTGTTTCCTAAACACAGTGAAAAACATAATCTGAATTGCTACAAAGTAATTCAGCTTCTCACATGGACTTTAAAAGTCTGTGTTCCTGAAATTTCCCATCTTTCCATTCCTGCATAAGTGTGTTTCGGGAGAAATCAATTGAAGTCACTAGACTCATGTATTTTCACATTTACCGCTCGCTTTTACATCCATTTGGGGAGTCCTTGTTTTGGTGTTTTCTACTCTTTTTCTTGGCTCACTAGAAAAGTTCTATAGCAACTACATATCTCTCCGAATAGCCAGTTGCATTTGAATCCTGAAACCAGCTTGTCGAGCCTTCAGGTTTTCTGTTTTTGCAGTCACTGCCTCCCAACCCATTCCATGCCCTCGGGGACTAAAAGCAGGTAATGATGGAAAATACTTACATCATGCCAGGTTTAATTCTTAGCATTTTAAAGACGTTGACTCATTGACTCCTCCTGTAGGCGCTGTCCTCATCTGCAGAGAGGAATCAGAGGCACAGGGAGCTTAGACGTGCCCCAGTGGCTTTCTAAGGAGTGAGTGAAAGAGCTGTGGGGGGGACCCTGCTTTTTTATCTCACACATTGGACTGGCTGGGGTGGGGCTCTACTGTGCTGGGAGTGGCACAGCTGGCTCTCTGAACAAACAAAAACAAGAGTCCTGGAGCCTCCCTGGTGGTGTAATGGGTTGAGCGCAGTGCTATGAAGCTGTCTGCAGCCTCTGCAGCATGAGTTCGATCCCTGGCCTGCCAGGGAGCTACCCACATGGCACAGCAGACCTCTCCTGTCTCGCCCGCTGCTCCCCTCAGCAGTGTATTTCAGTCAGTCTGCCTGTTCTGTTCCCCACTCTGTCTCTGGTGAATCCTCTCACCCCCCACACCTCTGGCCTGTACCCCAGTTCTTGTATGCATCATAAGTCTTTTTTTTTAAAAAAAAGAGTTCTAATTGTTAGCAACCCTTCATGGTTTTCAAGGGTATTGCTTCTTTGCCTGATTTCAAACTGCCACTGGGATCTCAAGTAGCTCCCAAACTTCCTGCAAAATGGAACTGATGGGAGCCCGCTGTACACAGCACCTTCGTGTTTCCAGTAGCAAAGATTAAAAAGACAGAGTCTTTGTGCTGGGTGTCTGGGCAACTTTCTAGGGGAGCTGGCCTTCTCGGCCCCGTTTGACTTGTGTCTCTTTGTGACAGGGAGGGGACAGGGCAGGTGGCAGCTGCGTAAACAAATAACAAAAAAAAAAAAAAAAAACCAACCCAGAAAGATGGATGGGATCTTTTGAGAGAAGAGTGAGGAGAGAGGGTGAATCTGTTAAGGGGACGAGGTGCTGGCCTCACAGCACTCATGGGTACCTGACACTAGTGGGGCGCCATCCCTCCTTCTCTGAGTGAGGACCCAGCTCAGCAGGCAACTTACCTCTGAAAAGATAGTTGTAGTTAATTTATGATAGAACCAGTCACTTGAGAAAAGGAAATGATTTTAGGAATAGGATTAGGGACAGTGTGAACACCTCCAGCCCTCAACCTGATATTCACAGAAGGGGTGGCCGGAACACCAACACTGAACTCTCTCAGAACCACATCTAGCAAGATGGCGGGCTCATTCACCCATGGTCCGTGAAGTACCACATAGTTAGACTAAGGTTGGGTACTAATTTAAGGCTTTGACTTTGATTCTTTGGGGATGATGGCATTGACTGTGTCTCCACACAGCCTTCCTGGATCCCCTGCACCAGTTCCGGGCTTTGCCTGATGTCCCCTCAGAAATAGCTTCCATCAACCATTGAAATCAGCCCATGAGTTTTCTGAGGGCACAGAATGAGAGATTTGTTCTGTTCAGGTCTCTGCTACACAGAAAGAGAATTTTGGGGAAAGTGCATGAGAGAGTCACAGTAGGCTCTTTTAATTTTCATTCATTGATTCATTTGTTTTTCTTGTGCATTCACTATAAAGGGAAATCTTCCTTGCGTTTGACTGTCAACTGCTTCTTCGTTTTCACATTACACCGTTCACTCCAGCACATTTAAGCCCTGCTCTCTGGATGCCAATCCTGCTTTCCACTGAGAGAAAAACCTCATTCAGTTTCACATGACATTCAGGGAAAGAACAGCTTTGAGGGTGTGAGTGGGGCCGATTGGGTGGGGGGGGGCCTCACCTGCCGCGCAGGTCAGTGAGGCATGAAATGACACTCTTCATCATTACTCGTGTGCCTATGCCTGGTTCCACCCCAGTGACTGGGCAACTTCATCAATGCTGCTGAGGCTGGACCGGCATGTTACACCTCCCCTGTTTCCAGAGGGTTCTTTCTGGCTCCAGACAGAATGATTTATGGTCCTTTGAGCCAACCCTAAAAGACTGAGGAGACAAATATACCTCATTCGTGGGGAAAAAAGCCCCAGGACATATATTATCTAGGAAAAATGAGATGGCCAATGAGCTATTTCATTGGGTATTTATCAGCTTTATTCTTTATTGCAGAACTTTATTTGTGTGTGTGTGTGTGTGCGCACGCAGAGAGAAAGAGGTCTCTATATCTGCATATATGTAATACATAGTATACATGTACACTTTATTAGAGATAAGAAAGTGCTAGATATTAGAATATAATGAAGAGATAGCTTTTCTTCATTCTTTTTCCTTATTACAAGAGGAAGAGGAAACTTTGATCAAGGCAGGTCTAAGCAAAAAAGAAAAAAAATTCTTTTAATCACACATATAAAAACACTCTTAGTAATTTAGTATATAACTTTCCAGGTATTTTATCAATGCCAACAAAAACTCTTCTTTGAGCAATTAGGATTATATTGCATAGTTTTTGTTTTGTTTTTGTTTTTAGTAGAAAGGGTGTTTTATTGAAAAGATAGGAGGAAGCACATAGAAGGTCAAAAATCCAGGCTCAAGAAGAAGCAATATCCATAGTTATCCTGGGAATCAATTACAGCAGGGACTAATTGGTGGCTTTAGTATAATTCTGGGACAAGGATCAATGAGGGCCTCCCCAGTGGTGCAGCGGGTTGAGTGCAGCGCTGTGAAGCTGTCCGCAACCTCTGCAGTGTGGGTTCGATTCCTGGCCAGCCAGGGAGATACCCACATGGCACAGCAGACCTCTCCTGACTCGCCTGCTACTCCCCTCAGCACTGTATTTCAGTACATCCGCCTGTTCTATTCCCCACTCTGTCTCTGGTGAATCCTCTCACCCCCACACCTCTGGCCTGTATCCCAGTTTTTGTATGCATAAATAAATAAATCTTTAAAAAGTAAAATATAAATAAAATACTGGAATTGAAAAAAAAATGCTATGCATTGTTACTGAGGAAAGTTACACTAAATATGTCATAACCCTCAGAGTATGTTCCTTGTCCTGAGTCTGGCCATTACTTTTATCTGCCTATTACCAAGAAACTTCATACTCTGCCATGAAGAAGTCTACGTTTGTAATTGATATTTTCTTCATTCTGTAAAAGTTTCAAATCTGGAACGTGACTCTCCATGTAATACATTTTTCTATGGGAAAATGCTTTAGTGCCTGGTTTAGTAAATATGTATAGTGTTCCCAGTATGAATTCTCTGAGTTAATCCTTCATAATGACACTACCTCCTTTTATATAGGTACTGTTCCTCAGTTATTCAGTTATCTCTTGTCTATAAAGATTTATGTGACTTCGTTTCTGAAATCTTATGCATCTGCTCCAAATATGATTGGTCTCCCTCTTAATGGGATTTATTTGATGAGTGTATTTTTCTGACTTACCGCTTATTATCTCCTGCCTGTCTCACCACATGAAATCTTCTGAGAATCACCTTCTGTGAAAATGCATCTAAAACCTACTCATTTCTCACTTGTGAATTGTCCAATATATATGAAGTCCTGAATTCCAACGGAAGGGTTTCCCACATTCAGAACATTCTAATGGCTTCTCTCCTTTGTGAACTCTGATATTCACTGAGAGATGATTTCTAAGTAAAGGCATGTCCACATCCACTGAATTTAAAGGGCTTCTCTCCTGGGTCAGTTTTCTGGTGTATTTAAAGTGATTCCTTCCTGGGATAGGCCTTGTCACACTCGTCACACTCAGAGGGCTTCTCTACTGAATGAGTTATTTGATGTACGATGAGCTGCGATTTCCCACAAAAGGCTCTGTCACAAAAACTACATTCACAGGGTCTCTCTCCTTTGTGTGTCTTCCTATGTCTAATGAGGTAAGATTTGCTGCTGAAAGCCTTTCCACATTCACTGCATCCAGAGGATTTCTCTCCTGCATGAGCTCTGAGATGTATCATAAGCTGTTCCTACCTACCACCAGCTTCCCACATTTACTGCATTGATAAAGATTATTTCCTATGTGAATGCCCTGATATACAAGTTATGTCTTTATACTGAAGAATTTCCCACAATCACTGTACTGACAGGGTTTCTCTGCTGCATGCATTGTGTTGTGAATGAGGAGGTATGAATTACTCCCAAAGGTTTTTCCGCATTCATTGCATTTATAGGGTTTTACTCCTGTGTGAGTCCTTTGGTGTCCCACCAATGGTGACTTATATTACGTATTGTGAAGATTAAACAGGATAACTTACAAAATAACCTTTTTTTTTTTTGAGTGATGTCATTTTTTTTTACTTTTTTTACTTTTTACTTTTTTACATCATTGTTCATTTTTAAACAGTATTTGTTTCCCCCCACCCCGTCAGGTGTAGTCCCCATAGAATTTCCCTCCCCAGTGCACCCATGCACCATCACCTCAGTCCTCTGTGCTCTACCCTCCCTCCCTCCGACACTATCCAATAGCATCCACTAGATAAAAGTTAGCTGTTACTGTCACTATTACTTTCTTTCTACATCAAGTATCATGGGCTATTCTGTCTTCAATTAAAAACAATCCTATTATGAATATTTTCATGGACAAAGTCTTACACACAGTCATTATTATTCCCTCAATATGGTTCTTTGGGGGAGAATTTCTGGGTTGAAGGATATTCATTTATTCATTAATAAACTGTAGAGCATTTACTGCCTGCCAGCAACTATCTTGGAGGCCAGAAATAACAACCAGAATACCAAGACATACTTGGTATCTACTCTAGTGGACGTTATACCCCCAGGGAGAGAGAAAAATGAGCAATTACAGAGAATTCACTAAAAATTCAGAGAGTGGACAAATATATGAAAAGATGCTCAGCCTGCCTCGTAGAGAAAGAAATGCCAATTAAAATAACCGTGAGACATCAGTTTAAACCCAACAAACACAAAAGTCTAGCCAGAATGTGGAAGAGATGAATGTTCTAGGATTCTTATTGCTGATTGAAATATGAATTATTGTCACAGCTTTTAGAAAATGATCTGACCGCATGTACAAAAAGTAAAATGCTGGGGCCTTCCTGGTGGCACAAGGGATTAAGACGCAACCTATGAAGCTATCCGCAGCCTCTGCAGCACGAGTTCGATCCCTAGCCAGGGAGCTACCCACATGGCGCAGTAGACCTCTCCTGTCTCACCTGCTGCTCCCCTCAGCAGTGTATTTCAGTCACTCTGCCTGTTCTGTTCCCTACTCTGTCTCTGGTGACTCCCCTCAGCCCTCCCCACCTCTGGCCTGTACCCCAGTTTTTATATGCATAAATAAATCTTTAAAAAAAAAAAGTAAAATGCTCATAGACTTTAACTCAGCACTTTAAGGAACTTTATCCCATAGAAAAAGTATTTAAGGACATACCTTTGAATGGCATCAACTAAGGCTACCCCAAAACTTGCCACTTCAGCAGGAGGGTTATTTTGAGCTTGGCGCGTCATAGTAGGAACCATGTCTTCCCCTTTCAGCCTAAAGCTGGGTGCAAATCTTCCTTGCAAAACCTCCTTCCTACCCTGTCCCTTACCTAGAAAAGCAGATGGTGCTTATCACTGGAGACAGTACAGACTTTAGTCTGCATAAACAAACCTTGCTGATAACCCTTATCTTCTTTCAGTTTCCCCCATACATTCACTTTTCTACAATATACCACTCCTAGAAGCCCAAACTTCTTTTCCTTTGCCTTGTCCCTTCTCCACTTTTATTTCACCTTTTGTTAAAATCATGTGTAAGTCCCCAGGCTTCACCACCACTTTTTTTGTATTTTTCCTTCTTTTCTGTGAAACTCCCATGTACCTCTTCTCCTATTAATATCACTTTATCAGTTTCATTTGCAGACCCCAGGAACTGAACCTAACAGGGTAGAGGAAAAGTTTGTTTTTTTCTCCCCATACACATGCAAAAGTATTTATTTATTTATTTTATTTATTTATTTTTTATTTTTTAAATTTTATTTATTTATACAAGCACTGGGTACAGTCAGAAGCACGGAAGGGTGAGAGGATTCACCAGAGCTAGAGCGGGGAACAGAACAGGCAGAGTGATGAAATACACTGCTGAGGGGAGCAGAGGGCGTGGCAGGAGAGGTCTGTCGCACCACGCGGGACCCTCGCCGGCGGCCGGGGATCGAACAGGTGCAGCTTCGCAGCCCAGCGCTCAACCACTGCGCCACGGGGGGAGGCCCCACACGCAAAAGTATTTATTGCAACCTAGTTCAAATGGCAAAATACTGGAAACAGTGAGAAAAAAAGTAATTACGATGTGGACACTCCATGGGAATTCTTGTACACTTGTTATTCCTTATGTGATGTTATCCCATATATGTGATAGTGTATGTATTTTATGTATTTATTAACTATTAGGGGAATTTAGATTTAGGGATATGCGTGACATATTATTAACGTTCTCCTACTCCCCCCCCCCAAAAAATAGAAACTAAAAAGAGTTTTACGGTAATGAGAAAAGTATGGTTCCCTCTGTCAAAAATAGGCTATTAAACTCAGACATATGCAAAAGATTTGCACATTTATATGCTCAAGGAGAAATGTGTATACAGATACTTAGCACTGTTACTATGGGGGAATGTAGCTGGGTAAATAATTACTGTTCTCTTGCACCTTATATTGTGTTAGTCTCTAAAATATCAAATACTGAAAATTTTAGTAGCAGTATTATCACAAGTAAAGTACTACAGAATAGATTGAGACTGTTCCAGAAGCTCATAGCAGAAACACCTGGCACTTGCCCTCCAAATTCAAGGAGTAGGCCAGATCCTTGTCCAGGAATAGAGCTCACAGATGGTCCTAAGTGACAAGTTGTGCTTGTCACTGCTGGTCATTGTTTTAAGTCTGAGAAATGATTCACTTCTATAAACAAGTGGTTGATGAAAGAATTTTAACTGAGGCACAGAATGTAAAAGTTTATATATGGTGCAGAAAAGGGGGCAGCTTTCACCCCCAGGGCACTCCTCATTCTGCTCCTCAACTTTTTCATCTGAATGGGGGCACCTTCCCTTTATGCACCTCACAGGGTTGTCAACAGAATCACCTGAGATCAAACATGGAAATGCCTTGCATGAAACCTGGCAGGAGGTAAACCCTCAAAATGGGTTACTTGATCGAAATCTGCCCCCTCGAACTTACAAAGCTGTCATAAAGAACAAAGGAGGAGCAGATGTGAGGATACTTTGGAAAGTGTGAGGCGTGATATGAAAGTGAGGCAATAAGAGGCGGCGAGGGAGCCAGTGTGAGAACCTGAGGGCCTTGGCATCCGCCTTGGTGCTTGGATCTGCTCCGCGTATCCTATCCCTGCAAAAAGTTTAACCAAGTTCAAGAAATCGGTTACTCGTCTAATGGCCTGGAGAATGAGGAACTGGGTGAAGTGAAGTGCTCCGAAGGAATGCCTGGCACAGAGTTCTTATTTCCAGAACTTTCCAGTGCTGGCAGGTGTGAGATTGTGCAGTCACCGAGAGCCTTGCCAAGGAGATTCAGTGCTAACTGCCGAACACGAAGGGGAAAGTCCCTTGGTGGGCCGTGTGTGCTGTTAAAGGCAAGTCACAGAAGAGGGTACAATAAATATCAGTTCCAGAAACACTTTGCAGGCATTGAGACTTGGCCAATTGCAGAGCTGGAATGTTTTGGCCAGCTCTGAAGTGTGGGGGAAAACGTGATGAGACAAAGCTTGTCTCCTAGCATTCTTTTTACGATGCTCTGTGTGTATCAAGTGTCTCACAGCACAAGGTGAAAATATTTAAAAGAAAAGGGAAAAAAAAGTGCTGGTTTATATTCATGAAAGTAAAGCCTTTGAATATCATCTCTTCTCCTCCCTGAATCCACCTGAAACACAGTAAGCGTTCCAGCCTTCTTTCAAATCCAGCTTTAATTATGCCACACAGTTTTTGTTTCTGATCGCTTTGACCTTGAGGTAGAAATCTGCTTCCAAACAATTTCCAGCCCTAATGCTTCTCAGAGAAGAGATGGAGCTGCTGTGAGACAGACGCTCCAGCTGTAGAAGGGGAACAGGTCAGGGCAAAGGTAGGTGGAGGTCAAAGGACAAACATCTAGACTGGGGTTCAGAGTTTTGAGGTCAAATCTTTCTCCTGATGGGCCTCCTCTCTTATCTCCTGGATGCGCCCCCTCTGGCTTCATGATGTAAATATCTCAAGTTAGATCATGATGGGAATCCTACAAAATAACCAAATTTTTTTAAGATTTTTTTATCTATGCATATAAGAACTGGGGTACAGGCCAGAGGTGCTAGGGGGGGCGAGAGGATTCACCAGAGACAGAGTGGGGAACAGAACAGGCAGATGTGCTGAAAGACACTGTTGAGGGGAGCAGCGGGCGAGTCAGGAGAGGTCTGCTGTGCCATGTGGGTCACCCCCTGGCCAGGGATTGAACTCATGCTGCAGTGGCTGTGGATAGCTTCATAGTGCTGCATCCCAACCCCTTGCGCCACCAGGGAGGCCCCGAAATAACCAATTTCAACAAAATCCCCTCCTGTCCTCACATCCTGTGGTGAGCAGAGGTAACCCCAGCCAGTCGTGAATTAACCATTTAGAGCTTGCTGATTCTGTTGGCCACAAACCCACAAAGCCTGGGTGTAAAATCAGCAGCCACTAATCACAGCTCAGTCGTTTCTTGACTTTATGTGAACAGATATTCGGAAAAATTGACTGTACATTCTATTCCAGTGCGTTTGAAAAAACATCACTCACAAAATTGTTGCAGGTGGAAAGGCGGCTCTGTCAGTAATTCCAGGCCTGGGTGCTGCTCTGTAATGAGGGGCAATAGCTTCACCTCAGCCTCCTTTTTCTGTCCATAAAATGAGGAGGCTGAATTAAAGGATGACAATGGTTCCTTCTCTTAAAAAAAAATATTCTACAATTTCACGATTCTTCCACCTCAGGCAGCAGTTTAAGAGGACCAGATTTAGCAATATCTGGGGCAAATTTATTCTAAAAATTTGCTTGCCGTTTCTCTGAATTTCAAATTTAACTGGATGTCCTATATCGTATCTGGCAACCCTGGAACAGTTGGGATATTGTTGGAAGGAAAAGCAGTTAACTCTTCTGCAACCTTGCCTGGGCAGTATGAGGGGACAAACAAGGGGCCTGTGAAAAGGGGGCTCCCTCCGGTCCCCTCTCCCTGTGTCACCTCCACTGCTGGGCAGGAAAAGGTCCCACCATCCCATCCACCTCTTGTCTGATCAGGAGCAAGGCAAAAAATTCCCTCCAGTTCTGTTTAGAAAAGCTCCAACACGTGTTTGATTTGGCCTCATTCCAGTCAGTATTTATAAAAAAAAAAACCAAACAAACAAACAACTCCCTTATATCACAGGGAGACAATTCTTTTTCTTTCTCCGTGGAATTAAATACATAGCCAAGGAGGTAGGTTGCTCCTCAACAGGGAATCAAGGGTGTTCTAGGCAGTGGGCTGAAATTCTTGCTGTGAGGGTGACAATTCCTGTACCTCAGGGAGAATACAAGTGCTCAGAATCTAGAAGCAAGATTTGCCTTAAGAAGAAAAGGGAATGTGAGGGAACTAATTCTATTTGTACACAGGATTTGATAGCTCATAGGTGGGTTTTTTTTTCTGCTTTTTTGTTTTCTGCTTTTTCTTCTCTGCTGAGGCTTCTTTTTGCTTCCTGCTCCTCTAGCCCTTGAGAACTGGTGGTAAAAACCAACTAGTTTGATTAGAAATATTTCAACAGATGAGGAGACCGAAGCTCAGATGGTTGAAATTAGAGCCTTGACATTCAGGCAAGACTCCCTGAGTGCTCCCTCAGTCTCTGGTGTTAGGGGGCCCTTGGCCCAGCTGGTTCTGGAAATACTTGAAAAGGTTTAAATTAGGAGTTAGAAGGAAAGAACACACATGCTCCCTTAATGGCTTAAGACGATGCATTTACTGTTATTGTTTTTTCATTTCACTGATGTCTTATTGGGTTCCCCTATATTCCTGCTATAAGTGAGACCATCCGATATTTTTCTTTTTCCTTCTGGCTTATTTCACTGAGCACAACTCCTTCTAGTTCCATCCACGCTGCGCGAATGGCATGAGTTTATCTTTTTGATTGCTGAATAATATTCCTTTGTGTATATGTACCACATCTTCTTGATCCAGTCATCTATTTTTGGGCATTTGGGTTGTTTTCCAGGTTTTACCTATTGTAAATAGTGCTGCAATAAACATAGGGGTACAGGTGCTCTTTTGAATCAATATTTTTGTGTCCTTTGGGGACTGTGGTGATGGTGCACGGGTGCCTTGGGGAAGGAAACGCTATGCGGACTCAACCTGAGGGGTAGGGGGAAGAAAATATTGTTTAAAAAAATAAAAAAATTATTTAAAAAAAAAAAAGACGATGCATTTAGCTTTCTCTCCTGCTGCTGATAGGGGAACACCCCGTGTGTGTGTTGGGGGGGGTTGTTTGCACAAGCCATATGTGCACATATGTTTGATAAGTAACCAGCAATAACTCAGTTGCCATTGGTCAAATTTGCTTCTATGGGCTCAGGTTGGAAGGACTAGGCTGGATTTAAGACTTGTTTGTGCCAGGAAAACAGAAACTTGACCAGCGCTCTTATTGCACAAGGTTTGCCATACTGTTCCGAAGTAGATCCCCAAGTTTTAGGGATTTGAATACTAAATAGCATTGCTTGTTTGTTTGCTTGTGTATTTCTATATGGATAGCTCCCAGTATTTCCCTGTTGCTTTTGAAAAATAGATGCTATTCATTTTATATTTCCTGTCATTTAGGTTTTGTTTGTTTGTTTATTTCATTTCTGGAAAATAAAACCCTCATATCCCCTGTGTTCTGTGTGGCTAGCATTTGAACTTATTCACTTGTATCTTTCATATCTATTTTTTTTAAAGATTTATTTATACAAGCACTGGGTACAGTCAGAAGCGCGGGAGGGTGAGAGAATTCACCAGAGCCAGAGCGGGGAGCAGAGCAGGCAGACTGACGAAGTACACTGCTGAGGGGAGCAGCGGGCGGCAGGAGAGGTCTGTGCGCCATGTGGGACCCTCCTCCGGTGGCTGGGGAGCAGCCGGGGATCGAACCAGCACTGCAGAGGCTGCCGGCAGCTTTGCAACCCAGCGCTCAACCACTGCGCCACCGGGGAGGCCCTTTCATATCTATTTTTTCAGTCACTTTTAAGGAAATATAGAAACCACTAGAACCACAGACGTTCTAGAACCACTAGAACCTCAAAGAGTCTAGGTACTTGTTGAGATTATGGATGCTTTATTTTTTTTTTTAATTTTTCTTGACTTTAATAAAGATGTAAGTCCTTCCAAGAAAAGTATTAAAAAAATATGAAAGAAAGGAAATCTTCATTGCCCAAACCTACATCTACAAACCCATCTCCCTAACTGCCTGACAGTCATATCTCCTCGCTGTTGACAAACAACACACATTAACATAATTGAGATAATTAAGGGCAGTGCCAGGTACAGTTATCGTACAAGCTTCTGCGGTTTGGGGACTGCCAATTTCCGCTTCATTCTATCAGCCCGAAGGCGTGGAGATTAACACCTACAAAGTGTGGTGGCTTGAATATAGATGAGGGGAGCAAGACAGGCTGCTTCCTTTGATTAAAACATTAGAAGAATAATTATTACAATAGTAAAATAGCTTCAACCTTCTGTTGGTTTTTTTTTTTCCTCCTGCAGTTTACTCTGTATCTCTGAAACTTTTTTTTCTTTCCTCCATATGGCAAATTACTGTCATTGAAAATCTTATACTTCAAGAGGAAAACATTTTATATGGATTGAGTTAGTGGCCCCCAAGACAGGGTAATTTTCATTGTTGCTGAGGAAAAAAAGAATATTACTTCTGGAGACCCAGCAGGCATTTTATTAAACAATTGTACCAGCTGGAAACAAATTATTGCTTTTATTCAGAACTACCATTTAGAAGTCGCATGCTTTCATTTCAGTGGGATGTAAGTGTTGGGACCAGCTAGGGTTCTCATATTGGCAGATTTCTTAGCAGGCCTACTTAGACTCAAATCATGAGCGACGGTGAGTCTATTGGCTGCTCTTTCTACATCAAGACTGTGATTGCTTTTAACTTA
Organism: Talpa occidentalis; assembly: GCF_014898055.3. Lineage (NCBI taxonomy): Eukaryota > Metazoa > Chordata > Mammalia > Eulipotyphla > Talpidae > Talpa > Talpa occidentalis. Next base: position 10,816,635 of record NW_023602073.1, read on the forward strand.
GAAACGGATTCCACTGACACTTTGCTCTAAGGCTCTGGAATATTTATGAAGGCATCAAGGGAGGGCACTACCCATATTGAGCAGAATCCCAATGCAATATTAATGTACCCCTTCTTCAGCTGTGATCTCTCCACGACTATGTCAGTAGACCCCCCTCGCTGGACCCCATCACTAGCATGAAATAAGAGACAGCACCACAGTCGTGCAAAGCACAAAGAAATGCTTGCCATTATTGCTAAAGGTTTGTGAATTTGGTTTTGTCCTTGGGGAAAAAAAATATGTTCTACCAAAGGTATTATAGGCCAAGTAATACAAGTTATCAGCTAATATCTCCACTCTGTATCTTTAGTGGGAAGATAAAGTATAGAGGGCAGTGTAATATAGAAGGGTGGAGAGAGCCACCTAATTTCCAGGGCAGGGAAAAGAGTTCTCTTTGGTGCATTTTTGGTGGAAATTAACTGTTTTGTCTGTAACTTCCAGCTTCCTTTTTTTCCTATGCACAGTGCTTTTTTGTTTTTTTGTTTTTTTTGTAATGGAAAAATATAGTACAAGACACTGAAAGTAGAGAAGTAACTACTGAGAACACTGCCCGTTACTTTCTTTTTTCTTTTTTTTGTTAGTTTCTATTTTAATATATCTTTTTAATGAATTTTATTTTTATATTCCCCATACAATTGCAACCCCCTTATTTTGACCGCAATCCCTCCCCTCCCTCCCCCACCCCCCATAGAGTGTCTCTGGTTCATAGTTTTTTTGTTGATTTTGATTTTCACTTTCTTATAGTTATTCATTTTCCTGGTCCCTTATTTAAGTTTTCTAGATTCCTGCTATGAGTGAGACCATCCGGTACTTTTCTTTTTCTTTCTGACTTATTTCGCTGAGCATGATCCCTTCCAGCTCCATCCATGTTGCTGCAAACTGCATGTGTTTATCTTTTTTGAATGCTGAGTAATATCCCATGGTGTATATGGACCACATCTTCTTGATCCAGTCATCTATTTTTGGGCATTTGGGTTGTTTCCAAAGCTTAGCTCTTGTAAACAGTGCTGCTATAAACATAGGGGTGCAGGTGTTCTTTGGAATTGATGTTTCTGTGTCCTTTGGGTAAATACCTAGGAGTGGAATTGCTGGATCATAAGGAAGCTCTATGTTTAGTAGGTCCAGAAATCTCCACACAGCTCTCCATAGTGGTTGGACCAGTTTGCACTCCCACCAGCAGTGCAGGAGAGTTCCTTTTTCTCCACACCCTCGCCAACATTTGTTGTTGCTAGTTTTTTTAATATGTGCCATCCGTTACTTTCTTACTAGAATTTGTTGCTGCCTTCTTTTTTTTTTTTTTAGATTTATTTATTTATACAAGCACTGGGTACAGTCAGAAGCGCAGGAGGGTGAGAGGATTCACCAGAGCCAGGAACAGAACAGGCAGACTGACGAAATACACTGCTGAGGGGAGCAGCGGGCGGCAGGAGAGGTCTTCCGCACCATGTGGGTCACCTCGCCACTGGCCGGGGATCGAACCGGCGCTGCAGAGGCTGCGGGCAGCTTCGCAACCCAGCGCTCAACCACTGCGCCACCAGGGGATTCCCTTGCTGCTGCCTTGAAAGATACCTGTTTATTAGAAAAGTCCAGTGTCTTCCTGTCAGAAACTTAATCGAATTGGGCTAATTCAAATTTTGGAGGGAAGTGCTTTTTGGTTGATTCATTCCTTCAAAATCTGCTCTGCCTTTTTACCTAATTGATTCAAGCAGAGTAAAACAAAACCCTCCATGTAATGGTGCAGGTAAGGAATCCATATAATTTTTCCCAACCAAATCATCCTTGTCAGCCCTCCCCCAAGGTCACCCCTGTCCTATAGTTTCTCAAGGGAAACAGAAGTCAACTTTGGGTAAACCAGCAGCTTTTTCAAAGATGATGAAACTGAGACAAAATTAAAATACTGGACTGGATTAAATGGGGCGGAGAAAGAGGGTAGTGTTCTCTTTAGATTACAGACTCTGGAAGTCCACCAGATAGAATCCCTGTTTGGTAGCTTGGAAACCAATTATCGAAGAGGGTTTTCCCCACCTATGGGGAGAAATCAAATACTGTACAAAAATGAACAAAGATAGATAAGAAAATTAAAAAGCTTTATTAAAAAAGGGAGGTATTCCTGCTGTTTTCAACAAAGTAAGAGGGTGGAACTCTGGTGGTGTTAAGTCTTCCTCTGTAAAACACAAGTCAAATTCCTGCTGGAATTTTTTGGTGCCTCCAACTACCTTTCATCTGGCTGGTTGGCTGATTGGCTGATTGGCTGGTCCCACGAGAAGATTCCCTTCCTCTGCATGGACAGTTCCTCCTCTTTTCCCCAGATAACATTCCCACACTAAGCCCGAAGGCGACACCTCTTTCCTCTTCCCGAATGAAGGGAGGTGCTCATAGCAGGTGTGTGAGGCAGCCTGATAAGAGGCTTGGAACTTGAAGATACAGAATTGCAATTTAATGAGTGACTATCTGGGGGCGAGTGCGCATGTGTACAAGCATCTGAAATATATATAAAAACAAGATTTTAAAAAGCTAAGTATAGTTGACCCTTGAACAACTTGGGTTTGAACCCTCTGGGTCCACCTACACGCAGATTATCTTGTAAAAGGACAACATTAATTTATAGTACTGATAAATACCATGCCCTACTGTACATGTATTTTCTCTTCGTTATGATTTTCTTAATAACATCCTTTTTCTCTAGCTTACTTTATCATAAAAATGTAATATGTGATGCGTGTATCTTACAAAAAATGCATTTCTCGACTGTATTATCAGTAAGGCTTCTGGTCAACGAACAGTGGGTTATTGGTAGTTAGATTTCAGGGCACTCAAAATTTGTTATATGCAGATATACGACTGCAGGGGAGGTTAGCAACCTAACCCCTATGTTGTTCAAGGTCAACTGAAATTGTCTTCCTTTCCTGTGACTGCTATAACAAATTAACCACTCACTGGTGGCTTCAAACAATAAAATTTATTCACAGATCTGTCTGGAGGTTGGAAGTCCAAAGTCATGGTGTCAGTACGGCTGTCTCCCTTGGAAGATTCTAAGGGAGAATTTGTTCTTCTTCCAGCTTGAGGGAAGGGAGTGTTGATGACATTCTTAGGCTTGTAGTTACATCACTCTCTTCCCTGCTACTATCTTCACATCACCTTTTCTTCTTTGATTCTCCACTGAGTACATTTGTTACTGGATTTTGGGCCCACCCAGAGAATACATCATGCTCTCATCTCAAGATCCTTAACTTAATTGCAACTACAAAGATCCTTTTATTCAAATAAGGTCACATTCACAGATCCTGGGGATTAGGGCGTGGACATAACCTTTTGGAGGCTGCCATCTAGCCGACTGCAGCAGCTCACTGAGTGCTTGCTCATAGGAAAATGTTTGGAAATAGGTGCACTATTATCATTAGTTGATTGCTTGCATAAGTGTCTTTTCTTTTATATGCCTTAATTTGCTCCAGAAAGTTTTTAAGATAGATGCATAAGATGAGACATTGTTTATGAAGAACAATGTTTTATAATCTAGATGTGTATTATACTTGCAGATATACTCCCAGGGTCTGGGGGAATAACAAGCCCTTCTCAGATACCTGCAAGCATAAGGAATGTTCATTCACAAAAGGAAAGAGAAGGTATCTCTGCTACTGTATTGCCCATATCAAGGACCTTGTCATCCCATCTCCTTCTAAGGTAAGCTCCCCGAGCTCTTTCAAAGGCAGTGATTCTCCACCTTCTTAGAACTGCAGACACTCATTTTAGCTTAGTTGATGCATGTTCCTTACAAGAAGTTAAGGGAAGAAATGTCTTGAAATTCCCGGAATACAAGCTGAGGTGCCCACAGCTGAAGAGACAGAGGACCTCAGGTGACTAGCATGCACCTGGTAAAATCATCATCTTAAGAGACAGTCTCCAGGCTATAAAGTGGGAACCATGCTTCTTTCTTCCATGTGTTTCTTGTCTCTGCCCTCTGAGGCTCTCTACCATTCCTCTCTTACATCTTCTTCCACAAAGTATGGCACTCTTACAGGACTGATTCAAAGCCCTCTTAAGGCTCAGCCATGTTTTAAGCACTAGCTGCCCACAACATGTCATTGCGTGCTGGTCCTGATTCTTGGGTTTGGCAATAAAGCGTGAGTGGAATCCTCACTCAGACCTGGAGCCTCAGCTGTGGGCTCCAATTCTGATTTTATCAGAGAAGCCAGCATTGTGGGTGTGGGAGCATTTGTGCCATGGCTAAGTATATAGATTTTTATTCTTTTCACAATTTTATATTGAATTAACATCACCATTGGTTTATGACGTAGGCTTCATGTGTACAGCATTATAATTCATTTTCTGTATATGCTACCTTATGATCCCCACCAAAGTCTGATTTCTATCCCCCACTGTACAACGGAGCCCCTTTTGCCAATTTCCCCACCTCTCCATCCCTTTTGCCTTCTGGTGTCCACCATTCTGTTGTCAAAATCTAAAGGTTTTTGTTTTGTTTTATTTATCTTCCACATAAGTGAAACCACCCAGTATTTGTCCTTCATCTATTTCCCTGAATATAATCCTTTTAGGATCCATATATGTTGTTGCAAATGTCAAGGATTTCGTCATTTTTAACAGCTGCATGGTATTCCACTGTGTATTTTTACCACAACTTCTTTATCTACTCATCCATCTGTGGGCACTTAGGTTGTTTTCAACTCTTGGCTATCGTGTATAATGTTGTAGTGATCACAGGGGTTCATATTAGTGTTTTCAGATTCTTCAGATAAATGCCATAAGTGGAAAAGCTGGATCATACTGAATTGCTGCTTTTATCCTTTGAGAAATCTCCCTACTGTTTTCCATAGTGACTGCACCAATTGACATTCCCACCAAGAGTCCACGAGGGTTTCCGTCTCTCCTCATTGACATCTATGACAGCGCTGGTTATTTCTTGTCTGTTGGATAATAGCCATTCCAATTGGTGTGATGTGACTTCTCACTGTAGTTTTACTTCCCTAATGAAAAGTGATGATGAACATTTTTTCCTGTGTCTGTTGGTCATCTGTAAGTCTTCTTTGGTAAAATGTCTGTTTTGACTGTCTGCGCTTTTTAAAAAATCCAGTTATTTGGTTTCTTGTTGAGTGGTGCATGTTCTTTCAATACTTTGGGTACTAATTCCTTGTTCGCTATATGATTTCCAAATATCTTCTCCCATTCAGCAGGCTACTTTTTCACTTTGATGACATGACTTTTTATTCTTATCCTGTTATTGTTCTGAGAATATTGCTCTTTCTCAAATCCTAGAGGGAAATGGGTATTTAAATCAAAGTTCAGGGCCCCCCTGGTGGTGCAAGGGGTTAAGCACCACACTGTGCAGCAATCCGCAGCCTCTGCAGCATGAGCTCAATCCCCAGCCAGCCAGAGAGCAGCTCATATGGTGCTGCAGGCCTCTCCTGACTCGCCTGCTGCTCCCTTCAGCAATGTATTTCAGTCAATCTGCTATTCTGTTCTCCACTCTGTCTCTGGTGAATCCTCTCATCCCCTCACATCTCTGGCCTGTACCCCAGCTCTCGTATGCATAAATAAATAAATCTTAAAAAAAAATAAAGTCAGAATTCAGACATTCCTGGTTCCCTGTCACAGTTCCTTCAATATATATCAAAACCTCTCTCAAGGGACACTCAATTATTTGATTGGTTTGATGAAATTTTCTATTTATAATTATCTCTTCATGAAAAGGAGCATTTCTTTAGAAACTATAGAGCATAACCTAACCTCATGCTGCATCTTAGCTAAGGTCTGTCCCCTCTGCTCAAGTGAAGGAAAAGAAGCCTACCCATAAACTTAGACTGTGAACAGATCAGCAATTCTTCCCAAGAAGGAGTAAAAGTAGAGGCAACTATGGTTTGGGAAGAGCAAAATACATCTCCCTCCCTGCTTCTTTCAGCCTTCTCCATTAGGATAAACTGAATGGTCCCTATTTCATTCAGCTGTCACTCTGCTAGGTCAAGTGGTGATCAAAATCCATGTCTGTCTTAGGTGGGTTGCCATGGGGCCTGAACCTAATGCTGTTAGTCTTCCATTTCTTCAGTAAGGTTTCTTTTCTATACCTTGGGTTTCTGCTTAGTGAAGGATTGCTAGACTGTGATCCAAGAATCACAAGTCCTGGAAACTTCTTTGACAAGAAGAATAAAAGGGGTCTGAAGTCTAATATGTTCAGAAAACTCAGACAGCTATAATCCCCTCTTGGAGATTCATAGTAAACAACAAAAACTTCCTTAACTTTGGTCACTGTGGAGATTCTCAAACTTACTTAACTTCAGACTCTTCGTTCATACAACAGCAATTATTAGAGAGAGATTCATTCTGGAAAACAGAAGATACACTGAACTTGAAACAAAAGACCTGTGTCTCAATCTCTACTCTGTGGTGTTCTAACTGTTGATATTAGAGAAGTTATTAGTAAGTGCTGGTTCTCATATATATATATATATTTATATATATATACACACACACACACACACATATATATATATATATATGCTGGTTCATATATATATGAGCCACATATAAATATATATTATAAATAAATGTATACTTATTTATAGTCATTTATTTTTTATATATACGTATATATGTATAAAGGTATACATAATACTAGCCTACCTGCCTAACAGAGTATGAGAAACAAAGATGTCTGTGAAAACACTTCTCAAATAATAGCAGGCTATTCAAAAATAGTTATGTATATATACTTCTGTGACAGGAGTATGGCCTGTCCCACCACCTGATTTTGTCAATAAAGTTTTATTGGCACACAGTCATGCTCATGTTTGCACTTTGCCTTATGCAACTGTGGTTGTGCTACGGTGGCAAATTAAGTAGTTGAGGCAGAGACCGTCTCACTCATCAAGCTCAAAAAATGGCTATTGTTTAACCCTTTAGGGAAAAACTTGTTGACTCCTGATCTATAAGAAATCATTTATTTTCAAGGACTCATTATGTCTATGGGAAGTGAGATGACAGAAATTGAGAAGTAGCAACCAAGTAAAATCCTGACCTGGATTCTTGTCTGGGAGGCCCCAAGTGACTTTGCCTCCTTACCAGGTAGATCAGGTGGTAAGGCCTACCAGGAGAGTGGTGAAATAACTGCACCTGGACTTTCTCCAGATGATAACGTGGCCGATGAACATGCCTGAACACTGGTAGCAAATCCTGGAAGGTTGCCCAGTCCACCCCAGTAAATGGAGGAACCAGAGAGAATGCAACTCCAGGCCTGTGGAAGGGGCAGAGTGACAGTTCATCACCAATGCATTACTGTAAGTTGCTGCTGAAGGCACAGTGTTTTATGAGCTTCTAAAATCCATATGGACTAGAGACAGGTATTTACTTGCCATAGCAATTCCCAAAGATGAGACAGAGCCTTGAAATGCTATGATGGCATTTCTAAACATCTCTTTCTATGGTGAGTGAGCTGATGTTTAGGGTCACTGAGTGCTCACTCAGACTGGCCACAACACAGTGAAATCAGCATTCTGAAAATCTTCTCCATGACTTTCTGGAACCTGGCACCCTGTACTCAGCTGCCTCGTGTTCACAGATCAAGAATGCAAACAACGAAGCATAAAAACAAGGGTGCTGTTCTTGGAAAGAGGAATGTTCTCCACTTAGTAGGACAGTAAGGAGGGTGATAAGAGCCTTCACTCTGGGAGCTAGATTATGCTGCTATCTTTCCTGCCCCTGTTTCTGGTCTTCGCAGTCATGAGCTGCTAACAGCATCTGGCGTCCTCAACTCTTGGTTGAGGAATGCTGGCAGGGTTATTTGTGGAGCCTATCTCTGAGAGCTCACTTAAGACACCTCATACATTTTCAGCCTTCCTCCCCACCATGCGTGGGGGCAGAGGCTGTGATCATGTTTACGAGGGGCGGGATGAAATGTTTGGGTGAGTCGCCATGACATTTCAATGCTCTGTTAATCTTCTGAGAATTGCTCTTGAAATGAACACTTACCTCTTGTTCCTAAGAATTTTAGAAACCCATAGAAACAAAGAGCAAAGATCACAACTCGGGTCAGATTGGCTTCTGACCATTCTGCCTGTTTTACTCTGCAGAGAAGTCAGCTTTCCAGAACAATTTAGAGGCCAATGGGCTCTCTCTTGCTTGAATTCCAAGTCCCTCTACAATCTGGGAAAATAGTTTTCTTTCCCACTTTCTCTCCCTTTCACTCCCCACCCCTACCCTACTTCCATCTTCATGATACCCCTCTTGAGCTCTCTAAGTCCTGAAATCCCTCAGAACTTAAGCTCAATGCCACATTTTAACAGTTAGGTATTACTGTTTAAAGTCCGCTCGCAAAAATACAGAATTTATTCTCTCTCCAACAAAAGCATCAACTTCTTGAAGATAAAGACCATCTACTGGCTGCAAAATGCACTATTGCAAGTCACAATACTATTGCAGTGGTGAAATAAGCACTGCAGATGAGTTTATGTAGTTATGATTCAATCCTGCTTCCTCACATGCATTTACAGTTATCTTGACTGTGAATGGTGCCTTGTACACTCTATGTGTGTGTGTGCCTAGATAAGTTTAGATAAGTTTTAACTTTTTTTTTTTAAAGATTTATTTATACAAGTACTGGGTACAGTCAGAAGTGTGGGAGGGTGAGAGAATTCACCAGAGCCAGAGCGGGGAACAGAACAGGCAGACTGACGAAGTACACTGCTCTGGGGAGCAGCGGGCACGGCAGGAGAGGTCTGTCACGCCATATGGGACCCTCGCCAGTGGCTGGGTGTCGAACGGGCACTGCAGAGTCTGCGGCAGCATCACAGCCCAGCACTCAACCGCTGCGCTACCAGGAAGGCCCAAGTTTTAACTTTTTGTAATACATGTGTGTTTTGTGATAGTAGATGATAAAATAAACTATCATCTGCATAAATGTTATGCATTCTTGACATACGGAAATTTTTCTCTTCCCTTCCCCCCATATTTCTAGGCTATGCAGCTTTATGAGTTTTTCAATTTATCCTAATTCTCAAAATAATTTTCCAAAATATTTATTGACAAAAATCCATGTAGAGGTGGACTTGCACATTTAAATTCACATTCAAAGGTCACTTATAATCATTTGTGAGTACATACAATTGAAAATGAGAATAATGAAGGTAGGTTTTCAGAGGTCTCTTTGTCTACTACATTTAAGGGGGAAATGAAACATTTCAGAGAGATACATTGGAAGGTCCAGCTGAAGAGTATTTGTTGACTGTGTTCATTCTCGGACTCAAGTGCATGTGGAAGGCCAAAGGTAGACTTTGCATTTGACCCAAGGAGTGTTGGGAAGGAACTCACTCTCAGAGAAGAGAGGATGAAGGGCCTTGGGGGAAAGGCCTGGGAGGCAGAGAGGGTCAGAAGGGGGTTATTGGTATCCTGTGGTGTCATAACAAAGTCTGGAAATTTGTGCTCAGAATTCTGGGAACTAGCAGTTCAAATTCAGGATATTGGTAGGGCCATGCTCCCTTCAACTCCTCTAGGGGACGATCCTTCCTGGCCTCTTCTTCTTTCTCCTTAGAAGGCATTCCTTGGCTGTGGCCACACCGCTCCAATCTCTGCCTTCACTAGGCCAGCTTCCTCTGTGTGTCTTTGTCTTCACAAGGCATCTTTTTCTCTTATAAAGACACCAGTCTTACTGGACCAACAGCTACCCCAATGACCCTATTTCCAAGTAAGATCACATTCACAAGTGTGGGGGTTAGGACGTCAACACATCTTTTGAGGGGGCACAATTCAGCCCATAACACAGGTGTCTTTAATAGTGTTATGTGGTTCTCTTTAATACCATTTTTTCCCTCAGTGGGTACATTAAGAGGTCTTGAGGGAGAAGTCAAAAAAAACCCAAAGATCTTTACCAAAACATTGGTGTTTTATTTGTAAACACTGATGTATCAATAGATAAATATATATTGGTATGTACATATATCAACTCTGATATGTATATACATTGTACACTCACACACGCTTGGGGCTATAAGAGAAATGCAAGTGAGGTTCAGGATATTTTTTCCCTTTGATACTGGAATCAGGTGGAACCTGAATGGGCCCCCTGTATGAGCAGCGCCCCTCCCCCTATACGTCAGGGAGGAAGCAGCAGTAACTCAGGCCTCAACAGGAGAAAGAGGCCACGGGAAGCCTGCCTCGGTGTGGAGAAGGAGGCCGTGCGAATATCAGACATCCCAGAGACCATGAGGACACTCCTCCCTCTCCTGTGTCAGCTTCAGCCTCTCCTTCCACCTCCAAATCCTGAGTCACTTCTTTCTGGAGAGTGCCTACCTGTTTCCTCACCTCTTACTTTTCCATGCTTCATCTTTTATTTCTTTCCCACTCCAAAAGCTGGGTCAGACTACTTTACTTGTTAAAAAATTATATGTTTCCTCTTTAAGAGAGTTCATCTCTGCCATTATCGTTCTTTTGACCCTGTTTTCAACTGTGCACCTCTTGAGGCTTACCTCTGTCTCTAAAAATGAACCCCCTGAGGAGCCTCCCTGGTGGCGCAGGGGTTAAGGCACAACCTGTGAAGCAATCTGCAGCCACTACAGCACGAGTTCAATTCCCAGCTGGCCAGGGAGATACCCACATGGCGCAGAAGACCTCTCCTGTCTCGCCCGCTGCTCCCCTCAGCAGTGTACTTCGGTCTGTCTGCCTGTTCTGTTCCCCCCTCTGTCTCTGGTGAATCCTCTCACTCCGCATCTCTAGCCAGTACCCCAATTCTTGTATAAAAATTAATAAACCTTTAAAAAAATAAAAATGAATAAAAATGAATGACCTGACATACATCTGAAGAGGGGTGAACTGTACCTCTAAACCATATGCAGTGTTGTCACCCAATTACCTCAGTAAAAAAGGACAATTTAAAAAAAAAAATCTTTTGCAAAGAATTTGTGGTTGGCTATTGTCATTGCATTAAAGAAAGCATTATCATACCAAAAATAAACAAATAAAATGGACCCCCATATTTTGTGCTTGGCTCCCCTCAGCAGAGTATTTCAGTCAGTCTGCCTGTTCTGTTCTCTGCTCTGTCTCTGGTGAATCCTCTCAGCCCCCACACTCTGGCCTGTACCCATTTAATCTCATTGTGCGTGCTTCACCTCAGCACCTCTCCGTATTGAGAGCTTCTCTCATGGCCACCTGGGATGTGGACAGCCCGTTGCAGCTGTAGGTGGAGTGTGTGAACACTCCCTCTCCCTGTCCCCCTAGGGGGCAGAGGGAGCAGATTCTCAGATGCAGTACAAATGCCCTCAGGCTGGAACAGCGCTGAAATCCTGTGTGGGTGAGGGCCTCACCTACCTACTGTTGGCTGAACTGATTCTCAAATATCCCCAGAGAGCTGTCTCCTTAACCTTTTTGGTGGGCTGTGAGCATCCTTGTTTCTGAAATAAAACAGGAATTAGGCAAGTATCTGTCTAATTCCTTGCAGTCTTTTTTTTTTTTTAAGATTTATTCATTTATGCATCTAGGAATCAGGTATAGGCCAGAGGTGTGGGGGTGGTGGTGGTGAGAGGATTCACCAGAGACAGAGTGGGGAGCAAAACAGGCAGATGGACTGAAAACACTGCTGAGGGGAGCAGCGGGCGAGTCAGGAGAGGTCTACTGCCTGATGTGGGCCGCTACCTGGTCAGCTGGGGATTGAACTCGTGCTGAAGTGGCTGCAGACAGCCTCATAGGTTGCATCTTAACCCCTTGGCCCTGTCTTGCAGTCATGAGGCCCTAATCTGAGGCCCAGGGGAAATTGTCTCTGTGGATTTAGGCCAGCCCATCCCCAGGGGCCTGCCCCTGCAGAAGCAGCAAAGGCAAAGCCTCAGCCCTGGCACATCCCTCAGAACCAGGCCTCTGGGGATCGTGTGACTGGAAACAGGGCAGCTTGTCCTGCTCTCACAGCCTCCTCCTAAGGAGCAGAGGGAGCAGGAAGAGATGATCTCATCCTTCCCCTCCGTGGCCGCCTTGGCTCCCAGCTGTGCCCTCGCTGACCTCTTTGTCACCCAGGCCCTTGGCAGGCCAGTGCTGACAGGGTGAAAGGATGCTGTGGTCAGAAGCCTGCCAGCCAGACCCCACTCAATGCTTTTGCTGTATATGCTCGGGGCGTGAGAGAAAACCGGACAAACAGAAAGAACAAAGAACAAAGTTCTGAGATTCAGGCCTATTTTAGCTGAAAATTCTCTGCTAACATGAGAGTATCTTGGATATGTTCTTGCATATGTCTGTGCTTACATATTTACTTACAGAGGCTTAATCATTAAATCATGTTATCCCCTAAAGATGTTCTCAGTGGCAACAAATCTCTTGGCATGAGATATGGTAACAATAAAAACTACTCATGACAGGCAGGATGCTGCTGGAGTGTATAAAATAAATTTTAAAAACTAGGTTAAAACAGTAGGAGGCATGAGAGTCTAGCAGAAATAAAAATGACAGTCTAACGTTGTCAAATCCTCCTCCTTTTCCTGCATAATCAATGAGCTATTTTTAGCTCTAACTTTTTTTTTTAATGTGTAAGATGATGAAAACATTGCCTTTTCTCCCAGTTCTTACTTCCCCATCTTGCTCAAGTCTGGAATCAATCGAATGGAAAGAAATGGGTAGGAGGAAGGGAAAGAGAGAGGGAGGAAGTAGTCAGATCACGAATTGATTGAAATGTTTCTTCACCAAACTGGTATCAGAATAAGGGACAGAGAGATGGAAGGAAGATATATAAGCAGATAATTTCATGATCATAAAGAGGTTTTTTGTCACATGAAATTGGCTCTGATTTTTCGCCTGATATCAATTAGGCAACATTAATAATGATATTGACAATTTGAGTGGCCTGTGAAGTCTGTGGGGACAAGGCAGAGGCTCTTTTCATTAACTATTCAGTTCATCACCCCTTCTCCCCAAGGAAGGTGTAACACTCCCTGTTTTTTAGAGGATAAATCACAGGCTCAAGAGACCAGGTGACTTCCTTGGCAACATGGCTGGTGGGTGTTGGAGTCTAGTCCCGACACCATCAGGTGAGCTGGCAGAAATGTCACTTCTTAAATGTTGGTGCTCAAGACTAGGTGGTCTGGGCCTCCCCGGTGGTGCAGTGGTTGAGCACTGGGCTGCGAAGCTGCCTGCAGCCTCTGCAGCACTGGTTGGATCCCCGACCACCAGCGAAGGTCCCACATGGTGAGCAGACCTCTCCTGCCGCCCGCTGCTCCCCTCAGCAGTGTACTTCATCAATCTGCCTGTTCTGCTCCCCGCTCTGGCTCTGGTGAATTCTCTCACCCTCCCGCACTTCTGACTGTACCCAGTGCTTGTATAAATAAAAATAAATAAATCTTTAAAAAAAAAAAAAACAAAACTACCATGAGATACCATCTTACACCAGTGAGAATGGCACATATTAAAAAAACTAGCAACAACAAATGTTGGCGAGGGTGTGGAGAAAAAGGAACTCTCCTGCACTGTTGGTGGGAGTACAAGCTGGTCCAACCACTATGGAGAGCTGTGTGGAGATTTCTGGACCTACTAAACATAGAGCTTCCATAGGATCCAGCAATTCCACTCCTAGGTCTTTACCCAAAGGACACAGAAACATCAATTCCAAAGAACACCTGCACCCCTATGTTTATAGCAGCACTGTTTACAACAGCTAAGCTTTGGAAACAGCCCAGATGCCCAAAAATAGATGACTGGATCGAGAAGATGTGGTACATATATACCATGGAATATTACTCAGCATTCAAAAAAGATAAACACATGCAATTTGCAGCAACATGGATGGCGCTGGAAGGGATCATGCTCAGCGAAATAAGCCAGAAAGAAAAAGAAAAATACCGGATGGTCTCACTCATAGCAGGAATCTAGAAAACCTAAATAAGGGACCAGGAAAATGAATAACTATAAGAAAGTGAAAATCAAAATCAACAAAAAACTATGAACCAGAGACACTTTTTGGGGGGGTGGGGGGCAGGAGGGGAGGGATTGGGGTCAGAATGGGGGGTTTGCAATTGTATGGGGGAATATAAAAATAAAATTTATTATTAAAAAAAAAAAAAAAACTAGGTGGTCTGCAAGCCGCTCAGCTCTCTTGCATCATCTGAGCCTCCTCTTCCCCCCAAGAAATCTGCTCTTGCAATGTGCCCTGTACACTTTCTGTGCTCCCAGATCCTCAGCTACTTCCCCAATCTTTGGGAACAGACTCAGGATGGATACACTTGATTCTGCTGGCAGATCTGGAGACCAGGGGATGAAGTCAGCATGGCTGCCAGACCAGATAGTGGCCTCAAGGGTCTTCATGATTTTCCCTTCTGGGCGGAGGCAGGCCCAGTGGTGACTGGAAGCCATGTGGCTGCAGACCCTCGGGAGTGCCCAGGATGGCACAAGTTCTACTTAGCCCCCTCACCACCCCCAGCCCTCCAGATGTTAGTTCAACCTCTGCCTGGAATGTTAAGTACAGGCATATCTCACTTGATTGTGCTTCATATTTTAAGAGTCACGCTTTATAGATATTGTACACTTTACAAATGAATCTAAATGACAACCAACTCTGCATCTAGCAAGTCTATCTGTGCCATTTTCACAACAGTATGTGCTCACTTCCTGTGTCTGCACGCATTTAAGGAAGATACATACATTGTTTTTTTTAGACATAATACTATCACACACTTAATAGATTGCAGTGTAGTATAAACATGATGTTTGATGCACTGGGAAATCAAAACAGGCCTGTGTGTCACTTTATTTCTCTTTATTGCGGTGATCTGGAACTGAACCTCCAGCTTCTCTGAGGTGTGCATGTGTGTGCCCTGATCAGAAGCACCCACCCTAGGGGTGACTGGTTAGTATTCGCTCTCTTCTGTTTCAATCCAGAGGCCGTTCCGTAAAGGTTTCACTTCTCGGCTGTCTCCATCACTAACAGGGACTTTGTGATTTAGCAGGACCTTGTTAGAAAACATCTTTTGAGGGCCTCCCTGGTGGCGCAAGGGGTTAAGGCACAACCAATAAAACTGTCCACAGCCACTGAAGCATGAGTTCGATCCCCGACTAGGGGACTACCCACATGATGCAGCAGACCTCTCCTGTCTCGCCCGCTGCTCCCCTCAGCAGTGTATTTCAGTCAGTCTGCCTGTTCTGTTCCCCACTCTGTCTCTGGTGAATCCTCTCACCCACTGCATCTCTGGCCTGTACCCCAGTTCTTGTATAAAGAAATAAATCTTTAAAAAACAAAAAAGAAAACATCTTTTGGGGTCAAAATGCATGGACTGGCTGGGAACACCCTACAGGCACCCCTGCCCCCACATAGGCAATCCCCACATAGGACTGAAGGATGCAGTGAGCCCAGTTGCTTGTCCTCCTCACGGTGGCATTTTACAATATTTAGCCCTGATTCTATGGCCTGCTACCCATTAGTAAAGACAACAAACCCTACTGCTAGGGCTTGGGAAAAGGTGCCTTACAATCTTTTTCCGAGAGTGCTTGTTGGAGTTCCTAAAAGCAGACACCAGCCACTTGACCGCCCCCCAACCCCCGCCTTCTCAGACCTCATGTTGTGGTGTGCCTGCTTGCTCATAAATTTCTGGGGAATCAGTCTGAGATTTGCTTTCATTGTAGCGACCCGTGGGGTTGGCAGTGGCAGCTGTGGTGGAATTTGTGTATGTTTGAGCCTGTGGTCCTCTGCTGTGCTGAAGGTGCAGGTACTAGCCCGGGTGGGTTTAAAAAAGGTCAGTGTGTATACGCAGCTTTTCAACTGTATGCGATGATAGTGCAGATAGCTGGAAATTCGCCCCCCAAATGAGCAAATGCTACAAATCAAGACTTCCCTGCCACCTTCCACCCCTCTACCTCTCCCAAACCCCCAGCCAGGGGAAGCAGGTCGTTAAACATTTCTCTGTACTAGCCTCTGGAGGCTAATTGAGAATGGCCAAATTGGTTCAGGATAGTTTGCAGTATCACTAAAATAAATCAACCTGCTTACCCCTCTTTTTAGTCCATAATGATATTCTAAGAAAGGTTTTAATTTGTCTTTTAAGAACCCTGGGGTTTTTCAATATCTACGTGTGCATTTGCACTCAAGGTTTAAAAATGATAAATGCAATACATATACTTAGGGAATATTTAGAGAAGTTCAAAAGCTGAAAAACATCACTCTGTTCTACCCTCTAAAGAGAATAATTTTTAAAGTAGAGCTATGTGAAATTAAGCAGCAACTTATTTTTGAAGAAAGTAAAAAAAAAAAAAAAAAAAAAAAAAAAACCAAAAGGGAGGCACCCTTATTGATTGTACAAGGCCAGTTGGAAAGGTTAACTAAGTCCTTTAGAGCATTTAAATTAGTCATGATTCCATAAAGAAAGGCTGCTTTTCCACAAAGCTAAAACAAGGGCTGATTACCCTCTTCTTGTCTCAGATTCCGGTGTCCAAAAAATGATGCTGTGTTCTCCCTCCCCAGTGTTGGGAGTTTTAGGGCTTGTGAAATAATCAGCTAAATTGTCCTTAGTATACTCACAGTTTGCTACATTTGAGCTCCCTGAGAAACTGTCCTCTCAAATGAGTTCAGCATTCAGGATAATTTAAAAATGAAGGCCTCTTCCAATGGCACCACGAGAAAGTCTGCCACGACTGTGGTGTATCAAGTGTCCCCCAAGTGCAGCTGTCGGGGCCTGGGGGTTCAGCAGCACACATCAGGGCACATTAGCTAAGAAGTGTTTGCTTTGGAATGGAGACTATTTTAGAAATAAACAGAGGGTCCAAATGCAATACAAGAAGCTGGGAGAGGATTCTCTTCCTTTTGAACAATACTTGTAGCTTGTTATTTTTCATTTCGATGCCCTCTTACTACAGGTATGAGTTGAACATGCTGTGCCCAGCACTGAGAAGTCCGATCGATGTGTCCAATCCATCAATACACCCTTATAACCTTTTAGGGCACAATATTCCCTGCTCTGAAAGCTCACCCACATGATGTCATGAAAACCACCTTTGCTGGATTGCATGAAGACTCCCTTGGGACTGTTCCAGAACTTAAGTGTGAGCAATACAGAATATGGAAGTCTTTGAAATTATACAGAACCGGATCCCAGTTCCGTAAGATCCCAACCCTCATAATGTCTGCCGTCAGGTAGGGGTCAAGGGTAAGAATCACTTCACACCACCAGCCACAGCCCACATCCCAGAGCAGGTGGCTTAAAACCCTTTGCTCTAAGTGCTTCCATTCACCGAGAGTGGATGCATCATAAACAATGGGTTCTGGATATGACATGTCCGTATTTGTTCATCAGCTGTAAGAAATGTACCAGTCTGGTAGGGGATGATGCAGAGAGTAGGGGAGAGGGGAATACTGTATGTGCTGGGAGAGAAGCGGGGAGACAGAGAGATATGGAAACTCTCTGTGCTCTTCATTCACCTGTAAAGTCTGTTGTTTAAAAAAAAAATTGGCTTCTGTGTTCTAAGGAAACCATTCCCAGGATAGAATTGAAACACTTCTAGAAAGAGTACTAAAAAGAGAGCTAAACAATCTCAAACAACATTCAAACAGTGCTAAGGGATAGTGACCGGAGTGGAGACAGGTTGGTGGGTCCGCACCCATGCACACAGTTGCAAGACCACTGAGGCTCAGGGTCCAACAATAGGGTTTATTTAACAAACAGGAAACTGGGAGAAAGAAAAGAGTTTCCAAGGCCACAAGTGGCTGGATTTCTCACCCCACATAGTGGCCAAAGTGTCCAGAAGGTCCAAACAAAGGCCACTCGTAGAAGATGAGGTGACGTAGCAACAGGCTGAAGGCTGAAGAGTGGAGGCTGGACCAGTGTGTGCCCGGCCCTGAGTGTGTTCTAGACCTTGAGTCATTAGCAATTGTATTTTTCTTTAAAGGTTAGGAAAGGTAAAAAGTGAAACTCATTTGAAAGCATTTGTTTCCAATAAACATGTCCACTGTTGATATTTGCAAAAGTTTTCAGTTAGAAGTACAAGAAAATGCTGCATTTTCGTTATGATTCCTTAGGGAATATTGGTTTTGGAAGATTTAATTTCTTTTTGGTGTGATGCAGTTGAGATGGGGCATAAAGGTAGGGTGAGAAATATTGTACGGGCCCAGTGACCTCTACTGATTTCCTGCAAATCCACACATCTCCAGTATAATCTGTAAAGAAAAAAAAATATAATGCCTACTTTGAGTGGATTTATGAAGGATAGGAGGATAGGCTGTTCTGTGTTTCTGGTGTCTTTGGGCATGACAGGGACAATTTCAGGGGCCTAAGAGAGTCTGAAGGCAAGAGAGAACCGTGAAAGAGATTATGACCGTCGAAGGAAAATAATTCTATTAGTTCTGGTTTTCTTAACTGTGATGGTCAATTTGGGGAATATTGTTACAGCCAGAAGGATCCCTCTGGTGGATACATTCTACCTTAACCTAGAACTTGCTGATATCAACACTCCAAACAGATGGTAGTTTCTAAACTGATTTAGTAGTAGAATCCAGAGTGATCACAGAAAACTTCAACTAATCGGCCAACTTAATGGAAAGCGACGTTCAGAAGGGATAAGAGTGACAGACAAGATAGCTGCAGTCATATGGGAAAGCATTTGCAAGTTATTACTCAGGGAAGATTATTATAAAAAAAATTACCTGGGAATTGACTATGCATATTTGTATATGTCTATATATATAAGCTATTTATAGCTAAGAGAGAGAGAGAGCGTTCTTCTAGGCTTCTTAAAAGAAAAATCAAAATCTGCAGAGTATCATCATGGACTAAAACTAGAGGTACGCAGGTTGATTTGTTTTAATGATATTGCAACTATCCTGAACCAATTTGGCCATTCTCTCTTAGTTTCCAGAGGCCAGAGGCAGTATATGCAGAGAAATGTCATTGTTAGCAAATAGACTGGGCACGCTAGAGAAACCCCTGACCTCTGCTAGGCCCTGTGAACATGGTCAGCAAATCATACCTCCTTTTGGTAACTTACTCCTCCAAGATGGCTTTGATAGGACTTAATTGCTTTTCAACATACTCAATGTTAATTAAGAAAAAAGGTGACTAGATGTTAGTATGATGCTCAAAGATGCTTTAGAGGGAAGCATATGTATGTGACTTTCTCTTCTGCTAGGTGTTGAACAGATCTAGGTGTTGGATCTATGGAGACTGGGAAGGAAGATGGTGGACTGCATGTACTTCAAGGGGTGGATAATTGACCCTCACACATTCAGGAGCTCCTGTGGTCAGCACCCCGGGGAGAGAATGCTTAGTACAAGGCCAGAGTGACATGATCTCTATTGTAAGTGTGAGTTATAATAGAGTGTCATGCCACAGAGGGACACAGCATTGGGAA
The DNA here is from genome assembly GCF_014898055.3 of Talpa occidentalis. Taxonomy (NCBI): domain Eukaryota; kingdom Metazoa; phylum Chordata; class Mammalia; order Eulipotyphla; family Talpidae; genus Talpa; species Talpa occidentalis. The sequence goes on from NW_023602073.1 coordinate 10,835,979, forward strand.
CACTTGACTTTGAAAGGCTGATGTAGACCAGGAAAATAATAGCAACGGGACATCCAAACATTAAGAATCAGAACCGCTTCCTTTTACTGAACTCAAGGACATATTTTATAAACTAGGTTAGTTACAGCTGCCCAACATCTATAGCAAATTCTGTGTTTCTCTCCCTCCTCCTATTCCTGTTTCTAGCCAGATGTGCTCCATTCCTGTCTTGTCAATATAAGACCACTGCCTGCCCCAGATGAGCATATTTTAAAAACTTGAGCTCAGTGCTTCTCAATTCTGACTGCAAATTAGAGTCCAAAGGAGAAAGATTGTATCTTATTTTATTTTTTTTAGCTGCTAGGCAACAGAAATTTGTTTCTCATGGTTCTCAAAGCGGAGAGAAGTTCAAGATCAAATTGCTGGTGGGTATGGTGTCTAGTAAGAACCCTCTTCCTAGCTCATAGATGGCCATCTTCTTACTGTGCTCTCACACGGGAAAAGGAAAAAAGAACTCCCTGGGGATTTATTTACTTATTTAATTTTGACATTAGTTTGGCTTATATTATGTTAACATAACATTATGCTCATCAAAAGTCTAGTTTCCATCCATCACTGTACATTTGACCCATTTTACGCAATTTATCCACTCCTTTCTCTCTTACCTGGAAACCACTACGTTGTTCTGGAAGTCTGAGAGTTTATTTTTGTTTCATATCAATTGTACATTTGTTTTGTTCCTTTAGCTACCCAGAGTGAAATCATATGGTGTTTGTCTCACTGTTTCATTGAGCATAATGCCCTTTTGTTCCACCCATTTTGTTAGAAATGGCTAGAGCTTACCTTTTTATAACTGACTAGTATTCCATTGTATTCTGTTGTGTCTATATACGTCTTTTTTTTTAAAGATTTATTTTTTATTTTTATACAAGAACTGGGGTACTGGCCAGATGCACGGGAGGGTGAGAGGATTCGCCAGAGACAGAGCAGGGAGCAGAACAGGCAGACTGACGAAATACACTGCTGAAGGGAGCAGCGGGAGAGACAGGGAGGTCTGCTTCGCCATGTGGGATTCTCACCGGCTGGCCGGCCAGGATTAAACCCACGCTGCAGAGGCTGCGGACAGCTTCACAGTGCAGCACTCAACCGCCTGCGCCACCAGGGAGGCCCATATATACCACATCTTCTGTATCCATTCATCTGTTTATGACATGTAGGTTGTTTCCAACTGTTGGCTGTTGTGAGTAATGCTGTGATGAACATGGGGTACACATATCTCTTTGAATTAGAGTTTCAAATTCCTCAGATAAATAGCAATAGAAAAGTTGCATCATATGGTATTTCTATTCTTAATTTTTTGAGGCATCTGGGGGGTGATTTTAAACATAACAATACCCATGTTCCACATCTGCACTCACTTGGTATGGGTAGGAGTTGGATATTTGATTTAGATTAAAGCATAGCCCAGGTGGTTCTATGGTATAGCCAGGGCCAAGAACTATTGCTTAACTAAAGCTACATCTGGGTTCTATGCAGGGCTTATTTCATGCTTTTATTCTGTTGACTTCTATTTAGTTGTCCTTGTACTGTTTCCAGTTTCCCTGGGTTCTAACTGTTGACAGTTGTTAGTCTTGTCTTCCAACCAAATGCCCACTGGGCCTCTGAAACTTGCATTCTCTCAGCCTTGACTTTTACTGGAGACAAACCCAAGGGTGTCCAAAGCATCATAGCGGAAACTTTGTTAACTTTGTTTCTAGTGACCTGGACCTGATTTTCTAACTTGCTCTTTAGTATCTGGCTGTGAGATTTAAACAGGGGGCATGTGAGGTAGGAGCCTGTGGGGTCACAAGTCCAAGGCTGTAACAATATGTTTGCAGGCTTCTTGCCACCTCTATGGATCCTTGAGCTCAAGACCCAAGAAAGAGCTGGAAGGTGTGTGTGACTTCAAGGGTCTCAGTTCATTCCCACTGAAGGGGGATAAGACAGTTAGCAAAGTTCACTCTTTGCCCTGGTAAAATGGACTGCCAATTGAGCCAAGATTTCATATCCTCTGCTGTGGAATACTCTGTGTTTTCTAAACGTTATCATTTCATAATGGAGGAAAAATGAAGGACGAGGTGTGGCTTCAATATTTAGAAACAAGGGCGAATGCTCATGAACTTTTATTAGGCCTCACAATACCTTCCCCACTGTGTTTCTGTTATCCTGATGCCTGCTCTCCAATATCATAGCAAAAAAAATAGAGTGAGAAATTTCCACATCTCAGCTTTGGTTAAAAACCCCAGGAGCTTTAGTCTTTTGCAAGTGAGAGGTTAAAAACAGTTTAAAAGTTGTGAAGTATTCCTTTGAAATTCTTATTTGCCTTGAAACATACCCTTTTGCCTGAAAGAGGAGAGTCACCTCTATTACCCAAAACCAGGTCTGATTGGGAGAGATTTTCAGTTCTGCAAAGTTAGGCTGATGTTCTTGTAGGATTATTTCTTCTTTCCTGTTTTTGCATAGAGTGGTTGTTTTCCTGAACTTAGTTGCTATTATCTGAATTCAAGTTTTAAAAAGCGGTGTAGATATGGTGAAATTTGAAACCAAAAAAATGATGAACAAAACACAAATTTTTACTAGCCTTATAAAGTTGCCCTCAAAAGGTATCAAACCATGTATTTGCTAAGTTAGACAGAAATATTGTTGAAAGCAGCTTTATTGGTGAAATTACTCTTTTTCATCATGTGAATTACTCTTTTTCATCATCAAAATTACTCTTTTTCATCATATGATTTAACAATACTTTTTGAGGCGTGTTCTCCTTTGTAGTTATGGATAGTGGTGCTAATTTTTCAAGCAACTGGATTGGGGATTTACAATAAAATATGGGTTTAGGCTGCCTAGCAAAATTCAATGAGATCAATAGGAAGCTCCTATAGTTGTATTCTTTTGCATCGGCACGAAAGAGGTGTCGACGCACATACATTTCCCAGTAATGAAACTTCAAGATGTGCTTCTTAATGGAAAATAATCAACTGCAATGCAAATTTAATGAACTCTGATTTTGAAATGCAAACCAAATCCAATATCCCACGGAAAATTAACCTAGTCGATAATCTAATTTGAAGCTCTGAGCTGTGAGAACAATCCACTGCACTGACCAGATCTGCCTTTTCAGGCCACTTACCCCACAGAGATGGGCCTCCTCAGGTTTACTGCCAGTTCCTGCTTATTACGCTATCGGCTAAATGCTGCCACTCTTATCCTTAATGAGGGTGTTGTCGAACTTGCAGTAACCACCCATGAAATGTCAGCTTCCATCAGACTTTCTGGAAGGAAAACAAAGCAAAGCAAAAATCCATCTGAGCTCATGCGAAAGAGGAATGCCCCTCCTCAGCTCAACTCAGGCCCAGTGTAGTCCAGGTGTCCCCCACCCCCTGCACGACACAGCTGCCCCAGCTTTTCTTACTAGCTTTGAACCACAAAGAATCTCCCTCTGCCCCTCTGTCTCAGAAAACAGAGCTGTTTGCCTTGCATCTTTCCTTCAAAGTCAAATCCCTCCCTTGATTCCTGCAAGGATCCCCAAAGAAGGAGAACAGAGAACTCTTCCTTCCAGTGTCAAACCACTTCCTGTGATCACCTCCCATCATGCCTTCTTCAGAGTTACCAGGAATCAGTGGGTCCAAGATGGTTTTTTGGCTCTTTGGGGGAAAGACCCCGATGCCAGGTAGAGCAGAAAGTAGAATAGGTAAGTCTGGAACTTAGGAGAGAAGTCACCACTGGAGATGTTGTTTTTTATCACTCCCAAAGAGCTATTAGTTGACATCTTAGCAGAAGGTGAGATTGTTGGCCAAGGAGATGGAAAATGGAAGCAAAATTGCTCGGGGAGATGTGGATACACTCCTGAGCGGGTGTTGAGAGAGGAAAGTGTAGGGTTGGAAAGCTACACCATGTAGAGAATGCTTGTGGCACAGAGAAAGGATGCCATGCAGTTCTGTGCAGCTTTTCCTAAGTTAATGAGGAGTACAAAGTTATTAAACCCTTTGAAGAGTGTTCTGGAGGCAACAAAGCCTTATGTAGAAGTTAATTTATAAAGATTTATAGACTTGTTCTAAACAGCTGGACGTAGAGTAATGCATATGGAAGAGAAAGATTTAGCTGTAACAGCCTAAAAACAATAAGGGGCCGCCATAACATGGTTGGTGTGATTTGTGGTTCACAAACCACATATGGTATATACAGTGGGATCCAGACTTGAGATGAAGAGAGATTGTTTCCAAAGCCACAGCCAGTTAAAGTTTATCCCCTTCCCACCCTCTGGCCCCTCAGAGGAAAAAGAATCAGAGACATGTGTTACAACCCACTGTGTAAACTCTAGAGTTTATTTTGTATAAGTCATCATAGTAGGCATTGTAAACAAAATCTAGGTTTACCATGACTACTTAAATTTGAAAATCAGATGCCTAATTAAGCTTAAATTTCAGATAAATGACAAATAATTGTTTTAGTGTATTTCCTTCCCCTAACATATCCATCCTGTATTTTATAGGATAACCCTAACCTGAATCTAATAAATCTAATTCTCACTAGAGAGTGGTAGTCAACATTCTCAATAAAACCTATCATTTTAAAGAGTTTGTAAAAATCAGAAATGTATTTATCTCAGTATAAAACCTACTAGCTTCCACCTAAGTACACAAGGTAAAGCCTCTCTGGGCACTGTAGTGTCCTCTGGACTGGCTGGGTGTCCCTCAGAGCTCCACCACGTATTGTTTCTCCAATTGCTCCATAAAATCACCATTGTCTTATATACCAGTGACTTAGAAAAATACTCCAGACTCTCACCTTCCAAACCTTCTGGATCCTTTATTTGGATTTCTATTGGCCTTTTCTTCTAGCATTTTTTGCCTCTACACACACCCTCTACACTTGGCTTGTTAGGTGGTTCCTTGCTTCCCAAGGCCACCTTCCTCTGCTTCAACTTCACCCCTTCTTACCCCAAAACTGGGAGCCAGCTTTGCCCACTGCCAAGTTGTTGTTGGCTTTGAAGTCTTGTTGTGGACTCTGCACCCTGCTTACCCCAGTTAGCAAGATACACAGATCAGACAGATCCTCCCTAACAAGTCAAATCAAGAATTGGGCCTCCCTGGTGGCGCAGGGATTAAAGTCTCAGTGCTATCAAACTATAGCCAGCCACTGTGGCATGAGTTCTATCCCCAGCCAGGGAGCTGACCCACATGGTGCAGCAGACCTCTCCTGACTCGCCAGCTGCTCCCTTAAGCAGTGTATTTCAGTAGATCCACCTGTTCTGCTCCCCACTCTGTCTCTGGTGAATCCTTTCACTCACTGCATCTCTGGCCTGCACCCCAGCTCTTGTATGCATAAATAAATAAATCTTTAAAAAAAATTGCATGCCCACAGTGAAAACAGAGAAGTCCCTCTTACAGAGTGCTGTCTCTCTCTCTCTCTTTTTAGATTTATTTATTTATGCATACAAGAGCTGGGGTGTAGACCAGAGGTGGGGGGAGTGAGAGGATTCATCATAGACAGAGTGGGGAGCAGAACAGGCAGACTGACTGAAATACACTGCTGAGGGGAGCAGCAGGGGAGACAGAAGAGGTCTGCTGCACACGTGGGTGGATCAAACTCCTGCTGCAGAGGCTGCCGATATCTTCATAGTGTTCATATTTAAACCCTTGCAACACCAGGGAGGCCCCAGAGCACAGTCTCTGTAAGGCTGAGTTCTGCAGGTTTTTCACAGTGACGGATGTTTGGACAGAGTGGTGAGGAGCTAGTTCTTAGCAATCACATGGTTAAGGCCCAGCACATCTGAAAGTATTTTTACACTATTTAATAAATGCTAGGCTGTGGAGGGTGGGACCCTGCAGAGTTTTCTCAGGAGCTCTAGATTCAAGCTCAAAGTCTACTTCTGGAGCGCTCTTTCATATTTATTCACCCTGAAATACAAAGATTTTAATTTGAGCTGACAATCTCGACATTTCATTAGCAACTGGAATCATGTAAAAATCAATTCATGTCACTAGGATTGTTTATTACAGAGAAGGAATAACAATTATAACCCAGCAGTGGCAGATTTCAGCCAGTAGTAACAGAGGAGATGCCTGTGCTGCTGGTAGACTCGATTCCATCAAGTGGCTCTCAGCCTGCTCCCCGACTTATCTCTCTGGTGATACCTCAACACAGGCTAAACGCCAGAGCCCTCAGAGTTCTGTTCTTGTTTCTCAGAGGCATTTGCACCTCCCTCCAGGCTGATGGTGAAAAAGGCCAGGTCTCTTCCTCCAGGGGTTGTTTCTACCAGAGTTTGCTGAACTGTTTCTCCTAGTTCAGTACCTGGGGGTAGTTTCTGCCTTGGCCCAGGGTGGGTGAGATCTGGGCAGGATCGGGGCAAGCTCCAGGAAACACTCCCAGCTAGTTAAAACATTATTTCCATGTGAGCTAATGCCATTCCTCCAGCTTTTCATGGAAACAGCTCAGCATTATCGAGCAACATCTGGAATGACTCTCTCTTTTCCCTCAAAGCATGAACACTGTCGGAGACTTTTGCTTGGTGTGACTATTTGCCCTGTAAATGTGATTATCATGTATCCACACAGACAAATGAGTTTGTACACGTAAAAGTCTTTGGGGCTGAAGCCAAACAAGGCCCCTTTCAGAACAACAGACTTTTGCCACTCTTCATTCCTTCTAGCTCACAGCTATTTTTACAGCAGCTCGAGAGTGTAGAGATTTGGGAACAAGCCAAATGTTTTGGGTGTCTCTTTGCAGATTTCAAGATCTTTGGGAAAAGCAGCAAAAGAAAACAAATTTCCTTTCTTTGGTTTCAAAGGATTTGTGTTCATCTGTATCAGGGATTTGAGTGTGAGACTAAATCGTTTTACAATTTAGATGGAGAGTAGACTGTATTTTAATATTCTTTGTAATCTTATTGTTCAGCCTCTCTCAACTCCTTTATTCTACTGCCAAATCGCTGACCTGTCTAACCTTTGCTGCAGGGATAAACTCTGACCCTCATGGAAATTCCACCATCTCAGGAAAGGAAAACTTTAGCTCTGCTTAGGTCTAGACGCTTACAACTAAGGGAAGCCGAAATGAGATTTTTATTGGAATGAGGCACTGTCAAATGGTTTACTGAAAATGAACACTTCACAGAATTTCTTTTGTTGAAAACTGTCTCTGGCATTATTATTTTGAAATTTGTGGCTTTAGATGATGGCTGCGATTAGGCTACACAAATAGCTAAATAAAAAGAAATTCCACATTTTCTCAGAAGGCACAACTCCTAAATATTAAATCCTCCAAGTTTCTAATCATGAATATCATTCTTAATATCACTAAAATGAAAAAATGCTTTGTGAATTATTTCTCTTTCCTACCTTCTCATATCCTTCCCTAATTCTGAAGGACATTTTCAGTTCCTAAGTGTAGCATGATACTGCTTCTCCAGACTTTTAATTCCATGGGCTATGGAGACTTTATTATAATGGACATGATTCCAAAGATCATAGAAAAAGTGTATTTTTTTTTATTGGACAGTGTCAGGCCATCCTGTTACACTTACTTGCCTAAGAATTACTTAATTTCTAGCAAGAATTTGTATCAATCTGAGGTCAAAGTGTCTGTAACTGATGTCAGAGGTGAAAAGGAAGCCTCCAGCAGTTTAATTCAGACTCTGGGTAAAGTTGTCTGCTACTGGTAAAGAGATGGTGGAACTACCCCATGGGGTTGCAGGCTGAGGTCATGTTCCCAGTTCCAAAGATGAGGGTCTCTGGAATACATAGTAGAAATCACTATTCACAGACTGACAAAATAGGGTGCACAGGGAAGGTGCTATTAACATGAGCCTATCCCTCACCCATTCTCCTATTGGCATTTTGTGAGCCCTTTTCAGAATCTCCATCAAAAGCAGGAGAAACAACCAAACAAATGTCTAAATTGAGCACTTACTCTATACAATGAGATATTTCCAAAGGGAAAGACTGGGTTCATCACTTGCCACTAGGCCTTGCAGGACAACTCAGCCCTTTCAGAGCTTGGCAAGACCAGTCTACCTTCCAGTTGAGAGGTTTGTGATATTTATGCTCCAGTCTAGAACACCACAATTATCACCTGCTCCCAGGGAGCTGGTTAAAAACTGCAGCTTACTTACACTTCACCCCCCTCAGCTTCTGATTTAGTTAGTAAGATACAAGGCCAAAGAATCTACATTTTCATGAACACCCATGGTTTTCCTGATGCAAACAGTCAAAGTTGTTCTCGTTTACACCAGCCTTCATCCATTAAGGCAACCTGAAGCAGGAGAGATGGGCCTTCGCTAGTGAGATTTACACAGAGCGATAACCTTGAGGATTATGGCTATCTGTTCTCTACATAGATTTAAATTTTAAGTGATGCAGTTTTTTTGTTTTGTTATGTTTTTTGTGGGACCCTCGCCTGCGGCCAGGGAACGAACTGGTGTTGCAGAGGCTGCGGGCAGCCTCGCAGCCCAGCGCTCAACCACTGCATTACCAGGGGAGGCCCAAGTGATGCAGATTTTAAGGTTGGAAAATATTAATGCCTCTTAGTAAAGAGAATTATTTTTGTATCACATGAGAATGATTTTGGGGGGAATCCAGAAGGGGGCTCGTTCTGAAATTTTTAAGTTGGATTCTAAAAGTCACTCAGATCTGTTTTTGAAGACTTCTTGTAGCAGAAATGATCTGTGAATCTAAGGAAGCTGTATGCATATAAGAAATGTGTAGAAAGTGTGTGTGTGTGTCGGAAGATAAGAAACAGAGCTTTGCGTAGTTTTAATTTGGTCATTTGCTCCTCTGATGCATAAAATACAATTGTTATAACTGAATGTGAGGGGAAGTTCAAACTCCTGAAAGAGGGGGTGTCACATTCTTGATACCCACAGCTCATTTCAAAAGCTCGGTGGCAGTCCTATTTTCAGAATCTCTAACCTGGCACAGACTCGAAGTGCCAGCTAGTTAGAGAAGGTAAAATCTGTTAATAGACACAGGCGGTGTGACCTAAAGCAATGTGACTTTGACATTATAAATAAGACCCCTGGTTTTCAAAATGTTCCCTGACCCACCTTCAGCCACCCACACACCCTACAAATTAATCATAAATCCTTGAGTTCCCATAAGTGAGGACAGTGCCTGCCACTGAAAATTTCCTGACCTTTGGTAGCATGCACTGAAATGCATGCTAAGCACAAGAAACAGCTCTTAGTCATTTGGTCTGAGTGAGAACAGGAATGTGCATTTTAACACAGCACCCGTGGGCTTTTGAGAGGTATGGTGCTTGTACTACCTTTGGAACCAGTCTGCATAAGTTGGACCCTTTCTCTAATTGAGCCATAAGAGGGGTGGAGGGGCTGGACCCTCCATCAGAGAAGTACAAGGAACGTGCAAGTTTGAGACATTAGCACCATCCCAGTCCACTTTTGCTCAAGATTAGGCTTTGATAAGCATCTGTACAAATCAGGTTTAAAATACAGCTGCAAATGACAAAGAAGGAAGGACAACTTGACCTTCTTCTCCTTCTTAAGGACAGTATGGGTAAGATCATATGAGAGGGATGATTTTTATTTGGAAGGGGGGGGTGGACCCTCTAAGTTTGTACCTCAATGGATATTGGTAGATTTTTTAATTTTTTTTTAATTTTAATTTTATTTTTATATTCCCCATACAATTGCAACCCCCTTATTTTGACCCCAATCTCTCCATTCCTCGCCCCCCACCCCCTATAGAGTGTCTCTGGTTCATAGTTGTTTGTTGATTTTTTCTTTCTTATAGTTTTTCTTTTTCCTGGTCTCTTATTTAGGTTTTCTAGATTCCTGCTATGAGTGAGACCATCTGGTATTTTTCTTTTTCTTTCTGCTTATTTCACTGAGCATGATCCCTTCCAGCGCCATCCATGTTGCTGCAAATTGCATGTGTTTATCTTTTTTGAATGCTGAGTAATATTCCATGGTATATATGTACCACATCTTCTTGATCCAGTCATCGATTTTTGGGCATTTGGGCTGTTTCCAAAGCTTAGCTGTTGTAAACAGTGCTGCTATAAACATAGGGGTGCAGGTGTTCTTTGGAATGGATGTTTCTGTGTCCTTTGGGTAAATACCTAGGAGTGGAATTGCTGGATCATATGAAGCTCTATGTTTAGTAGGTCCAGAAATCTCCACACAGCTCTCCATAGTGGTTGGACCAGTTTGCACTCCCACCAGCAGTGCAGGAGAGTTCCTTTTTCTCCACAACCTCACCAGCATTTGTTGTTGCTAGTTTTTTTAATATGTGTCATTCTCACTGGTAAGATGGTATCTCATTGTAGTTTTGATTTGCATTTCCCTGATTACAAGTGATATTGGTAGATTTTGATCAGGAGAATGGTGTCTGGGCAGGGGAACAACCTCCCAGGAAAGCTGAAGTAAACTCCTTCTTTCCTCCCTTCTATATCTGTGCTTATTCTTGGGAGATCTGGGGGTACAGACACTTCACTGTGAGGAAGATTGATTGAACTTGTGACCAAGAGTTTGGAAGTCATCCAAAGAGACAACTTGGACATGGGGTTTATTTTTGCTCACTCTTTCCAGGAGTCACCAGAGCCTCAGAATGGTTGAGTGCTTTTCAGAGGCTGGTTCCATCAGAAGGCACATGTCTTCCAGGCCAAGGTCAAGATGGCAGGAAGAACTGAAAGGTGAATGAGCTTTTGGTGAGGAGTGTCAACTGAGAAGCAATCAGGCTAGGATATAATCAAGAGTTTATTGGAGACTAGGGATCATGGTCCAGGACCACAGGCCTAGAGGGTGGTCCCAAGGGGTGCTTCACCAGGTGGGGACATAGGGACATTTTGAGGGATCAAGCAGGGCAGTGGTCTGACCTGGGATCTTTTGCTGGGAAACTTTGGAACGAGTGTTTAAGTTCAACTGTCAATTTATGATTGGATACAAAAGTCTTCAAACAAAGGCTGGGGTAGAGGTCTTCTGAAAGAATCAGCAGATAGGTCTCCTGTTTCTTTCCTTGTCACAGATAAGGAGAAACTGGGAGTTGCAGAGTATGGCTGCAACCAGCCATTCACCCAGAATTCTCACGAGACAAGGTGGTGTCCATTGGATGCAAAGTTGGCTGTGCAGGAGCCATCTGGAAGAAGATGGGGGTCCTGCTTGGCCACACCAAGGGGTATCTCAGCCAGAGGGGGAGTGAGAGTGAACTTCACAGCAGAGGGACCATGAGCCCGGATGTAGCAAACATCTGTGATCCACCCAGGACATGGGCTGAGACTCAGAAATGTTCCAAGTTCTTAGGACGTGCTCTGGTCAGGGAGAATGCATTGTCCTCTCGTTTGTTTACCAAACAAGCCCAACACTAACACTTTGTGTGGTATGTAGGTTATTGCAATGCCCACAGCCTAAGGCCATTTGCATGTAAGCATATATATTTGTACATGTAACATTTTGACTTTGTTTGCTAGCAGTTGGGAGCAATTCTTAAAAAGTGGGAAAACATATTTTCCATTTGAAAAAAAGGTAATCAGTCCCAAAAGTAACATTTTCCCCCCATTGTTTTGCTGTCTTTTTATGGCCTGAGATGTAAATGACGCCAAAGGGGAGTTAGCTGGTTGTGTAAACAGCAAGCATTGTCTTAGGTGATGGGAAAAACAGGAATGAAAGGGTTGTGATTTCCTGGGAAAGATTGAAGAGGGCTTCCTAGTCTAAATCCTTACTTTCGTAAATGATGAAGTTAAGTCCCTTCTGGTCAGGTGGGTCATTCAAATGAGCAAAATCCAGGTGCTTGGACTTTGAACCCTCGTTCTTTCTCCAGTACCAGGCTTCCCTCTGCAGAAATCCCGGCCTCAGAGAGAGTGCATGGGAGCTAAGAGAGAAGTCATCATTTCCTAGATAAGGCTGAGAAGTTCAGATAAGAAACAGAAGCAAAGAGACTGCCCTAGGACAGAGCCAGTAAGGTCAACAGAAAAGTTCTAACAGTGCTGGAGAGGGGAGCCACTTTGGATAGAAGGAAGCGCATCAACAGAATGGAAGGACTTGAAGGAAAGAATGGGATACAGGGGCCTCCCTGGTGGCGCAAGGGATTAAGACACAGCACTATGAAGCTATCCACAGCCACTGCAGTAAGAGTTCGATCCCTGGCCAGGGAGAAACCCACATGGTGTGGCAGACCTCTCCTTTCTCACCCGCTGCTCCCCTCAGCAGTGTATTTCAGCCAGTCTGCCTGTTCTGCTCCCCACTCTGTCTCTGGTGCATCCTCTCACCCCCCACATCTCTGACCTATACTCCAGCTCTTGTATGCATAAATAAATAAATCTTTTAAAAAAAGAATGGGGTACAGAACGCAGATGGGGAAGGAGCCCAGCTCCTCTGGCCTTGAGATGAGGGGCTTTAGACTCCAACCTTCCACTGTACTCTCTCTTGCTATACGCCCAACTCACACCTTTGTATCAACACTTAGGTTCTCAGTATTGTGTAATCCGTGTCACTAACACCAGCTGCACCCACAGTCCCATGGAGGCTGCAGAATTGAGACTCTTGTGGTCCTTCTGCCATCTGCCACATCAACACAAAACATATGAGACTTTAATGGGAAGGAACTGTAATACAATTAGGAAATATACCGGAAAGGCAAATAATATAGTTTCTAAATCAAGCACCCACAGTTGCCCGTCCCCTCGTGGGTAAAAGTCCACCCAAGCAGGATTGGCCCAGAGCAAAGCCCGAAAGCCTGCCATGAGTCTAAAGCACCTTCCAGCGGGGACCCATGGAAAAGGGTCAGAAACAACCAGATGAGTCTGGGAGGAAAAGAGCAAAATCAAAATCAAGACAAAAATCAGCACTGTTCCCTCCCCATGGGTCTCACCCCCATCTGTGTCACCCAGTCCATGACCAAAAGGCAAGCGCAGTTTCTTCATGTGTCTCTCTGCTCCATGTGCCTCCTTCAGGTCTCCTTCTGGCTCTATCCTGCTTCCCTCCTTCCTCATTCTCCTCTGCAGCTTCTTCTTCTCTCTGCTCAGCTCCACCCACCTTTGTGTGGGCCAGGGAACCTGGTGCCTCCGCCTTTCCCAGGGACCACCCTGTTACAATCACTCCTTTTAATTTTTATTCCATCATATCAATGGTGGCAGAGATCTCAGGGTGTAGTCTTAGGAGACAGTCTTTTTTTAGGGTTACAATGTATGTAAGAGAAGCAATAATTAGTCAGCTGCATTGTCCATGAATGTCCAGTATGACAGTTTTCCATTCTTGGAAAATAGTCCATTATCCAAACCAAAAGAAAAAAATAATCTAGAGCATTAGCTAAAACACGACAGCAAATATATCAACATTACAGGAAAAATAATCTTAACATTGGTTCAACTTAGGTAAAAAAACAAGTTCTCTCACCTCAATCCGAAATTGTTTCAAAAGCACAGCAAAAGTTTGCAAACTAAATCTACTTTTAAACCATATTGCCTATTTTTGCATAAAATCACAGGGCGGAATAACTAAACAGCAATATTAGCTGGCTTTGTTGGACTACACCATATAGGCTCAGAGCGAACTCTTAACATCCGGTCCACATAGGCTGCAGGAACAAAGTTGGTCTCATCAGACTCCACCTGGGCTTTCCTCTTCTTAAGGGTACCAGGACTTTTTCATTTTCCAGGTTGTCCAGTCCTGCCAATGGAGGCAGCTTCCTCACCTTCTTTGGAGGTCTCTGGAGCACTAAGAACAAAGCAACAGGTTCTCCTCTTTTTGGTTCAGCTCTGTTTCATCTTCCTGGAAGAACTCCATTCAAAGCCACACAATGAAACTTATGTCCAATTTTTTTAGTTTAAGTAGACAAAATCCCTATGGGAGTTATACAAAAACAGACTCTGAGATAAGTAGTAAAAAGATTACTACCACTATTTTATGCTGTGTTGGTATCAAGGGGAGAGAAAATGCAAAACGCAAGTTAGCTTTGCTGGAAAAAAAAATAATTTAACATTGCTGCAGGTCCTGGTCAGTCAAAACAGAAAACTTTGTTGAATCAGAACAAAATGCAACAAAATTTCTAGTGTTATGTCAAAACTTAGTAAAAGTCAGGTGTATCTCCAATAGTCTATTCGGTCCTTTGTAGTAAAATTTTTTTAACCCATCAAAAGTTACATCAATAGGAATCTGTTGAGGAATCTGTTGAGGCCCCCTATTTTTTTTTTACAGAAACAATTTCTACCAGTTACTGCTTAAGGCTACTCTTTCCTTAACACCCAGGCATACATTGGCTAATTTAAACACCACTGCTCCACAGTTGGCTTGCAAAACCCCTCAGGCAGAGGTCAAGAAGTAGTGGAAGAAAAAGCAACATATCATTGAAGAATCATTATTGCCTTTAGAAATGTTAATGAGACAGCAGAGATCACAAAAAGAAAAAAAAAATGTCCAAAGTCCTAGCAACAAGAACCTCTGAATTTTACAAGAGCCTGCCAAGTGGCCTCAGACGCCATCTTTGATCTGGCCACGTGGTCCAATGTACTACCTAATCTTTTGAGTAAAACTGTTGCACAGAACAATTTCCACAAATCAAATCTCTTAGCAAGTCACTACAAACAAATTACACACAGACACATAGAATCTTGACAAAGACCAAGCCAGTTTTTCAACAGCAAATCTACATATGAAACAAACACAGTAGAGAAACCAAAAATCACATTGGCGCTTATAGTAGCCAGTGCCATAGGGAAGCCCACTTTCCCATGGGGCTGACTAACCACGATGGCTCTGTCCTCAATCATGTTGGGCACCACATCTGTTTTAGGGCAGGGAGAGGGGCAGCCCAGACCCTGCAAACCTGCTTGCTCTAAGTAGGTTCTGCCATCCGCCGCATCAACACAAAACATATGAGACTTTGATGGGAAGGAACTTTAACACAATTAGGAAACAACACAGGAAAGGCAAAGAATATAGTTTCCAAATCAAGCACCCAAAGTGACTCGTCCCCTCATGGGTAAAAGTCCTCCCAAGCAGGATTGGTCCAGAAAAAGGCCCCAAAGCCTGTCACAGTCTAAAGCATCTTCCAGTGGGGACCCCCAGAAAAGGAGCAGAAACAACCAGACGAATCTCAGAGGAAAAGAGCAAAATCAAAATCAAGACAAAACCCGCCATCATCACCTCCCCATGGGTCTCACCCACATCTGTGTCACCCAGTCCACGACCAAAAGACAAGCGCAGTTTCTTCATGTGTCTCTCTGCTCCCTGTGCCTCCTCCAGGTCTCCTCCTGGCTCCATCCTGCTTCCTTCCTTCCTCAGTCTCCTCTGCAGCTTCTTCTCTCTACTCAGCTCCACCCTCCTTTTGGGTGGGGCAGGAAACCTGGAACCTCCCTCTTTCCTGGGGACCATCCTGTTACACATCCAGTCTGTTATCATAGATAACAAGGTTGAAAGGTGGGCTGGGAGCAGTTGTATGTCTGGTTCAAGGTGTCCCAATGTGCATTACTGATATGTTTGAACAGGTGAGCGCTGTGATCAAGGCCAAAGATTTAGAAGGATGCACCCGAAAGCAGCCCGCAAGAACTGGAGGCCGGAAAGGATCAGGTTTAGGAGTGATATGAGAGTCCCCTTTCCTTGGTAAATCTCAATCCTGTCATATCCTTCCTTGCATAACATTTGTCAGTGGTTTCCCATTTCTCTGTGGATGAAAGTCTCACAGTACTAGAACTATCCAGGCTCGGCACGCCCTGGGCCCTGCTGTGTCCAGACCTGTCCCATGCCACACTTTTTCACTTCAGCCACACAGGCACTCAAATATGCCAGACCCATCCCCTCTCCAGGACCTTTGCAGGTGCCTCTGAATGGCCCCACTTACCCTTCAGGCATCAGCTTGAAAGTCTCCTCCTGAACACAACCTCCTCAGACCTTTGTTGACATGTCCTCTCTCTTCCTCCGTTACCTCAGTCTCAGCCTCTGGTCGTTATCTTCATAGCACTTGTCACCTTATGAAGCAGTTTAGACATTTGCACGCCGACTGTTTATTCACTGTCCCCTCGCTGGTCTGTGAGCATGATGGGCATGAAGACCACCATGTCTGTCCTGTCTTTCCTCAGTGCCCAACAAAGCCACACCTCAAGGAGTTGGATAAATATGGAATTGATCACTCAGTCTCTTGACTCTCTGCAGCAATGCCTGGGCATAAAGAGCGGAGAGCAGAAAGAGTGTGATTAAGTAGGCCGGGGAATGGGGTGAGGAATTCTGATGTCAAGAACACTGCTAATAAATGATTGCTTCTGAGGTGCAGGTTGGAACCGGAAGTAATTGAAGCCATGGGAGAGAGCTTGGCTGGATGAAAAGGTCATCTCAAGGAGCCAAGAGCTGGTTGCACTGTGTCCAGTTTTGCAATGAGTATTCCCAGGCCCATGGGCGTGTGTAAGAAGTTGAGGGCAGAGAGGGGACCTGACTCTATTCAAGAGAAAAGGATGTACAATATGAAGCACTAGGGCCTTGAGAGACTGTCTGAGACCAACCGGGAAGAGAGGCAGATGCATGTTTTGGTCTCCTATTTGTAGGGTCCCACCCAGATTTCTTCAGTACCCCGTACAGTCTGAAGCCCTGAAGGAAATGTAGAGGCAGGATGGCCACAGAGCAGGTTTTCTATGATCTGAGCAGATGGATAAAGGAGGAGTCTGGAGCCCTTGGTGGCTTTTTCGGGCTTGTATTGAGTTTACCAGGTACACAGCAGGCAGGGGTGCTGGGGGGCCAGGAGCCTTGCAGCCCTCCCAGCCCCCGGTGAATCTCCACTCTTTCTGGGCTCTCTGGCCTTCTCTCGTGGCCACTGCTTCACTGCTGTTTCTATTCTGTTGGTTCTGTTTTGCACCCTCGCCTGTTTTCCTTCTAGTCTTTCTCTCTCTTCTGCTGGCTCTGGTCTTCCTCTGACGCCGCCTTATAAGCCCAGTCTCAGCCCAGGCGTACCCACCTACCTATGCCCACACCCTACTCCGGGTGCCCACCAGCAGCCATGCATTCAATCTAATGGCAGGAAGGTGGGAGAAAGCCTGACTCTCTCCTTACCCTGCAGTAGTGAAAGCTCCTGTTCAGCGCTGACTCCAAATCAGGGTTCACACTTTACATGTTAGCTCATTTCATCCTTACAACAACCCTCTATGGAAATAATTCTCTGGAGATCAGCATGAGCAAGGCTGCAGAGCCCCTGTTCACCCCAAGCCTCCCCATCGACAATGCTGGAATGTCCATGCTATGCTAGATTGTTAACAAGTGTCTGGGGCTTGTCATTCGCAGTCACTGCGATTGCAGAAACAACCCCAAAACCATAGCTTTGACCCAGAGAGGGTCAAAAATGAAGGCAAAATGTGGAGAAGGTTCACAGAAGGCTTATCTGCTGTGCGCTCATGGGAGACAAAGAATGGGCTCATCACACAATATTTCATTAGCAGGTGACTGGCATTTTTCTTCTGCAGAGAACTTTCATTATCTTTATATTTTTTTAAATTTTTACATCATTGTTCATTTTTAAACAATATTTGCTTCCCCCACCCCCTCAGGTGAAGTCCCCATAGAGTTTCCTTCCCCAAGGAACCCGTGCACCATCACCTCAGTCCCCTTGCTCCTGTCTCCCTTCCTCTGGTCCCTCTCCCTCCTCCTCCCCTGCAGGATGTCTCTGGTTTATAATTGTCTGTTTTGTTTTGTTGTGTTTTGTACTGTTCTTATTTTTTTACACTGATGTCTTATTGGGTTCCCCTATATTCCTGCTATAAGGGAAACCATCCAATATTTTTCTTTTTCCTTCTGGCTTATTTCACTGAGCATAATTCCTTCTAGCTCCATCCACGTTGCTGCGAATGGCATGAGTTTATCTTTTTTGATAGTGGAATAATATCCCATGGTGTATATGTAGCACATCTTCTTGATCCAGTATCTATTTTTGGGCATTTGGGTTGTTTCCAGGTTTTATCTATTGTAAATAGTGCTGCAATAAACATAGGGGTACAGGTGCTCTTTTGAATCAATGTTTTTGTGTCCTTTGGGTAGATCCCTAGGAGTGGAATTGCCGGGTCATTTGGTAGCTCCATTTTCAGTAGACTGAGGAACCTCCACACAGCTTTCCATAGTGGTTGGGCCAGTTTGCATCCCACCAGCAGTGCAGGAGTGTTCCTTTGCACCACATCCTCGCCAACATTTGTTGTTGCTAGTTTTTTAATATGTGCCATTCTCACTGGTGTAAGGTGCTATCTCAATGTGGTTTTGATTTGCATTTCCCTGATGATAAGGGATATTGAACATTTTTTCATATGCCTGTTGGCCATTTGCATTTCCTTGCAGAAAACTTTTTAAAATACCTGGCCCAGAAGTGCGCCCATCAGCAGTGACTTGATTGGGAGGCCCCAAGAGAAGCACCTCATGCCACGGCCCACATACAGCCATTCTGCCCCCTCCTCTTAGCTACCAAATGCTGTTTGGCACTTGGCAGCTTAAATAGAAGGTGTTGCCTTCAGGGGCATCGAGCAAAAGCCATAATTTGCTGCCCTGTTTAACACTCTCCCCAATTTTCGTTTTCTATTTCTCAACATTATTAGGGCCGGGAGTAGAGAGAGTAACTTTTAGGGTGGAGTTTTGTTGAAATTTCAGCTTGGGAGCTTGGAAGGAAAAAGAAAGATCAAAGAGAAGTAATGTGAGGAAATGTAAATATTAGGGAAACAGCCTGGAGAGGATGATGAAACGCCCGTCCATCTGACGGTGGATTTCCAAGCAGAAGTGTATTTTCATGACCAGCTCCCATGTAAATAGTCAACCGAATGGATTATTTTGGCAAAAGTGGGTTCAGAAAATCTGCTTGATAATATTCATTCAACCTGCTTTGCTTTCCTGTTGATGTCAGTATTTTCCAGCAAAAGCAGGGGCCCATTAGCTGCACAGAGGGTGTGATCCCAGGCAGGAAGCCTCCCCCAATCAGCCTCCTTTGGGCAATGGAGGGACAGTTCCACTTGGGAAACTGCTAGAATATTTTTTCAATCCTGGCAGTAATAATCATAGGTCCCAAGGAAATCAGTCGCTTCTTCAAGAGATTTCTGCCAGCTTTCCTGACTCCTGCTGAGCCTTAGGAAATGGTCTTATCAGTAATAAAGATATTAACATACTTAAGGGTTTAATGCAAAATTACTGTTGCATGGCAGAGGAAATACTGATGTTATGGCTCCAGGATCTAGTTTTCCTTATTTTCATTTACATCCCCGCTGGAGTAGTGGCAGCACTGGTTCCCTAGATTAATGGAAGAATAAAAATACAGCCAGATACTGCTGTGGGAGGCATAGAATGAAAACAGTTCTCAGAAGATCTGACCACAGCTAGGTGGGAACTAAATTAACCTGTTAATAAACCAAGGTGGGGCCTCCCTGGTGGCGCAGGGGGTTAAGATGCAACCTGTGAAGCTGTCCACAACCTCTGCAGCATGAGTTCAATCCCTGGCCAGTAGGGGAGCTACCCACATGGCCCAGCAGACCTCTCCTGTCTAGCCCACTGCTCCCCTCAGCAGTGTATTTCAGTCATTCTGCTTGTTCTGTTCCCCACTCTGTCTCTGTGAATCCTCTCACCCCCCACACCTCTGGCCTGTGCCCCAGTTCTTGTATGCTGAAATAAATAAATCCTTTGAAAAAAAATAAGGGCCTCCCCTGGTGGCGCAGTGGGTTGAGCCCTGGTCTGCGAAGCTGCCTGCAGCCTCTGCAGCGCCGGTTCAATCCCCGCCACCGGCGAGGGTCCCACATGGCACTCTGACCTCTCCTGCTGCACCTGCTGCTCCCCTCAGCAGTGTATTTCATCAGTCTGCCTGTTCTGTTCCCTGCTCTGGCTCTGGTGAATTCTCTCACCCTCCTGAGCTTGTGACTGTACCCAATGCTTGTATAAATCAATCAATCTTAAAAAAAAAAAACTTTTAAAAAAATTAAAAAAAAAATAATAACCCGAGGTGGATGAGACTTTGCCAGAGACAAATGACTGAAAAATATTACGTCTTGCTTTTAATCATTAACAATGAAGTTTTTTGGTCATTAAGATGAGAATCTCACCCATCACTCTGTGAACTGATCGGTGAATCTGATCATGAAACCTGTCGGCAGCTGTCTGAAGTTTAAGTAGACACCCCCGCCCTTCTGTTTGTGATTCAGACCTCTAATTCCAAAGCATAAGAATTTTAAATATAAAGATGTATTGGTTTGCTCAGGCTGCTGTAACAAAACATCCCAAGCTGTATGGCTTAAACAACAGAAATGTGAAGAGGAAATGCAAATGGCCAACAGGCATATGAAAAAATGTTCAACATCACTTGTCATCAGGGAAATGCAAATCAAAACTACCATGAGATACCATCTTACACCAGTGAGAATGGCACATATTAAAAAAACTAGCAACAACAAATGTTGGCGAGGGTGTGGAGAAAAAGGAACTCTCCTGCACTGTTGGTGGGAGTACAAACTGGTCCAACCACTATGGAGAGCTGTGTGGAGATTTCTGGACCTACTAAACATAGAGCTTCCATATGACCCAGCAATTCCACTCCTAGGTCTTTACCCAAAGGACACAGAAACATCAATTCCAAAGAACACCTGCACCCCTATGTTTATAGCAGCACTGTTTACAATAGCTAAGCTTTGGAAACAACCCAAATGCCCAAAAATAGATGACTGGATCAAGAAGATGTGGTACATATACACCATGGAATATTACTCAGCATTCAAAAAAGATAAACACATGCCATTTGCAGCAACATGGATGGCACTGGAAGGGATCATGCTCAGCGAAATAAGCCAGAAAGAAAAAGAAAAATCCCAGATGGTCTCACTCATAGCAGGAATCTAGAAAACTTAAATAAGGGACCAGGAAAATGAATAACTATAAGAAAGTGAAAATCAAAATCAACAAAAAACTATGAACCAAAAAACTATGAACCAGGGGGTGGGGGGCGGGAGGGGAGGGATTGGGGTCAGAATGGGGGGGGCTGCAATTGTATGGGGAATATAAAAATAAAATTTATTATTAGAAAAAAAAAAAAAACAACAACAGAAATGGATTATCTCAGGGTTGTGGAGAAATCCAAGATCAAAATGTAGGCAGGGTAATTCTTTCTCCGGTGGTGAGGGAGGGTCTGTCCCCTGCCTTGCTGGCATCTTTGAGTACCTCTTTATCACCTTGACCTCTGCTTTCATCTTCACCTGGCCTTCTCCTGTGTGCATGTGTCTGTCAAAATTGCTCTTTTATGAGGACACTAGTCCTACTGCATCAAGACCCACCTTATCCCCGCATCTCATTTCAGCTAATTATGTCTGTGCTGGCTCTATCTCTATAGAAGGTCATATTCTGAAGTGCCCTAGGTGAGCACTTCAGCATATAAATACTTGGTAGAACTCAACTCAACCTGTAACAGAAGAGCTGAGAATGAAATTGCCTAATGATGCATTTCTCAGAGGAAGGCTGGTCGTTAGGTGATGCACAGGAGCACCATCTCTACTTCGTCATTGTCATTTATAATCAGACCCAGCATTCTGTACTCGATTCAGTAGGCTCTTGATTTCCTCCCTCTCTCTCTCTCTCTCTCTCTCTCTCTCTGTCTGTCTCTCTCTCCCTCTCCCTTTTATCTCTCTTTTTTTCTTTGCTGCCCAGTTTCTTATCTTAAAAGTTAGGCCAAGAGCCTCCCTGGTGGCACAAAGGGTTAAGATGCAGCGCTATGAAGCTACCCACAGCACAAGTTCCATGCCCAGCCAGGGAGCTCCCCACATGGTGCAGCAGACCTCTCCTGTCTCACCCGCTGCTCCCCTCAGCAGTGCATTTCAGTCAGTCTGCCTGTTCTGCTCCCCACTCTGTCTCTGGTGAATCCTCTCACCCACCACACCTCTGGCCTGTACCCCAGTTCTTGTGAAATAAATAAATCTTTTTTTTTAAAAAAGGTCAAGAAATGGGGAAAAATAAAGTTAAGCCAACTGTGTCACACTTGGTTGAACTAAGCTTTGATGCCAGAACGGGGGTTACAGGAGGGCCCTGTTCATGCTGTGTGGGCTGCTTCCATCACAACCACACAACCATAGGTAACGGGATGGTGGCTGAATCGAGTACAGAATGCTGGGTCTGATTATAAATGACAATGACGAAGTAGAGATGGTGCTCGTGTGCATCACCTAACGACCAGCTTTCCTCTGAGAAATGCATCATTAGGCAATTTCATCCTCATGCAAATGTCGTAGAGTATAATTACAGAAACCCAGACGGTAGAGCCTGGGCTAAATATAGGGCTCATCGTGGAATATGTCCTTCATTGTTGACAAAAACATCGTAAGTGGAGTAGGAATAGAATCCAGCTTGAAGCGAGGAGCCACATATGCATACATCCTCTTGTCACAGTGCTCACTGCTGTGGGATTTGCTCACTTGACACCCTCATCGGGTATGCATAGGTGGCAGGTTCTACTCAGGCTGACCTCAGGGCACCCGCACCCAGAGCAGAACACCCCTACTTAGAGGCCCAGGACCGTAGACAGTGCTCACGTGCTGGAAGCAGGTTTTGTTGCATTCTGGGGCAGAGATAGGGGGCTTCATAGCCATGAACACACCACAGGTCAAATGTGCAGCAGCTTTTATTAAACAGAAGCTTTCTTCCCACACATTACCACCTCATCTTCCTTCTAACCTATTCCCAAGACCTCAGTCATGTTGACATCCTACTTGGCCTTCCTCTTTCCATCTCATTAACTTATTGTAGGGGAAATAGTTTTAACAGCTCTCTCCTAGGGAAACGATTCTGAAATTTCAACCACCAAAGTTTTTCCAGAACTTTCTAAAGCTCAGCAGTAACTTTTTTAAGGTATCAAGGAGGAGATGTTTAGAAAATGAAATTTCATTTTACTAATTGCCACGCTGCATAGCATTTAGAGGGCTGTGGTTAGCATTACGGGAGAAAGGCACCAGAGTGGATTACGACACAGCGTTGACCTTTTACCACCCAGCTGAAGCTCGAAAAACAAAACCAAATCCCATCGTACTAAACCATACCTGGGTCTTTTCTGGGAAATACCCCAGAATATAAGTTTGTTTGTTTTCTAAGATGGTTTTCCTTGCCTGGGAGAACAATCTGGAAACTTAAGTCAATAAGGTTCTCATTCTGCATTAGCATGTTGCCTCCTCGAGTGGGACTTCAGGCCTTTGGTCCCTTCTTCCTCTCTACCACATGTCAAATGCCTCAGATCACAGTTTGTCCTGGGCAGGTTATGCAATTTTAATCTCATAAATATGAAAATAAAAGGCATAATTAGAGCTATAGCAAGACACTATTTTTAAACCAAAGGAAGTGAAAACAGCAACCGAGAAGAAAGCTCCTAATTAGGACTATCTCTGGGGACAGATGTACATTTGTCCTACTTCTTGCTTCTTTTCCCACTGTTTTCTGTATCCCCAGCCCAAAGCTCCCCGCTTCCTGTATCTCCTCTCCCTGGGTGTGACCCTAGTGTTCCAATTCTGTCCCAGCTTTTTTTTCCACTAAAATAAAGAAACTTAAACACCAAATGTAATGTTTTCATGGTGATGCATTTTCCCCTCTAAAGAAAAAAGTGGCTTCAAGAGGAGCAGGTGTTTGACCGAGCAAAGGAATTGCTGACCATATTGGGTGAGGATGACCCAGGATGGCAGAGGCGCCTTTGGCCACTGGTGTAGACGCTGTTAAGAATAACAGTGAAGGGCTTCCCCGTGGACACAGTGGTTGAGCTCTGGGTTGTGAAGCTACCCGCAGCCTCTGCAGCGCCAGTTCGATCCCCGGCCGCCGGGCTAGGGTCCCACATGGCGCGTAGACCTCTCCTGCCCGCCCGCTGCTCCCCTCAGCAGTGTATTTCGTCAGTCTGCCTGTTCTGTTCCCCGCTCTGGCTCTGGTGAATTCTCTCACCCTCCCGCGCTTCTGACTGTACCCAGTGCTTGTATAAATAAATAAATAACAGTGAAAACTCCTTAAGCACTTAGGTGCATACATGCTCACTCACTTAGTGACAATAACAATTCATAATGAAATGTGAGTGGTTGCATTTTACAAAGGAGGAATTTGAAGGTGGAATACAGCAAGATAAGTTACTTCACAGTAGTTACTCAACTGGCCTGGGAGAGCTAGGAAAGGAACCCATACTTTGGTAGCCAAATCACTACCCATTGCTCTATATCAAATAATAAAGGGGGAAGAGCCAGAACAGGGAAGTAGAGACCAGTGAGTGACCTTGAAAGCAGAATTATTCAAGACTCAAAAGTTGGAAGTGCCAGAAAAGTCATAAAGTTCCAGGATTTTCATCCATTTTTTAGCCATGATGAAGTGTCATCGTGGTGCTGACTGAGGACTGGGGAAAGATTAAAACTGAGGGGAAAAGATCAAATTTGTACACACAATGGAATATTATTCAGCCTTTAAAAGATGGAAATCCTGTATTTATGACAACATGAATGAGCCCGCATGAAAATATGCGAAGTGAAATAAGCAAGTCACAGAGGGACAAATATTGTATGACTCAGCTTTATGAGCTATCTAAAATATTTAAAAATGTAAAAATAGAGAGGAGAATGGTAGTTGCCAGGGGCTGGGGGGAGGGAAGGACAGGGATTTGCTTTTCAACAGGTATAGAATTTCCATTATGCAAGATGAATGCTTTCTGGAGATGTGATGTTCAACATCAGGTCTGTAGTAATGATGCTATATGGTACACTTAAAAATCTGCCAAGAGCATAAATCTCATGTTAATTGTTCTTACCATTACATAATAAAACAAAACAGAACCCCTCCATGTGTAATGGAGCCCATCAACTTTTCCCAGTAATAGAACAGGAGTAAAGGGACAGCCAATGGTGGAGAAATTCAGTCAGTCATAGTCAATAATCAAGAGTTCCCAAGGAAAGAGAGGGGCTGAAGAGACAGTATCCCAGAAGGGTCCAGGATTCCAGGTGGGTCAATGAGGAAACAGGTGTATGGCCTTTTTGTCTTGCTGGTTGCCTCTTGATTACAGCATGGCTGCAAAAGCTCCAGCTGACATGCCTGCTCCCAAGCAGGATGAAGCAATATGCCAGATGTGGCCTGTCTCTTCAATCAGAAAAACAACTCTCAAGTATCATGTGCTTGTGCCCCATTGGTAGAACTATGACTCATAGCCATGTTAGGTTGGGAAGGAGGCTGGGAAAACAAGTGAGTCAGCTAGGATTACAGCTGCAGGGAAGAAGAGGATGCGTGAGCTAGCAGCTGTAGCTGTTACTGTTATCACTGTGCACACCTTAGAGTAGATAACTCATCAATCTGCTTTTTACCTGAAGTCAGTTAGGCTGCAAAAAGGAATTTTCATGGGTAGGTAGGAGA
The DNA here is from genome assembly GCF_014898055.3 of Talpa occidentalis. Classification (NCBI taxonomy): domain Eukaryota; kingdom Metazoa; phylum Chordata; class Mammalia; order Eulipotyphla; family Talpidae; genus Talpa; species Talpa occidentalis. The sequence goes on from NW_023602073.1 coordinate 10,861,288, forward strand.
GAAATAGACCCATGGCGAGGAAAGAGAAGGATAGTTTCATTGTGCATTGTGCCTTGAGAAAACAGGTTTCTGAGGCAATCAAAGGGCAGATTGTTGTATAGACAGGAAATAGCAGGAAGTTGGGGTAACCAAGGTCTGGGTAGAGCCAGATGGGACAGGGATATGAAAGCAAAGTGTGAGGGCACCAATGAGGAAACCCATTTATTTTATAATCTTCCCAGAATAGACAACTTCTAGAGTGTTCCAGTTGCTAAAAATGTTCTCTAGTGACTTTTTTGGCCATAAAAACTTAACTTCACAGATGCCTTTCCCAGGGATTAATGAAGATGCTAAAACCTACAGCAGAGCTGGGGTTGCAGGTAGAGGGGCCTAAGGAATAGCTTCTCCCTCACAGTTGCCTGTGGGATCAGGCTGATCCTCACCCTGGCTGTACAGACTCAGCAGGGTGCTGATGGCACCGCAAACTCTGCTTTGCTTAGCTATGGACCACTAGGGCCGATCTTGTGGGAGTTCAAGAACAAGGCCAATGTGAATAAGCTCAGCAGAAAGAGAAAAAGGAGAAATGCTGAATCATTCCCTTTAATTTCTTTTCTCTCACTTTTTCCAGTTAATTTCATTTCAATTTCATCTTGGAAGTTCCTTAGGCTGCAGAGGCTTGGGTTTCCCCTGCTGTGAGGTCACAGCACTGGGCCTGAGGAGGATCATTTACACTCTTGGTCTCCTGATGGACAGAGCTGCTGGCAGCTCTTAAAAGCAACCATGAGTCTTTGTAGGCATCGCAGTGGGTGAAATCTCTTTCTGTGATTTGCTGAAGGTCATGGATGGAGCTGGGGGAAGCCATCATCCTCTGGAAACCCAGTTGACCCTGCAGCCCTCAGGAAGCCCAGAGATGGCTTGCCCCTTTGTATAACTTCTATCATGCCCACCTCAAGCATTTGGCATTGCATTGCTTGAAGATAATTTTACAAACTGTTCTTATTTGAAGAGATTCTATTGATTTATCGTGCTACGGCTGCTACTTCAGATTCCCCATATGTGCAAAGAATGATTTATAAAAGAGTTTTTATCTTCTAGAATGGTGATGTTTGCATTGGTGTATTTTTCTCCTAGGTACTCAGTTGTATCTCTCCGTAATGAGCTTTGATTGCCCGAACCACACTATCCCCTCTCTGAAGTCAAGCTTTCTCTTCAAGGCTGGGTTTTTGTAATTACACTCTCCTCCTTGTAGTAAACAAGTGAAAAAAAAAATTAATCAAATGAAATGTTTTTTATTTGGAGAAAGTCATATAATGGAGACAGTTTTACTTATTTTCAGATTTTTTTTATTCTAGGGAGATAACGATGTTAAAACAGTTGAATTAATCTTCTCAGTTATACCAAAATATACTGATGAAGTGCCTATGCTAGAGTGCTTTACTAGGCATTGTATAAAGAAAATACATGATCTTCTGGGAAGTAGTTTTCAATCCAGGGAGTGAATGGATATGTTTTATTCAAGTCCACAAAATTAATAGCAACGTGATTTGAAAATTAATTGTTGTACCACTGGCTGATTTTAGATTCATCTTTCCTTGCTCTGTGGTCTCACAAGTCTTTGTAGATACCTCCATTGTATCATGGCCCACACTGAATTTCAAGTATCCTCTTATTTGCTTGTCTCCTCTACTAGCCAGGAAGCTACTAAATGATTTGTGATAAATTAACACCTGGGAATGCGGAGGAAAGTAAAACTGAAAAAATGATAATGAGTTAAAGGGCTCCTGTAAAGACCTCCCTGGTGGCACAAGGGGTTAAGACACAGCCCCATGAAGCTATCCGCAGCCACTGCAGCATGAGTTTGATCCCTGGCCAGGGAGCTACCCACATGGCACAGCAGACCTCTCCTGTCAAACCCGCTGCTCCCCTCAGCAGTGTATTTCATCAGTCTGCCTGTTCTGTTCCCTACTCTGTCTCTGGTGAATCCTCTCACCCTTGCATCACTGGCCTGCACCCCAGCTCTTGTATGCATAAATAAATCTTAAAAAAAAAATAAAGCACTCCTTTAGATAGGAGGGTATTACTGGAGCAGAAACACAGTGTCATTAAGTCCCGGACTTACAAAGATTGCAGTATAAAAACACGCAGAAATATTTCATCTTATTTCTCCATTTTGTTAAGCTGCTTTTGACAGGGGAGGGTGAGACGTGACGTGAAGATTTCTTTTTCAGACCATCAGTATTTACTTCTCCATTCAACTCAGAGTGATCCCACCCTCTCTCCCACACCCCCATTCCTGGCTTGCTGTCCCTCACCCTCCATTGAGACAACTCCCCAAATTCTAAGCCTGAGTATGTCATCCTCCCTGGGAGTGACCCAGTGTCTCATCATAGTTTTTTTTAAAATAATTTTATTTATTTTTATATATTTTTTACATTGTTCTTCATTTTTTTAAAATAATGATGCATTCTCATCTCAGTTATAGTCCTTGTGAAATTCCCAGCACCCATTCACCTGTGTACCATCACCATAGTCCCTTGTGCTTCTCCCACCCCTGTTTTGATCCTACTGCCTTCTCCCCCACTGCAGAAGGTCTCTGGTTTATAGTTGCTTGTTGATTTTGATTTTCACTTTATTATAATAACTTTTTTTTCTGATCCCTTATTTGGATCCTTTACATTCCTCCTATAGGTGAAACTATCCGGTATTTTACTTTTTCTTTCTGGCTTATTTCACTGAGCATGATCCCTTCCAGATCTATCCATGTTGCTGTAAATGGCATGAGTTTATCTTTTTTGATTGCTGAGTAATATTCCATTGTATATATGTACCACAACTTTTTTTTTTTAGCATTTCTTTTTTATTTTATATATTTTACATCATTTTTCTTTTTTGCACAATGTATGCTTTTTCATCTTGGTTATAGTCCCCATACAATTCCTATTCCCCTTGTTTTGATCCAACCCAAATGCCCCCAAATAGATGACTGGATCAAGAAGATGTGGTAAGACATAGGAATACCACATCTTCTTGATCCAGTCATCTATTTTTGGGCATTTGGATGGTTTCCACAGCTTACCTATTGTAAATAGTGCTGCTATAAATGTAGGGGTGCAGGTGTCCTTTTGAATTAATGTTTTTGTGTCCTTTGGGTAGATCCCTAGTAGTGAAATTGCTGGATCATATGGAAGCTCCATTTTCAGCAGATGAGGAACCTCCACACAGCTTTCCATAGTGGCTGGACCAGTTTGCACTCCTACCAGCAGTGTAGGAGATTTTCTTTCTCTCCACATCCTCGCCAACATTTGTCTCATCATATCTTAACTGACGAGAAAGCCATGCCTCTTAGCATGATCTGCTATCAGACTCCCCCAGTGACCATGACTTGACCATGTACATCATTCATTGTATGTTCTTTGTATGTTCTTTGTCTCCTTGATCACACCTCTGTGCCTTTGCCTCCGCTATTCCCTCGGCGTGATCTGTCCCTCTTCCTCTGTTTCCCTATAACCCCAGCTTCAGAATTCCAGACTCAGCTCAAGAGTTTACCCCTTGAGAGCCTTCCTCTCCTTTTCTCTCTCTGTGGCTGACTTCCTCTGCTTCTCCCACAACAGCTCTTATCCACGGTGTTAGCTCGTTTCTATGATTGTCTTCGATGCCCTGGCAGGAACTGGGTCTAGTTCATCTGTGTGTCTGGGGCTCCCAGCAGCATCTGTTGCATCTTGAGGGCCAAATTCCTGTCTGTGGCTGCAATTCAAAAAAGGAATGATGAACTTCATTGACAGTGTCAGTGAAGATATAGGATCACAGGAGATTTTCAAATGGTGGAGATGAGAGGCATAGAAATGGCCTTGACTTCTAAAGTATAGGTGCATTGAATTTCCAAATATTGAACACTGTTTTTAGGGAGGCCCCCTTTTTGGTCTTTTTTTAATATTTATTTTTTTTTTAATTTAAATTTTATTTTTATATTCCCCAACTGGTCCAACCACTATGGAGAGCTGTGTGGAGATTTCTTGACCTACTAAACATAGAGCTTCCATAGGATCCAGCAATTCCACTCCTAGGTATTTACCCAAAGGACACAGAAACATCAATTCCAAAGAGCACCTGCACCCCTTTTTGGTCTTAACAGCAGTGGTTCTCAAAGTGGTATCACTAGGTCAGCTGAAATCAATTACTTGCAAACTTGTCAGAAATGCAGATTCTTGGGTCACACCCTAGACCTACTGAGAAAGAAACTCTGGGCTGGGACCTGGTTATCTCTGTTTTAATGAGCCCTCCAGGTGATTCTTAAGCACAGTTAAATTCTAAATTTGAGAATCACTGTCCTGGGGAGCAAGGAAGTCAAGATCTCACCCTATGTCCAGGAGCTTGAATTCAAGGAGGGTTTATGAATTTAGATAGGATCTCTGGTGGAGGAAAACAGAGTGTCTCTCTTCAGTCTCATTTGGTACCTAAAACCCCTTTTCAGATAGACTTTCCTGGTTTAGACTGGATGTCCCACACACCTCAGTTTCTAATGACAGAACGGAGAGTTCTAGAGGATAAGATCTAGACCTTTTGATTAACACGAGCAGATATATCTGGAATGCAGAGGACCTCTTTACGTTGGAATAAGTCCATTAGCCTCGGGGTCTGTCTTGCCCTGTTAGGGAGCAGGAAGGAGACAGCAGCCAAGAGTGGACACATCAAGACTTTGAAGTTAGGAATCTCTGGGTTAGAATCCTATTCCCCATACTTCGAAGCTAGCAAACTCCTTGAATTTCTTCAGCCTCAGTTCCATGAAATGTGAATAACAGTCTCTGTCCTGCGGGGTGGGGAGGGAGTGTTGTAAGATCAAATAAACGTATCATATACAGGTGCTGAACAGATGCTATCTCCCCGCCTTACCCTACTCCCCATAAGAGGGCTGTCCTGGACCAGATTCACAAGGCAGCCTACAAGGTAGGGCTGATTCAATTTTTGTTGCACTGTGAGATCTGGTTTTCTAGCAAGGTTTGGTGACAGAGGGACCCTGGTAGAATTTACCACTGAAGTGGGTAAAATCTGAATTCCGGATAAATGACAAATAGTTTTTAGTTAATATTTTTGGTGTGTCTCATGCAATATTTGAGACACAGTTATGCTAAAAAAAAATTAGTTGGGGCCTTCCCGGTGACGTAGCTGTTGGGCGCTGGGTTGTGCTGCCCACAGCCTCTGTGGCGCCGGTTCGATCCCCGGCTGCTCCCCGGCCACTGGAGGAGGGTCCCACATGGCGCGCAGACCTCTCCTGCCGCCCGCTGCTCCCCTCAGCAGTGTACTTCGGTCCTTCTGCCTGCTCTGCTCCCCGCTCTGGCTCTGGTGAATTCTCTCACCCTCCCGCACTTCTGACTGTACCCGGTGCTTGTATAAATAAATAAATAAATAAATAAATAAATAAATAAATAAATAAATAAATAAATAAATAAATCTTAGGGGAAAAAAAAAGAAAAAAGAAAATTAAAAAAAAAATTAGTTGACATTTATCTGAAAATTAAGTTTCAAGGACTGCCCTGTACTCATATTTGCTAAATCTGGTAAACCAGGATTACCTCAGTGCTAGGCTTTCTCTCCCCTGCCCGGTGTTTTCATAAAGGCCAGCTCTGAGCAGAGCATGATGGGCATGCCTGGTGGAGGAAAGCACTAGAAGACCCTTGGTGAAGGGGAGCCCATCTAATTGTCTTGGGGTGATGATACCAGTTGATGTCCCTCTGATCCCTCCCTCTTCCGGCAGCAGGACTGGAAGTCACTTCCTCCCTTCCCCTACCTCCCACCCTGGTACCTCTAGAAATGAAATTGTGGTTGCTTCCCCATTTCTGTGCACTTGCTACATAACTCTAAGTCAGTTATTAAAAAACAGTAACTATCCTTTTTAGGATTCTCTGGGGCTTATTTTTATTTTCCAATCTGATGTTAGTATGGTAACAAGGCTTCACAAAATCTAACCAACGAGTTGGACCTTAGAGCATTTGCTATTTCCACCCCTTTGAAAATGCTTAGCAGTTGAATTATTTAAACTAGAAAGATGAGAGAGCTAGAAGAGAGGGCTGCCCGCCCGAGGCACAGCCAGGGGAGGGTGCTAAATGTGCTTATCAAGAGATCAAAGAACCAAGGAGAGACTCCTTTGATCTGATAGTTGTCAGAGTTGCAATTAGATCTTTGAGTGATGCACTTGAGCACCCCAGCCCCCTTTATTCATATTTCTTCTCTTCATGGACACCTGGAAATGCTCCACCAGGCATGCCCTGAGAGAGCGCATGTAGCTGGGGGAAATCTGAGCGCACACTAGGACAGACAGACATATCATCTCTCCTGGAGGAAAACCCCTTTCTTAAAAACAGTTGCTTTCATTCATTATTTTCGAGGGGACAAAGGTAAATGTGAAATCCCCCCCGGTTTGTACCTGCAGACGCACGTCCCGGAGTGTGAGCTGATATTAATCATACAGCCATGTCAATGCTTTTCCTTTGATGCAAACAGGAAAGGTACCATTGGCTGGGACGAATGTGTGGTTGCCTGGATTTTCCAAATGTTTGGGCCTGGTTGGGACCCAAGGGAGGTCTGTCAAATGTAACCACAGGCGGCTGCCTCCCCCAAGCCAAATTCTACCTCTTGATTTCTGTGATTTTTTTTTTTTTTTTCTAAAGACTTGAGACCCAACCACATTTACAAGCCGGCTCTATCTTCTCTTTACCTGAAAAGCTGCTTCTCAGGGGCTTTGAAGAGCTTCTTTATGGCAGTTCTCTAAGCAGCCTCAGTCTCATCCTGAGAATTTTTACACAACTTTGTACTACCCAGAAAGGTCATTTCTCAGATGAATCCAACACTTCATCCCCATCGGTCTGTGTGAGACAGGGAATGCCTATGGCTTTAACTCTTCTTTCCCTAATGGACACGATTTGATATGTGTGTTTCCTAATCCGAGCTATTGGAATATTGATTCTCATCCCAACCTGGCCTCCTGGGAAGGGAGCCAGTATATCTGCATCTCGGAGCTCCACATTTAGACTGTCTTCCTGCTGGTCTGGCCAGTGAACACCAGGATGAGATTAGATTTGTCTGGGGGTGGAGAATGTCAATCCCAGTGCAATAGCTGTCTGGCCTCACTTCTATTTGACAGAACGGGACAATCATTCCCGACATTTTTGGCCAATGTTATCATGTATTTCCCCTGATAAATCCTTTACGTGTCTTTATTTTTTTTCCAATTTGATTTTAACGTATAGAGCGTGTCCAGTGGAAACAAATCCTAGCTAAAGACCCATTTGAACTTCTGAATTGGGTTGTCTGAAACACGTGAAAGATTTTACAAGGAATTCCAGAAAGATGAGTCATGTACACCACGTCCAAAATGTTTCCTGACACGGGAAATATGAAAGGCCTTTCCATGACTTGTGTTATCTTTGAATATAGATAAAAGGTGGTTCACGCGCAGCCTGGTGCAGAGCTCAGTGTCGGATGGGCTATAATTTCATCCTGTTTGAAGATGGGGGTGGGAGATGGGTGTGCCGAGTAACCATTGATCATCATCACCCTGACCCCTCAGCACCGCGACACTGTTACAGGAGCAGAACAAAGGTGAAGCCTACAGAGAGTCAGTCAGAGACACCGCCTCCCCAAAGACTTACCCAGAGAGGAATTTTCCAGATTCAGGAAGGGCTTCTGGGCAACCCCGAAACCCGGCCGGTGTCCACTATTTTGGATTGGATTTTGTTTTTTTCCTCAGGTTTGAGGCATTTCGCCGACGGCCACATAGTATAATGTGACCATTAATAAATATTTATCTTTTCTAATAATGTGAATGGAATTCCTGAATTGTCTTGGGTAGTTAGAATCAGTGTTTTATAGAAATAATCACCAGCATTTCATCACATGCCTTTCTTTCTAGACGTACTAAAAAAAAATGGAACAATAACATATTGGAACAGTATCTCGCTTTCTTCTTCCCCCTCTCTTTTTTTTTTTAAAGATTTACTTATTTATATAAGAACTGGGGTACAGGCCAGAGGTGCAGGAGGCAAGAGGATTCACCAGAGACAGAGTGGGGAACAGAACAGGCAGACAGACTGAAACACACTGCTGAGGGGAGCAGCGGGCGAGACAGGAGAGGTCTGCTGCACTGTGTGGGTAGCTCCCCAGCCGGCCGGGAATTGAACCTGTGCTGCAGAGACTGTGGACAGCTTCACAGCGCTACGCTCAACCTGTTGCGCCACCATGGAGGCCCCTCTCTCTCTCTTTTCCTTGTCCCCTGCCCCCACCTTTCTCACACCCTCCCTTCATTTCTTCCTTTCTTCATTCCCAAAACACTTATTAAGTACCTCCCACAAGCCAGGTACTATGCTTGGTATTCGGAAATCAAAGACAATCAAAGATAAATAAAACAATCAAATAAATAAATTAAAGATAAATAAGATAGGCTCTTTACCATCAAGTTGCCCCAATATCACAGGAGAGAAAGAGATATGGAAGAAGCCAATAATTGCCCTGACATGGGGCCTCCCTGGTGGCGCAAGGGGTTAAGCATCAGCACCGTGAAGCTCTCTGCAGCCACTGCAGCATGAGTTTGATCCTCAGCCAGGGTGGTGACCCACATGGGCGCAGCAGACCTCTCCTGTCTTGCCCGCTGCTCCCCTCAGCAGTGTATTTCAGTGGATCTGCCTGTTCTGTTCCCCACTCTGTCTCTGGTGAATCCCCCACATCTCTGGCCTGTACCCCAGTTCCTGTATGCATAAATAAATAAATCTTAAAAAAAATAAATAATTGCCCTGACATGTTAGAGATGCTCATATAGAAATCTCAACTGGGTTCAGTTAGAACACAAAAGTTGGAGTGTTGATCTCTGCCCTGAGGAATTGAGAGGTTAGAAAAACCTTAATTGAAAAGGTGGTACTTGAATCGAGTCTTCAGAGATACAAGTGGTCACAAGGTTAAAAGGCAGAGGGACATTTCTGGTGGTAAGGAGGAGGGTGGCGACCTCATGGTAAGAGGATGAAGGCGTGACCAAGAGATTCTAGTCAGAGGAACTCGGAGAGATTAGAATGATTGGGGCAAAGCAACTAGAAGGAATGGCCAAGGAGGAGGCTGGTGGACGGTGTGCAATGAGGCCTGAATGAAACAAAGTGGAAGACAGTCATGGGGGGCCCCCCACCATTGCATGCAAAGGATTTGGAGCTATCTTTTTATATATATATTTATATAAATATTTATATATATAATATATATTATATATAAATATATAATATATATATTTATATATATATTTACATCATTTTTCATTTTTGCACAATGTATGCATTTTCATCTTGGTTCTAGTCCCCATACAATTCCCACCCTCCTTGTTTTGATCGTACTGCCTTCTCCCCCACCACCATAGTGTGTCTCTGGTTTATAGTTGCTTGTTGCTTGTTGATTTTTACTTTATTATAATTAGTCTTTTTCCTGATCCCATATTTAGGTTTTTTAATTCCTGCTATGAGTGAGACCGTCCGGTATTTTTCCTTTTCTTTCTGGCTTATTTCACTGAGCGTGATCCCTTCCAGCTCCATCCATGTTGTTACAAATGGCATGAGTTTATCTTTTTTGATTGCTGAGTAATATTCCATTGTGTATATGTACCACATTTTCTTGATCCAGTTAAGAAAGTATTTGGGTTGTTTTTTGGGGTATTTGGTTGTTTCCAAAGCTTAGCTATTTTAAATAGTGCTGCTATAAACATAGGGGTGCAGGTGTCCTTTTGAATTAATGTTTCTGTGTCCTTTGGGTAAATACCTAGGAGTGGAATTGCTGGATCATATGGAAGCTGGATTTGGAGCTATCTTGATGGACCTCAATGGATCCTTGAGAGGAATAACATGGTCAGATTTCTATGTCTGAGAGATCACTTGGAGGCAGTGAAGAAAAAGATCTGGAAGGGGACCCAATAGCAGGGAAACAATGGGAGGCCATTGCCATGCAGGTGGAAGGTGGAAAGGCTCTGAAGTATTGCAGCTGCAGTGGAAGAAGAGGAGATAAAATCATTTCTTAGGAGCTTGCTGGAATCAGTAGGACTTTATATGGTTGAAGAAAAAGGTGGGTGGTGCCCTTCCCCAAACAGGGTATCCTGGAGGGTGAACAGCAATTTGGGGGCCAGGAAGAGAGGATTAGTGAGCACACTACTTATATAACACTGGCATTAACCTTGACGATGTTGAAGTGTCTGTGGCTCTTCCCGGTGGAGCTGGTGTAATAGTGGTTGTAAATAAGGAAGAGAGCTCAGAAGACAGATCTGGGATTAGGGAACAAAATGAGAGAATTCTCTCTGTAGTTACCTTCCCAAGAACTTTCTGGTGTCTTCCCGTGACTAGACGAAATCTACTCACATATGTCCCAAATTGGAAAACTGGAAAATTCAGGCTTAGCCTCTAAATTCCAAAGTAGAAGCTACAGTTTGCACCCTCTAAATCTCAGAGTCTTAACAGGAAACAGCACTGCATTTGAGGGTAGTGCAGGTTTTGACAATGGAAAAGACAACGGTTGGCAGTTGCTTCTGTAACCTTCCCTGAAAACTAAACTCCTTGCTTTGTGATGAGGGTAAATTAATCTGGACTTGAAGAGTTACTCTTTGCAAATGGGAACTAAATGCTCCCTGCAGTTCCTCTGGTTCTAGAATAAATCAACCTCAGTGCTGGACACACAAGAAGCCCTTTTTGTTTTTCATATTTATTCTAGCTTGGACCTCCAGAGGTCAACAGGATATCCAATCCCTCACTCGAAATTATCCAGATCACTCAGTTCTGCTAATAAACACCTCTTGGAGAGACACCTGCTGGATCTGACCAGCCCGCACCATGTGTGGTTGCTTTGCTCTCGTCCCTGTCGGTGCAGCATCTCCTGTGACTTTGTTCTTGCTGTCCCAGACCACTGCTCTGTTTAGGGCAGGATGATGGTCATGCTCTCAAGGTCTGTGGCTTTGGTTGCATTCTTTGTTTGGCAGTGACCCCACCCTCCTGTCCTGCACCCCTACCCTGTCTGCCCTGCCCTGGAACCTCCTGTCTAGCACTCTTGTGCTACTCTTGCTACTCTTGTGCTACTCCTGTGCTACTCTTGCTACTCTTGCTACTCTTGTGCTACTCTTGTGCTACTCTTGCTCTACTCTTGTGGAGTAGAGCTTACATTTCTAGATCCCCCCCGTCATCATGGTGAGTTCCCCTTTGGGGATCCTTCGCATCTTTTCCTGCAGGCAGACATCATTTTCAGACCCCTCCAAATCCACCTGTAACTAGTTTGCGAACTTACCCATTTATTAATACTTCACATTGAAGTTATTCTGCAAAGAGCAAGGGACCCCACCAATAAGACTTGCTGTCTCAAGGATAGACAAGTGACTAACAGATATTCAGTGATTTCCTACTTTGACACACAATAATTCTGATTAACTAGACACCTACTTAGCGTTTAGGTCTCTACACAACATCAGTAAGAGAATGTGGGCCACAGAGGAACAGATAAGGAAATAACACCATGAAATGACACTTGTCCATCCGCATCTCACTAATAGATGCTCATTGGTTGGAAATCAGCTGACAGAATCCAGCTCCTCAAGTGCATCTGTGGGACATTCTTGTGTTGCACGGGCAACACAAGTGGGTATCCACCACCACCCACCCTGTGCTCAGCCCTCCACATATGGCGGCCACATGCTGTGGACTTCCTGCTCCTCCCAGCTTGGATCTGAAAGTGAGGGCCAACCACAGACTTCCCAGAGAGCTGGGGCGAGAATGTCCACCCCACAACACCACAGAGGATCGAGTGGCGCAGAGCCAGCCAGTGGGAGGACCTTTGAGACTGTTGAGTGATTTTCAAAGAGAAAGGGCAAATCTGCAACACAGTGTGGGGGAAGCAAGCTTGATTGATGCAGAAGGAGGCAAAACAATCTAGAAAACACATTTCTTGCACAATCAACCACTGAATATGTGTCATCCAACACGAGACAGCCTTACCTAGCAGTAACGCAGCTGACATAGGTCACGTAAGTTGTTTCTCAAAACTGAGCGCAACGTGGCCTTTAACTCCTAACCATCCCCTCGCAAAAATACTGACATCATAGCCTGTGTCCAGGAAACTCTTATTTTCTTCATAATCAGATGAAAAATGTCGTGGGGACAGAGCCAGTGAATAAGCTCGTAATGGATGTTTTTGGTGCCTTAAATGTAAACAGCTGTATTGTTTTACAGTGATGGCGCCACCCCAGTCAACTTTAGAGATGAAATTGGAGGATTGGAGTTTCATTAGGAAATCGGCATCTGGTCTTAAAGATGGTCTACAATATCTTCGACATTTTTTTTCTCTCAAGGGGAGTTCTTTGAGAATCAGGCTCTTGTTTATGCTTCATATGCACCCCAGGTCTTAAAGACAGAGCCCAGAGATTGACTTCACCTACGACCCTACTTCCTTCTAATGAAACCCTAAGAAAGTGACCTGCTGATCCCAGCTTTCGTGATTAGAAGTTGGCAGGAACAGACCAAGTCAAGGGAAAAGGTTTACTTTTAGAACTAGCAGTTGCTATAATTAAAGTTATTAGTTAAGGAAGGACTGTTACTTGGGGCAAAACAATCAGAAGGAAGTTTTAGCAATTAAGTCAAATTCACTGTGGTCATGAGTTTTTGTGTTACTTTTTTTTTTTTTTCCCCTTTCTTTCTGGGAAACAAAACAACCTCAGGCAAGTGTTCTGTACTTCTGAAAGAGCATCTTGACTCTGCAGAGGCTGAAAAGCAAACAGGCAGCAGTGAGTGGGACTGTTGACATGATCAGCGGGTTAATTAAGAAAGCTGTTCGTGAGGATAAAAAAGCTGGTGCTTTTTCAGGTTGTATTGACAAAATCCATGACCTAGGCAGAAATGATGTTTGTTCAATACTAGCAAGACATGCTAGAGGCATTTAGAGGAATAGGCTGATCAAGAAAGCTGAAAGTCCAGTACGGGATGTCCCATGTTAATAATGTTAGCAGAGTCAGTCATTTGAGATTCCACATGCTTTTCCTCTCATGCAAATTATGTAAACTGGAGTGTTTGGGGCTCAGAATCGCTCTGAAAACTCACTTTACTCCACTGGGGGGTAATAGCCAGGGAAAGATGGTTTGGGAGTAGGAAACTGGGTTCGAGTCCTGAATCTGAAGCTAATGTGTGTGGTTGGACAGTGGATTTGATTCTTGGGGTTTCCATATTTTTTTAAAGATTTATTTATTTATGCATACAAGAACTGGGGTACAGGCCAGAGGTGTGGGGGGTGGGTGAGAGGATTCACCAGGGACAGTGGGGAGCAGAACAGGCAGATCTACTGAAATACACTGCTGAGAGGAGCAGCGGGCAGGTCAAGAGAGGTTTGCCGCATCATGTGGGTAGCTCTCTGGCTAGGGATCGAACTCATGCTGCAGTGGCTGCTGATAGCTTCACAGTGCTGCGTCATAACCCCTTGTACCACCAGGGAGGCCTGGGGGTTTCCATTTCTAGATGCTGTACCTTTAGTGCGTTCCAGTCCAGAAATACCACAAACCTACCTTCCTCCTGTAGCGTTTTCCTTTGTGCAAATTTGCTCCGGACTCCAAGAAGAGAGGGGAGGAATGCTCTGCCCACTGGGCAGTGACAACCATTGGGACAACCCCCACCTCCCCACCTCCTTCTGGGGGGCTGGCAAAAACTGATGAAGAATTTGAGAGGACATAGTGTTGTGAGTTGGCTGCTTTTGCAAATTCTGAAGTCAGATCTTGACCAAGAAAAAGCTTCCAGTTCCCTAGTTAATCTTTTATTTCACCAACCTTAGATTTTAGCCGTCTGGCTTCTCTCTATGCACTTAGTGTCTGTCCCCTTAGAAACACCACAGTCCTTTTCCTGGCCCTACTTAAAATCACACAATTGTAGGATTGCTCTGGGGACATGAACTGGAGTAGAGACCTGACACTGGTCTTCACCTCCTGCTGCTCTTCTCCCTTACAGAAGCCACCACTGGTATTAACATTTGGGACTGACCAAAGGCAGAAACCACTAGAGAAAAGACACAGTAAGAGAAAAGGGGATCTCTTAGATGGCCCAAGACAGGAAGGAAAATGTAACTGACAAACCTCTGACTGCAAATAAGAGTCAGATGCACTCAAAACATCATCTTAACACAGCCACCAGTCACCACCGCAGAGGTGAGTTAACATCATTTCCTGAAGCCTTTCATTTTGTCATTGTTTGAGTGTCTTTAGTGACCTAAGGACGAAATTTAATCCCATGATATTTTGAATCCTGTTAAAATATGGTGGAAAAGCATAAAATATTGATCGCCAAAGATGAGTTCAGAGATTTGGTTAAGAAATAAAAACACACAGGGCTTCCCCTGCTGGCGCAGGCGGTTGAGCGCAGCGCTGTGAAGCTGTCCGCGACCTCTGTAGCACCGGTTCGATCCCGGCCGGGCTGCGAGGGTCCCACATGGCGCGGTGGACCTCTCCTGCCGCACGCGCTGCTCCCCTCAGCAGTGTTTTTTATCAATCTGCCTGTTCTGCTCCCCGCTCTGTCTCTGGAGAATCCTCTCACCCTCCCGCACCTCTGGCCTGTACCCTGGTTCTTGTATAAATAAATAAAAGAAAAATCTTTAAATAAAAAGAAATAAAACACCCTATGAATATGAAAACATTAATATGGAAAGAGTTATGCATCCTTACACTCATAGCATAGTTTATAACAGCCAAGATATGAGACAGACCTAAATGCTCATCAACAGATGACTGGTTAAAGAAGTGATGGAATAGATACTCAATGGGCACTACTCAGCTATTAAAAATGATGAAATAGAGCTTTGGGACAATGTCAATGGATCTTGAGGTTCTGATATTAAGTGAAATACGTCAGAAAGTGAAAGACAATTACCAGATGGTTTTACTGATTTTGGAATAGAAGTAACCAAAGCTAACATCTGGCAAAACACAACAAAAATAATTGTTAGACTCTGTGAAAACTATGGTGGGTACTATAAGGAAGGTGAGAGGCTTGGGGTGGGGGGGTATTTATGGGGGGAGGGGAAGGGAGAGTAACCTGCTAGGCATTGGTGGAGAGTAAAGACAACAAGTGCAACTGTTGAGGTGTGACATTGTCCTCCCACATTTATTTTTTTTAAATATTGATTTATTTATGCATACAAGAACTGGGGTACAGACCAGAGGTGGGGGGTGGTGAGAGGATTCACCAGAGACAGAGTGGGGAGCAGAACAGGCAAACTGATTAAAATGCACTGCTGAGGGGAGCAGCAGGGGAGACAGGAGAGGTCTGCTGTGCCATGTGGGTAGCTCCCTGGCCTGCCGGGTATCGAACTCATGCTACAGAGGCTGCAGACAGCTTCACAGTGCTGTGCTTAACCCCTTGCGCCACCAGGGAAACCCCTGTCCTCCCAAATTTAAACTTTTGTAAATGAATGGCAAATCAGTAAGATTTTATTTTAAAAAAGGAAATAATACATTTCAATAATCTCATTCCCTATAGTGCACAGAAACAAAGATATTGTAGGTCTGGATGAAGTGTCTAGACAGCATATTGAAAAACCCAAATGAAAATGAGCACGGGGACTTTACAGTTCACCTGGAAGGATCACAGGACATGGCTAGGAAAGTCTTAGTAGCCAGAGTAGAGGAAAGATGGTAAGAACCAGAATGAATAGAGTTGGAAGAACTGGGCTCGGAACGTGAAGTATGAGGTAGAAGCGCCACTAAACCACAAAGCAGATAAAGCAGGATCTCAAAACTACCTACGCCAGAGGCAGAGAAAGAGACTGTTGCTTTTCAACAAAGTCACAGGCAGAAAAGCCTGAGATTTCATTGGTGATTTCTCTCGATTCCATCCTATTTGCCCCTCAAGATTGCTTTATGTGGTGTAAGACTTAACTTGTACAGTTGAATTGACCAAATGCCAGGTGGAAAGGATGGAGAAATGGATGTGGATAAGGAGAGCTAGTGAAAATCTGACATTATCTATTTTTTAAAGATTTATTTATTTATTTATACAAGTACTGGGTACAGTCAGAAGCACGGGAGGGTGAGAGAATTCACCAGTGCCAGAGCGGGGAGCAGAGCAGGCAGACTGACGAAATACACTGCTGAGGGGAGCAGCGGGCAGCTGGAGAGGTCTGCACGCCATGTGGGACCCTCATCCGGCAGCCAGGGATCGAACCGGCACTGCAGAGGCTGCGGGCAGCTTCGCAGCCCAGCGCTCAACCGCTGCACCACCAGGGGAGGCCCTCTGACATATTTTTAACAAGTAGTCACACTACTTTCAGGTACATGTATAATCTCTTCTACATTTTTTTCCCTTATAAACATTTAATTATCATTCACTGATGCTATAATTTCCCTGCTCAGAATCCTGTATGACTCCTAATGTCTGTGGAATAATCTCCAGATATCTCAGCCTGGCTCTTATAAGAGTTCTCCATCCCCAGCTGTACATGTGTTAAACAACTAAAAAGTGTAGCAACCCTGTACCTGTGCATATAGAAAGCTCACGACAGCTGCTGGTCTTTAGAGTGACTATGACTGATTTCCATCTGGAATTCACTTTTTTCCTCCTCTGGGATTCCTGAACCCTAAGAGAATCCTTATTTTGCTCAGATCTCTGTTTATCCCACACATAGAAACACACAGAGGAATCAGGACACCCTGGTAGGTCTAAAAAGAATCCAAATCCACTTGACAGGGATTGGTTCAGGAATGTGCTCCTCACCCACTTCTGGCCAATGAGAGGTGAAAAGTGTGTTGAGAGCCTCCTGGGAGAATTTCCTTGCTCTTGAGAGTCTCAGAAGGATGAAAAGTCTGCCCTTGCGTGTTGCCAGCTTTGGCTGCGATCCCTGGAAGTAAGCCAACCTCAAAGATGAAAGAACTGAGAGATAAAAAGAGCCTGGGCTCTTATGGCCTTCCCAAACTGCTGTAGCGAGGAACTCTCAAGACAGCCTTGCCTCTGGAGGCCCTGCTGTAGAGCATGCACAGCATAATGTAGCATAATACATTACGATTTAGTTTCATTTTTCCTTTTAAATCAGAGTCACGAAGTTGGCATTTCAACTACCTGCAGTCAAAGCATCACGCATTAACACTTTCCATTCTTATTTCCTGTTTCCACCTAATTCTAACCTGGGTCTTTAAATGTCAGGGTTCCCAAACAGATAGACCCATGCTTAGGTATAAATGCCCCCACCCCCATGCCCCATAACTCCCTCCCTCTATCCAGCTACTGAAATCCTAGCTCTTAAAACCCTTTTTAAAACAACAGTAAGTCTTTCCTGATAGGGAAATGCAAATCAAAATCACATTGAGATACCACCTTACACCAGTGAGAATGGCACATATTAAAAAAACCAGCAACAACAAATGTTAGCGAGGATGTGGTGCAAAGGAACACTCCTGCACTGCTGGTGGGAGTGCAAACTGGTCCAACCACTATGGAAAGCTGTGTGCAGGTTCTCAGTCTACTAATAATGGAGCTACCACAGGACCCGGGAATTCTACTCCTAGGGATCTACCTAAAGGACACAAAAACAGTGATTCAAAAGAACACCTGTACCCCTATGTTTATTGCAGCACTATTTATAATAGGTAAAACCTGGATACAACCCACATACCCAAAAATACATGACTGGATCAAGAAGATGTGGCATAGATACACAATGGAATATTAATCAGCAATCAAAAAAGATAAACTCATGCCATTCACAGCGACCTGGATGGAGCTAGAAGGAATTATGCTCAGCGAAATAAGCCAGAAGGAAAAAGAAAAATATTGGATGGTTTCACTTATAACAGGAATATAGGGGAACCAAATAAGACATCAGTGTAAAAAAAAAAATAACTGTACAAAACACAACAACGCAAAAACAGACAATTATAAATCAGAGACATCCTTCAGGGGAGCAGGAGGGAGAGGAATCAGAGGGAGGGAGACAGGAGCACAGGGGACTGAGGTGATGGTGCACAGGAAGAAATTCTATGGGGACTCAATCTGAGGGGGTGGGTGGAAGCAAATATTGTTTAAAAAAAATAAAAAATGATAAATGTTAAAAGAAAAAAATTTAAAAATAAAATTGGATAAAAAATAAATTTAAAAAAGTCTTTCCTGATAGCTCACCATCTTCCTCCAACTGCCAGAAAGTTCTTTAATTTCTAAAAGACCTTACTACTCCATCTTTTCAGACATTTTTCATATTCAGACACTGTAGTTCCTTAGGTGAATGCCGTGTCTTTTTCAAATGCGGCAGTCTTGAAGAAGAGGAGCTGTGCCCCATCTTTAAAGCATTCACTTCCCAGCTGGAACAGTCTGTGTTTAACACAAAGCACTCAAAGTTGGTTGAAGGAATCCGATATTACCAGACCGATTTCCACCCACCCTCTGAGAACTTAGCGAAGTCTAATTGGTATAGTAATGACAGTAAGAACACTAACTATGCAGCCAATTTCTTTAAATGTCACCTCCACATGAAAACTGTACAAAAATGAAAATTTAGAAATATGGTCTCTCTGGTAGGTCCACTTGAGTGACACTTAATGATAACAAGAGAATGACATAAACAGTAGAATCGATTTGCTCAGAAAGCTCCTGCATTTAAAATACAAGAGTAAATCACCTACAGAGCCTGACTGGGTTTTCAATTCAGTGAAAGAATCGCATGTCCAAATTTCAAAAGCAAATAGGCAGCAAAATGGGAACAAAAGACAGTGCAAAAATTGTGTTCCCAATTCATCTGATGGAATGATTCGTAAGATTTATAAGACTGTGATAAACCTAGAGAATTAGGAAATTGTTGCCTTGGCTTGAGATGAAAGTTACATCTACACTGTGAAGTATATGGAATAATGATTCTTTATTGTCAGAAATCATGGGTCATGAAACTTGCATTTCTGTTACAGAATCTTTTAAAAACCATGACATTATTTGTTGATCTCTGTCTCATGCCTCACTGGAAGACTACAGCTAAGGCTCTAGAGATACCAACTTTATATCCCATTTATTTTAATTTATTTTGAAATATTTAATATATACAGAAAAGTCACAGAAGATGATGTAACAGACACTCTATAAATGGCCCCTCATATACCCAGCATCCTGATTCAACATATTTGGCAACAGTTGCTGTATTAACTTAACATTCTATATCTCACCCTTTTATGTGATACCCAGAATACATTTCTGCTCAAACTTTGAAGTCACTAATTTATGGTTTAGCTATGTTCGTTATCATTTTCTTGAGTTTTATTTTTAAGGTAGGCAAAAAAAATTATGGAGTAAAGTGTACTGTTCATAAGTGTAAGTTCAATAATTTTTAAACAGACTTCTATCTGTGTAAAAAATGTACATTTTCATCCTTCTGAAAAGTTGACTTATGCCATCTTCCAGTCAATTCCCCTTGAAGAATCAAATCCAGTTCTATCACTATAGGCTGTTTTTGCCGGTTGCCTATATTTGAATATTCTTTCAATGAATGCAGTCTTTTGTGTCTGCCTTTAGTATACATAATGGGCTTAAGATTTATCCATGCTGTTGCATGTTTTCCTGGTTTTTTTTCTTTATATTACTTAGTGGTGTTCAATTGTAGGACTATAATACCACAATATCTTTATCCATTCTTCCATTGATGAGCATTAAGACTATTTCCTGTTTGGATTATTATGAAAAAGATTGTGATGAACATCATTGTGTAAGTTATTTCTTGGGGTAAATGCTTGAAATGGAATTGCTGAGTCATAGAAAGGTACATTTTTTTTTTTATAAATTTTATTGTTATATTCCCCATACAATTGCAGCCCCCCCCATTCTGACCCCAATCCCTCCCCTCCCGCCCCTGCCCCCCTAAAAGTGTCTCTGGTTCATAGTTTTTTGTTGATTTTGATTTTCACTTTCTTATAGTTATTCATTTTCCTGGTCTCTTATTTAAGTTTTCTAGATTCCTGCTATGAGTGAGACCATCCGGTATTTTTCTTTTTCTTTTTGGCTTATTTCGCTGAGCATGATCCCTTCCAGCGCCATCCATGTTGCTGCAAATTGCATGTTTTTATCTTTTTTGAATGCTGAGTAATATTCCATGGTATATATGTACCACATCTTCTTGATCCAGTCATCTATTTTTGGGCATTTGGGTTGTTTCCAAAGCTTAGCTATTGTAAACAGTGCTGCTATAAACATAGGGGTGCAGGTGTTCTTTGGAATTGATGTTTCTGTGTCCTTTGGGTAAATACCTAGGAGTGGAATTGCTGGATCATATGGAAGCTCTATGTTTAGTAGGTCCAGAAATCTCCACACAGCTTTCCACAGTGGTTGGACCAGTTTGCACTCCCACCAACAGTGCAGAAGAGTTCCTTTAGAAAGGTACATTTTTAACTTTATAAGAACTTTTATAAGAAACTGACCAACTTTTTTTATAGTAGTTCTACCATTTTGTATTCCCAGTAATGGGTAAGAGTGCCAAGGTCTGCGCATTCTTGCCAACATTTGATATTGTTAGTCTTTTTAATTGTATTTTTTTAGTGAAAATGAAGTGGTCTCTCATCATGGTTTTAATTTGCATCTCTTTGTTCATTAGGAACATTAAGCATTTATATAATTTTATATAATTATTGACCATTTTAATCTGCTTTGGTGATGAGTCTATTCAAGTATTTTGCCCATATGAAAATGAGTTTTTGTTTAAAAAATACTGACTTGTAGGAGATTTTATGTATTCCAGATTCAAACTCCTTGTCACACACATATATAAGAATACTGAAAATATATACACACATACTACATTTACACATACATATGTGTATATGAGCTGTAAAATACATACACATATACATACATATATGTGAGTGTGCATATATATATATATATATGTAATTTTTCTCCTAATCTGGAATTTCCCTTTGTATTTTCTGACTGGTATATTGTGACTAGTAGAAATGTTTACTTTTCAAATCTTTGCTGTTTTTGTTTGGGTTAATATTTTTTAGTATTCTATTTTATTTTCTCTATTGATTTTATTTTTAAAAACTTTTATTAGAGCTTAAATGACAAACAATAAGCACATATTTAAAGTATGGCATTTGATAAGTTTTGTCATGTGTGTACAGCTGCGAAACCATTAGCAAAACCAAGAGAATAAACACACCCATCACTCCCAAAAGACTTCTTCAGAACTCCTTTGTAATATTTATTCCTTATTTCCTCCCACACCAGTTTTTTAAATCCCCACGCAGTAACTACTGATCTGCTTTCTGTCTCTGTAGATTAGTTTGCATTTCTGTTAGAATTTTAAGGAAATGGAATCAAACTATATATACCCTTTTAAAAATCTGGCTTCTGTCATCAGCAGAGTGAATTTTGGGCCTTCTTTTTTGGCATATTAGCAGTTCATTTCTTTGTCTTACTGAGAAGTATTCCACTTATTTATGCATTCATCTAGTGATAGACAATTGGACTGTTCAGTGTTTGACTATTGCAGATAAAATTTCTATACATTCCTGTGCAAGTCTTTGTATTAGCACATTCTTTTGTCTTGCATTAATATCTGTTAGTGGAATGGTTGAGCCCTGTGATAGGTATATGTTTAACACCTTAAGAAACTGGACTTGGGCCTCCCCAGTGGTGCAGCAGATGAGTGTTGGGCTGCGAAGCTGCCCGCAGCCTCTGCAGCGCCGGTTCAATCCCTGGCCACTGGGCGAGGGTCCCACATGGCACGCAGACCTCTCCTGCCGTGCCCGCTGCTCCCCTCAGCAGTGTACTTCATTAGTCTGCCTGTTCTGTTCCCCCACTCTGGCTCTGGTGAATTCTCTCACTTTCCCGCGCTTCTGACTGTACCCAGTGCTTGTATAAATAAATAAATAAATCTTAAAAAAAAAAGAAAGAAAAGAAACTGTCAGACTTTTCCCACGTGGTTGTATCAGCTTTTATAGTCAGCAGCAGTGAATGACTATTTCAGTTGCTCCATGTTGTCACCGACACTGAAGTGGTCATTGGAACCATAGCCGTTCTAATAGATATCTGGTAGCATCTCATTAAGGCTTTCACTGGCATCTTCTTAATGACTAAGATGGAACATTTTTAACAATCTGCTTATTTTCCATTTTCTTTGGCAAAGTGTTTAAATCTTTTGACCATTTTTAAAAACCTGGTTGTTTTCTCATCATTCAATTTTGAAAGTTCTGCGTCTTTCCTGGAGCAAGTCTTTTACCAGATATATGATTTGCAATTATTTTCTTCCAGTTTCTACTTGGTTTTTTCATCCTCTTCATTTTCATATTATAAATGGCAGAAGTTTCTAATTTTGATGGTCTATTTTGTCTATTTGTTCTTTGTGTGTGTATATATATATATATCTACACAAACAATAACAATATATATGAACAATGATGTAAATATATATGTATTTATTTACATCATTGTTCATTTATTAACAATGTTTGCTTTCTTTTCTCAGGTATGGTCCCCATAGAATTTCCACCATGAATTCACCCGTGCACCATCACCACAGTCCCCCATGCTGTTCCCTCCCTCATTCTGATCCTTCTTCCTCCACCTCCCCTGCAGACTGTCTCCAGTTTATAGTTGTCTGTTTATTTTTGTTTGTCTTGTTGTGCTTTTTATTGTTATTATTTTTCTCCCTCATGCCTTATTTGGTTCCGCTATATTCCTCCTGTAAGTGAAACCATCCCGTATTTTTCTTTTTCCTTCTGGCTTATTTCACTGAGCATAATTCCTTCTAGCTCCATCTATGTTGCTGCAAATGGCATGAATTTATCTTTTTTTTTTTTTGAGTTTATCTTTTTTAATTGCTGAATAGCATTCAATTTGTTCTCTCGTGAATCTTGCTTTTGATGTTGTATCTAAGAAAACTTTGCTTACCCAGTTCGCAGAGATTTACTGTTTTCTTCTGTAAGTTTTAGAATTTTGGGAATTGTATTTAGGTCTGTGATCCACTTGAATTCATTTTTGCATATGGTGCAGGTTACTGATTCAAATTCATTTTTTTTATACAGGTGGATATAGGGTTGTTACAGCATCATTGGTTGCATGTCTAGTGACTTTTAGTTATTCCTTTTAGTAACTATGTTAAAAAAAAAACAAACTTGTGCTGGGGTTATATTATGCATTCTTATTTACCACAGTCCACTGAGTATTGTACCAGCTGATGTAAAAAAATATGAGAATCTTGCAACAGTGTAACTCCACATAGCCTGCTCCTTCCTGCATAAATTGTCATATATTTTACCTCTATATACATTATAAAATGCAATAACAAAATGCCTAAACAGTCGATTTTCTTTTAAAAACTAAAAAAGCAATTTACCGACATATTTACTATGACTGGTATTGATTTCTCTTTGGGTAACTAGCTGAACGTCCATCTGGTATCATTCCCCTTCAGTCTGAAGAACTTTCTTCAGTATTTCCTGCCATGAAGATCTGCCGGTTATAAATTCTTTTAGCCTTCTTATACCCACATATTTATTTAAATCTCATTTATAGGGCGTATTTTTTCCGCTACAGAGTGCTAGGTTAACAGTCTTTTTGTTTGTTTTATAAATATCATTCTCTGTTTTCTTTCTTTTTTAAAAAAAAGATTTATTTATCTATGCATACAAGAGCTGGGGCACAGGCCAGAAGTGTGGGGGGTGAGAATATTCACCAGAGACAGAGTGGGAAGCAGAACAGGCAGACTGACTGAAATACACTGCTGAGGGGAGCAGCAGGAGAGACAGGAGAGGCCTGCTGTGCCATGTGGGTAGCTCCCTGGCTGGGATTGTTAAGCTTATCCAGGGGATCCTTTATTCAGATTTTGTATTTTTTTTCAGCTTCGTATTTCCATCAGCTCTTTGTCACAGTTTTTAATATTTTGACTAAGAGTCTCCATTTCTTCATATTTATCTCACATATAAAAGCATATCTTTAATAGGCATTTAAAAATCCTTATCTGCTAATCCTAACATCTGGATCATTTCAGGGTGTTTCCATGTCTCCCCCTTCATTATGGATCATACCATCTGCTTCTTTGTAAGTCTAGTGATTTTGTTATCGCATGTTAGATATTGTAGAGGATAATTAGGGAGGTCTATGGCCATACCACCAATTTTGGCTGATAATAGGGAGAACTGATTCTTCTGCCTTCCTTTAAAGGTCATTGAGCTTTTTTTTGGTTGGCAGACTTATAATTGGTAGGTCTTGATCCACTAGGACACGATTATAGAATTTCTTAGGGTAATCTCTTACCATTTTCGTCCTGACTCCTAGGGAATGGCCCTTACTCTAGGATATAGATTTTACTTATAAGATGTGGATTTTCTGGGGCCTCAGTCCAATGGTTTATTTAATCAGTGAGGGCTCCTACTCTGGCTGGGTCACAATCTTGTCTCCAAACCCTACGTGATCTCTAATAGCTCTGCTCAGCTCTCAGCCTCCCAACAGCAGGTTTCACAGGACCTGGTCCTGCCATGAGCTTCTTAGTTCTTGGATCTTTTTTTTTTTTTTTTTAAAGATTTATTTATTTATTTATACAAGCACTGGGTACAGTCAGAAGCGCAGGAGGGTGAGAGGATTCACCAGAGACAGCGGGGAACAGAACAGGCAGACTGACGAAATACACTGCTGAGGGGAGCAGCGGGTGCGGCTGGAGAGGTCTGTCGCGCCATGTGGGACACTTGCCAGGGGCCAGGGATTGAACCGGTGCTGCAGAGGCTGCGGGCCGCTTCACAGCCCAGCGCTCAACCACTGTGCCACCAGGGGAGGCCCTAGTTCTTGGATCTTAAGGGGAATCTCTGTGCAAATGTCTTGGGTGCCACCACTGTTTAGCTTTCCCTTTCTCTTATGATGCCAATGTAGCTTTTTAAAGAATAAGTAGGGCAGCTCTCTTTTGATTCTGACTTTAGTGGGGAATTCTTTAATATTTCATTATTTGTACTGTTAGCATTTCATTATTTTACTTAGAGATTAGATTGGTATAAGCCTGTATTTTTCCCTTAATTTATTAATAGAATAAATGATGTTGATCAAATTCCTAGTGCTTGGTCATTCTTGGATTTTAGTAGTAAATCCTTATTTTGTATTCTTTGCAAGTTTTAATGCCTTTAACATTTAAATTACTAAAATATTAGTAATAAGAAGGGAAGGGACACTTCAAAAAAAAAGGTCAAACACTTACTGTTTCAGTCATTATTTTACTTAAACCTATCATGGTAAGCTGGCTATTGAGCATTTCTCTGCTTGTGCTTGTAAGACAATGGCTTTTTTCTCCAACTTTATTGCGGTATGGTTGATGACACAGGTACATTGAAGACTAAGTTGCTATGGTGAAGCAAAGGGAACTTAGAATCCTAGTTTTTCCACTGATGATCCCAGTGGCCTTATTTAGTTTCAGTTTACCTTCTCTGTAAAGTAGGCAGTGGATGATGATAGGGGCAAAAGAGCTTTATAAATTCCAAGTTATTGTAGCATACTAGTCACTTTTTCCCTCCCAGAATTGCTCCAACTGTATTTCTTGTTTCCCTTTTATTCCTTCTTCTAAAAATTAAGACTTTTTTGGGCCTCCCCTGGTGGTGCAGCGGTTGAGCGCTGGGCTGCAAAACTGCCCGCAGCCTCTGCAGCACCGCTTCGATCCCTGGCTGCCAGTGAGGGTCCCACATGGCACGACAGACCTCTTCTGCCGCGCCCCCTGCTCCCCTCAGCAGTGTATTTCGTCAGTCTGCCTGTTCTATTCCCCGCTCTGGCTCTGGTGAATTCTCTCACCCTCCCGCCCTTCTGACTGTACCCAGTGCTTGTATAAATTAATTAATTAATTAATTAATTATTTTTTTAAAAATTAAGACTTTTTTAAAAAAGCAATTTAAGGTTCATAGCAAAATCAAGAGGAAGGCGCAGAATGTTCAGGCACCAGCTCCCACAAACGTACAGTCTCCCCCACTATCAACATCCTCCACCAGAGTGGAGCATTTGCTACAACTGATGCACGGACATTGACACACCATCTTCACCCAAAGACCATAGGTTACATTAGGGTCCCATGTTCCGTGGGTTTGCACAAAAGTGTATTGACAAGCATCCTTCCTGATAGTATCAGGGAGAGTATTTTCACTGCCCTTTCAATCCTCTGTGCTCTGTCTATTCGTGGCTCCCTTCCCAAGCCCCTGGTCCACTCTTACTGTCTCCATACTTTTGCTCTGGCTATCCTTTATCACCAGTGGCCCCCAAGGACTACACAGCTGACATGGGACATTCCTGCTAGTGCACTGTGGGAAGATTCTTTCTTGACCCTTGTTGTCACTTTCCACCATCGGAGTCACTATTTTGGCTTCTGGGCAGTTCTCCCTGAGGATCAGTGTTGCATGGGGAGGCATGAAAGGGGAGAAGAAATCATTCTCACTTCCTGGGAAAAGGGGCAAAGCAGAAAAGAGAAGAGAAAAGTCTGAGCTTTGGAAATGGGGGAGACAAATGTAAAGGAAGTTAAATTCTGGAGACTGAAACTACAGCCAACGCTGGTTAGGACTGTTTTATTGTTTTCCCCAAAGAAACACTGGGAAATCATTTTAACACTCCAGCTCAACAGCATTAAAGTTTAACTAAATTTTCAAGGCACAGGCCTGGAAACCTAACCACCTCAAAAAAAAAATCTGTATTTCAGGAGCCACAAATGCATTCTGGGTTAAAAACACAAATATGTATCTTACATAGATATTTTGTAACAACCCATTTCTGCCATTTCTACCAAGCTCCTTTGCATACCACTCATCAGAGCAAGCCATGTCAGAAGTCATGACCACAATGTGTATGAAGGGTTCTGGATGGCTGAAGAATGGTGAGCAAACATCAGGATATAGAGCAGAGGCAAGCAACTCTTCTGCTTTGGAAAGGCTTTGTAGGACAGTCACCTAGTCTCCAGGGTAGTGTTAGATAAACAGGCTTCCCTGGAGTCAATGAGAATAACAGAAAATGGTGAGAAATTTCAGAGCTGAAGGTCTCTTCAAGAAAATCCAAATAAGCCCATTCTTGGCTGGGTGGCCACAGTTTTACATGTACCCAGACATATTAATTAAACACATGTGCACATGTGCCCTCAACTTGTGGCTCTGGGCAACAAAACCATTAAGCTGCAATAAAACAAAAGGCTTAGTTACAGTGACTTGAATTCATTTAACCAATGCTTCAAATGATGGGTTAGTATAATTTCTGGAATTCACCTCTTCTCTGTATTGTCTCCTCTGACCTTAAACCCTAGCTCACCTAGGGGTTTCATTGTCCCAGGAGAACTGATTTGCCTCTAGAGAGGTAAAGAGAAGCCCTCTGTACTTAGACCCAGAACAGAGCCTGCCCAAAGGTAGAGGAAACAGCCAAGAGTTCAGCTGTAAAACATTTGGTGATCACTAAAAGAGAAGTTGAACTGGTGGGCAACTGTTTATTGGTAGCATGACACACCTAGGAGATCTGCTGATTTCCGTCTCTTTGGTTGGTTACCTGGTTTGTCATTTTTCAAGAAAAGATAAATACTTCCTTCACTGTTGTTATTCTTTTGGCGTCCACAAACCAGGATGTTGCCTGCTTTTCCATTGGTCTCCCTTGGGAGACTCAAAGTTGACTTATTAAGTTGAATTAACTTGGATGGATGCAATGAAAGGTCAGAGACTAAGAGACTGTTCAAAAATAGTGATGAAAAAGGGTTTCTAAAACAAACAAGCCAAAATGGCGGGAGAGAAAAGAAAAAATAAGAAGTGAAAATGATGATAGATGTTGATGATGCTGTTTTCATGGAGAATTTTAAAGTCTTCAGAACATTAAGAAACCAATTTATGTCCTGGAAAATAAATTCAGATTAAGAAATGTCATACTGGAGGATAATCTTGATGGGGTAGAAGTAAAAGAAATAATGACCTCTTTCTCTCCCCACATAGAACATTGCAAAATTGCTTTGGATGCAAAATTTTTAATTTCTTCCACGAGTCATATCTTCATTTCACTAAAGCTTGATGCAGAAACCGGAATCTGTATTTTATATGCGAGATGAGAAATTGTTGCAGGATAAAGGTTAATATCTTAACCCCCTCCAGCCTCTAGTGATGTTTTGGTTCTGTGGAGAAGTTGATTGAGCCCTCACTGTCATGCTTTTGGAGTACGTAGGGCTTAAACCCAAGTTGTTAAGGATTCTCAGCATTATGAGTCAAATTGCCTGACTCCACTGATCAAGTTTAAAACATATACTCCCTTGGACTATTAACCTGATTAGTATTTTTTTCAAGATTGTGCTGAATCAAAAGAATATTTGTTTCATAAAGTAGAATGTGTTTTAGAGAAGAGCAAGATATATTTTCTTTGCTCCTCAGCCTACCTGGAGATGCCTAAGTCACAGTGGGTGAGAGGTCTTTTATTGATGGGACTTGGCCCAGGATGGGAGTGGTGTATGATTTTTGCATCGGGCAACACCACTTTGATAAAGAAACGGGAGTCGTGGAACAGTCTACATAATGCAGGATGCTGCTGAAGAGCAAGAGCCTGGCCTTTTTATTGATAGAAGAATTATACAACATCAGTTGAGAGGAAGGAGGACAAAGAAAAAAGGGACTAGAAAAGGTGCTCTGTCATCTACAATCTCAGGGGTCTTGAGTCTGCACTCCAGGCACTTCTCATCTGTTTGATGACTTGGTATTATAATTGAGATCAAGATCTAGTTCCCCAGCCATGGTTTCAATCTTATCAACAAGGTGTTTTACTGATCAGCTTCTGGAGTCCCTTGTTATACATCAGTCTTTAGCCCCCCGGGCATTCCCAGTCATACCTCAAGATGTATAAGTGGGGGCCTCCCCCAGTGGCACAGTGGTTGAGCGTTGGGCTGCGAAGCTACCCGCAGCCTCTGCAGCGCAGGTTCGATCCCCGGCCACCAGTGAGGGTCCCACATGGCGCGCAGACCTCTCCTGCCGTGCCCACTGCTCCTTTAGCAGTGTATTTCAGTCCATCTGCCTGTTCTGTTCCCTGCTCTGGCTCTAGTGAGTTCTCTCGCCCTCCCGTGCTTCTGACTGTACCCAGTGCTTGTATAAATAAATAAATAAATCTTAAAAAAAAAAAAGATGTATAAGTGGGGAGTATGTTTTGTGCATCAGTCATCAGCCCCTGGGGCGTTCCCGATCATACCTTGTGATACATGGCCTTCCAAGCATGATCCAGCCTTGTGGTTTTGATTGATTTAAAAGGCACCTTGCAGGGTTGGACTTCTGTACCTAATTGACCGGGCTGTTCTGACCTTGCTTAGGATTTAGAACTGTAGGTAACAAAATGGTGGCTGAACAGGCTGCTAAGATTAGCAGACCCACATATGATTATTGCATGAAGAATAGATAACAGTAATTAAGCATTTACTCCGTGTCAGACACTGCTCTTAAGTGCTTTATTTGTATAAATTCAGTTATTCTTCAATACAATCAGAAGAGGTGGGTATTGTTATTATCTCCATTTAATTTTTTTAAATTTATTTATTTATACAAGAACTGGAGTACAGGTCAGAGATGCTGGAGGGTGAGAGAATTCACCTGAGAGAGTAGGGAGCAGAACAGACAGACAGACCAAAGACACTGCTGAGGGGAGCAGTGGGCGAGACAGGAGAGGTCTGCCGTGCCATGTGGGTGTCTCCCTGGCCAGCCCGGGAATGGGAATTGAACCCACCCTGCAGAGGCTGCGGACAGCTTCACAGCATGATGCTCAACCCACTGCGCCACCAGGGAGGCCTTATCTCCATTTAAAGGAGAAGAAAGTGAGCTGCAGAGGAGTTAGGTCATTGCCCAAGGTCACCGCTATTACAAGAGAGACAGGGTTCACAACCGAGCTATTCCGGCACTAGAATCCACATGCTCAACCACAATACTGTGCTTCTGTGTTATATAAAGACACAGAGATTTTAAAAATAATCCATTTCTGGCCACTTGTGGAAAAATACATTTATTTATCCCAGGAATAGTTATGTTAGCAAGAGGAAGTCTCTTTTCTGTTACCCATTCATTTCATAAAATGAGTTTACATATAAAACAGGCTGGGATTTTGTACTGCCGAAAAGTACTATGGGTTGTGGAGAAAGCATACTGTCTCTCCGATCTGAATGCCATCAAATTTGATGTCTTCTTTTTAAAAATGTATATGGAGATATCATTTCAATGGCTGCTTTTGATTTTTAGTTAATTTCCTTACCTTTGACAAAATGACTGCTTTGAATGAACCGGTAGCAGTAAGAGAGCAAAGCAGTCAGTGAACTACTTTAGTGAAGAGCACAGAAGAAGGAATGTCTCTTGAACCATGAAGTCAGAAGTGGCCAGAGGAAGGAAAGAATGAGTTGATTCAGATACCTGCCCCCAAAATGGAAGCAAGCACTGTGTCTCTTAACAGGATGAATATCTCAGAACCACAGCATTAGTCAGAAATAGTGTCTGTCTCCCACCCAAGGATTAATTTAAACAGCTTCTCAAGATGGTTGGGGTGGCTTTAAGCTGACTGTCTCTTAAAAGGACGAGTCTACACGTGGAACAAGACAGAGAGGGAGCTCCCTGGTGGCCTAGGGGTTAAGTCTCAGTGCTGTCACTGCTGTGGCCTGAGTTCGATCCCCAGAGCTACCCACATGGCGCAGCAGACCTTTCCTGTCTTGCCCGCTGCTCCCCTCAGCACTGTATTTCAGTAGATCTGCCTGTTCTGCTCCCCACTCTGTGTCTGGTGAATCCTCTCACCACCACCACCACCACCACCACCACACCCCCCCGCCCCCCGGCACCTCTGGTCTACACACCACTTCTTCTATCAAAAAAAAAAAAAGTTTAAAAAAAAAAAAGAGAATTTGGAGGTAAAGTAGGAAAGGCTCACCCCCAAAATGAAGGTGGGACCTGTGCAGAATCAGGATCCCTGAAGGGGAACACAAGAAACTCAGGGACGACCATTTAACCCAAGTACTATTACATTCATCAGTTTTTTCCCCTGCTTTTCAAGGAATAACATTTGCCATGAAAACAGAAGAAAGTGTCCTTGTGAGTTTGAGAACTCTACTGAAATTATTGTCTAGACCCCAGATGGAGTTACTCTTGCCTCTAGTGCTGTGTTGGCAAACCAAAACTTAGATGACTTTTGTGTCCTGATAAATGTTCCACTTGACTAGAAATGAAATATATCCAGTCAGCCAACCCCCAAACCCCACGTCACTCCTGTTTCCCTTCTTACTTCCATGCTGCTTCTCAGTCAACCCTAAACCAGGTTGACTGTTTAGGGTGACAATCAGATATTTTCTCTTGTTCCCTTCCTTTTTTCTTTGTACTTTATCCTGTAAAAGAGTCTGCCTTCTACCCCATTTTGCTGTTGTCCTAAAGGAGATTGTCCACTTCCTGAAGTGTTAAATAATATCTGTTGTTTCACCTAACTGATCTTTAAGCATTTTTAAAAGATTTATTTATTTATGCATACAGAATTGGGGTGTAAGCCAGAGGTGCAGGGGGTGAGAGGATTCACCAGAGACAGAGTGGGGAGCAGAACAGGCAGACTGACTGAAATACACTGCTGAGGGAGCAGCGGGTGAGACAGGAGAGGTCTGCTGCGCCTCTTTAAGCATTTTTTTATAAATATAATTTAATTTAATCTGTACAAAAAGACTATAAGCAAAATTTACAGATGAAAAAACTGAGGCACATAAAAATTAGCTGCCCACAGTTACATCACCTGTATGTCTTCCAATTTGAAACACGGACAGCCTAGCTTCAGAATCTATTTTTAATCATAAAGTCACTATGTGATATTACAGTTTTGGGCAAATTTAGATCTAACTAAGTCCAGAATAGACCTAAGGTCAAGCTAACATCAATGTGTTCAGATTTAACATTTCAGTACTTTTTAACAGTTCTAGCTGGTGAAGGGAAAGGAACCTAAAGGAACAGTGGTGAGATTTAGGGGAAAAAGTACTAAAATCCAGTAGCAATACCTTACATCTTGGCTGCCATTGTGTAGACTCAAAAGTAGTCTTAGCTTAGCTCTCTTCTTCCTATGCTGCTATTAGAAAAAAAGTACGGTTTCTTTCTTTTACAATATTCTTTGGCTGCCTGAAAAAAAATTCCTCAAAATTTGATGTGAAGCGACGTGACTTTGATAACTTAGAGATTATCTCACTTGTGAGAGGTCAGGATTCTTGCAATTTTATTTATGTATGTATGTATGTATGTATGTATTTATCTATTTGTTCTATTACAGGTTAAATTCATATTTAATGAGAAAAAATAACATTTAATGAAAAAAAAGACAGCTCTGCAGTGGACTAAAAATCTGGACCTTGTGCTTGGAGACACAGGCAAAGCAGGTATGAAGGTCTCTCAGCAGGGATTTCCATTTGTAAAATGGGACAGCAATGCAGGGGCCTATCAGTTGTGGTGATTTATGAGCTGGTGGCAGAGAATAGTCACTGAGCTCTCACTCAGCGCCAGGCCAGACAACCTGACAGTAGAGATCTGAGACCTTTAGGTTCCACAATATATAAGGCACTATGATCACTGATAAATGTTTTAAATTGTGGAATTTTCATGGCCGCTCTCATTATTGATTGTATGTGAAGACTCTCAAAGGCATTTTCCCTTACTCTTTGCAGTATGTTAAAGATCCGATGGACTATATGCAAGTCCAAAGAAAGAGTAGGGTTTGGTTTGTTGCATGAGAGACATGAAATTTTAGAATCCCCTCTTTTTTTTTTTTTTTAAAGATTTATCCATTTATTTATTTGTTTGTTTGTTTATACATACAAGCACTGGGTACAGTCAGAAATGCGGGAGGGTGAGAGAATTCACCAGAGCCAGAGTGGGGAACAGAACAGGCAGACTGACGAAGTACACTGCTGAGGGGAGCAGCGGGCGGCAGGAGAGGTCTGCGGGCCATGTGGGACCCTTCTCCAGTGGCAGGGGAACAGCCGGGGATCGAACCCGTGCCACATAGGCTGCGGGAAGCTTCACAACCCAGCGCTCAACCGCTGCGCCACCGGGGAGGCCCTAGAATCCCCTCTTTTCTAATAGAAGTGATACAATGTCAGTTTACAACTGGGATGAAGAATTCAATTTCTACCAAAGATTTATATTTTTGCAAGGTGTAATCTGTATTTTTCATCTGAAGTTGTGCACTTTATGCAGCATTAAAGTGTAGACAGATGGAAAAATGAATACCTTGAAGAGTCAAACACCTTGGCCAATTCCACAATTAAAGAGAGATGGAGCCAGTTTATTATAGTCACCTGAGGGCTGATTCTGAATGAAATATTTTTACTAAATCCCATTTTCTTGGAACCAGCATGGCATTGTAATATTCCACAGGTTTCAGGTGTGTGTCACTGAAGATCAACATACTACATTAAGTTCAAACTCAGAGTCTAAGTCTACCCTTCACCATATAATTGTCTCCTTTGTCCTGATGTACCCACTCCACTCCCCTTCCCTTCTGGTGACCACTATTTTGTCTTCTAGGTCAAAAGTTTAATTTTGTTTATTTAGTTCATCTGTTGTTTTCTCTATATACCACATGTGAGTGAAATCATATGGTGTTTGTCTTTCTTCATCTGATTTATTTCACTAGGCATAACACTTTCTAGATCCATCCATATTGTTCCAAATGGTAGAATTTCGTTACTATTTGTTTTTTTTTTAAAAGATTTATTGATTTATGCATACAAGAGCTGGGGTACAGGCCAGAGGTGTCGGGGGTGAGAGGATTCACCAGAGACAGAATGGGGAACAGAACAGGCAGATTCACTGAAGTACACTGCTGAGGGGAGCAGCAGGTGAGTCAGGAGAGGTCTGCTGCGCCATGTGGGTAGCTCCCTGGCTGGCCTGGAATCAAACTCGTGCTGCAGTGGCTGAAGATAGCTTCATAGGTTGTGTCTTAACCCTTGTGCCACCAGGGAGGCCCGTCATTACTATTTGTAATAGCGAAGTACTATTCCATTGTATTCTATACCCTGTCTTCTTTATCTGTTCTTCAGCCAGTGGACACCTCTGCTGTTTCCAGTTCTTGGCTATCTAAACCACAATTTAGAGTTTAGTTAATTTAATATTTTTCTTTTTTTTTTCACTTAACATTGTGCCAAAGTATATTTGATAGGAAATCTTCTTAGGGGAGATAAACATTCTATCTATAGTATTTTTGAACATTTAAAAAAAATCTTATAGGATGTCAGTGTCTAGGGTTGTCAGGGAACAGGAGAGATTTCTCCCACCCCTATAGGGTTCAGTTCTTCAGAGGTTGAACATATGAGCAAAATTACTATCAGTCAGAATACTAGGAGAAAAAGACCAAATTTAACAGCATACCTATCGAGAACTTGCATGGCTATAAATTCTTAAGAAAATGGGGCAAACCAGGGGTTTATATCCTGTGCCAAGGGATCTGGGATATCAGAAAGAGGAAGTGGTCTTCACATGATGAGGCGGGATGACTTCATAGGACCAAACCTGGCCTCTGGGTGTCT
Source organism: Talpa occidentalis (assembly GCF_014898055.3). Classification (NCBI taxonomy): domain Eukaryota; kingdom Metazoa; phylum Chordata; class Mammalia; order Eulipotyphla; family Talpidae; genus Talpa; species Talpa occidentalis. The sequence goes on from NW_023602073.1 coordinate 10,895,758, forward strand.
GCCCTTCTGTAGGGTGCATTTCTCCAGTGAAGATTTGTTTCTGGAAATGTTCCTAAATCCGGGTAATCTGTACTCTTTAGGTAATGGTAACAGTTTCTCTGAGGCTGACAGGGTCAGAGTTGACCTTAGTTCCATACACTAAAGGGACAATATTAGAAAAGGCCCTCTTGGACTCTTGGAAAAGCCTATCAGGCCCTTTTTGAGGAGCTCTGGCCTACAGGGTGAAGGTCAAGGATGCTGGCGTGTTTTGCTCTGATATCTGGTCCCTGCTGGAAACACAGGTCATGGCTCTCCTTAACCCAGTTGGCGTTTTGCATAGTTAATAAAAAGGGAAAATAACTGCATCTGCCTGTTTCTAGCAAGTCAGAGAATGTTTTCTAGATTTTGGTTAGAAGGGAGATAAAGTGTCCAGGAGGAATATTTAAATAATAAGGGAGGAAAAAGAAATCTCCTGGGAAATGCTCCTGGAAATCTCTGAGGAGAGAAAGCAGAGTATCTCATCTCTCTAGCATGATTAAAGTGTGTCTTTGCACCAGAGTGAATGTATAAGGAGGCACTAAGATGAATATATTATAAATTTGTTGTATCTAAGATTTAGATCTGGAGAAAAATGGAAAAGAGTAAAAAGCAAAGCAAAATGTAATGCTTTCAAAAGCCACAGTCAAGTCATTCTAGCATGCAGGTTATTCTAGAATATGGATCTTACTCTGACAGGATTGGAAACCCTCCATTTTTCCATTCACCTCCTCTGAGGCCCTCCCCAGCGGGCACTCTGCTCTCTCCCAGGAAGGTGTGCCCTCATCTGCTGTTTCCTGTGCTCCCCAACTTCCAGGGAGTCACTCTTCTCCAACCAAGAGACAGATAGATGTTCCTTATCCTATGTCCATTTACTGCAGCTGCTCAAGTATCAGAATCACTTTACAGTTTGCAAATTAATCTCAAATTCAGCCTCAACTTTGATGGCAAATCTTGTGCAGCCGAGAACAGCAGCTTCAATCACGTGCTGAGTCACCCCCACCCCCGTGTCCATCAATGAGATCTATTTTCTCCGCAGAAGCACACGCGTTGCCCCATGCTGACAGGCACTTGTTTTAGCATTGGCTAATCACCAATATGCTCTGTTAAGTGAGATTCATAGATGCTGATTGCATTTATTGCATAAATTACTTCATTATTAAAATCAGGTCATTTGAGCCCCCAAACCATTAACATGAAGGTTATTAACATAATTTCATAAGCTAATAAATCAAGCACAGGAAAAGAATTAAAGGGTTCTTAGTGATAAGTGTTTCTTCAGAGATTAAGGAACACAATTTTCTTATGCATATATTAACATTTTATGAGTGGATCCGTGCAAGAGCAGTTTTTTCCCTCTGCATATATGACTCAGTCTTCATTTTCTTCATACTTAGCCTCTGAAGCTCATTTTCAAAATTACGGTTTCTTTCCTTCCTTTTCAAATAGCTGCAGAGCAGTGAACCCATTAGGCTTCTGTGAAATGCCCTACCTGTATAATTCTCTTCTCCCACTTCTTAGACCACAAAAGCTTTGGGGTTGGGGAAGGAGACGAGGCAAAGTTGGAAGGAAAAATACCTTGGATGGGTCTTAGGAATGCAGTTATCCCCCTAGGTGAATTTCAAATGTATTCCTAGTCTTAAGAGGTTCTAGTGAAGTTCTAATTATCTCTCTAATTACAACATATACTGAGGTTAAGTGTTCTTATCAAATGGTGCATTAAAAATGGGTTTTATTCCCAGGCTGGATCTAATAGACTGAGATACTGGCCTGAACACACAGAAATTGGTTCGCTCATTCATTTCACTCACCAGATTGTGAAAGATTCCGAGGGTCGGAGCCGTCATTATCCAGTACAATCATGTTGCCTAGAAACGAAGATAAGCTCCAATGTAAATTAGACTATAACAACTTTCTCCTTTGTGCAATTGGTGTAATGTTTTTAGCAAATAGCAACTGATGGATCATAATTGAAATATATGGGCTGTAGTTAGCAAGCACTGTGTGTGATTTTCTAGGTGAATTTGGGAGATAGGTAGGGACTGATGGTTCTTTCTAAGAATAAGAGTAGTGACCGGGCCAACCCTTTCTTCCACAATCCTCAGTGACTACGTATATTCCCCCGAATAAAGTAGAAACTCCCCACACCCCCTCCTATCTGCTTGCTTAAAACCTTTCAATGGCTTTTCATTGCTTTTAAGATTAAAAAAGAAGGGGCCTCCCTGCTGGCACAGGGGTTAAAGGGTCAGCGCTATTAAGGTGTCACCAACCACGGAGGCCTGAGTTCAATCCCCAGCCAGGGAGCTTCCCACATGGCGCAGCAGACCTCTCCTGTCTCACCCGCTGCTCCCCTCAGCAGTGTATTTCAGTCAGTCTGCCTGTTCTGCTCCCCACTCTGTCTCTGGTGAATTCTCTCACCCCCCACACGTCTCGCCTGTACCCCAGTTCTTGTATGCATAAATAAATAAATCTTTTTAAAAAATGCAAATTTCTCCATGATAAGGTCTCTCACTACATTTTCAGCTGCCAGACCCATTAAGCACTTCCTGTGCTGGTCTCACACAGGTTGCTCAGCAGCACCCACCTATGTTCTTCTCTCAAGCTGCTCTTTCCACCAACATGTCCTGCTCCCATCTAGCTCCCATTCTACCTGCAGAACTAGCCGTTTCTCCAACCCAAATGCCAAAAAAATGGATGACTGGATCATGAAGATGTGGTATATATACACAGTGGAATATTATGCAGCAATCAGAAAGATAAACGCATGCCATTCGCAGCAACGTGGATGGAGCTAGAAGGAATTATGCTCAGTGAAATAAGGCAGAAGGAAAAAGAAAAATATCAGATGGTTTCACTTATAGCAGGAATATAGGGGAACCCAACAAGACGTCAGGGAAATAAATAATAACAGTACAAAACACAACAAAGCAAAACCAGACAATTATAAACCAGAGACATCCTGCAGGGGAGGAGGAGGGAGAGGGATCAGAGGGAAGGAGGGAGGAGCACAGGGGACTGAGGTGATGGTGCATGGGTGCATTGGGGAAGGAAACTCTATGAGGACTACACCTGAGGGGGTGGGGGGAAGCAGATATTGTTTAAAAATGAACAATGATGTAAAAAATAAAATAAAAATAAATGAACGTAAGCACATACACACGCAAGAGAACTAGCCGTTTCTCACCAGCCTCGTCCTGCTTTGGGATTAGAGACTCTGCTCTTCCAGGGCCCTCACAATAGTTTGAATAGATCATATTCTGTGTTTTTCCTGGAAACTGTGTCTTTCTCTATTCCTACCAGAGTGTACTCTCTTTGGAAGCAGATGTGTATTGCATTCATTTTCATCCTCCTAAGGTTCAGTGAGATACTGTCTCTAAAGCATTTATTGACTCAAATTGAAGCCATTCTCACTTCCAGGAACTCCAGTTTTAATTTAATTTACACAATACTCCTGGGTGGGTAGTAGGTAAGAGTTAATCAATTTAGCAGATTTGGTTTTTTTTTTTTAATTATGGCCCAGGAAAACATTAACACGCATCCGTGTTTGTTTGTGTGTGTGTGTGTGTGTATGCATACACAGTTACACATTCACAGGAGGGAGAATAGTGTCAACAGGGAGAGAAAGTATAAACAGGTTAAAAGTGAATGGCACTGATGAATAGCTCTTATTTGATCATTTTGCCAGAGAGCAAGTCTGCTCATTCCTAAAACAGTCTGCCTCATTACCCCGCCAGATTACATCATCTCCATCCTTTTGATTTTGTTTTTTACTTTGAAAGATTTATTTATTTATGCATGCAAGAACTGGGGTGCAGGCCAGAGATGCAGGGAGGGAAAGGATCCACCAGAGACAGAGAAGGGAACAGAACAGGCAGATTGACTGAAATACACTGCTGAGGGGAGCAGCAGAAAAGACAGGAGATACCTGCTTTGCCATGTGGGTTGCTCCCTGGCCGGCTGGGGATCGAACTCATGCTGCAGAGGCTGCAGATTGTCCCACAGTGCAGCGCCTTAACCCCTTGCACCACCAGGGAGGCCCACATCCTTTTGATTTTGGATAAAGTATCTGTGAAGAATTTCCTAGCCATCCCATTACCACCGGCCACCTGTACCACTCTGGTAGGTTAACAATTCTACATGAATGTGTTAAGGCATAATGGAAGCAGTCTAATGAATCTTACACTAACTTTTATCCATCTTCTCTTTGAATTGTCCTCCCTGAAATAGTATTTCCTAATTTAATCATACATTCTTGTTTTTTTTTTAATTCACGCAAGCATAATGTAAAGCATTAAAGACCCTGTTCATAAAATCTACCACAGCATCCCATCCTTCTGCAGAGGTAACTGTTGTTAATGATTTTGTATTCATCTTTCCATACCTTTTCCTACGCATGTGCACATATTTATACAAATACAAGACATAATTTGGAGATTTTTTTTCACCAATGGGATAAATGAATATTATCTTTAATTTACTTCTTTCCCTTAATCTGTATCTTAGAAATGTTTCCATGAAAGTTAACAAAAAGTTACTTAATTCAAAAGTACATATTTGATTTTACCATTTCCATATGCTAGGCTCTCTCTGAGTTTTTGTTACAAAGAATGTGGCAGTAAACATCTATCTACATGGTGGGGAAAAAATAACTTAATCTTACTGTTAATCCAGAGAAAGAGCTCAGGTCTATTTGCTAGTGAAAGAATCAGGATATTTGATCTGGGACTGATTTTTCCTCATTATACTCTAATCTAACTTTCCCCATAACTCCTTGCAAGAAAGACTACCTTTCCCAAGCTCTGGCAGCTAGGTGTGGCTAATCTCGTCAACAAGATATAAATAGAAGTGTCCTAGATGGCTTCCAGGTGTTTTTAAAGTAAGAAAGTGTGCACTTTTGAACCCTTTCTCCTCGCTGAGAAGGATGCAGAGGTAATGGATGGAGACTGAGCAACCATCTTAGATGATGAACTCGATCCCTGTGCTCAGAAAGGCAATATAGCAAGATTGAAAAAGACTGAGCTTGTGATGACTTTCTGCAGATGTAATTGGAGGCCCTCTACCTCCAAACTGCTTGGCCATGAAAGTGAAGTCAGAGTTCACTCTTGTTTAGGTCTTCATTATTTAGGATTTCATTAATTCCACTCAAACCTAATCCTAATTTAATATAGTCATAAATAAAGAAGCAGGGTGTAGGGCAAATGAAGATGATCGGGCTTTTGGCCTTGATCGTGTTAACATAGAGGGCGGGTAGGTGTGGGGCACTTGTGCCTGATTATGCACACCTGGGCATGGGTGGGTGCGCATGTGTAAGTGTGCAAGTGCACGACTGAACCTAGAGGTCAGGGATATAAGGGCGGCGTTACTCAGATGGTGACAACAGAATGACTACGAGAGGATGAGCCACAGTGATGGGAGGTGGAAACCACTAGAAAACGCCAGAGAAAACAGGTATAGAGATTCACAGCGCCTCAAGTTGCTGTCTCCTTGCTGCCTTGTTTCCCCTGCTTACCTTTAAAATCTGTGAAAATGAGGCCAAGGGCTCCAAAATTCTCATTCAAATTGCTAGAATGGACAGTGAACCTACCCGTCCTGGGATGGTTGCAAAAAAACAGGGCTTGGAGAATTACAAAGATGACCCAAATAGATGCTCTGTTGGAATAATGATAAAGAGAAATCATTAAAAGGGATCAGAATAAGAGAAATTATATGCTGGAGGGTATGTTCCCTTGTCTTCTGTGAGAGCAGAGAACTTGTCCATAATGCAGCGTGAAGGTTCTGGAAGGGTACCTGAGAACTGAAATATGAGTAAGAGAAACATCATAAGGTGCCAATAAAGCTGGAATGGCACCAATACTGTCATCTTAGGTTCCAAATATGCAAGATGAGGAATTTGGGGGGTTTATTTTATTTTTTACATCGTCGTTCGTTTTTTGTTTTTTGTTTTTTGTTTTTTTTCTCCAATGTATGCTTCAAGATGAGGAATTTGGTGGCATGGAATCTTCCTTTCTCAGTCATGGAATTCATTGTTGTTTATGGTATTTGACGTATATAAAATAATTTGATGGTAATAATACCGCTCCTTATTTCAGACATCCCCAGTCATTTGAAAGAAGAGAATAAAAAATTCCAATCTGGCATTATTCCACAAGGCAAACAAGCCGTGGAAACTCTTGCCAAGGATCCAGTAACATGGCTCCATACACTGGTAGAAAAACCGAGACCTGGAGAGGAAAGTGATTCCCTGTAGACCCTCTTGCCAGTTAGTTAATAACAGAGTTGGGCTTTGAACTCTATTCCCTTGAGGCTCCGAGGCCTGTTCTCTTTCCTCAGCACCCTGTTTTATCTGCCCATGTCATCTACTGTATCAGGAAAATTGGTTGGGCCCTGGAAAACTGGGTGGAAGGAATGGAATATTCTTCTTTGCCATAAGGTCACGCGTGATCAGGCAAAGACCTTTCATCTCCCACCTACAAAAGAAAAGTTTTGCTTTGAAAAGGTTTTTGGAAAAATCCTCCTTTCAAGCTGTATGTCTTCCTGACTGGAAAAAAAGGAGATTTTTGCATGAGATAATGTAGGATAAAGCACTCTGTGTACAGAGAAAGGCAACACAAGACAATGCTCTCCTGTCATTCCCAGAGGGTTGAAAAGCTCCAGGTCCCTGGAGTTGATGGGTGGACCCGTCCCAGCTAATAACTACAGAGTTGAGCTTGTGATAATGAAATGAAAAATAAATGTGACTAATGTTTTTTGATCCTAGATGACAATTTTCCAATGCACAGGTCTTCAAACAATGATACTGCTATTTTTAAAAAGCCAATGTGTTGCTTCTTCCACTACATCTTTCACCATACTCCTTACTTGCTGTAAATTTCTAACACCTGAATATGTATAAAGGTGCTAAATTGAGTTGGCTATAACAAATCCTTATATAATGGGAAATGTACTTTTCACAGCTTTTCTCCGTTGCTCCAGGAAAGTGTCCTATCTTAGAATCTGAGGTTTTAACATTGAAAGAAACCTCTACATTCGCTATAAAAATAATCCAATCACCTCACTTATATATGAGAAAAATTGAGATCCTAAGAAAAGAAAGATTGTGCGCAAGGTCACAAAACTAGTTGAGCCTTTAATAAGTACCTCTTCAATTCCTTTTCTATCTTTGCAAAACAGATTAGAAAAAAATATTTTTCCCCCTTCTGCTCTTCTCCCACCCAGCATTCCAAATGAGGTCCCGTGGTTGGAATCCTAAGCATGGCACAACAAAGTATACCATATACCATTTAGCAAAGAATAATTTATTTTTCTGCTGCAGGAACAAAACGTATCAAAAGCATTCATTCCTTTCCACCTATGCTGTCAGCTTTTTATGCAGGGGTTGAATTGGCTGTTCTTTGCACTAAGGTGTGGGTATGAAGATGGCATGTGTTAACAGCTAATTAGTAGCATTTCAGAGCAGAAGCAGACCTTGCTAACACAATGGAGTTTCTGTGGTGGTGGTGGTGGTGGTGATAGATGGAGCTACTGCTCCCAAGTGTCAAGGAAGCCCTACACCCACAAAGACCTTAACCCAGGGCTGGTAGTGGGCTTCCAAGAGCCGCCAGCCTCCTTTTCTAGATCCTGCCATGTAACTCTGATTGCCATTGGTTTGAAGAAACTACTAGATGCCTGAAGGTCCCCTGTAGCCCAATGCTGGCTCCCGACACCTCCTGCAGATATGCACAGGGAACAAACTGCTGGGACCTGAAAGGCAGCAAAGGCTTATGAAAAAGACCAAAGAAAAACTGAGATTGCAGCCACCACCCTTCTGAATTGGGGTTTTTTGGGGAGCAGGCCCAGAGTCTAATGACCCCAGGTGGGCTCTTTCTTGGTTCTGATCTTCGGCGAAAAAGAAGTCAACCGAAGTTACAGAAAAGCAAGATATTTACTGATAGATAAGAGGAAGGACAGGAAAGCTCTTTGACTGGAAAGCTCTTAGGACAGCTCTTAGGAAAGCTCTCAGAGGGTAGCCACTGCGGTGGGCAAGGAGTGGGGGTTTGGTCCTTGCTGATTGGCTGTTGTGTCTCTTGCTGATTGGCTGGGCTCACAGGGGACTCCTAGGCTGCTGAGGTCCCCTGAGTCTTCCCACATTACCCAGCCTACTTTCCGAAACCAGCGTTGGTCCATTGCACTTGTGCTAGTATGTTGGTGTTCTGACCCCTCCATGTTTAATTGAACTGGGGGTGGGAAGCACCTTCCTGCTTTGCAATTGTTTCTCAGTCAGGCTGATAAATGGAGATTTGGGGCTTGGAGCGCCCTGTTTCTTTTTTTTTTTAAATTTTATTTTTATATTCCCCATACAATTACAACCCCCTTATTTTGACCCCAATCCCCACAGAGTGTCTCTGGTTCATAGTTGTTTGTTGATTTTGATATTTTCTTTCTTATAGTTATTCATTTTCCTGGTCCCTTATTTAAGTTTTCTAGATTCCTGCTATGAGTGAGACCATCCGGTATTTTTCTTTTTCTTTCTGGCTTATTTCGCTGAGCATGATCCCTTCCAGCGCCATCCATGTTGCTGCAAACTGCATGTGTTTATCTTTTTTGATTGCTGAGTAATATTCCATGGTGTATATGTACCACATCTTCTTGATCCAGTCATCTATTTTTGGGCATTTGGGTTGTTTCCAAAGCTTAGCTATTGTAAACAGTGCTGCTATAAACATGGGGGTGCAGGTGCTCTTTGGAATTGATGTTTCTGTGTCCTTTGGGTAAATACCTAGGAGTGGAATTGCTGGAGCACCCTGTTTCTAATGGACTGCCTCTACCCATTTCCTAACTTCCTCCTACCTCCCCCTCCCTACCTCTAAGGGATCAATCAGTGTCCCGGCCTCATCCACCTGTGTTGCCAAAATAGTATTTGGTCACATTTTCACCCCTTGAGCAGAAGTTGTCAGGAAAGAGTGAAATAATGAAGTAGCATGTTTTGGAGGGAGGAGGAGAGATAATGACACATATTAATATAACTAGGAGGTATTAAAAACCGCATCTTCTCTTCATAATTTGTCTGATCTGCTGCCAACTGTATCACCAGTACATAAAATAACAAAGCTCTGTTTGATACATTCCAGGGAATTCAATATTTTGCCTTCCTTGAAATTGATTAGGATGTAGTACTTTTCATTTTGGACACTTAGAATGAGAAGTGAACTTGCTTTCTGAGCTTCAACTCAGAAAAAAAAAATCAACTAATGAATAAAGAATTCATTCTGCAGCAGCTCAATATGCATGGGTCTGCACTTAGAAATGCAGGATTCAAGCTTGGACCGGCACGATTCTTGGAGTATATTTTAGGCATGTAATTCAGACAGATGTCCTATTGAGCACTTATTCTGGTCCAGGCAAAGAAGGCTGTTTTGACATTACTGTTTTGAGATTGCCGCTTAGTAATTGCCACCTCCATTCCATTTCTTCCCCCCTTCACAGGGAATACAAAAATTTCTGAACTCTTGTCACTGGTGTTTAGTGAAAACTAATAGAAACTGATTGTCATGCAGAAACAAAGAATATGATTGGTTTCATAATTCCTTAGTGCTCCTAAAAAGCAAACCATGGGGACTTCTAGCTAAACGTGGCAGATTAAAAAAAAAAAAAAACACAGAAAACATGATTATACCTCCAATCCCTCTCAAAGACCCTCTAAGGTAACAGTAAAAAAATGAAAAAGCACACATCAATAAACACTATGAGAACAAAAGGGGAACTAGCAGTATTTTGAAAGCCAAAGAGCAGACAAATGGCAATATCTGACTTACAAGACAGGAGAGAGCAGAATGGCAAGCATCTAGGAGCAGTGAAGGCAAAGCTCAGGTTTAAGGGAACCACAGAGTCCTGGGGAGTCTCAGCAATAGAGGAACCCAAGGGGTGTGGGTGGGACTAACACTGGGGGAGGACTTGAAAGTTTGTGTCAGGGATAGTTGGACCTAGATTTCCTATGGTATCCTTTGTGATTCCTTCCTCAAAAATATCCCTTTGGGCCTCCCGTGTGGCGCAGGCAGTTGAGTGCAGCACTGTGAAGCTATCCACAGCCATTATTCCTGGCCGGCCCAGGGAGATACCTACATGGCGTGGCAGACCTCTCCTGTCTTGCCTGCTGCTCCCCTCAGCAGCGTTTTTGGTCAGTCTGCCTGTTCTGCTCCCCACTCTGTCTCTGGTGAATCTTTTCACCCTCCTGCACATCTGGCCTGTACCCTGGCTCTTGTATAAATAAATCAATCTTAAAAAAAAAACACTTAAAAAAAATCCCTTCATTACCTGGTGCAAGACTGGAGGTTTATCCTCCAAAGAGGTTGAATGAGCAGCTTTTGGTCTGGGGAACACAGGGCACAGCTTCGGGCATTCACATCATATGGAATCCAGGGAGACTAACGGGGCACAGGCAAACCAAATAATAATGCCACCAGCACCATTTTCCTCTTGAAGCCAGATTTGTCATGCCCTCCCTCCAGAAAAAAGGAGGCTTCCTCTTTGGATAAGTTGATGAGGCCAAGAGAAAGTATCTATAGATACTGTGTTGAGCAGAATGTCTGCTTCCTAATCCCTGAAACCTGTGAATATGTACAGTCACAAGGCAAAGAGAAATAAAGGTGGCAGACAGAATTCAGGTTGCAAATGAGTTGAGCTTGACATAGGAAGATTGTTCTGGGTTATCCAGGTGGGACCAAGGCCATCACCAGGGTCCTGAAGAGTAGAAGAGAGAGGAAAAAAAGGTCAGCCTAATGAGATGTGCAAAGGACTTGATCGTGAAGTTATTATTTGACTTTGAAGACTGAGGAAGGGGACCAATGCCAAGGAATGTGAGTAGCTTCAAGAAGTTAGGAAAAAGAAGGAATAAATTACTCCCGAGAGACTCCAGAGTGGAATGCTGCCCTGTTGTCACCCTAATTTTAGCCTAGGAAGACTATCAGATTTCTGATCTCTACAACTGTCTGATAATACATTTGTGTTGTTTAAAACCACTCAGTTTGTGGTAACTTGTTATTGCTGCAATGGAAAATTAATGCAATACTGTTAGGAGAAACCCACAAAACATTCAATCACCCTGCGCAAGAACCTCCTACCAAGCTGCCAATAGCTTTTTAAGATTTCTCTTAAAATGGACAACTAAGGACTAACAGATTTTTTTTTTAAATAATGTAAAAGGCAAAGTCAAAAATTGATAAACCACAAGGGGAACTATGCAGGGAGCAGGAGATGTAAAAACAAATGAAAACAAACAAAAAAGGCCTCAGAAATTTAAGAGGACCGTTGTTGCATCCATGAAACAAGAACAGAGTTCTCTTACAACAGAATATTTGGGAGACTCTGATAATTTAAGAATATAACTAAGTAAATATCAAATAGAAAGTTTAAAATTCTCCCATCAGCAGGCCTATGGCAAGCCATGGATCTTTGTTAAAGGTATGAGGAATAAAGCTTAGTTCAAGACATACCAAGTGATATAAAGGTAGAAGAAAATGAGAGGGGACATCTGATTACTATGTGTGGAAACACTTGGTAATCACGACAAAAGTAAGCACAGCATGCTCACATGCAGGATCATAGTTCATGTAACCCACGGAGGCATCATTTCAGATTGTTGATACTCATATAGAAGGGGCTATGATCATTTGCACATTCATGATGCTCATTTGTGTAATTTAAGCAAGGATTGTTTTAAATAAATAACACAAATGATGCCCATCATTCATGATGCCCCAAGAATGGTACGAAATTTGGCCTGAAAATATTGCAGCATATTGTACTGGCCTGTTGCTGGCCTGCAGGCTTTTCAGTAGGTCTGATGTTAAATCTATGATAGCCAAGTGGAGGTGACCAGAAAAAGTCATGGGTGGTCAACCAGGTGCCTTCACCTGCTATTTAAATACAGACCTTCCAGAACTACCCTTGGAAATAAGTCTGGGGGCCCCTGAAGTTTGTGGATAGAAACTTGTCAACCTCTCTCTCACATTACAAGATGATTCCGAGTTATAATGCAGAAAGCATGGAATTCAATGCAGAAGTACATTTGGAAGCAGATCATGGGCCAGATGTTACCGATGAGAAGTATTACCTAATGGAGGAAGATGAAGATGTTTATAAGGAACAATATTCTCAGTACATATGCAAAAATATAACTCCAGCTATGATAGAGAATTTTACAAGAAAGTTCATGCAAGAAAGTAGGAACAAAGGCAGTCTATGAGATGAAGCCTCAGAAAGAAGTTAAGAATGGGTAGCTCAGGGCCTCCCTGGTGGCACAGGCGGTTGAGCGCCGCACTGTGAAGCTGCCTGCAGCCTCTGTAGCGTGGGTTTGATCCCTGCCAGCTGGCGAGAATCCCACATGGCGCAGCAGACCTCTCCTGTCTCTCCCGCTGCTCCCCTCAGCAGTGTATTTCGTCAGTCTGCCTGTTCTGCTCCCCACTCTGTCTCTGGTAAATCCTCTCACCCTCCCACACATCTGGCCTGTACCCCTGTCAACCTTGTATAAATAAATCTTTAAAAAAAAAAAAAAGAATGGGTGGCTCAGAAGAAGGAAAGTTTCCTTGGCGCTCAGAAGTTGGCCATTGAGTGTTAAACCGCAATCACAATTTGTTTTGTTTTGTTTTGTTTTTTCAATTTTTTTTACATAGAATTGAGGCTATAAGGTGGGGAGAGAGGGGTGGGAAGGCAAAGTGAGGAAGGGGTCCAGTGAACTATAGTGGGTGAGTGCCTTGGTGGTGGGTGTGGTGTGGGGGCAGCCATCTGAGGAATTGTCACCTGTGCCCCTGAACCACATGCAATTTTGTAAACCAATGGTCCTTGAATAACAAAAATAGTAACTAAAAAAGAATATAGATTATGTCTTGTAAGTTAAAGTCCAAAATCAAATTTTCTTCCCCTTGTGAATTGCAATATAAAGTTTGAAATTCACTTAGAAAGAGAAAGAAAAAATACTAGATGATTTCACACATATGTGAAATATAGAGGGAGAAAAAAGTATCAGACAAAACCAAAACAAAACAAACCTTAGAAATGTGACTCAGAGTTGAGACTACTAAAGGATTTTGGGTGTTTTGATGGTAGGTGTGGTGTGGTAACATATGTCTGGAAAGGTGTCAACCTATTTCCCTAAACCATACACAGTATTGTAAACCTATGTTAATTTAAAAAAAATCTTTTTTAAAAAGCATATGTATTTGCCATAAGTGATTACAGATTTTTAGAAATAGATGTATATTTGCATTGGAAGAACACAGAAAATATCAATAAATAATATATAACAGTATGTGTCCAAATATAATTCATACATATTATTTGTTTAAATTTAAGTCAAAATGACACAGATGTATGTGTGGCTCTTCCCGGCCCCTCTTTAAATGCCATCTGTGTTGGTGTCTCAGATTTTCAGCCTCTCCCCCCTGCTAGGGGACCCTCAGAGAAGTTCCATTATTCAGTAGTTTTTAGTTGGGGGTCCTGTGAGCGAAGCAAGGATTGTCCTCTGTCGTCATCTTGGTAAAATCTCTCCAAACTACAATTTTCAATGAAAATCTTTCAGAGAAAGACAATAAACTTCTTGTCCAAACAGCTAAAAGAAGAATGAAAACGGTCATAAAAGAAAAACAAAAAGCAGTTTTAAAATAAGAAAAAAAGGAAGAAAATTAGAGTATCTGTAAAAGATACCACAGGAGTCCCCAAATAGAGTTGAGAAGTTACTAGATTGGAAGGGTCGGTCTCCAGTGCAAATGAGGAAAAAAAACTCCTTTGAGACACATCATTGTCTGTTTTCAGAAGTTCATTAGTAAAGTGATCACTCTAAAAAGCTTCTAGAGAGGAAAACCTTCCAATGGACAAAGGATCAGGTGTCACAATGGCCTCAGAGATCTTAAAAATGATACTGGAAGGCAAACGAGCAATACCTTGACAATTCAAAGAAAATAATTCCTACCTTAGAATTTCCATCCAGGCTGTCAAATCAATCTGCGAGTGGATAGCATTTTCAGGTAGCGTTTTTGAGAGTTTCAAAGTCTCAAAAGTAGACCCATGCACCTTTCTTCAAGAATCTACTAGAGGTTATACTCTGGGAGGTCTGAGAGGAGGAGAAAACTCAGAAAAATATATTTCTAGCCAAAAAGCAAAGCCTTCCAGAAGAAACATCTAAGTATCTAAGAGAACCTCAGCGTGATTACTGTGCAAAGGTCCAATGAATACCCAGTCCAGCCTGGAATACGGGGACTTCAGAAGAGATGAATTCAAGATGGTTGGGGAAGAAACTAGTAATTAATCTGTTGTCCTTATTCTTAGGAAATGTATAGTTACTGCAGAAATTTTGGAGTTGAATTAATGGTAAGTAAAAAGAAAAACTAAGCAAATGACTCACAGCCAGACAATTATTTATTCCAAAGAAGGGAAATCATATTTATATGAGAAAGAAAATAAAATGTAAATGAGTGGGAAGTCGACGAATTTTTAAAAAGGAGAGAAAATATAACCTGGTTCACTATGAGATCTTGTTATAAGTAAATGTCTGTCATTACAACAGAGTAAATACTGAAACTGATTTCTCTCCAGCGGTGATTGGATACGATGCTTTGGATGTCTAAAGACAGTGATGAGGAGAGGAAGTTAAGCTCTGCGTATATACTGTTTGTGTGTGTGGTTGATTGCAAAAATGGCCAGGATTCTCTCTCTATATACCTTTCACTAAGCGACTTTATAGCATCTCCTGTCCAGAAGCGGAGTCTATTTCTCCTCCCCGCAAATCACATTGGCCATGTGAGAGAATGAGTTGGCAGTACCAGAAAGTGTGTTCTGAGCCTGGGACCTCATGAGCCTCAAATGCTTCTGTTTACACCATTAGAACCCTGTCCACACTCTGCATGGACAAGCCCATCCTAGCGGCCGAAAGACCAAATGAAAAGCCGCTTAGGCCTACCAGTGTGCAGCCAGCCCAGCCTGCATGACTACAGATGGGAAGAACCTCAACCCAGACTAGACAGAATATCCAGCTTGGCCCAGCCCAGCTCAAATTGCTGATCCACGAATTGTGAGTAAATGAGTGGGTGCTTTAAGCCAATATGTTTGGGGGTCATTTGTTATGCAGCAAAAACTAAATGATACCATGTGTACATATACATGGGCATCTACAGGAAAGTGTTAAGGCAATAAAACTAAGCTATTGTGTCTATAATGGGGAATCAATACAAGCATCTAAATACAAATAATCAAGCAACAAAAGAAAAGCATGTTATTTACAAACACGGAGACAAAAACCAGTGAATAGATTTTAAAGTGGATCCCTGGGAAGTGTAAATCAGGGGGCGGGAGGGAATAGAGTAGGGGACCGTACTTTTTCATCATTGGCTTTGTGGAATTGTTGGATTTGTAAAATTTATCAACACACTTCATTTTGATTAAATTGCAAATGAATTGGAAGCAAAGAAAAACAACTGAACTTCCAAGTCTTTGACAGTCAGCTGGTGGAGAGCGTCTGCCACTGCCAACCAGTAATGTGTTCAACACACGCCCTGGTGGTTAGAGGGATTACTGCTCAGACATGGCCACCACCAACTCACTTTTCCCTCTTGATTAGTATTCAGTCTGCATGCTTACATACTTGTGGGGAGCTCACAGTGGGAGAATTGACAAAAAGCACATGGAAAAGTTGGACGCAGCATCTCGGACACTGCAGGTGTCCACCAAGGCAGGAGTCTCCACTCTAACAGAGTCAAGTAAGGACTGCAAACATCAAAAGTCATGGAAAGTTGGCTGCACCCAAGCCAGGCATGGAAAAATTGGTCGTTAAAAATTAGTCTGTGGTAAGCTTGTTGAATTGGCATGGGTAAAAAGTGGAGCAGATCACCCTTTTCAACATGGTGACGTGGCACTGTAAAAACAAACACACCACACACACACACACACACACACACACACACACACACACTCACACTCCATGGCCTTAGTCAAATGATCTCTCTCTTCCCAGATATGGCTCTTTGTGCTTTAAGTGTTGTATTTCTTTGTGATTACTGTTTTCAAGTGTGTTTCTTAAACTCCCTCTCCCATGCTAGGCTGGGAAGAAATACACAGTATTTAGAAAAGGTACAGCAGGTAAAACTAAGATAGTTCAGCTTGGTGTTTGGTAGGATAGGCTAGGGAATACCTCAGTCATGAAAATCCCAAATTAACAACTCAGGCCTCTGTTACCAAAGTTGGGTCTTCATGGACCTTGGCTATCAAAGTCTTTCAAAGACCCAGATCCAGGCTGACCCCTGGATCCCTTCCTCCTAAAACTGCCCAGAAGGGATGTTTCGCATCTTCTCATATTTCATTAACCTTTTTTACATGGCTGCTTCTAAATTCAAAAGGTAGGGAAATGCATCCCTACCACATATGCAGAAAGAGAACCGGAACGTTGTGGCATCTTTGGCTCAATCTGGGATTCTCTGACGTCCAGCACTGTATGTCACATAGAATATAAACTAGCTTCTTGTACTTTTATCTAAAGTACAGGAACTTTTCCTAGATGAGTTTTACTCCAGAAAAGTGTTATACTTTAGAGGCAAATGAATCTGCCTGAGGGGGCAGGGCCTGGGAGGTTATATGAGGTACGAAAGTTATGTAAAGTGATGTGGTTTCCTTTTTTTCTTTCTGCGGTTTAATGATGCAGCCCAGTATTTGCAAACCAATCCTGGCCTTCCTCAAGTGGTTTCTGTAACAAGATAATTTTCTTTTGCCCGATCACTAACCGATTTAGTTTTGCTTGCAAGTGGAGCTTTATTTTTGCCTAAATTTTGAAGATTATAAGTTTAAGGAAACACCACTTTCTGCCTACTTAAGAAGTATAGTTGCCTGGACATAAACATGCAAGTACAGGAGTGAGAATTCTTCATTTTTCTAAATCTCAAAGCCACAGTGGCATTTTGAGGAGAGGTGAAGGTGAACAGAGCCTGCAAATATGGAGGCTCAAGAAGTTTGCAGAGGAGGTAACACAAGTGGGGAAGGAGTAGGGCAAATTTTCATCTTTGGGTGCTACGGAAGGAAACATTTCCTTGCAGTTATTTGGAAGGAAATTCATCGGTAAGCACAGGCCTTCTCTCTTGCATAAAGTTGGAAATCAGACCCTTGGATCCAACAACTTTAAATACATTGTCCATCAAATGCAACTACAACTGTACCCCCTCCCTGAAGTCTAAGCAACAAGAAAGCTGAAATAACTGGAACCCTGTATTGTGCTGGAGTAAGAAAAAACACGTTACAATTATGTCCATTGAAATTAGGCAGCCCATGAAAAGAAAAACAATTTCTAGAACATTCCAGAGGTAGGACTGTCTTCAGCCAGTTTCCTAAGGTCTCTAAAACACATGGTACATCCAGGCAGAAATAAACTTCACTGTGATGAACCACTTCCCCAACTTGGCACTCTTGAACTCGTGTCTTTATTACAGAGTATTTCAACCAATATGGATTGCAAATAATATGCTCCTTTGTAACAAGTGATGGAGGACCTTTGAGATCTGTGAATAATTGTTTGAATATGCATGCCTATGAGTAGGTACCATGAGCTCGATACCATCTGTTAAGGGTTCTGAGAGTATCCTTCTATTCTTGCTCCCTAACATGCTGGCAACATGAGAACCATCTGCAGGAGTCTGTTCTTTTGCCACACCATATATGTGGGCTGCTTCTGGTGCTTTATGTTGCAAATGGCAGTTTATGTTACAAATGGCAATGTATTGATTATAGATTACTATGTGATATATATTCCACATAGAGATTTGTAGGTTATTCACTATTTCATGTAAGCTCTTGTTATACTTTGTTAATTTTATTAATTGATTTCCCTAGGTCAGTTCCTAGAAAACTGTATTTTTTTTTATTGTAGTAACACTGGCTTATAACAGTGTGTATGATTTAAGGTTCACATCTAGACCTCAACACATCACCACATTTGGTCAGATGTATGTTGCCACACTACATTTACCACCAAACCACCCATAATGCTCCACCAGATGTGATTGACTTTTTGGGCTGGTGATTCTTTGTTTTGGGGGTCAGACTGCCCTGGGTATTTATATATAAAGTTCAGTGGCATCACAGGCTTCTAACAACCTAGCAGCACCTACTCTCTCCAGTTGTGACAAATAACAACAACATACATGTCTCCAGATATTTCCAAATGTCCTGTGAGGGTCCAGATTCTCCTTATTTGAGACCTGTCAGGCTAGACCATCACTGTCCAATGAAGAGAATAATGCACGGCCTAAGTGTGAGCTACAGAAGTAATTTTAAATTTTCTAGTAGTTACACTAAACAAAATGAAAAAGATACTAGTAGAAGAAATTATAATATTATTTTTATTTTGGGCCTCCCTGGTGGCACAGGGGTTAAAGTCAGCACTACCAAACTATGGGCAGCCACTGCAGCCTGAGTTCGATCCCCTGCCAGGGAGCTACCCACATGGCGCAGCAGACCTCTTCTGTCTCGCCTGCTGCTCCCCTCAGCAGTGTATTTCGTCCATCTGCCTGTTCTATTCCCCACTCTGTCTCTGGTAATCCTCTCATAACCCGTACCTCTGGCCTACACCCCAATTCTTGTACGCATAAATTTAAATAAATAATCTTTAAAAATATGTATTTTTATTTAGCTTAATATATCCAAAATATCATTTCAACATGAAAAAAATATTTAAAAAAATTCCCAAGTTATTTTCCAAACTATTTTGGTGTGTAGTAAATCCTTGAAATCTAGAATATATGTTACACTCACAGAAATCTCCATTTGAACAAACCTCACTTCGAGGGCTCGGCAGCCACAGTGGGTAGTGGTTATCTGTTTGGACAGTGAAGGTCTACATGGCTGTTATGGACTGTGTGTGTTCCCAACCCAAATTCATATATTGAACCCCTATTCCTCAGTGATATTAGGAGATAGCACCTTTGGGAAGTAATTATTTTAGATGAGGTCACGTGAGTGGAGTACCCCCCACCCCCGCACCCACCATGGGATTAGCGTCCTTACAAAAAGAGGAGAGATGAGAGGTTACTCTTTCTTCCATGCAAGGAACCGACAGCAGACTCTGTAAACCTTCAAGAGGACCTGTAGCAGACACTGCATCTGCTGGCACCTTAATCTTGGACTTGCAGGCTGCAGAACTGTGAGAAATTAGGGTTTGTTGTTTAAGCCACCCAGCCATTGTATTCTTTTTTTTTTAATTTTATTTTTATAATCCCTATACAATTGCAACCCCTTTATTTTGACCCCAATCCCTCCCCCCTCCCTCTACCCCCCACAGAGTGTCTCTGGTCATAGTTTTTTGTTGATTTTGATTTTCACTTTCTTATAGTTATTCATTTTCCTAGTCCCTTATTTAAGTTTTCTAGATTCCTGCTATGAGTGAGACCATCCGGTATTCTAACAGCCCTAACAGCCCGAGCAGACAAAGACAATGGCTTAGTTTTTTTTCCAGTATCTCCTGCAAAATGCCTCCAGGCTTTGCTTGCTGGTAATTTGGATGCTGCATTTCCTTGTCTTCCTAACTAGATTGGAAGTTTTAGAAAGGCAGTACCATACCTGTTCTGCACACAAATGAAAATCCATTGGCTAGCCTAGTGCTTGACACAAAGTCCACCCCCATAGTGGGATGAGTATCACCTTGCATGATGCCTTCTCTCTGTCCACTGTTGTCTTGCTGAAGTCATAGAAAGGGCAGACAGAAAACAAGCTTCCTACTTACTCACTTCATGCCAATTTGAAAACCAAAGCTAGAACTGTATCCTGTTCTTTGATTTATCAAAAAATTATATTCAGGATTCATTTGACTATTAAATGCATTCTATGAAACAGCCAATATGCTGATTACCAATTTATCACAATGCTGCATTAATTAAAATTCCTTACCAAGCTTTCTGGAGGAATAGTAAATTTGTGATTTTGTTGTTTTGTTTCGTTGTAATTTGTTTTTGAATGAGTCCTGTGGTAACACCAGTTAATAGAACTTTGTGTGCAACAAAGAGGATCAAAGAAACCTGGATATGGGCCTTTCCTGTAAAGAGGCTTTTCTTCCTCCAAGACTACCATTGACAGAAGTGTAAATTCTGTAATTCTGGGTCACAGAATAACACTTGAACGGGAGTCAGTGTATTTGGATCTGTTTCTCATTTGGTGCAAAGATTCTCTCTCTCTATCTCTCTCTGGGTGTGTGTATATATATATATAATATATATATAATAAATACATATAATATATGTATACTCTATATTTTTTTTTCCTTTGTGTTGGGTCATTCATGAATCTTGCCCTGACAGCAGTCTCCACAAATACTGATAAGATGATGAGTAATACACCCCTGGCCCAAATCTTTTCCCTTTCATTCTAAAACAGAATGATTTTGAAATCTTCTAATGCCATCAACCTTCTAAATCTGCAAGACTATCATAACACTAATGGGACAGGAAATATGGAAAATGGAAATGCAAAATCTAAAGAGGGTTATGAGAATCAGGACACTTCTAAATAGGAAATAAAAAGTAATAAGGAAGTAAATCAGGCACTTGATTAGTAAATATATTGTTTTTTCTGGACAAAGAAGTCAAAAAGGACTCTTCCTCCAGAGATACTGCTTTATTAGCTCTGATAGGGGTCCTGACTGTAGAATGATTTTAAGTTTTATGCATGACATTGATGACAAAAACTTTATTGGGGAGCCAGAAGCTTAATTTACTATGTAAATTAAAAGAGACTTACGTGATATGAAGATGTATCCTAAAATCCTTTGTTTTATTCTTGTGAGCCCTTCTTTAGGCAAATATGCTATCTAGGGATGGGTAACATTCTGGACATAAATAGAGGGCTAAATAAATATTTTGAGCTCAAAGTCAAGATAGCTAGCTTTGATTTTATCCATTATGGGCAATCTGTTCTTAAACTAATTCTTTATTCTTGTGTTCAGTTTTTCTACCTGGAAAACAGATTTTATAAGAAATGACACTTCCTTTATGTGGATTGAAAATGTAATTTGAAATATATTTGGGCTGGACAAGATACATTAATGAAAAGTGCAACTGTTATTTATTGGTATATAAAAGATGAGAATTGCTTCTCAATATTTTCCTAAACATCTTCTTACTACTTTATTCATTGGTAGAATGTCCCTTTTACTCTTTCTGTGAGACATCATAGGAAGACTCGGTCTGAAGGAGTTGTACACCAACAGTGCAATCTCAGATACTTAATAGAAATAGGCACAAATACATCATTTCTTTAATCTCAAGATGTAGAATCTTAAATTAACATAAAATTAGTTCCATAAAAATGTTTCATAGTATTTTTTTAAAACTAAATCCTTTTTCTTCTTTGAATTGTATTTCCCATTTAATTTATATAACCCAAGTGCCCAAAAATAGATGACGGATCAAGAAGATGTGGTAATATACACCATGGAATATTACTCAGCAATCAAAAAAGATAAACACATGCAGTTTGCAGCAACAAGGATGGGCTAGAAGGGATCATGCTCAGCGAAATAAGTCAGAAAGAAAAAGAAAAATACCGGATGGTCTCACTCATAGCAGGAATTTAGAAAACCTAAATAAGGGACCAGGAAAAAGACTAATTAATACAAAGCAAAAATCAAAATCAACAAGCAACTATAAACCAGAGACACACTAGGGTGGGTAGGGGCAGGCAGAGGAAGGATTAGGGCCAAATTAAGGGGGGTGCAATTGTATGGGGAATATAACCAAAATGAAAAGGCATACATTGTGCAAAAATGAAAAATGATGTAACAATTAATATAACATAAAATATTAAAAAATAATTTATAGAAACTTAAAGCACTAAAAGTATTCTTTGGTTAGTATTTTCTAAATGATAGGGCTAATTTCATTGAGATATAAAAGAAAACTGTGGTTAATAACTAAGTATGAAAACATGGCTAGTTAGAATTAATCTGCATATGTAAACTTAATTAATGTTTATTTTATTCAAATTGGGTAATCTGCATAAAATTTGAAGGGTATTTATTTTATGGCATGTTTTCATTTTGTTAAAGCTCTGATACTTTATGAATATCACAATGGCTCCAAACAGTTATTATTCTGAGATAATCAGGCTGTTTATAATGATCGCTCAAATTTGTGGAGGATTTATTTTCATGAATAGCCGTTACTATGTAGTGGGTTTAGGATTTGTCTTGCAAGACAAAGGGAAAACACATACCTATCTATATAAAATCTCAGTGATCTAGAAAGAGGTGCCCTAGTATCACCCACCACTGGCATGTTTTGACAATAGGGGACTTCTCAGATGGGTTTTTTTTAATCTAGTATGAGAAGTAGCAGACATGTGGAAACCATCTCAGATGCAAGTCGGCACCATATGCCTCTTGTAAAATACCACCCTCCGAGGCAGTGGAACAGAGCTCTTATTCCCGTCTCAGCCCTGTTTCCTGCAACTTCTGTGAACTCACAGAACTTGGGGGACGTGTGCCACTTCCTGGACTAGACGTACTACCATCTGGGTGCCAGAGTCAGAAGCCTGGCGCTGCAACCACCCTTTCATCTGCCACATTCCCAGGGATTCACCACCCACAGGGCGAGTCTAGCCACGTAAGTCACCTCACTGGTTTTCCATTTCTCTTCAGAAGATAAATAAATAACGGGGAGCGAGAAGAGTCCACTCCCAAACCTCCAAGGCTGCTTCTATTTGCTCCCACATCCTGTGTTAAAAATGCCTTAGGCTGACTTCCCAGATCACCTGTAATTCAGCCCCACCCGGCCACTTTCTTTCCTTAACTAAGTTGGCCTCACCGATCCATGAACAGACCGTGGTCTTTGCCTCTGTCTTTATGGTTGCTTCTCCCAGCTACCCTTCCAGGGGGCCAGCCCAAGTCTCAAATCTCACAGAAGTCCTCCCTGATTCCTCCAGCTCAAGCCACTCTCCCTCCCTCCTAACCTCCCATTCTCTTAAACAGGCATTTAGAACCTGAGTATGTGCTAAAATGCATTGTCCTCTGATTATTTCATCTGTTAATTTTAGTTCTCCAATTAAAGCTCAAAGGAGCTTTAATTAAAGAACAACTTTTTAAAAAAATATTCATTTATTTATGCATACAAGAATTGGGGTACAGGCCGGAGGTGTAGGGGGTGAGAGGATTCACCAGAGACAGAGTGGGGAACAGAACAGGCAGACTGACTGAAATACACTGCTGAAGGGAGCAGCCGGCAAGACAGGAGGAGAGGTCTGCTGCACCTTGTGGGTCACCTCCCTGGCCGGGGATCGAACTCATGCTGCAGCGGCTGCAGACAGCTTCATAGTGCTGCGTCTTAACCCCTTGCACCATCAGGGAGGCCCTAAAGGATAACTTTTATGACTAATGTCTGTATACTAAGCGCCTTCCTCTTTCCTAAACTGCTTTCTCTTTCCTCCAGTAACTGTCAGAGTGTTAAGTCCATAATAGGTGTTCAATAATTCATAGACTCTTAAGAGTTGGGACTTTTAAATCCCGGTAATGGATGGGCAATTTTTGGCTCTTTTTTCCTCCCTCCCTCCTGTCTCTCCTTCCCTCCCATCCACGTTCATGCAGAATTGAAATCACTCACTCTACCTACAGCTTTTATTTTGCTCTTCTAACAAAGGTTCTCAAGCACCTACTGGGAATCAGGTCTTGCTAAAGTCTGGGGATATAAAAGTGACTAATATCTCGCTCAGTCTCTTGGGAAAGACAAACCAATAAGCATGGTACAACGCAAAAAAAAAAAAAAAAAGTGCTGGAGGAAGGCTGAAAATTGCTGAGAGAGCACCTGCCTCTCTGTGAGGGTCGCAGCTTTGCAGGCCTATAAGGTCAAAGCAGATCGTTACTCAGACTTAACTAGCATTGATCCATTTGTGAAGATCTACTGCAGAAATCTTAGAAGGGTAATGACTACGGTTGACTGAAAATCATACAGGAAGTTTGCAAATTATGTGCAGCTGCACCCTAACAGTTCAATGCTAAGAATGTTCTTTGAAACTTTGGAACACCTTTTGCTAATTCAAACACAGTTTTGCATAGTGATTATGTCCTTGGGCCAGCACATAAAAGCCTATTATATCCACTATGTACCTAAAGTTTAGCAACACATAATAGTAATACTATAGATCCTAACCATGTGCAAATGGATTTTATCAGAAAGCAACTCAGTTCCAGCTTTGTACATCAGGAACCATGGCCTGCCTCTCCCACCTGCTCCCCCACCCTACATTACAGAGGAGGCGAGGGTATCTTCTTTCCTTCCCCGATTCCATTCATTTTATGACATTGGGATAAGTAGTCATCTAATCTCTCTCACAGCCTGGGGCTCAAATTCTCAGGAAGAGTCAAAAAACATGGGAGAAGATTAAGAGAGCTCTGTGCACATGCCCACATTTTCTCCTTCTTATGTAGTAAAATAAGTCATGGGACAAAAGATTTGGGGACCATATTCTCTGTTTTACTTTTTTAAAAAAAAATTATATATTTTTTATATCATTGCTCATTTTTAGACAATGTTTGCTTCTCCCCCCCACTCAGGTGGAGTCCCCATAGAGTTTCCTTCCCCAATGCACCCGTGCACCATCACCTCAGTCCCCTGTGCTCCTCCCTCCTTCCCTCTGATCCCTCTCCCTCCTGTTCCCCTGCAGGATGTCTCTGGTTTATAATCATCTGTTTTTTTTTTGTTTTGTTTTGTTGTGTTTTGTACTGTTATTTCTTTCCCTGATGTCTTATTTGGTTCTCCTATATTCCTCCTATAAGTGAAACCATCTGCTATTTTTCTTTTTCCTTTTGACTTATTTCACTGAGCATAATTCCTTCTAGCTACATCCACATTGCTGCGAATGGCATGAGTTTATCATTTTTGTTGCTGAGTAGTATTCCACTGTGTATATATAACACATCTTCTTGATCCAGTCAACTGTTTTTGGGCATTTGATTAGTTTCCAGGTTTTACCTATTGAAAATAGTGCTGCAATAAACATATGGGGTACAGGTGTTTTTTTGAATCAGTGTTTTTTGTGTGGGGACCATATTCTTTTTTTTTTTTTAAAGATTTATTTATTTATTTACAAGCATTGGGTATAGTCAGAAGCTCGGGAGGGTGAGAGAATTCACCAGAGCCAGAGTGGGGAACAGAACAGGCAGACTGATGAAGTACACTGCTATGGGGAGCAGTGGGCACAGCAGGAAAGGACTGCGCGCCGTGTGGGACCCTCTTCAGGTGGTCAGGGATCGAACCAGTGCTGGAGAGACTGTGGGCAGCTTTGCAACCCAGCACTCAACCGCTGCACCACCAGGGAGGCCCGGGGACCATATTCTTGATAGAAGAGGCAATCTGGGAGATGTCGCTTTGTCACCACTTCTGTAATGTCTAAGACATTTGATCTCTCCTTGTGTGATTGAGAGGATTATCCATAAAGTCCAAATGTATCTCTATCTACTTGTGGAGTAATGACAGTTGTCTCAATAAATAGCATTTATTGAGAGCTTACTATTAATATTAGATACTATCAGATATTAGCATCGATGGCTACTATTCTAAACTTAGTATATTATCACTTTGAATTCTCACCACCATACAAGATACTATTCAGGCCAATTTGCAGATGAGAAACTGAGACTTAGAAGGTTAAGTAAGGTCACTTAGTAAATAAGTGACAAAGCTGGCATTCAGACATGGCAGTCTGAAGCCAGCACCCAACATTCTGGCTTTTGGTGTCTGTAGAGCAGCAGAACAGACATTTAAAATCAAAACTGTCTTAAAACAAATGCTGGCAATGATGTGGAGAGAAGGGAACTCTCGCACACTGCTGGTGGGAGCACAAACTGGTCCAATAACTATGAAAAGCTGTGTGGAAGTTCCTCAAACTACTAAAAATGGAGCTACCATATGACCCAGCAATTCCACTCTTAGGAATCTAGCCAGAAGACACATAAACATTAATTTGAAAGGAAAACCGCACACCTATGTTCATTGCAACACTATTTACAGTAGCTAAGATAGGATAACAACCCAAATGCCCAAAAGCAGATGATTGGGTCAAGAAAATATGGTATATATTCATGATGGAATACTATTCAGCAATGAAAAAGATAAACTCGTGCCATTTGCAGGAACTTGGGTGGAGCTGAAAGGGATCATGCTCAATGAAAAAGCGAGAAGAAAAAAAGAAAAATATCAGATGATTTCACTTATAGAAGGGATATAGAGAAACCAAACAGAGTCAAAAGAGACAAAACTTGTAGACAAATATAGAGCTAAGGCTTAAAGCAGGGGAGGGGGAGAAAAGGGATCAAAATGGGTGGGACGAACAGAAAGGACTAGGGGGAGGGTTCACAGGTGATGTGTTAGTAAGATACTTACTGGTCTACACCTGAGGGGGGAAATCAAATACTGTACAAAAATGAACAACAACATAAAATTTTCTTTAAAGTAATAAAAGGAAAAAAAGAAAAGATTAAAAAAATCGAGGCTGCCTTAAAAATTTGGGACCCATGTCTCAGGCAGTTTCCAATAGGTGTGCAAAAAACAGGGACAAAAGGTCCCTTGTGCAAGCATAGGAAAGGCAATGTGGGGGGCTAAGAGGACAGCTGATAGGCTAACACTGTCTATCACTGCTCCCTCCGGCCCTCAATTGCCATGCCCCCCAATACACACACACACATACACACACACACACTCTTACACTTCTGATGTCCACTGAATTCAAAGCAACCCCCTTTCTGTTCTGCCCCCTTTGGGCTGCTCTGAAACTTCAAGTTTGGCTTGCATTGCTCTTGGAAATTAGGATTCTTTTCTTTTTTGATTCCACAGTTCTCTGGTGTTGCCATCCTTACTGCAGACAGATTGTGGTTTGGAGCTTCTGCTGTCCCTGCCCTCTTTCGTCTGAAACTGCAAGCAGGGACAGAGATGGATTCATTAGATAGTAAAAAACCAACAGCCGAGATTCCTTGTTTCTGTAAAACCCCAGCCTCAGGGTACCACTGAGGACTGGTTTCCAGAAGGCAGGAAAAGCAGCATTCAGAGGCTTTTGGAAAGTGGGGCTGTGGGTGGGTGTGGAGTGAAGCTGGGGGGTGGTGTGGTGGAGAAGTGAGGACAGGGGACTGGACAGCTGCCCTAGGTCAGCTCCTCTGCAAGGAACTGAGGTAAAGTGGCCCAGGGAACCGCACTGGCTTGCACTAAATTTTTTTTCCTTCACCAAATTCAAATGACTCATTGAATTTTCAAAACCGAGACTCACAGTTGAGAAGCACTACAGCAAAATCAGGATGACTGTTCCTCTCAATAGCACTTTTGCTAACCTCTTTTTATTCCATCCAAATGATAGGATCTGTGGTCATCTCAGCTGCCCACTCATCACTTGTGGTTTTATGCTAACTTCAGATTTGTGGGATAATTTTAGATCTAGATTGTCCTGAGTTCATGAATTTAAAGACCGTCAGTAAATGCTTTACTTCTAGTCCAGGCCAGAAAGAAAGTAAAATAAGACCTGTACAAAATAAAAGTAAATGACAAGATAGAATTTAAGAAACAATATTTTAATTTCTCTAATTCACCTCCCTTCACTTTTTCTTGCTTCTTCCTCTCCTTTCTAACCCTTCCTTTTTTTTTTTTTTTTCCTTTTCTTTCATTCCTGTTGGCAATGATTATTGCCAACCTGTAGAGAAATGAGTTGTCTCAGGAGCATTAAATATTATGGCTCTGATAACAGCAGAAGATGAACAGGGAATTGGGTCATAATTTTATACAGCTGAGAAAGAATTCCATTGAGAGCTAGATAATATTAGAACAGAGGAATCCTGAGGTGATAATGGGAATTGTGCTCAGGTGACCTTGAACGCCCAAAGAGTGTCTAGCAAAGAAAAACTGAAGTTGATGACTGCCTTTTGTGTGGCAAAAAGGGGAAAGAGTATTCATTTATTTACTGCACCAAAAATTGCTCTGTCCCTGATCAGCCACTGGGCAGAGTGTTGGAGTACAGGTCACCCCAGCACTGAATTTTTGGGGATTCCACACCCTGCTTCTATACAAAATGAGTGAGAATTTGAAAAGCATTATGGAAAACAAGAACCAAATGATTCTTCTGCTCACCTGAGAAACCATTCCTCTCTTCTGAAACTTGAGCTAATTGATCTTATTCTGGCTTAGGAAGTTTTGGTAACTGTGGTATGGAACCGGAAGACATACTTTAGGTTTGTACACAGAATCAGTGTATAGAAAGGGAGTCCAGTGGAAATATATCCAAATGAGCTGGAATCTCTGACATAATACCTACATTTTGTTCAGTTCATATTTACCATGTAGCTACACCGGCTACATATTGTAGCAAATAAGAACTGGGGCTACTTTTTAAGGAATCATCAGTGTCTTCTGGTCCCAAGTAAAGGTGTAAGACTGGGCCTACCTGGTGGCACAAGGGGTTAAGCACTGCACTACGAAGCAATCCGCAGCCACTGCAGCATGAGTTCAATCTCTGGCCAGGGAGCTACCCACATGGCACAGCCAACCTCTCCTGTCTCACCCGCTGCTCCCCTCAGCAGTGTACTTCAGTCAATCTGCCTGTTCTGTTCCCCAGTCTGTCTCTGGTGAATCCTCTCACCCCCCATACCTCTGGCCTGTACCCCAGTTCTTGTGTAAAGGTGTAAGACTGTCATGTGACATGGGAGATGGACAAGGGACCTGCACCCGAAGAGTGAACGAAACGATCTTCGTATATGTCCGTGTTTGTAATTGGAACCAATTCAAGGCCGAACCTCTATTTTGTTTCTTGACTAGTGGCAGGTAACCTTAAAAAAAGAATCAGATAATTAATGGAGGTAAAATAATACAAAATTAACAATCACAGGGACCACTTTAAGGGAAACTTCCTCCCCAGGCGCCTTGATTTGTGGATTCTGCAGCTGTTTTCCCATTGCCAAAAGGTAATTAAGAGGTGATAATGATATGTATGCTCCCTTATCAAAGTCATTAACACATTATTATTGTTGGAGGAGGCTAGCAATGGCATGGTCGAGGAGATGCTGCT
Organism: Talpa occidentalis; assembly: GCF_014898055.3. Lineage (NCBI taxonomy): Eukaryota > Metazoa > Chordata > Mammalia > Eulipotyphla > Talpidae > Talpa > Talpa occidentalis. Next base: position 10,924,807 of record NW_023602073.1, read on the forward strand.
TTAGGCAAAAAGTCTTTATTAGTCTACCAGGGATTTCTGCTGTGATGGAGAAATTACAGTTTGGGGATGAATTAGCAGGTTACATTTTCTGTGACTCTTGAGAGTGTTTCCCCCAAACCTTGCAGGTTTCTGAGAACCCCCAGGGCCATTCTGACTCTCAGTTTGACCTACGAATTTCCTCCTTTACAAGCTATTTTCTTGGAGTCAGGGATGGTATATCTTGTAGCCACTAAATTACACATCTCTTGCACGTGAATATTTGGCTCAAATCCCATCTCTTCATGGTGCTTTCTCTGAATTTATGGTCGGATAAAGACACGACAAATTCTCCAACACCAGTTGGTTGTCTTACTTTGGTTGGCAAGTGCTGCTGTGCACAAATACTCAGATTGTGATCCAAAAGTTGTAATTCATCTCTTAAATGTCTTGGAGAGAACACGGGAGTGTCTACTTATGTAACTTTTTCACTCTTGAAAAAATTGAAGAGTCAGAGGAACTCAGCTTGATCCTGAAATCTTCCAGGCTTTGTTTGGTTAGAAAATAGTCTGATTTTTCTCAAATGTGTTTAATCTGTATTTTTTTCTTACATTTTTAAAAGGGCAGGTTTATTATCAAAAGAAAAAGAAAAGGCCAGGCACCTGCGTTGTCACAGGCGGGCAAGAGAGCTGTGTGTATGATTCTCGAAGGCAGAAATGTATCTCATTTGTTAACCATAAGCCTCCTTGGAGGTAGAGTTATGGCAGTTTAATATTTTTTAATAACTGCATATTACCAAATGACCACATGCATTTAAAAACATCAAATATTACTAAAGGGCTTTTTAACAGAGAGGAAAAAAAACTCATAGCAATACTCCTAGCCCACCCTTTTTACCACCAGTCCCTGAAAGTAGCTATTTTAAATTGATTTTGCAATTTCTTTTGTCATTTACCACCATTTTTCTAAGCCCTATATCTAACCCCCTGGATCATTATTTAGTGACTTGTTATAGTTGAGGAGAACTTAAGTCTCCTATCCCACAATATTGCTTCCTCTTGTTCCCCTTTTGGTTAAATCAATATTCAGGGTTTATATTATTATAACTATGTAAATAATGTTCTCTACTGAGCTAACACTACACTATAATTACCTTTCCTTTCTTGTACAACTTTTGTTTTTCTTGGAGTTAATAATTGCCTTGCTTTTTCATCAGCCTGGCTTGGTATATCTCTATCCTAAGTTCTGCCACGACTTCCAACAATCTCTCCAGAACTTTCCACCCAATGATATAGAGCAAATAATCAGTAAAGACCTCCTCCCTAGGACTCTTTTCTACCTTTTCCTAAGTTGGGCTGATTTTTCTTTTGGTCCACTATACCACTGTTATCCCAGGGTCATCATCTTGCTGATTCTCTTCACTTCTTATGTTGAAGTCTTTCCTTTCCCGTTCCCATGTTTTCCTCTTCTTGCTTTATTCCCTCATTTTGGTGGAGGCACACCCTTCCTGAGAAAGGGTGCATGTGAGGTGAATTCACCAAGAACTTTCCTGCCTGAAAATATCTTTATTCTACCCATGCATTTATTTGGTAATTTAGCTGAGAATTGAGTTCTAAGTTAAAAATAACCCTGACTCTGAATTTAAAGACATTGCACCATTATCTTCAAGCTTCCATACTTTCTGTTTGCAAATTCAGTGTCATTCTGATTCCCTATGATTTTTTCTCTGAAGTTCTGAAATTTCAAAATGATACTCCCTGGTTGAGGGTCTCTTCTTACTTATTGTGTGGGTATTCAGTGTTCCCTTGAATTGAAAGACCCATCTCTTTTGGGTTTATGATATTTCCCAATTCCCCAATTTCTCCCATGAACCTCTTATTGGTCAAGCATTGACTTTTCTTGTCAAAGTAATGCTTACTTTGTCAACTTTCTGGAAGATATACTTTCTGGAAGAATGCTTTCTTTGTTCTACTTTCTGGAAGATTTTATCTACTTTATCTCCTAAACCTTCTATTGATTTTTTTTATAAAAATATCACAGCACATAATTTTAATTTCCATGGAATTTTTCATCCTCCAGGATTGTTCCATTTATTTATATATACATATATATATATAAAAATGTATATTGTTCCATTCATATACACACACACACATATAGCAACAATATATATTGTTCCATTCTTTTATCTATGACATCTATTCTTGGTGCTGTTTCTTAAATGTTATGTTTTTTTAACTTACCTGTGGAAATTTATCGTACTTTATTTGAAGTATTGTCTCTCTTTCCTCTGATTTCCTTGTTTTCTGTTTGCTTGTTTTAGCTTTGTTTTCCATGTTGGAGGCTGTCCCTGAAAGTTTGTGATCCTTGGCTGTGAGTGGGTCACGTGTGTGTGTGTGTTTGTGTGTGTTTGTGTGTGTGTGTGTGTGTCAGTCATAGACTGAAGGATTCACTACAGAATGTTGGGGCAGTGAGTCAACATTTTTACTAGTACCCTGAATTCTACAGGTGTTTTTCTTAAAACCCCTTAATTTCTCAATAGAAGGGTCTTCCCAGAAGGGAATTATAAGCCTGATTGTGGCCTTCTGGGCAATAGATGGAAGAGGGAGAAGGCTTGGAGAGATCTATGATCAGACTTTTGCTAATAGCCTCTGTCTCTCGGGTTCCTGATCCTGACCCTGTCTGGTTCAGTTTTATTGAGAGGGTAAGTTACCTGCCTCTGGGAGGTGGAAAGTGCTGATGATAAATGGACACACAGATCTAACAGTGCCTTAGGCTGACTTTCAGTTCACCCTGCATCTCATGCCTATACCTTTTGAAGGCCCCAGACCTCAGGTGCTGAGCCTTTCCAGAGTTTTCAAGAATGACGAGCTTGTTCCTTATTGGTTGATCTCTCTGGGTGCATAGGACCAGCCTTTTCTGTTTTGCTTAAGCTGTTGTTATTCCTCAATAACTTTGATATGGCAAGCATTTGTTAATGTTTTTGCCCACTGTTATCTTACTCATTTTTGTAGATTTATATACTTTTGTGTTTTATTAACACTTGGGTAGGTTTCCAGAGGGAATGGATATACATTGAATATGTACATTGAATATATGCATATTTAATGTCTCACCATTATGTGGATATGAATTTAGTAATTTGATGATTACTTAGGGGTTATAACTTATTTCCTTGTTTCTTTTTAATTAAACCCAAAATTGCTTAAAATCTTTATTGCCAATGTGGTAACTATGTCACATTTGAGAATTTTATTTTTTTAATTTTATTTTATATATTCTTTACATCATTTTTCATTTTTGCACAATATATGCATTTTCATCTTGGTTATATTCCCCATACAATTCCCACCCGCCTTATTTTGACCCTAATCCCTCCTCAAAAATCAAAATCAACAAGCAACTATAAATCAGAGACACACTACAGTGGGGGGGTATCTATAGCTTATTTTTAAGTGGCATTGGACTTTAACATAGCGATAAATAAAGAGTAGGAATTTATATAGTACATTAACACTTCATTTATTTCTGTCTTGATACCACAAAGACTGGGACTTACCTTATATGTAAGAAGTTGGATGTGCTAACCAGAGTCAGCTTTGTCTTATTCAGTTTTGTGATGACCATTCTATGAATTTGCATGACTTTTGCAAATAAACTTAAGAACAACAAAAAATAATAGAGCTGCAGTGTTCTTCTTTCCTTCAATAAACACTTTAATGACTATCTATTAAGTGCAATGAATTTCCATATGAACTGGAGATACCATAATGCATGAAAACAGAGTACTTAGCCTGGAGAGCTTCACAGACTAGGAGAGAGAAAGACTTCCAAGAGGACAGAAAAATATTAGGCAATGGTTGTCATCTTAGTTTAGAAATCTGCATCCAACACAGTGGGTATACACTATGAACCGGAAAGGTGATAAAAATTCCTAGATCATTTTTTTCTTGAGGCTCTGGCTGGTGTGAAGGTTGGAAATGGGTCTAGATAGTTATATGCATCTTTCTGTCCATCCATCCACCCATCCATCCATCTGTCCATCAAGAGGTGGGGAGAGGGCCTTGACATATCCGTGTAATCTTGGAGGCCAGGTTGAAGGTCATTCATTTCAGGGAGGTCCTGTGGCACAATATAAAGAGTATGGTGGAAAAAAAAAAAAGTGTGGTGTTTGAAGGCAGAGGTGGAGGTGAATTCCATGGATAACTATGTGACTTTAGTCAAGTCACTTGATCTCACCACCATCAAATAGCCTATTATGTCAGACTAAGACACTGATACCTAACCCACAGATTTGTTGTATTAAGTTAATCAAAGCAGGTCAAGGGTCAAGGGCAGTTCTTGACGGGAAACAGGTACAGAAAAAATGGTAGTTTATTTTTCCTTCCTTCACCTCCAGGCCGTGAACCTCTCAGAAGCAGAAACCATGTGCAATTCTGTGAAACCCAACCCTCAGCACAATGCTGGGCATGAAGTTGGCACTGAAAGTTGGTGGCTGAAAGATTGAATAAATAAAAGAATGTTTGGATTCCTTGAGTTGAGGTATTTTCTTACTACATGAATCATTATTTACCACTTTCTTCCTTTAGACTACTACTTCCTTTACTGTTTGCTGACACTAATAAACCACCATTCTTTTCTGAGCTCCTGGATTACTTGTTCTGTGGTGCTGTAAATAGAGCTAAGGAACACTAACATTATATTTAAACACCCAAATAACCCTTCCAACCCACCCTGCTTTTTTACCTTGTGGCACAGAATACAAAGAACACCTGAAATAAAAAAAAAAAAGGTGTCTGAAGCTGCAGAGTTTAGTTTAAAAGACCATTTTGGCAATCATTTCCTTTGGCAATCCCACAGATAAGAGTGTATTTGGCCTTGAGGGTCTTCAGGACAGTCAAAGTCTAGAGGAGGGGTCCTCTGTTTTTTCTTCCACCCACAGAGCTGGGCTGAAACTTTTTCCAGTTGTATCTTCCATTTATGATTCCATTTGAGAAGGTGGAGCATCGTCTGGCTAGACCATCCCTCATCATTTTCTAGCTTGGACAATTACATTCGATCAGGACTTTTTGTAAAAACAATGGCAGTATAACAGAACATTCCAAGTCTCAGTGCCTATGTGTTCCTTATTGTAGCAATTTGGGTGGTGACTATGGGGCCTAAGTCCCCTTTATATCCTTTCAAAACACCCTAGCTGCTATAATCAGCTTCACACACCTTAGCAAATTTTTATGCAGTTATGATTTTGTCCAGTTATGGTGGAAGTCCTTTGTGTGCTAAGACCAACACTAACCCACTCCCCCAACCCCACCCCACACACCATGTCTAGCACACGCCTTGCCCTGAGGGGACCTACTGGCCAAATGCCTTTGTCTCTTAGTGTTTCTGTCCTCCACTGAAACACCTTTGTAAATCAAACTCCCCTAGGAAGACCTCTCTAAGTTTACATTTTTTTAATTCTCTAGTATTCCTGCTGGTCATGTGTTCCCTTCACCCCAAGAGGCATCTCATCCACCACCAGGGACCTAATTGTGACTTCTAGGCTAATGCACATATGTTTCCCCTTCGTAGGAAATTCATCAGTATGTCTTTATGGCACACATCAGCTTTCTACTCTTCTGGAACTGATTTGAGGCTGCCTGGTATTTATTTACTTACCGCAGTATAATTCCCTTGACTTTAAACTCTCTCTCTTTGTCTGATCAATCTAAATATCTTCATCAATATCTTATATTTATCCGTGTACCCCCATCCCTTGACATACATAGATGCCTAGTGAATGTTTGATGATTTACCTTGATTCCCTATCTGGGCTTTGCATTAAATAAAGTCAGGTCAGAAGCACAGAGCTTTGATATGAAGATCATGCCAATCCATAGGAAGGAAGAGATTCAGCGTGTTATGCAGATATCACAGGTTTTCAGACAAAATACATTTAAAATAAAATATTAGGATACAAATACACAACATTTTAAAGTGGATTTTTATGAGGGAAATCATCAGGCCATTGCATTATAATCAGCTCAACCAGAGCATCTAAATTAGCTCACAGTTGGGTTTTTGAGGCATTTGGTGCTAAGATTATTAAAAACAAAACAAAACAAAACAAAAAAACCCTGTGCAGGCTTATAGGCCTAGAACAGAAGTTAAATCATCTTCTTCAGACAGTCTTATATAAACTCCTCATTTCTAAGAAATTTCAGACTTGTTTTTTGAAACACAGGCTAGATAATGAGGTTGTCCAGGTTCACATTATCATCAGTCCACCATGGCAAAGCCATGGGATGCGTCACTGGGTGCTGTCAAGCCCCACCTCCATGAGACAGAGGAATGTGTTACCAGGTCAAAGGCAAGGTTGGCTGCTAAGCTCTTTCACTTCCACAGAAACTTCTAGTGAATCTCTTGCCTATAATCATTTACTATGAAGCAAAAGTGTTTTTTTTTTAAAGATTTATTTATTTATGCATACAAGATCTGGGGTGCAGGCCAGAGATGTGGGATAGGGGGGTGATGAGAGGATTCACCAGAGACAGAGTGGGGAACAGAACAGGCAGATCGACTGAAATACACTCCTGAGGGGAGCAGTGGGCGAGACAGAAGTCCCCTGTGCCATGTGGGTAGCTCCCTGGCCGGGGATCAAACTCAGGCTGCAGTGGCTGTGGATAGCTTCACAGTGCTGCATCTTAACCCTTTGTGCCATCAGAGAGGGACAGCAGTAGTGTTTTATAGCCCAAATATCCCAACTCTGAGGGGTCTCCCTGAAGCCTCCAATCTGACCTCTATTTAGAACAGATCTTAAAACCACTCAATGTGGTGCTTTTTCTCCACTCAACATTTGGAAAGAGGGTGTGAAATTGACAGTGCCATTCACACTGTGAATATTTTCAAACAGTAGCTTACAATTTTGAAGCAAGCCTACTAGTCGGCAGGAATTTCTGCTCATGGTCCTTGGGATACAGAATTAGATAAAGCGGGTTGCGTGTCTGTGTTTTGAGTTTTGAAACATTCGAGTTTCCGGGCCACATTATCACAGGCTTCACTGCATTTTCAAACAACGCCCCTATAATAAATGACTTCTCCATGAATCACTGTAAGGCTTACCTGGATCATGCTCGCCTTGTTTTGCGCTCAGTAATCTGTTGCTTACATTTACAAGCCTTCTGGAGACTGTTTCTCATCTGGCTCATTAGAGTAGAACAGTTTTTCATGAAGAATTGGGTTGCTGAAGTGATGGTAATTCTTCTTCCGAAAATCTTGGCCTGGGAGTCAATTTACAAATGTATACTTTTGGCTGCGTTACTCTGGCTTGCTCTATTTATGACGGTGGGTTTTGCTTGACTTCTCAGGTCTATACACAAACATTCACATGCCTCGGTGCTTTTTATTAAACTGGTGTTTATATCCGCTAAGCCTCCCCTTAGATCCTATAATATTTAATTTAGTGAGAGAATAGAGAAACAACAGAACTTTACATGTGGCATTGAAATAGAAGTTTATTAAGAATCTCACCTTCTAGTGGTATTTCTCAAAGCAGGCCTACCTGACAGTAACCATAGCAGATGGTTCACTAAAAAAAAAAAAACAAAACGATAGACTTATAGATTGGCTGAACCAAGTTAGCAAGACTCCAGCCCTCTGCTTCTTGGAGACACATGCTGACTGTAAGCAGACATAATTAAAAGATTAAAGAGACATTTGGAGACGTGAAGCTGGTCACTTTTTAATCAGGGAGATTGATTTTCCAATCCCAACGTGAAGGAGGAACGTTAAATAATTTATGGGGTCGAAATCAGTGGCTTGTCACAACTTGGCTAAAAGAATAAAGGCTAGGGAGGGAGAGAGACTTAATTTTTCTTTTCTTCTCTAAGTGCTTTATGGGAAGGAGCATAAAATGGAGGGAGCCATGATTGGGTTGTTATGGATGAGATGTTTCCCAGCCTCCGTATCTCTGCTGGAAGAATGAAGATTAGTTCAGTTCCCTCCTGCCCGCCTACGTCTTTTCCCTCTGGCCGGAGGTCTGGACATATTCTCTTCACTACTCAGCAACATTTCTCTTTTATCCTGCAGATACCAGTCAGGTTCCAATCGAGTTAAAACCAGAGTCTCCTGCGCAGGGATCGTGACTGCAGGACTCTGGGGCTTCATTAGCTGAGAGGGTGCATTCCAGGGGCACACAGTATTGGAAACTTCACAGTACAAGTCAGAATAGAGGAGGGCTCCGGGGTGGCGCTCTGTCGGGGCACTTCTGGTCCTGAGAAGGAAAAGAATTTTCCATTATTGCTGTAGGTTCCAGTAGCTGTGTGCAAGAAGATATAAAATGTCTGTCTAGAAGCCTTGGTGCACAGGGAAAAGAATGATGGATGGATTGACCGGTAATCAAAAATTACTGGAAAGCCTGCAGGGAGCAAATGCCCACAGAGATGATATTTTTTAAGGTGATGGTGGATTTCATTTCAGGGAGGACTCACTGCAGTTCCTTCCACACCCAGGTTGGCCAAATTGGAGGGTATCAGGTAATGGATCATCACCCTGGGTCCCTCGAAAGCATGATCTACTACAACAGTCCCCACCACACACACACACCCACTTTCCCAAATGAATTTTCAAGACTATATCAAATTAGTTTCAGAAAAAAGCAGTAGCCTTGGTGACATCTCCAGGCTGGGTCTGCCCTCACCCATGGTCTCTCTGCTGCGCTGAAAGTCTGAAGTAACTTTGCCACAGCGGAGGGTGGAATGAAGAAATCCTCATATTCCCCAAATAAACTAGCAAGTAATTGTTTCCTGTAGATGCCACTAAAGTACATCATCAAGAAACGGAAATGAAGCCGTGTGGTACTAGTCTTTCTCCTCACTAATGTTGCTTAGCACAAGCCCCTCCTTTTTCATCCATGTTGTCACAAACGGCAAGAGTTCATCTTTTTGTGTGGATCAAAACCAAAGCAATAACAAATCGTAGAAACCAATGGGTAAATCTGAGGGGGGAGCAATGTGTGAAGGGGCCCAGTGGCTGGGGCGGAAGGCAGTGGGTGTCCTCGTGGTGTGTATGGTGTGGTGACAGACATCTGAGGGGGTATGAGCCTGTACCTCTGACTCACATACAGTGTTATAAAACAATATCACCTCAATTAAAAAAAAATTAAAGGGAAGTGAGTGGTGGCAAGATGCCCCCTCTGCCTGCTCTTCGTCATCTGCCCTTGCTCTGAGAGGAGGAAGAGGAATGGAGAAGAAGGTGGGTAGATGAGGCCTAAGGCGTGCATGGTGTGCCTGAGGTGTGCGTGCTGTGCCTGAGGCGAGGGAGGGGGCACTACTGTCAAGAGAAGGGTAAGAAATATAGAACATACCCTGAGAGAAGCTGGCCTTCCTGTCAGCCATCAGTTTGACCGGTTCAATTAGGAGCTGGGAACAAAGGCATTTTTTTGCCACTCAACAAGATAACATCAATTGAGTGATTTAGTTATAGGAAATGTTCTCCCAGAGAACTTACTGATTAGAGCTATCACTGTAACAGCAATCCAGAGTCTCTCTGAAGATGAATTGGCTAAGATTCCTACCCTTCTCCTTCTGGTTACTGAGCTGGTGGTAAATGGATTAAATATAGGGATGGAAAAATGACCTTCCAAATAGTAGACCCATCAAATAATGTGACAAAAAATTGAATTTCTGACAATGACCACTCAGGAGTCACTTTTTGCATTTACGTTTGGATTCATGTATTCTTTTTTTATTTTTTTAAGATTTATTCATTCATGCATATGAGAGCTGCGTATAGGCCAGAGATGTGGGGGGGGGGTGAGAGGATTCACCAGAGACAAAGCGGGGAGCAGAACAGGCAGACTGACGAAGTACACTGCTGAGGGGAGCAGCGGGCGAGACAGGAGAGGTCTGTGCCATGTGGGTTGCTCCCTGGCTGGCCGGGGATAGAACTTGTGCTGCAGAAGCTGCGGCTAGCTTCATAGTGCAGTGCTTAATCCCTTGCGCCACCAGGGAGGCCCTCCATGTATTCTTGTTCCTGTCCAAGGCATAACTAGAAATTACTGTATTATAGTTCTGTCAGTTCTATAACTGGCTATAGTTATATCTGTATATATATTTATTTCTATAACTTGCCTATGACCTTAAAGTAGGTTTCTCAACTTCCGCATACTTGATTTGGGCTGGATAATTGTTTTTTGGGGGGGAAGCTTTCCTGTGCATCGTAGGCTATTAAGTAGCATCTCTAGCCTGTACCCACACATTGTCAGTTAGCAACCCCTTCTCCTCAGTTATGACAACCCAGAATGTCTGCAGATAGTGCCAATAATATCCTCCCACCCTGAAGAGTATGAGCAAAATTGTCCATAGTTGAACATCATTGTCCTAAAGAAACTTATACTTTGTATTGAAGTAGCAGACCAATTACAAATCAGGTTGAATCTGCCCTGTCTTTTCAAACTTCCCTGTAAATCAATAATAAGAATGTATTAGGCATGTGCTTTTGGGTTTGAGCCACACCAAATCATTCTCTCATAATTGTCACCTACTGTTTGCACCAGTGTTGCAATGCAGTCTCAGCACACAAAGTATTACATTATTGCTTCTATTTCTTCTTCTTTTCCTCTTTTTTTGTTTTTAGTGCCCCCTTCGAGACCTCTTGACCACCAGCTGACTTAAATATGACTCCTCTTTGAAGAATGTTTTTTCAGAAGGTGGTGTAAAGAAATGATTCACTGGTGGAGCAGTTAGGCAGTGGAGCTCAGGTGGTTTGGGAGAGACTTCTGCATAGTCTCCACAGCCCTTAAATCATACCAGGCAGAGGCCACCAAATCCCTGTATTTGTATGCTTGGCTCTGTCAGCGCAGATCATGTTATTAGTATCCATTAACAACTGGCACTAATAGTCAGAGTTTGGGGTAGCTTTGCTGGGAAACAGATCTGATTCTCAAGAGAAGATCTTGTCTTAAAGGGAATGGAAACATTTTGCCCCAGGAAAGGAATAAACGCAATCAGTGGTTCTTACAAAGCTCTTTGCCCAAGTAATTTTGGTCAGGTTAAGTGTGTCAGCAAATTGAACAAAGTGTTACCATCATGGATTATGAAATGCAGTCTCACTGTAATAAGGTTACCAGTAAATGTGGGAGTTTTGGGTCAATAACAGGGAATTTGGGTGAACACGAGCCAAAGACAAATTAGTAAAACCAACCAACCAACAACAACCTGTAGAGTAATCATAAAGACCGTGCCACTTGAGAGCTTCACAAGAATAAGCAGTAACAATTCTGTCTTCACTGGGATAGTGTTACCAGCTGAACGTTTGACCCTTAGGTATGTTAGAGGGGACACTGCCCAAAGACCCCTGACCCGTTGGAGGAGGGGATGCTTATTTAGGACCATGGAGAACTAGGTCTCTCTGAAGTCCAATTCCTATTTAAAAAGCAGTGCCTCCAATAGCAAAAGTTAGTCTTTCAACCTGCAGGCTGCAAGAGTGAACAAGAGATGATTGTGTTGGTTAAAAGAGCTCATACTGTATATTCTGAAAAGATTCCTTGAAATACTAGAAATACAAGTGTTTCTTCAGAATAATATAATGAAGCAAGATGAGATAAATGTGTAGGCTGTTCATTCCATGCCCCTGGTTTTCTTAAACTGGGATACAGTTCTTGTTAAGGTCCCAATTTCCCTGAAATCTGGGGAATAGAGGAGGCAGTGTAATGAGTGATCTGGATGGATGACTGTCAGGCCTCTCCATTGTAAACCCGCTCCTGTCTATCTTTGGAGACACACCATCTTTCCTGTCTGTACATATGCGTCGACTCTCTCTCCTGAACCATTTTGAGATGTCTGGTGAAATCTGAATTTGGCAGAGAAATGCAGAGTTTCCAAGCTCTGTAATGACTGCCTCCCTCCCCACAGAATGGATCAAATGATCTGCTTAACCTAAGACTGAGGACTGTCTGTTAAGCAAAAAACTGTGAAGCTATCCACAGCCTCTGTAGCATGATTTCCATGCCTGGCCAGGGAGCTACCCCCATGGCACAGCAGACCTCTCCTGTCTCACCCACTGCTCCCCTTAGCAGTGTATTTCAGTCAGTCTGCCTGTTCTGCTCCCCACTCTGTCTCTGGTGAATCCTCTTACCCCCGCACCTCTGGCCTACACCCCAGATCGTGTATGCATTAATAAATAAATCTTTAAAAAAAAAAAACAAGTACACTAATTCAAAGGGACTCTTGCACTCCCTTGTTTACTGTAGCACTGTTTACAATAGCCAAATTATGGACACTATCTAAGTGCCCAGAAACATAGGCATAGAAGTGGATCCATTAGGAAGTGGATCAGGATGATGTAGTCTATATACACCATGGAATACTCAGAAATCAAAAAAGATAAACTCATGCCATTTGTGGCAATGTAGATGGAACTAGAAGGGCTTATGCTAAGTTATATTTGTAGGAAACTGTCCATGATTCTCTACATCTGGGTTAAATGTCTCTCCCTCAGCTTTATGTGTGTCCTCACATTACATTCATGGGTGATTTTAAAAAACTCCATAAAGAGCTAGAGTAAGTTTATCATTTTTGTTGATGAAGTCTCAGTGGTTACAAAGGGGTCAGCACATTTTTCACCCTCAAATATTTGTTAAATTGACTACTCCCCCAAACACACACACAACAGGATTATAGTAAGTTAAAATCCATAAAGTAGAAGTAACCATTTTAAGCTTACCCAAAAAATCATATAGTATGAGACCATTTTCTGTGTCAATGACTTAGAATGTCAGGCCTCCCTGGTGGCACAGTGGTTGAGCGCTGGGTTGCTAAGCTGCCCGTAGCCTCTGCAGCACCAGTTCGATCCCCAGCCACCGGGCGAGGGTTCCACATGGCGTGCAGACCTCTCCTGCTGCCCGCTGCTCCCCTCAGCAGTGTACTTCATCAGTCTGCCTGTTCTGTTCCCCACTCTGGCTCTGGTGAATTCTCTTACCCTTCTGCGCTTCTTACTGTACCCAGTGCTTGTATAAATAAATAATTCTAAAAAAAAGAAAAAAGACTTAGAATGTCTTTATTATAGGAAGACTTTTTCCAGTCCTTCCAGCGTGTGAGATTTATCCTTTATCCTTTATCAGAGATTTATCCTTTATTTATCCTTTATCTTTTTTCTTATTCCTTGCAAGCAAACACCGCCAATGATATGAAAAGGCCAATGATATGAATTATGAAGAACTTTTTCCAGGTTGTCACTAGCGTTTCCCCAGAAGACCTTTCTTGCACAGTGGCCAGTGCTTCAAGCCATCAAGTCTCCCCTCAACTGGCTTTCTTGCCGCCCTCACACTTTACCATCTCCTCTCCCTCCCCCCCTTTTTTTTAAAGATTTATGCATATAAGAACTGGGGTACAGGCCAGATGTGCAGGAGGGTGAGAGGATTCACCAGAGACAGAGTGGGGAACAGAACAGGCAGACTGACGAAATACACTGCTGAGGGGAGCAGTAGGCGAGTCAGGAGAGGTCTACTGTGCCATGTGGGTAGCTCCCAGGCCGGAGATTGAACTCGGTGCTGCAGAGGCTACGGAAGCTTCATAGGTTGCGTCTTAACCCCTTGCACCACCAGGGAGGCCCTCCCAACCCTTCTTGATGCTGGCTGGGATGAAAGTTTTGGTGATAAAAGACAAAAGCTGAGGGGGACTAATGAAGTCCATAAAATCATGAAAGATAAGGAGAATCTGTGTAAGAACTTGTTCCCCCAATCTCAGAATCTTTTTGAAGCTTAAAAGAGGTAGTTTAAGGGAAAAATAAAGAAGCCTATTTTATGTAGTAGATTGGATACACACAGAACTTGTTACCCTGGTGAAAATATAAATAGCTTTAGGGTTTAGACAAGCGTACAGACAATAAATCAATAGCAGGCTGTTGAGAGGAAGCTGGGCAGAGGAGTTAACATCTGAGGCGGATTACTATTCTCTCACACACAAATGCCCCCTCATTGGGGCGGGCATGGGGGGACTGGCCCAAGCGGGCCCATGGTGACATGTTAACTGAACCCTCAATTGATCTGCTAGGCTGTCTCTTCCTCTGAAATCTTTCCAAAATGGCAGTCAGTTTCAGATTTCCAGAGGCTACTTTTATAAACTGTGAGTGAACTTGCCCTTGGGTTAGGCATTAAAATATTCCTGACTTTTGGCTACTTCAGAACTTGGGGGTTAAAGTGTAACTAAGGGAAAGAAAGACATGGAAATCAATACATGATTTCCCCTGTTATCAACAGTGGATTCTAATTTTATCTTGGAGGAGGCAAAAGTAAAGTTTGGGGATTACTCTAGCTTTTCAATAGTCTACCCAATTACCAGGGAACATCTGAGAATTAGCTGATTTGGTTCAAAACTTTATATTTGATTATATTTGCAGAAATGATACTTCCATTTTAGGCCTTGACTTTAGCTCATTTTTTTGCTTTTGAATTTGGTGGTAGTTTATAATTTGTGGGAGAGAGCAATATGAGCTTGAGTCTAACAGACATAAGACAATGTACTGTAACATCCCCACGCAACTCTGAAACTGACTGGGTCCCAAGATTTTGCATTACTCACTGTCCACGGCATAGCAAAGTTTCTCTAAAACAAATAAATGAGCAAGAACCAAATAACCAGTAGTGTTTCCATCTAGCTGGCTAGATGGATGGGCCAAAGAAAACAACAGCCAATGTCATGGAGATATTTTCTGCAAAAGCTATCGACCTCTGAAATGGACACTAAGAAAAACTCAGATGAGTTTTGACTTCTGAAATTGAGGGTGTGCTTCTCTTTTTTTAATTCAGTGAAATCTAGAGTAAAAGTGAAAATAGCATTAAGGGTTCAGGCGCAATACAGAGATTATTGATTTGGGAACCAAAGGCATTCAGGGGGCCTCCCCCGGTGGCACAGAGTTTGAGCGCTGGGCTGTGAAGCTGCCCACAGCCTTTGCAGCGCCAGTTCGATCCCCAGCCGCCGGGCGAGGGTCCCACATGGCGCGACAGACCTCTCCTGCTGCACCCGCTGCTCCCCTCAGTGGTGTATTTCATCGTTCTGCCTGTTCTGCTCCCCGCTCTGGCTCTGGTGAATTCTCTCACCTCCCGCGCTTCTGACTGTATCCAGTGCTTGTATAAATAAATAAATAATTTTTTTTTAAAAAAAAAAAAGGACATTCAGCCAGTTAATAATTTTAAACAAGGTCTATATCTTTCCGAGAATGGCTGAAACCCAGTCAGCTCTTTCCAACAGCATTGTAGTTCGTTCTTCTAAACGACACGGTTTGGCATACAGAATGAGTTTCATTTTCTTAGAGGAAAATAGAATAAAAAGAAAGTAATGTTACATAGTGTAACCTTCCCTTAACCAGTTTCAATGGTGAGGAAGGCGTATCTATTTAAGGAAGACATGTTGAGTCTGGGGTAGGACATCATTTGAGGAGAGACAACAGATCTGAACACAAGTGGTTTTGATTTGTGTGCTTTCCAGAAGGAAGTAACTAATCAACTGACTTGTATTTATTTAGGATGTACTTCAGGCCTCTCTATGTGCTCCCTATTCTTAGGTCTGCAGGAATTTACGTTATGCGCATCCCTCACTGTCATCATCGCCACCACCATCATCATCAACACAAGCCCCAAGAAATTGAAGTCTAGCTCAGACACTTTGAATTTGTTATTTTGTTAAATTGCACCTCCCCTGCAAAGGAGATACTATTTTTTAAAGATTATTTTATTTACAGGTTTATTTTATTTATTTATGCATATAAGAGCTGGTGTGCAGGCCAGAGGTGTGGGGGGATGGGATGAGAGGATTCACCAGAGACAGAGTGGGGAACAGAACAGGCAGACTGACTAAAATACACTGCTGAGGGGAGCAGCAGGTGAGACAGGAGAGGTCTGCTGTGCTCCCTGTGGGTCATCTCCCTGGCAGGGGATCGAACTTGTGCAGCAATGGCTGGCGATGGCTTGATAGCACTGAGACTTTAACCTCTGCATCAGCAGGGAGGCCCAGGAGATACTATTTTGCCCATTTTACAAGTGGGAAAACTCACATTCGAGGAGATTAAGAATCTTGCCCAAAGTCTTGTCTCAGTGGCAGAGCCAAGAGGAAAACTCAGGTATGACAACATACCTTTATTACTATCACACTTGAGTCTATGTACATAAGTGTATACACAGTGTTTGTGTGATACACAGACTATTATGCTCTGGGAAGTTCTAGGGATTTCTGGGCGATTCCATAATTGAAGACCAAGACAGATCTTCAACATGTGCCCTGTACATCAAAATTGTTTAGTTAACAGCAATTCAAATCAGATGGTTAGAGTCGCAGATAAGTGTCACAGCCCAAACAGTCAGCATGACCACTTCTTTAAAATTAAAACCAAGGCTTCTACATTTGCTTTCTTTTAGGTTTTTGGTTGTTGTTGAGATAAAATTGGCTTACAATACTGTATGTGATTCAGAGGCACAGGATCACACCTCCTCATCATGTCACCACACCACACCCACAGCAAAACACCCATAGTCCACCACGCTAGCCCATTGGGCCCTCTTCCCACTGCCTTCCCCCATCCACAGTAGCCACAATTACACAGTCAGATTTATAGGGTTTGTTATTGAAAACATCTACATTTTCGATATCTGTAAATCTTATTAAAATATTCTGAGTTAAAAAAAAACTATATTAAACCTTGTTGCTTTTAGTTCTCAATTATTTTGAGGAAGTATTAGTTCAAAGCAAAGCTGAAATTGTCTTTTTCCAAAACAACTTAGATGCTTTCTGCAACTATTTCCTTATATATTATCTGCGTGTGTGACAGCTATATTAAGTCATTTGGAAAATCACCTTTGGAGCTTTGAAGTTATTTTAAATGTTCACATATATACATGACTATGGTAAGATTTTGGTTCATCCAAAGGTATATCCTCGCAAACAAAGTACAGCTAAAATTATTTTGTTTTTATCTTGACTAGTATTTGGGAGATCTAAATTTTTTGAGAGATATAATTCACATACTATTAAATTCACCCTTTAAAAGTGTGTAAGTTAGTGGTTTTTATTATATTGACAAAGTTGTGTAGCCATAACATTTTCACTATCCCCAAAAGAAACTTTAAGCTGTTGTTAAAAGTCACTCCCCCTAACACCTCCCCTCAACCTTTGGAACCACTAATCTATAGTCTGTCTATTCCAGACATTTCAATGAAATGAATTATATAATATTTGACCTTTTCACATATTTTTTTTAAGTTTCACTCATGTATCAGTAGTGAATTCCTTTTTACAGCTGTATAATATTCCATGGTGTGGATTTCTAACTTTTTGTATATTCATTAGTTGTATTTTGTTTTAACTTTCTCATTCTTATGAGTAATATTTCACTGAGCACTCTTAAAAGGTTTTGTGCATAATGCTTTCATTTATCTTGGGTATATACCTAGGAATGAATTCATTGGGTGATACAGTAACTTGGTTTAACTTTTGAAGAATTGCCAAGCTGGTTCCTTCAGCAACTGAAACTATTTTTTATATTTCCACCAGTAAGGTGTAAGTTTCTAATTTCCCCACATCCTCCCTAATCGTGTTGTCTTTTTCAAAATACATAGGCATCCTACTGGATAAGGTAGTGCCAAATGCTGATTTTGATTTGCAAATCCTTAATAACTAATAACTGATATTGAGTATCTTTACATGTGCTAATTGGCCATTGTATATCTTCTTTGGAGAAATATCTATTCAGATCTTTTTATTTATTTATTTATTTATTTTAAATAATAAATTTTATTTTTATATTCCCCCATACAATTGCAAACCCCCCATTCTGACCCCAATCCCTCCCCTCCCAGTCCCCACCCCCCAAAAAGTGTCTCTGGTTCATAGTTTTTTGTTGATTTTGATTTTCACTTTCTTATAGTTATTCATTTTCCTGGTCCCTTATTTAAGTTTTCTAGATTCCTGCTATGAGTGAGACCATCCGGTATTTTTCTTTTTCTTTCTGGCTTATATCGCTGAGCATGATCCCTTCCAGTGCCATCCATGTTGCTGCAAATTGCATGTGTTTATCTTTTTTGAATGCAGAGTAATATTCCATGGTATATATGTACCACATCTTCTTGATCCAGTCATCTATTTTTGGGCATTTGGGCTGTTTCCAAAGCTTAGCTATTGTAAACAGTGCTGCTATAAACATAGGGGTGCAGGTGCTCTTTGGAATTGATGTTTCTGTGTCCTTTGGGTAAATACCTAGGAGTGGAATTGCTGGATCCTATGGAAGCTCTATGTTTAGTAGGTCCAGAAATCTCCACACAGCTCTCCATAGTGGTTGGACCAGTTTGCACTCCCACCAACAGTGTAGAAGAGTTCCTTTTTCTCCATAACCTCGCCAACATTTGCTGTTGCTAGTTTTTTTAATATGTGCCATTCTCACTGGTGTAAGATGGTATCTCATGTAAATTAGCTTGTTTTTTCTTTTAATTGCTGAATTTTAAGAGTTCTTTATATGTTCTGGATAGTAGACCCTTACCAGCTATATGATTTGCAAATAAGTTCTCCTATTCTGTGGATTATTTATTCACTTTTTTTTCTTGTCCATTGAAGCATAAAAGATTTTAACTTTTGATAAAATCCAATGTACTTACTTTTTCTTTTGTATTTGTGCCTTTTCTGTCATGCGTAAGAAACCACTACCTAATCTCTGCTCAAAAAAAATCTATATGTTTTGAATTTTATCGTTTGCTCTTATATTTAGGTATTTAATCCACTATTGTCTATGGTGTGAGGTCAGGTTCTAACTCATTTTGGTTTTTATTACTAAAATTCAATGTTGTGGCAGAATAACAGAGGGATTAAAAATTCAGCCTCTGGGTCTAACTGCTGGAGTCTAAAATCCCTTTTCTTCAGTTACTAGTTGTATGATCTTAAATTACCTAACTTCTCTATGCCTCACCTTTTTCATATGTAAATGGGGTTAGAGTAGGAGCTACCACATTAATGTGCATGAAAATTCAAATCATAGAACAATCACAAGACTTTGAGTCTGTGTATTTGAAGTGCTGACACATAGCACACACTGATTATTGGTTATTATCATTTCTGGCTCCAAAGAATGTTCCTTACTTTGGGAACCATTTCATCATTTCCCCTAGATGTATGTTTCCATTGGTAGGTTGGCTTACCTGCCCCAGTGTCTTAGCAAGAACAAGATTTAACAGATGTTAGTATCTCTTGAATGTTCCAGGAGAGTTGGGTGTGGGCTGAGTTTACTGTCATAGCTAACCATGTAAAGAAGCAAAGTACTCGGGGAAAAGGCATTTCAAATATTTTCTAGAACATCACTCAAATAATAAGACTAAAGCAAGACACATACATTCATTCGCTAGTGCTATTGCATCAAAGTACCATAAACTGGAGGTTTTCAACAACAAGTTTTTTTTTTTAATTTATTTTTATTTGTTTATGCAATCAAGAACTGGGGTATAGGCCAGAGGTGCTGGGGTGAGAGGGTTCACCAGAGACAGAGTGGGGAGCAGAACAGGAGGACTGACTGAAATACACTGCTGAGGGGAGCAGTGGGCAAGACAGGAGAGGTTTGCTGCGTCATGAGTCATAGCAACCTGTCCAGGGATCGAACTCATGCCGCAATGGCTGATGATGGGTTAATAGCACTGAGACTTTAACCCTGTGCCACCAGGGAGGCCCAACAACAAAATCTTTTTTCATAGTTGTGGAGCCTTGAAACTTGTCTTAAAATATCCTCTTGTGTGTTTTTTGATGATCCTGCTACCTACCCTCCCGACCCCACTGGGGACCAGCATGATTTGATGTCTTAGAAGATTACACACAAAATTCCTATTCTAGGCCTCCCCTGGTGGCGCAGGCAGTTGAGCGCAGTGCTATGAAGCTGTCCACAGCCTCTGCAGTGCAGGTTCGATCCCTGCCAGCCAACGAGGGTTCCACATGGCTTGGCAGAACTCTCCTGCCTCACCCGCTGCTCCCTTAAGCAGTGTCTTGGTCTGTTTGACTGTTCTGTTCCCCGCTCTGTCTCTGGTAAATCCTCTCACCCTCCTGCACATCTGGCCTATACCCCAGTTCTTGTATAAATAAATCTTTAAAAAAAAGTCCTATTCCTAATAATATAAGAATAGGACTTATTAATATAAATATATTAATATTTTAATAATAATATATTAAAATATTACGTGTCCATCCAGTCATGGACTTCTTACCCAGGTAGCTCCACTGAACTATGAGCTCTGTGTATTTGACTTCTAATAGAAGGAAGCTCTGCAGCTCAACCCTGTTCATTCAAAAGAAGGCAGTTCTTGATTTCACTTCCATCTCCCTGCCAAGAAAATGTTACTCTGCTGCCAGTAGCTCCCTGCAGAATGAAGCCTCATGTTCCCCAGCCTGATGTGACCTGTGACCTGTCCAGAGGGGGGGGCCGTGGACATGGGTAGGAACCGGTTACTTCCAGGAGGAACCGGTTACTTCTTCGAAGGGCGTAGAAGTGAGGGCAACAACTCATTCCAAACCTGATGCATTTATTGTGAACATCAGACATTTGCAGTGAGTCAGTGAAGGAAATGCTTTGGAGAGGGACACGTTTCTCTTAGCTCTAATTATTCCATGTTGGCAGCTAACTTGCCTTCAGCGCGCGTCAGTCCTACTGAGATGAAAGGTCCTTAATTTGGGCAGTTTGTAGGAAATATTTACCAGGAAACTTTCAGTTCCCATAACAAGAAACTCCCAGGTAATTTAGAATTACTTGCCTTTTAATGTGAACTTGGTATTCTTAAAAAGAAAGACCAGGGTTAGTGCTTCCTGAGATTCGGCTTCAACTCATTAATACACGGTCGATAACTTAGCTAGGGGAGCAGGCTGGGGGTAAGAAGTGTCGCCTAAGGGAGACTTTTGTCAAATGGATAATTCCAAAAAGTCATTCCTTCGGAGCTTGGAGCCATTAACTCCTCTGGTAACCAACTGTGAGAGTTATGTTTGAGCATGTCTTGAAAATTACTTTAAAAAAGGCATAGACAAGAGGCTGCTGACTTAGCTGCCAGTTTATTTACACATCTTAAACAAAAAGCTGCATATACTTGTTTTAAGATCCACTGGCACTCCCCAGCCATCTGACAGAGACCATCTCAGCTCCTGCTATGGTGTGTGCATGTCAGGCTCAAAAGCTGTTACAGACCCTAAAGTAACTCACTTATTTTTAATTCAGGAAGAGTAATGTTCAAATGCTGCTGTTTACTTAGTTATTTGAGGGGGTCAATGACAAGGAAGCTCTTAGGAGAAGCTTAGTATCTAGTACCTTATTCAAAACGTGGCAGCTCAGGGGGACTCCCTGGTGGCACAGGGGTTAAGTGCTGTCACCCCTATGGCTAGAGTTTGATCCCTGGCCAGGGAGATACCCACAGGGCACAGCAGGCCTCTCCTGACTCGCCCGCTGCTCCCCTCAGCAGTGTATTTCAGTAGATCCACCTGTTCTGCTCCCCACTCTGTCGCTGGTGAATCCTCTCACTCCCCACACCTCTGGCCTACACCCCAGTTCTTATATGCATAAATAAATCTTTTTTTTTAAAGGTTTGGTATTGAAAGGACCATAATTTTAGTGATTGGAGACATTCAATTATCTATCACATGGATAATGGAGGTTCCTGTATTTAAAATTGTGTGACGACCTATTTCATTCCTATCCAGAGGATGCTTCCAACAACATGTCTTCAGTATTGAGTAAACAAAGATAATTTTAGTATGACACTTTGACAAGTGATAGATCTGGGTCTCCGAATCTGGATCACCAAGCAAATCACTTAACCTCTCGGTGCTTCTCTTTTGTCCTCTGTACCACAGCTTAACAACACCTCCCTCAGAGAGCTGGAGAGTCAGGCGAGAAAGGGTAGCTAAGCTCTTAATCTGGGAAATGGTACATAGTAGGTGCTCAACAAATGATAGTGGTTCCTACTTTAATATTCTATTTTATCTCATTATTTACCGAGATCACAGATCAGGAGGCAGGACTGCAATGTCCATGGACTGAAATCGAATGAGAAGGGTCATTTGTCATGAAGTGGGATTTGATGCCTCAGAGGGAGGGTTTATATTCAGGATGATGCTGAGGAGAGGGAAATGATAAAAGGTTGTGCTGTGACCCAAACACTGACTGCCCCACACGTTTCTGTAAAGTGCAAAATCACAGTACCATTGATAGGATTAGATTTCCTGTGGAAGCTGGCATGCAAGGAAGATTGGCAGAAATCTGGTCTGGAGCACAGGGTGGAGACAAAAAGTCAGAAGGAAGCAGAGACAGAGAAATCTATGAGTAAATCTAAGATCTGAAAGTCACAGAGTATTAAATCCTTTAATCACCTACAAGTGAATGAATGAATAAGCCCGTGTTGTTTTAAGATATGATTTGTCTACTGATATAAAATGATAACACCCTCCTCAGCCAGTGTCATTGCTTTCAATGTTTCTCAATTCATTGTTGCTCAGTGGCCAATTTTCCTTCCTATCAAATATTCCCTTGGTCTTGTTTTGGTAAGTAGTTTTTCATCCATATAATTTATCTTTGTGAAACTTTCTTCCATACAGTGTGCGTAACTTCACCTATTGCTTCCTTTATATTTCTGACTCCTTCCAATCATGTGTAAGCCAACTGGGAAGAGATTGCTTAATGGAGAAGTTCACCCTCACCAGCAGACACTTCAAGACCATTCAGAGTCTTCCTCTCAGCCATTTTTTTCCCAGAATCATGTACCATCGTTCCTTCCAACAATTTGCCTCAAATCAAGGCCCATAAGAAATATGCTGTCCCCTTGAGTTCCCACATTTCCTGTTTCATCTTCCTGGGGTAATGCTACGTATCCCTGTCTCCACCTCTCCTCTCACTTCCTACCCAGTTCAAACACACAAAGCTGGGGGTCTCCCTTGAGCGCAGTGCTGTGAAGCTGTCCGCATCCTCTGCAGTACAGGTTTGTTCCCTGCCTGCCTCATGGCAGCCCACATGGCGCGGCAGACCTCTCCTGTCTTGCCCGCTGCTCCCCTCAGCGGTGAATTTCGTCAGTCTGCCTGTTCTGTTCCCCACTCTGTATCTGGTAAGTCCTCTCACCCCCCGCACATCTGGCCTGTACCCCAGTTCTTGTATAAATAAAATACATATTTAAAAAAAAAACAAAAACACAAAATTGGTGTTTCCAAATCCCACTCATAAATCACCATCTCTGCCCTCCCAAGATGCACATGAACCATGAAGACGGTGATTTAGGGACCTTGGATGTCTTTTATA
This sequence comes from Talpa occidentalis, assembly GCF_014898055.3. Classification (NCBI taxonomy): domain Eukaryota; kingdom Metazoa; phylum Chordata; class Mammalia; order Eulipotyphla; family Talpidae; genus Talpa; species Talpa occidentalis. Next base: position 10,948,054 of record NW_023602073.1, read on the forward strand.
TTTTCTTCATGCCACTTGTTTCCCGTTGACATTTTCTTCGAATGCCATCATACACCTCATTGACAATATTTTCAGTTGTGCCCCTAACTCTCTGCATGGTAAGTCTACAGCTATCCCCTCCCCAGAGCCTTGCTCACTGCCTGACATACAGGAACAGCTCAACACAGGCTTTAATGAAGGGGTAAGTGAATAAATGAAAGTAAATAGTAATAGGGAAAATCCAAAACATCAAATAATCCAAAAATAATCTATATGTGAGTTAGGAATGTATTTTATACACACATTCAGAGAACTTCAAACACAAAACTTCAAACACAGCAACGAAGCCAGCCTGTGCAGATCCCTGTTGGGTGGGGTGGCCTGGGAAAAAGGTGGGAATCCTAACAGGAAGGGAGGAACCTCTCACCAGCCAACTACCCTTCCCCAGCCTCAGTGGCTTATCTGGAAATCAGAGAGACTCCAAATGGCTTAGTGCTCAAGGGTAAAGGGCTGGGTAATTAATAAATGATTATAATGCCTTTGGAAATGGAAATGCCATGTAAGTGCTAGATTATAATAATACAAAAAATAATCATGTCCCATTATCTTCTTTAAACATGTAAATGGCATACTCTTTAATCTAAAGTGGGTTCAAGAAACAGCAGTAAGTTTACGGGGAGGTGCACCAAATGATCGTGCAAACCCATGCCGAGTTCTAAATGCAATTATAGCGCTGACCATCAGCCCTGAAAACAAATTACAGTAGCTAATGACAGGGAACAGTAATTAGAATGTTTTTAGAAAATGACTTAGAAACAAAATTGTCAACAAAGACCACTCAAATGGAGCTGTAAACAGCTTAAATCACAGAATAATGCAGTGACCGATGCCCCAAGTGGCATGAAGAAAATGTAAAACACTTGCAGGGGCCCAAATCACTGTCTTCCGGGGTTTATGTGCATTGTTTTTAACCTCAGTCTTTCTGGGTCATTCTAAACGTGGTGGAGAGCCAAGTGTCCTTGAACACTCTGCTGTTGAGTACGTCTTATCCTGGTTCACTCATATATTCTGGGTTAAGTCTCCCTTATTCCTCTCCTTTGCATTTTTTGTTATCTTTGGCATTCGTTTTTGAAAAAACATGAGCCTCCCTTGGAACAAATCCACTAACGCAAACAACCTTAAAACTTTCCAAACAGCCCCGACTGTTGCGATCTGCAGGCAGCCCAGATACTGTGGAAGGCATCTCCCGGGGCTCACCGAGTTTTGGAGATCCTGGCTGAAGTTTCTTGTTTTGGAGATCCTGGCTGAAGAGTTTCTTGTTGCTATACTAGAAACTGACATTTGCATATCCCAATTTTAACTCTCCAGAGACTGGTGCAGCTCAAGTCTGTGATAAGCAAGTTGGGGGATGAAGGGTAGATAGAAAAATGCCTGGGAGGGGGAGGGCATGGAAAAGGAGACCAAAAAGTATTGCAAGCCTTGAGATTGGGGGAAAAAATGTTCTTAGTGCTTTATCAGTAACAGAGCAAAATGAGGGAAATTTGAGGAGAGAATGGCTTCAACAAATTGCCACATTTTTTTCAGGAACTTTCAAGAATAACTAGCCACTTACTGCCTATGATGGAAGAGTGAGCAGTTCCTTGAAAGTGTGTGTGTGTGTGTGTGTGTGTGTGTGTGTGCACGCGCACGCAAAACAAGCACCAAAAATATATTTTAAAAAGAAAGCATATTAAGTGGAAATCTTTCTAGTATATTCTCCATGCTTCTCTGACCAGACAGCATCCCATGCAGAATAAGCATGTTGCTTATTGAGAGCTCCAATGTCATTATCAGAGCCAACTGCCATAGAAAACGCTGAAATGTAGTTATGCTTGGCACCCAATATTAAATCGTTTTCTCCACCTCTGGACTTTACTGTCAGGCTGGCAGATGTCACTTTTTGCAACCCAGCCACTTTCCAATTTCCTTCTTCTCACGTGCTGTGACCATAAATTCTAACTAGTTGAGCCTAACAGGCTCTTACTAAAAGCCTGTGAGTAAAGGGTGTGGCCAAGGACATTCATTTTGCTGTGGGAATCCCTTTACTCTTTATTTTTTACCTGTTTTTTGACCACCTTCCATAACTGACCACATAAAGAAGTTGACTGTAAGAAAGCATTTATGAAATTAACAAAAGGGCAGTTTTTAGCACAGAATTTAGGCATCTCATATTTATTTATTTATTTTTAAGATTTATTTATTTATCCAAGAACTGAGGTACAGGCAAGATGCGCGGGAGGGTGAGAGGATTCACCAGAGACAGAGCAGGGAACAGAACAAGCAGACTGACGAAATACACTGCTGAGGGGAGCAGTGGGCGAGACAGGAGAGGTCTGCTGTGCCATGTGGGACCCTTGCCAGCCGGTTGGGATGAAACTGGCGCTGCAGAGGCTGCGGACAGCTTCACAGCACTGTGCTCAACCACCTCTAAATATGAGGCCCTCATATTTAGATGAGATACTGAGACAATGCCTAGCTTTATTTCAGTACTCTAGATTTTAATTTTATATTTTCAGGATGATACAATATGTTAAAATCATATGTATACTTAATTAACAGAATTTGTAAGTCTGGTGCTGATAGGTTAAACCCAATTCTATTATAGAGAATTTGTTCTACAGTGAAAAGATACAATGAAATAAGTCTGTGGTCCTGTTACCCAACACCTGCCATCCTTTGCACTTAGGTATATTTTTCCTATAATGCTTTTACCCACGGTTATACTTCTATCTTCTACATAAGTCACAGCCTATTTATATAGTACTGGATCATTAACTATTTTCCATGTTGCTTTCTATCTTTGTGACTACAGAATACTCTGTGTAGTTACATAATACTTACCTAGTTCTTTATTATTTATATAGAATTCATAATTAGATAATTCCATAAAAACATCCCCAATTCTTTCCTTGAGATAGTCATATATTATTTTATGGGGACTAATGCACCCCTTCTGAAATTAGCTTAGATGGTTTCCACTACCCTAGAGAGCTTAGATTAATTTCAAATTTTTACTTTAGAATAACCCTCAATGACCATCTTCCTGAACATATCTTTTGTTTGCTTGATTGATTGTCTTGGGATTATTTCTTTAAGAGTCCCAGAAGAGGAATTACAAGGAAAAAGTCTGACAGTTTAGAAGCAAGTCATAGGAAAGAAGTATTGCAATGGTTATTGCTAGCCATACACAGCGACTGAGAGCAACCACTAAACCAGCTGGCAGGAATCCCAGAGAAAAGTACTGGGCTAGGGAAACACATTTCACAGCAATGTTAGTGAGATGCACCGTGGTTCAACGTATGATGGTAACAGGGCTTTGCAAAGTCTTAGGCATGATAATACAAAAGGTATACATAAAATCTCTGTTTAAGTATGGCAGGTATGTGGGGGAGTCTGTACTGTGACAGCAGTATACCTGTGTTCAGGTGCACTCTTGGGAAGGAAAAAGGAAAAGAACAGATCTGATACAATGCTTTGAAAAGTAGCATTCATGAAGGATTTAAAGTAAATTAGCCTTTTTCTTTCTGGCTTATTTCACTGAGCATGATCCCTTCCAGCTCCATCCATGTTGCTACAAATTCCATGAGTTTATCTTTTTTGATAGCTGAGTAATACCGGGTGGTCTCACTCAGCAAGAATTTAGAAGACCTAAATAAGGGAAGAGGAAAAAGACTAATAATAATAAAGTAAAAATCAAAATCAACTAGCAACTATAAACCAAAGACATGCTACGGGGGGTGGGTAGAGAAGGGAGTAGGATCAAAACAAGGGAGGTGGTAATTGTATGGGGACTATAACCAAGATGAAAATGCATACATTGTGCAAAAATGAAAAATGATTTAAAAATCTATATAAAATAAAATAAAAATAAAGTAAATTAGCCTTAAAGCCAATTAGCGATTGCCTCATACTTCTATGTTAAATGTTATGAGAATATGTTGGGATGATATAGGAAAGGTTATTATTTCACATAACAAAAATCCATGATAATAATAATACTTCAAGAAATAACATTAAGAATTAGTCCCAGTATTATTCTGTGCTCTTAACATCTATTAACTCATTTACCCCTTTATATAAACTTTCTGATGTGTCCCCAACTTGACACAAGGCAGGTAAGGCATAGAGAGTTTAGCCATTTGCTAAAGGTTACAGAAACATTAGGTGAAAGATCCAGAATTGTCCCACTCCAGACCCTACTCTTTTAACTATCTGTAGGACTTTCTCAAATAATTCATTCTGTGGCTTCCTAACTTTATAAATTATGGAAGACACCAGTTTGATACGCTAATTGACTTACAGTTGGTGGACATTCTGATTGGTTGGTGCCTGTAGTGTGCTGGAGTTAAATATTTGATACATCACCCTGTTGCATCAGCAACACCACATTGTCAAAGAAATGGGAGTCTTGCTTTACAATGCAGGGCGCTACTCAAGAACCAAGCTCCTTGAGCTTGGTTTATTTATAGAATAATAATACAGTATCAATTATGCAGGATAGGAGGACAAAGAAAAAAGGCTAGGCGAAACTGAATAAATGTGCATATGTCTCCAGAATTTGGGGTAGGGTGTTGGGCAGAAGGTGAGTCTGCTACCTCTGCTTGATGACTCAGTATTGAGATGGAAACCATACCCCAGACCCCCTACTCATGGTTCCAATCTTATGGACAAGGCCTTCTGCTGACCAGTCTCTGGGATAGCAGTGTCATGCGCCAGTCAATGGCCCTCTGGGTGTTCCAGGTCATACTTCATGATGCATACCCATTGTTCCAGGATGATCAAGCATCCTGCTATTGTTAAATTTGAAAGGAGCCTTGTAACTAATTGACTGGTCTGGACTGACCTTGTATTTGAATGCAGAAATGCATGTAACCAAGATGGTGGCCGAGTAGGCCCTTTAAGTCTGCAGACCCATATCACCCCTGTATGGAGTATTTGTACTTTGCTGACAGTATCTTCTTTCATGGTTCAAGGAAGTTCATTAATTTGAAAGATCACGTGTAGCTATGATGCTGCCTATCAAAGAGGAGTTAAACATTTTATTTACGAATTTTTTTTAATTCCTTCTTTAAAAGTATAACCTACAGGGCCTCCCCTGGTGGCGCAGCGGTTGAGCGCTGGGCTGTGAAGCTGCCCACAGCCTCTGCAGCGCCGGTTCAATCCCCGGCCACCAGCGAGGGTCCCACATGGCGCGCAGGCCTCTCCTGCCGCATCCGCTGCTCCCCTCAGCAGTGTACTTAGTCTGTCTGTTCTGTTCCCCGCTCTGGCTCTGGTGAATTCTCTCACCCTCCCGCGCTTCTGACTGTACCCAGTGCTTGTATAAGTAAATAAATAAATCTTTAAAAAAAAGTATAACCTACACACACACATTTTAATGTTCAGGTTGATGAATTTCTACAACACCCAGTTAATCACCATATTGCTCAATATTGAAGCCCCCCCACTAAGATTCCTATCGTTTTTCCTGATGAATTCCTCCACTTATCTCCTACTTTCTTAAATATGTCAATCAGAGTTACTTTAATTCCTGTCTGAAAATTCCAGTATCTTCATCACCTTCATGTATACATCTGTTACCTGTTTCTTCTTTCAGTGTGAGGTCATCTAACCCATTTGTTCATTTAATTGGTAAAATTTTTATTAAATGTCAGACATTGTGTAAGAAAAAGTGTAAATCTCTGGCTGATGATATTTTCATCCAAAGAGGAGTTCACTATTTTCTGGAAGGCAGATAGGATATTTTCAGATCAACTTGACCTGTGTAAGTCTTAGGGTTTGTCTGGTTTTTATGCTTGATCCTCACTCCCAAAATAAGTCCTTTGGGTTCTGAACTGTACCAAGATCCTTCCATCTTAGACTCCAAACTTCAACTTCGACCTACTCATCCCCTCCAAACCCTAATTCTTCCGAGTCCAGTGAGATTGTTCCTTCCCAGCTGTCATTTTTTGCTCCAGCTTTACTCCCCACACCATCAGTTGGTGGAAGTAGAAGCAAATATGGTTCTTCTTTCAATATGTGTCCTATTCTTCCAGGATTTGGGTTTCAAGTCTTGTCTGCCTTCGTTGTTCTTTTATGCCTTTCAGTAGTTGACTTAAATATCTAATTCAGCTTTCATAAGGAAAGGAAAATTTACCCAGAATGCTCCCAGAAGAATTTTAGTTCCCAAGGTCAGAAATTGCCTAAAAAGTCAATGACATGGGGAATGAGACCATCATATAGAGTTAATGATGGGCACATGGGGTGATGGACACCTGAGCAAAATGGAGACTCTGCCAGAATAAAAAGATGGGGAGGCCAAAGATTACAGATTATTTATAAAATTGTTTTCCTAATAAGGACAATCCCATGTTTGCATTGTATGAGGCTCTCCAAAATCTTAATCTTCTCCAGGTAGACTCACCTCTGATCTCTTGCTGCCTCGATTCCCTCATTTTTACAAGCTTCTCTGGACATGTTTTCTCTCTCACTTGGTAATCCCATTCCAAAGTGTACCTAAAATCGAGATAAATGAGGCTTCCATATATGAAGCATTTGATTTAAAATGTAATTTTCTCATGTAAAACCAAAATAACATTGAAATTGCCAGAAGGTGTTTAAAAATTTCTATTGGAAGCTTGTAATATAGAAATCTATGTAAATTATTTACAATTAGTTACATATACACTCTTCTTAAAAAATACTTGACCCCCCAAAAAAAAATACTTGGCCATTATAGGCTATTTGGAAAATTATAAAAATTAACAAAAAGGAAAAAAATTAACCTCAGTTTTACCATCCAGAAATATGCATGGTTAATCTTTGGAGACTGTCCATCTGATATTTTTAACATGGTAGGCATTGCAGACTCTTTGCTTTAATATTAACTTTTTCCTTTCTATGCATATAGAAACTATAGTATTAGATTTTTTGAAGATTAGGGCTTTTTGCTTAATGAAAACAATATAAATGTGATAATTCCTCAACACTGTTTTGACAGTGTTCTTTTCATTGAAATCATATGACCATTTATCCTGGAGGTTTTGAAGAAAAAAATAAATTTTATGAGAGTCAGGTCACAATGAAAACAAACAAAGAATTCAAGAATAATCTGTCGAGTTTCACACTGTCATACTTACAACCCCACAGCAAACTTTGAGATTAAATTGTGACATTTCCAGACTGAGAATCCAGAGCCCTAAACTCTCCTCCTGTTTTATTTCACTCATGTTTGCAGAATGCTGGTGGTCTTGTAAGACTCCAAAAAGAGAGAGGAAATGGTCAACATCAGGAAAAATCTTGGAGTAGGAAAACAAAATTTCCTTTCATCTACCAGAAAATAGAGCTGTTCAACCAAGATTAGTCTTTTCTTGTACCAGATAATTTATTAGGGTGTAAAAAGAAAATATTAAAACTTTGTCTTTATTTAAAAATTATATTTTTGTATGTAATAATAGACACATTAATATAATAGCACATCATATATTTCCTAAATAAGTATATGTCTACTGAGGGTTAACTAAACTTTTGTGTATATTTACACAAAAAATAGAAAATATTTGCTTAACTTTTTTTAAAACACTTCATGATAGGAGTTTGCAATCAAAACATTCAGAGGTCACTGCTTATCTTCCTTCAAAATCACTTCTTCGCTGGAGTCCTACAAACAATTTTAAATGGTGAAGAATCCTATCACTGGAAGATGCACTATTTAAAATTACTTTGTATATGTATCTTTTTTTAAAGATTATTTATGCATACAAGAGCTGGGGTGCAGGCCAGAGATGGGGGGTGAGAGGATTCACCAGAGACAGAGTGGGGAGCAGAACAGGCAGACTGACAAATGCACTGCTGAGGGGAGCAGTGGATGAGACAGGAGAGGTGTGCTGCACCATGTGGGTAGCTCCCTGGCAGACCGGGGGATCGAACTCGTTGCAGAGGCCGAGGATCACTTCATAGTGCTGTGCCTCACCCCTTGCACCACCAGGGAGGCCCACTTTGTATATGTATCTTTTGCACAACTGAAGTAAGTACTGAAGGGAATCGAAGAAGAAGGACCTTTTGGCCCAAACCCTGCCCCGTGCTCACCAGAGATTCATTCACTCCTTCAGCATTTACTAATGAGGGCACTAGGCGTGGTGTACAGAGGAGGAAACAGAACCATCAAGCGACAGTCCAGATGATAATCTATCGTTCAAGGAAAAGGGAGGCACGGTGTGGGAATCAGGGAGATGGTTTCTAAGTGAAAGAGATTTCCATAGGCAGGGAGTGCACAGCTTTCCTGGACAAGGAACAGAACAGCCACACCAGCACTGGCATGTTGGAGCAAACAAATAATCCAAAGAGGCGGGACCCCAGGGTATTTTGAGTGTGCCCAGGAAGGGCTGGAGATGAAACTGGACCTGGATATTTTGCAGAAGAATCTGAGCCTCAGCCCTGTAGGAGGGTTACTCCCACCTCAGTTTTTTTTAAGAAGTGGGGTACAGGCCAGAGTCACGGCAGGGGGTGGGTGAGAAGATTCACAAGAGACAGCAGGGAGCAGAACAGGCAGATGTACTGAAACACACTGCTGAGGGGAGAAGCGGGCGAGACAGGAGAGGTCTGTCTTGCCATGTGGGTTGCTCCCCGGGGCCGGCCGGGGATCGAACTCATGCTGCAAAGGCCTGTGGACAGCCTCACAGTGCTGCACTCAACACCCTGCGCCACCAGGGAAGCCCCCCATCTTAATTTTTATCCATGAAGAAACCGAGGCTCAGAGAAGCTTAGTCCATGATGGAAGCAGAGCGCAGAGCTGGCCTCAACTTCAATATTGTTTGACTTTTAGTTTTGAAACTCTTAAAAACCAAACCCCAAAACGCAGCATAAAATGTTTTTCTGCATTATTGGTTCACTGGCATGTGGGTTTAGTGGAGGCAAGTTAAATGCCTCCTAAGAGTTAACAATTGTATTAGCGGTCCTTTTAAGACAATACGTTTGGAAACTGGCTGTAGTGGTCACAACGGCAGTCATTTAAGTGTTAACGAGAGAGACTGAATTCCGTGTGCTTCATATTCCAGCTTCTGAAAGTATGCCTGGGCCACAGCAGGTGCTCAATAAATGCAAAGGAAATAATAGTGATTTTTCTATTTTCATTTTAGAGTAACAAAGTCAATGGACTTCAGATTCAAATTCTGTCAAGGAAATTGATTAGAGAAGCATGCATGTAAGGACACTTGAAATGAATTTACGTCCTCTCGTTATGGATTTGGAATTTTATTTCTGAAAACTGGAATCTATGCATTTCCATCTGACAGCTCCTTAACTGTAGTGTGAAACAGAGCATAGTAGTGAAAAAGCACATAGGAGTTCGGAATTAGACAGAGGTAAAATCTTGGTTCTATGCTTTATTTAACCATGGATAAGACCTTATTTAATCTTGGATAATTGTTATAAGTTTCATTTTTCTCATTTGTAGCATAGGGATATTAAGTACTTTGCAGCATTTTGGAAGGTTTACAGAGGTTTCTATAGGTGAAGTCCCAGTCACATAGTAGGCATTCAAGTAAATTGCTGCTATTCTTATTTTCTATTTTAATTTTTTAAACTTTGTTATATTTCTGACAATTTCATGCACTTTCAAGCTCATGCGATCTGTGAATGCATTCTATAGCCATATAATTTTCTCGACCTTTGTACATTAAAATTAAGTAGAGAATGATCCTGTAGATATGGGTAACTTCACTCAGCTGTTTCGTATCTGCAAAAATATCACTGTTTATTTAATAACTGATGTCAGAATAGGGCTAAAGCAACCTCCAGAATAGTAATGAAATTGGGTTTAAACAAATCTCCCTGCTTATATTTAATTCTCTCCACTTTCTGATAGAATGAGCAGTTTTATTAGAAAATAATCAGAGCATGGATCTTTTTTTTCTATACCTTCTCTACCTACCTAGTCTCTCTTAATCTCAATGATTCCTGTTGAGTTGGGCCCTTAACAGATAACAATGAATTTTAAGCACAGTATTTACTGCATTCTTCTTTCTGTGGGGAAATTGATTTGATGGGAACAATAGATTCGGCATCCTAACCTGGAGCAATGTGGAAGATTTACAGAAAAAAATAGATAACTCGGCAAAGTAAACAATGTCTTTAGAGAACTTATCATTCCCCTTCCAGAAAAGGCTAGCAGAGTCATTCTTCTGCTGTGTATCTTATTTTGGTAGAGACATAAATCTCTCAGTTATCAAATCAGTTGAGAACTCTGCCGTGCAACTTTATAAAACACACTGCTCAGTGCTTTACCAAGTTTCCATGTGCTCGAACATCCTCCACATTCTCCATTCCCTCAGGAATTTTTCATGGGAAGCTTGGGACGTGTGAGTTAATAGGGTTCATGATCCGCATTCTGTTTTTCCTCCAGGCAGGTCTCCTAAGAGTATTAATTTACGCATCCCATATCAATAGAGACTTTAATGCAAAAAAAAAAATCAAATTATTGTCAACATAATTTTTGTCACTTATTAGTACAGTCTCAGTGGTCGAGTCCCTCTGCACCTGAGAAGTTTGCTTGTGATCAGCTCAAACTTCTTTCCAGCTCTCCCGCTGAAATGCTGTGCTCTGGAAATTCTGCGTGCAAATCACAACCTGTAGGGGAACATTACCTCTTAACCTCCAACTCCCTCTTCAACAAAGACAAGTTTCATCCTGCTTGGTAGTAGACATTAGTTAAATTCGAATAGTCCCACCCTTTTTTTTTTTTTTTTACTTTATATCAACACAATTTCCCTAAATTGCAATAGGAAAAAAAAAAAAAAATGGAAGTAGCTCCTTATTTTGTGGCAAGAGTCCAAAGGTGTTTTTAAAGGACCCCTTGAAGTTTCCTGGGCCTTAAACAGTCTCCATGGAGGAAGAGCAGAGTGGGAGGATCCTAGTGCCTCTTAGACCTCTTTCCTGCTGCAATGGGACTGGCAAGCCTAGGTCAAGTGTGGGCTCTGCAGAGCTCTAGTGAGGACACTGAGTTGAACCCCAGGGAGTGAAGCTTGTCAGGTGATTGAGAGTAGGTCCAGACACAAAGTGAATGGTGGGGCCTCCCTGGTGGCCCAGAGGTTAAAGTCTCAGTGCTATCAGGCTATATCACCAGCCGTGGCCACATGAGTTCGATCCCCAGGCAGTGAGCTACCCACATGGTGTAGCAGACCTCTCCTGTCTCACCCACTGCTTCTCTCCATAATGGATTTCAGTAGATCTGCCTGTTCTCCCCACTCTGTCTCTGGTGAATCCTCTTACCCCACCTCCCCCACCTGTAGCCTAGATCCCAGGTCTTGTATTCATAAACATATAAAATAAATCTGTAAGAAAAAAAGTGCCATGGTGGTTGCCAGGGAATGGAGGGAGAGACAATGGGCCTTAGTGGAAACAGGTAGGAGTCACAGTGTTACAGAATGAAAAGTTACAGAAATGGATGGTGGGGCTGTTTGTGCAACATTATGAGAAATACCACTGAGCTAGACACATACTAAGGCTAATGTGGTCATTTTTATGGCATGTATATTTTATTACAATAAACAAAATGGGGATAGTAAGTCCAGAAACATCACCCCACTTTTCAAGGAAATATGCAACTTGAGAGGCCAAACAGCACTAGTTTAAGTTTCCTGTCTGCTGTGGTCATGTCTCCTCGGACACCATGGTCAAGCACTCAACTGAAGGGTCATTTGAAGGTCAAAGGGCTACTGAGGGCCTCCAAGTCCCACTGCTGCTCCTTGAGATTCATTGAATAATGTGGTTCCTTTGGATCTTCCAGTCTCTGTTTTGTTCAATTTGCAAACTTCTCTCTCTTCAGGGAACTTTCATGGTAGGTGTTTTTTATTTATTTATTTATTTATTTATTTATTTATTTATTTATTTATTTATTTTTTAACTGAGGGAGAAAGTGCTCCAATGCTATAAAATTTCAAGGTCCCCAAATTCCAAACATGGGGTCCAACACGTCTTCTTCCTGATGATCCTCTCCTTGCAAAACATTGCAGTGGGGTAGGGGGAGGTTTAGAGTCAAAGGACAAATTCCTTCCCTCCCAAGATAAAAAACCTCATGCAATTCGATCATTCACTCCTCTCTGCACCACACCCTTCCATGGTTTCACATTGTGGTAAAAATCCCAGGTAATGAAAATGGTAAACGAACTGGAGTTTGATAAAAAATAGTCTCAGGTCTCTGCGATCTAGACTTTTTTTTTTAAGATTTCATTTTTTTTTTAATATACAACAACCCGGCACAGGCAAGATGTGCGGGAGGGTGAGAGAACTCAGCAGAGACAGAGTGGGGAACAGAACAGGCAGACTGACGAAATACACTGCTGAGGGGAGCAGTGGGTGAGTCAGGAGAGGTCTGAGCACCATGTGGGACCCTCCCCGGAGGCCGGGGATCGAACTGGCACTGCAGGGGCTGCGGACAGCTTCACAGCACTGCGCTTAACTGCCTGCGCCACCAGGGAGGCCCAGTGATCTAGACTTTTGTCCCCTCGTGGATCCCAGGCTTTCTCCCTCCGTCTTACTCCATTGCAGCCTCAATCAAAGACAAGATCCTGCCTCAAGTCTTTGCACACTCTGCCCTCTGCCTGGAGTGCTCACTGCACATATGAACACAGCTTCCAGGCCACCTCCCCTGGCCAGCCTAGCTAAAACTGCATGTGGCTTTTCCTGCCCTCTTCCTGTCTTCCTTCTCTGCTTGCTTTTTTATCCTTAGCACACTCGTACCTGTTACTGTGTTGTGTTGCTTGAAATTTATCTTATTATCTGTCTATGTTCTTTTTGTTTTTTGTTTTTTTTTAAGATTTATTTATTTATTTATACAAGCACTGGGTACAGTCAGAAGCACAGGAGGGTGAGAGAATTCACCAGAGCCAGAGCGGGGAACAGAACAGGCAGACTGACAAAGTACACCGCTGAGGGGAGCAGCGGGAGGCAGGAGAGGTCTGCGCGCCATGTGGGACCCTCACCTGGCGGCCGGGGATCGAACCAGTGCTGCAGAGGCTGCGGGCAAATTCACAGCCTAGCGCTCAACCGTTGCACCACTGTCTGTGTTCTTAAAACATGAGCCAGGTGATGGCAGGACCGTACATCCTGTTTGTTCATACCTGTATCTTTGGCCCTTGGGAATATTAGGTGCTCAATAAAAATCTTGACTAAGTGAGTGCTTGAAAGGAAAACAGACTGTGGGTAGACCAGGGCCACTTACTGTCCTTCCAGAATGCCCTCAGCTAAAGACACCCAGCTCGACCTTTCCCATCTGATCCTCCATGATGACACTGCTAGAGATGCTCAAAGGTTTTGCCCCTGAAAACTTGAAATCAGCTCTTTCCATTGGTCACTGACCTGGCTGGGATGTGATGGGCATCCTTCGTTCTGTTTTCATAAATGGAACATCTCAAGCCTCATCCTCCCATGCATACAAATCTGAATATCAAAATTATTAGAACTTTCAGCATCTACTGCCTATAACTGCAGGCCCACCACCGGTATCTATCCCTCGACACATTCCTGTTCACATTCTTCCATGCAAGTTCACATTCTTCCACGCAAGTTTTGCCAAGACACCTGCCCCCCATCCCAGCTGCCTGCAACCTTGTGAAAAAGGTGCTACCGTGCTATAGGGCATCTTCTTTTCTCTGCACTGAATCTGCTCTGTAGGCTCTCGAGGGTGAGGGGAGCAGGACAAGCATCTCTGTTTCTGCTCCAGATGTCAGTGCACACAGCTGCTTCTGGGTCTACATTTTCAGATTTCGTGATTTACAGGCAACCCTTTAAACTGGTGAGGGGATAGACAATGTGCCTCCTCTCTTCACTACCCTTCTTTCTCTTCTCCTTCCACGTGTTCCCACAGAATAATACCCCTGTACTCCTGCACCCAACATAGATGTCCCCCCCAAACGAGGGGTTGGGTGTATATAGTTCAAGAGTTGTCTCCCAGGCTCCAGAAGTTTCCAGTCTCTGACCCCTCAGGATACCTTGTAACATCTTCATTCTATTGAGAGGGTTCCTCCCTGTGCCCAGCCTCGCTCTGTTTCTGACTTAAGTTCACCCACCAGGAAGCAAATGTTGCTCTCCCCTGCAGTTCTCTCAAGGGTTTCTGGAAAATCTGTTGCAGATTTCTATGCACAAACCCACTATCTCTTTATTCATAAGCTCATTGAATGAAGCCCCAACCTATGGGATTAGGACCACTTGTTTCTTCGAAAACTGGCATTCTTGCCCATCACAATTAAGAGTTTCCTGCTAGGCAAAACCATCTCCTCCAGCCCTGCTTACAGGGTATCTGCCTTTACTTTAAGATCTGGCTTTGGGGCCCTTCGTATTCCCTCTCTGCCTTTACGCTCTCTTCCTGCACCACACAAAACCTCCCTCATTGTGTGATACGCTGCAGGCCCGGGACTTGAAAAATATGGCCTTCAACAAAGTCATGCATATCCTTCAAGAGGGAATATGCTGTTTTCAGCATCTTTTTTTTTTTTTCAAGATTTATTTATACAAGAGCCGGGGTACAGATGCATGGGAGGGTGAGAGGATTTACCAGAGACAGAGCAAGGAACAGAACAAGCAGACTGATGAAATACACCGCTGAGGGGAGCAGCGGGCGATACAGGAGAGGTCTGCTGCGCCATGTGGTCGGCCGGGATAGAACCCGCGCTGCAGAGGCTGCAGACAGCTTCACAGCGCTGCAGTCAACCACCTGTGCCACCAGGGGAGTGTTTTCAGCATCTTTTAATGATTTCACTGAAGCTCAAAGATATCAGTTAAGAGACAGCCGTGGAAGTCATGTCGGACAGTGGTCCCACACCTCTAACATGAGAAGTGAGGTGCATATCGCTGCTCCCAGACCCCACCCCTCTCTGCCTGTGCCCACCGCACGCTGTGCCTGCTGAGTCTCCTCTGCACTGTGGCCGACACGTGCCCTACTTTGCCTTAGCTCTAGGACAAACAGAAGTTTGCTCAAGGGCCCAACATGTGCTTCTCTCTTAACATGGCTCAAAGCAGAAAAAACATTGAGGATCAACTGTTCTCAGAGGAAGAAAAAAAAATATCCAGTGCTTTGTCACTGCCAGGAAAAGTGGCACTAAACTTTCACCCAGAATTATATAGTATCTTTTTCTAAAGGCTGTTTTTAAACACCCCGGCTGGGTCTCACATGGCAATAAGGCTGTCTGTCAGAGCGGACTGCAGACCACTTCTAAATTTCTTATCCAGGAACCTGCAGGCTGTCAGCCAATTCCAGCTGAAGTTTTGGTAGATAGGGGCCTGGCCTGCTGTCTTTCAGGCTCAGTTGGAAGTCCACAACTTTTAGAAATAACTGCTTCTTGTGGGAAGGGTGTTTTAAGGTTACTGCCTTGAGAATCTGTTTTTCCAGAAAATGTGAACTGTTTTTATTATCAAATGTCTTTTGGCCTTGTGACCTGAAACAAAGTATCACAAAGGTTTGAATAGCATAAACTTGAAAACAAAAAACCTGCCTACCCCAGCATTTTAATAAGTGAAAATGTCAATTTGTAGTTAAGGCTCAAATGTTCAATCGCCTAAGTGGCTGACACTGATTCTACTTGGAATAACTGCCCATTTTTTCTATCCTGGAATAAATGCAATGCCATTATGTCTTGGTGACAACAGAAATAAGCTTTGGCCAGGTCTGTGCATAGTTTGGGGATGAAGAAAATACATTTTGAAAGGCAATGGGCATTGCTGATTATAGATTTTTATTGGGAACAGATGTGGGACTATGGTTTTCGGTGGTAGACAAACTGTTATTGAAACAAGCAGCTGACTAAGAACATAATAACTTCTTTTTTTAGGAAAGAGAAATATTAACAAATTGAATGCATAATCTTCTTTGTTCCAGGAGTCCCTCAATCATCAAAACAAACTAAGATATTTTTGTATGCATGTGGTGACTAGTACACAAATGGGGGCAACCATTTTTGTTACCCTATCTGCAGGCTGAAGTTGAGGTTTTGAAACCAAGTATAAAACCTTCTTTTGTGCTGTGCTGAAGTTTCAGGCCTTTCCAGTTTAAATTTGCTTATGGCTTCTCCCTTCTAACAGTTTCGTCCTCTTTGGGTATACAGCAATGTTAATGCCAAGTCATACGCTGTGTGGTCATTTTTGTATTTCAGGGCCTTCAAGGATAACATAAGCATTTGGATAACATGCTGCCCAGTTTGGGGTAGGTCAGCTAAGGAAGAGACTTTAGACACAGTAGATCGTTTTCATCTCTTTCTGACATTCCTTTTGTCCCCAGTGATGAACGGAGGCCCCTCCATTTAAGGACACTCCCCCGACATTTCTAATGACAATTCTAATCACAAACCACTGGCCAGAACATAGCCACGTGGCCTCATCTAATTTCAAACGCCTCTGGAGAGTGAAGAGTTATTTTGAGTGGCCATGTGCCAAATTAAAGAAATAAGGGTCAACTTTATAGAAAAAGGGTAAATGGATACTTGTTATAACTACAACCGGGCACCACGGGTTTGTGCCAATTTACACTCCTATCAACAGGAGGTGAGAGATCCATTTCTTCACAGTTTCATTTAAAGTTGATATTGTCAGATACTTTGAACTCTGCCAATCTGATACTCATTAATTAAAAAAACTTTTGTATCCCTATCCTACTTCCATTCCATGCCCTTCATGACAACCATTCTAACCTTTAATATAGCTTGATTTATGTTATTCATACATTTAAAAAAATTCCTCAATTCACAAAATTGTTGCATTATATATATTTTTTCACTAGACACAGTATTTATATGTCTGTTCATGTTGCTACGTGTACACCTCTTCTGTCACTTTTAACAGCTATGTAATATTCCATGATATTTGCCCACATGTCTTATATGTCCTTCCTCCTAGTGATGGACATTCAGGTTGCCTCTAACTCTCTCACTCCAAGTGCCTGGCTGATGTGTATGATCATCCACCTTTACAGATGAGAAAACTGAGGTTCTGAGAAGGTAAGAATTTGCTCTAGGTCTCATTGCTAATGAACTCTACTGCCTGAGGTTCATAGGCTTTAGGAAGAAGGAAAAAGTGTCAGGAAGAGCCACTTGTCAGTAAAAAGGGTAAAATGTCTGTGGCATGAGGTCAGAGAGTCCATGTAAACACTCCTGCTTGAAATATCTCCTCCATTCAGCTCCACTGATGCCTCAAAGTGAAAAGCAGAGACTCTTTTCTTTGACTTAAAGATTCCTCTCTTATCAGAATCTAAATAGATTATAAACTTCATTAGTTACTTATGCATTGTGGTTAAGAGTTTTCAGCCCCTTTCTGGAGGTACAGGAGGATTAGGTGAGCAGTACAGCTACTGAGAGGTTTGAGGGTGCTGTATTCAGCCGTGAGTATATGAAGCGTGGCTTCAGTGGCAGCCAAGTTACCCAAGTGGTTCTCTGACCTGTGCCTGAGCATCACCTGGAACTTCCTTCAGGCCCTTACCCCAGGCTTAGTGAATCAGTGGAGGAGGAACCAGTTTTTTAATGAGCTCTCCAGGTAATTCAGATGCCCACCTGTGTTTGGGAGCCACAGGGCTAGTGGCTTTTAGGAAGTCCAGGGTTGAGAGTTAAGCAGGGCTAAAGCTCAGCAGAGCCACTGAGGACCCAGGCTCCTCCCCTCTTCTGCTCTGACTGCTCTGGCATAGGACTTTCTTCTTCAAAATCAGTCTAGATGCAACCTCTGCATTCCAGGTAGGAAAGAAGGGTGAATAAGAATGGTGGACCAGTGTTGAGAAAAAAATCTTCCCAATCATCCTCTACTTATGTCTCCTTGATGGTACATCTCACACAGCCATGCCAAGTGCTGCAGTCTGGCACAAGTGAGTGTGTGTTCACTTTGCACACTGCCCTCTCCTCAAGCAGCGATTTTATTATAAACAAGGTGGGGAGCCTCTGCAGCACCGGTTCAATCCCCGGCTGCCGGCAAGTGTCCCACATGGCACACAGACCTCTCCTGCCGCGCCCGCTGCTCCCCTCAGCAGTGTACTTCGTCAGTCTGCCTGTTCTGCTCCCCACTCTGGCTCTGGTGAATTTTCTCACCCTCCCGTGCTTCTGACTGTACCCAGTGCTTGTATAAATAAACGAATTTAAAAAAAAAAAAAAAGGTGCAGGCAGGACACCCCGGAGATTGGTGTTTGTACAGGCAGATCAACAGGTCCAACATTTTGCACTTAAAAGCAGAGAAGTGGGAGCCCAATATAGCAGGAAATGGTGACAAAAGGACTTGGTCTTCATGATTGTTCTGGAGGCTGGTCTTAGTCTGGAGAGGAGAGATCGCCACTCCTGACAAGCCAGGCACTTGTGAAAGAGTGCTGTCTCACCTGGCTTGGGCCATCTGTCGTTGGCATTTGTGGTCAGCAAATCCTTTTGTCCTTGGAGAAGGAAAGAACTTCCATAACTCACAGAACTAAATCTGAAACACTAGCTCAGCCCTGAGAATGCCTTCTCTGCTGCAAAAGCCACAGAAGCGATTAGCACAGGGACAGAAACAGGTTAAGACGGGCTTGTTGTGATCAGTTTGTTTACATGAGCTCCCTGCAGCCCGGGAGTAAGGATCATCATTTATTTTTGCCTCTCGGCCTTGAGCTGCTTTTTTTCCCTTGAGGATCTGCGCCTGTTGACTTACTCTCTAGCTCACGGAGTTTTTCACTTACTTTCTAGGTGTAGTTGGGAATAGGCCCTGAATTGGAAGGAAAATAAACATCTTTATCTTAGTCCTCCAAGAGCCACCTTCAGAAAAAGAGAAAGTTGGGCCTGCCCAGTCCCCAGCAGGAGGAGGTGACTAGGAGAGCAAGTTTGCCAGGCAGGCCTGGGTCGAGTCAGCTTCCTCCAGCCTCTGCCTGGAAGGGGCAGGACAAGGCCTGCAGCTCCCGGAGACCTTCCATGGATCTGGGCTGCTAGGGAAGGGCTGTGCCCATCCACACTACAGGGGGGCCCGAAGCAAGTGCCAAACAAGCAGCTGCACAGCCCAGGGACTTTGAGCTGTTTGCAGCTCTCCTCTTTGTGCCCCTGCCAACTCACACACACCTGGGATTTCACCAGCTGCCTGCCCACTGCAGCCCTTTCCACCTGTGACCTAATCCTCATTCCACCTGCTCCTCTTTCAGGCCCGCGAGCCCCATCCCCACCTTGCCTAAATAAGGCCTGGGGAGGTTTAAACAAGACCTATGTTACTCATGCCTGAAACAGCCAGCTCCCACTAATTTCATGGCAAATTATGAGGGATTAAGGTTTATGGCAAAAGAACGGCCCCGGCTGACAATTAATCAACGTGGTCATTTGGGGATGCAATTAAATTGGACCCGAGACCTCGGCTCTTAAATGGAATCAAATTCTCTCTTCAGCAGGGTGTGTGGATTGGACTGAGAATTCAAACAGACTGTCCTCATCCTCCTCCTTTGCATATAGATGGGGGTTTGTAATTTTAAAACACAGCAAGGGGTGAGGCAGGAACTTCAGTTTGGGTTTTTTTAAGTGAATACAGGCCTCCCATTCCCGCTCAGCAGGGTTATTTTGTCCTTTGGTCTAAGAAGTCTCTCAGGTGCTGGAGCAGTAAATCTGAAAATACCAGATCTGTGTCTTGAGGGAGTCAAAAATCTAGGAAAAGATATGGAAATGCTCTTAATATGAATGTCACTAGCTAGCACTAGAAATTTTAAAAGTGATAGAACTGATTCTGATTGGGGAGGGCCATAACTTTTCAGAGGAGGTGACTTGAGCTGAGGTTTGAAGGCAGAATGGCAGTTTTGTGCTTTCTCTGTACACAGACACTGGGAAGCGACCAGGGCTCAGGATCTTTGCTTTAATCGTGTCTGACACTGTTTTTGCTCCATGACTGCGCGACTATAGTCCAAGGCTGAAAACGGTAATCACCTTTGGAAACTGCCAACAAACATGAATAACTCTTCTGGGGCCAACTTTTCTCAAGGAAGTAATAAATGTACTCTTGTGGCTAATGGCAGTAAGCATGAAAGTCTTTCTGGCACCCTCTCTGCCTTGTGACTTTGGACATGAAGCATAATATATCAATTCATTGCCTGCACAAACGTGGTTTCTTTGCGATGGTGGGAATCAATCAACAAATGAGTTGTAAGCACTTGCTATGTGCTTGGTACTATTCACCGCCACTTCTCTGAGTCACAAAAGTGCAGAAAAGTTGGAAAAATGGGCAATAGAAAGCATGCTCATTGCAAATGTAAGTAAAGAAATAGCCTTGTCACAGGAAAACACAGTTATCATTTTTAGAAATCAGTGGCGTGACCACTGAACTTTGTCTGCAGTTTGCAAATTTCAGATTCTATAACTTTTCTGATAACTTTAACCACCACTCTACCCCACTCTGGTCTCCAGTGACTAGAGATCATTCAATGGTTGACTGGCAGACCTCCGTGCTGCACACCCATCTTTCTGGTTCTCTTTTGGGGTGCACAAAGCATTGTATTTCTCTAGCTCCTGCATTTAGGCACGGCCCTATGTCTTGCTTTTACCAATGGAATGTGAGTACAAGAGGCATTTTATATCTCGGTCAAAGCATTAAGTAATATGTGCTTTACCACTCAACCCTCTTTTCTAGTACAGCATCACGGAACTCTTGTTCCACAAAGAGGTGTCTTACTGAGTCATACTTAGGAGGACAGCTCCCCCAAGAATCATGCGGAACTGCAGTGAGGGGGGAAATACCTTTTGAGTTTCTTTGAAAACCACTGAATTTTAGGGCTTTCTTGTTATTGCGGAGTAACCTCACCTATCCGAACTAATGCAGTAAATAATTAATCATTATTAACTGTTAACACATAAGAGACTGGAGGAAAATAGAAGACACACACACACACACATACATGCACCCTAGTTAGGACTGACACACAAAAGCTATCACAAGGTATTTCTATGCATGCTAAGGCCCTTTGCAGTCAGGCCAGCAGCATACATACCACATAAACTGTCTCATTTCAATTCTCACAACAGCACTAGGTGACAGATATTACTACCCACATCCCACAGATGAGATGCTCAAGAATCAGAGTTCAAGTAAGTTGGGTCAAGATCACATACGGCTGGCAGGTGTGATACCCATGCCCAGGATGCTTCTTTAGGTTGTTCTATCCTGAGGATATTATTTTGTATATATTACATAGAATCAAAACTCACATGGACCATGTAATTAGCTTCCCTTTTATTTCCTTGGTCTCTATTCTGAATCAAATGTCTGATGGATGTCTGTTTCAAAGAAACTTGATAGGACAGTGTACACAGAATTTGGAAAATTCTATCTGACTTCTAGAAAAAAGCAAGGCCAAAAATTGGATAAGGCCATCATTACGTATTAAAAACAAGCATTTTTTTCATTATTTCATAGTATATAGATTCAACACAAAAACAAATTTCAAATGCTCTAAAAAGATTGTCCACTCTGTTTTTCTAGAACAAAGCAAGTATTTATCAGTCCTCTTAACTTCAATGACTTCGAATAAACTTCACGGTTTTAAGTACTAATTTATTTTGTCACTATCCCTGACTATAGATAAACTGCCCAAGTTTTGCGAATGACAGTACAGTCTGTCCTTGGGTTATACACAGACTGAAGCTCAGTGAGGACAGAACCATGGGGTCTTCATGCAAATTGGGTGGCTGGCAGGCAGGAAGCCATTAAACAAATAAGTGAAGTTATGAACTGATGCCCACTGACAATGGTTCGATAATAAAGACATAATAATGTGGTCTTCCCAAAGTGCAAAAAATAACTGGCTTTAGCCAATCATGTGAAAGAGTATGTCTAAGATCAGCTTGTGCAATCATAGCTATGTTGCATAGGTTTAAAATTATGCCTCCCTGTACCTTCAAATTGAAAACCTTAGGTTTTCCTGTTTTATGCACACCAGTTTAATATTTTACCATTCCTAACATATTCCCTTGCTAAAGGAAGAAATTTAAATTGAGGGCTTTGGGGGAATTTTGAAGGGGATAGGCCTGCATTAGGACTTTGCTGTACCAGTGGAGAAAAAAAAGCTTAAGTAAATGAGGAGTGGACATGCACTGCAAAGCGTTTTGCTGAAGTAACAAGAGGCACTATGAGGAAGCACATATTCCTCTTCGAAGTGTAATCACCTAGCTCAACAACTCCCAGCAGGCAACAGGACGGTTGGAACTGGCTACTGCCTTCAAAAATAAACAGTTTCTTGCAAGTCTGATTTCTATGCATATATTATTCCATGATGAAGGTAAAAGACCCCAGGGATTTCATCAAATACATACACCAATGTGGTAGATATTATAAAGATGTAAGCTACAGTAGACACATACATGTATGCTATGAGACTGTGTCTCTAGGAATCTACAATTTGCTTTAAACAGGGCTGCTTTCTTTTGCATATGATATATATATGCAAATGAAATATATGCACAAAAATGTGAATATATTGTATCCACACTTACTGCCTAAGTGTGTAGTTTTAGGGGGAGGTTTAAATAAGTACTTTGTCACTAGAATCATACTTGTGGGATGATAGTCAGGGATATGCATATGTAACCAGCTTGTGAGTCCCTTGCAGAGTCCACATCAGACTAGTTTAAAACAATTCTAACCGCACTTGGCCTTGCGTTAAATAGGCGTCCTGTGACTGAGTGGCAAGGAAGCTAAGTATACCCTTGTATCCTGTAATCGTGCTAAGTTTTTAACTGTGCAAACTCTGCAATGAGTAAGTCGTGGCTCCTCCTACTCCCCACCTCTCCATCAGAATGGTACATTTGTTAAAAATTGCTAAATCTACACTGACCCATCATAATCGCCCAAACGCCATAGGTTTCTTTCAGGTTCACTTCTTAGTGTTGTACATTTGATGGGCTTGGACTTTTACTTTTTGATAATGGAAACTTACTAATTTTGCTTTTAGGATTCATTGGATAGGATTCTGGATTTTTTAAAAAAAAATGCTTCATTAAATTTTTTTTAAATTTCAAAATAATCACAAAAATTGAAACTCTAGTACAAAGACATTTTCTATACTAAACCATCTGGGGGTAAAAGCTGCCCTGCTGCCCCATCACCCCCAAATAATTTAGTATAGATTTGTTCCTACTCTCAGGATGAACATGACCATCGTACAATCATCAACATTACAAAATTAGTGTGTGTGTGTGTGTGTGTGTGTGTGTGTGTGTGTGTAGAGAAACTGTGGTATAGGCCAGAGGTCCAGGGGTTGAGAGGATTCACCAGAAACAGAGAGGGGAGCAGAACAGGTGGATTTATTGAAATGAACTGCTAAGGGGAACAGCTGGAGAGAGAGGAGAGGCCTGCTTTGCTGCTATGTGTGATTAGCTCCCTGCCTGGATCAAACTCAAGCCCTCAGGCCGTAGCAGTGATGGGTGATAGCCTGAGACTTAACCTCTAGGCCACCAGGGAAGCCCAACATAATGGAATTAATGTTGCTACATTGCGGCCTTCTAAGTTGCAGTCTATTCAAAGAGTGTCCTACTGTCCCGGTGATATCTCAGCTTTCATAGCAAAGGGACCCAGTCTCCATTCACGCACATTATTTAGTTACCCTTTAGCATAATTTTTCTTCTGTTGGAAAGATTCTCAGTCTTCCCTTGATTTTGATGAACCTGACACACCTTTATTTTTTTTTTTTTTAATTTTTTTTTTTTTTTTTTTAAATAGAGGCATGCTTTATTTATTTATTTGTTTGTTTGTTTTGTTTATACAAGCACTGGGTACAGTCAGAAGCGCGGGAGGGTGAGAGAATTCACCAGAGCCAGAGCAGGGAGCAGAGCAGGCAGAAGGACTGAAGTACACTGCTGAGGGGAGCAGCGGGCGGCAGGAGAGGTCTGCACGCCATGTGGGACCCTCCTCTGGTGGCCGGGGAGCAGCCGGGGATCGAACCGGCGCCGCAGAGGCTGCGGGC
Organism: Talpa occidentalis; assembly: GCF_014898055.3. Lineage (NCBI taxonomy): Eukaryota > Metazoa > Chordata > Mammalia > Eulipotyphla > Talpidae > Talpa > Talpa occidentalis. The sequence goes on from NW_023602073.1 coordinate 10,971,968, forward strand.
AGCTTCGCAACCCAGCGCCTAACCGCTGTGCCACCGGGGAGGCCCCTGACACACCTTTAAAGTGCAGCATGGATGGAGCTGGAAGGGATCATGCTCAGCAAAATAAGCCAGAAAGAAAAAGAAAAATACCGGATGGTCTCACTCATAGCAGGAATTTAGAAAACCTAAATAAGGGACCAGGAAAAAGACTAATTATAATAAAGAAAAAATCAAAATCCACAAGCAACTATAAACCAGAGACACACTATGGGGCGGGGGTGTAGGGGGAGAGGAGGGATTAGGGTCAAAATAAGGGGGGTGGGAATTGTAGGGGGACTACAACCAAGATGAAAATGCATACATTGTGCAAAAATGAAAAATGATGAATTATATAAAATAGAATTTAGATAAGAATTATATAAAATAAAATTTAAAAAATAAAGTGTATAGGGCAGTTACTTTCTAGAATATCCATCTATTTGGATTTATAAACTACTCATGATTAGATTCAGATTATGATCTCTAGCAGGAATAACACAGAGGTGGTCTTCGTTGTCTGTGCCCTGTCACCCATTTCAGTTTATCTCTTTTGAGGTAGTCTTCAGTTGGATTGCTTAAAATAATGTTTGCCAGGCTTCTCTGCTGCAGAGTTACTGTTTTTTCCATTTCTAATGAAATTTTTTGGGGTGGTATTGTGAAACTATGTAAATGGTATCCATACGTCATCAGATTTTTATTTTGCTTATTTAGTAATATGTAAAAATTCAGTTTCCTATTTTATTTGGTCAGTTAAATCTATTTATATAATTATCTTAATACACAAAGTATTTCCCCTTTGGCTAACAGGGATCGATTCAAGCTCACTTCTGGGTGTTTTTGACAGACGCCATCAGTCTTTGAGTATTAGTTTCTGGGCTCATGTTATGTTGCCGGCCGCAACTCAGGAATTTGCCATTTCTCCAAGAAACCTTGATTCCCTTCAGTGGAGAGAGGGCTCTCTGGACCCCACAGGCTCACTCAACTGGTAGGGTTGCTCCCAGGTACCCCCTCAGTGGACAGAGCAGGGAATACACCTGCAGATACACACGTTGCATGTACATGTGTATCCATACTTGTGTCTATCTTCAGAAAGCCATTAGTTCACACCAGTTTCTCCACAGAAGAATTATTTTACCATGCTTCACTTTATTGTGCCTCACAGATACTACACTTTTTCACATATTGGAGGTCTGTGATGACTCAGCTTCAAGCCAGTCTATCGGCACCATTTTCCCAACAGCCCATGCTCACTTCCTGTCTCTGTGTCACATCTTGGAAATTCTAACATTATTTCAAAATTTCTCATTATTGTATCCATTGTGGTGACCTGTGGCCATTGGTGATCTTTGGTGTTACTGTTGTGATGGTTTAGAGGTGCCACAATCCACACCCCCAGAAGGGAGCAACCTTAACCCATAATGTTGATGTTCTGATTGCTCTATCATGTGGTCCCTCCCTCATCTCTCTCCCTCTCCTGGGGTCTCCCTATTCTCTGAGACAAAACAGTACTGAAATCAGGTCAGTTATTGACCCTGCAGTGGCCTCTAAATGTTCAAGTAAAAGGAAGAGCTGTGTACCTTTCACTTTAATTCAAAAGCTAAAAGTGATGAAGCTTGGTGAGGAAGGTGTGTTGAAAACCGATAGCTGAAAGGTAGGCTTCTTGGACCAGTCAGCCAAGTTGTGAATGCACAGGGAAAGTTCTTGAAGAAAATTAAAAGTGCTACTCCAGGGAACACACGAGTAATAAAAAATCTCAGTCTTATGGGTGATACAGAAGTTTTTATATAGATCAAGCCAGCCACAACATTGCCTTAAGCTGAGAGGCAAAGAAGTTCCAGAAGAAAAACTGGATGCCAGCAGAGGTTGGTTTGTGAGGTTTTAAGATGTCTCCATGACATCAAAATGCAAGATGAAGCAGCAAATGCTAAGATAAACATTGATGCAATTTATCTAGAAGTTCTAGCTAAAATTATTGACCAAAGTGGCTACACTGAACAACAGATTTTCAATGTAGATAAAATAGCTTCTAGTTGAAGAAGGTGCCATCCAGGACTTGCATAGCTGGAGAGGACAAGTCAATGCCTGGTTTTAAAGTTTCAAAGGACAGGCTGAGTCTCTTCTCAGGGTATAATGCACCTGGTGACTTTAAGTTGAAGTCAATGCTCATTTACCATTCCCAAACCCCTGGAGATATTAAGACATATGCTAAATCCACACTGCCTGTGTTCTAGGAATTTAACAAAGCCCAGAAGATAGCTCATCTGCTTACAACATGAATATTTTAAGCCCAGCATTAAGACTTACTGCTAAAAATAATTCTTTTCAAAGTATTACTGCTCATTGACAAGGCATCTGGTCACCCAAGAGCTCTGATGGAGATGAGCAAGTAGATGAATGTTACTTTCATGCTGCTAACACAACATCCATTCTGCAGCCCTTGAATCCAGGCATCATTTCTATTTTCTAGTCTTAATATTTAAGAAATACATTTTGTTAGGCTATAGCTGCAAGAGGTAGTGATTCCACTGAAGTCAACTGAAAACTTTCTGGAAAGGATTCAGCATTCTAGATGCTATTTAGAACATTTGTAATTCATGGAAAGAGAGCAAAACATCAGCGTTAGCAGGAATTTGGAAGAAGTCAGTTCTAACCCTCATGGATGATTTTAAGCATTCAAGAGGAAGGCACTGTGAGGGAAACAGCAAGAGAACTAGGATTAGAAATGGAGCCTGACAATGGGACTGAATGGCTCCAACCTCGTGCTAAAGAAGAGTTGCTGCTACATGGATGGCGCTGGAAGGGATCATGCTCAGCGAAATAAGCCAAAAAGAAAAAGAAAAATACCGGATGGTCTCACTCATAGCAGGAATCTAGAAAACTTAAATAAGGGATCAGGAAAATGAATAACTATAAGAAAGTGAAAATCAAAATCAACAAAAAACTATGAACCAGAGACACTTTTTGGGGGGTGGGGGCCGGGAGGGGAGGGATTGGGGTCAGAATGGGGCATGTGCAGTTGTATGGGGGAATATAAAAATAAAATTTATTATTTAATAAAAAAAATAAATAAATAAAAATAAATTAAAAAAAAAAAAAGAAGAGTTGCTGCTTATGGATGAGCCAAAAAAAAAAAAAAGGTTTCTTGGGATAAAATACACCCCTGGTGACAATGCTGTGAGCACTGTTGAAATGAATGAAAACAAAGGATTTAAAATATCATATACACTAAGTCGATAAAGTTGTGACAGGGTTGGAAAGGACTGACTCCAATTTTGAAAGAAGTTCTGCTATGGTTAAAATGCTCTCAAACAGCATTGCATGCTACAGAGAAAGCATTCATGAAATGAAGAATCAATGTTTCAGAACTGTTGTCGTCTTCTTCACTGTTGTCTTCTTCTAAAAAATTGCCACGGCTGCCCCAGCCTGCAGCAACCACACCCTGACAGAAGCATCAGCAGCCACCCACATGGAGGCAAGACCCATACCTGAAAAATTTAACTACTCACAGAAGGCTCACATAATCGTTAGCAATCTTTAGCAATAAAGCATTTTTAATTACAGTGTGTACAATTTTTTAAATATATGCTATTGTGCACTTAACAGGCTATAGAATAGTGCACACCTAAATTTTATGTGCGCAGGGAAACCAACAAATTCATATGACTCACTTTATTATGACATTCGCTTTATTGCAGCGGTCCAGAACCAAACCCAAAATATCCCCGAGGTGTGCCTGTATTTGCACTCCAACCCCACAGGTTCATTCTAGTTTTCTCCTGTTATGTATTTGTCATATTACCTCCCTTGTCTGGTAGTGAGAAACACAGTACTATGGACTGAACTGTGTCCTTTCCAAAGTCACATGTCAAGCTCTAATCCCCACTGTGCAGGGATTGAGATGGAGACTTTGGGAAATAATAGGTCTCCATGAGGTCACAAAGATGGGATCTCGTGATGGATTTAGTGCCTTTCTAGAAAGAGGAAGACACACCAGAGCGCTCTGCCACATGAGAAGCCAGGAGGAGACCCCTCATTTCCCCACCATGCTGGCACCCTGATCTCACACTTCCAACTTCTAGAACTGTGGAAGAAACCTAGTTCTGTTGTTTCGGTCACCCAGTCTATGGTGTTTTGTTAAGGCAGCCCACATGGACTAATACATGGTTTCCATTATTCTTGGCATGTATTTATTTGATCAGTCTCCCTCATTTGAGCTCTGATCTTCCAGGCTAGCTGCACCTCCACAGGCACCCGCTCTGGTGTCTGATATCCCCCCATTCTGGGACAACATTGTCTCTACACTTCTGATTTCCTCTGCTTCATCTTATGACTTTGGGACTGAATTGTTTAGTAAGAGAAGGAAATGGTTTTGTTTACTTTCCTAGGCTATCACTTGATCATTTGGAGAGCAGTGCATTTATTGTCTGAAATGCTCATTATAATCATAAATTTGTAAAAGGCATTTAAAGCCAGTTTAACTTAACCCTCTTATTTTATTGAGCACCTATTTAATTTCTAGGGAGAAGTTTTCTTATTCTGACTAAAGAGAAATTGAGTCATTTAGCAAAAAGCTTTGGCATTAATGGAACTGTGATTTTAGAGAAGTTTCTGGAATCAGACCACTTTATAGAAACATTTTTGTTTTTTGGTGTTTTTTTGCTTTTTTGCTTTTTTTGTAACAGAAGCTCTATGATTCCCTGAAATTATGCTACATAACATTTTTAAAGTAACCATAGCTATTAATATAGAATATAGTTTCTCCATCTCATTCAAAATATGTCTCCTGCCTCTCCTTTGGATTTAGTGTAGAGGGACCTGGAAGAGCATATGAGCCACTATATAACTTAATGATTTCTTTTGTGAAGAAGCTGAAACAGGAAGGCATGATTACCTTATTCTTTTTTATATTTAAAGATTTATTTATTTATTTATACAAGCACTGGGTACAGTCAGAAGCACGGGAGGGTGAGAGAATTCACCAGAGCCAGTGCAGGGAACAGAACAGGCAGACTAACGAAACGCACTGCTGAGGGGAGCAGTGGGTATGGCAGAAGAGGTCTGCGTGCCATGTGGGACCCTCACCGGTGGCCGGGGATCGAACCGGCGCTGCAGAGGCTGTGGGCAGCTTTGCAGCCCAGCACGCAACCGCTGTGCCACCAGGGGAGGCCCAGATTATTACCTTATTCTTCAGACTAATATTGAGCTAAGAAAAACAATATTACTATTATTTCCCACCCAACCCCCCAATAAAATGCACACACCAGGACATGTGGTTTAACAACTGTAAATGCATTTAGAGAGACAGTGGAACAAGACCTCTACAATGGAGCCTGCAGGAAAGTCTAGGCCTCACAGTGCCCACACATACCCCTCTTGCTGGGGGGGTTATGTAGGACTCGTCTATAGGGAAGACTATCGACAAATATGTGACTTTATTTTTTTTTTAAAGATTTATTTATACAAGAATCAGGGAACAAGCCAGATGTGCGGGAGGTTGAGAGGATTCACCAGAGACAGAGCAGGGAACAGAACAAGCAGACTGATGAAATACACTGCTGAGGGGAGCAGCGAGCGAGACAGGAGAGGTCTGCGGTGCCATGTGGGATTCTTACTGGCCTGCCAGGATCAAACCCGTGCTGCAGAGGCTGCGGACAGCTTCACAGTGCTGTGTTCAACCGCCTGTGCCACCAGGGAGGCCCCAAATATGTGACTTTAAAGACGGAGCAGATGAAGGGTTAGTGTCACAGAGGCAAACCCAGGATAAATAGAGAAAAACAACAGAGCAAACCATGCCTTCATGAGTCTAATTTGATTGGGGCAGGAACTGATAAAAGTGCATTGGGAGAACAGAGTCCGCCTGGAGAAGTTAAAGGGTCTTAGGTTTATTTAGCTACAGAAAATCTTTTAGATTATGCTTTACAGAGAAGATTGAGGTCAACTGCCCAGAATAGAAAATGCAACAGTAATGACTTAAAGGAATAGAGTGGATTTTTCTTAGTACAAGTTTGGATGTTAGTGGTTATTGGCAATGGTTCAACAGCTCAAAAATGTAGGACCAGTGTCTCTGGGTCTCTTGGGGTTTCCCTCATGTTTTCAAGATGGAGACTGTAGCTCCAGGCCTCACATCTGCATTTAAGATGGGAAGATAGGGCAAGTGGTGTCACCAGACATATTTGTCATATTTGATCAAGAAAATGTAAGCTTACATGCAGAACCCTCTCCCAGCAGAACATTAGCCTGAGTTTTCCTGTCACCACTCCTAGTTACAAAGGAAGCTGGACAAGTGAGTAGTTAACTTTCCCAGCTTCTAATGGAACGGGGGAAATGTGGTTAGAAACTGGGTCTATCATTCTTTTTGTCTGCTACAAGAGGACTGCACAATGATTTTCCATTTATCACTTAGAAAACAAAGTTTCAGTTGGACATAGGAAAAAATTTCTTACCCTCAGGTTAGGTTATTGAGGCAGACAGTGATGCCTTTATCCTTACAGATCTGCAAGTTGAGAAATACTCATTATTACGAGTCTTCAAAGATTTAAACATTGTTTGCTGAAGCCTGGACATTGGACCAGATGATTTCATAAGGTCTAGGATTATTTGACTCACTGTATCAAAGTTGTACATTCTTTATCTTTGTGAAATGCAGAAAAAAAAAAATTACAGGTTGACCAACCCCTCTGGCAGGCCCTCCTCCCCCTCGAACCACTTCACTGGAAAACAATCTGAGGCACTTTGCTTCTAGAGGATCTAAGGGTTATGTTGTTTCTCTTACTCCCAATGGGTTTCAGGTCTATCAGAGAACAAAACAAAACAGAGCTGGATAAATGAGGTATAAGTAAAAGATCAGGAAATCAAGATTTGTTTAGTTTCCCAAAATGCATTTGGATAAAGCCAAAAACTGATCCCAGACTCTATTAGGTACTTGTGGAGCAATTACTTAAATATCATGTGGGCATTTTACAGTAGAGTCACACAATGTCTCTAGACATAATATTATACCAGATTATGTGTCATGCTTATTTTTTTAAGTAAGCACATGTGTAAGTCACTTGGCAACTGTGTTGGAGTCCAGGGTTGCCTTCTGCTTCATCTTGCTCTATAGTCTCACTACACCAGGTTCCGTAATGGCAGGAACTAACCTTTTCCAGACAATCCTCCATGCCCTGGAGCAGAGTAGACAATGTCCCATTGTGAACTTACACAAGATTTGCAAATATGATGCAATTTTGGTGCACCAGTGGACTGAACTTCACAAACCTACCCCGGACTCTGGCCAGCCTATACTTGTCAGCCAGAAAGCATGAGGAAGACGGGTAAATTCCCTTTCTTAACAATGATTAAAGATGATCTAAAAAGACACTTTCTTCCCCACCAGTCTTTTAAGCAACCAGAACAAAAATTGGGATGGGTTTCACAATAACCAAACAAATCATCTCTTTCATACACATTTATTTGTATTACATTACTAGACGTGTTTAGGGAAACTTACTAACTTCTAGTTCTTCAGTCTTGATAGTCAAATGCTCTTGTTTTCACCATGCACCAGGCTCTTTGGAATGTGCCCGTAAGTTATCTCAAATTCATTTCATCCTTCACATGTTTATTTAGCAGCTACTTTTGAGTCAGTGTTCTAACTGTTGCAACAAGAAGGAGAGTAACGAGCTTCTCAAGGTCACACAGCTAGGCCATGGCAAAGTGGGTGGATGTCCTGGTCCATAGTCCATGCTTCTTAACCCCAGTGTCTTTTGCTGTCTGCCTTCTAGTAACTGGTTAAATCATAAAGGCCCATGATTGTAAATGCCAGAATATTTTCTTGAGAATTCATAATTATTTACAGTGACTCTGCCAACATGGTTAATGTCCACAGTATGAGAAGGACCCTGGCTTTGTCAAAGGTGCTAGAGAAGTTCACTGTCTTCCCTTCCCAAGCTGCTCATCTTCATAATTTCGTTTAAGTAGTGGGAAGTGCTGATTCATGCTCCATTCACTCTCCTGGCAGGTGAGCCTTGGCTTGGCAGTTGGAAGGATCTGGTAGTCATAGGCTCGAGGAAAAAACCCTCTCTCTGCTGTCTGGAGCAGTTTCTGACCTCTTTGCCCACCATCTGTGTTACCTGAAGCTGTGTAAATTCTGTATGTTCCAAGTTCAGGGTGGTAAGAAACATAAGATAACATGAGAGCAGATGTTATTGGTCAGTAATATGTAAAGAGCCACAGTCATCCTCACACACACAGCAGAAGGGGCCCAAAACTAAGGCCAGAATAAAAAAACACTGGGGCGCCACTTTACCAAACATCATTTAATTATAAGACTCCAAAAGGAATAATGAAATTAAGTGTTTTCTGTCACAGCCCTTTCTTACTGGTATCTGGGGCATGAAATTCTGAGGCGCGTCTGTTCTTAAGCACAGGCACAGCTGTGGTTCAGAGTGGATCCTTCTTGACTGGCTGCTCTTCACAAAACCAAGTGGGACAACTCAGCAGCCAAGCTCTCTAGAAGGGTAGCTTTCACCTCTTGTTTTATTCCTTTGGTTTTTTGTTTTTTTTTAAGATTTATTTGTTTTGTTTATACAAGCACTGGGTACAGTCAGAAGCGCAGGAGAGTGAGAGAATTCACCAGAGCCAGAGCAGGGAGCAGAACAGGCAGACTGATGAAATACACTGCTGAGGGGAGCAGTGGGCGCAGCAGGAGAGGTCTGCGCACCATGTGGAACCCTTGCCGGCGGCCAGGGATCGAACTGGCGCTGCAGAGGCTGCGGGCAGCTTTGCAGCCCAGCGCTCAACTGCTGCACCACCAGGAGAGGCCCAACTATCACCTCTTCTGAATGGAAGGTTTGTGGTGTAGTGGAGCAAAGCAGAGGGAAGACGGCTGGTTCCATTTGCTTGGCAAACCCTCAATCGGGCCATGTGGAGGTGGGCAAGATTCTCAAAGGTAGGTTTGGAAGTGTCTTGAGGCCTGAAGAGGCAGGAGGAAGAGAACCAGATGATTGTGTTGGCCCCAAGCCCTCTCTAAAAATGGATGCTGAGAACTCTCTGATCTCCAACCCAAGGCTCATCTACACAAAGTCCATTCTTAACACCCCTCCCCAAGTCCCTCTCTACACTAAACCAGCTCATTTGTCTCCAGGTTTCAGCCTGCCAGTTCTAACCTTCTTGCAACCCTTATGTGGAGAGAACAGTCCTTAGACAAAAGCACACGTTGTCCTCTAGAGATGGCTATAGAAAGATGGAGCCCTGTAATTCAAAGAGAAACTGCTAGGAAGGAGTTAGACGAATCGGGCCTGGGAGCCTGCATTCACAAGCATCTTAGGCAATGATCATTATCTTCCTGAGCTTCACCTTCCATGTCTGTCAAGTGGGTATTATCCCAATTTGTTCCATATAAATTATAATGTTCATGTTCTATTTATTTATTTAACAAGCACTTACAGTCATGTTTACACTGCTGAGGGGAGCTATGTGGGACCCTTCTGGTGGCCGGGGAGCAGCCGGGGATTGAACAGAGGTCGCAGGCAGCTTCCCAACCCAGCGCTCAACACAGGGGAGGCCCTCGTTCCATATAAATTAAATGTTTGTGGCTATGTTTGAAAACACTCTACAAATTTTATTTATTTTTATATTAATTTTTTTTACATCATTGTTCATTTTTGAACAATATTTGCTTCCCCCACCCCCTCAGGTGTAGTCCCCATAGAGTTTCCTTCCCCAATGCACCCGGCACCATCACCTCAGTCCCCTGTGCTCCTCCCTCCCTCTGGTCCTCTCCCTCCTCCTCCCCTGCAGGATGTTTCAGATTTATAATTGTTCGGTTTTGCTTTGTTGCTTTGTACTGTTATTTTTTTTTTACACTGATGTCTTATTTGGTTCCCCTATATTCCTGCCATAAGTGAAACCATCTGATATTTTTCTTTTTCCTTCTGGCTTATTTCACTGAGCATAATTCCTTCTAGCTCCATCCACATTGCTGCAAATGGCATGAGTTTATCTTTTTTGACTGCTGCATAATATTCCATTGTGTATCTATGCCACATCCTCTTGATCCAGTCATCTATTTTTGGGCATTTGGGTTGTTTCCAGGTTTTACCTATTGTAAATAGTGCTGCAATAAACATAGGAGTACAGGTCACTCTAAAAATTTTAAATGGTCCCATCCTTCCTCCAACGATCTGATGATAATGCAGTCATTCAACACACTGGGTATTTACAATGGGGTTACATGGGCCGGGCCCTGGAGATACAAGAAATCTGGCATATTCCCTGACTGCAGCATTTTATTTATATGGGGATGGGGAGCAGCAGCATAAATGGATAATTAAAATATATTCTGCTAAACCTTCCAGGTAAACAGAGGGGTACTGAGCTGGATTGAAGGGTTTTGTAGGGGGAGGGATAGCACAGGAGCTAAATCTGGAAGAGTGATAGGAAGAGGCAAAAAGCAGTGTGGAGGAAGGCAGTGCGTGAGTGTGGCATGGCTAGAGTACAGCTGGCATTTCAGTGTAGCTAGGGTCTTGGTCAAGGGCGGGGCACGAGGATGCTGGAGCCTCAGGAAGGACGCACTTGGGGGGCATACTCCAAGGGACCAGATCACACAGTGCTCACAAGGTACCAGGGACTTTTCTAGTACAGCACAGATGTTAACTCTTTCAGCTGTCCACAGTCCCGTGAAGTCAGTCTCATTACCCTTTACTTACAGAAAGGGAAACTAAAGCCCAGAGAAATTAAGTAACTAGCCCAAGGTCATCCAACTAAAAAGTCTGCCAAGGCGTTGGGTTTGCCCTAAGACTTCCAAGAAACCACTAGGAGATTTTAAGCAGGGTGGGAAGGACTGGTTTCCATTTATTTCTCCTGATGCCAATCTGTTTTCAGTCTTTTGATAATTTCTTGTCAATCTGCATACCTGATAAAGTATGTGTCACTTTTTCATGTGGAAATTTATGTTGTTTGCTTAAATACTTAATGATTAACTATCTCTTGGGCTTATCAATAAAGTAATCCAGTAATTGAAGTCTTCTGGGATAGGGCAGATTATAAATGGAAATTTATACTTAATGGTCGATTATACTTAATGATCAATTAGCTTAGCTAATTTTGCTTTGCCTCCTTTCTCAAGCAGCCATTAGTGAGGGATAAATAGAAGAATCAGTGGACTTGAATAATACAGAAACTTATGTAAATAAGAAACTTATGCAAATGAGACATAACATACACAAAATACCTTAAACTATTTCGTGTCTCTCTCTCTTTCTTTGAAATGAATTTTCACTAGTAATTTCATTGTAGAATTTACTCGAAGCAATAAATAGGCATATTCAGTTACACAAATAAGAACAGTGTTATTTTGCTAACAGGCATGAAGTCCCCCTGATGCTTGAATGTTGGTGCTTGCACAGTTGCAGGTTCCAGGACCCAGTTCCAGTGGGATTCCCCACACTAACAAGCACTTCTTAGGCATGAGTAGTGTATTCAGGAGTTCAACTCAGCACAAGTCTGACACTCTCTACCCAGCGATGGTGGCATATTCCATAGGCTAAGAGTTCAGTCTCCCAAGACCATCCTCTACTAAAGACCCAGTCGCAAGCCCAGGCTGTTATCTGTGCTTCCAACCAAGCAGCTACAGATTGGAAGTTTCCACAGTTGCCTCCTCAGACCTCAGGTGCCAGGTGCCAGCCCAGGCTGTTACTTGTGCATTTGACAGACATGATCACTATCTGAGGTTCCCAGGAAATCTGTCTAAGGTTCAATTAATGTACTTCGAATGGCTCACAGAACTTAGGAAACCCGTTTACTCACTGGATCACCAATTTAGTAAAAGGGATACTACTCGGGAACAGCCAAATGGAAGAGATACACAGGGAAAGGTAGAGAGAAAGGGTATGGATCTTCCATGTCCTCTACAGGCCCAATGTTCTCTCCAAATGCCCACCTTTCCATCAACCCAGAAACTCTCCAGAACCCTTCCTTTTGGATTTTATGGAGGCTTCCTTCACAATCACAGTTGGTTAAGTCATTGGCTGTTGGGATTGAACTCAATCCCTCATCCCCTACTCTTCCCTGGAGGTCTGATTAAGGGACTAGAAGTTTCTACCCAGTAATCACATGGCTGTTTCTCTAGGCAATCAGCCTCCATCCTAAGGTACTTCCAAGTCACTTACTCACATCATAAGAGATACCTTTATCACTCTCAACACTTAAGGACCTCCCAAACTTTTAGGAACTGTGAATCAGGAATTCTGGATGAAAACCAAGTAAGTATGACCAATATACTTTGGTCATCTGAATGACCAAATATATATTTCTTATAAGTCACAATATTGCAGGTACCATATAATCTTTCTAAATAAATTTAGTATGGTGTATTTATAATCAGAGAGGGCTAGCGGGAAGTGCAATCATTTTTTCTGAGTTTTAGTTTCCCTCTTCCATCCCTTAGGTTTATGGAGAATCCTTGCCTTTAAGCATCACAGGAATTTAAGAAAGGTATTTCCTAGGCATTGCACTCTCTAGTCCTGCAGGCATATTGTCAAGACCGGCACCTCTATAGACAACACAACTCTCTGGCCCAAACCCAAATGCAGGAATGAAGATAGACCCCAGGCATCCCCATGAGGCCCACCCAAGGTTCTAGCACCACCAGCCTCCTGAGGAATCTACCCCTCATTGCCAGCCTCAGACTCTCCTCCCTATTGCTTCTTCTGGTCTGTCCCTTTTCCTTTTGACTCCAGAAGGTCAAAGCCTCCAACCCTTCCCTAACTAAGGCTCCAGTTACTGGATTTTCAGTTGACTCACTTCCCTGAGCACACACTTAGGAAAACAAGGGCCTGTTGACTTGCCCTTGGGGCTAGGGAAAGTCTACACGGCCACAACTCCAAGCCCTTTGCGGTCCTTAGGAAGAGAAGGAAAGGCCTCTGCTGTTCTATAATGAACCTGCAGCCCAGACAACAGGCCCAGTTTATTCTCAATGGCTTCTGCCACGTTGCATTTTTAATGTCATCCAATTACACCTACAATAGCGAAAATCTGGAATAACTTAAAATACCCCTCTACAAGGATTGTATTTTGGAATAATACACTGTGATTAAAGGGTTATGCTTTTTTAAAACTATTTTTTGATTTGGAAATGTACTTCTGATATGCTCATTAAAGAAGTGGGTTACAAAGCAGGATATGCAATTTAAGTGTAATCTTTAGAGCTTATTTATACACACACAATTGTATCGTAGACAATTCAGTGCTTGTCTCAAGAGAAATGCGATGATGGTTGATGTTTATTTTCCTTATGCTTCTGTGCATTTTCACAATTTCTTATATTTTGTAATGATACTCACTGGTACAATACTCACTGGCACAATACAGTGACATTGTCTGTGTGAATGTAGGAGTGTAGGGGAATCTTGGCCTATTTTCTGGGGCACTTAACTTACTCCAGTGAAGTGGTGACATATTTGACACTTATTGGTTGGGAATTAAAAGTTAACTTGAAAAGGGGATGGTAATGCAAAAAGCAAAATATGAAATGTAGGACAAAAACTTTAAAATTTATCAGGATAACTGTGCTGGTTTCTTCTGTTTTCCCTTAGAGATATAATAAGAAACACAAATACATCTTATATTTTGGTCAAAATCAACTCTTGGGCAATGTGCTATTTTCAGAAATAGACCTGATGATTTATTATCTGTGTTGGAAGTTGGATTGTTTATTAATTTACCATGTGATTAAGAATGAGTCATAACGTCTGTGGATTTGAACATCTTCATCTTTCACTTTTATTCTATTTAACAAACGCTTCTGTAGTACCAAATACATGTTGGTCACTCTCCAAAGTGCTTTGCAAATATTAACTCAATCTTCATTTCTACACAATGAAGGGGGCAGTATTTTCCCTACTTTATGTGTCAGAAAGTGAAGCACAAAGGAAGATTAAAAACTCATCAAAGTTCCCACAGATAGGGCCTCCCTGGTGGCGCAGGCGGATGAGCGCAGCACTGTGAAGCTGTCTGCAGCCTCTGCAGTGTAGGTTCCATACCAGCCAGCCGGCGAGAATCCCACATGGCGAGGCAGACCTCTCCTGTCGCGCCCGCTGCTCCCCTCCACAGTGTATTTCATCAGTCTGCCTGTTCTGTTCCCCACTCTGTCTCTGGTGAATCCTCTCACCCTCCCATGCATCTGGCCTGTACTCTGGTTCTTGCATAAAAATAAATAAATCTTTAAAAATAAAAAAGTTCCCACAGATAGTAACAAAATCAGCATTCAAGTCCTTCTGACTTTATACTGGTGCTGTGTGTTGCATCACCACATAGGTCATTTCTGTGTGTAAAATACCCGCACCACCCCAGGTACAGTCCCTCTTGGTATTTCCAAAATCTCTTTCGGTCTCCTGAGCTTTCTTTTGGAAATCCAATTGAGAAAGCGATCACATTTACTCCAGGATTTATGTTAAGAAATAATGAAACGTCTCATGTGGGTATTAATTTCTTCATGTCTTTGTTTGAAATTCACCTATTCATTTGCAACTCACCTATTCAGCCATTAATATTGGACTCACTAAAGTGAAAGAGTGTGTCTTTCGGTAGCTCAACCAACTGGCACCTTTGAGTCCTTATCCTTTACTGTGGCAATCCTAATCGCCACCTGCCTGATTCTGTGGGCTGCTGGCTTTCTGGGTAGGTCAAGCACGAAAACCAGTTTACCTCTTTGATATGCCAGGGAGTAAGGAAGAGAGAAAGGGTAGGAGGGCTGTTTTCCTTTTTAATTCTATATTTTTACATCATTGTTCCTGTTTGTACAATGTTTGATTTCTCCTCTTAGGTGTTGTCCTCATAAAATTAGCACTGCCAAGACACCCGTGAACCATCGCCAGACTCTTGCGCTCTTCGGGAGGGGACTGTTTTCACTTGCTGGAATGCATGTAAGTGAGAAATGAAGCTTTCATATTTTTAGAATATATAAACTTTTAAAAATCTTCAAATGAAAGCCTCAACTAGAGAATAGACATCTAGATTTTAGAGAGTAAACAATCTTCTTCCCTACTACTTCAACAACTACTAACTAGTTAAGTTTGGAGAACTGATATCTCTGCAAGCTAATGGGGTTCAGCCCCTTCCCCCCATCATTTGCAAAGCCTGGGCAAGAATACGTAGAGGGGGTTTCCATACCATATCCCTAAATATTTCAAAGGTACCCATCTAAATGACTTACTAAATAAAAAAGTTCTACTCTCTTGCCTTGACAAATAGACCTTCCTAGGACCAGTATTGAATTTGGGGTTCTCCCTTGCTCTGCTGTTCCCTTCCAAAATGCAGGGTGTGGAGCAGGGTATTCAGCACCCATGGGGTGACCCCTTCTTTACCCAATCCCAGCTCACTTGTGTAAAGAAAGGCTTCTCCCCAGCATGTGGATCCTCCAGCCTATCTAAGACAATACCCCATCTGCCACCCCATCCACCCCTCAGACCTAGGAATGCACACACTGGAGGCATGGAATATGCTGAGCACCCTGCAGGCATAGGGATGTCTCTGGGGGATTTAGGATTCCAGGGGCATACTTGAGAGCAAGGTGAAGCATGGGTGCTGGTGGATATGCCCCTTGACACAATGGAATTCTTGTCCCATGGGTGGCAATGACTGTGCAGGGGCAGAGCTGGGGGTCCAGTGAAGCACTCAAAAGCATGGACCCAGGATAGCACACTTCTCGCCAGTCCTGAGGTTCATATTTTGCTGGTATCTTCTCATCAGCTACATTTTGTGGGATAGAAAGGGTTAGGAGATGATGCGGCAGAAAATGAATTTTCCATCAGTGCTACCCTAGCCCTCCTGGAGTGAAAGAACTTCTGCCTCCCCCATTTGCGCAATGAAGTTTTAGTTTGTCTTGAGCTGACTCAGTCATTTGATTTTGTGACACAGAATTCTGCAAGACCTCTCTCTTGGGTTATGGCTGAGGAAAACTTGGAGCACTCACTTAAAGGAGCCTAATGGTTCACTTAGTTCTGCTGGTTGTTTCTGCTCTACTCTGAGCTAAGAGCTGGGGCATTTTTAGACCTTAAGAAAAGGGAACTTTCCATCAAGATTGCAGACTTGGGCACAGGAAGAGATTTAAGACATAGGAAGAGAGGGTCCTCAGTATGGACCTATAGGTGGCCCCCAACTAGGCACCTTCTGCTGATAAGATGATACATGATAATCTGGTGATGTTGATGTAATAACACTAATACAGTAAGAACCAAGTAAGTGCCAGGCACTGTGCTAAAATACATTAGATAAGTAGTAAAATAGCATGTAATTATATATTTATATATAACTCATATATCAATAGTACATGCAAATGTAACAATACAGAAACTCTTTGAAGAAGTAAAGCTTAAAATGGCTTTGTAAGTAAAGCTTATCTTGGCTTGGACTCATGTTTCTAGTTAACTGGCATCACAAATCACAATCCACGTTTGTCTTAGGGTACAGTCTGAACTCTTAACCATTGATGGTAACCGAGTGCTTTATGAAAAATTGGAAAATGAGCAGAATTTCAGTCAAGAATAGACCCAGCCTTTAGTACCAAAGGAAGCCTTTGTCTCATTTCTAACATACGCTTTAGGCCTGTGAATGAAGAAAGCCTTAGAGAGAAGTCACCTAGACAGTGACTGCTCTGTGTCGGTGACCAAATCCTGTAGAAGCAAGCTTTGAGAATTTCTTTGCCTCAGGCACCAGGAGCAAAGGCATAATTTAAGAAATAGTTCATAGCTGCTATCGGCAGTCCAACTTATGATGGTTCAACTTACAATGTCTTGCCTTTACAACGATGTGAAAGCAATATGCATTCAGTAAAATCCACACTTGGATTTTGCTCTTTTGCTGGTGGGCACTGAAGGGAGGGCAATGTGGCAAGGTGCATTCCTGTGATTCTGGGCGGTGGCCGCAAGTCACAACTCCAGTAAGCCATGCAGTTGCAAGGGGACACAATGATACTCTATAGACTCTTTTCCATTTTCTGTGCAATACTGAATATAACACATGAGATGCTAACATTTTTTAATCAAGTAGGTTTTGTGTCAAATGATTTTGCCCAACTGTAGCTAATGTAAATGTCCTGAGCATATTTAAAGTGGAGCAGAGGGGCCTCCCCGGTGGTGCAGCGGTTTAGCACTGGGTTGCGAAGCTGCCCGCGGCCTCTGCAGCGCCGGTTCGATCCCCGGCTGCTCCCAGGCCACCGGAGGAGGGTCCCACATGGCGCGCAGACCTCTCCTGCCGCCCGCTGCTCCCCTCAGCAGTGTACTTCGGTCCTTCTGCCTGCTCTGCTCCCCGCTCTGGCTCTGGTGAATTCTCTCAACCTCCCGCGCTTCTGACTGTACCCACTGCATGTACAAACAAACAAACAAACAAAAAAATGAACAAACGAATAAATAAATAAAACATGCCTCTATTTAAAAAATAAAAAATAAAAAATAAATAAATAAAGTGGAGCAGACTGGGGACTCCCCGGTGGCGCATTGGTTGGGCACCATACTATGAAGCTGTCCACAGCCTCTGTAGCGCCGGTTCGATTCCCTGCTGGCCAGGGAGAACCCTACATGGCGCGACAGACCTCTCCTGCCTCGCCTGCTGCTCCCCTCAGCAGTGCTTTCCGTCTGTCTGCCTGTTCTGCTCCACACTCTGTCTCTGGTGGATTCTCTCACCCTCCCGTGCTTCTAACTTGTACCCCAGTTCTTGTATAAAATAAATAAATCTTTACCAAAAAAATAAAGTGGAACAGACTAAGCTATGGTATTTTTACTTACAGTGGGTTTATTGGGATGTAACCCTTTGTAATCATGGAACATCTGTATTAAATGGACGTGCTATGGACCACAGCTGGAAGTTGCTGTCTAGGGAACTTAGCACTTTTGGAAAGCATACCCAATGCCCTTATTCTCAGAGCTACACCAATACAAATGTTAGGATTCATTTCCGAGAAAAGTGACTAAATCTCATCCACAAAACTGGATCCGAGAGATGAATTCCAGAAGAGGTGTTGAGAGGACAATCCTTAATTTGTTTTTACTGAGATAAAGAGGAACTAACCCCTTGAAGAGTTCTTAGGATTCTTTTAACTCCTCAAAATCATTTCCCTGAAATTCCATGCAGTACAGTGACTTGAAAAATGAAGAGATTTGTTCTCTTGTTCTGAGAAAAAAAAATATTAGGAGAGGAGAGAGGTGGTGAAGAATCCAAGTTGAAGAATAGCTGGTGACTACTCAAGAGTCAAATGGGTTACCCTTCAGGAGCCTGAAGAAGGTACCTGGAGCTCTTCACCCCAATACTGATGCTAATTTACCAGTGGTCCTGATTTCTGGAGCAAAGGCTTAGCTAGGTGACAGGGATCAAAGCTAGGGGAAGGCCTGCTTCCTTTTACCATAAACCCAGGGTTGTACCTTCCAATTTAAAACATAGGAGAATGGGGCCTCCCAGGTGGCGCAGCAGTTGAGCGCTGGGTTGTGAAGCTGCCCGCAGCCTTTGCAGCACCGGTTCGATCCCCGGCTGCTCCCCGGCCACCAGAGGAGGGTCCCACATGGCGCACAGACCTCTCCTGCTGCCCGCTGCTCCCCTCAGCAGTGTATTTCGTCAGTCTGTCTGTTCTGCTTCCTGCTCTGGCTCTGGTGAATCCTCTCACCCTCCCGCGCTTCTGACTGTACCCAGTGCTTAAATAAATAAATTAAATAAATAAATAAATCTTTAAAAAAAAATAAAGCATAGGAGAATGAAGGTTGCATCCAGCCACTCATCAAAGTTAATGCCATATAAGAAACAACATTACTTTTTTTTTTTAATTCTTCACCAGAATATAGCTTCATCATATATAAATTTTACTTAAGGGATAACATAAATGAAAGTTAATTCTAGTTAAATACATAAGCAGACATTCCTCGGGAGTCCAGCGTGCTGCTATCTGTAAGTTACTGTGAAATGCATCGGACTGAGCAGGACTGCCCAATAAACAGGGCTGGATTCTTGGATCTACATATGATTAAGCAAATACAGTAAAATATTACTTACAGAGCATAAGTGGTTGGTATTTGGTATTGAGTTTTCAGCTTTTCTGTGTTTAAAAACTTTCATAGTAAAATGTTGGAAAGACTGTCTTATTAGAGCATAGAGGCGCTTTAAAGAATACACAGACGTGAGATTTTCAACTTTTTTTGATCATGCCATTTTACAGAAAGGCACACAGAAAAATGAGGATGCTTTCTTTTTATGTGTACCTATTTCTGTCTTGCCTGCCTTTTTCTCTTTGGCAGACCAGCATGGCACAAATACCAGTACTTGGTAAACGCGTGTGTTTACCACTCTATTAAAACGGAGGGTGAAATAGTCTCTGCCATTATCTTTATCACACGTTAACTAGAGAAATCCCATATAGCTACGAATATTCTTTTTGATTATATGTGAAATATATCTACTCAACCCAGTCTTTTGTTAACTAGTTACTAAATCTGAAGCAGAGATTTATAGATCTTGTCCTGAAAGAATTTTCTGGTTTCCTTGTTTTTATTCTAAGCTGTATCTTTATAGTGAGGAGAAGAAATCTAAAATACATGAATGTCCAGAAAAGACTACAATTATTAAGTGATACAAGGTACACATTCTATCCTACAGCATGAGACATCTTTGTGGAGTCTGTGAATGTGGTTCTGGGTGTTTAAATATTAAATCACTCCTGTAACTGCAGCTGGGGCTCTGTAGGTGACTGGAAGTTAGCTGAGTTAGGAGTAAGGAGGAGGTGATTCCTTTTACCTATCTTTCTATGCCCACAAAAAAAAAAAAAAAAAAACTTACAAAATATTATTAAGTCAAAACATTATTAAGTCAAATTAACCTCTGCTAGTATACTTTCATGGCTGATATCTTTAATTTTTCAAATTCCTTCAATTATGAAGTTATCCTTGTTTTTTTCCAGCTATGGAAAGCTCATCTCAGAGTATAAGATACCCATAAATAGTGAAAAAAGCTTATAATCGTGAATTAAAAGTTATCTAATGAAGTTATTTTAAAATGTAATACTCACATTCATTTACTTAAATAGTTTGAAAGAAAATTTAATTGCAGAGAAATATTAGAGCTTAAGATTTTAAGTCAACAGCTCTGTATGATAAATCTTATCTTTTCTATGGCAAAACAAGTGAATTTCAACATCACAACATAACATGATAGTGTCAGTGGCACCTGCACCCTAAAAACAAATAAAATAAAACTTTCATTTTCTCAGAACAAAAAGTATAAACATGGGAATCATAAAATATAACCTGCAAATTTTCTGTTTTTATCATGTGAATATAATTAGTTTCTAAGTCCCAAAAAAGTAACCGAAGTCTGATTTCCAATTATCCTTAGGTAATTTTAGGAGACCTGTGTTACTTAAACATCAGATATAGAACCAGTTTGCTCAATCAATGATGATTCTGTTCAAACTTTGATTACTGGAGAGCTTGAAAATGACAAATTCAAAACCCCTTCAGAATATTAAGACTGTGTTTTAATAAAAAAAAAAGAAAACACTGGCATATAGGAAGTATGGGCTTATGAAAAGTCTTTTGTCACTAACAACCCAGCCTCTATCTCGAAAGATAAGAATAATAGGTCAGTGTTACAAATATGAGCTATCTAAAGGAAACAATATGGTAACATAACTAATAGCTAATGGATGGCTTACTATTTTCAAATAAATGAATTAGTAAAACTCTCTGCCCCTCTCCCTGGAACGGCATTAAAACCTTGAATATATGTAGCTAATGAGAGCAAAAACTATGTTTAAATCACTTCTTCAAACCCCTCATTTTCATTCATAGTTAGAAAAGAAAAAGAGGGGAAAGTTGCTATTTATCCCGAGGGGAATGAGAATAACAATAAGGGGAAAGAAAGTAGAACATAAAAAGCCTATACCCACCAAAACCAGACAGTGAAGACCATCACCCATTATACAAATGATGAGAAATACCACTTACCTGCTTCTGACACAGGTATTTGTGGGGGTGTGGGATGTGGGAAAAAAGGGATATGATAACAGATGCAGGAAGAGATCAGAGTTCAGGGTTGCAAGGCGAAAATTCACAACATTAGACAGCTAGGTTTCAAATCTACCTTCCTCCCCAGGGATTGTGATCCCTTCCTCGGAAACCTTACCTGAGGCCATCAAACTTAAAGAAATCACTTGACTAGGCTGCAACTCATACGCTATCTTCATGCTACTGAGAGTAAAATTCCAGAATTCACATTGTGCCTATTCAGTGATTAGTCTGTTCTTCAGGGAGGCTCTGGGAGCCACGCCCTTGCTCGGGATGGCACATTACTGAAATGAACTGGGCCGCCTGTCAGACAAAGTTCTCTTTGGATCAGAGCAAAGAGTGGGCAGACACAAACCCCACCAAAGTCACACCCAAGCGTCATTTCATTACGCAGGCAAACATACATGCTTTTAATCAAAGCTGCACAGAGTTGTGTCTCCTGCGCTTCTTTCCAATCTGAGACATTTTTTAACACCTCACACCAGGACTATAACTCCCTGAAAGGCTCTCTAGCCTGAAAGCAAACAGGGGTTTCAACTAAAAGACCAAGAAAGACATATACTTCATCTTGATTGCATTTTGAAACTGCTGGCCCCCGAAAAGAATCTTTGCTCCTCCTGCTAAACACAGACTAGTATCCATTAAAATGAACAGGGTGTGCAAATCAATCAGTGCTCTCCTGTATCAAAGAATCAACCCCAAATTCACAGCAGGCTCACCATTTCCCCCAAACAGGCATTTGGGGTAGAGGCACTGGAAAAAACCCAAGCTGCAAGACAAACGCAAGCGACATTGTCACCTAGGAGAATGTTCTTTTGCTAAGCTCTCCGAGTCCCACTTTTGTTCCGGTGTGAGATACATCCACGGATGCCAGCCACGGTGACATACAATGGGCATTAAAACCACACAGTCAGTCTTAGCAAATTAGGTAAATTAGAGATCATTTGATGGTATTCTATTGTTGCTATTGTAATCACAGTCATTTTCCCTGGTAATGGTGCTTCGTGATGAAGTGCAGTTCTCGCCGGATAATTGTGAAAGATACCGAAAGATTCAGGGATGCGGCATCTGGTTTTAAAAGCTCTTCAGATTCAAATTGGCATTTTACTTTATCTTGAAAATTTATTAGAGATTCAGATCATGCCGGTTTAAATGGAAAGGTGAAGGCAGGGTAATTTCAATCTATGAATTATTCAGTCTCAGCCTGGCGAAATTGCCATCCATGAACTGACGATCTGACAGTCCTTTCACAGAGCCTCCATTACGCTTGTCATTTTTATTTCTTTATCTACGATCTCTTTCTCAGTTACCGAGCTTGTCCCTTAGGGCTCGGCTCCACAAACCAAAGTATTTCGAATTGGCAATAACCTAAATGTGCTGCAGTCTCAAATCGCTGTCTCCACGGGCTGGATTTTTTCCCCCCCAAATCATTAAAAAACCACATCCAGGATGATATCTGTTAAGTCTTTTCGATGAGATGAATTAAAACACATACGCACACATGCACACACGCGTGCACACACACACGCACACACACACACAGAGGAGGGTATCACTGCGAAGAAGTTATGTCCTGCTAACATCACAAGAGCAGAGAAAGTGATGCTTTCTGCTTCTCTCTTTGTTGTCAGTGTGACCCAGCCCAGTTGCAAGCATCACGCGGGAAGGAGCCAGTCCCGAAGCCGGCTCGCCTGGCACCCTGATTCTGATTTCCAACCAGAGCAGATGAAGACTGCACGGAGGGCAGACTAATCCAGACAACTGTGCACTTAGCGAGCATGCTTATTTAGGAAAATAAGCAGCAGCCATCGGATGACCAAAATTAGATTGCCACTGTCCCAGGCTCCACCTGCACCCAGACTGCAGTCGCAGAAATTTCTCCACTTGATGGCTGGTTGTGTCACTGCTAGTCGACAGCTGTCCCCGCATCCAGAGTGGACTGGGATTGATTTAGGTCAGTGAGTCTGGTTTCTCCTTTAACCGGGTTCTAACTGAGGAGTGGGGACGTGCGCCAGCTGCTTGCGACCAGCCCTAAGTGAGAGCTGGGGGAGCCACAGCGCATCAGTTCGGTGGAGTTGCCTGCACAGGCCCAGCCCGACAAACCATGCCAGCACCGTCTCCTTTGTCCTAGCCTGCAGGTACAGCCGCATGGCACAAGCAGCCCGCGCGCCATCCCCACCGGTGGTGGGAAAGCAGCCGGGCTCCACCAAAGGCAGCTTGGCTACAAGCCTCCGAGCAGTACCTGCTCTGCAGAAAATTCACGTTGCCAAGGTAGAAGCCATCGTGTACATTCAGACTGCTTCTCTGCTCCTGGCTAGACAGAGGTAAATGCTCCTCAGGTAAGAAACGCTAAGCAGTAGCAGGAGAAGAACCCTTAAAACTGTCGCTTTGTGCCTAGTTGGATGCCTGGGCTTTGCCGCTCTGCGACCAGCAAATTGCAGCAGCCGGAGCTCTGGCAATTGTGAGAATGCAGAAAGCAGCAGCTATGACACAGCAGTCAGCTGACTCGCAGGGTGTTATCATTCAATGTCCTCTACACAATCAGACCAGTTTCTAAGGTGGCACCAGACAGATGACCTTGAACGTAAAGCGTGCTGAAGCAGGGCAGCCTTTCTCCGTGCTCACCTGGCAGCGATCGCCCACACCTGGCAGCGACATCTTACATGGCTTTGCGCTCAGGCAGAGTTTTTAACTCACAGCCTGCAGGACTTAACTGTTTCTGTCCTGCTTGCGAAGATGGCAGCATATTCTTGTGGCGACCGTGCCAGGGCGGAAGCAGGTGAAAAGCGCCACGGTCCCTATGGTTTTGATTCAGTTCAGCAGCAGAAGTGTAATGGCGGGAGAATTCTGCCCAGATTGGGGTTTTAAAAGCACACTTCTTTTTCATTTTTTTTTAAACAGGTAGAAATGGCCTTAGGCTGCTCGTGTGCCATAATAAACTAGTAAATTGTACCTAATGGAATGGCAAGAGCGTTAGGAAAAGCTCGAAGGTAATTAACGCAGCAGTCGCCTTAGCTCGGGTCCAGTTGCTATGAAGCAGCGTGCGTGCTCGCTGCAAAAGGCAGGTCGCACATCCCCATGAATCTGACAATGGAGCAAAAGCCTTCTATGGCATTACCCCAGTGGCTTGAAGAATGCTATAATAAGAAAGCAGTCATTACCAGGCATTTGTTTAATGACCGTAATCATACAGAATTAATTTAACTTGCTGCGATGTTTAACAGAAAGTCAATTATAAATTTGTGCTAAAAGAATAACAATACCGGTATTTGCATAGCACCTTCTCTGAAGAGACATCCTCAGAAGATAACCTCATATCCTTGACATTCGCAGAGCACTCAGAATGTCCTAAATGCTCCATAGAACAATCCATGACCGGCCTCTCTGAGGTGCTTCAGGACCTGAGTCAGAACAACACAGCGTGTTGTAGGAATAGCATAGACAGGATTGCCACAGAGCCCTCTGCGAGTCATTTTGGAAGAATTAAGGTTTTTTTTTTTTTTTTCCACTTGTGTCTTACGGATTTTATTGTTTTGTTTGCTTCCTAATTGGTTCTCTAGACATGAATGGAGAAGATTCCCGATAGCAAAGAGAGGTCAAAACTTGATAAAAGAGCATTGTCTGTGTGACTGTAGAATGGCTATGATTATTAAGCGACTTGTAAATAACGTACTGGCCCACTTTGAGGCGGTGGGCTGCTGGGAGTGAGTGGTAGGTCCACGGAAAGGAGAGCTACAGGCTTTCTCGTGCCCTGTAGAGAACCCAATTCTTATAAATTCACCTTGCTACCTTCTTTCAAAACCTGCAAGATGTGGTATATACCTGCAAGAAGATGTGGTATATAAACATGAAGGAATACTACTCAGTGATCAAAAAAGATCAACTCATGCCATTTGTAGTTACTTGAATGGGGCTGGACAGGATTATGCTAAGAGAAATGAGTCAGAAGGAAAAGGTCAATATTGGATGGTTTTACTTACAGATAGAATACAGGGAAACCAAACAAAGGGTCAGGGAAAAGACGAAACTTGCAAGCTAACTACAGATCCGAGGCATCGAACAGGGGAGGGGTAAAAACGGGCAGGAAGAGCACAAGGGACTATGGTGATGGATCACAGGTGCTGTGCTGGTGGGAGAGCTGTGAGGGTGCCTTCTGAGGGGAGCAATCAAACACTACAAAAATGAACACATAAGAAAATAAATGGAGATGTAAAACAAT
This sequence comes from Talpa occidentalis, assembly GCF_014898055.3. Lineage (NCBI taxonomy): Eukaryota > Metazoa > Chordata > Mammalia > Eulipotyphla > Talpidae > Talpa > Talpa occidentalis. The sequence goes on from NW_023602073.1 coordinate 10,997,228, forward strand.
AAATTTAATTAAAAAAAAAAAACTGCTGTAGGAAATGAGTCCCAAATGATACAAGTGACCACTAAATTTTTAGTGTTTTTCTACAGAGGTACTTAGAGTTTTGAAGAAAATAGAGCTTCTGGGAAAGATAGGAGTAATTTGGGGGTATTTCAAGCACCAGTTCTCCAAGAGGGAAATCATTTCTGTAGGGAAAGAGGCCTTCGAGGGAGGCCAGTGCTCCGACTTCACTACACGGCAGCTGTGTGTCCAGGGTGCTACTCTCAATGGTGTGTTGAAGGCTTGGCCTGAAACTCCCTAAAGTTAGTAGGTACCACAAAGTGGGGGGCCACTGTGGGTCTTTAGAGAAGCAGAGGAGGCTCTGACAGCAATACTCTTGCTCCTCAAGGGCACCCCATCTTTGCTCATTTCCCTCAGGTCCTTGCACACCCAGGATAAAAGTGGCCCAAACACTGGTATCTTAAAAAATTCCCCCACCAGGTAATTAATTCTACCATGGGCCCAAGCTGAGAACTACTGTTAAATAATGCGGTGTATTCCTATTTACACGCGTGAACATGTGGTTATCAGTTCAAATGTACTTTAGTTCACTTTAAGAATGAAGAAAACTAAGTCCTGAAATTTATCTTTACTGTTATTCTGTACAAATGAGTAATGAAAAAAAGCAAGTTTTTTTCATTATATAATTTTGTACTGAGCCACTGATTTACAACACTGTATAGGTTTAGGGGTACAGGTTCACACCTCCTCAAATGTATGTTATCCAAGCCCACCACCAAAACAGTAATAACCTTCTTCTATAGCCATTAGGATCCCTCATTCCCTTGCTTCCGCCTGTCTCATTCTGGCAGCCTCAGTTCTACACTCAGATTTCAAGGGTTTGCTTTTATCTGTTCCTTTGCTTTGTTTCTCTGTATTCCATATAGGAATGAAATCATCTGGTATTTTGTCTCCTGCCTTCTGATTTATTTCACTTAGCATAATCCCCTGCAGTTCCATCCCTGTTCAATCACAAAGGCAAGAGTTCATTTTTTTTTTCACAGCTGAGTAGTATTCCATTGTCCACAGGCATCAGAGTTTTCTAATCCAGTCATCTGTCTTTGGGCTCTTAGGTTGTATTCATAACTCGGCTACTGTAAATAATGCTGCAGTGAACTTGGGATGCACATATCTCTGTGAATTAGTATGGTTTGTATTTCTCAGGTAGATCCATAAGAGTGGAATTTCTGGGTTATAGGGTAGATTTTTATTCTTTGGAGAAAATTTCCATGTTCTTTTTATTTTTTTTTTAAAGATTTATTTATTTATTTATATAAGCACTGGGTACAGTCAGAAGCACGGGAGGGTGAGAGAATTCACCAGAGTCAGAGCGGAAAGCAGAGCAGGCAGACTGACGAAGTACACTGCTGAGGGGAGCAGCGGGCGGCAGGAGAGGTCTTCGCACCATGTGGGACCCTCGCCTCAGCCGGGGATCGAACCGGTGCTGCAGAGGCTGCAGGCAGCTTCACAACCCAGCGCTCAATCACTGCACCACCAGGGAGGCCCCCATACTCTTTTTAGTAGGCTCCTTCTCCTCCACACCCTCTGCAACACTCTTTCTAGTCTTTTTGATATAGGCCACTTTCACAGATGTGAAGTTACTGTACCTCATTATGGTTTTGATTTGCATTTCCCTGATGTTATGTGACGATGAGCATTTTTTCATGTGCCTGTTGGCCATCTGTATGTCTTTTTTGGAGACATGTCTAGTTCTTATGCCCATTTTTTGATTGGGTTGTTTTCTTGTTGCTGAGTTCTTTGTAGATCTTGGATATTCTCCCAAAAAGGAAATGGTTTTTAATAGAGAAAATCTATATTGCTGCAATATCCCCACATGTCCTTTGTAATCAGGCATGTTCTAGACACATGTGGCAGACACCCTCTCGCAGATCATTCCTCTCACAGCACTGGTCGACTGCTTTTGTGACTTTCGGTTCACAAGTGTCCTCCCCAGTGAACTTGAAAGTTCTTGGATGGCCAGGGCAGGAGACACTCATCTTGATAGGTACCTGCCTTCATTCTTCTTGACCAGGGGTCAATCTTCAGTATTTTCAGAGGAATGAGGGAACACTAAAGAATGTCTTCCTAGAGAGGAAATCTCAGAGATCGCTCAATTTCTAAATTTCTAAACTATTCTGAAATAACATGTTCCCCAAGAACTACTAATTCTCAATTATAAATATTGACTTAAAGCTTATGAAGCAGAGCATTTTTAAAAAGGGGTGTGTGTGTGTGTATGTGTGTGTAAAAATGAATGACATATTTTAAGAAAGTCAATCGAACTTTTTGTATATTTAATGGTTAATCAATTGTCATTAATTCTAGATATTTATTCAGAAAAATAAGGTACATATTTTTTAGAGTGAATCCCACAAGAGTGATGGCTCTCCATAGACTTTGCTGGAAATCAGCTCTCTCTAGCACAGATATATTTAAAAAAAAAGATTTTCTAAAGTCTTCTGGAAATATTCATTTTGGTATGTGTAAATCCTTTTCCCCTCACATACTCAATGGCAGTATTGTGAAGTTTATGGTCATTTCTCAATAATATTTCTATATGCATATGCAATACAATAAATTAGATTGCAAAAGAAATGAATTCTATTAAATATCATAGCTTAAGAACATTTGCCTTAGAAAATCAAAATACAGGTTAAATTACAAAGAAACAATCAAAGTCACTCTTCCATCTATTACCCAATAAGAAAACAAGTCCACATAGCACCTAGACAAGATAAAGGAATGGAAAGGGGAACAGATGACTATATTTATTGAATTTCATTAAACTTAACACTAAATTTTTATTATCAAAAGTGATGTTATTAGTCGGGGCTCCCTGGTGGCGCAGCGGTTGAGCACTGGGTTGCAAAGCTGCCCGCAGCCTCTGCAGCGCCGGTTCGATCCCCGGCTGCTCCCTGGCCACAGGTGGAGGGTCCCACATGGTGCGCAGACCTCTCCTGCCGCCCGCTGCTCCCCTCAGCAGTGTACTTTGGTTCTTCTGCCTGCTCTGCTCCCCGCTCTGGCTCTGGTGAATTCTCTCACCCTCCCGTGCTTCTGACTGTACCCAGTGCTTGTATAAATAAATAAATCTTTAAAAAAAAAAAAAGTGATGTTATTAGTGACAAACAGAGTCTCCATTTTTACCTTAAAAACAACATACTGTACTTTCTACACTATTAAGTCACACTAGTCAAACCCTTCCTGAGGATTTTAAAAAAAAATAAAGAAAAGCAATTGATTCTTTTAACTTTTTTGTTTTACAGGTAAGGGAGAAAAAGGAAGCTCACACAGATGTGAGTCTTTCTCCTAAACCTACATCAGACCCTACCTACTACATATTTAGTCTGTGATGTGCAGAAATTGTAAAAACTGGGCATTAAATCATTGACAGTTTGAAATCAATCAACCATACTGGGAATATTTACACCATGGAAATGGGCAAGCACTAAAAACCAGGGTGGTTGGGTTTTTTCTGGAGTGCCAGTTTACACATTGTGGTATATTTAATGATGTCTACTTTGTAATCAGGTGTTTCTTTATTTCAACCCCAGAATTTAAGATGCTTAAGAATATAAAGCACAACGGTTGAGCATAAAGCTCTCAGTTTAGACAGTCTCTCTTGTATCCTTAAGGCTGGTGATTGGTATCACCTTGGGCAAGTTCATTCCCTCATCTGGGACTCAACTGCCTCTTCCATAAAGCAGGTTAGTGATACTGTGTGCCTCAGCGGCTGTCATGTATATTCATGAAACAGTGCATATATACCACTTAGCTTGAATTCTTCACACATGCTCCCAGTGGCAGTTAACCATGATTATTTCTTTCCCCTCTTCCTCTTTTTTCTAATCATGGTAGATGATTATTAGTTGCACAGAAATTAGTGAAGATTTTTTAAGAGATTACAAGCAAAAAACAACCCCCCAGAAAACCAGATACAACCCCCTTGGAAGAATAAAGAGTTCCTCTGTGATTCCTGACTTCTATATATAACAGAGATCTGAAGTGTCAGTGTTACTTCTGCATAAATCCTATTATGTAAGAAACCACTGCTATTCACAGAGAGATTATTGATGGACATGGTTTCAGCATGATTTCAGATATACTGCAGAAGCCATGTTAAAACCATACAATGTATTAGGGATCATAATGCAAAACCTACAAAATCTTGCTCCTGCAGTCACATAGCCTTGTTCATGAGTGTGTTTTCACTTGTAGGAGACAACTGATCAATTGCACATACTGTAGATCTCAGAACTACGAATTTGATTATGAGATTAAGCTTTGGAGAGAGAGGCCTTGTATGGAAGCCCCAGAGGATTAAGTTCACAGATGCCCAGCATACATCAGCCTTCCAGTCCCTGACAACAAAGGTATTTTATTTTTTTAAATATTTATTTATTCATGCATACAAGAACCAGGGTACAGGCCAGATGTGCAGGAGGGTGAGAGGACTCACTAGAGATAGAGTGGGGAACAGAACAGGCAGACTGACAGAAATACACTGCTGAGGGGAGCAGCAGGCAATACAGGAAAGGTCTGCCGTGCCATGTGGGTTGCTCTCTGGCCAGCTGGGATTGAGCCCACGCTGCAGAGGCTGCAGACAGCTTCACAGCATTGCGCTCAACAGCCTGCGCCACCAGGGAGGCCTGACAAAGGTATTTTAACCTAAAAACAATTCAGTGTAATAACAGAACTACCAAAGGGAAAGAATAGGAAGTTATCATTTTATTGAGTTTACCAGGTACACATGATCATCTTCTGAACCATAAACACAAATGCATGCACAGGACTTGCTTTCTATGACCAGAGTCCCAAATGCTTTACAGATAACTCATTTACTCCCTACAGTAACCATGTCAAGAAGACAGCATTATCCCACAATTCTATTAAGTGGAAATGCCTCCACCCCTTTCACAAATGGTGAAAACCAAAGCCTGAAGAGGTGAGTGGTTCTCAAATCACACATCTGGTACACACAAGCTTGCGGAGTCACACTCAAGTTGTCTGATCTGAATGCAAACTCAAATAGTGGTCTTCACTATCAATATTCAAATATGGCCTCCTGCACGAGTGCTCACTTTAAAGAGTCTCTGAGTGAGTTGGAAAAGCCTAAAGAAAGAAGGGAAAACAAGAAACCAGTCGTGGGAATCACTCATGAGGAAGGTTGAAGTGGAGTAAGAGTTGGTGAGTAGGAGACCCTCTCCAATAAAAATTATTCGAAAAATGGGCTGTTCACTAAAGTGTTCCTTTAATGCTATTTGAAGTCATTAGTATGATAAGTTGTCTCTCTGGGGTGGGGAGACCCTGGCTTGTAGCATTTCTCAATGTCCAGGGTATAAACACTCCCACCATGGCTGATTTCAAGAACCCAATGGTTGAATAATCTATATGCAAAATTCCTGAATGTTTAATCAGTTTAGACAAGTCAGTAGGCGCCAGCTTCATTCAGCACACCATGCTTTGGGCTGGAGTGGGGGGTTACTTGGCCACCTCCTAGAGCCCTGTCATTTTATGATGTCTCTACAATCAAGACCTCAGATAGTCTGCTGTACTTTTCTTTCCAAACTGTGTGCTTAAAGCCTTATATTTAATGACTGATATCTTTCCTTTTATTGCTTTTGATTTCACAATGCAAGTGTGACCTTTCTCTTCCCTTGTCTAGCTATTAAATCTAACAAATGTGTATGTCTTTTTAAGCAGGACCAACCACGGACTGACTGGATAAAAGAATTCCTCACTCTGAAATTGGCCAGCCTTTGCAAGCACTAAGGAACCAGCAGGTATGTGTTTACTCATGCACCTGCTCTCAAACACACACACACACACACACACGTGTGTGCATTCAACAGTATTGCTTGTGAGCCCTGAATAGCCAGAATCATGGACAAACATTCACCACTGGGGTTTGCACCTGTCCCTAAGCACTTCCCCATACTTGTACCATGCACAGTATTTTGAGGTCCCAGCAGCCTTGCAAGTTATTCTGTAAGTACATGATTACCACAGGTCATGATATGGATTCAGACCTAGCAAATTAAATGGCAATTACCCTTTGAGAAACCATGTAGCTCTAAGGATAATCACCATGTTCTGTGTAATTTTTTTTTTAGATCTTTGGGGGTGCTAATTTGTAAAGCACATATAACCAAATGAATAATTATATAGCAAGGGGCTGAAAGGTAATTACAAAATAATTGCATGCTACTTGATCCCTCCATGAAAACACGTTAAGTAGAATATTTCCCTAAACTGTGGAACACTTAAAGGCTATTCTTTTTTGCTAGTTCTGCTTAACGCTAAGCTATTACTCTTCGGAAGAGCATTTATTTGGTGAAATATAATATATAAAACATAGGCGCTAAATGTAGGTTAAAAACTAGTAGGAAGCTTGTTTTTTCCCTGCATTACATACAGTAAAGTTTATTAGCTTTTAAAAGTTGATCATTACATGCAGTCTGTTTGGAAAAAATAGGTAGTGGTGTAAGTGTCTTCTTTGTTTATTAACATAGGGCTCTTTCTAACTTTGGATGTGCTTGCAAAATGATGTCCAAGTATCACTAAATTCTTACTCCGTTGTAAAAATAAGACTGAATGGCCAGAATCCTTTCTTTTCCTCTCCTTCCTCTTTCCTCTGCCTTCCCTCCCTTCATTTCAGGAATGGAAGCTAATAGAGATCAGAGATAAAAGCAAATAAGTGCAGGTTTGTGGCATGGGGAGAGGTTCTTTGAGCTAGACGATAGAAGGCATCAGGCAAACCGCTTACCTTCTCTACCTCAGGCCTATTGTAATTTCAAGCTGAGAATGAAAACGTTTTGTGAGTGATGCACACAAATGCATCATGCGTGTGAATGGACTATGAAAAGGGGGAAAGGCTATATAAGCATAGCTATATAAAGTATTCTTTCAATTTTTGCGTAATTCCAGTATTCCAAAATGACCTAATGGTATAGAACTGCTTACCTTCTACCCTCACGGTTCCAGACCCTGGGCTCTCATTCCATCTCATCATTGGCAATTTCTTGTTCTAATCATGCCTTGAAAGTGGACAAGAATGAAAGGCTGAAAAAAAGCCAAATAAGGATCTGGTTAAAAATATATATATATTCTTTGGATCTTAAGAGGGAATTTAGTTATTTCACTTCTACCTTTAGGATTTTAGCTTGAAGAATATTGCTTGCTACAATGCACTGGATACCGAGTGGTCTAAGAGTTAAAATTGGCAAGAATTAGAACTTTCCAGGACCACTTAGTTCCTCATATACTCTAGATATAATTATATTATAGTTGCAATGGAAACTTAGGGTTTTTCATGCCTTTGTGAAATTATTTACTTCCAAAGTGTTTTCCCAAAGTGATTCGGGCCCTTTCTATGCTAAGAGAATGTGCTGGAAATGACAATCCAGGGTCAACAGAGATAACAAATATCCTTTTCTCAGATTCCTCATGGCACGAGTACTTATTTCACTAATAATTCAAAATGGAATGGCCATTTCAACACTCAGCAGAACAGTGTTTCCACAGTAAGTTAAATAATGTTATAGCCCCCAAAATTATTTCCTACATATCAAAGGCAGCCTTCTTATGAGTAAAATAATATAAGGAGAAAACCAATAGGGAGTCAATAAGATTATGCAGAGTTTAAGTTCAGAAACTCATAGTAAACTGGAAGTCATATTGATTTAGTAGGAGAATACATCTGTCAAAATTAGACTTCTTAACAGATTTTGGAATACTTTCTGGATACACATCAGATAAATGAGCAGCCTTTAACATACAAGCAGTCAACGTCCAGTTTGTCAACATCTTTGACTTATCTAGAGGGCTGCCTCTGAGCGGGGGACTTGTATTTTACTATTGCTGGGGGTTTCCAAAACAGCTGGAAATTGAGGAAGATGTGAGTCGGAGGTAAGGAGGAATAGACAGCATATGTTGAATATTCTTTTAAGAAGTATGTTTAACAAGGACTCACTAGAAGTAGTAGTTTTAAAAGTATTTCTAATAAGATCTGGGGGTTATCTATTTAGGAGTGAAACTTTTTAAGTTAATTGGCTAAGGCAAAAGAATTTGTGGAAAAGTGAGAAGTTGGAGATAAAAGAGTCAACTGGTGAGAGATCTGAGGAGACACGGATGGGGTCAAAAACAAGGGGGAGTCAGCCTGGAGCCTCCTTAGCCTATGAAAGGTGGTATGGGTGAGGAAGGCGCTGTCTAAATGTTCTAGAATTAAGAACAATGCTGCAAGTATGTTATGGTCTGGAAAGACAAAGACTCCTACCTCCCTACACATAGATATTGTGACACTATCAATGCGGTCCCAGACAGGATTAATTTTTTAAACAAAATCATGTTTTCTAGGGAAATAGTGTGATACAGAGGTCAGTAATAAAAGCTCTGGTGTTTGATTCAAATTCTAGCCTACCCAGTTACCAGCCATAGGACTTTGGTCAAGTTCTTTGTATTTCTCGGTTTTCAAAGAAAAAATAAAGCAGGGATTCTAATAATTGGTCTAACTTAGATAATTACTATGAGGATTAAATGAGCAGAGTCAACATTTAAGAAATGTCAGATATTATGATGATGACTACTCTCGAATGAAGTTAAAATAGCTCTTTTTAGAAGGTGTTTGGTAAGAAGTATTTCCCCCTTTTCTTTGTGTAGCACTGACTTTTGAGATTCTTAGATATGACTTTAACCCTGTTGAATTCTATGTGTTCTCTCCATTTTATGGTTCTAGTCTGTTGAGATCCTTCTGCACTCTGACTCTATCATCCATTGTATTTATTATCTCCCCGGTCTGTGTGATCTTTGAATCTCATGAGAGTCTTATGACAGCCACACCTATTACCCTATTACCAGTAGCCATTGTCACCTTTTTCCCTACCAACAAATGCATGACTAGGTTCAATTGTAGCAATGGCCCCAATTAAAGTACTCTGTCTCCCACATCACCTACTGCCAGGGATGATCATATGACCCAATACTGGCCAATGAAGTAAAAGCAGCAGGTGGGTTTCCAGGTAAGTGCACCAAAGAAGCCAGACCAGTAAGAATGGCACATATCAAAAAAAAAAAAAATAACAACAAATGTTGGCGAAGATGTGGAGAAAAAGGAACTCTCCTGCATTGCTGGTGGGAGTGCAAACTGGTCCAACCACTGTGGAAAGCTGTCTGGAGATTCCTCAGTCTACTAAAAATGGAGCTGCCATATGACCCTGCAATTCCACTCCTGGGGATCTACCCAAAGGACACAAAAACACTGATTCAAAAGAACACCTGCACCCCTATGTATATTGCAGCACTATTTACAATATGGTAAAACCTGGAAACAACCCAAATGCCCAAAAATAGATGACTGGATCAGGAAGATATGGTATATACACACAATGGAATACTATTCAGCAATCAAAAAAGATAAACTCACACCATTCGCAGCAACTTGGATGGAGCTAGAAGGAATTATGCTCAGTGAAATAAGTCAGAAGAAAAAAGAAAAATATCGGAAGGTTTCATTTATAGGAGGAATATAGGGGAACCAAATAAGACATCAGTGTAAAAAAATTACAAAACACCACAAAACAAAAACAGACATAATAAACCAGAGACATCCTGCAGGGGAGGAGGCGGGAGAGGGATCAGAGGGAGGGAGGGAGAAGCCCAGGGGACTGAGGTGATGGTGCATGGGTGTGTTGGTGAAGGGAATTCTATGGGGACTACATCTGAGGTGGGGGGAAGCAAATATTGTTTAAAAATGAACAATATGTAAAAAATTTAAAAAAAAAAAAAGCCAAATCCATCAGAATAGGTGAGTGTAAAAGCCCGAGAGTGAAAGCCACATTTTGACAGGAAAAAAAGTAGCCTGAGGCATGATGTCCCACCCACAACTGCACACCACCAGGGTCCTTGTCATGTGACACAAATAACCCTTCTCTGGTGAAGCTTCTGTCATCAGCATTCTGTCACATTTAGCAAGTACAGTGGCTACCTGCTCTGGATGCTACAGGCCTCCTCTCAATGACTGGGCAGGTTGGCAGGGAGGGGAAGAACACTGAATAGAGCATAGCCAAAAACATCACTACAGTGTATCACAACAAACCATCCTCCTGCTTGACTGGACTTTTCCAAGCTGTACCGTCCACAGGTAGCTGTTACCTGGGACTGTCCTTTCTTCATTAGTTGATTACACAGATTTTGTCCTACTTCCTTTTTACGTGTCTATCCCTGTTCTGCACCGGTGGCAGCATTCAATATAAATACATAACACGAAAAGGGATCTGGCAGCGATCCACTTCTCATGATTCAGATAAGGATTCTGAGGCTCAGATGTCCTTGTTCCAGTTTAGGCTTCCAGTAATTTCTGAGCCTCCATCACTCATCCTCATGTTCTCACAGCCAATGTCAATTGCCATCTACTACTTTGTCTAATTAACTCACGAAAGCCTTGCATTTGATCCCATCCATTTCTCCTCTGTAACTCCACCCAACCACCCTTCAATCTTCCATCTCTCTCTCCAGGATTTCACTTTATTTGACCTGAAATTTCATTGTCCACTTTTAAAATGTCCTGGTTTCATTAATTCCAAAGGGCACCTGCACCCCTATGTTTATAGCAGCACTATGTACAACAGCTAAGCTATGGAAACAACACAAATGCCCAAAAATAGATGACTGGATCAAGAAGATGTGGTACAGGGCCTCCCTTCGTGGTGCAGAGGTTGAGCGCTGGGCTGTGAGGCTGTGGGCAGCCTCTGCAGCACCGGTTCGTTCCCCAGCTGCCGGCGAGGGTCCCACAAAAAAAAAAAAAAAGAAGAAGAAGATGTGGTACATATACACCATGGAATATTACTCAGCAATCAAAAAAAGATAAACACATGCAGTTTGCAGCAACATGGATAGAGCTGGAAGGGATCATGCTCAGCAAAATAAGCCAGAAAGAAAAAAGAAAAATACCGGATGGTCTCACTCATAGCAGGAATTTGGAAAACCTAAATAAGGGACCAGGAAAAAGACTAATCAATACAAAGTAAAAATCAAAATCAACAAGCAACTATAAACCAGAGACACACTACGGGGGTGGGGGGAGTAGGGAGGGGCAGGGAGAGGAAGGACTAGAGTCAAAATAAGGGGGGGTGGTTCAATTGTATGGGGAATAGAACCATAATGAAAATGCATACATTGTGCAAAGATGAAAAATGATGTAAGAATTATATAAAATAAAATATTAAAAAAAATAAAATGTCCTGGTGTCATGCAGGGTTAAAGGAAGCTTTTGTTTTTTGGGTGAAGAGACTTTGGCTCTGAGTACCTGGGTGTCTGGTCCATATACACAGAGAACTAGTAGCAGGAAGGAAAGTACACTCGAGGCTTTTGCAACTGCAGAAGTCACAGGGTCCAAAAGGAAAGAGACTGACAAAGGATCTCACATCACCCCTGGACTTGGGGCAGGTCACTGTGCCCTTATCCCCATTGCTAGGATCTCAGCAAAAAGGCCTTTTTCCCTTAGGACTGCTGCTCTTCCCGAATGGAAAACAATGTACAAACTTCTCTTACCACCCTCAAGTGGAACAATAGTGGCTCAAACATTTCCTTGATATTTAATAACTCCCTAACTCCCTCCAACTGCTGCAGCTGCTAGACACAGACACAGGGAGAGATTAGATATGGCATTTGCACCTGGCCAGCCATAAACTACTTCTTAGAGGCACATGAAGGTTAACAGGTCCAATCCCCTTCTCTCCTTAGCCCCAGACCGTGGAAACATGAAAGAGAGCTGTAATTATTTGTAAACAATAAAAACTGCTGTAAAGTGTATTAAATGAATGGATTTATTTGCCTACTCAGAGGACGCTGACATTTTCCTGGTTGCTGACAACTTTGGGATTGTGTCAGAAGTGCCTCCTTTTCCCCTTGTCTTTCATAGTCACATGTCAGACAGTAGGTTTTGTTTCTATTGGTACAAGGGGGGGGGGATTCAATCTAATTATGCATTTTGTCTGCCACTTACCCTGAGTTTGCAATTCAAAACACAGGAACCTTTTCATAGTTCTGCTGCTTGTGGGCACTCAGCACTCCTCGACTCTCACCACCCAGTTCCCCTGACCCCGCTTTCATCCTGGAGGTGGGAGAAGTGTGGCCGAATTTGGGAAATGGAGTGGAGTTGGGTGCATTTCATGGAGTCCTCTCCTTAATTAGGAGTCAGTGGCTCCTACTTGGCTGGCTGCAAGATTCAAGTTTATAGACCTCTACAGACAACTGTCACCCACTGAGCCACATGTGGTCATTTGAGAGCATTGAAAAAAAAAAAAAAAAAGCTTCAGTCTCCATATTAGCAAATCATTTGAATGTGCTCCTCCCTAACCCCAAATCCTAATGCACTACACTTTTGTTACCAGTGTGTTATATAAGCATGATTCATAGCCTTTGATCATGTGAGTTCACAGAGGCACACAAGGAACTTTAGTTGAAACGGAAACTCAACATATGGGTGACACTTTCCACTCCTGTTCTCTAGTAGTTTCCAAACTTTTCAAGAATGGCAGCCCATTTTTCACCTGATAATGGTATTTTTGGTTTTAGTCTCTGTTGGTTGAGTCTTCCAAAAGCTGTCGTGAATGCAGCAGGTTTTATAGTTATTAAATATTACCATATATGAAAAATGATCGTATATGTATCTCAGTACATTTATTCTGTCTTTTATAATACTTGGTATAAATATAGACTCTAATGCTCCTTAAAGTACCTTCAAGGCTTCCCAGGGGTTCAAGGCCTGAATTATAAATATAGTCATTCTTCAAAAGAGGGGAATGACACTTAGAGTTGGAATTTAAAGGGAGTGCTGTAAAAAGCATCTCGCAAAAACTTCTAGAACAAGATCTTTGGTACATCATGCTCCATAGAGCGAAAGAAAAGAAAGCTAGGAAGACAGCATTTGAAGTTCCAGCAGTGTTATACATCGATTTAGCTGCCCCATGGAGACTTTTTAATACCATTAGATAAAAATTACTAACTAGATAAAATTACTATCAGATCAGAATTTTAACTAGGAGTCTATGGATCTTAGCGAGCTGGCTAGCTAGCTAGCATATAACCCCTAACCAGTATTATCAGTGCGCATTAACAGTAGTGAACTATACTTGAAAATCCCTGTTTAGTCAAACTACATTAAGTAAAAATGCATGCTGAGCAATCTAGTTTAATTTTTATGATATTAACAAATACCAAGCTGTCATATGCAATCTAACTTCATGCTCTCTTTGGTTAGCCCTGTAAAATAAAATGCAGGTAATTGGATATGTATTAAAAGTTATCCTAGCTTGATTTTCCCTTTTGATGTGGGGCAGGTAATGGTTTCTAAAAGATACTCCAATTCACATCTTGAAACACAAAGCAGAATTCCAGGGTAAAATACAGCCCTTTCCTCTCTATAAAGTCGGGGGGGGGTGGGGAATACATTGCATCTCATTCTCCAGTAGCTCTCAACTATTCCTATTTTTCTTCTTGGAGTAAGCTTGTCTTGGTGGACTTATATTTGCTTTATAATCGAAAGATTGGATGTCTTCTTCTCTGGGTGAGAAGAAATAGAAGGATCAGTCTTAAACACCTAAACCAACTAATTTCCTGCATAATCCTCTCCAAATGGCAAACATTAGAACAAGCGAAGATAAACTCAGGCAGCTCCAAGGTTAGGCATCCCTAGAAGGAATACTCAGGAGACTTCCCAGGCTGCCTTGTTACAAAAATGATAGGGTCCCTGTGAGGAAAGACTTTCCCATGCAGAGTTGATAGAAGTTAGTGATTCCCACAAGCAGGCACCTGGTAACCTCTTCTAGTCTCTCTGCCCTACGAGACCTCTGAAGGTCAAAGGATAGACTCTAGACATACATTCGACTGCCCTGACAATACACAGCTGACCTGCCAACATCTTCTGGCCGCACACCTATGCAGACCTCCCAGAAGGGCAGAAATCAAAGGCTTCCCTCATAGTCCTGTCCTGCCTCCTTTGCAGAGTGGAACACCTTCCTTCACCCCAAAGATTCCAACTGCCTCTCCCCAGAGCCCACCACCAAGCCTGCTCCAGGATTTGCATCCAGGTGCAAATTCATACATGTGGTGGGAAACCTTCATCCAAATGCAAATCATTTTGCAAGATCAAAATTCTTTTGCTATGAACTGCTGGGGCCAGCCTCCACGAAAATTTGCATTTTGACTGGTAATAAAGGCACAGTCATGGGTTAGAGAAATGAAGGGACAAAGAGATCATTACAAAATCAAATTAACAAACAAATGAGATACAAATATACTCTATTAACTCTACATTTTTTGAAACAGAAAGAGACTAGAATTTAGAATGCTGAAATGAATCCAGCTGAAAAGGGGCAAAAAGAATTTTAATGAATTACAACACAACTTGAGATGCAGACTACATCATTAGAGTGTCCATTATTGTAACTCAGTGGAAAGCTGGCTTGATTCAGCCTCCTTCAGATAATTTATTAGAGAAAATGTATTTCAAAATAAGAGCTCCGTGATGCTTGTAGGTTGAGACAGCTGAGTTCTACAGCATTTTTAAGCTAATGTTAGAAAAAATTTTAACTTCCAACTGAACATTTTCAAATGACTTGCTGCTACATTTTAAGACAGTGTCTTTTTAACTATAAAAAATGAAACCAGAAATTTTCTCCAAGTTCAGTTCTAAAAAAGTCCTGTGTTAATTTAACCTTTACATCATCCTTCTTTTTTAAAAAAAAAAGATTTTATTTATTTATACAAGAACTGGGGTACAGGCCAGATGCGCGGGAGGGTGAGAGGATTCACCAGAGACAGAGCTGGGAACAGAACAGGCAGACTGATGAAGTACACTGCTGAGGGGAGCAGCGGGCGGCAGGTGAGTTCTGCCTGGTGGCCGGGGATCGAACTGGCACTGCAGAGGCTGCGGACAGCTTCAAAGCGCCGCGCTCAACCACCTGTGCCACCAGGGGAAGCCCAACATCATCCTTCTTGATCCAAATAATATTGACACTGAGAAGCCCAGCTATCTAGAGTCAGTGACGTGGATGAACACGAGAGCAATAAAAAAGGCAGGAAAGTCCTCCTGTTCCTGCTTCTCCTGCAAGGCCCTTCTCCTAATCTCATGTCCCTGCCTGACATGGGACCTGTGAACCACTGACCTTTGTAGGATCCACAGGCTCCATCAGATGAGACTATTTGGAACCATTTACGGTGATTACTGGCATATGATGCTCACACTTTGGTGTCTCTTCCTCTCTCTCTCGCCCACCTTCCCTTCCTGCCTTTCTGAAACAGGAGCAGAAGTGTGTGTGTATACACACACTTAATTCAAAGTCCTACTCACATCGAAGTGTCATTGTAAAACTCTTATCACAAAAGATTTGAAGGGCTTATCTTTATTAAAGAAAAAATCACCCACCCCTACTTCCTTAACTTTTCTCCATTGTCGTGTCACAAGGAGCCAGCAATTATAGACTGTTAGAAACTGTGCTTTATTCATGCCCACCTTAAAGAACAGGCACTTTATATTCTCCCACTCTGTCCTCTCCCAGGCTCAATCCAATTCCACTCTAAGTGCTGTTGGCACCACTGTATGATGCAGTCTGTCTAGGAAGCACCAAACTTGCTGCCAGGCATGTAGTAAGTGATCCATAAAAGTTCTTTTACCTTTTACTTTTTACCTTTCTATGCCCTGTCCTTAAAGCTAAATGAATGAATGCGTCTTTCTTTTACCTTTTCCATGCCCTGTCCTTCAAGCTAAATGAAGGCTGGATGTAGCTTATTCCCTGTGCTATCTGCTCCAGCATCTATAAATCATTTAAATGCTAAATCTCTTTATTTTCTGCATGATTCCTGGCATAGAATATTGCTTGCATTCATTCTAAGGTTCATTCAATAAATATTCACGCAGTGCCTTTTAGAGGCAGAATAGGGTAAAGAGGACCATAATGAGGTGGGAGGCGAGGCAGTATGGTGGTTACAGCACACACTCCTTCCACACTGTTCCTCAGTTTCTCATCTATAAATTGGGATAATTATAGTGTCTACCACATAGAGTTGTGGTAAAGAATAAACGGAGTAGAGAATATGGGGGCCTCCCCTGGTGGCACAGCGGTTGAGTGCTGGGCTCGCCGGTTTGTTCCCTGGACGCTGGCGAGGGTCCCACAAAAAAAAAAAAAAAGAATAAATGGGGAGGATCCTGTGATGTGCTTAGAGCAGGGTCTGGTACCTAGTAAGCATTTAAGTGATACTTGTATTTACATTAAGAGCCAGTGCAGGGGTTCCTGTCCAGATTCCTGGTCTCCTAGGGTCTACATATGGATTTAGAGTATCCCAGAAATACTTGAAACCATGTGCAAGGTCTGGAGTATTTCCCAAAGGGGTATGAAGCAGAAAGAGTTAGGAGCCACCATACTAGGGCCATAAAGATAGAAGACAGATTTTTGCCCTCAGAAACCTCAAAGTCTAACAGAGAAGACATTTAGTGACAATGAAATATGGTAGCAGGGCCTCCCTGGTGGCCAAGGGGTTAAGACTCAATGCTATCACCACTATGGCCTGAGTTCGATCCCCGGACAGGGAGCTACCCACATGGCGCAGCAGACCTCTCCTGTCTTGCCCACTGCTCCCCTCAGCAGTGTATTTCAGTACATCTACCTGTTCTGCTCCTCACTCTGTCTCTGGTGATTCCTCTCACACCCCCACCTCTGGCCTACACCCCAGTCCTTCTATGTAAAAATAAATTTTAAAAACATACATGGTAGAAGTTATATGTCCCATGCAATGAGACACACACAGGAGCTACATGAGGACAACAGAGCAACAAGCAGGGTTTCCTAGCAGGTGGCACTGAAGACAAGTACTGAACATGCATATGTGCTAGTCAGGTCAGAAGGGGTGAGTGTCTCCCCAGACTATGGACAGTCACACACACAGCAAGGAGCTCATGTGGTTTTTCTAGAAGAGAGCACCTGGAGTATGAGCAGATCAAGAAACTATACCAGAGGGCCTCCCTGGTGGCACAGGGGGTTGAGACGCAACCTATGAGGCTGGCCGCAGCCTCTGCAGCACAAGTTCAATCCCCAGCCAGGGAGCTGTCCACATGATGCAGCAGACCTCTCCTGGCTCGCCCGCTGCTCCCCTCAGCAGTGTATTTCGGGCAATCTGCCTGTTCTGTTCCCCGCTTTGTCTCTGGTGAATCCTCTCACACACACACACCCCCACACACACCTCTGGCCTGTACCCTAGCTCTTGTATGGATAAATGAATGGGTTTTTTTAAAAAAGGAAAGATTAAAAAAAAAAAGAAACTACAGCAGAGATGAGGAAGGTGGAGGAAGCTAAAAAGTCAGTGCATTAGCCATGAAGTGAAGCAATTAACTAAGGCGACGGTCTCAGTGGGAAATAGTAGGTAGGCTTCGGTCCTTCCACGTGCGTCCGGGGCTAATGAGTTTGCCACGTAATTACTGCACATGTGCACTGAGATGTGTTCCCTAGGATGTACCTGAAGTATGTTATTTGTACTGTCCACAACCATCAGTTGTGACACCCGATTTTCGTGAAAGAATTAGGAAAATACAGTGCAAGAAAAGGGCGAATTTGAAAACTAACTTATTTATGAAAAAGCATTTCCAATTTCATTTTAACTTGTTTCTGAAATCCAGCTGGAATGACCCAGGGAGTCATCGTGCATGTGACTTAAAAGGTATCTGTGATCATTCCAGTGGGTGGTGACTGGTTGTATATATTCTGTAGCTAAATTTAATCGATTCTGTAGCTTCCTAATGATCTGCCCTGAGGAGTTATTATTCCTGATGGCAATTAATCAAAATTAAAACAGACTGAATAGAATGAAGCAAATTCAAACATCCAGCCTCAGTTAGGAACACCTGCACATTAAGATTAATCATGGGCCCTGCTTGAATTTGACAGGTATATCAATATTATAGAGAAAAGAAAAGGGTAACATTTTCCAGCCGAGTTCCAAGTGTTATTTCCAAGGAGTAAAGTCTGTGTAGAACAAAATCCATACTGTCCATTACACTGAAATTAAAATTATTTTCCTCCCTAAGGCTTAGATATTTGTGGCAATTTGTATGACAAAACATAAAATACAAGGAATGGTGATCACCAAGTGGAGAAATAGAGAAGTTTTCTTCATTTTCCAAAGAATACTGATTTTCACCAACAATGAAACTAATTTATGGAAGGAGACCAGTGGAGTAATTCCAACACACTGTAGGAGAAAAATAAATTCAAGATCGACATAGTGAAGAGGGTAAGAGGAGCAGTGTCACATACCTCTGCTACTCCTCCCCCAGGGGGGCACAGTTCAGTGCTAAGAGAAACCTTCTTTGTGGTGATTTCTCTATGGAGGAAAGTGAGTGCCTAGCTTCCCCAGCTGTGTAGGACCCATCCAGACATACTGAGACATGCTGTACAACTGAGGTGTGGGGCTGGGCTGGAGAATGGCAGCCATTCTTAGAGGCATAAAGGAACGTTGATCCTATCAGCCCCTTTGCAGACTCCATCAGGAAGCCCATCCATGCGCTGGGGAAGATGCCTCATCTACAGTACCTCCAACTGACCCACAGGCACTCGGACACTGTGCATCTCACCCACCCACACCCTACCATGGCTGTCTCCCTGTCCTAGCCCTCAAGGGCAGCAAGTGCGAGGGCTACAAAGCATGCACAGAAAGCCAGTCAGCTCCGGGACTGGGAGTAAGCACAGCTTAAGCACTCAGCACTGTCCTAGGGGAGCCAAATGAGAGACTGTCAGGACCTGGCCTAACTTTTCAATATCAAGAGAAATAATACTTCGTAAGAATCATTCCCCGCCCCCCAAGGCCTCCCCTGGTGGCACAGCAGTTGAAAGCTGGGCTGCAAAGCTGCCCACAGCCTCTGCAGCGCGGGTTTAATCCCTGCCACCGACGAGGGTCCCACATGGTGTGCAGACCTCTCCTGCCACCCGCTGCTCCCCTCAGCAGTGTATTTCTTTGGTCTGCCTGTTCTACAACCCGCTCTGGCTCTGGTGAATTCTCTCACCCTCCTGCGCTTCTGACTGTACCCAGGCTTGTATTAATAAATAAATAAATCTTTAAAAAAAAAAAGAATTATTCCCCCAAATAAGATTCCCTCAAAAAAAAGAAGCATGGAATGGATGTGTCCACAGAAAATGTCTGAGAGAGCCTCAGAATACGTAGCATGACTGATAGGAAGTATTTCTCTCTCACTGGCAAGAAGCAGAGACTGGAGGAGATCAGTGCTTCTTCAAATGAAAAAGGGTAACACAAGACCTCAAGTAATATGCAAAAATCAAGGGACAGGGACATCAAATGAACACAAGCATTTTCCAGTGCCTGATCCTAAAGAAGTGGAGATGTGCAATATGCCCAATAAAGAATTCAAAATAGTGGTTTTAAAGAAGCTCAGTGAGCTACAAGAAAACATGAGAGCCAGTTGAACAAAATCAGGAAATCAGTACATGCAGCAATAAGCTTAATAGACAGAGGCAGATCATACAAAAGGAAGCAAAAAAGTCTACAGCTGAAGAATACAACAGATAAAATGAGAAATTCCACAAAGACTGTCATCTGCAGACTTGATCAAGCAGTAGAAAGAACATGTGAAGTTGAAACAGGCCACTTGAAATTACTGAGTCAGAGAAAGTCAAAACAAATGAAAAAAGTGAAGAAAGCCAATGTGAATTGTGGGATACTACCATGAAAAACAAAACTATGCATGATTGGAATCCCAGAAGAAGAGAGGAAGAAATAGGTAGGAGAAAATTCTTTTAAAAAGTGTCTGAGAATTTCCCAAATCTGGGTAGACATTCTGGACATTGAAATTCATGAAACTCATAGGTTTCCACGAAGATTCAAGCTGAAAAGACAGTCTTTAAGACAGATTATAATAAAACAGTCTAAAATCACAGAAAATTTTAAGAGCAGCAAGAGAAAAAAGAATCATTACATACATGATAAACCCCATAAGTCTGTCACAGATTCTTCAGCAGAAGAGACTATGGCATATTTTAAGTGCTGGGGGGAAAATGTGAACCAAGAATATATTACCAAGCAAAGTTGTCCAGAAATGAAGGAAAGATAAAGACTTTCTCAAAAAACAAAAGCCAAAGGAGTTTAGCACCAGTAAACCTACTTTATAAGAAATGTTGAGAGAAGATCCTTAAGTTGAAATAAAACAACTTCATGATATGAAAATATAAGACACAATGGTAAAGATAACTATATAATCAAATTCATAACATTAATATTATAATATAGCGGTGTGTAAACCATTTAACTCCTATATAAAGGTTAAAGATGAAAGTATTAAAAAGAAATATAGCTAAACAAACTTCTTAAAGGACACATGATCTAAAAAGATGTAAATTATGACATCAAAAACATAAAATAAGTGGAAGGACAGAATTTTTGTATAGGATCAATGTTAAATTATCAGTTTAAAATAGATAGTTGTAACTATAAGGGTTTTATGTAAATGTCACGGGAATCTACAAAGTAAAAACCCACAATACAGTCATGAGTCACTTAAGGATGTTTCAGTCAACAACAGATCACATGAAGAATGTTTGTCCCAACAGGCTAGACCTGATAGCCTAGGTGTACAGGTTTCTGTATTATACTCTATTATTCATTTACACAGCAAAAAAATTCCCTAAGAGCATATTTCTCATAATGGATCCCTTTTCTGAAGGGACAGATGACAGCAAATAAACAGCAATAAGAAGAGTATCAAAGCACACCACTTTGGAAAGTGACATATTCACAAAGAAAGATGGCAAGAGATTAAAAAAAAGAACTACAAAACAGACCAGAAAAAGACTAATTATAATAAAGTAAAAATCAAAATCAACAGGCAACTATAAACCAGAGACACACTACAGGGGTGTGGGGAGAGGGGAGTAGGATCAAAACAAGTGGGGTGGGAATTGTATGGGGACTATAACCAAGATGCAAATGCATACATTGTGCAAAAATGAAAAATGGTGTAAAAAATATATATGAAATAAAAATAACAAAAAAGATGGCATTAGTAAGTCCTTATCTACCCATAATTACTTTAAATAAAGATGGATTAAATGCTCCAATCATAGGCACAGAGTAATTAAATGGACTTTAAAAAAAAAAAAAAGACTCAACCACATGCTACCAGCAAGAAACTCACTTCAGCTTTAAGGGCAACATAGGATAAAAGTGAAGGGATTGACAGTCTGTTCTGTTCCCTGCTCTGTCTCTGGTGAATCCTCTCACCTCCCCGTACCTCTGGCATATACCCCAGTATATACATAAATAAATAAATCAATCTTAAAAAAAAAGTGAAGGGATTGAAAAGGGTACTTAATGAAAATGGAAGCCTAAGGAGAGCAGGTTTATCAGGCAAAATAGACTTTCAGTCAAAAACTATAACAAAAGATAAGCAAAGTCTTAATATAATGATAAAGGGGTGAATTCATTAAGAGAATTAACGATTATAAATATATATGAAGCCAACCTTGGAGCACCTAAATATGATAAGCAAATACTAACAGCTTTGAAGAAAGAAACAATAAAATAATAACAGACAAAATCCACACCCCACATTCCACAGTGGATAGATCCTCCAGACAAAAACATCAATGAGGAAAATTGGACTTGAACTATACTTTAGATCAAGTGGACCTAAGACACGTATAGAACATTCCACCCAACAGCAATTGAATGCACATTCTTCTCAAGCATATAAGGAACATTCTCCAGGATAAATTATATGCTAGGTGACAAAACAAACTGTATCAAACTTAAGAAGACTGAAATCATACCAGTGTCTTTTCTGACCACAGTTATGGCCAGAAAAACTAGTAGCCAATAACAGGAGGAAAACTGGCAAGTCCACAAATATGTGAAAATTAGTAACAGACTCCTGAAGATTCAGTGGGTCAAAGAAGAAATCAAAAAGGGGAAAAAAAAAAAACATATCTTGAAACAAATAAAAATAGAAACACAATATAAAAATTTGTGATGTGGCAAAAATAGTTCTAAAAGGAAATTTATAGCAATAAATGACTACATTAAGAAAAAGTAAAGCTATCAAATCAGCAATCTAATTTTTCACCCCAAGGAATGAGAAAAAATAACAAAGCCCAAAATAGCAAAAAGAAAGAAATACAAAGATCAGTGCAGAAATGAAACAGATAAGAAAAAAGGGCTTCCCTGGTCCCCTGCCAGGGAGCTAACCCATATGTAGCACAGCAGACCTCTCCTGTCTTGCCTGCTGCTCCCCTCAGCAGTGTATTTCAGTCAATCTGGCTGTTTTACTCCCCATTCTGTCTCTGATGAATCCTCTCACCCCCCACACCTTTGGCCTACACCCCAGTTCTTCTACACATAAGTAAATAAATCTTTAAAAAATAAAAGATCAACAAAACTAAGGGTTGTTTTTTTGAAAAGATAAATGAATCGAAAGTCTTAATTTTATGGACTTGGGTAGGAATTTTAATGGCACCTGTTTTCTTTCAAATACAAATACACCTATTTTGACAGAAACACAAAATCAACAGAGTTCAGATTATAAAGGTAATTAATGAAACAATATGTATTTCTTATGAAGGAACTTATTTTTCGAAAAAATGCATTTGAAATAAATTCTTCTGAAATCAATTCTTTGAAAGAAATGACTTTGAAAGAATAAGTATAAAGGATTTGTCCTTAAATGTAAGGAAACTGGAGGCCCCAAATTACCATCTCAACCATCATCCTTTTTACAAGTAACAGTAGTGATTACCAAAAGAGGTTTATTATTTTTCTTCTTGCATTTTATTTTTTTTCTGGAGGTGCTGGGGAGGGGTGTGTGAGCGGATTAACCAGAGACAGAGTAGGGAACAGAACAGGCAGATTGACTGAAATACACTGCTGAGGGGAGCAGCGGGCGAGTCAGGAGAGGTCTGCTGTGCCATGTGGGTTAACAAAGGCCCCTACTGAGGTTTAAAGAGAATAAGTCCAGGCTTGATTCACCATAGTCTCATTAGCTCATTCCTTAATAAGATCACCAGCCATCGCTTATAGGAAAAGGATCATAAATCAGAACATAAGAGGTTTAAAATCCAATGTGTATGGAGCTATCTGATTCTAGAGCTCTCCAGAATCGAGTATAAGAATAACCCAGTAAGCAGTCATTTATTTGACAAATATTTATCTCTATTCTGGATCCTATATTGCTATAATCCAGGTATACAAAAAGGGTGTGGGGGGAAGGGGAAGTAAAGGAAGGGGAAAGAAAGACAAAAACAGTGTTCCTTTCTTAGAGAGCTGACAATATTCCTTTTCTGAGTGAACAGGCCGTCAGTGAAAACAGACATGGCAGGGTGTTCATTGAATAGGTCTCTGAAATGGAAAGATCAAGGAAAATCCTCAATTCTAAATTGAGACCTGAAAAGTTTACAATGACGGTGATAATATCACATTGCTTATTTGAAAGATCACTGACTTAAGGGAAGATGGAACACTGAAGGGGCAATACTGAAGGGCAGGTAGGGGACTGTCGAGGGACCCAAGTGGACATGATGCAGTGGGCACCAGGGCAGTGGTGACAGGGCTGGAGGGAAGGGGTGACTTTACAAGGTGACTGAGAATTAACAGTCTTTCATACTTGCCTGGAAGAAGGAGTGGGAAGGGAGATGATATCTTAGTTTGATATCCCCCGGAAACAGACCTCAAGGCAAGCCTTCACGCGCTAGTCGTTCATTTGGGAAGAAAAGGGAATGAGGTAGGAAAGTGAAGAAGATGTGGAGAAAGAAGAGCAGCCAGGGAGAGTGCTTTGTCAAGCCAACCATGCTGTGAATATCGCTGAGAACTCCCGGGACATGGCATCAAACAAATGCCTCAGTCATCCCACCCAAAGGTTGTGGCTCTGGGACATGTACACCTATTGCGATGCATCATTGGCTGTGGGTCCAGTTCCCCAGTGTTCCCAGCCTGCTCTGCACACAGCAGGGCTGCTTTCTGTTGCTTTCTCAAAGGCCCTCAGACAAAAAGACAGACACAGACCTTTGGAAATGGGCATCCAGGGCTCATGGAGAGGTAAGGCATCTGCTACAGATGCCGCCTAGTCAGTGTGTTACAGAGCAACCCCAATAGAAAACGGGTTGCCTGACTGTGGGTCCTCACCCATGGGCTTAAAGGGGACTTAAACACCAGGCACACACAAAAGATTAATCAAAGGCTTATTTACAAGGGAAGGGGAAATGAGGAAATGAGTAACTCAGGGAGAGAAAGAGGGAGATAAATTTGTGAATGCGTCCTACCCATTCTGCTGATCTGGAATCCCAAATGACCTGCCGAGAGCTGGCTAAAAGCCCAGCACTGCGTGGCCAAAAGGCTGATCCTCACTCACATGGCTGGTTAAATATCCAAAGAGAAAACATGGCTGCTTAACTCTGCCCTCAGGTCCTCACAACCCTCCCTTTGGTGATCATAGGATTTGTAGTTCCCAGTGTCTTGATGGAGTGGGTGTGGAGTCCATAAAGCCTGTATGGAGTTTGTTCAGGACATCCCTTCCCCCTAACAAGTGGAATGGGTAAATGGGTCAGGATTGACTGAGATGGAGACAGGGAATCCGGGATGAAAGCAAAACAAAGGGGCACTGGCGGGCGGGTAGAGAGTATGAGTCTGATTTCTCATGTGTTGTATCTGTGATGCCCACGGGCCATCTAAGTGAAGCTGCCTAGTCCTTGGCTGTGTGAATAAGAGTCCTTACACAGCAATCTGATCTAAAGTTACAGACTTGGAAATTGTCAGTGTGTAGATTCCTGAGTGGCAGGCATCCCATGGGAAAATTTGTAGAGTGAGAAACAAGAATGGCGCAGGACAGAAACCAAAAACACCAATATTTTAGGGACAGGGAGAGGCAGAGAAACCAGCAAAGAAGAATGAGGAGACAAATCAGACAGTTATGAAGAAAACCAGAAGTTCTGGTTGTCCACAAGCCAAGAAGATAGCATTTCAAGAAGGAGAATTTTAAAAATGCATCACATGCTGCTGAGAGGCAAGAAAAAGAAAAGGCAAAAAAATGTTACTGGATTCTGTAACAAGCACGTCTTTATGATTTTGAAGTGGTAGGTTAAGAGATTGCATTAACTCTAAGAATGCCTGTGGGTGAGTAATTGTAGACAACAACTGGATAACTCAAGAGGTAACTGGGCATGGGGAACACTAGAGAGAAGAAAACTGACAGTATAAGTGCCTATAAAATACTATACAAATAAAGCATATTGTCATGACTTTTAAAGTGCATTAATAAATTATATTCACTGAAGGTGAATGCCAGGTTAAGGAAGGAATTTTTGGTTAGGGAAGGATCATTTGTTTATAGAAGTGGAAGAAACTTAAAATTTTAATGTGAAAGATCCAGTGAAGGGGATGGAGAGTGAAGGGCTAGAACAAAGAGTATGATGGAGAGCTCTCTAGAAGACAGATGTCTCGGGCCTTCCTGGTGGCACAAGGGGTTAAGCACCACACTATGAAGCAATCTACAGCCTCTGCAGCACAAGTTCGATCCCTGGCCGGCCCGGGAGAAACCCACATGGCGAGCAGACCTCTCCTGTCTCGCCCGCTGCTCCCCTCAGCAGTGTATTTCGTTAGTCTGCCTGTTCTGCTCCCCACTCTGTCTCTGCTGAGTCCTCTCACCCTCCCGCACATCTGGCCCAGTTCTTATATGCATAAATAAATAAATCTTAAAAAAAAGACAGAAGTCTCTAGAAGACCAGAGACCCAGGGAATACCTGTAAGACCTTAGGTGGACTTTGTTCCCTTTGTCACAGGTGGGAGAAGAGAAGAGACAGGTGCATATCAAGGCTGATTTGTAGATCCCCATAGAGCCCTGAAGTTAGGGAGTGGCCTATGTATTTTCTGTGAATTGAGAGTAGAAGACTAAGCGTGAATGAGGAGAAATTGGTGATGCCACAGGCTTACGGAGCTAACAGGTAGAAGGATTCTAGTGGTGCAAGGGGTTAAGTCTCAGCACTATGAAGCTCTCCGAAGCCTCTGTAGCATGAGTTCAATCCCTAGCCAGGGAGCTGACCCACATGGCACATCAGACCTCCCGTCTTACCCGCTGTTCCCCTCAGCAGTCCACCTGTTCTGTTCCCCACTCTGTCTCTGGTGAATCCCCTCACCCCCACATCTCTGGCCTGTACCCTGGTTCTTGTATGCATAAATGAATCTTTTTTAAAAAAGAGGGATTCTATTTTCAGGGTTTGGAGTAAGGAGAGCGCAGTCTACAAAGGAGACAGGAACATGGTATAAGCTGGTGAACGTTGATACACACCCACTAGTTTGTCAGAACAGGTAACTGAGAAACCAACAAGGTGGATGCAAACAGGACAACCTTGCAGAGACGAGATGTGGCTGGGCCAGTCCGCACACTGTCCTTCTGCTAAGAGCTGAATCATGTCCCTGAAAAAGATATGTTGAAATCTTAACTTTTATTTCCCAGGAATGTGCCCTTACTTGAAATGGCGTCTTTGCAGAGGTAATCCCGAGAAGATGTCATTTGGCTGGACCCCCATATGACTGGTGTCTTTATAAGAAAAGGAGAAGAGGCACCGACAGGGAAACACAGGGAGAACACCATGTGGCAGTGGAGGCAAAGACTGGAGGGCTGTGTCTATAAGCCAAGGGATGCCAAGGGTTGTCAGCAACACCAGAAACTCGGGAGAGGCACAAAACAGATTCTCCTCTAGAGCCTTCAGAGCGAGCTTGGTGCTGCTGACACTTTGATTGCAGACTTCCAGCATCCAAGACCACGAGAGAATGTATTTCTGCTGCTGAAGGCCATCTGTAAACTGTAATTTGTCATGACAGTCCTAGGAAATTTAACACACCTTCTGTGTCTCCATAGGACTTAGCCTGGGTCAAGGGTAAATTTCTTAATGTCACAGGGCCAAGAGATATCAGCCAGAGGTTGACAGATACTAGGGCAAACCTCCATTTCTAAGTGGAAATTGGGCATCTTCATTCACATTAAGTGTTGTTTTCAACTTGCACCCAGAGATACAGTAATTCAGTGCACTGTTATTACCAGGCTAAGATGTCCCAGGTCAAGTGCATCCAACAGGGAGAGAATTTTTGAAAAGGTGAAATGCTTTGTATGCAAATGTAGGAGATTTGGGATTGTCATAGACTACAGTCAATCTTAGCATCAGAGTATCTGATGTTTACTATATTTTCACTTTTTTTTTTCTATATTTTCACTTTTAAAAAGAAGTCAGTGTATTTTTTTTTTCTGGTGACAGGATGTGTCCATTTTGTGCACTAGGACTTTTTATTCATAGCAGTGTTGACACACAGTGATTTAATGTTCCCATCTCCACTGATTGATTTGGCACAAACAATGCATTTATGTGCCAATGAATAAGAAAGATCTACGTGACCTCTCCCTCCCCTCCCCTCTTCTCTCTCTCTCTCTCTCTCTCTCACTCACACACACACACACACACACACACACAGAGAGAGAAAATGTATCACTTTTAAAATATAAACAACTATTGAGAAAAAATTGAGTGGACTGATGAAATTAATACCCCACAGATTGTTCTCCAAGGGCTTAAGGTTGGGGATGTTCTCATTAGCCAAAATCTTGATGAAACTTAGAGATTTTCTATGGCTTTCAAATTTGGTTAGATTTTAAGTTTTGTAAAATTATTTGAAACATCACCGACGGTTTATATAAATCAGGCAAACACAGCTGCCCTGAGGAGTTGGTGGGTACGAAAAAGAACTGAAGTGGCCAGACCCTGTTCTTGCTGTGGGCCTTGTTTACACATGCAACAGACAGCTTCACCTCCATCAAGAGATGTGTTTTCTCACACTTCCCTTGAAAACCCAAGGCCCTGCTGAGATCACCTTTCATTTTCTCATCCTTGCAGAGGCATGAAAATAACATCATCTGGCCATCCTTTGAAGTCTACAAAGAGTAGCAACACGGCAAGCACCAGGCTGAGTGGCAGGGGGCTGAGGCCTCCAGCACTGACAAGGACCCAGAGGAAGGGGGGGGGGGCACAGACTCAGGTCCACCAGGTGCAACCCCAGCAGGGAGGTGCCCAGGTACTGGACAGCCTCGTGTTAAGTAGATGGCACACAAATCCCCCAGATTTCTCAACGTTAGAACTCAATCTCATTTTTTTTAATACACTAGGCAAAGCCATTTGAAGCCAAGTAAAGTGTGTCTGAGAGTTTCCTTAGCCAGTAGGCTGTTATGCTTACAACCTGTGGTAACAGGTGAATTTTTTCATTATTATTGTGGTAAAATCTGAGTAACATAAACCCAGTCACTTTAACTTTTTCTCAGTGTGTCATTCAGTGGCATGAAGTGTGTTCACGGTCCTGTGCAAACATCCCCACCAGCCTTTTCCAGGATAGTCTCATCGTCCCAAACAGAAGCTCTGTACTTACTAATGGTGTCTGTTTCTATCAATTTAAAAATGAACAAAGAGTTTGAAAAGGAAAGTGTCCCGAACGGTTACTGTTTGTTGTTTTAAAAAAAAGCCTTCAGACTTAGAGTCATCGTCTTCCAAAAACTCTCTGGCAGTAAATCCTGTGTGAGAGGAGTCAGGCCTCTCCAGAAATCCTCGCTCTCCACCCTCAGCTCCTAGCCCTTCCCAACCCCCCACACCACGTGACTCAACTCTGGACTCCATTACAGCATTGAAAACGCCTGCTCTGCGCTGAGGAGCTCTGCTGTACTCTCCACCTCCACTGCTCACTCTTGCCACCTTAGCTTCAGGAAAGCTGAAGGCTGCCTGCGAACACCACCTCCCCAGGGCCCTCCTAAGGGGCAACTGTTTGTGCTCCCCTCAGGGTCTGTGGCTGGGTCAACGTTCACCTACTTTCAGACATTCCAGCTGCTCCCTCTTAACTCTGCCCTCTCTTTGGAGATTTATACCCCTCAGTTGAACCACACTTTCCTTCTGCTTACTGTTATCATCTGGCACTTTCTCCTCCTGCATTTGGATTTCAATACTTGTGTTCTGCTTTCCAGTCCACCTCAAGTCCTGTCATCTTACATAGCTTCAGCTTCTACTGGATACCCTCCAAGATGCTGAGCTAGGGGCCTCCCTAGTGGTGCACGGGGTTAAGATGCAACCTGTGAAGCTACCCACAGTCACTGCAGCACGAGTTCAACCCCCGGCCAGCCAGGGAGCTGCCCACATGGCGCAGCAGACCTCTACTGTCTCGCCTGCTGCGCCCCTTAGCAGTGTATTCAGTCAGTCTGCCTGTTCTGCTCCCCACTCTCTCTGGTGGATACTCTCACCACCAGCACCTCTGGCCTGTACCCCAGCTCTTGTATGCATAAATAAATAAATCATTTTTTTAAAAAATGCTGAGCTATTCATTCATTGAATGCTTTTTCTCAGCAACCTATAAAAGGTATAAGACCAGACATCCCATTGTCAAATAAAACTGTTTTTACTCTCAGGTTAGGTAAGCTCCCTCCCCCACCAGCTTCTAGCTCACTAAGTCTCCAGCCCATAACACAGTATCTTTCTCTTTGCTGGTCTGACCTACTTCCCTTTATTTCTCTCTTTATTTAGACACTTGCAGACCCTCGGTGTAATTACTTCTGTGCAAACATGATATAGTACCCGTGCTTCGTTCTCCCGTCAAACACACTAAACCCAACCCTAGATGAACCCAACCATCTCTCTGTTCTTGTACCCAAACTAAAGCAAACACATAATAATTGAACTGATTGGTATCAATAAAAAGTCAACATTTCCAAGCTAAATATTGTTTGACAACCTAGTTATGTGTCTCCAAACTCAGTTGATCATATTCCTAAGTCCTTATTTTGCATTTCCCAGCTCTTATAAATTCATCTTTCACCTCCTCCCCCCAAAGAATCTACCACTAGTTTCAACCAATTTCACCTCCAAAATGAATCACCAAACCACGTACTTCCTCTCTTTCACTGCTACCCAAACCATCATCACCCCTCTAGTCTGGGTCAGCACAGTAGTCTTCGAAGGATTCTCCCTGTTACCTTATCACCTTGTCCGTGAATCCCCCACACAGTAGTCAGAGGGATACTTTAATAATGTTAATCAAATCAGGCAATTCACTTTCACTATTTGACATCAGTCCATGACTACTCAGTGCTTTTAGAATAAAATCTAAACCACTTTATATAACCCATTACCCTATGTGGTCTGGATAGTACCTACCACTCCATTTTCTTTTTTTTTTTTTTTCTTGCTCATTACATTCAGTCACACTCCTTTCAAGTTACCAAGATTTCCTTTCTCCTGTGTAGGCACATTGTCTTCTTTTTAATTTTTTTATTTATGCATACAAGAACTGGGGTACAGGCCAGAGGTATGGGCAGTGAGAGGATTCGCCAGAGAAGAGTGGGGAACAGAACAGGCAGACTGACGGAAATACACTGCTGAGGGGAGCAGCAGGCAAGTCAGGAGAGGTCTGCTGTGCCATGTGGGTAGCTCCCTGGCTAGGGATTGAACTCGTGCTGCAGTGGCTGTGGGTAGCTTCACAGGTTGCATCTTAACCCCTTGCGCCACAAGGGAGGCCCTCTTCTTTCCGCCTAGTGTGTCTCCCTGTCTCCTGCAGGCACTTCACTTTTCTTCACCTATACAACTTCTATTCATTCTTTTTTTTAAAGATTTATTTATGTTTGCATCAAGAACTGGGGTATAGGCTAGAGGTGCAGGGGTGAGAGGACTCACCAGAGACACAGTGGGGAGCAGAACAGATGGATCCACTGAAATACACTGCTGAGGAGAACAGAGGATGAGCCAGGAGAGGTCTGCTGCACCATGTGGGTCAGCTCCCTGGCTGGGGATCAAACTCACGCTGCAGTGGCTGGCGATACCTTGATAGTGCTGACTTTAACCTCTGCACCACCAGGGAGGCAGAACTTCTATTCATTCTCTAGGTCTCAGATTTAACAACTCAACTTTAAGGAGGTCTGCCCTGATCAACGCCATCTTTAAATTACGCCCCTTCTATTTTGTTCTCACATTATCAATGTATTTTTCTTTAGAGGACTTACATAGCCTCTTATTTCCATGTTCATTTCCTTAATTTTTGACTCCTGTATCACACCATCCATTCCTTGGGGGCACGAATTATATCGGACTTGATTTCCACTATGCACTAGCTCCTGACACAGTGCATTGTACATAATGATTATCCCAGAAGTATTTGTTAAATTAATGCTGACTTTCTGATCTGCCATCTGCAGTGGAACCAATGCCAAGATACAGATTTTTGTGAAAACCCTTACAGGGAAGACTATCACTCTCGAGGTTGAACCCTCAGATACAACAGACAATGTGAAAGCCAAGATCCAAGATGAGGAAGGAATTCGTCCTGATCAGCAAAGACTTATCTTTGCAGGCAAGCAACTGGAAAATGGACGACCTTTGACTACAATATTCAAAAGGAATTCACTCTTCATGTGGTGATGCTAAGAAAAGGAAGAAGTCTCAGCCCACTCCCAAGAAAAAAAGCATAAGAGAAAAAAGGTTAATCGGGCTTCCCCAGTGGCGCAGCAGTTGAGCGCTGGGTTGCGAAGCTGCCCACAGCCTCTGCAGCGCCAGTTCAACCCCCGGCCGCCAAGCTAGGGTCCCACATGGCACGCAGACCTCTCCTGCCGCGCCCGCTGCTCCCCTCAGCAGTGTATTTCGTCAGTCTGCCTGTTCTGCTCTCCTCTCTGGCTCTGCTGAATTCTCTCACCCTCCCCCGCTTCTGACTGTACCCAGTGCTTGTATAAATAAATAAATCTTTAAAAAAAAAAAAAAAAGGAAAAAAAAGGGTTAAGCTGGCTTGGCTGAAATATAAGGTGGATGAGAGTGAAAGAAACAGAGGTCTTAGTTGGGACTGCCCATCCAGTGAAGGTGGTGCTGGAGTTGCCATGGCCAGCCATTCTGATGGACATTACTGTGGCAAATGCTGTCTGGCCTGTTGTTTCAACAAACCAGAAGACACGTAATTGTGTATAGGTTAATAACACACATTAATCAAAAAAACTAGGGGTGCTGATTCCAATACCAACCTATTGTTGACCTTACTGATAACATGAACAATTAACCCATATATTGTATGATACAAGGTTTACTGTATTCTTATGATAAAGTAAAATAGAGAAAATCTTACTAAGAAAATCACCACAAAGAGAAAACCCATTTGTAGTACTGAACTATTATAATCGAAACCATAAATTAAGAGTGTCTGTTTGCAAGAAAATGTGTGTCTGATTGGACACCGCATTACAAACCCCTGTTGTTCAAGGGTCAAATGTTTTGAAATGATTTCTTCTGCCCCTTTTGCCTTCACTAAAAACAAAAAACAAAACTCTACTTGCAGTATTTTCAAAGCCAGCCTATTATACTTGGGCTAGAAGAGACCTTCCTATAATAACTTCATATTACAGAATCTTTTTTTAAAAAATGATTTATTTATGCATACAAGAACTGGGGCGCAGGCCAGAGGCATGGGGAGTGAGAGGATTCACCAGTGACAGAGTGGGGAATAGAACAGGGGGATCTACTGAAATACACTGCTGAAGGGAGCAGCGGGGGAGAGTGGATCGAACTCGTGCTGCAGAGGCTGCAGATAGCTTCAGGGGTTGTATCTTAACCCCTTGCACCACCAGGGAGGCCCAACTTTGTATTATAGAAGAAGGAATTGTGTTTTGTGAGTTATTTTACATATAGAGTCATATCTTTGCTAATATTTTAAAGTAGGATCCCATCAACTTCACTGACAGTCCAAATCTGACCCGCTGTCTATTTTTGTAAAATAGGGATCACAGCTGTTGATCCCTGGATCACAGTGATCATAGCGCTTATCGTTTATTTAGATAGTATCTATTATCTGCTTTAGAGCTACAGCAGCAAAGTGAAGTTTTGGTGCTTAGTGTTTTTGTATCCTATGTAAGAAACCTTGGCCTACTTCTGAGACCATAACCACCTACATTTTCTTTACATATTTATGCCAGTGACACATGATACACTGGTTTTTTTTGTATTTAGCTTGAGTTTGAGCTCGAGGCTCATCTCCCCAGCAACCTCCCCACCCCGTGACGTGGATAAATAATTGCCCTGGCACCAGTTATGGAAGGAGAAAATAAATCCACTATCTTTCCCCACCAAACTGCAGTGTTGTTTTATTATAAAGCAACACTCTATGCCTAAGTCTATTTAACTATCTTTTTGGTGTATTTGGTTATAATTTGTCTAATGTACACCAATACCTCACTGTGCTAATTAATATAGCTCTTAGAATCTGGTTTTTCTTCTTCAGGATATTTTTTCATCAAGACTAACAGATCCATTGCATTTCCATTTAATTTTTGATCAGCTTGACTAGCCCCACAAAGCAAACAAAAAAATAAGAGTTTTATATCGAATCTAACAGGCCAATTTTGGAAGAATCAGTATTTTTACAATAATCAATTTTCCAATCCAAAAGTAAGGTGTAACTCAACTTAGATCTTTAAATTTCTCAGAAAAGTTCTATAGTTTTCTGAGTAGAGGATTTTTACCTCTTTCACTAGAGTAAATGAGAGGAATTTTATGATTTTTGATATTCTAAATGGTATATGATTTACATTGTTTTGCTTGCTGTTAGCATATGAAAATACTATTTGTTTGCATTCTGACTATACTGAGCTCTTATTAATTTTAACAATATGTAGGCTATTTTGGTTTTTATGGATAGAAAATCTTGTCTATGAATAAAAAGTTTTTGATTTTTATATCTCTTAATACTTTTTATTGCTTTACTATATTGGTTAGAACCGACAGTACAATGACTGAAGAAAAGGGATGAGAACAGATATCCTTGTATTGTTTCCTACTTCAGGCAGAAAGTGTTCAAAATTCTTTGATAAATATAATATTAAAGTTAGCTGTTAGATTGAAAATGTTCCCTTTTATCCCTAGTTTGTGAAGTTTTTATCCTAGCTGGTTGCTGAATCTTTTATCCTACGCTTTTTGTTGTTAATTTATATCAATTAACATTATATGAATTTTCTACTTTATTAATATGGAATACTGACTTATTTTTTAATATTAAATCAACTTGCATTTCTAGATTAACTCCTATGTAGTCATCATGTAATATATATTTTTTATATATTACTGATTAATATTTTTAAAATTACTAACAATTTTAAATTATTTTAAAATAATGTTGCCTCTGTGTCTATGAGGAACATTGGAATGTAATTTTCTGTTCTTTTAATATCCTTGCTAGTTCTGGTATTAAATTTATATGGACTTATAAAATCAATTGTGAGGCATTTCATTTATAAATTATTCTTATAACAATGGTGTTATTTCTTAAACTTTTGGAAAATTCACCAGTGAAATGCATTTTCTTTTATATGTGTGTGTGTATTTATTTAATTATATCTTTTACATCATTGTGTATTCCCTGTAAAATTCCCACCACTAATTCACCCGTGAACCTTCACCATAGTCCTGTGTGCTCTTCACTCCCCCACTCTGATCCCTTTTCCTCCCCATCCCTAGCAGAATATCTCTTATTTATGGTTGCCCACTTGTTTGTTGTTTTTATAATATAATAATATAATATAATCTTATATAATAATTACATATTTATTATAAATATTTTTTCCCTGATGCCTTATTCGGTTCCCCTATATTCCTCCTATAAGTGAAACCATTCAATATTTTTCTTTTTCCTTCTGGCTAATTTCACTGAGCAGCAATTTCAACAATTTAGAAAAGATGGATAAATTCCTAAAACTATACAATCATCCAAAGCTAAATAAAGAAGGTATAGGACACCTAATCAGACCAACTACAAGCAGTGAAATTAAAACAGGAATCAAAACCCTCCCCTAAACAAAAGTCCAGGACCAGATGGTTTCACAAATGAATTCTACCAAACATTCAGAAACGAACTATCTTACACAAACTCTTTCAAAAAATTGGAAGGAAGGGGGAAAAAAAAAGAAAAAAAATTGAAAGGAAGGAATACTACCAAATATGTTTTATGAAGACAACATTATACTAATAACAAAACCAAACAAGGACAACACTAAAAAAGAAAACTACAGGCCAATCTCTCTAATGAACACTGAGCCAACAGAATCCAACAATGCATCAAAAAGATAATTCACCATGATCAAGTGGGACTTACTCCAGGGACGCAAGGATGTTTCAACATCGAAAATCAATTAATGTAATACAACACATCAACAAAAAGAAAAACAAAAACCATACGATCATATCAATAGATGCTGAGAAAGCATTTGATGAAGTTCAACATCCATTTATGATGAAGACCCTCGAAATGCACGAGAAAGAAGAAACATACCTTAACATAATAAAAGCTATGTACGACAAACTCACAGCCAATATTATCCTCAGCAGTGAAAAGCTGAAAGCCTTTCCCTTAAGATCTGGAACAATGCAAAGATGTCCTCTCTCACCATTGCTTTTCAATATAACACTGGAAGTCCTAGCCAGGGCAATAAAACAAGAGAAAGACAAGGAATCCAAATAGGGAAAAAATGAAACTATCACTATTTGAGGATATGGTAATAAACATAGAGAATCCTAAAAACTCCACAGAAAAACTAATCAAAATTATAAACCAATTTAGTAAAGTAGCAGGACACAAAATCAACATGCAAAAATCAGTAGTCTTCCTGTATGCAAACAATCAATCTGATGAAGAAGAAATTAAGAAATTTTTATAATTGAAACCAAAAAAAAAAAAAAAAAAACCCAACAAATATTTGGGAATAAACCTAACAAAAGAGGTGAAGGACCTATATAAAGAAATGTTCAACATCACTATAATCGGAAAATGCAACTCAAAACCAAAATGAGATATCACCTTACACCAGTGAGAATGACACACATTTAAAAAAAAAACAGCCAACAACAAATGTTCACAAGGATGTGGAGAAAAAGGAACTCTCCTACACTGCTGGTAGGAATGCAAACTGGTCCAATCACTATGGAGAGCTGTGTGGAGGTTCCTGAAACTTCTAAAAAACGGAGCTTCCATATGACCCAGCAATTCCACTCCTAGGAATCTACTCAAAGGACACAAAAACATGAATTCAAAAAGATAGCTGCACCACTATGTTTACTGCAGCACTATTTACTATAGCTAAGATTTGGAAACAACCCAAATTGACGACTGGATCAGGAAGATGTGATATATATACACAATGGAATACTATTTAGCAATCAAAAAGCATAAACTCAATACCATTTGCAGCAACATGGGTGAAGCTAGAAGGGATCATGAGGCACATTATCTTGAAGGGAAAGTTTCTACATAAGAGATTCAATTTCCTTAATAACTATAAAAATATTCAGATTTCTTTAAATATCAGTATTTAGTATTTAAGTTGTATCTTTCAAGGAATTCTCACATTTCTTTTAGTTGTTAATTGATTGGTATACAATTTTGATTATCTTTCTCATCTTTTTAATGTTTGTATAATCTGTATGGTGTACCCTTTATATATATGATACTGGTAGTTTTTTTTTTTTTTCTCTTGATCAATCTTGCTAGGGTATTCACCTTTTCAAGAACGAACTTATTATTTATTCTACTCAATAGTGTGCCAGCCAGATTCTATTTCTTTTATTCCTGGGTTTATGTTTACAATTGTTCTTCCTTCTTCTCTTTCATTTCTCCAGCTGGAATCAAAGAGGTCTTTTCTAATATAGGTGTTAAAAGTTATAAACTTTCTGGGCCTCCCCGGTGGCGCAGCGGTTGAGCGCTGGGTTGCGAAGCTGCCCGCAGCCTCTGCAGCGCCAGTTCGATCCCCGGCTGCTCCCCGGCCACCGGAGGAGGGTCCCACATGGCGCGCAGACCTCTCCTGCCGCCCGCTGCTCCCCTCAGCAGTGTACTTCGGTCCTTCTGCCTGCTCTGCTCCCCGCTCTGGCTCTGGTGAATTCTCTCACCCTCCCTCGCTTCTGACTGTACCCAGTGCATGTACAAACAAAACAAACAAACAAATAAATATTAAAAAAAAAAAAAAAAAAAAAAAAGTTATAAACTTTCTGATGACTACATTTTGATGTCATATTTTCATTTTCAATCTGTTCAAAATACATTCTAATTTTTAATGTGGGTCCTCCTTTTTAATGCGGTTTATTTAAAAGTATGGTGACTACTTTCAAAGCATTTGGGGCTGATTACCTTTTCATTGTTGATTTTTAGTTTAATCCTACAGCTATCAGAGAGAAATACATGTGAAATATTAGTCCTGTGAAATACCAGCCTCCGTCTCTTCTACTCTTAAGGTTCTATACTTTAAAATTTCACTAAGATTCTTGGTCCTATGGATTTACGTCTATCACTGATTGGTAAAATTCTCAGTCATCATCTCTTCAAACATGACTCGGATCCATTTTCCCTTCCCTCCTTATAAGACATAAATAACACAATGTTAAGTCATTTGTCATATCTTTCATATCCCTGGCACTGCTTTGCTTTTTTTCCCATGCTTACATTTGTATATTTTCTATTACCTGTAACTGGATTGACAAATCCTGTCTTGTCCTTTTTTTCTGACTTAATATAAGGCCATTCAATCAATTCTTAATTTAAGACAGTGTACTTTCTATATCTAAAATGTTTTGTTTTTTTTTTTTTTCAAAGATTCCAATTCTCTATTCCTTCTATTAAGAAATATTTTAGGGCCTCCCCGGTGGTGCAGCGGTTGAGCGCTGGCTTGCGAAGCTGCCCGCAGCCTCTGCAGCACCAGTTCAATCCCCGGCCGCCCAGTGAGGGTCCCACATGGCGCGCAGACCTCTCCTGCCGCCTGCTGCTCCCCTCAGCAGTGTCCTTCGGTCCTTCTGCCTGCTCTGCTCCCCGCTCTGGCTCTGGTGAATTCTCTCACCCTCCTGCGCTTCTGACTGTACTCAGTGCTTGTATAAATAAATAAATAAATCTTTAAAAAAATATTTTAATAAGTTCTATGTATGCTAAATCTGACATCTGGATGGATGATCTATGGGTCTGCTTCTGTTGTCTAATTCTATTGATCAATTGCTTTGTCCTGTTTCTCTGCATGTCTCATAATTTGAAATTGAATGCTGAACATTGTGTGTGTGTGTATATATATATAAACTGAAAAGATTAAAATTACTGTTCTTTCTATTAAGCAGACAAGACTGGCCGATCACCCCAACCCAATCAAGAATATACTTGTTTAGGATAGGCTCCTACCTTCCGCTAAATTCAGTCCATCTGTAGTTCCAACA
Organism: Talpa occidentalis; assembly: GCF_014898055.3. Taxonomy (NCBI): domain Eukaryota; kingdom Metazoa; phylum Chordata; class Mammalia; order Eulipotyphla; family Talpidae; genus Talpa; species Talpa occidentalis. Next base: position 11,035,540 of record NW_023602073.1, read on the forward strand.
TTCTGAGAGTCAGACATTCTTGTGTTACTTGTAGACTCCACACTTTAAGTCTTCCAAGTACCAGGACACATCGAGATTTTATTCTGTATTTCTAGCCCAGCCCTTTCTTGGATATAACCTTCATACTGTTGTTTTATTTTTAAGATTTGTTTATTTATGCATACAAGAACTGGGGTACAGGCCAGAGGTGTGGGGGGTGAGAGGATTCAGCAGAGACAGAGCAGGGAGCAGAACAGACAGATTGATATACAATGCTGAGGGGAGCAGCAGGTGAGTCAGGTAAGGTCTGCTGCTCCATGTGGGTAGCTTCCTGTCCAGTTGGGGATTGAACTTGTACTGCAGAGGCTGCAGATTGCTTCATAGCTTGCGTCTTAACCCCTTGCGCCACCAGGGAGGCCCAATCTTCCTGTAGTTTTCATTGAGAGATCGGTAGGTTTTCATCTCCTCCACTCTTACAACTCTATCTTTCAGAAGTTTGGGACTTAACTTTTCAGCTTCCCTCCTCATTCAACTTCAAAATCTGAATAATATGAAAAAGAGAATATATATATGAGAAATATATCTATATATAAAAATATACATTAATGAAATGGGTTGTTGGAAAGTTGTGACATTTTTTTCCTATGCAAAAATATGTCATGACTTTTCCAACAGCCCAGTATTTTGATTTCTCTCCCCCTAGTATGACTTGACTAGCAGCTTATTTATTTTTTTAAAGATTTATTTATTTACGCATATAAGAACAGGGATATGGGCCTGAGGTTTGGGGGGGGTGAGAGGATTCACCAGAGACAGAATGGGGAACAGGACAGGCAGACTGACTGAGTATGCTGCTGAGGGGAGCAGCAGGCAAGTCAGAAGAGGCCTGCTGTGCCATGTGGGTAGTTCCCTAGCTGGGGATTGAACTCATGCTGCAGTGGCTGCAAACAGCTTCATAGGTTGCATCTTATAGTTTTTAAAGAAACAACATCCTAAAATATTAGTCTAGGTAAAAAAATTTCCTGGCAGGGTATAACTTTTGACTTTAATATTCAGCAAAAGGAAAATAGAATTTACTTAAATTCACTCAATAGCAAATTTAGATGAGGTTTATTGATTCCCAGGTCACATGGAACGGATTTCTAGTATCCATCCATGCTTACTGTCCAATTTTCTGGGACATAGAGGCGTGTCCTATTTCTAGGTCTTCAGGCAGGGCCGTGGGCCTTGTTATGTCCAACGGACTATGAACACAGGACTCGCCACTTCCCGGAGAGGCTGAATGCGCGTGCTCTATACTCTTTGTTCATGGTAACCATGGAGGGCACATGTTTGGTTATGCACCACTCGATCTGCTTTCCTATGCTACTTTTGGAAAAGGGAACCACTTTGAAAAGTTGCTGGTTCCACAGAAGTCTTTAAATCAGAGAAAGGAGGGAGGGAGGGAGGGAGGGAGGTTGGGAGGAAAGAAGGAAAAAATGAACAAATATGTCGAGTCACTGCATTTCCAGGCTACTTCTGTATCTCGGCATAGTCCAGCCTATCAAGGCAACACAGTAGGAGATACCTAAACTACCACAAAGACAGAGCATTTTTTCTGATGATTATTTTTTTAATCCTCTAAATTCTAATACTCTAGTGACTATTGTTTGGACTACTAGATATTACAGGCAATGATTAGCATAATAAAATTACTTCTAAAGGAAGGTTAGTAAAGAATATCCTTTAATTACCTGGGCTGGAGTTTCCTTAGTCCTTTTTTTTCTTTTTCTTTTACCCTTGAGGCATATACATGAAAAGGAAAGTTGTATCTATTCTGAGCTAAGCTGTATCATACCTTAAACCTGAAGTAATTTTAGTGATACTATCTTGCATATTAACATCTGGGACTTTCCAGTCTCAAGAAAGTCAAGCTATAGGCTTTAAGTGGGCAGCAAACTTTAAGCTCTAGTTTTTCCTTTTCTCCTAGTCATACCGCAACCGTTTCCTGTGAGTATTACATTCAAATCTCCTCAAGTGGTCTTTCTTTCCCGGTCCCCAACGTGTCCAGCCTATGTGAAAACCTACCTACATAACTCTCCTGGGAAGGGCATCAAAGAACTAAGCTGCAAACTATTACTGCCCAACGGCAGCTCAATACACCACCTTCCTAGATTATCTGTATTTTAATTAGAAAAATATATATTCTAATCTAAAGGAATGAATCCTAATTATGGAAACTTTGCTGTCATTTATTAGTTGGGGGGTAAGAGATCAGAAAGGAAGGATGAAGATGATCCCCATCTTTCATCAAAATACCTTTTGGGGTGGCTACTTGTGTATATTAATTTCTCTAATACAGGACTGTTGACAACTAGTTAATTTTACATGTCAGCTTCACTGGCTCATGAGGTGCCCGGATAGAACATTTTTCTGGGTATTTATGTGAGGGTGGCTTTGGAGGAATACTTAAATTGAGTAAAGGAGACTGCCCTCTCTAGTGGGGGAGAAGCTCGGCCAATCAGTGGAGAGAGTGAACAGAACAAAAAAGGATGCGTCTCTGTTCTCCAGCCATCACAGTACACTGTGCTCCGTACAGACAGCTCAAGGCCCACGAGAACAGGTTGGGCACAGGGAGACTCGTGCCTCGCTGAGGAAGAGTAATTGGGGCAAAGGAGATCCTAAGAAACTGAGAGGCAAAATGTCATCATATGCATTTTTGTGCAAATTTGCCAGGGGCAGGACAAGCCACAATACCCAGCAGTTTCACTTAACTTCCTAAAGTTTTCCATGACGTTTGTAGCAAGGTGGAAGCGAGGTCTGCTAAACAGAAAGTTTGAAGACAGGAGAAGGCAGGCAACGTCTGTTACGAAAAAGAAATGAAAACCTCTGTCCCCCTTCAAAGGGGAAACAAAACACAAGTTCAAGGACCCCAATGTATTGAAGGGGCCCCCTTCGGCCTTTTTCTTGCTTTGTTCTGTGTATCACTGAAAAATCAGAGGATCCTCATTATGCTTTGGTGACACTGCAACGACACGGGAAGGGAGGTGGAGGAACACAGCTCAGCTGAGAAGCAGCCTTATGAAAAGCAAGCTACGAACTGAAGGAAAACTATGAGCGGGAGGGCCTCCCAGGTGACACGGCAGGTTGAGCGCAGCGCTGTGAGGCTGTCCGCAGCCTCTGCAGCGCTAGTTCGATTCCCAGCCTCCCCGGGAGGGACCCACATGGTGCAGCAGACCTCTCCCGTCGCACCCGCTGCTCCCCTCAGCAGTGTACTTTGTCAGTCTGCCTGTTGTGCTCCCCGCTCTGTCTCTGGTGAATCCTCTCACCCTCCCACACCTCTGGCCTGTACCCCAGTTCTTGTATGCATAAGTAAATCTTTAAAAAATATATATTTTTTTAAAAATGTGAGCGGGATATTTCTATACAGAGCTGAAGGAAAGACTGATGTGGCCCAAATGGGGGTTGTCAAGGCTGAAAAGAAATGACAGAAGAGAAGGAAGATGATGATGAGCAAATTGGTTCTAGTGCAGTTTTTTGGGGGGAGGGGAGTCTACAGAGCATCTAACCCCTCCTGCACACAACGCACTCGTTTTAAAGGGGAAAAATGTAAGGCTAAGGTCTGTTTTCAAACAGTACAGTGTCATTTTTGGTATAGTTAATACACAACTGTCTTTTAATTTTTTTTTCAGCGCAGTACCATTTTCTTACATCCGTCTGAATTTTTTGACAGTATAGGACTCCCCTCTCCGGTGTGGTCCCTGTAGCCAAAGCGCCCGGAGCGAATGTGTCTTCACACAGCCCTGTCTTGGAGATGTTTTCAACAGCCACTAACCTTGCCTGGTCCACGACAGGGGTTGGACCCTGGCATAGAAATTTAAAGCAGGTTCTTGTTGGTGCACAGCACAAATTAGTTAGATACGTGGTTGGTAATTTTTCATCTTCACTTATCTCTGATATATCTCTGATGCCGCTTATTTGAAATAATTGTTGCTAACGGAATACCGCCATAATTGAGGGGGAAAAAGCTGCAGTTGTTTTGTTGACATTCTGAATGCTCCTAAGTAAATACAATTCTTTATTAGTTTCAAAAAACACTAACTCCCCCCAGGCTTCCCTCCCCCAGGAAGAGAGAATTCCCCTGCCGCAAGCAGCAATACCGGTTTTACTCCTGCCTTAGAACTCCAACGGAAACAGCAGCTCTCTCAAAAGGCTTTTTCATCATCCAGAAGGTTAGACAAGCTTTTTTACATGACGTTCTCAGTATTTAAAGTGTACAAACCCCAACATGCAGGCACTTATCAAACCACTGTGTGCGCCATGATTGCTAAATGCCCCACAGGCCACAGGTCATGTGACCAAGTCCTATGTCAGTCCGGGAGGGGTCACAGAAACACACAAACACCAGGAGGCTGATTTACTCTAAGACTCTTCCACAGCCACTGTGACTAAGAATTTAGAATAGGGGTCTCCCTGGTGGCACAAGGGGTTAAGACACAACCTATGAAGCTGCCCACAGCCACTCACTGCAGCATGAATTCGATCCCCCGCCAGGGAGCTACCCACATGGTGCAGCAGACCTCTCCTGACCCGCCTGCTGCTCCCCTCAGCAGTGTATTTCAGTCAGTCTGCCTGTTCCCCACGCTGTCTCTGGTAAATTCTCTCCCCCCCCACACACACACCTCTGGCCTGTATCCCAGCTCGTGTGTGCATAAATAAATAAATCTTTTTTTAAAAAAGAATTCAGAATATACGAATGGCCAGCAAGCAGATGAAAAACTGTTCACCATCACTCGCTAGAGAATGCAAATCAAGACCACAAGGAGCTATCACCTCACACCCTTGAGAATGGCCCCCATCGAAAAGACCAGAAACATCACGTGCTGGTGAGGATGTGGAGAAACGGGAAACCGCCTACACTGCAGGTGGGAATTCAAACTGGTCCAGCTCTATGGAAAGCTGTGTGGAGGAGCCTCAAAACATTAACCATGGATCTGCCATCGGACCCAGTAATTCCACTCCTAGGCATCTATCCAAAAATTCAAACTCTAATAACAAAACAAACGTGCACTCCCATGTTTATTGTAGAGTTGTTTACTATAAACTATGGAAACAGCCTGTGTGCCCCAGAATAGATAATGGGTCAGGACGATGTGATACACACACACACAGAGGAATACTACAAAGCGGTCAAAAAAGATAAACCGAGCCATTTGCGGCAAAGTGGATGGCGATTGAAAGGATAATGCTAAGTGAAGTATGTCAGGAGAAAGATAAATACCAGATGGTGGGACTAATACATGGACTATAAAGTAACTATTTAATAGTCAGATAAAGACAAGCTGAAAAACTAACCCTTGATAGCAAACTACAAAACTGAAGCACCAAGGGAGTGAGGTGCAGGGGAAGGAAAAAACAAAGAGGGAAGGAAGCAAAATGGACTATGGCGGTGGAATACGGGTGACCGGTGGTGGGTGCGCTAGAGTGGTAATACCTGATGGGGGCACCCCGATAGTACCCGTTAAAGATAAATTATTAGAAGAATTTAGACTATAAAGCGCAACCCCCTCCATTACTTCATATTTTCCTGGGGTCCACGGTGCTTAAAGCACATCTAGGCAGTCGTACCCCCTATGGAGCATTTTGGAAATGTGGGGCTTCTGAGTGTTCTGGAGAAACGGCCCAGCACGCACATTTGAAATGCGGTTTGGTTATCCGTAGGTGTGTTGGTTACTGAGTACCTTGTACTTCTCCACTGTACTGAACCTTGAGCATGATGTTGATTTAAAGGAAATACAAGGGTGGGGGGAGTGGAAGGTTGTATAATCCATGAATCTCCTTTCAGGGCAGTGGAGGGCCATTCGAGGAGACTTGCTGTAAGGAGGCAGTGCTTTGGATCTGATCTCTATGAAATGACTGAGTCAATGTTGAGGGTTTAGGGACTGCACTGCATCTATCTGTGAACCCAGCTAGCCAAAGTGTCACTCGCTTTTTTTTAACTGTTGATCGTGAGCTCTGCGTGGTGAGACCATGGGGGTGGGGAGCATGTGGGGGGGCGGAGTCTCCCGTTCCGGGAAGTAGAGAAACATCACAAAACTTTCATGCCCGGCTCGACCAGACCAGACTCCCTCAGTCTGCCTCAACCATCCCTTGCCACAGTGAACTCACTTATAGGTTATTGTTCCCATTGTGAATTTACAATACGCTCCAGCTTGCGGGTGAAGCAGAGCAGATGGCACCGCTCCCGAGCCAGCAGCTGCAGGGGCCGCGGCTGCGCGGGGCACACAGTAGGAGCTCCATAAACTCTGACTGCGCTCGCGGCGGGGCGACACGCAGCCGTCCGCTCCCCGGGGGTGTCCTTATCTCCCCGGAGGCCACACCCCGGCCCGAGAGGCGCTGAGCTCCCGGCAGATGGCGAGCCCCGGGTGCCAGGTGCGCAGCACGCCCGGCGCGGTCTGGGGCACCGAGTTCCCTGGTCCCCGCCCCGCCGCACCCCACCCCTCCCGGCTCCACGCTCCCGCCGCGCGGCTGCCGCTGCCACACGTGACTCCAGGTCTCCGCGGGCCGGGCCCGGGCGAGCCCCCGCCACCCGCCCCCCCCAGCGAGCCTGCCAGCGGGCCCCCCCCCCCCCCCCCCCCCGCGGCCCTGCGGTGCGCACGGTCCCGCCGCCCCGCGTTCCCGCGCAGCCTCCCTCCCCTCCTCCCCGCGGCCTCACGTCTCCTAACGAGACATCCTGCCCGCGGCCCTCGGCCCGGCGCGGTCCCCTTCTCCGGAGAACCCCCGCCCAGCCCGCCCCTGCGCGGCCTCCAGTGGCCGCGGCCCGGCTCACACCGCGGGCTTCGGGCTGCCGCCGGCTCAGCGTTGCGCGCCCGCGAGGCCACCGCTCGCCCCACCGGCTCCAGCTCCCGCCGCTTCTGCTGCTGGGGGGGGGTGCGGACGCGGTGGGTGGGGGCGCGCTCCCGCCCCAGCCTCGGGCCGGGTCACTGGGGGTGGTTTCCGGGCGCCCCCGGGTGGCGAAGGCAGCTCACCCAGACGTCTGCGCCCGGTTTGGCCGCAGTAACAGGCAAAAGGGTCGAGAGTACCCGCCCCCCACCCCGCCATGTAGAGGGGACACGGCCGGCGAGCCCCTCCGCAAAGCTGGCTTCTCAGTAGTCCCGCGCCCGCCCGGGAGGCAGCCTCGGCGCTCTCCGCCCGACTCTGCCCTGAAACCGCAGGGCACAGGTTGTGGGTGGAGTTTGGAAGAGCAAATCACCGGGGTGTCCCGTGAGGCCCGTGGCAAGGCGCCCGGCATCCTGGCGCGCCTCCGCGGCCCTCGCGGACTCCACACGCGCCCCACCCCAGCCTGTTCCCCAGAAGCGAGGAAAGAGGGAGGGGAGAGTCGCGCCTGCCCCTCCAAGTCCCGGGGACGGGACGCCGGCGGAGGGACACTCGCGGATTCGGGGGCATCCAATCGTCAACCTCCCTTAGTCTGGTTTTTGTTTTTTTCCTGTCCCCGCCCCCGCTCCGGCTTCGCCCCCCCTCAGAGACCGGGCAGCTGCACGCTCAACGGGGCCTCAGCCTGCGGGGGGAGGGCCGGGAGGGGTGCCCAGCCCGTGTGCGGGTGTCGCAGACCAGCCGGCGCGTGGGCTCCGGGCGCGCAGCAGGCGCTCGGGCGGGCGGGATGCAGGCTGCGGGCACGCGGGACAAGGGCCGAGGGGCTGTCAGTTCCGGCCGTGAGGGAACTGGGTACCCGCGCCGAGGGCCAAGCCGGCTCCGGAGGTGGGGGCGGAGGAAGGAGAGGCCGCGCTCCGGGGAAGCGCCCTCCCGGCCTGCTAGGGACAGTCGCAACTTCTGCAGGAGGCGGCGCGCTCCCGAGGGCGCCGGGCTGCGCGCGCTCGCACGGGGGTCAGTCTGCGGCTCCTTCCAAGGTGTGCGCGTGTCTGCCCCGCCTTCCAGGGTGTGGGTGGGTGTGTGTTTGTGCACGTGTGTGTGCGCGCGCACACACGGCCCCTTCCCTTGCCCTGTCTGTGCGCGCGCAGCTCCCTTCCTCGAGAGGCGGTGTGCGTGCTTGTGCGCGCGTGCAGCTCCTTCAAAAGGGTGTGTGTGCGCGTGCTCTAGCGCGCAGCTCCTTCCCTCGGGGCGCGTGCGTGCGTGTGTGCGCGAGCGTGTCTACAGCGCCTTCCCTTCCCGGGTGTGTGTGTGTCTGCAGCTCCTGCCCGCGTCGTAAAACCTTCCCGGAAGACGGGTGTTAAAATGCTGCTGACAGGATCGCCTGAAACATGTTTACAGTCGGAAAGACTTTCCTCCAAAAGGCACAGCCTGAGTCGATTCCAATCTATTTCCTCCGCGCGGCTGTAATCGAAAGGCGAGGCTCGCGCGCGGGGCCGACACCGTTACCCCGGCCGAGCTCCGGGCAGGGAGCGCCCTTCGCGCAGCCCCGCGCCGCTCGGCGAGGCGCTCGGCGAGGGAAACCATCTTTCGGGAGGAGGGTGGCCGGGCTGGTCCGTGAGTCCCGCTCTCCGAAGCCCGAGGGGGACGCGGAGCAGGTGCTCCACGTCCTCCCCCGCGCGGCCACAGATGCCCCGGGGCTGACGCCCCGCTCCTGCCCCCGCCAGCCCCCGCCAGCGCGCGTCCCGGGGGCTGGGGCGCTGCCAAGTAACCGGCGGCGGCGGCGGCTGGTCCCAGACTCGTATTCACGGGGGGAATCATCAGGACGCACGTCACGCCCCCTCACCCGCAGACCGTTCAAACGGCCACGACGGACGGTAGAGTCGAGGAGCAGGGGGCGCGGGAGAGAAGAGGGGGAATGAAGCGGTCGGGCGGTCCCCACGTTTTCCCACGTCCGCGCGGCGCAGGGAGGCTCAGCGCTGCCACCTGGCGGCTGCGCCCCCCCCCCCAGCGCCGCCGGCGCAGGGCACACGGGCTGCCCGCGGGTGGGCCTCCGCCCGGCAGCACCGAGCAGAAGCTCGCGCTCAGGCTCCAAACGTCCTGGCCCAGGCGAACACTCGTTTTCCGCTCGTGCTCGTGAGAAAGTCGAGAGGAAAGGGAAAATGAGCTGGCCTTGGCACGGAAGCCCACATGTCCAAGTCACTGGTTAGGAGCAGAAAGTGGTAAAAGGGATGAAGAAGGCAGGATTCTTCCCTCTTAGTTTACTCTAAGAATAAAAATCGAGTGGGGGCTTCATTTTGCCTAGAACCCTATTTCAGTGCTTGGCAAGTAAGGGTTATCCGCCTATACGGATTTTTACCACCACCCTCGAGAGGGAGGGCCCAGTCCCGCACAATTCATCAGCCCAAAGGACAGAGTGCAAGTTGTGTCGTCTGCTACACAGAGTAAATCAGCCTTGCAAGGAGGGTTCTTTTCCATGAAGTGCGAACTGAAAAGCCCGGGGTTCTTCCATTTGACAAAAGACAATGCCATCAAATTTCCCAGGGCTTCTCTGTCTGCAAAGAGTAACAAAGACAGGGTGTCTCATCCCCACCCCCTTACTTTATCTGAGCTGAATACTTGTCAGGTCAGACTAGCTTCTACAATCAAGGCAAAGCAACATTTTGCAAATCAGTGCAAATGCGGGAGATCTGTTAAACTAATTCCCCTTCAGGTTTTTTTCTTTTCTTTTCCCTCTATGCTATAGGAATCTGTTAAGCAGTGGGACAGAAAATCTTATTTCCATCCATATTCCATGCCATTTTGTAGATGAGAGATTTTATGTTGTTCAGGTGTGTGAAAGCAGAAGAAAAGGAATGAATTAGTGGATACTGTATTGCACCTCAAACAGAATGCCTTTATTTCACAGGAAAAAAAAGTATTTACCATAATTTAAGCTTGAAATGTCTAGCATCATTGCCAGTAAAGATAACTAGTTTATTATTCTAAAACAGGATTTTTATTTTTCGCAAAATTATCTTGGTTTTCTGTTAATATGGTTTAGAGTGTAGCATTAAGAATTACTTCATGTACTGTAGAGCCAGCAGAGGGAACACTGAGTACTGATTTAGCTGGGGCCACCAAATATCTAGCATTTGGGGGGGAAATGTCAGTAATGGAGAACTGGTTACAAAGAATACAGTTAGGTAATGAGAATGCGGAAATCTTTTCCAAGGCTCCACATATTCTGGCCTGCACATACGACTCAGTTGGTGAGAAAGGTGATTTTTATAATCTTTTCATTTGTCACACGCTTTCTTACATTTTAAGAGAACCACTGGGACACAGGAGCAAACCGACTTCAGAAGTCCTAGCATTCACAGACACTATAACATCTCTTCAATTCTAAAAAGCACTTTTTTCTTTCCATTTTCAACATCTCTGAACTAGAAAGCAGCCTAGAACCAGATGGATGTCAGTTTCATTGGCAGGTTTTCTTTCTTGGTGGCATGTAACAATGGTGCATCTTAACAACTATTAGATTTGTTGAAATACAGAAAACATATCTCCTATAAAAATAGGTCAGTGGCTATTTTTTTAGTGCATACTTCTGAAAATCTCTGTTTAAGCACAAATAAAAATGACCACCAAATGCTCCAATTGGCTTCCATTTTCCCCATCATGTTCAGTGGCAGAAGCATAAATGGCTGTAGAAAAATAATAAATTACACTGATACTCACTGAGACTGAATTATCACAACCTAGTCACCCCTCAAATCATCAGTTGGTACAAGTCTTCCAATATAGTGTTTCTCTTTTTTTGCTCTAGTGAAAAGATTGATTTTATAAATAATAGGCCTTTTATTAGAGTAATGACTCCGATTGGTAACATTTAGGGGTGTGTTTGGTGTGCATACCGATGGAAATGAAATGCATGATAACACACCCAGCTTTGTAATATGCAAAAAAGGTGCCTGTGGGTTTTTGTGTTGGTTTGTAAGATTTTTTTCCCCCCTTCTACAAGGAAAAAAAAGGTATATCTAGTGGACAAAAAAAATTTTTTTTTTCTTTATCCACAAAAACATTTTTGTTTGGGGTTGATCCTTAAGAGATCCATGTCTCCAAAAGGTGTTCTTTCCAGTAAGATTTCAAAATCTGACATCCTGGGCCTCTCGCCAGTCTACTACATACCATAAGAGTTTGACAAGATAAATAGAAATCTGCTGCTTAGCACTAGTTTGATCTGAGCCTAAAACTGACTGAATTATGTCAGGCTGGCCCTTCCAAACCACCAATCACTGCTGTGTAGAAAACAGTTTGCTATTATGGTGTTAAGGAAGACCCATCTTTAACAGGATTCTAATTTTGACACCTTGGGATAGGGAAAAATGTTGAGGCCAAATGAACATGTGTGCCAAATAGACTGCTGTCCCCATGTGGCTCACACCCACGGTCTGTGATTAGATCTGGGATGTGTGATCTCAGATCACCAACTGCCCATGTCGGTGGTCAGCCTCAATTTTTTAGTTCCCTCAACAACATGCTGCTGCTACTCGAAGCAGTGTCTCCAGTGTGAGCCATACCCAGGGAAGGATAACAGCCCTCACTGAGGGTTCACTTTACCACACATCAAAGTCACTGAACCAGCCAAACAATCCTCTACAGTTTCTCGTGTTCCCCTATCACAGATGAGGAAAACCAACACTTGGTCACATCCCCAGGGTTGCAAAACCTGTGAGAAGGACTAACTGCCAGGTCTCCTATGAAGCCAGAGGCTCCAGTCTGCTCTGCTACTGGTCACCACCTCCTTGTAGACAGTTCTCCTGCACCTTGGTCTTTTAGTTCCATTTGGTTCAAATAACAAAATACACAGACGCCAACGTATGTAACGAGGAAGAGAGAGCGAAGCAATCGTTGATTTTGAAAATGCAGAAGACAAATATTTAGAAAGTAAAATCGATTTCCATCCTTGACTCCATTCCCTTATTATCCTATATAAAGCTCTGTGGAAATTCTCCCTCCTGAGTTAATTATAGAACACTGCCAAATGTGTTCCAACCCCAAGCTCCTCTGTTTGGGCTATCCAGGATTTATGGGGGAGCTTAAATCATCAAATAGCCATAGTTAACCCCTGTTTGGTTAAGAGAGCAAGCAATTATTGCAAAAATTCCTCTTCTTAGCCTTCTACAAACAGCACAAAAATTGCTCTGGAGGGATTTATACAATATATCAACATCTGTGCTGTACCGAGAGTTGTCGAAATAATTGTGATGACAGGTGTCTAGGTACCACTTTCTTAATGGTTTTCAATATCTCCTGATTTATTGTTGGTGCTCCCCCCCCCCTTACTTCTACCTCGCTTGGCTTGATGAAGGAGCAGAGGAACAGATTTTGCACTAGAGGCTGATTCTTTATTCTAATACTGAAAAGAACTAATAAAAATAATCACTTGGCTTTTAAGCAGAAAGCTTCCATTTACAGTATTTCACCCTTCCCCCCCTTGCAAGCCCCTTGTTATCTAACATAATGGTTAGAATACATTTCCGTCTCTCCCCTTAATAATTTCATGCATTAACATCCTCTTCACACACCAGACAGACACACACGCACACGCGCACACACACACACACACCAAAAGGAAAAAAGAGGCAGCAGAAATCTCAGCTGTACTTCTAGCCCTTTTAAAAAGTTTGCTCTGTAAATTGGAATGAGGTCAGATTTGGAGCTTCTCATTGCACGCGGAGATTATTATTGCATCGGGTTCCAAGCCAATGGGAAGCCAGGGGGTGGTGCTTGGCACGAGGAAGCGTTGGTTACAGCGGCTGATTGGCCGCGGCCAAGACTGTGAAAGGATAAAGAGGCGCGAGGCGGAATTGGGGTCTGCTCTAAGCTGCAGCAAGAGAAACAGTGTGTGAGGGGAAGAGGCCCGTTCCGCTCCCGGGTCTCTAGTTCTTGCACGCTCTTTTTAAGAGTCTGCACTGGAGGAACTCTGCCATTACCAGCTCCCTTCTTGCAGAAGGGAGGGGGAAACATACATTTATTCATGCCAGTCTGTTGCATGAAGGCTTTTTGGCTTCCTACCTTGCAACAAAATAATTGCACAAACTCCTTAGTGCCGATTCCGCCCACAGAGAGTCCTGGAGCCAGAGTCTTTTCTGCTTTGCATTGTAGGAGAGGGACTAAGTGCTAGAGACAATGTCGCTTTCCTGAGCTCCTGAGAGCGCTCGAGAACTGGAATCAACTGCTTCAGGGGAAGGAGAAAGGAGGAGGAAAAAAAAAAAAAAAAAAAAAAGGACTTGCCGGGAGGCGGCGAGAAACTTGCCTTGGAAGCATCTGCAACCAGCCTTCAAGAAACTCCTCTCCACTCTAGCACGGTCTCCAGACTCGCAGCCGCCAGCCAGAGCAAACTGCAGCGCGGTGAGAGAGAGAAAGAGCGAGCGAGCGCGAGAGCGAGCGAAAGAAAGAAAGCAAAGAGGGGCAGGGAGAGACGCTCCAGCCTGGGAACTATAACTCCTCTGCCAGAGGCGGAGCCCTCCTTCCCCGCATCTTTGGGGGACTTCTCGCTCGCCGCCCGCCGCCGGCCCGGCGCGGAGTTGAGGGGCCAGCTCGGCCGCCGCGCCCGTCCGCCCGCTCGGCGCGCGCTCGGCCCGGGGAGCCGGGAGGGCCCGGCGATCGCGCCGCGGCCGCCGCCGCGAGGGTGTGAGCGCGCGTGGGCGCCCGCCGAGCCGGGGCCATGGTGCAGCAAACCAACAACGCCGAGAACACCGAGGCGCTGCTGGCCGGCGAGAGCTCGGACTCGGGCGCCGGCCTGGAGCTGGGCATCGCCTCGTCGCCCACGCCCGGCTCCACCGCCTCCACGGGCGGCAAGGCCGACGACCCGAGCTGGTGCAAGACGCCGAGCGGGCACATCAAGCGGCCCATGAACGCCTTCATGGTGTGGTCGCAGATCGAGCGGCGCAAGATCATGGAGCAGTCGCCCGACATGCACAACGCCGAGATCTCCAAGCGGCTGGGCAAACGCTGGAAGCTGCTCAAAGACAGCGACAAGATCCCTTTCATTCGGGAGGCGGAGCGGCTGCGCCTCAAGCACATGGCCGACTACCCCGACTACAAGTACCGGCCCAGGAAGAAGGTGAAGTCCGGCAACGCCAACGCCGGCGCCTCGGCCAACGCCGCCGCCTCCAAGCCGGGGGACAAGGCCGACAAGGTCGGGGGCAGCGGCGGGGCGGCCACGGGGGCAGCGCCGGGGGCGGCGGCGGCGGCGCGGGGGGAGGAGGCGGCGGCGCGAGCGGCGGCGGCGCCAACTCCAAACCGGCGCAGAAGAAGAGCTGCGGCTCCAAGGCGGCGGGCGGCGCGGGCGGCGGGGTCGGCAAGCCGCACGCCAAGCTCGTCCTGGCGGCCGGCGGCAAGGCGGCGGCGGCGGCCGCGGCCTTCGCGGCCGAGCAGGCGGGCGCCGCCGCGCTGCTGCCCCTGGGCGCCGCGGCCGCCGACCACCACTCGCTCTACAAGGCGCGGACTCCCGGCGCCTCGGCCTCGGCCGCGGCCTCGGCGGCGGCGGCGGCGGCCGCGGCCTCCGCGGCCCTCGCGCCGCCCGCCAAGCACCTACCGGAGAAGAAGGTCAAGCGCGTCTACCTGTTCGGCGGCCTGGGCGCGGCGGCCGCGTCGCCCGCGGGTGGCGTCAGCGCGGGCGCCGACCCCAGCGACCCCCTGGGCCTGTACGAGGACGGCGGCGCGGGCGGCGCGCCCGACGGCCCGAGCCTGAGCGGTCGCAGCAGCGCCGCGTCGTCGCCCGCCGCCGGCCACTCGCCCGCCGACCACCGCAGCTACGCCAGCCTGCGCGCCGCGTCGCCCGCGCCGTCCAGCGCGCCGTCGCACGCGTCGTCGTCGTCGGCCTCGTCGCACTCGTCGTCGTCGTCCGCGTCGTCCTCGGCCGGGTCCTCGTCGTCCGACGACGAGTTCGAAGACGACCTGCTCGACCTGCACCCCAGCCCCAACTTCGAGAGCATGTCGCTGGGCAGCTTCAGCTCGTCGTCGGCGCTGGACCGGGACCTGGATTTTAACTTCGAGCCCGGCTCCGGCTCGCACTTCGAGTTCCCGGACTACTGCACGCCCGAGGTGAGCGAGATGATCTCGGGAGACTGGCTCGAGTCCAGCATCTCCAACCTGGTCTTCACCTACTGAGGGCCGCGGCCGGGGGGCGAGCGGGCCGGGGCCAGCGAGGAGACCCCGAGAGAGAGAGAGAGAGAGAGACCCAGAGAGAGAGAGGAGTGAGCAGACGAAGAGTGGAAAGAGAGAAAAAGGGAGAAAAGCAAGAAAGAAAAAGAAAAAAAAAAAGAAAAGGCAAAAAAATGAAAAAAAGAAAAAAAAAAAAAGAAAAAGGAGGGAGCAGGGCCGGCCTCGGCCGCGTCCCCGTCGACGGAGCAGGAGCGCGGCGGCGTTGTTGGGGGGCCCGCGCCCCCATCCCCCACCCCGCCCCGGGCCCGAGGGCAGACCGGGGCGACCTTTTATTGTTGTTCTTGATGTTGTTGTTGATGGCGAAAAAGCTACTTCGAGTTTCCGCCCCTTTGCTTGAAGAGGTCCCCCCCACCCCCATTTCCAGCGAGCTTCCGGACTTGTCTGCACCCCCCTCTCCGGCCTGAAGCCGAAGGGGTAGTTTTTCTAGAGACTGAAGGAATCTCGTCCCTCTCTCATCGCCCCCCGCCCCCACCCTTGGTGTTTTGCTTTGTTTTGTTTTTGCTTCTATTTTATTTTCTTTCTTGGTGGCGAGAGGAAGAAAAGGAAAAAAAAAAAAATCCATCGCGCCCCTGGGGATTTTGTGCTCAAGCATCCCCGCCCGCCCCCCACCCCCTTCTTTTTTGCCAAGAAAGATGGAAAAGAGGCCGCGGGGCGACGGAATTGACCGACGGCAGATGTTGCGAGGTGGTGCAGGCTGCAGCGCCGGGACTGAGAGACTCCACGCTGGTGAATGCCCGTTTTCATACGCCCCCACCCCCACTTTTTTCCCTTTTTCCTTTGCTTTTCCTTTGCTTTGCTTGCTTTCCTTTTTTTTTTTCTTTTAATTCTTGCTCCTGCAGCCGGAGTAGGAGATGTTGCGTGACCGGCGCTAGGAAATGACCTGAGAACCTAGTTGGAAGCCACACCAGCCAGGGCGAGGGGCGGGGGACAGAAGGACGCGAACTGGAAGGGGGCTCAGAATAAAACTGACTTGGATTTGCACGTTCGGGAGGAGGTGGCGGCGCCTCCGGGCCTCCGCCTGGTGCAGATGTGAAATCGGCGAGGTGAGACTTCGCAGGCCCGCGGGCGTGGAGCAGAGGAGACTGAGGTGGTACCGGGGCAGTGGAGGGCGAGTGTTTTCGGGGGAAAAAAGAAAAAGGTTTTTTTCTTCTCTTAATCGGAATCGTGATGGTGTTGGATTATTTCACTGGTGGGGTTAATATAGCATGTTATCCTGTCTATCTTTTAAAGATTTCTGTATAAGACTGTTGAGCAGTTTTTAAAATAGTGTAGGATAATATAAAAAGCAGATAGATGGCGCTATGTTTGATTCCTACAAACAAAATTATCACCAGCTTTTTTTCATTCTTAACTCTTTAAAGGATTCAAACGCAACTCAAATCTGTGCTGGACTTTAAAAAAAACAATTCAGGACCAAATTTTTTCTCAGTGTGTATGTGTTTATTCCTTCTAGGTGTAAATGAGAAGACGTGTTTTTTTCCCTCACCGATGCTCCATCCTCGTATTTTTTTTTCCTTGTAAATGTAATCAGATGCCATTTTATATGTGGACGTATTTATACTGGCCAAACATTGTTTTCTTACTTTGTCCCTTATTTCTTTACTTTCTTTGGCTCTCTTTGCTTTCTTTTGACTTCTGTTATTTCTTCCTTCCTTCCTTTTTCTTTTCTTTTTTTCTTTCTTTTTTTTTTTTTTTTTTGGTAGTTATTGTTACCCACGCCATTTTACGTCTCCTTCACTGAAGGGCTAGAGTTTTAACTTTTAATTTTTTATATTTAAATGTAGACTTTTGACACTTTTAAAAAACAAAAAAAGACAAGAGAGATGAAAACGTTTGATTATTTTCTCAGTGTATTTTTGTAAAAAATATATAAAGGGGGTGTTAATCGGTGTAAATCGCTGTTTGGATTTCCTGATTTTATAATAGGGCGGCTGGTTAATATCTCACACAGTTTAAAAAATCAGCCCCTAATTTCTCCATGTTTACACTTCAATCTGCAGGCTTCTTAAAGTGACAGTATCCCTTACCCGGCCACCAGTGTCCACCCTTCGACCCCAGTCTTACAAGGAGGGGAGGAGATTTAGCCAAACACTGTATGCTTTTAAGGAAAAAAAAAAAAGAAACAAAACACTTTTTAAACAAAATACTGTTCTGTCTAGAGGCTTTAAAACTGGTGCATTTACAGCAAAAAGGGATCCTGTAGCTTTAACTTGTAAACCACATCTTTTTTGCACTTTTTTTATAAGCAAAAACGTGCCGTTTAAACCACTGGATCTATCTAAATGCCGATTTGAGTTCGCGACACTATGTACTGCGTTTTTCATTCTTGTATTTGACTATTTAATCCTTTCTACTTGTCGCTAAATATAATTGTTTTAGTCTTATGGCATGATGATAGCATATGTGTTCAGGTTTATAGCTGTTGTGTTTAAAGATTGAAAAAAGTGGAAAACATCTTTGTACATTTAAGTCTGTATTATAATAAGCAAAAAGATTGTGTGTATGTATGTTTAATATAACATGACAGGCACTAGGACGTCTGCCTTTTTAAGGCAGTTCCGTTAAAGGGTTTTTGTTTTTAAACTTTTTTTTGCCATCCATCCTGTGCAATATGCCGTGTAGAATATTTGTCTTAAAATTCAAGGCCACAAAAACAATGTTTGGGGGAAAAAAAGAAAAAATCATGCCAGCTAATCATGTCAAGTTCACTGCCTGTCAGATTGTTGATATATACCTTCTGTAAATAACTTTTTTTGAGAAGGAAATAAAATCAGCTGGAACTGAACCCTAAATCTTGACTTTTGTCATTTTTATTCCCAAAGCCTGAGATTGGGCAGGGCGTACGGGGATGGAAACTGCACCATCTGCCTTAGCTCTGAAACCAGTAACTTCTCAGAGAGGAGCCTTCTAACTGCCATCTTATTGAGGAATTCGAAATTCTCCTTGGCCAGATTTGGCAGGCCCTGACCCTGAAATGATGGCATCGGCTGAATGTGTGTCAACCCTACATGCTTTCTAGGAATTTTCTGAGTTTGCCACATTAAAATAAACGGCCTTTGTCTAGAAAAATCTAAAAGGAGGAGGGGGAGGGGCAGGGTGTACAGAATTCTTTGCAGATGAAGCTGGCTGGCCTATCCTTGACTGTATACACCTAAAGCTGCTGTCTCTCTGACTGCTCCATAGTTATCCTCAAGCACGGCCTAATTTGTTTTCCACAGATTAAGAACAAATAAACCTGTTAAATTGTCTACAGGCTTGGGTAAGCCATTATCAGCTGGGGAGGGGGGGGTTGTAAAGGTGTAGATTTTTTTTCCTCAAAAGCAGAAACGTCACCTGGTGCTGAGAACTCCATTTTGTGCCATGCCCACCATGTGTGTTAACATGAGTGAAATGGCAACAATAGGGATGAGCTGGAGGAATTGGCTTCTTCAGAGCAAAGAGGGAAACTCTCCCTCTCAATCTGAACAGTACACCTCTGGCTAGTGGAGATTTTTTTTATAGGCATTGAGCACAGCAGTATTATTGAGACCTTTATGCAAGGAGAAAAAGGTCCCTGGAATTTCCTAGGGCCCACTATTATTTGGTTAGGAACCTGCAATTGGCTAAGTAGCACTGCATCCTGTTTGTTTTGAGGGTTAACAATTGTCATTCACTAACAACCCATCTTCACCTCCAAATGTTTGTTAATTAAAAGTATGTGTTTTGTCTGTCTTCTAGTTTTTCAGCACTGGAGAGGAGGGGTTAATAAGCAGAAGTGTTTGGAAATAACCCTTTCATCCTGATGCTTGCTGGTAGGTAAGGGAGAGAGGGTGCATTCTGGAATGTTCAGCTGGAAGAAGAGCTTTTTAGTTCCATGAAAAGCCTTAATTTCCTCCCTTCAAAATAATACAGCTATCATACCTCAATATGATTTCATCTTTTTAAAGATCATTAGAGCTACTAGTTTCCAAATTTTTCTTTGATGTATTCTAGTATATTTAACTTTAATTGCATTTGTATTCTGTAGTCATAATGCCTCATTTTATTTGAAAGACCTTAAAACTGCATGGTATCCTAAGTCTCTTCAAATATCTTTGCAAAGGAGAAAGAACTCTTTCTATAAAGTGCTTAATTGTAATTTTGGTTGATCGTTGTGATGATGAGATGATTGGTTTTTTAGATCCGGGGTATGAAAACCTTGATATAAATGAAGCCTACATGATGGATTTTGATTTCTTTTTTCCTTTTTTTTTTTTTTTTGGTAGGATTTTCCTGCTTGAACTATGTTTATATTCCTTTGACTTTCCATGGAAGGGCATACATATGCTATAAATATTTTCATTAAGAATTTTGATAAGATTGCTTTAAAAATAAAAGCTTAAACATGTGTGTCCTTCATAGGAGGTGACTGCAAGTGTAAAATAACATTTTTTTACTTTGCTTTGAATCAGTTTTCCTTCATACTTACATGTTAAGTGGTACCAGACATAATAAAACTGAGAAATCAGTTTAGTATGACTTTCTTTCAGATGATTTGAATCAATAGAATAAATTTCAGGTTTTCCTTTAAGAATATGAAGCCTTTTTTAAGACACTGCTCTGGCCCTGTGCCCCATCAGAAATGCAAATTAGTAATACTTGTTGGAGCAAGTTTTGTCAATTCCTCCTTGAATACCTGTAAATAGCAGGAAAAAATTAAGAGTTGTAAAGTGATATCCTGGGCCCTGGGCTAAAGAGCTTCTTGGATTTGTGTTTACCCTGCCCTAGGGGGTGTGGGGGGGTGGCAAGTGGGGGGTGGGAGGCATTAGAGGAATAGAAATAAGCGAGAAAGTAAAGGATTAAGAAGTGGTCAACAGCATTTACCAAGTATTTCCTGTGTTTGTAGGGTATCCCTGCATTAGGATACAAGGTTTGGGAAATAGTAGGAGCTGCTGTATTTAATCATAAATTTAAAACAATTCAAGGATCCGGAGAAGGTACTCGAAAGAGCCATATGTCCCCCCAAAACAAAGAATTCTGCTAGGAATACAAACCTGTCTAATCCAGTTGGATTTCTTTGGGTGAAAAATTGGTATAATTTATTTTTCTTCCTGGCGGTGTTTGTTTTGTCTTTTTTTTTTTCCTTTGAGACTTGGGCAATTTCTCTCATCCATTTTTTTCCCCACCCCTTTGATTCATCCTGGAAAATAAACTCCATAGATATTTCTAGGTCTTGACTCTGGCTATCATTTGAAAACCAGTGGGGGAGGGGTGGAAGAGACAAGCGCCTCCAGGTATCTGCATGGTGTTTCAGACTGCTGAAAAGCAACCAGATTTCCTCTTGCCCAGAATAAAGCATAAAATTCACACACTACCCCTGAAAGCCTTGCACAAAATGATTTTAGTTCACTGTTCCAGTCCTCCAAAACCCTAGCAGAGCCAAACTGGTATCCCATTTGACTGGAATTTTTTTGGAGGACAAGAACTAACCTTTAGATACTTCTTGCATCCCCTAACCGTCTCTGGTTAGTTGCACATAATACATTTTTCATTCTTTTTTGTTTCAGGAAGGCCTTAAGAGCTTCCAAAATCCTTTTGCATATTGTGCAGCCTGCAGGATTGCAGTTGTGTTAGTGGCACCCTGCACTTAGCTGACTCTGAGGCCAGCGAGCTCAAGAACCTTGGTCAAATTTCTTAGCCTCCATAAACCTGGATGTTCTGAACTCTCAAGTAGAAAGAATGCTAAGATATAAAGCTGATGTGAGAATGGGGTAAAATTACACATGTAGAGCACCTGGCTTAATGCCTGGCCTCCTGTGTGAGCTCATTAAATGCCAGCTCCTTACCCCATGGGTTGTTTTAAAAGATAAAGCACCTACCAGCCTGGCACAGTGCAACATAAAAGTAAGTTTTAAAAATAAAATAGCCAGCATCAGTGTCTCCCAGTCTGGTACATGAACCTCCATCAGAGTTACCCTTGAGGTCCTTAAGGGCAGAGATGTTAAAAACGTTCAAAATCTGGGGCAAGGTGAGGGGGGGTGGGCACTAATCAATGCCCTCCGTATTTCCATAGCACACTAAAGTTTGAGAATCACTGCCCTTCAGCATTTCAGCATATTCACCCAATAAACAGCAAAAGGATAGTCCTCCCTTTTGTTACATGGAAAAATTGATTGGGCCATGCTTCAATAATAACGTGAGGTCACAGGTTCAGAAGTGAGAGAAAGGGCAGTGGAGCACCATCTCCTGAGCCCCAGTTCTGACTTCCATAAATAGACGTCTTCTCCACCTCAGGAAGAGAGCAGCAGACTCAGCCAAGGCCTCAGCTTGCCGGGTGACTAGGATTGGCAGCGTTGTGGATTTCGTCAGTGCTTTTCTCCAACTTCCTACCTGTTTGAAAGAGTAAGTGTCAGTGATTAACTGGCTTCAATATGTATGTATTTATTCCAGTTCCAGAGACATGTATCAAGATAAAAGATGGACCCGGGAACTGCATTTTGTAAGAGGTAACAGAGGCAAGAGAGAAAAGACTCGGTATAAATACAGTGAGGGCAACTTCTGCTTTGTTTAAAAGGCAGAGATTCCGGCAAGTGAGAAAATTGGGAATTATTCAGAGGCAAACACTCTGCCTTTACAGAGAGGCTACAACCCACCCATTAGGTCCTAATGAGCTTGACCGTTGGCTACAGTTAACTTGGAGGGTTTTATGGTTTCCTGCATGTGTTGTTTTCCTTCTTAATGTCAAAAAGAAGAAGAAAAAAAAAAAGCCTCACAACGCCAAACGGCATTTCCCAGGGGGCTGTTATATCAGGCTGTGGCATTTTGGGGTGTACCTCAGTTAATCATGCACCTCTGTGTGTGAGTGTGCGCGTCTGGATACAGGTGATAGTAAAGTGAGACCATTCCCTTTTCTTCTGAAGGTTTCCACTCGAGGTAATGGGTGTGTGGAGGGCTGCCAAACCGGCCAGGCCTAAGTCAAGTCACAGCAGGAAGCTGATGCAGGGCCCTCCTTTACCCTGCACGTTTGTAAAGGCAAAATTGTAGCTCATTTGTGTCCCAGTTCACACACTTGCTTGGCATCACCATCAGGACCTCCAATGCTACTTCATTTATGCTTTTTTTTTTTTTTTTTTTTAAGCAGTAGGTATACATCAGAGGAGAAACACATGATGTGCCATTGAGGTAGCTTATTGGTTTTTAAAATATTTTCCAAAATACATAATTTGTTGGGCTAGTTCGTCCACATACAACGAATCTGAATCTGCTGTTTCCCCGACACTGTGTTGAAAGGCAGGAGGCAAATTAAAAACCCTATTATCCTTAGTAGGCTCTCTGGGTAGTGAATGCCCAGCAGCGAAGCTTGATGATTGGCTAAAGTGGATGGTGCGTGTAACTGCTTTTATAAGAGCTAAGCAGCCAAGCCCTGTTTAACGACCAATTAGCTCTCCTTGTATGTGTGGTTAATTGCCACTTTCTTACCAGTGCCTGTCTTAACTTCCCCAGCTTCAACACCTAAAACCTGTGAAAATGGTCTCTTCTGGAACTCCTGACCTTCAGTCTTGGCCCCTGCTTTCTCCCTCCCTTTTCCCACACTCCCAATGTGGGCCTTTTATCTCTCTTGTTTGCCAATCCCCTGGGACTTTGAATAATTTATTTGAAGTTCCTGGGAAGTTGTGGGGCTGTAGTTGAAAACACATTGCACTTTGTTCCTCCCCCCAGCAGAAACAGGTCCAAAAAGCCTGTCTTTGAAAGAGGGGGTGTTAAGTACATCGGGGAATTTGCTAACAGTTTTAATTTCATTTTGAGTGAGCACCTAAGCAATCCAAAAGTTGGAGGGGAAAAAATTGGGTGTGGGGGAAGGTGTCTCGAAAGGTGAAAAAGACTTTGCATTTTCTGAATAGTGTCCCCCAACAACCATTCCCAATTAGTCTCTCAAGATACTGATAGGTATTCTACAGACACGAATCTGGTGGTGGTGGAGTCAATTTAAGGAATACTGGTTAAGGAGATTTCCAGTATTTTTGCTATAACAATGTTTTTATATGTGTGTGTTTATAGCATTTTTCTCAAGCACTAGAATTGCTGGTATTAGGGTTACAGACATAGGCTTGGACAGTTTGCCCATCTTGGGGCTGGTTAAGTGTAAAGTATTGTTGGAAAGAAGAATCAGTGGTCGATTTAAGTGAACAGTGAATGAAGATTAAAATATAAAATAATCATTTCCCTCCCCATCCAGAGGGTGAATAGATTGTTTTAGCATGCATATAGGGACATCTGCAAATTATTCTGAGTAGTATTTCCCCAGTCTCTGATAATACACATGATTTAAAAAACAGAACAATTACAAACAACGGCCTTGACCCCCACATGGTGACTAAGGGTGGGGATTTTAGTTCTACCAAATGCACATGAAGTGAAATCAGCCCTCTCTGGTCTTTTTCTTTCATTCAAACTCACCAGGTTGATTCTCATTACTCTTATTAAGCTCTGTGATAGCAAGAAACAGATTCAAGTAACGCGAAACCACTGAACAGTATTGCAAAGAAATGCCTCACTACAAGGCAAGTAGAAGTTTCATGAGAATCTGAAAAAAATATCATTCAAGCTCCTTGGTGTTAGTTGAGTTAATCAGATGACCTGCATCAGCACCCTGCAGGTATTAATACTGATCAGGTCTTGTCTTGGTTCTCCTCTGTGTCTTAAATTTCCCCCCATACTAAATTCTTGATTCTTTTCTCCATAATTTAATCCTTCTAAGGATTAAATGCCTTCTAAGACAGAACTTTGCATGACCAGTTGCTTCCTCAGGCACCCACCAGACAATTCATTGGCTGTTTCTGGGTTCTCTACTTCTGGACTAATTGCTGAGTATCTCCCCACTGAGCATATTCTTCTCTGTCCCCTCCTTCTCGTTCTCTCTCTCTCTCTTTTTTAAGATTTAGTTATCCATATAAGAACTGGGATACAGGCCAGAGGTGTGGGGGGTGGTGAGAAGATTCACCAGAGACTGAGTGGGGAACAGAACAGGCAGACTGACTGAAACACTGCTGCGGGGAGCAGCGGGTGAGAGAGGAGAGGTCTGCTGCACCATGTGGGTAGCTCCCTGATTGGCCAGGGATCGAACTCATGCTGCAGAGACTGCAGCCAGCTTCACAGCGCGGTGCTTAACCCCTTGCACCACCAGGGAGGCCTGACATTATTTTGTAGTTGGTTACCTGCTTAGATAGATGAGTTACAGAGGAGGTGAGTTGTTCACTTCTACCATTTGACTTCTGGATCAAGTACACTGAAATAGGAATCAAAAGCTACGGGTGTACTTTGGGGACCAGGTATGAGAATGATAAGAATATAAACTGGGGGCCTCCCTGGTGATGCAAGGGGTTAAGACACAACCTGTGACACTATCCACAGCCACTGCAGCAGGAGTTCAATCCCCCACCAGGGAGTCACTCACATGGCACAGCAAACCTCTCCTGACATGCCCACTGCTCCCTCAGCAGTGTATTTCAGTCGATCCGCCTGTTCTGTTCCCCACTCTGTCTCTGGTGAATCCTCTCACCCACCCCCCACACCTCTGGCCTGTACCCCAGTTCTTGTATGCATAAACAAATAAATCTTTAAAAAATTTTAAAAATTAAATATATGAGAAGTGACAAAAAGTCACCCCCACACAACACAATATCATTAGATGATCTCTTTTATCGTCCCCTCACACCACAGTGCAGATCTTATCACATCATATTCCTCTGGTTGAGCATTCATATGACAAATTGGCAAAAGATATTTGGGGAAGGGAATATGGCTTCTTTGTCTATCAGGAATCAGTCCCCTCTTTTTATCACAAAGGCGAGGATTCACTACTCCTTTTTTTCTCCTTTAGATAGATAGGCTCAAAGAAAATCCATTCATAAATACAAAACCAGAACAGTTTCTTTTTCATCTATTTAACCTAAAAAATTTTGCTAAAAAAAAAAAGATAAAAACCACCCCTTTACAATATGATTTTAGAGTCACTGATGATGGAATTTTAAACTATTTAGATTAGGAAGAAACTTTCAAGACCATTTGATGCTATTAGATTGCCAAACCACGTAATTCTGGAAAGCTCCATAGTACCAAAATAACTGTCATTATCAAAATCACTATTAAAATTTATGCTCTCAAAAGAAAACCCAGTGTCTTTCTTTTTGGGCTGCTGTTAGGTAGGTGTTAGAACACCAGTATGATTAAAACCAGTCTCTTTATATTTTAAATTTATTTTTTTATCGTTCATTTTTTGTACTGTATTTGATTTCTTCTTTCAGGTGTAGTCCCTCTAGCTCTCCCATCACCACATCACTTGTGAACCATCGCCAGAGTCCCTTGAGCTCATCCCTCTCCTGTTTTGACCACCCCCACTTCCCCTGCTGTATGCCTCAGACCTATGGTCAGCTTCCAAGTTTTGTCTTTTTCCTGACTCTTTGTTTACTCTCTCTATATTCCACATATGAGTGAAACCATCTTATATTTCTTTTTCTTTCTGACTTTATTTCTCTTAGCATAATCCCTTCCAGTTCTATCCATGTTGTTGCAAATGACATGCATTTATCCGTTTTGATTGCTGAGTAGTATTCCATTGTGTGTGTATACCACATCTCTCTCTCCTTTTTTGGGGGGGTTGTAGAAGAACTGGGGTGCAGACCAGAGGTACTGGGGGTGAGAGGATTCACCAGAGACAGAATGGAGAGCAGCAGTGGATTTCCTGAAATACACTGCTACAGGGAGCAGCGGGCAAGACAGGAGAGGTCTGCTGTGTCTTATGTGGGTCAGCTCCCTGGTCAGGGATCAAACTTTGGCCTTAGTGATTATAGCACTGAGTCTTAAGCCCATTCATCTGTTTGGGGATTTTTGGCTTGTGAAACCAGTTTCTTTACTAGAAGATGCAAGTTAAATTCAATGAAGCAGTTCATTTGTAGGAAAAAAGGTATTTTGACAAAATCAAATGAGAACTTCAGCAAATATGTGAGGAGATTTCTTTGGCTATGTGTTAATAGTAGGTCCTCATTTTGACAAGCTCTACAGTAGCAGGCCTTGGCATCTATGGAGGATCAAGTAAGTTGTTTCAACTTCTCCCAGTGAATTCCCCTTATCCTTCCAAACCCACATGTTCTCTAAAAAAGGGAGAGTGTTAAAAGCAGTTTTCAAATGTTGCAGGTGAATAAACTTCTCAATAAACCACAAGCACTTTATGGATGTGCCCTAACCCCAAATATTTAGGTAGCAGAAAAATCCAAGATGATTCTCACTCTCTTAGTGCCCATTTCTAATGCAGACCTTTGCAAACTAGGATTGCCAATGTTTTCTCCATTTTGTTACCATTCAGGGAGGCCTCAACAATTGTTACATTTAAAAATAAGCCTGACAAAAGAAGATTGAAACTATGTTTCTAGTTCTCCTTCCCATAGTGGCTGGAGCCCACTGAGGTTTTCCAATCCACATACTCTCACCCTACAGCCATGGAGGCCTGCCTTCAAGCTTCAACCACACCCCTGATTCCTCCTGACTGAGTCCCTGGGGAGGGACTCTGTTATCTCTATGTCTGCACCATCTTTGATTCAAGCTGGTCCATCTGGAAGTAATAATACCCGAGTGTTTATATCCTGAGCCTGGCTCTCCACAGTGACTGCATGTTTCCTGAAACCAGCTATTGGCAGCTGTTACACAGGCATTTTCTGCCTTTTAGATACCTATAATTACACCAATTATGCCAATCATTGATGTTTATAAAGGATTTAAAATTTTACACACCCAGAAGAGTCTATCAGAAAGCAACATCTGAGGCAGAGTGACACCCCATAGGGCGGCCTTCATGGACATCACAATGGCTGCCGAGAATTCCTTAAATTGAGCATCCGCAGAGTAAGTGAGTCTGCTTATGAGCCAGTCTATCTTAGGCCAGTTAATTCTGTCACAGGAATGAAATTCTGTTGGTTAATTACTGCAGAACTCAGTCTAACTTTTATTTTTAAAGGAAAGAACAGTCTGTCCAAATTTAATGAAATTAGGTTTCTACCTCCACTCTTCTCAACTGCACGCAAACAGGAAAATGAGAACTTGGCCATCCTCTGTCCTAGACTCCACTTTCAGATACCTGCAAGCCTGGGTGATGAGTATCCAGTTAGCTTGCTGACCCACAGGGCAAGACACCCCAGTGATTCCAGGCAAGCTAGAGTGGGGACTGACAGATCCCACATTTGTTTAAAAATTTAATATTTTATTCATCGTTGCTTATTTTTACATCAATTGTGATCTCTGTTAAATTTTATTAAGATATTATTTTTATTTATTTACTTTTTAAATATTTGTTTATGTAAGAACTGGGGTGTAGGCCAGAGGTGCAGGGGGTGAGAGGACTCACCAGAGACAGAGTGGGGAGCAGAACAGGTGGATCTACTGACATACACTGCTGAGGGGAGCAGCGGGCGAGACAGGAGGGGTCTGCTGCGCCATGTGGGTAGCTCCCTGGCCGGGGGTAGAATTCATGGTGCAGTGGCTGCTGATAGCTTCATAGTGCTGAGACTTGTGCCACCAGGGAGGTCCCTGTACTAAGATCTTATTTCTGGGGATTTTTTGGTTACTCTCTAAACTTTGTGCCCAGACAGAGTTCCTCACTGGCTTTCTGCTAGCCCTGGCTCTGAATTCTGGGTACAGTTTTGGCAAGGGTTTCAGGGTTCAGTGAGAGGTCCACACCTTTGCATATGCCTGAATATCATGTGTATTATGTATTTGCCACAGGCTCAGCAGCCAGCTGGGCAGAATGGAATTATTTTTAGTTTAGTTCCTAAAACATTAGAACAATTGTCCTTAATTGTTAGTATATAGAAGGATTGTCTAGGGTGCTTGTTAAAAACTCAGATTTCCCGTCCTCATGCCCAGAAATGTAGATTTACTATGCTGAGATGGAATTTGGCTCTCTGCATATTTGCATTTTTAAACAAAAGTGTTTCTGATGCAGGTGCTTTACAAACCACACTTAAGAAATTCCTGGTGAAGGTTGAAAGGCTTCTATTTCCGGGGAGAGTAATATTTTGTAGTTTCCACCCTGGCCCATCAGGGTAAAGGGGATTACCAGAGAATGGCAGCTGCCTCTGGATCAGTCACCAAAAAGCAACAAAAACAAGGGCAGCCGCCCTGGTGGCGCAAGGGGTTAAGATACAACCTATGAAGCTAGCCGCAGCCACTGCAGCACGAGTTGGATCCATGAGCCACCCACATGGCACAGCAGACCTCTCTAGACTCTCCAGCTGCTCCCCTCAGCAGTGTATTTCAGTCAGTCTGCCTGTACTGTTCCCCACTCTCTCTGAAGAATGCTCTCACTCACCCTGCAACTCTGGCCTGTACCCCAGTTCTTGTATGTATAAATAAATAAATCTTAAAAACAAAACAAGGGCCTCCCTGGTGGCCCAGAGCTGTGAAGCTATCTGCAGCCACTGCACCATGAATTCTATCCCCAGCCAGGGAGAGCTACCCACATGGCGCAGCAGACTGCTCTTGCCTCACCTGCTGCTCCCCTCAGCAGTGTATTTCAGTAGATCTGCCTGTTCTGTTCCCCACTCTGTCTCTGGTGTATCCTCTCACACCCTGCATCTCTGGCCTACACCCCAGCTCTTCTATGCATAAATAAATAAAAATAAATCTTAAAAAAAAACACACAAATGTAAGCACTTCTTATCTAAAAGCAGCTCACAAATGCAAGAAGTTACTGTTATTGCATTTATTCAGTGTTTTGGGGTTTTTTTTTTGTTGTTTTTTTTTTTTTTTGAGATACTTAAGACTTTCCACAGAACATTACATTCCTGTACAAATCCCCATTCAGGCAGTCTCTAAATTTAATAGGATTATCTCCTAATGGAATGCTTTAACCATCCTTCTCAAATTGAGGTCTGAGGACCACCTATTTATTATGCAATACTCAGATAAGGTGAGTTTTACTGAAAATGTGATCTGGAGCTCCCCCCTCATGCTTCTTTATAACCTCAGGCACTTTTGGAAAGCTGCAGAATGATGGAAATCACGATGGGAGGGATTTAATAACAGAAACCAACACAGTTAATTGACATAGGCGGGTTCTATGTATTTGCATGGATTCTCTGCCACACTTACTTCTCAATGAGCTGCCAGAGACTTTACCCATAGGAAGCTGGACACCAGGGAAAAGGCATTTAACTACCATACTTTAGGCAGCACATAGGTAGCAGTGCTAGAGGTCGTTTTTCTGTAAGCTTAAGTCTCTTCCTCTGCAGGATAACCTTCTCAACAGTATGATAAATGCTTCTTCCCCGATGGTATTTCAGGTGACACCCCCCCACCTCCAATCTCATTTTCTGTGAGACTTTTATTTGTGAAGGACCGTTGAAGGCTGAAGGCACCATCAGTTAGTGTAAAGTCAATGTAAGTCTGGCAAGCCCCAGACCTTCCTAAAGTCACCCCATCTTCTTGTAGGTTGACCATCTACTTCTGTCATGGGCCTTAATACCCCCACCCCAATGTGAACTGCTTCCTTCTGTGGCTGCTAACCCTCAACATCCTTATATGCTGCTTGTGGGACCTGTCACTGTCCCATTAAAACTTTATTTTTTAAAAAAGATTTATTTATGCATACAAGAACTGGGGTACAGGCCAGAGATGTGGAGGGTGAGAGGATTCACCAGAGACAGAGTGGGGAGCAGAACAGGCAGACTGACTGAAATACACTGCTGAGGGGAGCAGCAGGAGAGACAGGAGAGGTCTGCTGGGCCATGTGGGTAGCTCCCTGGCCTGATATTGAACTCATGCAGCAGTGGCTAGCAATAGCTTGATAACGCTGGGGACTTAACCCCTGTGCCACCAGGGAAGGAGGCCCCTACCTTAGCTGCTTGTTTAGAGGCCTCATCTCCAGGTACCTCTACACTGGACGTTAGGGCTTCCACATGAATTTTGGGGAGACACAAACATTCAGTCCATTGCAGAGAATATTACAATAGTTCAGGTAAAGGTGATAAGGCTGTGAATTGAGAAGCCACCATGGGCAGGAAAGAAAGGATAGTAGAGATGCTGCAGATAGCTTCATCGTGCTGAGGCTTAACCCCTTACACCTCCAGAGAGACCCTAAAAATTTATTTGACAGTGGTTTTGACTGGCACAGGATTTTGATCCTGCTCAATAGTAGATCAGTGTCAACCTCTCCAGTTCAACTCCACTGTGTGGCTTGGCTGGCTTTCCTGGAGCAAGACTGGCTCAGAGCAGTGATTAGGTCAGTCTGACAGAGAGAAGGAAAGAATGTGCTTCCTCTGAGTGGGCACCAGAGGTGGGTTATGCCCCTAGCCCACCACTTACTCAGTGCTGGGGAGGGATGGTCTCATGGTGATTTTTGCCAAAGTTCTCAGCAGGTGAAGAACATTTTAATTTCCTGACTTTTCTTTTAGGGGAGGTGAGGGAGCAAAGATTGTACTGGCCAGGATGAGAAGTGTGTAAGAGTGAGGAGATAGAGCCGGGTCTGGGAAATACGAGAGGTGAGGATGGATATTTTTATTTTGTATTTGGAAGTTCACAGGGTGAATTTAAAAGGCAAATCTAGTTTCTCTGTCCACATTCGCTACACCACACACACACACACACACACACACACACACACACTCAATCCCTGATACCACGCTGTCCTACACCATTCTCCTCTTGGGTTGCTGGATGAGGAATGTGATATTTGAAGACATTTGATCCATCTAATGGAAAAGGAAGAAAACAAGGAGATGAGATCAGGGGGATTTCTGAGAAAGAAAGTGTGAAACACCAGGGACAATAGTGTGAGTCATCAGCCCAGAAACAATCAGCGAGACCATCTGGCACAGGGCTTCCCAACTTTTTAAGGAATACTTATACATTTATAAATTGGCTGACAATTGGTCTGCCAGGCAGGGTGGCAGTGTGTGTTTGTGGGGGTGGGGAACTTATTTACTTACCTCTGACAATGAACATTGGTGTAGCCACTGAGGTAGTCTCTAGATTTTAGCTTACGCATCGGAAATGAATCTTCTCGAACAATATATCTGAGTGCTAATGGAAACAAAAAACAAGGTGGCAAATACCGACCCCCTTTTACTGAGTGTTGGTCCCCTTCCCCCAGCTGTGACTGGAAGTGGCAGGTACTCAATTCCCAGCCTCCTCTGTGGCGGGACTGATCTTGTGTCCAAGACTAAAGGAAAGGCCACAGGGAAGCGGAGGTGTGGGGGAGGGTGTCTGAGAATGATTTTCCTGCCAGATAATGGGTGAGAGGCCTATGATGAGTGCCCATTCCTGTTTCCTTCCTTTTTGGGCTAGCTGCAGTGGTTCATCCTGTGGCCCTGAGGGAAAGTCCAAGCGAACCGTGGAGAGGCCCAGAGTCATGATACAGTGAATGGTGGAAACATTTAAAAAACTGCCCCTCTGAGCTTCTTGTTGTATGAGAAAGACGAATTCACAAGGACCAAGACACTTTCAGTGAGATGGTCTGTTGCTTGCAAACAAAATCTTACCTGATACTAAAAGAGAATATCATTTTCTTTTTTCTTTTTTTAAGATTTTTTTATGTATACAAGAGCAGGGGCACAGGCCAGAGGTGTGGGGTTGAGAGGATTCACCAGAGACAGAGCGGGGAGCAGAACAGGCATATTGACTTAAATACACTGCTAAGGGGAGCAGCGGGTGAGACAGGAGAGGTCTGCTGTACCATGTGGGTAGCTCCCTGGCCAGGGTTCAAACTTGTGCTGCATTGGCTGCAGATATCTTCACAGCATGGTGCTTAACCCCTCACACCACCAGGCAGACCCAAGAGAAGATCATTTCCATGCAGAAAGTTAATGACTGGCTTGTGCTAAGGCAAATGAAATTACTAGTAAACTATTACCACTGTCATTACTACCATTGACGGCATCACAAAAAATGTATTAAGCACTTAATTTTTTTATTGAGATATAACTCACCTAGAACATTATATTCATTTCACATATAACATTTCTTATTTGTATAGATTGCAAAGTGATCATTACAATTAGTCTAATTATTGTCTATTACCATGCTGTATTTTTTTTTTTTTGTGGTGAGCACTTTTAATCTGCTTTCTTAGCAACTTTCAAATATATAATACAGTGTCATTAACTATAATCACCATGCTGTACATTACATTCCTGTGACTTATTTTATAACTGGAAGTTTTGTGCCTTTTAACCACCTTCATCATTTTGCCTACCCAAACCTCCCACCTCTGGTAACCTC
Source organism: Talpa occidentalis (assembly GCF_014898055.3). Taxonomy (NCBI): domain Eukaryota; kingdom Metazoa; phylum Chordata; class Mammalia; order Eulipotyphla; family Talpidae; genus Talpa; species Talpa occidentalis. The sequence goes on from NW_023602073.1 coordinate 11,067,805, forward strand.
CAATCTGTTCTCTGTATCTGTGAGTTAAGTCTTTGTTTTTAAGTGAAATCATGCCGTATTTGTCTTCATTTGACTTGTTTCACAGTATAATGTCCTCAAGGTTCATCCTTGTTGTTGCACATGGCAAGATTTCTTTCTTATTTATGACCGAGTAATATTCCATTGCATGTGTGCATTTCATAATTTCTTTATCCATTCATCCATTGATGAACCCTTAGGTTGTTCCTTCCATGTCTTGGCTGTTGTAAATAAAGCTGCTGTGAACATGGAGCTTCCAATATTTCTTTGACATTGTGTATTCATTTTCTTCAGATAAATATCCAGAAGTAGAATTGCTGCGTCATATTGTAGTTCTACTTTAAAAAATTTGAGGAAACTCTATTGTTTTTCCACAACGGTCTCACCAATTAACATTCACAGCGGCACTGCATAAGATTCCATTTTTCCCCCCAACACTTGGTATTTCTTGTCATTTTGATAATGCCATGCTAACAGGTGTGAGGTGGTAACTCAATTAGTTCATTGTAGTTTTGATTTTCATTTCCCTGATGATTAAGTGATGTTGAGCATGTTCCTGTGTATGTTTTCTTTGGAAAAATGTTTATTCAATTCCTCTGACCAATTTTTAAATCAGGTCAGGTATTTATTTTTTCCCTGCTTTTGAGTTGTGTGAGTTCTTTATATTTTTGGATGTTGATCCCTTATCAGATGTATGATTTACAAATATTTTCTCCCACTTGGTAAATTACTTTTTCATTTTGTAGATGGTTTCCTTTGCTCTGCAGAAGTTTTTTAGTTTGATATAGTCCCACTTGCTTATTTGTGCTTTTGGTGTCTTTGCTTTTGCCACCAAATTAAAAATAAAAGTTATTATGAAGGCCCATGCCAAGGAGTTTATGCTTATGTTTTCTTCTAGAAGTTTTATGATGTAAGGTCTAATATTCAAATCTTTGATCCATTTTTGAGTTGATTTTTATATGTGGTATAAGCTAGTGGTCCAGTTTTACTATTTTGAATTTGGCTGTTCAGTTTTTCTAACGCCATTTGTGGAAAAGTCTTTCCTTTCTCCATTGTGTATTTTTGGTTCCTTTGTGGTAAATTGATGGTTCATATACATGTGGCTTATACCAGTAACATACTGGTAGAGCTGGAGGTCAGGGAGCATGATGCTTCTTTCTCAAGATTTTGATTCTTTCTCAAGATTGCTTTGTCTGTTTGGAGTAATTTATAGTTCTATACAATTTTTTGTTTGTCCTAGTTTTGTGAAAAATGCCATTGGATTTTAATATGGATTACATTGAATCTGTAGATTGCTTTGGGTATCATGGACAGTTTAACCAATTCTAACTCTTCTAATCCATAAGGGTGGCATATATTCCCATTTATTTGTGTCTTCAATTTCTTTCCTAAATATCTTACAGTTTTCAGTGTATAGGTCTTTACCATTCATTTATTGCTATGTATTTTATTTTTTTTATTTCATTTTTTGAAAGATTTATTTATTTATGCATATAATAACTAGGGTGTAGGCCAGAGGTGCAGGGGGTGAGAGGATTCACCAGAGACAGAGTGGGGAGCAGAACAGGCAGAGTTACTGAAATACATTGCTGAGGGGAGCAGCAGGCGAGACAGGAGAGGTCTGCTGTGCCATGTGGGTTCACTCTCTGGCCGGCCTGGATTTGAACTCATGCTGCAGAGGCTGCAGATGCTGCAGATAGCTTCACAGTGCTGTGCTTAACCCCTTGCGCCACCAGGGAGACCCTGTATTTTACTCTTTTTGATGAAGGTCCTAATCATTTTATAAACTGTGCTTCATATGTATCATTTCACATAATACTGGCCCTGTGATACAGCTATTATCCCCATTTCACAGATAGGAAAAGAAAGTACAGGAAGGTTGAGTAGTTTTCCCTACTTCTGTGAAGTAAAACTGAACTGTGACTCCTGAATTTGTCTTCATAGTAGGCATAACAAAGAAATCTAAAGCATAGCAGGTAGTTTAAGGTAATTAAAAACAAAGCGGTCAGTTATATGTTTTTTCATACCCAGTAGTAGCATTCCTTTAACCATTGCATTTACATTGATAACATGCCCATTTTTACAATTATTTTGAAGGGCAGTTCATTAGAATTCATTTGCAGAATTTTCCAATATCTGAAGTAATAACATTTTGCCAGAAATAAACTCCAAAAGGAAACAAAAGCACTTATGAAGAATCATCAAATTTTAGGTCTGAAAGAAACTTGGGGAATGTCATGCGACTTTTGATGTGTTTTGCTGACATCAGAATTTACAAATACAACAATTACATCTGCTAAGATTAGTAGCCTCTGTTTATGGAACAGTAAAAATGTGTGTGTAGTGATTTTGCTCAAAGTCATTGACCTCATGGGATGGCTGAATTATTTCTTTATTGATCACGATCAGTTACACCAAATGAAAATTCTGAGTTTTGCTTGAATTTCATGTAAAGCACTTTGGTCTGTGGCTAATTTTATTCTCTTCTCTGTCTTGAAAAAGAATATTTGGGCTTCCCTGGTGGCACAAGGGCTTAAGTCTCAGCACTATGAAGCTATCCATAGCCACTGCAGCATGAGTTCAATCCCTGGCCAGGGAGCTGACCCACATGCGCCAGCAGATCTCTCCTGTCTCCCCAGCTGCTACCCAAAGCAGTGTATTTCAGTGGATCCAACTGTTATGCTCCCCACTCTGTTTCTGGTGAATCCTCTCACCCCCTGTACCTCTGGCCTACATCCTAGCTCTTGTATGCATAAATAAATCTTTAAAAAAAAGAAAATAAAAAGAACATTTGCTCTCTCTGCCTGCCACCACGATATCCCTAAGATTCTCAGAGAGGGTCTTTCTGGGCCTCCCTGGTGGTGCAAGGGGTTAAAACCCAACCTATGAAGCTATATACAACCACTGCAGCACGATTTCGATCCCTGGCCAGTGAGCTACCCACATGGCGCTGCAGACCTCTCCTGTCTCGCCCGCTGCTCCCTTCAGCAGTGTATTTCAGTCAATCTGCCTGTTCCATTCCCAGCTCCATTTGTGGTGAATCCTCTCACCCTCCACACCTCTGGCCTGTACCCCAGTTCTTGTATGCATAAATAAATAAACCTTAAAAAAAAAAAAAGAGGATCCTTCTGCCATCTGTAAGAATTTTGGACGAAAGGCAGGTATTCCTGGGATGCTTTAGAGACCCAGCCTTGGGGGACACACAGTGGGCCCACTCCCCAGCCCTCCCCATTCTGGGTCTTGGTGGTTCTCAGTCAACTTACTTTTCTCTCTCCAGAATAAAGTCTAATGGTGAGGGTGGACGCAAAATGGAAGCAAAATTGTTTCGATTTTTCTCCAGGCCAAGCAGTGGGCTTGTCCCTTCTTTTTTTGGTGTGCTTCATTTCTGAGCTACAGACCTTTGGCTTTCTGGAATATATATCAAGGCCTCTGGGCATAAAACTTTCTGAATCTGATTCAGGTCGGTGTCCTCCTTTTATCATCCTTGATCGTGTCTCTGCTTTCATCTGCAGTTCGTGGCCTTTTAAAATCTGAACCCACCAAAAAACTGTGCATGCAGCTGACCGTCTTCATCATGTCTTCTTCATGCAAGTTTTGATAACACAACCACAAACGATTCTGATTTTGAGAGTTCTGTTCTTTTGTACTATTTCTCATCGCTGGACCCATCTTTTATGTTATCCCTCTTCCTGGAGCTAATTTAATGTTTGACTTTGAAGGTGTTACCCTTTATCAGGGTGGATCAAAAATCATGCAGGGTTTGTATTGATTGAATTTCAAGATTTTGAAGTACCTTTTTATTTTAAAATTCAATGAGCACAATTCTTTAAAACCTGATGAATCTTTTATCATCAGCTACAATTGATTCTTTTAAAAATGATACAAATTTCATGATGGCTAAATATCTTGTTTATTTTTTAGTTCATTTTAATTGTTTCCTGCTTTTTTTTTTAAAGAGTGTCTGTTTTTCAGTCTTCATTTTTCATCCAAGTCATTTTTGCTTTGTGTTGGATCAGATTTTTAAGGGAGACTGATTTTGCTAACTAATGTGTCTAGGTGATGTGACTAATACACCTTTTGTTAATTAAATTATAAATGAGGGCCTCCCTGGTGGTGCAGGGGTTAAAGACACAGCACTATCAAGCTATTGCCAGCTACTGTAGTGTGAGTTTGATCATATCCCCAGCCAGCTAGGGAGCAAACCACATGGTGCAGCAGACCTCTCCAGTCTCTCCTGCTGCTCCCCTCAGCAGTGTATTTCAGTTAATCTGCCTATTCTGCTCCCCACTCTCTCTGGTGAATCCTCTCACCCCCTGCACTTCTTGTCTATACCCCAGACCTTGTATGCATAAATAAATAAATCTTTATTTTTTATTTTTTTTCAAAATTTAAAAAAAAGATTTCATTTTTGTATAAGAACTGGGGTATAGGCCAGAGGTGCGGGAGGGCAAGAGGATTCAGCAGAGACAGAGAGGGGAGCAGAACAGGCAGACTAATGAAATACACTGCTGAGGGGAGCAGCGGGTGAGACAGGAGAGGTCTGCTGTGCCATGTGGGTATCTCCCTGGCCGACCAGGAATCGAACCAACGTTGCAGAGGCTGTGGACAGCTTCACAGCGCTGTGCTCAACCTGCTGCGAAACCAGGGAGGCCCATATAAATAAATCTTTAAAATAAAAAAAAAATTATAATTGGCATTCTTATTCTTTGAGAACCAAATGTATAGCCTTGCAGCAGATAATGCAGTGTGTATGTATGTGTGTATTTTGTATAAAATCAGTTCTCTTCATTGAAAGGAAACAAACATCGCATTTAAAAATGAGTTTAATTATTAGAGACACTATCTCACCCAAGAAGTCAAATGAGCAGTTTCTGGTTGATTGCACAGCTCCACAGTGTCAGCAGGGACCCGGGTTCTTGTCTTCTTACTGCCTTGCCATCACTAGACCAGACTGATGGGTTTAGTAGCTCCAGGCATCTTATTCTCAGCTCAGCTCAACACCACCTGGAAGCAGGAAGGGAGGAGGGTGAGACTCCTCTTGCTCTCATTCTCTCTCTCTCTCTCTCTCTCACCATGTAAGAAAAATCTTCCCAAAAGCATTAGTTTGAGCATATCTATATTTTTAGGTCTTTCATACATATATTTATAATATCAGTGAAATTTATAAATACAGCCTATTTAAGCAATATCATGGAACATTATTATGACAAGGAAAATTAATTCTACTTAAACACATTTTAAAAATTAGATAAGCATGAAGGAGAAATCTTTGAAAAAATACAGACACTAAGGGTCGTTATCACCGTGATTTAGGCAAGTTTTTGGATAAATCATATTGTGTGAAAACAAACATTCAGTAAATACTCAGCTTAATGTGATTAACCATTAGAGGTTAATTCTTACTTCCAGCACCAATATTTAAAAGTCAGTTGATTCTGGGCCTCCCTAGTGGTGCAGGCGGTTGAGTGCCGCACTGTGAAGCTGTCAGCAGCCTCTACAGCGCCAGTTCGATACCCAGCCAGCCGGTAGGGTCACACATGGTGAGCAGACCTCTCCTGCCTCGCCCACTGCTCCCCTCAGCAGTGTATTTCGTCAGTCTGCCGGTTCTGTACCCCACTCTGTCTCTGATGAATCCTCTCACCCTCCCACACATCTGGCCTGTACCCCGGTTCTTGTATAAATAAATAAATCTTTAAAAAAATAAAATAAATAAAAATCAGTTGATTCTGTCAAAATATGTATACCTTTGGAAGATAACACAATATTTGAGAAGTTTAGCTTTCAATGAATTCTTGTGTTGTATATGCCAGTGATCATAATTGGGATGATATTCCAGTTTTCTTCTAATCCTGTCCCATATATACAAACTGCATTAACCGGTTTGAAGAAAGATAACTTTTGCATGTAAGCCCAGCTTTAACCCAATGCTGTAGCAAACCCATTTTACAGATGAGCCTGTCTGGACATGAAAGTGAATAGATTATGAAAGCTGTAATTAAGGCCCGGGCATGTATAAGTACTTTGTTTATTTAATTGCCAACTAAATGAAAGTACTTGAAAAAAGTTTAGACTTTATAATTGGCACAAAGCCTTCAGCAAATAAGACTGAGGTGTGATTTCTTTATTTCATTGAGGAAATTCAGATTGAGGACTTTAGTTTGGCTTCCATTCTTACAACTCCACAACCCCACTTATCCCTTCTCATCTTGTTGATCAAAATGGTCTCTTGTTGATCAAAATGGTGGCTGCTCCATCTTGATCGAACCTCCATGTGACATTGGACATGACCTCCTTGAAGCTCTCCATGAGCTTCAAGGACTTCCATGAGACCAAATTTCCATGGTGCCATGTTTGCTTCTCTTGGACACTTCTGCTACTGACCCCTCCTTAAATATTGATGTGTATGGTTCTCTTTTTCTCGTACCTTATCTAAGGAGTAAGCGTGTCCAATGAACATGTTCTTATTTATATCCCTGAATTTAAAAATGATGTACAAAATGTTGACTCCCAGAATCTGTGTCTACATACCCCACCTCTCTCCTGAACTCCAGACCTACTAAATAACTCCATTTGGATGTTTCATATCCATCTCAAACTCATGTTTCTGCCCATGAACTCCTGGGCAGTCCCTCATGGTGGCTCTTATTCTGTTAGTGACCCTTGATGAATGACCCAACTGTCAACTCTCTGGTGTGGGTCCCTGAAGATTCCATCTTCAGCTTCCTTCATTAGCAAGTCCAGTGATTCACTGACTTTTCTCCAGGAATTTACTTCTTTCACACCACTGCTGCTGCCACTGTTGCTTCTTTCACACCACTGCTGCTGCTGTTGTTGAGGACCTTTCCACTTTCTAGCCTTGGATATTGTGGCCAGCTTTTAACTGTTCTCCCTGTCTTGTTTTGTCCGGCTTCATGCATTCCCCGATTTAAAATATAGTCTAGGGGCCTCCCTGATGGCTTAGGGGTTAAGTCTCAGCACTATCACTGCTATGGCCTGAGTTCAGTCCCCAGCCAGGGAGCTAACTCATATATGGTGCAGCAAACCTCTTCTGTATTGCCCGCTGCTCCCCTTAGCAGTGTATTTCAGTAAAAGGTCCCTACTCTGTCTCTGGTGAATCCTCTTACCACCCCACCTCTGGCCTATATCCCAGTTCTTCTATGCAAAAACACATAAATAAATAAATAAATAAATAAATAAATAAATAAATAAATGAAATCTCTCAAAGTGGTCTATTTAAATAACTAAGTGATAGATTTGAGTGGTAGAATTATCTGTTTAAAAGATAAATCTGGGGTCCTCCCTGGTGGTTCAAGGGGTTAAGCTGTGACCTATGAAGCTGTCTGCAGCTACTGCAGCACAAGTTCGACCCCTGGCCAGGGAGCTACCCACATGATGCAGCAGACCTCTCCTGGCTCACCCACTGCTCCCCTCAGCAGTGTATCTCAGTTGATCTGCCTATACTGTTCCCCACTCTGTCTCTGGTCAATCCTCTCACCCCCCACACCTCTGGCCTGTACCCCAGTTCTTGTATGCATAAATAAATAAATCTTTTAAAATATATATATATATATATATATATTTGATTGTTTTACTCCCTGGTTGAACTCTTTTATTTTTAAAAGATTCATTTATTTATGCATACAAGCACTAGGGTATAGGCCAGAGGTGCAGAGGGTGAGAGGATTCACCAGAGATGGAGTGGGGAACAGAACAGATAGATTGACCGAAGTGCACTGTTGAGGGGAGCAGCAGGCAAGTAAGGAGAGGTCTGCTGCGCCATATGGGCTGCTCCCCGGCCAGCCTGGGGATTGAACTCATGCTGCAGAGACTGAGATAGCTTTATAGGTTGCATCCCAAACCCCCGTGCCACCAGGGAGTCCCCCTGGTTGAATTCTTTTAATGCTACTGCAACATCGTAGGAGGGTTCAAATGCTCTCACTTGGAAACAGGCTCTGATTCTCAATCTTGTGTAACTGGACATACTGTAATGGCTTCTTGATATTTCCTCCCTCCAATTCTTCACCTGGCTAGCTCTCTCCTTTAGAGATCATCATAGGCTTCCCTCTTGGGGGAGGTCTTTATTATACCAGTTCAGTGTAGGCCAGCATGATGGTGACCCCAATTACTCCCTGAGTACCAAAGTCCTTATTTTGTAACCATCACTTTGCCTCTCTTTCCTACTCACCCTAAAAGCTTTGAGGGATCAGTTGTGTTTTGTTAGCCCTTGGACGCTCCCTGTCCACCTTGAACAGGTTATTTTTTTTAAAGATTTATTTATTTTTGCATACAAGAACTGAGGTACAGACCAGAGGTGTGGGGTATGAGAGGATTCACCAGAGACAGAGTAGGGGAGCAGAACAGGCAGATCAACCGAAACACACTGCTGAGGGGAGCAGCGGGTGAGCCAGGAGAGGTCTGCTGTGCCATGTGGGTAGCTCCCTGGCCAGCGATGAAACGTGTGCAGCAGTAGCTGCAAATAGCTTCATAGGTTGGGTCTTAACCCCTTGCGCCACCAGGGAGGCCCAGCCTCAAACAGGTTACTACCAAGTATATGCTCACTGAATCCTGCATAAACGTGGCAGCTAGTTAAGACAGGAGATAAGGGGAGCAACTTTTTTAGAGAAAGAAAGAGGAAAAAAAAATAGGGCCTCCCCGGTGGCGCAGTGGTTGAGCGCTGGGTTGCGAAGCTGCCCGCAGCCTCTGCAGTGCCTGTTCGATCCCCGGCCGCGGGTCCCACATGGCGCGCAGAACTTTCCTGCTGAACCTGCTACTCCCCTCATCAGTGTACTTCATCAGTCTGCCTGTTCTGCTCCTCTCTCACCCTCCCATGCTTCTGACTGTACCCAGTGCTTGTATAAATAAATAAATAAATAAATCTTTAAAAAAAAAAGAGGAAAAAAATAAAGATATTTGCAAATGACTATTTCAGGTCATACTTTGGTAGGGAAGATATATTTTTTCATTCTAGTAGACACATTATTTTGCTTTTTGTTTGTTTAGCTGAAGACCCTTTGGGGAGGTGAAATAATGTGTACATTGGTAGCAAACAAACCTGTCTTCAAACACCAGTCCAAAGCTCTCTAGTTTTTTCACTCTTGAATGTGTCACTTAAACTTTGGAAACTCATTTTCTAGCTGCAAAATGAGGATTGTATTCACCTTAGAAATGTGTTGTGAAGATTTAAATAAGAGATTTAGATGAAACTATCTGGATATAGTAAGTGTTCAGTAAACAGTATCTTTCCCTTCTTGGAGTAGCTTTAAGATTAGCTTAATAGATTATATTATTTTTGGATGAGAGAATGACATTGGCCACTAGGTTATATGGATTATAGAATTAAATACCTAAAAATTGGGTCTATTGGCTCAATTCTTTAATGACAGTAACTTTGTAGAATAAAATCATTTTATAGTAATTAGTATTACATAAATTCTTTTTTCTGCATAATACTATAGAAGAAACATTTATAATTTTCCTGATTATCTATTATAATAACTAGTCTAGTATATTGACTAGCACATTAACAAAAGTGGCCTAATTTTATTCCTTTCATGAAAGCATTTTTAAGTATACTAAATAATGTATAAATATGCAGAGTAAAAATAAGTCCAAATGATAATCCATATATTGAAAATTACTACACGGAAAGTCATACATTTTATAATTTATTTCATTGCCGTTGCAAATGGCATAAAGCACAGCTCATAATTCTGGAAAGTAAATCACATTAATGTGGGAAACTGAATTAAAAAGGAGACTATAATTCAGATAGTTACTAAAATAAGTTTTCAGACAAATAACCTAAATCTGGGCAGTAAATTGGGCAATTTAACATTTTTAAAGTATTCTACAAACATTTGAAATAGCTTTTTAAAGTTTTCCTAAAGTCAGCTCTGTCCTTTCTTAGGGTAAGTAATTGCTTGACTTGAAAGTCTTGGCAAAGGGAGTAGCCTCCTATTCCAATTCCCCCTCACTTTATGGGTTCTTTTTACCCACAGATCTCTAGCAGGTTAAACTGGCTACATATTGGCCTCTTTTCACAAGATATGAGTAATTACTTTAAATTGCCCCGGTTTATTAAGTGAAATCCAAAGTAGCTTCTGTACCTACCTGACATTTAGTTAATGACCACAGCGGTACTTCCAGGAGATTAATGGAACTTTGATAAAGGGGTGGTTTAATTGGCGAAACAGCACATCTGGATTTCATTGGGTAAGGGGTGAAATAATCCATATATTTCAATGCAATTTAACATAATTACATTGCAATTTTGGTTATTGCCAAAAGGCAGTTTGCCATTTGAAGTGAGAACTAAAAGATGACTTCTCTGAGTAATTGAAATCTATCAACAAATATTAATTAAGTACCTACTATGTCCAAGGCTCTGGCTATGTATTATGACAAACACAAAGGAACAGAGAGCTTACTATCTGATACAAGATAGTAAACTAATTGGCAAATGTGTATGTATATCTGATCAACTCCTGGACACTTCCATATTTTTTCTCCTTATATTTTCATAATCAAGTTTTCCCCGATCTCTGTGGGTAAGACATTGTGCTGGTGACGCCAAAAGTATGAATGAAGCATGATTTATTATTTTCACTTAGAATTTGCTTGGGGAAATAGGACCTCCCTGGTGGTGCAGGGGTTAAAGACAGCACTATCAAGCTATTGCCAGCCACTGCAGCTTGAGTTTGATCCCTAGCAGGCCAGGGAGCTACCCACATGGCACAGCAGACCTCTCCTGTCTCGCCTGCTGCTCCCCTCAGCAGTGTACTTTGGTCCATCCACCTGTTCTGCTCCCCACTCTGTCTCTGGTGAGTCCTCTCACCCCCCACATCTCTGGCCTGTACCCCAGCTCTTGTGTGCATAAATGAATAAATCTTTAAAAAAATAAAATTAAATAAAAATGCTTTCATACATGCCCTTTATTAAAATTCTTTTTCTTAGTCCTGCTTTCCCCTTACATTACAGATCTCCCTTTCTTGCTTTCAGTCACTGTCTCTCAGAGGACCTAAGATTCTATACTCCAGTCTTCACTGTCTCCCTGTCTTTGACTGCTCAGTCCCCTGTAATACAATTTTTCCCATCTACCCTTCAGAAGCTTCTCTCACATTAGCCAAATGTAATGACTCCTCTCATTTCTCTTACAGCTGGAGATCTCTGTCATGGTTGAGGGCAGACACTATCTTGTTTTTGAAACTCTCTCCTCTTCTTACTTCTCAAAGTGGTTAAGGAAGTGGTTAAGGAAGTCTTACTGTCTTTCTGCCTCTTCTCATTTATCTGTAGTGGAAAAAATTGCCTAGAGCAGGATTCTCTGAAGAGCTGGGTAGATCTCTGGTACCCCCTGAGCTCATGAAATGATTTTTTTTTAAGATTTATTTATTTATACATACAAGAACTGGGGTAAAGGCCAGAGATGTGGGGGGTGAGAGGACTCACCAGAGACAGAGTGGGCAACAGAACAGGCAGACTGACGGAAATACACTGCTGAGGGGAGCAGTGGGCGAGACAGGAGAGATCTGCTGTGCCATGTGGATAGCTCCCTGGCCGGGGATCAAACTCGTGCTGCCATGGCTGCAGACAGCTTCATAGGTTGCATCTTAATCCCTTGCGCCACCAGGGAGGCCCCTCATGAAATGATTTTATATGGTGTGTAGGTCTACATGGCAGTGGGGGTAGTGCTGGGAGAGACCTCCAGATAGGAGAGTATGACTACAGGGTGTGAATTTTAGGAGAATAATAATATGGACAGAAATAGGTGGAGGTTTCTGTATCAGCCGCTGCCGTCAGCAGTGGGCCCCTTGGCATATCCTCAGACACCAGCTCCAGACTTCCTCCTCTGTGGTTGCTCTGGGAATCTTTGTCCTGAGCAGCCCGAGGGCCGGGCCTGGAAGGAAAGCAGGCTTTACAAGGCCTAGTGCTGGCAGTTTGTGATTAAGTTGATTAACTCACTGGGGAAGAGAGGGAGCTACAGGCTTGGGTTTTAATTCAGCAGCCACCAGAAGAAAAATTGGGTGAAGAGTAGCTTTGGAGCCAGAACTTACGTTTAAATGTAATGCTGTACTTACTAGCTATGAAACCGGCAGGAATTTGTTCATAAGTAAGCCAAGGAGTCTTTCCTGCTGCTTCTCTTCCCTGAATCTTCCTCCTACCCAGTATCAGTGGACTCTGGCCCCCAATTGATCCTGCTCACCACTACCCCTCTGTTTAACACTATCTCTTCCATCACTTCTTGTTATGTCCAAATACAAGCTTTTAACATTGTGTCTCTCCCCCTTTTATATATTCAGTATCCTTCAAATGGCACCCCAAAGGATATTTTGAAGTGAAATCAAGCCTCTATCCTAATTGGAACCCTCCAAGTGTTATCCATGGCAGAGAACAACTTCCAGACTCTTCCAGATCCCTCAACATTGCTACAAGACTAACTATGATGCTGAATATAATGTCCCCTATTGCTCAGAAGATTCTAGCCACAAAATCTCTGCTTTCCCTGAACATGCCAAATTTGTTCTTGTTGTATGGGCTTTATTATGGCTGTCTTTTATGCCTTGAATGCTCCTTCCCAGTCTTCATAAGACTGACTGCTTCTCCTATTCAGAGCTCAGCTCAAATGTCTCTTCTCAGATAAGACTTCCTCAGTCACCCCCTGCTCCTACCCAACCCCCACCCTGCTTCCGCCCCCTCCTTCAACACATCTTTGGTACATAACTTACTTTCTTCATAGCTTATCATTATCAGAAATTATCTTGTTTATTCTCCTCACTCCTGCAGTCACCACCAGCACACTAATGACCTGACTCTATCTATTCTGTTTGTCTCTGTTATCTTGATGCTTAGAGAATAATGCCTGGCAGACAGTGAGCGCTCAATAAATATTTGTTGACTGTTGAATGCATTAGGTAACTACATCTCTTTGAGTCCAGAGTTTCCATTAAGAGAGGATTAAATGGAATTTTATATATAATTAATACACATCTATATGAACTAGCACATAAAGCTCATTTCATGTATCTATGTGTAACATGTAAAATCTCATTACATATAATATATATACCTAAAATGAAATGATATAGTAGAAATAACAGATCTGTATCTACAGCTATATCTAGGTACCTTTAAAAAGTACCTGGACTATATATTAAGAGTAATAAATAGTGGTTGTTATATGACATCCATCAGGAATGATAAGCTCAGGATTCTGGGAAGAAGATCTAAAACTTACATTCCTTCTGCTAACAATACTTGCTGGAAAACTTGTAACTTCCTCTGATATTTCATCTGAGGGACCTGCTGAAAACATTTTCAAAATTATGACAAGGCCACTGGATAAAAGGTTTACATAATTATTTTTTCAAACCAGATAGCAGTGATTCAGAGAAAAGAAACCTTTTTCAAAGATATGTCCTGGATTTTACCACCTAACCTGACCTGTTCAGGGATTTTAGTAGTTCATTTTGGAAGACAACAGGGAAAACTAAAATTTGTTGAACAAATACCTACATCAATTTGACCGGGAATTAATTCCAGTTACCCAGCCTTCCTGAGGACACCATTAACTATCTTTTGGATATTCAGTTCATTTTTATCTTGAACTAAGAAGCATTGAGCGGAATATTTAATTTCAAGCGACTTACAAGAAAGAAAAAATATATAATATTTTTCTTGTTTTCAGCTTATTTTTAGCTGTGCACTTTTGCAAACCAATTAACTCTGTCATTACTTGAAGATTGTTATTTTATTATTTTTTGAGTAGCACTTATTTTCATAATATTTGCTATGTAGTGATTTCTTTTTATAGGAGCGAAACAGTGGTTATGGTGATGATATGGTATCATTTAAACAGAGTTATTTAAAAAAAAGCAATTTTGTTAAAGAGAGTTAATGAATAAATGATAAAGTTAGTGTACTGCTCTGAGGACTGTATGTGGCCTCTGAAGTCTGAGAAACAAATGTCTATAGTAGTGTTTCTTCTGTGCTGAAGGGGCAATTTTGTTTTGTCTTTAAATTTTTAATCCATTGCTGGATGCTACTTTTCAAAAACGTAATAGCAGCTAATTGCCAGAACAATAAAAGTAAAAATATCAAAGACATTCAAAGGGCAACTTCAATTTTAAATTATTAGCTTCAGCATTCCTAAGATAATTCTGCACATTGCTATAAAAATTGTAAACACTTTCAATTTCAGAACAGACCACCTTGGAACAGTTTGCAGATAATATGGACACTTGGGCCATACTTTGTATGACACTGGCCTAGAGGAAGGTCACAGACCTGAGAAAGGTCAGTGCTTAGGGGTGGAGCAGAGGAAAGATAAGTGCTACGTTTCCTTTTTTAAAATCCTTACTTCCAGATAGTCACTACTGATTCCAGGTCATTCTCTGCTTTCCCACCCTGCTGCCTTAGTTCAGGCCCTGCCTTATGAACTGAATATAAAAGTAGATAGGGGGTCTCCCTGATGGCACAAGTGGTTACGCACATCACTGTGAAGCAATTCGCAGCCTCTGCAGCATGAATTTGATCCCCAGCCGGCCAGGGAGCTACCCACATGGCGCAGCAGACCTCTCCTGCCTTGCCCGCTGCTCCCCTCAGCAGTGTATTTCGTCAGTCTGCCTGTTCTGTTCCCTGCTCTGTTTCTTTTTTTTTTTTTTTTTTTTATTTATGTATTTATTTGTTTGTTTGTACATGCACTGGGTACAGTCAGAAGCGCGGGAGGGTGAGAGAATTCACCAGAGCCAGAGCGGGGAGCACAGCAGGCAGAAGGACCGAAGTACACTGCTGAGGGGAGCAGCGGGCGGCAGGAGAGGTCTGCGCGCCATGTAGGACCCTCCTCCAGTGGCCGGGGAGCAGCCGGGGATCGAACCGGCGCCACAGAGGCTGCGGGCAGCTTCGCAACCCAGCGCTCAACCGCTGCGCCACCGGGGAGGCCCTCCCTGCTCTGTTTCTGGTGGATCCTCTCACCCTCCCACGCTTCTGACTGTACCCAGTGCTTGTATAAATAAATAAATCTTTAAAAAATAAAAATAAAAATAGATAGATGTGTTCTTTTTCATCAACTTGTTTACAAATGGAGTCATAAAAGTTAACTAAGAAAGTATCTATTGACTGTTAAAGATACTATCCTGTAGATAGTTCAAAATCTCTTTGAAGATGGATCTTTAAAAGTTTTCCTTTGGCATTTAAGTAACAAAAAAATATTTTCTTCTTAAGAATTGATATGCTTCCTTTCACTTCTTCAGTTAGACAATGAAGGTTGTGTAACATCCTGTTATATACCGTGTGTGTGTGTGAGTGTGTGTGTGTTTGGCCATGAAAATCAGGAATAAATGAAATAGAAAAAAAAAATCTCAATAATTATATTGATGTAGTACTCTTCCTTTTCTACCTAGACTTTACTTTTCTTTTTATGAATCCACAAACAAACAGGCAAAAAAATAAGATCTTGGAAAATGAAAAGATGTGATTACCTTTTCCAGTGCTTTACTTCTTCCCAAGTAGACGTGAAAAAGCTTCGATTGTAAGAAAAAGAAAGAAATGACAGTGAACGTTAAAGAACCCAGTAGTCTTTCTACCTTTGCGTAGTTTCTGAAATCGGAAAGTTTTCAGCAGGTGAGGCCACAGGGCTACAGATATATGTGGTTTTTAAAAAGGCGTGTCTGTTTTGTTGGTTTGGAATTTAGCTTGCCTCCTGAGATTGAAACAGTTAACCAGAGGACTGGTCAAAGGGGCAGATGTGTGTGTATTTTTTGATTGTTGTTGGTGGACTCCTGAAAGTGGACTTAGATTTGCCCAGGATATGAAGTAGGTGTGATTCATCTACTTATTTTGAAAGGGTTGTCTGGCCCAGTTCCGGGAGAGGTGCTGCTGTTTGCCTCACAGGAGGCAGCCGAGGAGAGGATTGTATGACACCATGATTACTGGTCTTAGATAAGAAGCTGAAACAGCAGTGTCAACCTCAGGGCATCCAGGCAAAAGCTGTGGGAATGGGATTTGGAAACACCGGGAAGTTAGGTCTGTGACTACAGTGAGTTTAAAACTGTGTTCCTCCAGGTACATTGTTTTTTTAGTTGGATTTGGCTTTCTTTTCCTAAGTGAGTCTAACTCACCACACATTCTTGCATGAAGTCTAAAAACTCATTACTTTTGCAGTATTTTTTGTGTAACTGCTATTCAGGGAGGCAGACTATTCAGGCTTGTCTTGGAAGGTGGGTGGGGAGCAACCAGGGAACGGAGGGTGATGAGGGTGTCTGGAGGATTGGAATGACAAGCTGATAAACTCAACAACAATGTGTAGAGAAGCAGGAAAATATCATGGTTTGGGTGGCAATGATGAATTTATTGCCATTTGAACTGATGTTTGGATTTTTCATCTGTCACTAACACTGATTTAGTGTCAGGAGCATGTGGCAACATCAAAATGATTACCCTTTGCTAGTAGTTGGGGTCTGGGATGTCTCTGATGTGCTGCTATCAATAGTTCACTTAATGCAGAAGAGATGAGGGAGGAGACATATCACTGAAGTATTTACTCTAGAAGAAAGTGCTTGCTATTGCTTATCTGAAAACCAAGGGAGTGCATTTCAGATATGTGTTATTTCCCTGACCATGCTAAGTTATTTGTTCTATATGAGTTCTTGCTACGTGCATTGTCCATTGTTACTGGAAAGAATTGCAGTACAGATACTGGGACTAAATTAGTGTTGTTGTTTATTTTTAAGATTTATTTATTTATTCATACAAGAAATGGGGTATAGACCGGAGGCGTGGGGGATGAGAGGATTGACCAGAGACAGAGTGGGGAACAGAACAGGCAGATGTACTGAAATAAATACACTGCTGAGGGGAGCAGCAGGAGGGTCAGGTGAGGTCTGCTGTGCCATATGGGTAGCATCCTGGCTGGGGATCGAACTTGTGCTGCTGTGGCTGTGGGCAGCTTCATAGGTTGCGTCTTAACCACCTGTGCCACCAGGGAGGCCCTGAATTAGTGGTTTACCTGTAACAGGAAGCATGAGATTACTGTTACTAGCTGCCTTTAATGGAATAAATTCTTTTCCAGTTCTGGAAAGAATGTTCCGGAATATGGTTGCAATAACGTACCAAGAAGTCTTGATTAATAGACTAAACATTCTGTTTTATTATTATTTTTAATTCAGTACAAAGCAGTAGGTTCATTTATTTATTTAAAAGATTTATTTATTTATGCATACAAGAGCTGGGGTTCAGGCCAGAGGTGTCCGGGGTAGGGGTGGGGGGCGGTGAGAGGATTCACCAGAGACAGAGTGGGGAACAGAACAGGTAGATTGACTGAAGTACATTGTTGAGGTGAACAGCGGGTGAGCCAGGAGAGGTCTGCTGTGCCATGTGGGGAGCTCCCTGGCTAGGGTTAGAACTCATGCTGCAGTGGCTGTGGACAGCTTCACAGGTTGCGTCTTAACCCCTTGCACCACCAGGGAGGCCCAGCAGTGGGTTTATTGATGTGGCACTATTGTTTGTGGCAAACACACATATATATATACAGATAGAGCATAATTTCAGCAGAGAACTTTAGCAAAATATACACAGAAAATTGCATGCTAGTTAGGTTAAGTGGTCAGATCTCCCAAATGATAAGAACCGTCTTTTGAATTAGAATATCTCCCTTCTTTTGGCCATAATTTAAAATGTAGTTCCTTTAAATGCTTGTTATAGCTCCAGAATATTTATATTGCCTGATTTGACTGAAACTGATGTTTCTATTACTAAAATCTAATTTTATAGAATTATGAAAATCTAATGCTAAGCATAGCACAAAATAGCACCAGTGCCTTCTGACCATTATGAAAATTGTTTGTAATTCATATTACTATCCTTAAATTATTTTATGTTCAAGCTAGGATAACATGGGATTCACTTTTTAAGAGAACTAATTCCTACCTTGACATTAGTTTAACTGCATAGGTATTCTAGCATAAAATATTTAGTGACTGAGAAATTACACGTCCCAGAGGAAATTATTTTCTTTCTTCATAGTTCCTATTCTCTCGACAGTATTCCACTAAGATGGAATAGTTCAAAGGCATGAGAGAAAATAAGAACCTTCTCTGTATATGAGTTCTAATGTTTCCAGTGAAACCTTTTAAACACACTTCAAAACTCATCCTTTTAATGGCATCCATGGAGCCTTACCAACAGAATATATAAGCAATTGGCCCCACAACCATAGGAAGCAAATTGTAAAGGTTTTCATATTCGATTTGCGATTTTTCCCCTAGAATCCTTTGCTGCTACAGCACCATGGTTTTCTTGACACTTGATATGGCTATGGAATTGTTAGAGCCTTCATCTCCTGTGCCTTGTTGTTGTTGTTTTTTTTTTTAGGTGAAGGAGGGTGAGAGGATTCACTAGAGACAGAGTGGGGAACAAAACAGGCAGATCGAATGAGAGACGCTGCTGACGGGAGCAGTGGGTGAGACAGGAGAGGTCTGCTGTGCCATGTGGGTAGCTCCCTGGTCGTGGCTTGAACTTGTGCTGCAGTGGCTGTGAATAGCCTCATAGCACTGTCTTAATCCCTTGCACCACCAGAGAATCCCTCCTGTGCCTTGTTATGTAATGTAACACATTTTGGTGATTTCTCAGGGGACTTAGGTTATCATGCTCTTTTTTGGTTCTGGGATACTTTTTCTGCAGAGTAATTTTAGATTTGAGATGAATTGTTCTTCCCTTTGCCCTGCTCTGCATCATGCTAAATCAGATAGAAAATTCCTTCTATTATTTTAAAATTCCACCCCCCTCAAAAATCATGCCTAGAAGACATTACCATGTGTTGAAGCCTTTACTGAACATTTTGTGATGGCAGAGATTTAATCAAGAAAATGCAAATATCTTAAAATAGAATGCTAAGAATTCCTGGCCCCCACTTCCCTGGTGGTGCAAGGGGTTAAGAATGCAACCTATGGAGCTAGCTGCAACCACTGCATCAAGAGTTCGATTCCCAGCCAGGGAGCTACCCACACGGTGCAGCAGACCTCTCCTGGCTCTCCTGCTGCTCCCCGCAGCAGTGTATTTCAGTCAGTCTGCCTGTTCTGCTCCCCATTCTGTCTCTGGTGAATCCTCTCACACCCCCACACCTCTGGTCTATACCCCATTTCTTGTATGCATAAATAAATAAATCTTAAAAAATAAAAATGAATTCCTGGCCCCCAAATCCTTTGGCCTTTTATAAGTATGCATTCTCCCTTTGCTATATTGCTAGTTCTTCTTCTCCCCTCTCTTCAGTCTCATTTTCTCAGACCCAAATGCTTTTTTCCAACAAAGAGGTGTTGAACTACCTATTTTCATTGCCTTGGCTCCAACCCCTATTTTCCTCACTAGCAGTTGAGCCAGAGAATTTCCAAAACAAAGACAGTTCTTTCCCTAAGACAATCCATCCTCTTGCATTAGAAGTAGTAGAGGCTGAGATCAAATTTCTTACCATCTGATTTTTTGTTCCTTTTTCATTGTTCACTATAGGATTTTCAGTACTAAGTAGAAAACAAAATCCTGTCATTTTTTTCCCCTGACAATCAAGAAAATGATTCTGATATTTCATGTTAGGCAGCTGTGGGTTTCGGGTTTTTTTTTTTTTTATTTCAGATACCCTTTATCATGTTAAAGAAGGGTCAATCCAGTCCTAACTTGTTTGTCTTTATCATGACTAGATCTAGAATTTTAATAATTTTTTCCTGAAATCATTAAGAAGACCTGATAAGCATCCCCCTTTCATTTGTTGCTTTGTTAAATAACTTTACTAGATTTTTCCAATGCTGATGATTCATGTATGCCTGGGTTATACAGTACCTGTTCATAACATATTGCTTTTAAAATTGCAGTGATACAATCCTCTAATATTTCATTGTCTTTTGGACCGAATTTAATAAGTGATATTGAACTATAGTTTTCATTTCATATACTGTCCTTTGTTAATTTTTTTCTTCATTTTCTTAAATTTATTTTATTCTGTTCGTGAGGTCGTAAAAGTTACATTGGTCTATCTTCAAGTTCACTCATGTTGCCTGCTCAAATCTGAGTCTCTAGTAAATTCTCATCTTGGCTATTACACATTTCAATTTTTTTTATATAATTATTTTTTAAATCTAAATCTTAATTTATAGTCTCTATTAATGAATCATTTTCATTATGCTTTCCTTTATCTATTTTTTATTGTAAATTATTTTATTTTATATAATTCTTACATCATTTTTCATTTTTGCGCAACGTATGCATTTTCATTTTGGTTATATTCCCCATACAATTCCCACCCCCTTTATTATGACCCTAATTCCACTTCCCCTCCCCCAACTCCCCTGTCCTTTATTAATTTTGATATTAAGGCAATATTAGCTTTGTAATAGGAGGGAATTTGTTCACTTTTTTTCAATTCTGAAGTATCTAGAAAGGTAGAATA
The DNA here is from genome assembly GCF_014898055.3 of Talpa occidentalis. Taxonomy (NCBI): domain Eukaryota; kingdom Metazoa; phylum Chordata; class Mammalia; order Eulipotyphla; family Talpidae; genus Talpa; species Talpa occidentalis. The sequence goes on from NW_023602073.1 coordinate 11,088,251, forward strand.
TATCTTTGTTTCAATTTAGTAAAACACTATAGAATTATTTGACTGATGCCTTTTTGTTTAAGATTTATTTATTTACGCACACAAGAACTGGGGTGTAGGCCAGAGGTCTTGGGGGTGGTGAGAGGATTCACGAGAGACAGAGTGGGGAGCAGAATAGGCAGAGCCACTAAAATACACTGCTAAGGGGAGCAGCGGGTGAGGCAGGAGAGGTCTGCTGTGCCATGTGGGTAGCTCCCTGGCTGGGGATTAAACTCGTGCTACAGTAGCTATGGATAGCTTCATAGTGCTGAGACTTAACCCCTTGCACAACCAGGGAGTCCCCCCGATGCCTTTTTGTGGATGGATTAATATGTGTACTGTTTTAATTTTTTTATTAGAGGTAAATTCAGGTTTTTTTCCTATCTTCTTGAACCAATTTGGACACTATGTTTTATCTAAAACTATGATACTCAACTTTCTATTTTCAAATTCATTGGCATAAAGTTGTTCCTAATTTTCTCATGATCAGACATAAGATATGTTTAATATCTTATAAGCATCATGTCTTCCCTCTTTTTTTCCTAATATCAGTATAGTGGTGATTTTTCTGAGTTTCTGGGTAGCGCTGTAACATCTTTGTTTTTCATTTCATTAATATCTGTTCATTTTTCCATGAAGGTTACTACTTGTTCTGGCACCATTTGTGGAAAAGACTTCTTTCCCTATTTAATTGTTTTGATGCATTGTTCAAACATCAAGTGACTGTATTGTGGGTCTTTTCTGGACTTTTTAATTCATTTCATTGATCTGGTTGTTGAATTTTACATTAATCCTACATTGTCTTGATTACCAAAGCTTTAGGAAAGTCTTGAAGACAGATAATGTACATCCTACCCTTACATTTAACATTCATAATTTACTTAAAACCTATAATTAATCAATTATCTCTATCCTGTCCTCCTCCTATTCCTGAACAGTACCAAGCTTAATTTCAGTCTCTCTCTCCAATATATGATGTTATATATATATATATATTTTTTTTTAAGATTTATTTAATTATTTATGCATACAAGATCTGGGTACAGGCCAGAGGTGTGGGGAGTAAGAGGATTCACTAAGACAGAGTGGGGAACAGAACAGGCAGACTGACTGAAATACACCGCTGAGGGGAGCAGCGGGCGAGTCAGGAGATCCCCTGGCTGGGGATCAAACTCGTGCTGCAGTGGCTGTGGACAGACTCATAGGTTGCGTCTTAACCCCTTGCATCACTAGGGAGGCCCAATGTTATATGTTTTCAAACCATGAAATAATAAATTCATATTATTGCTTTTTGTTTTATTGCCATTTTATTTAATTTAATCACATTTTTCAAGATACAGCAATTGCTTTGCATACACATGCTATTTGAATCCTGTCGCTTTCTTCAAGTAACATAGCTCGTTTTCTAGTCTTTGTGGATTTGAAGCACCTCTGTGTTGCCTCATTTTTTTGGAGGTGTAATATTTCTTTCTTTAAAAAGACTGGTCCATGATTGATTAAGGGGAGAGATGGAGTTTTTCAGAGATATTAAGAATTCTTACAGCATCATCCATTGTGAAGACAGAATTCTTGTATATTCCAAATTATTCAAATTTGCAATTATTCTTTCCTTTACAATCTTTTTTATTTCATCCTTTTCTTTATGTTAATATTTTTTTTTCCTTAACAAGGGACCACTCTTTTACATCCTTGTAAATTTTTTGACAGTATGGGGTGTCTCCCCTTAGGTGTGGTTATTGTAGCTCTCGCACCACCCAAGCAGCCATAGTCCTCTACCACAGTCCACTGTATCTCCCCCCTGTTTTCCCCCTCCCTCTTTTCCTTGATGCCTCAGCTCTATAGTCAGATTTCAAGGGCTGATTTTCAAGTTTGCCTTTCAACCTTTGTTTGGCTTCTCTATATTCCACATATAAGTAATACCATTTCTCTTTCTCCTTCTGGTTTTTTTTTGCTTAGCATAATCCCTTCCAGCTCCATCCATGTTGCTGCAAGTGGCATAAATTTATTTTTTTGATTGTTAGGTAGTAGTCTATCGTATATATATATATATATACCACATCTTGGGCCATTCATCTGTTTTGAGGCATTTTTTTCCATATCTTGGATATTGTAAATAGTGCTGCAATAAACATAGTACAGGTTTCCTTGTGAATTAGTGTTATTGTCTTCTTTGGGTAGATACCTAGGAGTGGAATTGCTGGGATGTATGGCAGAGCCATTTTTATTTATTTATTTTTTTAAAAGATTTATTTATTTATTTACACAAGCACTGGGTACAGTCACAAGCCCAGTAGGGTGAGAGAATTCACCAGAGCCAGAGCGGGGAACAGAACAGGCAGACTGACGAAATACACTGCTGAGGGGAGCAGTGGGCATGGCAGGAGAGGTCTGTTGCGCCATGTTGGACCCTCACTGGTGGCCAGGGATTGAACCAGTGCTGCAGAGGCTACGGGCAGGTTCGGAGCCTAGTGCTCAACTGCTGTGCCAACAGGGGAGGCCCACCATTTTTATTCTTTTGAGGAAACTCCACACACTGGTTTCCATGGGCACTGGACCCATCAACATTCCCATCAACAGTGTAAGAGGATTCCTTTTTCTCCACACCCTCACCAACACTTGTTTCTGTGTTGTTTTTTGTTTTCCAGTATGGGTCATTCTCACAGGTGTGAGGATAGGGCCCTCCCAAATGGGATTAGTGCCCTTATTAAAGACATAAGAGTTTGCCTCCTTAATCCCTCTCTTCTGTATGAGGACACAGTGAGAAGTGGCCATCTATGAACTAGAAAGCAGGTTCTCCTCAAGTACTAAGCCTGATGGCACCTTGACCTTGGTCATCCCAGCTTCCAGAACTCTAAGAAGAAGTGTTTATTGTTTGAGCCACCCAATCTATAATCACCCTGAAGTGATTAAGACAGTAAACAATAGAAATGTGGACTCTTTTCCATTAAGGTGCCATCTTGGCATTTGCTTTCTCACATGGCTTTTTTTATATACCAGGCCTGGTCTGTAGGCTGGTTAACTCTTCTCTGTTGTGTCCCTTAGTGACAGAGTGAAGATTTACTGGCTTCTCGATCACAGCCTGGACAACTGCATGTAGCCCTTGTAGAAGCCCCTGCTGCAGATGTCAGCTATAGTAGGGTATTGCCTGGTGAAGCTCTCCTGTCACACCACAGAAAAACCCATCCCCCAGGGCCTCCCTGATGGCACAAGGGGTTAAGACACACCCTATGAGTCTGTCCACAGCCACTGTAGCACAAGTTTGATTCCCGGCCAGGGAGCTACCCATATGGTGCAGCAGACCTCTCCTGACTCGCCTGCTGTTCCCCTCAGTAGTGCATTTCAGTAGATCCACCTGTTCTGTTCCCCACTCTGTCTCTGGTGAATCCTATTACCCCTCCACCCCACACCTCTGGCCTGTACCCTAGTTCTTGTATGCATAAATAAATAAATCTTTAAAAAAAAAAAAAAAGAAAAACCCATAGCTTAGAGCTTTACTTGGTATATGCTGCTCCTCTTGAGTATTTTCTGTGTCCGTTGTACTTGGTTTTAAGTTGTCTCTTTCTGTGCTATCCTTTGCAGCTTCCTTTTTATTGTCGTGTGTGTGTGTGTGTGTGTGTGTATATGTGTGTAGTATTTCTATGTGATTGAAGAAGGCAGTTCGCATCAGCTCAATCTTCCATGGTGAAATATTATTGAAATTTGAGATCACTTATTGACAAAGCAGGTGCCATTGCAGTCATGCAGGGTGATGATCCAGGGTTCCCTACACCTAGTGATTGTGTGGCCCCCTGACCTGTGCAAGCTCAAGGCTGGTGCCCGACATGGTTCAATCCATGCCATGCAGGCTTAGAGGTATGGCTTGTAGTGAAGGGAAAAAGAAAATGTGTTTAAGATCTCAGAATTTGAATGTACTGAAGCCATTTCGCCTCTGAAAGGGAGGAATTCCAGATTTACAAGTTAAATAAAAATTTTGTGAGAAAAGGTTTAGCAAAAGCTAACAGTGCATTTGACTGCAAAACGACTGCTTTTTGCAAATGCAAATACAACAAAAGATAGGTTATATTTGACATACTTCTAAGTGCACACCCCTAAGGATTTCCATATAAATACAAATATCACTTTTAAAAATTATGTAAACTCTTGCTTTTGCCTGATTTCAGTGTGTGCCTTGGGTCCCAGCTCAGAGTGTTACTGGTAGGACGAGTTGACTGATTATTTTCCTCTCTCTCTGTGTTATCTCCTTCTTCTCATTTCCCATGTAAATAAACCCTTTTTAAAAACATTTTTAATTAACATTTAATAATTAAGTGAAAATTAATAGCATACTGCTGAAAATTCTGCCTCTTAGTTTATAACTGTGAGCACAATCAACAAATGTCCATACATTTCTAGGAGTTTATGCTCAGTATTTTATCTGCCACTTTCAGATAAGTTTGGATGTTTTCAACTGATCTAATAAAACACAATACATATTTAAAGCATTCTTAGGTTTATTCAATTAATATATATTTTAGATAGTGATTTTCTCAAAAATATATGCTTTGAAGACTCAAAACAAACTTGTTTCTTAATATACTTCATGCCCTGTGTTTCATACGATACTTTATGTGCTGATATTACTTTATCTTCAGCCTTTTTTTTTTTTTTTTGAAGTTGGTGTCTCTAAATTATGATGATATTATTACTCTGGTACAGAACGGGTTCTAGCAAGTCCTATTGATGACTTTCCATTTTAAATTCCAGACATCCAAAGATGACTTTAGCCTAGAATCTGTGAGTTGTTTATCAGCCATGTTGAAGTAAATCTTGAAAAATACCAGCATAGGATCTAGAAGAAAGTAAATGGTAATAAATGGTATTAGTTCCTAGAATGGGATAGCAGAAATATATCAAGCCTGAGAATACTCAGAGGATACATGTACCTGATTGGAGTGTCTCTGATCACTTTTGAGTTTTCTAATCCACAGTCTAGTTCTCGAACTTTCCTACATCTTTTTTTTTTTTTAAGATTTATTTATTTACACATAGGGGTACAGGCCAGAGTTGCAGGGAGTGAGAGGATTCAACAGAGACAGGGCGGGGAACAGAACAGGCAGACTGACTGAAATACTCTGCTGAGGGGAGCAGCGGGTGAGTCAGGAGAGGTCTGCTGTGCCATGTGGGTATCTCCCTGGCAGGGGATCTATCTCGTGCTCCAGTGGCTATGGCGAGCTTCATAGTGCTGCTTCTTAACCTCTTGCACCATTAGGGGACCCTTTCCTACATCTTTCATCACAAATTTACAGGCCAGAGCTCAAAGTTCAACTAGTCATTTCACAGAAAACATTGAGTAGCATATTGTTTGCTTATACTTTAGAATGGTTTTAGTGATCTCAGTATAGAAACGAAAAATAGGCAAGAATTCATGTGAGCTCTACGTGGACTTGAATTCTAGTTTCACCCCTTATGCTCTATGAACTTAAATTGTTTAGCCTTCCCAAGAAGTGGGCATGCTTGATAATGCCTGCCTTTCTAGCTTAAGGTAAGGATTAAGAGTAATCAGGAACACCAATTTTCTGGCACCTAGTGCTATACCACGATAAATAGTTTCCTTTCCTCATTTTTCCTAGCTTTCTCATACATTTGCTTAGTACTATACAGTCTATCCAGCAGAAGAATTTTATTCTGTATTTGCTTCAACAAACATTTAATAGATACCTATTATCTCTCAGCACATGCTACACAATAGTCAATAATACAGATTCTAGACCCTGTGCATCCAAAGGATTTGTCTCTAATGTATTAACCTTCATAAATAACTTGTGTTTCGAGAGAGTTTGTATTGATTTACTTATAGTGTGTCACTTTTTCCTTCATGTGACCAAGGTTACATGTACTGCTGAGTGGACAGGACTAAAGTCAAAAGCATAGTCTCAGGGGCCTCCCTGGTGGCACAGGGATTAAAGTCTCAGCACTATCAGGTTATCCCCAGTTACGGCAGCATGCAGAAATTCAATCCCCAGCTAACCCACAGACCTCTCCTGTATTACCTGCTGCTCACCTCAGCAGTGTATTTCTGTCGATCTGCCTGTTCTGCTCCCCGCTCTGTCTCTGATGAATCCTCTCACCCCGCTGTACCTCCGACCTATATCCCAGTTCTTGTATATTTAATTAAATAAAAATAAATCTTACCAAAAAAAAAAAAAAAAAAAAAAAAAGCAGAGGCTCCCCATGGAGAAAGCTAGCCCAGAGCTTGCCTGGGCTGCTGGCAGTCAAGTCCATGGCTTAGTTTACCAGCAGGCATGTTAGTTGACCCAGCTAAGGACTGACCTCTGATATTGCATTTTCACTTATATTCAAACAACAAAGAAAACAAAAATGTTTTTTAAATTATGATATTTTCATCTTTTTTTTTTATTGTGGTAACACCATTTTACAACACTGTAGGTTTTTTTTTTTTTAATTTAAGTCAGTAGCATAGTCACTGAATCGAGCACATGAAATGGCTAAAGTGGCAAATTTGACATTACATCCATTTTATCACAATATAAATAAATATATAGCACAGATCAAGGCATCCCCCACCTTACATCTACCCATCCCCCTAAAAGTGGAAGTTGGCTGGTTGAATATGGAGGTTCTCTAGGAAACCATCTTGCTTCCTTATTTTTATGACTAAAATGCTAAGGCACAGCATTTCCCTTTTTAACTTGTGAACCTGCCCATTAATGTATATTTATGTTCTGTGGGAGCTGCTCTACTTAGGAGAAGTCAGGAGCTTTGTATATAAAGTATTAGCATGCAGCGATGATAATGGTGGGCTTTGTGAGGCAAAGTCATTCTCTGTTAATCATATAGCACCTCCTGTTTCTCACAGTGCTTTTACATGTATTATCTCAATTGAGCTGCAGAACCCATTGCTTGTTTTTCACAGATTTGGGGAAATGGACATATAGAGAGAGATTAGGGCCACACTAGAGTTTTAGTACCAGTGGGACTAGAACCTGTGTCTCCTGGATACTGAGTTAACATCCTTTTTTTTTTTTTTAAAGATTTATTTTTATTTATTTATCCATACAAGAACTGCTGAGGTGTATAGGCCAGAGGTGCTGGGAGCGGGGAGGGTGGTGAGAGGATTCACCAGAGACAGAGTGGGGAGCAGAACAGACAGATCTACTGAAACACACTGCCGAGGGAAGCAACAGGCAACACAGGAGAGGTCTGCTGCACCATGTGTGGCTCATCTCCCTGGCCAGGTATCAAACTCATGCTGCACTTTCTGCCAGTAGCTTAATAGTGCTGAGACTTACTTAACTCCTTGTGCCACCAGGGCGGTCCCCTGAGTTAACATTCTTTATACATTTGACATTCACACTTTCATTTTACAGCTATGGTACTAAAACTTTTGTGTAAAGAGTAAAAAGAATCAGCAATCACATGAATGTTGGCTTTCACAGGAACTAAGCAACAAGAATATATATAACCAAACCAAAGTATATTGAAGTTTTTACTTTCTATCCAAATAGTTTGGCATTGTATTATTATAACCTGATTGTTCAAAGAATTTTATACAAGTGTTGGAACAAAATAGTTCTTAACTGAACCTTACTGTTCAGCCAATGCCAAGAGATAGTTTGAAAAATCAAATATCATAAGCTCCATCAGTCTCAGGGCCCCTTTATTAGGGTATTCAATTTCCATGTTTGTCAGATGAGACAAAAAAAAAAAATCTATGATCTGTTGTACTTGCTGCATTTTACAAAAATGCAAAGCATAAAACTGAATTTTGGAAATTGTTGGGTAGAAAAACTAAAGCAAGAGGGACCTCCCTGGTGGTGCAAGGGGTTAGACACAGCACTATGAAGCTATCCACAGCCACCGCAGCATGAGTTTGATTCCCTGGCCCGCCAGGGAGGTGACCCACATGGTGTAGCAGACCTTTCCTGACTAAACAACTGCTCCCCTCAGCAATGTATTTCAGTCAGTCTACCTGTTCTGTTCCCCACACTGTCTCTGGTGAATTCTTTCACCCCCAACACCTCTGGCCTATATCGCAATTCTTATATGCATAGATAAATAAACCTTTAAAAGTAAAAAGAAAAACTAAAGCAAGAGATACAATCTGACACACACACACACCCCCCTTCCTTTTTACCTTGAATAGGTGCTAAGGAGAGCAGCAAATTAGTCTTTCCATATTTGAGGACCAAAGCAAAGTGGGAACTTGCTTAATTGCAAGATTTATCTGTAAGATTAAAGACAAACTGTGAATGAAACCCTTTTTTTCTTAACCTGAAACCTGTGATACATTTCTCCTGCAGTTTCTCATAAAGAGGACATGGTATGATATAGTAGAAAAATGTCCTTGGCAGCATCGCTACAATAGACACAAAAATAGCTTTCATGCCTCTGGGCCTTTGATAGTGTTCAATGGAGGCCAATAGCTTAACACCAATTCATGTCCTGCAAGAGATCCCTGAGAATCTGTGTTTGGAAGTCTCCATTGCACATGCGTTGAAATGGTAGAAATGTAATTCAATTTTTAAGTTCAAATTTGTTTTCAAAGTAGCTCTAAAATACTTGAACTGCTTACAATAAATTTTGTCAAATTCCAAAGGTATGCAGGCTAAACAATGGCATTTATCAGAGACAGTAAGGGTAGGGATGGAGGAAGAAGCAATAACCTGGGGCCTCCCTGGTGGCACAAGGGGTTAAGATGCAACCTATGAAGCTGTCCGCAGCCTCTGCAGCATGAGTTCGATCCCCAGCCAGGGAGCTACCCACATGGCGCAGCAGACCTCTCTTGACTTGCCCGCTGCTCCCCTCAGCAGTGTATTTCAGTCAATCTGCCTGTTCTGTTCCCCAATCTGTCTCTGGTGACTCCTCTCACCTCCCACACCACACCTCTGGCCTGTACCCCAGTTCTTGTATGCACAAATAAATAAAAATCTTTAAGAAAAAAGAAGCAATAATCTTACGGATGAAATATTCTCATCGTGGTTAGGGTGGTCATGTGAGCAGCTTCACTCTTAGGCAGATATGCTTTAGGTAAACGGATTATAATGGATTGGACGGTAGTAGAATTAGGTGGTTAAGGAAGCTGCTGAAATGTAAAAATAATTAGATAATGAACTGATATCAAAGTAGAGGGAGATTTTTAGTGTCCTTTCCCAGGGATCTCACCATGACACATTAATCCCTTTATGAAATCAATGACTTAGTTGAAGATACAGAATGTGTGAATGGTGGATCTGGCATATGAGAGGTAATTGACTCCCCCCCACCACCCCAGTCTTGACAGATGGGAGTAATAAGATAATTCTAGCAAGATCAAAGTCACCGGAGATGAAATGAGGTCACAAATTCATTCTTTTTTTTTTTTTTAAAGATTTATTTATTTATGCATATAAGAACTGGGGTATAGGCCAGAGGTGTAGGGGGTGAGAGCGTTCACCAGAGACAGAGTGGGGAACATAACAGAGCAGTGGGTGAGACAGGAGAGGTCTGCTGCTCCATGTGGGTAGTCCCCTGGCAGGGGATCGAACTTGTGCTGCAGAGGCTGTGGTCAGCTTCATAGGTTGAATCTTAACTCCTTGTAACACGTGGGAGGCTCACAAATTCATTCTTTTTTTTTTTTTTTTAAAGATTAATTTTTTTTATTTATTTATACATGCACTGGGTACAGTCAGAAGCGCGGGAGGGTGAGAGAATTCACCAGAGCCAGAGCTGGGAGCAGAGCAGGCAGAAGGACTGAAGTACACTGCTGAGGGGAGCAGTGGGCGGCAGGAGAGGTCTGCGCGCCATGTGGGACCCTCCTCCGGTGGCCGGGGAGCAGCCGGGGATCGAACTGGCGCTGCAGAGGCTGCGGGCAGCTTTGCAACCCAGCGCTCAACCGCTGCACCACCAGGGAGGCCCTCACAAATTCATTCTTGATGTTTTTCTCAGCCTTTGCATTATCTTTTCAAATAAGCAAACATTGAGTGCGTGTTGTATGCAAGACACTGTGCTAGAACGCTAGAAATACAATAAGTGAAGCCATCACCTTGTAGGGAAGACATATATAAATACTGCTACATAGTATGTGTCAGATGACATATATTAATTAAATAATTAATTTTTTTCAAGATTTATTTATTTATGCATCCAAGAGCTGGGGTGCAGGCCAGAGATGCAGGAGGTGAGGGGATTCACCAGAGACAGAGTAGGGAGCAGAACAGTCAGATCTACTGAAATATACTGCTGAGGGGAGCAGCGGGCGAGAAAGGAGAGGTCTGCTTCGCCATGTGGGTAGCTCCCTGGTTGGGGACTGAACTTGTGCAGCAGAGGTTGGAGATAGCTTGATAGTGCTGAGACTTTAACCCCTGTGCCAGCAGGGAGGTCCCTACTTGAGCTACTTCTTTAGAGGCCTCATCTCCAGGTACCTCTACACTGGACATTAGGGCTTCCACGTGAATTTTGGGGAAACACAAGCATTCAGTTCATGGCAGAGACTATTACAGTTATTTAGGTAAAGATAATAAGGGTATGAATTGAGAAGTGGCCATGGGCAGGAGAAAAAGGATAGCAGAGATGCTAAGGAAATAAAATGATTGGTTCTTTATGTTTATGGGTTTTGGTGGAGAGTGTGTTGTGGGGGATGCATTGGGTGAATGCACTTTGTGGTGGTGTTTCTTTTATCAGTTTCTTTTAAGTATATGACTTAGAACTGTTTCCAGAGAATTAGAACTAAGAGGATCTCTTTTATGTATGCAGTTTTATTGTATATATAATATACTCTTCTGTTCTCTAGAGTATATCTACATATATTCTACACATATATATATTAGTAATTTTTTATGACTCATCCCCACCTTCATAGCTGATTCAAAGTATTTATAGAGATATTCTATATATATCTATATGTCCACACACAGAGACACATATATATGTATACACACATATATATATACATACACATATGTGTATACATATAAATGAGGGAGAGATGGGAGAAAGAGATATATGTAATTTATTATAGGAATTGGCTCACCCCATTGCAGAGGCCAAGATTTCCCACTGTCTGTTGACTGGAAGCTGGAGAACTAGGAAAGACAGTTTGTAATTCAGTCTGAGTCTTAAGGCCTGAGAACTAAAGCATTAATGCCTAAGGACAGGAGAAGATGGATATCCTAGGTTGGCATGGAGCAAATTCTCTTTTCCTTGGCCTTTTTGTTCTATTTTGGCCCTCAGTGAATTGGATGATGCACCCCACGTAACTGAGGGACATCTGCGTTAGCCATGTTGTCTACCATTCCAATGCTGATCTCTTCTAGAAAAACCATCATAGATACCATGAAATAATGTTTCACCAACTCTCTGGGCATTCCCAAGGCTGGTCAACTGTTCAGTTTAGATGGTAGAGCTGCTTTTAGGGATTAAATATTATGGGACAGTTTCTGAGTTTCAGAAAAAGCTGGTAAACCCCATTTAAGATTTGTTATATGTGAAGTATCTGTGAGACATGTAGGGGAAAATGTCCAGTGAGCAGTTGGATTTATGATTTTGGTTCAAGGAAGGCTGATCTGGGCTGGAGGTACAAGGATGGGGTCATCAGCTCTCAAAATCCCCATGGGTGGGGGCAGCTTGATTGACAGAGGTAAAATAAAAAAAGGGACTGAGGGTGAAATCTTGGGAAGAAACTGGACATGGAGACACCAGAAACCCTTACTAAACATCTTATTACTTCATTTTAAGTTTAGGAGGAAAAAATTAGAAATATTGTTGGTTTATTAATTTATATTTTTCCACATCAGACTCTCACCCTTATTTTTAGCAATTTTGTATGAGCTCATTCCCACCTTTATTGCTGACTCAAAGTGATATTTTTGCTAATAAATGAGAGAATTCTTTGGAAGGTACTGTAATGAGTCAAGGATTGTGCTTAGCTGTAAATTTAACCTCTGACACTCCAGCTGCGGAATGAAGTCATTTATTACAGGGAAAAATTGCTGGCTCTGAAGGAGAAGAAAAATGGTTGCCTCTTTGCCCTAGTTTAAATAGGATGATGGCTGTAGCACCATTCCCTGAAGACGGGGTCTGTTCTGCAGAGGCTTCTGGCAGCCATTTATGAGGCCAACTGTGATCCTACTCTTATAGGTGTCTCTGAGGGCTTTGGCAGGGCTGTTAAATAGAGGTCCTGCCTGCTCTCTGGTTCAAGAGAGCTGTCTCCGGCCTTTTTTTTTATGAGGGTTACAGTCACCAGTAAATAAAAAGCAAACTAAATAAATAATGAGAGCAGAAAATACTAGAAAACTGAAGGGAATCTCTGATGAGCTGATATAAACTGAAATGAAAAATGCGTATCTAAAGGGAGCAGACCCAGCTTACTGTCCTAAAGCCAGCGTTGACCTGTGCAAAGTGAAAAAATAGCCTGTTCCCAACCATGACAGAGAAAGCGTCATCAGTAATATCGCGAATCTATAGGGCAATAGAAGAAAACAGCATGAAGTGCAAAGCAGTTGGCAGGGTGAAAAGCCACGTTATTTACCCCATATGTTTTTTTTTTTAAAGATTTATTTATTTATGCATTCAAGAGCTGGGGCACAGGCCAGAGATGGGGGTGGGGTGAGAAGACTCACCAGAGACAGAGTGGGGAGCAGAACAGGCAGACTGACTGAAATACACTGCTGAGGGGAGCAGCGGGCGAGACAGGAGAGTACTGCTGTGTCATGTGTGTAGCTCCCTGGCAGGGGATCGAACTTGTGCTGCAGAGGCTGCGGACAGCTTCATAGGTTGCATCTTAACCCCTTGTGCCACCAGGGATGCCACCCCCCCACATCCCATATGCTTTTTAATTGTGTCTATTAGTGATAGGCTTCCTGGGCTGAGGAAGTCAACACTGTAACAAAAATGCCTCTCTGAGAAAAAGCCCGAGTAGGATGACCTTGGCTTTTTTCCTCTTTTTCTTTTTTTTTAGCCTGGAGGAAAAAGTCTAATAATACCTTTCTCCACAAAGCAAAAATTCATCAGTTCTATTCTCGTTTAAGCCTGTTACCAACCCAAATAAGTATTTGCAGAGAAAACAGAATACTTGGCAAAGTTACATGAAGTGGAGAGTATAAAAGTATCACAAAGTTGAAAGAAAGTACATAAGAGCATTTTCAGACACTGTACTGCCTTTGAGTTAAAGATTTTTATCGAAGTTAGATTCGATAAAATTGAAATCCAAACTTACGTCATTTTTTTTTAAAGATTTGTTTATGCATACAAGAGCTGGGGTACAGGCCAGAGATGTGGGGCGGGGGCGGGGTGAGAGGATTCGCCAGAGACAGAGTGGGGAACAGAACAGGCAGACTGACTGAAATACACTGCTGAGGGGAGCAGCAGGCAAGACAGGAGCGGTCTACTGCACCATGTGGTTTCTCCCTGGTTGGCCTGGGATCGAACTCTCACTGCAGAGGCTGCCGATTGCTTTACAGTGTGGTGCTTAACTCCTTGCGCCACCAAGGAGGCCCAAAATTACATCATTTAACATGGGACAGGATCAGGATTTTTCCCCCTGAAGTTAATGTTGTAACTGTTGCTTAATCGCATAGGCCTGAGGACTGCTTGTCATGGGGTAAACTCCCAAGAATGTGTATTGTAATCAGAAGTTGTCATGTATATTTTACATCACCATCTATTTAATGCGGAGGGTTTCAGATAAAGCTCTAATGGATGGAAACCCAAGGAAGGATGGTTAGATGGTGGGAACTGGGTGAACAAAAGCAGAATGTGCAAAGATCCTGGGGCACAGAAAGGAAACAAACCTTAACAGAAGGAAGGATTCGAATCAGGTTTTAAAAGATAAGCTGTTTTTATTCTAGCGTGAAATGGTTTCAAATGACTAAAAGTATTATTTGCATGTTTTGTTGAGGTTATATCTGAAATGACTGAAATGTACATCTTCATAAATAGTTGTAAAAAATTAGACATGCTGTTTTAGAATCTTCTAGAAAAATGGCATATGTCCTTGGTTCAGAGGGGAAGAAAAAAGGAGTTGCAATGCATTAAGAAGTGCAAGCAGAGGCCAATAGATTGTCTTGGGGAGACAGAGTATGGCATTTGTTGGGGTCTCTCTCATGCTAATTTGGACAAATGCAATGGTGACAGAGGAGAATCCAATAACAAGACTTATAGTACTATATTCCTAGAACATAAGGGCAATATTTCCCCCCAAAAGTATTTTTCAAGAAGGAGATTTCCTCACACAAAAGTCCTTATGATATAATCTCTCAATTTTTCACTTACTTCAAACAACAAATTATACTTGGGAAACCCACATTCACCTTAGTCTTTGGGGCTCTCAGTAGTTTTGAATGCTTATAGAACTAACTAAACTAGAAATAAAGAAAGCTAAAAATACCTCACATAGACTATTTAACAGAATTTGTTGCTAGGGATATGAGTTCATCATCATCGAGTTTTGCCATCTTTGTAGACAAGTCATTTACAAGTAAAGCGAGGGTCATGTCATGGCTAGCTCGACTACTGCACAGTAGGAAGGAAGAATAACTTAGCAAATGTTCTGTGAGTGACTATTTGTGGGTTAGGATAACATTTCCAGTCAGTGTTATGTACTCAAGAGGAGCTGTGTTTTAAGCAATAGAAATAGAAATAAAGATGATAGGCTGTGATAAAAGGAAATAAATGAATCATCGTTGCTATGGGGATGACAAAGACATATGTGAAGAGAAAATAAATTTGCTTCATGAACTGGGAGTGGCAAAAAAGTGAAGTATTCTGAAGTATTATTTCTAAATGTATTAATGTGGCCACTGCATGTAACCTTCATAAATGAGCCAACATATGATCTAAAAGTGTATATATTAAGTTCAAAAAAACCTTTTGAAATACTCTTTTCAAAATATGACTTATTTGATTTGGTTATATACACTGCACAGGACAGAATTTCTTCAAATTGCAGCCTGGGTAAAATAATCTTCAGTCCCATACATTGGACAATATACTAGATTCCTTGATCTACTGGAACCTTGTAATGGTTTCTCCTGTGGTCCATGTATATTGATATAAAGCCTGAAGCTCTATTGATCAGGAAATCTAGTTTCTTGTATGACATTTATAGCACAATTGTCTCTTGAGAGTTCAGGTAGTTTTTGTTTTCAATGTTCATCATGCCATCATGCTTTTTTTTTTTTTTTTTAAAGATCTATTTATTTACTTATGCATAGAAAAACTGGGTGTGGGGTGAGAGGATTCACCAGAGACAGAGTGGGGAGCAGAACAGGTTGATCTACTGACATATACTGCCGAGGGGAGCAGCCGGTGAGACAGGAAATGTCTGCTGCACCATAAGTGGGTCAGCTTTCTGGCTGGGGATCAAACTCAGGCATGATAGTGCTGAGACTTAACCCTTATGCCACCAGGGAGGCCCACATTGCCCATCATCCTTAAGGAAGATCATTTATTGCAGTTCTAGACCTTGCTAGCTGAGAAGAAAAGCTGGATCAAAATGAAATTTCACAGGAACCACACCTGAGAGGAGAAAGCCTACATTGTACACAAGTGAAGAATGATGTAAACTATATATAAAATTAAAAAAAGTCCTCAAAAAAGAGAAATTTATCATCTACCAGTTTGTTCCTCTTTCTTCACATTTTCTAGAAACAATAAACACTCAAGGAATCACTGTTGTAATTATTGTCAGTTTACAAGTTGATGCCATTTTGTCCATACAGTCCCCCAATGCAGATAGAATTATGTCATTTTAGATGGGGTTATAGGTTAAAAGGTGAAGTAACTCGGTCATGCAGTGAGTGAGAGGCAGGCAGGAGGGGCATATGCCAATCACCGTAAGGTCCACCTCCTGAATGAAAAATTGTGCTGCCTCCTAAGAGAATGCAGATAACCACTGGGACTAAAGGGAACACAGGGCAACTTGGGGTTCTGGAAGGACTTTCTACAGGAGATGATAATACAGAAAGATCTGGAAGGTGAGTAAAAACTGGAAATAGGGGGAGGCCTCTCTAGTGCCCTACGGGTTAAGTCTCAGTGCTGTCACTGCTATGGCCTGAGTTCCATCCCCGGCCAGGGAGCTAAACCACATGGTGCAGCAGACCTTTCCTGTCTCGCCTGCTGCTCCCCTCACAGCATATTTCAGTAAATCCATCTGTTCTGCTCCCCACTTTGTCTCTGGTGAATCTTCTCATCCCCCACACCTCTGGTCTACACCCCAGTTCTTCTAAGCAAAAATAAATAAATCTTAAAAAAAATTAGAATAGGAAAAATGTTGGAATTAATATTTTTGGACAGAAAACAATGAATGCAAGCATGTAGGATGGGAGACAGTATCGCTTCTCAGGGTGCAGTGTGAGTCACAGTGATGATGAAGATTGATGAGTCAGGTTGAGATAAAGAAAAAGTTGGAAGAGTAGGAGGGAGACCTATGTGGTGGACCTTATATATTAGACTGTGATATTGGGTTTTACACTAGAAAATGAAAATAATAAGCCCCAATAACAGCAGCCACAGAAAAACTACAAGGAACACCAGTCATCATTAGGATTGATGGATAAAATAGGATTCCAATTTTCCAGATCTCTTTTGGGAAAGGAAAAAGATGGGTTGTTATTCCTAGAAATATTTTTGCAGTATATTGACTACTTCTTGGTTATTAAGAAAATGAAATACATTTCAGGGCCTCCTTGGTGGTGCAGGGATTAAAGTCTCAGCGCTATGAAGCTATTGCCAGCCACTGTGGCATGAGTTCGATCCCCAGCCTGGGAGCTGACCCACAGGGTGCAGCAGACCTCTCCTGTCTTGCCCGCTACTCCCCTCAGCAGTGTATTTCAGTCAGTCTGCCTGTTCTGCTCCCCATGCTGTCTCTGGTAAATCCTCTCACCTCCTTTACCTCTAGCCTACACCCCAGTTCTTGCATGCATTAATAAATAAAAATAAATCTTCAAAAAAAAAAAAAAAGAAAATGGAAAACCTTTCAGAATAGGCAAGTCTCCTTAGTAAGGACCCGGGAAATTATCAGGCAAGGGAGGAAGTATTTGAAATTCAATAGCAGCCATTAAATATGTGTGGCCTCTATTTTAAGACTGGAATTTAGTGTCTTAGTGAATCTTCACCACCACCCTATGTAGTAGGTGCAGACTTAACCGTTTTATTAGGTAAAAAAAAACAAAATAAAACAAAACAAAACAACTTTACCAAAGGGTGAAGTGACTTGTACAGGAAAATCTAGTTGAAAATGTAGCATGATAAAGACTCACAGAGCTCACAGCCCTGAAGGCTGGTGAGACAGTGATAAATTGGGGAGGGATATCTCTTCCAGGGACAGATGCAAAAACAAAATGTATTGGACTGCACAAAATCCTTCATAGTAATTTGGGGATGGTTGTTGCCCCCCCCAACAGGATAAATTAATCTTTCATAAGACAATTAAGCCAGCCTGGTAGCATTAAACTTGAACTCCAGCTTGAAAATTCTAGGCAAACTTTTGTGTAGGCTACTCTGTGAACTTTCCAGATCAAAAACCTGTGGGAAATCAAAGGTTTCTTTTGGCAAAGATAAATGACTGAGCGTATTGAACACGTGAGAATCAGCCAGGTTATCCAGTGACTATAAATAGCACCACCATAGTAGTGACTTATGATAAGAAGGATTATTTTTTTGCTTGAACTCAATGACTGTTGAGCTCACTCTGGTGCCCACACTAAATCAGCAACCCTATCCAGCAGATAAAGGGGCCACCATACTGGGTCTGGTGGAGCTTCTACCTAGGTAGGTTTCTCCTCACATTTCATTGGCCAGAACAAGTCAGGTGATTAAATCTGGTTGGAGGGGAGGAGGGAAGTGCATGCCTACCTGGTTCTCAGAAGAGAACAACCAAAAATGTGGTGAGTAGCACTAAGGATTGCCTCAATGAGATCTTGAAAACACCCTAAGAAAGGGGACAGTCAGGAGCTAGGGACGGCATCAAGGGTTTATAATTATGTGGCATTGGATGGTTTATACATAATGGTGGCTCTTAGAAGAATAAGATTTAATAGATCATTTCATAACATTTCATAGTGGTCTGTTGATGTGTGAGAAGGTTGCTGAAAAAAACCCTGGGATCTCTCCCTGAAAATATTATTGACTAGGTCACATTGAGGCATGGGAGGGATGGACTGTCATCTCGTCATGCTCTTTAGAGGCTCAGTCACAGCCTCTATGTTATGTTTGACTTGATTTTTGAAAAAATCACACAGCTGTGAACCTACAGCCCTAACACATATAGTGTAAACCACTGTTACCTCAATAAACAGAATTAAAGTATTTTTTAATTAAAAAAGAAAAAAATAGATAATTCAAACATTTTTCTTTACAAAGTTACGTCTTTTCCAGAGAAAATAAGATCATGGGCGATCATTCTCTAAATGGATTGGATTCATCGCTTTAGAAAGCACATATATGATTTTGATTTTTTTCTTTATTATAATTAGTCTTTTTTTTTAATAATTAGTTTTTTTCCTGGTCCCTTATTTAGGTTTTCTAAATTCCTGCTGTTAGTGAGACCATCCGATATTTTCTTTTTTTTTTTCATTTTTTTTTTTTTTTTTTTTAAGATTTATTTATTTATACAAGCACTGGGTACAGTCAGATGCGGGGAAGGGTGAGAGAATTCACCAGAGCCAGAGTGGGAAACAGAACAGGCAGACTGACTATACACTGTTGAGGGGAGCAGCGGGCAGCAGGAGAGGTCTGAGGGCCATGTGGGACCCTTGCCTGGCGGTCGGGGATTGAACCTGCACTGCAGAGGCTTGCAGGCAGCTTCGCAGCCCAGCGCTCAACCGCTGCGCCACTGGGGAGGCCCAATCCAATATTTTCTATCAACAAGCAACTATAAACCAGAGACACACTAAGGGAGGAGAGGAGGAATTAGGGCCAAAATAAAGGGGGTGGGTATTGTATGGGGACTATAACCAAGATGAAAATGCATACATTGTGCAAAAATGAAAACTGATGGAAGGATTATATAAAATTAAATTAAATTGAAAAAAATAAAGTGAAATATACAAGGGAAAAAAAAAAGCAAGCACATATATGAAAGGTTTCTTAGTTCTTTTGTTATAGGACAGGGAGAGGGGCAGCCCAAACCCCGCAAACCTGCCTATTCTAAATGGGTTCTGCCATCCGCCGCATCAACACAAAACATATGACACTTTAATGGGAAGGAACTTTAATACAATTAGGAAACAATACAGGAAAGGTAAAAAATATAGTTTCTAAATCAAGCACCCAAAGTTACCCATCCCCTCGTGGGTAAAACTCCATCCATATGGGGTCGGCCCAGAGCAAGGCCCCAAAGCCTGCCACAAGTCTAAAACATCTTCCAGTGGGGACCCACAGAAAAGGGTCACAAACAACCAGACAAGCCCGGAAGGAAAAGAGCAAAATCAACATCAAGATAAAAGCTGCCATGGTCACCTCCCCATGGGTCTCACCCACATCTGTGTCACCCAGTCCACGACCAAAAGACAAGCGCAGTTTCTTCACATGTCTCTAGGCTCCATGCGCCTCTTCCAGGTCTCCTGGCTCCATCCTGCTTCCTTCCTCAGTCTCTTCTTCAGCTTCTCCTCTTCCTGCTCAGCTCCACCCTCCCCTGGGTGGGGCAGGGAACCTGGAACTTCCCCCTTTCCTGGGGACCACCCTGTTACACTTTGAGAAGCTCAACTCCAAAAGCTGTCCCTAGGGCTGGGCTACAAGGAGAAATGCTGTTGTCTATTTGGGATGTGATTCTAGAAAGCACTAGTAGGGGAGTGAGCTAGACAAGGAAGGAAGCCAATATACATTTCCTTAAGGAGCTGGTTACTGCTCTGGGTAGCAGAAATTCAAAGTTCCAGACCTCTGGGGGACAGTGAAGAGTAGAACTTAGTGTAGCCCTATGTCCAGGTGAGGATGCTGGGGTGTTTATATATTACTGC
The DNA here is from genome assembly GCF_014898055.3 of Talpa occidentalis. Classification (NCBI taxonomy): domain Eukaryota; kingdom Metazoa; phylum Chordata; class Mammalia; order Eulipotyphla; family Talpidae; genus Talpa; species Talpa occidentalis. The sequence continues at coordinate 11,108,200 of NW_023602073.1, forward strand.
CATCCTTGATTCCTCAAGGGCTAGTCTAAGGGGACTTAACTGCCTGACACATCTAGTCTGCCCCCTGAACTCCCAAAGTGAGGTCTCCCTTGAATAGAGAAACAGAGAGGTGAAAGACAGGCAGTAAAATGCAGTAGGAGGGACTGCCCTGGTGGCACAAGGGGTTAAGACACAACACTAAGAAGCTACTGGCAGCCACTGCAGCAGGAGTTCTACCCCCAGGGCCAGGGAGGTGACCCACATGGCTATCCCTGGGGGCATATTTAATATATACATATCATGAACCAGGCTGGGCTCTTTTCCATTCCAAAGAAAAGCTCAGAGTCTTCCATGCAAGCAGTAGGCTGCTTTCAGGATACCAGGTGAGCTGCAAAGGAAAACGCCCTCAGGGGCCTCCCTGGTGGTGCAAGGAGTTAAGTCTCAGCACTATGAAGCTATCACCAGCCACTTGCAGCATGAGTTCGATCCCCAGCCAGGGGGCTACCCACATGGTGCAGCAGACCTCTCCTGCCTCGCCCGCTGCTCCCCTCAGCAGTGTATTTCAGTAGATCTGCCTGTTCTGCTCCCCGCTCTGTCTCTGGTGAATCCTCTCACTTCCCCCTTCCCACCTCTGGCCTGTACCCCAGTTCTTGTATGCACAAATAAATCTTTAAAAAAAAATAAAAGATAGCAGTGGGTAGGTCATCTATCTGGCCCCACAGTGGAGATGGGGGAGCTCGACCCATTCAGAACCAAGATTCTTAGAGGCAATTACTGTGCTCGCCAAGGAGACCCCCCTCTGGCAGAGGTGCTTCATGAAGCTGGGAGGAAGCTTCTAAAGCCAAATTGACTTCTCACCTAGCAAATGACCAAACTGACCTCTCCCCTTACCTTCTTGAGAACATTTCCCAAGTACTGGCAATGTCTTAGTCGATTCAACTAGTCCACGGTAACAGTAAGTGGGGGGACTGGTTGTTATTTAGAACTCACCGACCCTTTTAGTTCATGTCCCTGGAACTCAAGTATTTCCGAGGGGCAGCAGAACTGAATTGTCTTGAAAGACTGACTTTCCCCCTATTTTCCAAGCGGATCCCCGAGGAGAGCGGAAAAAGGAAGGCTTTATCTGGGGAACGGTAGACTTTTCCTAAAAAAAGAGAATTCTGGAAGTCATCATAATTAAACAAAGAGGAAAATGTGCCAGACAGGAGTGGGTGGGGGCTGTTTTCCCTTTGTGGTTGCTGGTGGTGCGTTTAGGATTCCTAACCTTAGCTGAGACTTGGGAGCTGCCCGTACTCCAGGGGCCTCCCGGAGACCCAGGGCTTCGTGGAGAGGCCGCGCAGGGTCGGGGCTCCTAGCAGGTGAGGAGGCACCCGCGCGGCGAGGCCGGCCCCGGGCGGGCCCGGAGTTCCCACTCTGCAGCTTCGCGGCTGCTCGCTGGCACCGGAGGGCGGGACGGGGCGCGCAGGAACTCGGCCCGACGGGCGCGGCTCAGCCCTCGCGCTGGCTCCTGCGCCATCGGCTTAACCCGCAGCCCCGGCCGCCGCCCTGCGCCTTCCCACGCCCGCACCTCTCCGCCGAGCCCCCGCGAGCCAGCCCTGCACGCGCCCACACTAAAGCAATTCGCTGCGTCCCTGAAGGCGCGGGCCAGCGCGTGCCCCTGGGGTCCCTGCGCGCAGCGGGCTGAGCCCGGAGGCGCACGGCGTGGGGATCCGGTCCCGGAGGGGCAGGGAAGGGGGAATCTCTGGTCCTGGGGTGCGACTGTCCCCAGGTTTCTCCTGCTTCCCGAGCCGCACGCGCTCACTTTGGGGGAAGTTGGGTAGAAAGTTTGCGAGAGCGGCATGGGCTCGCTCGGGGCGGGGTGCGGGCGCCCGGAGGCGCGGGCAGAGGCGCTCCTCGCGGCGTCTTTGTTCTGCTCGGAGGAGAGACCTGGCTAGGAGTTGCCGGGCTAGTCGGGGGACCGCCGGCCGCGACATTCCGGACGCAGCAGGGGCTCCCTGCTCCCTCCGTAGCTCCCACCCCGCCCCCATCTCCAACCCCAACGCAGAACACAGCTTCCAAGTTCCCAAGCCCCCCGTCTGCTCCATCCCTCTACCCTCAAACTTCACCAGTCTGCAAAGCGCCCAAGTCTGGGATGGAGAAATAAAGAGCGTGGAGGGGAAGGTGCGCTGGGCTGGACACTAACCCTTGGGGGACGGGGGTGTGGGTTCGCAGGGGAGTGATTTTTTTACCCACCTTGGCCCTAGGAGCTATTTCCTCCTGAGGGTCCCCACTCTACCCCCATCCTTCTTCGTCAGCTTTCTTCCTCTTCAGATTGAGCGAGCTCTGAAGGAGAAAGAGCGTTGCTCTGAGTCACTCAGGGCGCCAAGGCTTTGATCTGCAGTTGGGGTACAGGGATGGGAGGCGAGAGGAGGGAGCTCCCAATTCTGGTCGGGGCACCACTGGGTTAGGACCTGGGAAGGGGCCGGAGATGTTGCTCGTCCCGGACACCTGATTGTCCCGGGGCACGGGCGTGGGGGAGGGGACGGACAGAGGGACCCCTTGGCTGCTCTGCCTGAGCCTGGGGGTCAAAGATGGGGAGACGGCTGGGGTCCCCCAGTCGGATCCGTGGGGCTCTGACAATGCAGTGCTGTCGGGAAGGCACCGGGTGAGGAGGGCTTGGATCCAGAGGCAGAGGGAGCCTGGCCATCCAAAGAGCCTTGCCGTCGAGGCTGGAGATCAGGGCAAGTTTGGGTCTGGAAGTGGCACTGGGGGAGCCGCCCTGGGGCCGAGTTGCGCAGCGCCTGCAGCAACAGGTAGCAGCGAGGGTGGAGGCCCGGGCTGGACCGGCAGCCAGGCTTTGTCCTGCAGATTAGGGGGCTCTCCCTAGGGCCAGGGTGGATGGGGGAGGGCAGGGAAGAAGAATTCTCCAACACTTGGAGCCCCTCGGAGTTGTTTTGGTGCGCTGGGTGGAGGGGTGTTGACTCCGAGTGGAGAAACGAGGATGAAGAGCTTGCACAGCGCCCCACCTCTGATTGTGTAAGTGCCTTTATTTTCTGGGGTTGACCGCCCCCCCAACCTCCCCGCCTGCGCACATTGTCTCTTGGGGTGAGGACAAACTGATAGAAACACAGAAACACGTTGCCAAAGTGGATTGTTCACAGTCATTGGCAGGGAAAGTGCAAACAAAGAGGTGCATCTCCCGGAAACAATGATTTTGGAGATTTCGCTCTTAGACTAGTGCGCGCCGGGGACGGGCGCAGGCAGGGGGTGCTGACTGGGGAGGCCACCCGGACGGGCATCTCCTGGGGAAAGTTTGGGGAGACGCAGTGGGAGGAGAGGGTCGGGGCAGAGCTGCGCGCAACTGGGGACTGAGCAGCCCCAGCTTTTCGCGGAGGTTCCCAAGCCGGGCGGGAGATGCGGGGAGCGGGAGGGGGGGCGAGTAGGGGAGGGGAGGGAGAGAGGAAGAAGGGGTGAGAGGCAGAAACCTGCCGCCGCTCGCCGCCTCTTTGTCTGCTCCGGGACTTGGAACAAAAGGGGGAACTCTGATGAACTCTCCTCTCTCCCCCGGGCGCCCGGGTATCTCCCTCGCGCAACTTGGCCGCGGCCACTTTCCCCGCTGTCAGGCGTCACCAAAGTGTCCCAGCGCCTCGCAGATGGCCCCGAGGAAAATGTCTCTTAAAAGTGCGCCCAAGTGGGACAGAAGGTGAGTAGTGGGGTTGTTGTTTTGTTTACCTCGCCCCCCTTCCCTCTCTGCGCTCCCCGCCCTGCCCAAGACAGAGGACTAGTCCGGAGGCGAAGTTTTGGCTGGCAAGTTGCACCTCCTTTTCCCATTCTCTTCTCTTTTGTTCTTTAGCAAACTTGGACAGATTGTTTAATGCGTTGATTTTTAATAGGTCCATGCCAGGCAGCTAGGAGGCGGGGGGGGGGCACTGGGGAGAAAAAGAGGGGGCGCATCGGGGTGCATTGCCTTACTTTCTCCCAGCTGCGCGCAGACCCGAGGAAAGTGTGCTGAAATGGATGGGGACCCGTCCAGCCTCACCCCACCCCAGCCCTGAGTTGGGTCAAGCAAACGCAGGAGATACCGAGGTGGTCGCTTCCTCACGGTTTTGCAGCGTAACTGTCTGTGGAATGTTGTGCACACCCACCGCGCAACACCCCCAGGCTGCAACAATAGAATGCTGCAGGGGTTGGGGTGATAGGGGCTTGGACTCTTGCATTTGCAGTCCAGGGGGCTGGAGCAAGCAGGTAAGAGTTCGGAAAGTTTTCTTTGGGGCTGTGGGCGGGTGGAGGAGGAAGCCACAGGTTCCCGGCTGTCAGAGATGCTGGGATGGAAGGAAGGGCCTGGACCACTAGTTAGAGCCGGCCGTCCCGTGCGCCCCTCGCAGATCCACGACCCACCCAGAATAACCGATGCTTCCCCTGCGATCCATCCATCGGGACCCCTCAAACTGCCCCACCCCGCCCCCCACCATTGCAGTGTTGGAGTAGAAAGGGGAACGCGAGGCCCAGAACCTCCCCAGACCCAGCCTTCCGCCCCGCCTTTTGTGTTTTAACCTTTTGTTTCTATCTGCCACGCCCGCCCAAAAGCGGGATGGCTGGAGCAGCTTCTAAGGGCAGAGAGGCAGCGCGGATCCTGCGGTGTTTTTGCGCAAATGGAGACTCCCTAACTTAGTTTCCAAGTGGCTTCACTTTGCAGGGTTTGGAGGTTCGTTCCCGCTCAGAGGAGTGGGGTCCTTCGCAACTAGTAAAGCCTCCACTTTGTAGGAAATGCCTTCTAGTGCTTTTCCAATTCGCCCACAAAAGTTGGTGAGCTCTCCTGTCACTTGTTTGAGAGAAGGGCATCTTCGGGACAGAAGTGGGGCTCAAGGGAGCCTGCTTTGGCAGTTGAAGGTGTTTAAATATGAGGAATGCGTGGAATAGGCTTGTTGAATTCAACAATGCAAATTTAGGTCATTATCTTCAGGTATGCGTAATGGGATCACTCCAAATACCAAGGTCATTTATCACCCTTCTCCACTTGGCTCTCCAATCCCCACCCCAGACCTGGAGAACTTTCCTCACACCCTGGGACTTAAAAACCCACCTTCTTTGCAGTTTGACAAGACAAATGAAATTTTCTACTCCGTGTGCCGCTAGTCACTGGAGGGAACATGGAAATAGAGTCTATTAAAACTTCTTGAAGTTACCACTTTGTGTGGTAGAATCCACTCCTTAAAACGCACAGTTAGAAGTGGTTTTCGGGACCAGGACTATGTCCTTTTGGATTTTTGTGTCAAAGGCTGAAAAATGCGACCTTTGCTTTCTTTTAGAAACTGAGTGTGCAGAATGACTTAGAAGCTAACCTTAGTTAATTTCAATTGTATAGGAGGAATTGTCATTCTCAGCGTCCAGAAGGCATCACACCACTGCTGGCGACCCTCCTTGCGCTGACCTTCTTCACACTACATTGTTCTTACTGGATCTTTCTATCAGTGAACACTATGGAACTATCAGTACAAGGTGAAATCATCCCTGGATGAAAAGTCAACAAACTTCTTCTTCACTTGGAGTTACTTGAAAATTAAAATGTTGGGACTTTTGAGGATGCCTTGCCTGTGTGGATTACTAGCATTTGATTACTGGGAATTCTCCGCCTTACACAAGGTATGTTTCTTTACTTTATAAACATTTCATTTTAGGGCTGGCGCTTATGGTGTTAGGGGCTTGTCTAGTTCCTTTGAGCTGTTGGCTGATCAAAGTCGCTGATTAATTTGGCTTTTTGTGGTTTTGAACTGATTTTTGCATTGTTTTTTAATTTGGAATGATGACTTAGGAACTTCTGATGAAAGTTTATTAATTTTGCGATGTGTTCTTCAGTATTTGCACCCTTAGTAATTGTGGATTATAGTCACTAAGGAAAGTTATGTGGCAGGGATGACCCCATTAGGCACATGTCCTGTTTTATTTATTTATGATAATTTATTTATTTTATTTATTTATGATAATTTATCTCAGTAAATTTTTCTCTATTAGCAGAACCTGTTCGGTTTACATTTTTTCCCCCACTTTGGATACTACATTTTAGTAAAGGGAACCCAAAAATGGTCCAGAGATAAATGAATTTTTAATTACTGGTGGTCAATACAAAGTAAAAATTCCATCAAAATGAAAACTTTCACTATCTAATAACAATAGAGGTTGTGAATTTGTTTAATCTTTATGGTATATATCAAGTTTTTATGGTGGTCATTAAGAGTCATATATTCCTTCTAAGTTTTACAATCCATTTGTCATCTTTGAGGAAGCAGTTAAAAGTTCATATAAATACTGTTGGTAACATCAAAAGTATCTTGATATCATTTACTTTACCTGTTTAGCTATTGCTTGCCATGGAAAGTAAGATTTTTCTTTGTTAAGACAGGTTGCTTTGAAATGATTAAATTTGTAGAATTTGATATTCAAAATGATTAAAGTTCAAGGCGATTTTAAATCCTGCACATGGAGAAAATCATTGATATGTTATTCAAATTGAGAAATGTTAAGATCTGGTCAAAGAAATTAATAGGCAATTGGAAATATTTTTATCCTATTATAAGACAAAAGTATGGTAATTTGCTTCCTTCTAATTGTATAAACTTGGGCAAGCTACCTAATCTTTCCGGGCTTTGGCTTATCATCTATAAAATGAAGTTGAGGCTAAGGAAACTTTAAGAACTAGTTTAACTTTAAGATCCTGTGATTTGTTGATTATTTTTATAACTAAGATGTATCCTCTTTTGTGAAGTTTATTTTTAAATTGATGAACAATGGAGATACTGACATAGAAAACTTCTTATGTACTAATAATAATTATTCGGTCTGAATGCTTAGCTGAGGGAGTATTAGTAGTTCAGGAAATATACTTTAAATTTTACTTTCAGCAAAATGAACTATATGGGGTCAGAGACCCTTCAATACTTTCAACAAAAGTTTATCTGCCAGTAAAGTATTATTGTCCAACAAGTGTTTTACCGACAAATATCTGGAGTGAATATGTTTGGAACTGTATAGGCCAACCAGAGTTGAGTTCAGAGTTTGAGAAAGAATCTTGGAATGAAATCATCCTGAGTTCAAATCCTGGTCCAGGTAACTCCTCACTGGGGCACCTTGGCCAGGACTTGAATTTCTTGGGTCTCAGTTTCCTCATTTGTAAGTGGTGATCATGATCCTTATGCCATAGTATCGTTTTGGGGAATATATTTTCATAAAGCATATATATGCGACAACACTTAAGCATTTATAAACATAAAATAAAATGTCACGTTGAATTGGTGGCATTTTGATTCTTCTAGCATTCTTTGTTGACTGCCTTGCAAAGTTTCAAGCCTCATGAACCAAAAATATTCACTGAAATATTCAAAGTCAGTTTGAATGCAACTTATCACATTTTTTTAAGATTTATTTATTTATGCATGCAAGAGCTGGGGTACAGGCTAGAGATGTGGGAGTGAGAGGATTCACCAGAGACAGAGTGGGGAACAGAACAGGCAGACTGACTGAAATACACTGCTGAGGGGAGCAGCAGGCGAGACAGGAGAGGTCTGCTTTGCCATGTGGGTTTCTCTCTGGCCGGCCCGGGGATCGAACTTGTGCTGCAGAGGCTGCGGATTGCTTCACAGTGCGGTGCTTAACCCCTTGCACCATCAGGGAGGCCCAACTTATCACATATTTTAACATTTTTCAAAAAAACTACCCTCTGTTCCTTTATCCAGTTATTGTGGAAAGTTAGCTTCAATAAACATTTATTTTGTACCTTTTATTATATGTCTATGTACAGGTGAGAATTGGTTGAAGGTCACGGATTCATCTTCTAATGGGGAGCCTTTCTACTTCCTTACAGAATTTGCTGTAAATTGAGATAATAGCAAGTTTCGACAAGGAAGTCACTCAAATTCTCTATTTTTAATGTTATCAATGATGGTACACTTAAAATGTGGTTTCAAAAATTTTGTTCAGCTAAAGTATAAAGCGATGATTCAGTGGTTTCTTCATGAGGAAATAAAATACTATAGCTGATAAAATACTTTTCTGATATTAATTTTTATAGAATGATCTTTATTTAAGTAAAGAACTAGAGTTAGCATAAATGACACTTAGAAGAATGGCATTTCATGCAGAATGAAGTTTAATGTTGGATTTCATTTTCGAAATATGTAATTTAGCAAAATGCACTATCTTTGAGTGATTATTTGGTTTGAGGAGGATTATATTCATTTTACTCTTAGAAAGATGGGGATGTGAAGGTATTACTTCTTCTCATTTGTAATTTACTAGCAGATAGTTGTATAGAAGCGATGTTAAGCAGAAAAAATGGAATTTTTCTATATTAATTTGGAAAAGTTCTTTATTCTCCTTAGCTATATCAAAAATTTTCTGTTTATAGACATCTATTTTAATCAGATTATATACCATACATGTCATTGTATAATCAGTACGAATGCAATAATTTGTAATTGTAGTTTAAAATGATCAAGTTCTTTAAATATTTCTATCTGCTGTTAATTCTAAAATTGCTACCATATAGTGTTAATATTGAGTTTTAGTTTTGCTTTTAAAAAACTTATTTGTTTTGGCTTGGCTTGAATTACTAAAACCAGAACACTACCAAGATATTCTTGATAAACAAACATGATGAGAAAATCTCAAGACTCAGTTGTGGCTTCTACATATGAATACAATACTTACAAAGCACCTCTTTAGTAAATGAAATACACTTATTTAACTTTGGACTTTATTGTAAGTCTATGAAGTGACTACTTGAATATCCTTTTTTATATCTTGAGTATGTTTTCTACTTATTTGCTTATTATGAGGTTTTTTTTTTAATGTACTTGTTTTTGTTCTCAAGTTTTACTCCGATTTCTTCTTTATGGCCTTACATGTACTGATTTTTTACAATGCCAGCCATCCTTAAAAATTTTGCTGATATTTCTGCCCTTACTTTTGAAGATCCAGGTGTTATAGAAGTATACGTAGCATGAATCTATGAAATCTGTTTTGCTCATTCATCCTTTCCTTGTTCATTCATTTTAGTAATACTTACTTAGTGTCTTCTACATACCAGACATTATTCTAATTACTGAGGACATGGAAGTGAGCAAAATAAAAACCTCAGAACTCTTGGAGTTATACTAGTGACAGCAAAATGTTTACTACTGAGAATATTATTCCAGGAGAGGAAGGTAAGGGGCAGGAGGGAAAGGGGTTGTGGTTTTCAATCATCTGATAAAGGATGCCTTTGTAGGAAGGAAGTGAAGGAATAAACTATGTTATATCAGGTAGAGGAGTGTTTGGGTAGTGCCAAAGTTAAGTGCCTAGAACATCCAGGGAAGGAGGGCATAGTGGCTGGAGTGAAGTGAACAGCAGATGAGGTCAGAGAGGAAATAGGAATATGATGAGTAGATCACATGGAGACATTGTTGGGACTTTTATACAATGGAGAAGGGTTGGAGGGTTTTAAACAATGATTGACCTGAGATCGCTAATGTTGTAATGGGGTGACTGGCTGCTAAGTTGAGATTCAGCGTAATCAAGTGCAGAAATACGGAGACAATTAGGACTCTATATCAGGTAGCCAAATGAGAGGTGATGGCAACTTGGACAAAGATAAAAATGGTGTGGAGGTAATGTGAAGGAGTTGAATTGTGAATATATTTTGGAATTAAGATTAGAAGATTTTCTGATAGATTGGATAGTGGGTATGAGAGAAAGAGAGTCAAGTAGGGTTCTGAGGTTTTGGATCCCAGAACCTTAACGGATAGAGTGCACATTCATTGAAATGAGATGTGGACTGGGATAGTGGAGCCCAGAAATTCATTTTGCATTCATTAAGATTAAGATACTTTTTAAGGACCTAGGTAGTCTGATACACATATCAAGTTTTTAGGAAAGTAATTTAGAAGTAGATATTTGTGAGTTGGAAGAAATGAAATACTATGTAAAGCCAGTAGAGTGGGGCCTCCCTGGTGGCGCTGCAGTTGAGCGCTGGGCAGTGAAGCTGCCCACAGCCTCTGCAGCACCAGGGGAGGGTCCCACATGGCGCACAGACCTCTCCTGCCGTGCCCGCTGCTCCCCTCAGCAGTGTACTTCGTCAATCTGCCTGTTCTGTTCCCCGCTCTGGCTCTGGTGAATTCTCTCACCCTCCTGCAGTTCTGACTGTACCCAGTGCTTGTATAAATAAATAAATAAATCTTAAAAAAAAATAAAGCCAGCAGAGTGGGTGAGCTCAACAAGGCAATGAATACAGGAAGAAAAGAGGTCTAGCTACTGAGCCTTGGGGTGTTCCAAATTTAGAAATAGAGAAGGTGGGAAAGAGGAAGTGAAGAATAATGACAAGGGACCACTACTGAGCTGGAAGCCCAGTGAAGAAGGTGTTTCCAGGAGAAGACATCATCTGTCAAGTGCTGCTGGTAGATTAAGTAAGATGACAATTAAAAATAGACTTTTGGGTTTAGGCATTTGGGAGGCTGATGATCCTTGGTAATTTTGACCAGAACAGCTTTGGCAAGTGGTGAGAGATCAAGTTTTTCCCCTAATTTGTGTGGTCTAGTACATGCCTTAAAAACAAAACAAAACAAAACAAAACTAGGGCCTCTCTGGTGGTACAAGGGATTAAGATGCAACCTTTGAGGCTATCTGCAGCCTTTGCAGCATGAGTTCGATCCCCAGCCAGGGAGCTACCCACATGGTGCAGCAGACCTCTCCTGCCTCACCTGCTGCTCCCCTCAGCAGTGTATTTCAGTCAGTCTGCCTTTTCTGCTCCCCACTCTGTCTCTGGTGAATCCTCTCACCCCCCCCCACCTCTGGCCTGTACCCCAGTTCTTGTATGCATAAATAAATCAATCTTTAAAAAAAGCCTAATCTATTCCAACTGAAAGTTGTCAATAGTGTTTAGCTGCTAAAATACTTTCACATATGTTATCATAGTTAAGTATTATAGTAGCCTAAGAGAAATGGGGAAATAATATCTATGTTTGCTTTACAGAAAAATAAATTGAGACTCAGAAGTAAAATGATTTGTTCCAATACCCAAATATAGATAGAGTTGTTTTTTTAATCTTTAAAACCTTTGCCATTCACATTATGGGAGACAGTGATGATTAAACAAATTCCAGTATCGTAATAGAGGTATCATAGTAGAAAATATCCATAGTATTGTAATAGAAAATAATTGTAGGTACAAAATACAGCAGTTATTCAGGAGAGGGAGTGATTATCTAGTGGGATTGGGGAAGATTTTCTTGATTGTTGGGATTAAAAATTATAATGCATTTTAACATAGAGTCAAATAAAAGAACATTCCAGGTTTGGGAAATTTGACATGCAAAAACATGAAGAGTGAAATAGGGGATGATAACTGGAATGTATTTGGGCTCCATGAGTCATTGGATTCCTGCTTAAGATGAACACTAATGGGTCAGAGATGGTCTGGAGTGATAGGAAGTGCCAGTCTCAGCTTAGACCAAAATTTTTTAACTAATTAATTAATTATTTTTATTTACAAAATAGGGTTTTAACAGAACTACTAAATCCATCTCAGATGTCTGTCATGTTACATGAGAAAATTACAAATGCCAGGACATACATACATTTCATGAATGCATTATCTTCACAAATTTAGTCTGCTCTAACCAAGAACCAGCACCAGATTACCAGTGGATTTGGGTCTGGTGAGAGCCTAGCTCCTGGTCATAGGTAGCTGTTTTCTTGCTGTGTCCCTGTCTGGTCAAAGGGACAGAGGAGCTTACTAGGATCTCTTTTGTAATGGCACTAATCCCATTCATGAGGACTCCATGCTTAGGACTTAGTCACCTTCCAAAGGATCCACCTCCACTACCAACATACTGGGAATTAGGTTACAGCTTACAGATTTTACTTTCAAAATTCTGCCTTTCTGGGGCCTCCCTGGTGGTGTAGGGGGTTAAGATGCAACCTATGAAGCTGTCCGCAGCACTGCAGCACTAATTCAAGCCCCAGCCAGGGAGATACCCTCTTGGTGCAGCAGACCTCTACTGACTTGCCCGCTGCTCCCCTCAGCAGTGCACTTCAGTCAACCTGTCTGTTCTGTTCCCCACTCTGTCTCTGGTGAATCCTCTCACCCCCTGCACCTCTGGCCTGCACCCCAGTTCTTATATGCCTAAATAAATGAATAAATAAATAAACAAATAAATCTTAGAAAAAAATCCTGCCGTTCCTCCAAAATGAAATATATGTTACATATCACTGAATAGACTCTGGAGATTCTATTTCTAGTCTGTATCTTTCAGGATGACTTTTGGCTTCAAATAAGAAAATACATAATCAAAAGAACATAAAGACTAAGAATTTTTATTTTACTTTCCTTTTTTGGCTTTGCATCAAAGAAATTCAAAGCACTAAATTCCAGAATTGGCTCAATTAATAGCTCAATAATATGCTCCTGGTTAGCTAACTTTTTCTTTCTGGTTCTAAAATAGCTGTGCAGCTTCAAGCTGCTTGTCTCTATTTGAGAACTTAGGGTAGGAAGGGTTGAATCCTGTCTTTTGTATTTATAGTGTTCCATTCCCTAATATTTCTTTGTGGTCAGTGTACAAAATTGTGCAACTATCACCATTTTCAGAATTTACTTTATGCATAGAAGAACTGGGGAATAGGCCAGAGGTGAGGGAAGTGAGAGGATTCACCAGAGACAGTGGGGAGCAGAACAGGTTGGATCTACCGAAATACACTGCTAAGGGGAACAGCAGGTGAGACAGGAAAGGTCTGCTGCACCATGTGGGTCAACTCCCTGGCTGGGGATCGAACTCAGGCTGTAGAGGTGATAGTACTGAGACTTAACCCATAGACCACCAGGGAGGCCCCTATTTTCAGAACTTTCCCTCACTCTCTAACCGCCACCCCCCACCCAATATCCTTGGCACTCATTTGCAGTCGATTTCTCTTCTCACTCAGTGGTCTTAGCTTACCACTAAGCTACTTTCAGTCTCTACAGATTTGCCTGTTTAATATTAAATAGATTAAGGGAATTATACAATTAGAAGTCTTTTTGTCTGGCTTCCTTCTCTTACTATAAAGTTTTCAGGTTCACTCAAACTGCAGTATATATCAATAGTGTATTACTTTTTGTTGTTAAGTAGTGTTCCATTGTATGGATATACTGTATTATGTTTTCCTGTTCTCCAGACGGCAGATATATTGGTTGTTTCCTATATTAGCTATCATGAATATTACTGCTGTGAACATTTATGCATAAATCATTGCATGAATATATCTAGGGTAGATGTCTGGAAGTTGAATTGCTGTAGCATAGAAAATTCACTTTAAACCTTTAGAGAACCATCCAGACTGTTTTCCAAAGTGATGATACCCTTTTATCGGTTTAAAGGTTCTGCTAGCAATGTGTGAGGAGTCCAGTTTCTCCACACTGTGGCCTTTTAAATCTATTTAAGGGTGAAGAAAACTTTCAAAGAAATCCATGAGATGACTTCCTCTTGTAACTGCAGAAGTCCATGAGAAAAACTAGCCACTGGTAAAGGGAATGCAATCACTCAGAGGCACAGTCTGCTCAATCAGACCAGGAAAGGGACACTTTTTATTTTTTAAAGATTTATTTATTTATACATACAAGCACTGGGGTATAGGCCAGAGGTGTGGGGGTGACAGGAGTCACCAGAGACAGAGTGGGGAACAGAATAGATGGATTGAATGAAATACACTGCTGAGGGGAGCAGTGGGCCGGTCAGGAGAGGTCTGCTGCACCATGTGGGTAGCTCCCTGGCCGGGGATTGAACTCCTGCTGCAGTGGCTGCGAATAGCTGTATGGGTTGTGTCTTAACCCCTTGCACCCCCAGGGAGGCCCAGGATATATTTTTGATATAAACTTCCAAAGTAGAGCCAAGTACTGTGTTTATATAGCAATTGTGATTTTATTTATTTTTAATTTTTTTTACCTTTTAAAAGGCCAGATTTATTAGGAAAAGGAGAAAAAAAAGAGAGGCATCTGCATAGTCACAGGTGGCCAGGAGAACTACCAATTATGATTTTATTTTTATTTAATTTATTTTTTAAAGATTTATTCATTTATACATACAAGAACTGGGGTACAGGCCAGAGGAGTGGGCGTGAGAGGATTCACCAGAGACAGAGTGGGGAACAGAACAGACGGTTGACTGAAGTGCACTGCTGAGGGGAGCAGCAGGAGCAGCAGAGGTCTGCTGTGCTATGTGGGTATCTCCCTGGCTGGGGATTGAACTCGTGCTGCAATGGCTGTGGATAATCCCTTATGCCACCAGGGAGGCCCAATTATGATTTTAAACAGATGCTGCAAACAGAAGCAACCTATTTTATTAGAATTCAGTTTATGGAGTCATTCTCTGCTTATCACATTTAGAATTTCTGAAAATTAGCCTGTCCAAGCTAATATCAAAACAAACACAGCCTTGGTGAGGGACTCTGTGGGCAGTTGCTAAGCCCCAACATTCCTTTCTCATGAAGCAGCATGTAACTTTTTTGGCATCCCAGTAATTTTTTTTTTTTTTTATAATCTTGGTTAAGTGTAAGTTAACAGCCACCAAATCCTTGGCTTAAGATATAGAAAGATATTTAGACTATGTTAAGTGTTGTACAACTTGCCAACAACTTGAAAAAAAATTGAGATTGAATGGAAAAAAGTAAAATGAGACTGTTCTCATAGTCTTACCTTTTTTAACTCTTTTTGAATATACTTTGCATTTTGACGATGGGTAAACCCACTCTGTGTATATGGTAGTCATGCTACCCTGTTTTGCAAAATCTACAGCAGGTGGGTCTACAGGTTTATTTCAGTGGAATGATGGAGTTTCAAGTGATTCATGTCTGGGTCTCCCTGAAAATCTGCAGTAAAAATTTTTGTACTTAGAATCCATCAATAATCTAATAATGTAAGCTTAGCCATAGATAATTGTCAGGGGAAATTGTGTTTGAAATTGATTTCTGTGCTGCTCCTGCTCTTCAGGTTATGAAATTATCTTGCTTTCTTCATTCAGATCTTAGAATAGGTACAAGTAGAGACCTAGAATGAGACCTCGAATTTTGTAACTATATATTATTATGAATATTTTGAGTTAGGGTTAGGGTTAGGGTTAGTGCCTAAAAAAAAATGGCACTAACTCCAGTAGTTCTCTCATAAGGCGTAATTTCATTTTAGAGCTGGAGAAAACCAAGAAGAAAAGTTTAAGTCTCTTAATTATTGGTCTTTGTGTTCATGATGCATACCCCTTAACATTTTAGTTCTGTGTTCCATTGCTCAGAGACGTAATAACTGTTAGAGAATCTAGACACTTTTAAAGTATCTTATACATCATCTTACTTTATACTTATTCAAATCCCATGTAGTAGGTTGTAATAACATTCTCATAGGTGAAAAAAATGGAACAACACAACCTATTATTAATTAGAGACCAGCAATGTAAATGAGGAAGACAATGTACTCTGTGATGTCTGATTCAACTCCATATTGTTTACAGTTTCATCTTGATATGATTGATTCTTCTTTTTCTTTTCTTTTTTTAAAAGATTTATTTATTCATGCATGCAAGAGCTGGGGTACAGGCCAGAGGCGTGGGGATGAGAGGATTCACCAGAGACAGAGCGGGGAACAGAACATGCAGATCGACCGAAGTTCACTGCTGAGGGGAGCAGCGGGCGAGTCAGGAGAGGTGTGCTGCACCATGTGGGTTACTCCCTGGCTGGGACAGAACTCATGCTGCAGTGGCCATGGACAGCTTCACAGGCTGCGTCTTTATCCCTTGTGCCACCATGGAGGCCCTGAGTCTTCTTTTTCAAATACTGCAAATATAGGTATATATACACATATTTACAATCTTATAGAGGCAGGCATGATGGTGAAACTAGTCAAGTGTTCAAGAGTTTAGATTTTAAAGTAAATCATTTGTAATGAACTCCCCAGAGATGACGCATAGAATTCCTTGTCTAGAAAAAGAAAAATTTTGTTTAGATCATTTTTTCATCTCATTTCTTCTTCTAGTCAGGAGTCCAAGGAAGAGGTTCGGGTAGACTCACAATGTCCTGAATGAAGACCTCCTGGAGCCACCTTGCTTTGCAATGACATGGTCTTTACTCACAGCTCCTGCTCCTAGTCTGGGATGTCTACTTTGGTGAGCAGTTGCTCTGGACTCAGAGGATCCCCTCTTCCATCTTAACAGATCTAGGCCTCTTCCTTGGACACCTGACTCGAAGAAGAAATGAGATGAAAAAATAATCTAAACAACATTTTTCTGTTTCTAGACAAGGGGAATTCTATAGGACCTGGTCCTTGCCTTCCTTCCCCTGTCCCAGCATTGGGTCTTACTAGCTTTCTGGATCTTACTACTCTGACAGTAGGAACAGGACTTCTGTAAAAGCCTAGAACAGAATTGGGCTGAGCTGCACATACTATGCTTCCTTTCTCCTGGGAATGGGTATACCTTGTTTGAACCAGACCTTGTGATGATGTGTCTTGGAAGGGAGATTTCCCGAGCTGCCTATTTTTCTGTTTCATATGCAAGTGCTTTACTGATTCAAATATAGACATGTGTGTGTGTAACAGTTATGAAAAAGGGGTGGCAGCCTCTGTCCAAGGGAAACTTCTACTACCTTTTGTAATCCTTTATAATCTATAAAATATCTTGGAAAATTAGTGAGCTAGTGTGAAAATAATGATCACCCTAATGATCACTGTAGTAGGCAGACAGATCCAAGACCAGGGCCCAGATGAACATGCACTTGACTGTGCACCCATAGCTCTGGACCCTAATCATGTTGTCCACCAACTTCTAGTCCCCAGATATTGTGAAGAAGGCAAATGCCACAAAGCCCAGCTAGCATTAGTCCATAAAGATTATGTGGAACAAGGATCAGGAGATATAGGAGGCCAGGGAGGTCTTTCTGGGGATGTGAATCATAGTGATCTTCACCAGAGCTGAGTGCTGGGGTGTCCTCAGCATGGCTACCTAATGCTCTTCCTTGAGCCTCTAAGAGATTGGGGATATAGGCATGGGGACCAGTGAAAAAATGCTGAGCAATACAGTTCCTGGTTCTAGATGGAATAGCTATCCTGAGCCCCTTTTTCAATACTGGCCTAGAAAAGAGAAGTAAGGAGGAAGAAGAGAACTTGAAACTTCCTCAGTGTTCCAAACCAGAATGCCATTGTCACCCCACTTTCTAACCCTCATTTTGTATCCCTGAGACTGATTTTGGCCTGCGCCTATGTCTTCAAAACTCCTGTTAGCTTGAAGGGCAAACTTTTGATATTACAATGAGTGGACCAAGCTAGTAGAGCGCATAGTTGAAATTCTTTCCCATTCCTTCAATGGGATATGAGTAAGGTGCAAGTGAAAGAAAATTTTTTTAAATCTCAAACATCTGAAAGTGGCAATTCTTGACTCTCTGGCCTTGTGTGTTGACCCCATGTTTATTCCTCATTTTATTTAGTTCCCCTCCCTTTAGTTCCCCTCCAAACTAATCTAGTAAGCTGTCTCTTTCTGTCTGCCCTTTCCTTCTGCAAGAATATCACAAGGAGGGCCTCCCCTGTGGCACAGCAGTTGAGCACTGGGTTGCAAAGCTACCCACAGCCTCTGCAGCGCCAGTTTGATCCCCAGCTGCCGGCGAGGGTCCCACATGGCATACAGACCTCTCCTGCTGCGCCCGCTGCTCCCCTCAGCAGTGTACTTCGACAGTCTGCCTGTTCTGTTCCCCGCTCTGGCTCTGGTGAATTCTCTCATCCTCCCACGCTTCTGACTGTACCCAGTGCTTGTATAAATAAATAAATAAATCTTAAAAAAAAAAAAAAAGAATATCACAAGTAGGCTACCTCCTAAAGATGGATTGATGTAGAATGAAATATTGATTAGGGATTGACACTAGTAGTTATGTGACAACTGTGCTGTAAAACTATGATATATAGGAAATAAATATTTGGTTATCCAGAGACCGCCATATAGTGTTCATATATAGTTGGTTGTTGTGCACAGTTCCTGGCTCACAGCTTCCAAAACCCTTGGGATTTCTTAAATGTTAAGAGTGGTAAAGGTATCTTTTTGCTATGTGAATAAAGTGACTTTGGGAAGCACTTAAGGATGGAAGCTGGTTGTCTGGAGAACTAGCCATGTGATTAGAGGGTTATTACTTCCTGTCCCACTTCTGAAAAGAGAAGGGGGTTAGGAATTGTGTTCAATTGCCAATGATTTAATCAGTCATGTCTCAGTAATGCAGCCTCCATGAAAACCCAAGAGGAGGACATTTGGAGTGCTTTTGGATTGGTCAACAAGTAGAAATGTGGTTCCTTGATCCAACATGAGTGTGTGTTGGCTTCCCCAGACCAGCTAGCACTTCTAGGACAGGGTATCCAAGAATTCAACTGATAGACCTGGAAAGTGACCTACCTGGAGAGGGTATGGGGACTCTGTTCTGTTCCCATACCTTGTGCTACACCTCTCTTTAATTGGCTGTTCCTGTATCCTTTTGTAATAAATCAGTGATGTAGTAATAGTAAGGAAATGGGTTTCCTGAGTTCTGTGTGTTGTTCTGGAATATTCATCAAACTTGTGGAGGGTTTTGTGGGAACTTCTGATTTATAGCCACTTGGTCAGGAGCACAGGTAACAGCCTGGGCTTGTGACTAGTGTCTGAAGAGGAGGTTGGCCCTGGGAGACTGGACCCATTTGCTCTGGAATCTGATACTCTCTCCAGGTATGTGTTATAACTGAGCTTTGTTAAGTTGAATTCTGGATACCTTGTTCCAGAAATGCTAGTTGAGTGGGGAAGCCAACATATACTCCTGTTGGATTAAGGAACCTGTTCACCTATTAAAATATTTCCTACTCTATTTGCCCTCTGTGGTTAGAATAAAGAGCTAATAATATAAGAAAAAATGACCAACATATATCTTTAACTTCTCTTGTTATTATCATTTTTATTTTTTTTAAGATTTATTTATTTATGTATACAAGAGCTGGGGTACAGATCAGAGATGTGGTGGGGTAAGAGGATTCACCAGAGACAGGGTGGGGAGCAGAACAGGCAGACTGACTGAAATACACTGCTGAGGGGAACAGCAGGTGTGAGATGGGAGAGGTCTGCTGAGCCATGTGGGTAGCTCCCTGGCCAGCCAGCGATTGAATTCGTGCTGCAGAGGCCTCAGATTGCTTTATAATGTGGTGCTTAACCCCTTGCACCACCAGGGAGGTCCCCTCTTGTTATTATTATTACTTGCAGATTAGTATAGTTCATAGAATAAATTAAATTCACTTGTGACATAAATTGTGGTTCTATCTTAATACATTTCAGCATTTGTCTTAGTGTGGGAATTTGAGTGAAAGTTCATGGAATGTTTTCCTTCAAAAGTTTCTGTTGAATTCTGCCTGATGTGGCAGCCCAATTCAAAATTCTCACTTGACTGTCATGATTAAATTACTATACCTATACCTAAATATATGGTGTAGATTTCTAGCTCAATAGTTGTAAGTGTATTTGAGATGTAAGCAAATAAACAAAAGCCAGAAGCATCTGGTTATTATTTTCATGCCAAGACCTAACTCTGTGACCATCTGGATTGCCAGAGTTTGTGTGTGCTGAGGTTTCCAAAACCAGGAATGGCCAAATCTGGCTTGGTAGTTAGATCACCTTTGGAAAGTAAGTGTCCATCTGGGTAAGGGGCTCAGTGTTGGAGTTTTTGGGGGCCCTGTTTATTTTCTGACTCCTGACTTTGCATCAACTTAATTCAACACCATTATGCAAATTCTATGACTCATGAGTAGATTCGAAAAGTTTACCTTTGCATATCCTTGCCTTTTGGATTCCTCACTTGTTCTGTCACCAGTCTCTAACTCTGCTTTGTCCTATCTTGCTACTGCATGTTGTCCTTGATTCTGATCTCTTTTAGACTTCAGTCCCCAGAATTGACCAATGTCGGTGGATCCTGGCCAACTCCAGTAGTTTCAGGTTCTACTTCCTGTTCTGACTGGAATAATCCTGGCTCCTAACATATTGCTAAAAAAAAAAAAAAGTCATCTAACATATTTCTAAAATCAGAACTCTCAATTTGCTATCACTTCTGTCCTTTTCCAGGGCATTGCATTGATTTGCATACTGAAAATGACATCCCTGATGGTCTGGTGAAATACAGAGCCTCTCAATCATCTAAAAAGAATTAAGCTGTGCTGAGAACCATTTTTATGTCAAATGCATCTTAGTGTTCTGATTCTTAGAAACTGGTTATGGATGAATAATACATGTGGTCGTTCTTCATTAAGCAGACTATTTGATGAATCCACATAAGGAATTGTAACAGACCAGCTGAAACAGGTTTGCCTTGCTGGGAGACCTTCTATGGTGATGAATTAATAGTAGGGCATTTTTGCTTTGAGTTGCTTAAACTCAGAATGAGCAATATTTAATTCTGAGCCTAATTTATAAGCCGCTGTTGATTGAAACTATTCCTAGTAAAATTGGATGCTTCAGGGAGGGAAGTGGATACTTGGATTTAGTGGATGAGGGAGAATTTTCATGGTGTACTCCTGTGTATCTTGTGAATTTTGAACTCTGTGACAGCATTTTACCTAGTTGGTTCAGGAGGATGAAAGGAAAAAAGGAAGCAAGGGAGGGCAGGAGGAAGGAAAGAAGCTATTCAATTATAAAAAACAAGATATCAATTAAGTAGTGTCTCTAAATCAGGAGCTTACATAAAGCACTTTGCAAAGCTCTTGGGAGATGAGCATTTGTATAGCAAAAGTCTCTCTTCAGAGATCCCCATATGCTAATCTTCAGGGAAATGATCTCGAAACCTGCTGACAACCCCATAAGTCAGTATTGCTAGCCACACTTTCAAGTGAAGAAGTAGAAGCTGTTAATGGGAGAGCTGGGAGTTGAACCCAGGTGTGTGTGTCTGACTCCAAACTCCATGCCATGCTACATGTCTTAGCTTGGGCTTCTGTAAAAACACACAGGCTGGGGGTTTAAAGAAATATTTGTTTCTCACAGTTTGGGAGACTTGGAAGTCGAATATCAAGGTGAAGACAGATTCAATGTCTGGAAGTCTGGGGAGGAGAGGACCCTTTTCTGTTTGCAGGGGCCTGCCTTTTTTTTTTTTTTAAAGATTTATTTACTTTTATAGAATAGCTGGGGTACAGTCCAGAGGCGCGGCAGGGTGAGAGGATTCACCAGAGATAGAGTGGGGAGCAGAACAGGCAGATGACTTAAATACACTGCTGAGGGGAGCAGCGGGCAGGACAGGAGAGGTCTGCCACATCATGTGGGAATCTCCCTGGCCAGTTGGGAATTGAACCTGTGCTGCAGTGGCTGTGGACAGTCTCACAGCGCTGCGCTTAACCTGGGGCACCACCGGGGAGGCCCAGGGGGCTGCCTTCTTGCCGAGTCCTGACATGCAGGGGGAGCCCTTCAATGGGCCTTATAATCCATCATGGGGGCACCACTCTCTTGACATCATTCACACCCAGTTGAACTCCCTAAGGCCAAATACTGTCACATAGGAGATTGGGGTTGAAACCTGTAAATTTGGGGAGAGACACAAACACTATCCATAGCATTGCCTCTCCAACAGAGCTGTAGCATAAGGGATCTGTAATTATTCTTTAGTATTAATTCACTGAGCAGAATTGGCTGTGGGCAAACCTGTCACCTAGGAGAAATTTGACCTCTGCTATGTGGTTATCCTCGCAATTTCCTTTTCTCCTTTTGTCTCTTCTCACCTTCCCTTTCCCTCTTTCTTTTTCTCCGTCATTCAGAGCAGTTGAATGTCTCAAGATGTTATTCTTCCTTCTAGCCATCTACCGGGCCAGCCACCCACTTCCCATGCCTCTACTCACTGAAATAGCACTGAGTCACTATTCGTGTCAGGACTGGATGAGATGCTGGGGATACAAAATTGAGCAAAAATAGACTTGGTTCTGGCCATCCTATGGCTTAAGAGGAAAAGAGGTGTCTATGTAGAAATATGTTTGGGGAAATAAACTCTTATGGAGGTGCCCCTGGTTCTCTAAATGCCCTAAAATGGAGCCTTCCAGGTGGCACAAGGGTTAAGACACAATCTATGACACTATCAGCAGCCACTATGGCAGTAGTACGATCCCCAGCCAGGGAGCTACCCACATGGCGCAGCAGACCTCTCCTGACTCGCCTGCTGCTCCCCTCAGCAGTGTATGTCAGTCAGTCTGTCTGTTCTGCTCCCCACTCTGTCTCTGGTGAATCCTCTCACCCCACCCCCCACCTCTGGCCTATATCCCAGTTCTTGTATGCATAAACAAATCTTTAAAAAAAAAAATAAATGCCCTGAAAAGTCTGCTACTTAGTTTCATTTTTTTCCACTTTGTTTTTTTTTTTTTAAGAGTTATCTATTTATGCATACAAGAACTGGGGCACAGGCCAGAGGTGTAGGGGTGAGGGGGTGAGAGGATTCACCAGAGACAGAGTGGAGAGCAGAACAAGCAGACTGACTGAAATACACTGCTGAGGGGAACAGTGGGCGAGCCAGGAGAGGTCTGTGCCATGTGGGTAGCTCCTTGGCGGGGGGATTGAACTTGTGCTGCAGTGGCTGTGGACAGCTTCATAGGTTGAATCTTAACCCCCTGGGCCACCAGGGAGGCCCTTCCCCACAGTTTGAATTCTTCTGCTTTATTGATTGTTAAATACAAAGCAGCCCTGCCCAGCCCAAGACCCTTCTCTCTAAGAGTTTAGAGGACTTTGTGTTTCTGTTCATTGGTTGAAAAAGGCAGGACAGGTAGAGTTTCAAAAGTCTCTTTTCTCCCATCTAAGGAAAAACTTTGGTCCTCTGCCTGTCTACCCTCCACACCCACCATTACCACCCGTACTTTATGTTCATCTGTCTTGACAACTTTTTCCCTGAGAGGCCCCTCCATGGTCAAGGACAAATCTGTTTTTTTAAAAAATTTTGCATAGTGTTGAACATTAAAATGAACCAGCTGGTTTACTCTGTCCACGATCAGTTCACACTTAAGTCATTTCCACCTTATCAGGTGCTCCTCCCACAGCTTTGGGGGCTCTGGGGTCTCCCACCAAGGCCTTGTCTGGGAGGGAGCTGTGCTCTGGCCTCCCTCCTGGGGCCGAGGGGGCAGTGAGGTGTCTGGGGTCAGCAGCTGCTGGGGTGTTACCTGGGGCTCCCAAGTGAGGGCTGCCCCTGCCCCTGCAGGGCCATGTTTGCTGCATCTTTAGGAGCAGAGAACAGAGGAGGAGCCCCCTCCCTTTGCCCTCCCTCCCAATTTTACAACCTAGCAGCTCCAGGGCAGGCAGTTCCACTTTTACCACTTTCACAGGTCATCTTGCTCAGAGCTGTTTCTGACTCTGGGGAGAGTTGGCTGACATCACTCTAGGCTCCCAGAAGGCCCTGCTGGTGAGAGCAGTTGTGGGTACAGGGTCCTGGAACTTCTGAGTTGTCCTCTACACTGGGCCTCTGGGTTCTTTTTAATTTTCAAGCTCTCCTATTCCAAAAGCAGGCCTGGATTCATGGCTCAGGAATCTGGGTTAATTGGCCAACTCCTTTATGATGGGAAAGACCAGGTAACAGTCCCTTTTGAATGCCTCACTGAGGAGCTTGTATTGAGTGTTTGTTGAACGTGGTCCTCTTCAGCCTCTGGCCTCTTTGGGGTGCGTTCCAAGAACTGGCCAGGCCTCGTAGCTACAAGCAGGGACTTGGGGGAGCTGCCTTTCTGCCTCCCAGAATCCTTTATCAGGCCCTTTTTTAACTTCTTGAATATGGTGTTTTATTTTGTTTGTTTTTGTCTGTTAAAACTTACAGAACGTTCATTAACAAAATTCCTGAGAACTAATCTTTTGATGCACGTATTTCAGAAATAATGATCCGGAAGGCTTCTTTCATGAAGATTCAGTAATTTCACAACTGAATGTGTCCTCCACCATAAACTCATATTTGAATTGACCTGGTGGACTTTAGTCCATAGCAGGACTGTCAAGAATTTCATAATGTCTTGCAATATAACATTTGAATGTTAATGGTGATTGGATGTTAGAACATGAGGAATTTTGGGTGCTGTGATGTGCCCTACGGTGTAATAACGTGTCTCAGGTCGTCTAAGGTAATTTCTTATTGCAGCTGTGAGGAGACTGGCCCCACAACAACAACAACAAGAATAAAACCAAAAGCAACAACAATAAAACTGCACAAGATTGTAAGGGGGTGGAACAGAAGTGGAAAGGAGTGCAGTAAAATAAAGGTGATGTAAGGAGAACGCCATTGAGAACAGGCAGGAGCTTGGCACCATAACTGAGAGGTGCTCTTCAGACACACAGGATTATTTGAGAACATCCAAGGGAAGAGGGAAGGGAAGCAGAGCCTCCTCCAGTCCCAGGAGAACCCATCCCAGTTTGGCAGCCTGGACCCCATTCTCTGCATCCAAGCAGAAAGATGCTTCATTTTGGACCATTAGAAAAGTTAATAGTTGCTAGAAGGAAGAGGGGTGTACCAGTTGGGTGAAAGGGGTTAATTATTTATTACTATTTTTGAAAGATTTCATTTATTTATTTTGCATGTAAGAACTGGGGTGCAGGCCAGAAATGCAGGGGGTGAGAGAATTCACCAGAGACGGAGTGGGGAGCAGAACAGGTGAATTTACTGAAATACAAGGCTAAGGGGAGCAACCAGGAGAGGTCTGCTGCACCTATGTGGGTCAGCTCCCTGGCTGGGGATTGAACTCAGGCCATAGCGGTGATAGCACTGAGACTTAATTCCTAGGCCACCAGGGAGGCCCAAAAGGAGTCAATTGCTTGGTGAATGAAAGAATTGGACTTTTGGTGGTGAACTTAATGTGTTCTCTACACATATTGATTTTTTAAAAAAGATTTATTTATTTATGCAAACAAGAACTGGGGTGCAGGGGTGAGAGGATTCACCCGAGATGGAGTGGGGAGCAGAACAGGCAGACTGACTGAAATACACTGCTGAGGGGATCAGTGGGTGAGACAGGAGAGGTCTGCTGCGCCATGTGGGTCAACTCCCTGGCCAGGGATTGAACTCGTGGTGCAGTGACTGTTGATAGCTTCATAGTGCTGTGCTTAACCCCTCGCGCCACCAAGGAGGCCCCTACACATGTTGATTTTTAATGATACACACTGGAAACCTAATGTTACATCACACAGTTTCTTCACTTAACAAAAAACAGTTTTCTAATACCACACGGTTTCGCATCTATTTATGCTGCCTTGCTTGGTGTTTTGTCCTTTCAATTTCATCCATGGCAGCCTTGCCTCCCCATGGAGGCCGGGTGCTGTGAACTGGACATTTCCTCTGCCAAGAAAATCAGGTTCTAATATCTGGAACCTGTAAATGTTCCATAGAGGGAGAATGGTCTTTGCAGATGTATTTACTCTAAGGATCTTGACTTGAGGTGATTATCTTGGGTTGTGTAGGTGGGTCCTAATCCCAATCACAGATGTCTTCCTAAGAAAGAACAAAAGGAGATAATCCCATTGCACAGAGCAGAAGGTGTGGAGATTGTCATGAAGGGGGCCACATGGCAAGAGATGGCAACAAACTAGAAGAGAGAAGGACCAGATCATCCCTCAGAGCCTCCGAGGGAGCCTGGCTTTGTCAACACGCTGATTTTGGACATGGCATCTCCAGAATTCTGAGACAACAGATTTCTGTTGTTTTAAGTCATGGAGTTTTTGATAATTCATTACAGCAACCTCAGGACACCAGTACAGGTGACAAACTCCCTGAGCGCTTGCCAATGACCTGTCCTCTGTACTCGACGTCTATTAAATATGCAGAATTCTGCACATAACAGGCACTTAGATACTAAAGCACTTGGACTGACTTCCCTGGTTCAAACTATTCAGAGCCTGAAGATTTATATTTAAAATTTTATTGGAAGGGAAGTGAGACCAGAAAGATCTGGGTATTCATTTGCAAGAGAAGAAATTAATACCCCCGAGGCTTCGTCTCTTAAGAGTTTATTGCATCTTGAAGTTTGGATTTACACTGCCTTTTAATGTAGCAATTCCTTTGCTATGCTGGAATATTAATAATACCACCAAGAAGACTTCATCTAGCAGAACCAGAAAAGCAAGTCATTCCAGGCAGTGGTTTGATGTCTTAATTAGATACTACCTTGCTGCTTGCTTTCTCTTCTTTTGCTCTGACAATATCTAAATGCTGGTGTTCTGGGATTTCTGGATCAAATAAAATATGTCTTCTGCTTAAATCTTCCATGAAATGTAATTTTGAAATGATGAGCTTGGTTCTTACTCAAGCAAAACCTTACTGTATTTATTGGGACTTTAGTTGAAGAGGAACTGCAGGATCATGTTCTTAGGGAAATACAAACAGTTTGTTTTTACATATAGTGAAACTGCAGAGAAGAATCTGGAATCTTGGCTCAGAAAATTGGCTTAGTGGTGAACATTATTCTTTGCAAGATTATGGCATCTCTTATAGGTGTTTTGTTTTGCTCAAGGTCAAAGTCTCCTATAGTCATCCCTCTACAATTTCAGTTATATTATAAAGCCAAATAGGAGTTAAAATAAGTTGCTAGAATATTTTACTTGTGTTAGTAAACTAATGGCAAAAGAACAAGAAATTATACACCATGCAGCATTGTGGTTAATGTGTTGATAATTTTACTGTTGTAATATAGAACATAAGTAGTGTTTTTAGTGGGGTTTTTTTTTTTTTTGCACTTTTACTGTGAGGTTTATTTATTTTAGCACTTATGGTATTGCATGATATGCCATCAAAATATTCATATACTACTAGACTTTGGAAGGTTTAGTCACTTTTGTTGTGTTGAGTAAGGAAATGTAGCAGAGATTTACAGTAGGTTAGCCAAGGGGAAATTGCAATTAACCTCCACCTTTGCTATGCAGGTAGGAGAGGTGAGGATTGGTTTTAAGACTACACCCCCATTGAATTGAACTGGTATTTGAATGATTACCTTATCTTATGATTGAAGTTGAGATTGATAAAACCATTTTATCTTTAAGTCAGCCCACTTTGGGGCCTGCCTGGTGGCCTTGGGGTTAAATCTCAGGACTATCATCTCTACTGCCTGAATTAGATCCTGGGTCAAGTAGATAACCCACATATAGCACAGCAGACCTCTCCTGTGTCACCCACTGCTCCCCTCAGCAGTGACTTTCAGTAGTCCTGCCTGCTCTGCTCCCCACTCTGTCTCTAGTGAATCCTCTCACTGCCCTGCACCTCTGGCTACACCCCACTTCTTCTATGCAAAAAAAAAAAAAGTGCATATGCTTAAAAAAAAGTCATCCCACCTTTACCTGTGCAATTAGTATCATCCTCTTCTCTCTCTCTGCCACAGTTTAAATATACACCAAATATGCATTTTGTTTTACTACTAACATTCAGTCTTATTCTCAAAGTATTAAGTGGTCTGTTGGGTTTGAAGCAATACCTAAAATTTTCCTTATGAAAATTTCTCAGAGACAGGCCCATATACCAGATAATTGCTTGTGGCATAGCAGTTGTTCAATAAATAATTATTTGACTGAATGAATGAATAATTAGAGAATGATGAAAATCAACAAGTTGGGGTGTTAGTAAACTTTTAATTAACAACGAGGTGTCCTAGACTCACATATCAATCTTGTAACTCATCTTATGGGACACAGAAGAGTGTTCTTAACACTTTATCTAGTGCTGTTCAAGGGAAATATAATGCCTGCCACAAATATGTGTCATACAAATGTGTGAGCCATATGTATGATTTTAAATTTTTTTAGTAGCCACATTAAAAAAGAAAAAAAGATGAAATTATTTTAGTTGTATTTTATTTAACTCAACATATTGAACATATAATCTCAAAATGTAATAAGAATTATTAATGAGATATTCTAATGAAATATTAATGAGATATGTTCTTTGGTCTTTGAAATCCTACGTGTACTTTATACTTATAGTACATCTGAATTTGGCTTAGCCGCATATCAGCTGCTTAAAAGCCACATATGGCTAGTGGCTACCATATTGGACAGCGCATGTTTGTACCATCTGGCAGCTCCTATTTTAAGTAGCTCTTCTTGTTAACTAGATGTAAAATTTGGATTTTATAAACTATTGAGTTGGATACATGTCTCATCCTGTCAATGATTGATACAAAAATTGTATGAGCTGTGCAACTGAAACAAAATTGTGCAATTAAAACAAAATTGAAAAAATTTAAAAAAGAAATTAAATAATCATTATTTAGATATTGTATAAAATATGTAATGCCCCAGGAAAGTTAGTGTCCATGACTAAATGTTTAGGGCTCTGAGATTCAGATTTTCTCCTGTGTTATTCAAAAACGTTACGATTTTCATCCCTTATACTCTTAATAGTTAAATCAAAAACCTGATTTAGTTGTTGTATGGCCACGTTAAAAGCCTGAATTTGTTGTTGCACATTCTCAGTATGTGAAGTAGAACTTCTACCTCTCACAGAAACAAGAATGTAGCAAACTGCGCTTACACATATTACCAAAAAACCACCCAGAAGCACAGTCTGTAAAGGGATGGCTTGTAAACCACCCATGTATGTATACAATAGTAAAATCACATGCCATACACCAGGCTTCATCAAATTATTTATATTAATGAAACTGGTGGTGATATTTAATGGAAGAAGGCTGCTCAAATTCAAGGCCGGAAGGAAACTGAAAGAACTCAGGCTAGGGATGAAACTGTATAGGCTCATGGTTGAGGCCATATTTGAGTCAAAACACACCCACAAGGGCTGTACGCACAGGGAAAAAAACAGACTTTTCAGGACTAGAGACAAATATTATACTGCTAGTCCTGCAGAACTAGTGCGCTTATGGTGACCAACGCAAGGAATGTTACTTTGGGCTGGTCAACCGCGGGTGTAACTTGGAAACCACGCTGGGCGCCAAACTGTTGTAGAGCAACCCCGATACAAAACGGGGTGCCTGACTGTGGGTCCTCACCCGCGCGCTTAAAAGGACTTATCAATGCTCTACTGCAGGCACACGTGAAAGGTTAATAAAAGGTTTATTCACAAGGGAAAGGGAAATGAGGAAATGTACAGCTCTGGGAGAAAAGTGGGAGACAAAGTTTTAAATGAGTCCTACCCGATCCGCCGATCAGGAATCCCAAAATGGCGCTCTGAGAGCTGGCCGCCAGCCAGGAGCCGTGAAGCCAGGAGGCGAGCGATCGCGAGCCAGAGAGCGAGCAAGGCCCACGTGTTTGGTTTTTATATCCAACCTGGCTGCCCAACTCCACCCTCAGGTCCCAGCCACCCTCCCTTGGTGGTGATGGGATTTGTCTTTCCCAATGTCCTGATGGCTTTAGTCTGGAGTGGGGGTGGAGTCCACAAAGCCTGTATGAGATTATCTCAGGACATCCTTTCCCCCTAACAGAATGAGTTTTCTCCTTTTTAAAAATTTTATAAAGATTTATTTATTTATGCATACAAGAGCTGGGGCACCGGCTGGGGAGAGCAGGGTGAGAGGACTCACCAGAGACAGAGTGGGGAACAGAACAGGCAGACTGACTGAAATACACTGCTGAGGGGAGCAGCGGGCGAGTCAGGAGAGGCCTGCTGCGCCATGTGGGTTGCTCCCTGTCCGGCCTGGGATCGAACTTGTGTTGTAGTGGCTGTGGACAGCTTCATAGATTGCGTCCCAACCCCTTGCACCACCAGGGAGGTCCCAAGTTATCTTCTTTTAAGCCTCAACTTCCTCTTCTGTAAAATGGGGATGCTCTTAGTCTCAAGGTGTAGTGATAACATTGTCAAAGAGGGCTCAACACAGATCAGAAGATTGAGTTCTTATTGTTAGCTGTAATTAGTTCTTATTTTCTTTGCACACAAATCTCCAAAAACCATGGGTTATTTCTCTCCTTTATTTGCTTGTCTTTTCATAGTATTTTTTCCAAAGTTGACTCCCCATTGTGACAAAAACTTCATGTGATCAGGCAATGAAAATAAAATAATTGACGTTTTGACTAAATAGGTTCAACATTAGTTGCTCCAGGTAGCTTCTGTACCAAGGTTGTGGAAGAAACCAAGAAAATGTAAGACTGCCATTTGCAAGGAGGAAAACTTGGGAGATCCTTAGTTAACTCTTTTGAGCTACTGAATTGAATTTGGAGACTCTGTTAAGGCATTCCATTAAATAGACCAATATTAAGCCAAACCTTATTATCTCATGGGGAAAGATACATTTAGACTGTTCATCCTACACAATTATTATGTAGTTATGTTAATCTATTCTGTCCTCTGCCCTTTCGTGATTTTATAAATTTTGGGAATATGAAATACATGATTGGCTAATGTTTTTAACCACTGTTTGTTTACTTTTCTCTGGGTAATGGTGAGGCAAATAGTAAGAAATCACAGAGATTAACTAAAAGTTCTTTTAGTATCCTACCAAAGCTCAACTAGGAATGGTCAAGTATTTGTTTTCTTGTTTTTAAAGGATGTAAACATATTTGTGGATTAGGATTTCCTCTGGCTTTTCCTAAGAGCTTTTACATAATGCAAATACCTTTATTCACATGTAGTCATTAATTCTATTAACATCACCAAAACAAAAGGTAAGTTATCAGGTCTGTTCTTGGGAAGCTAGTTTTTTCTTTTACTAATAAAATGTTCTCATCTTCCTTTGCTGGTGAAAGAATACTTTTTTAAAAACTATTTATGCATACAAGAACTGGGGTGTAAACCGGAAGTGGGGGGCTAGAAGAGGGGGGTATGGGGGTAGTGAGAGGAATCACCAGAGATAGTGGGGAGCAGAACAGGCAGTTGTACTGAAATGCACTGCTGAAGGGAGCAGTGGGCGAGACAGGAGAGGTCTGCTGTGCCATGTGGGTTGCTCCCTGGCCGGCCAGGTCTCAAACTGGTACTGCAGTGGCTGGTGATACCTCCATAGCGCTGTCTTTAAACCCTGCTACACCAGGGAGGCCCCAAAGAATACTTTTCAAGGGAAGAATTAATGATTTTGACCATACTTGATAAACCCCTGCCAGAATTATGGAAGATAGTATGATTACTGAAGTTGGTGTTGATTAAAATTGTTTACTTTCAATTTCTGAAGAAACCTTTGGTTAGTTACAAATCTTGGCCCACACACAGTTGGACTTTGGAAAAGAATTAACTCCATGGTTGATTGAAAACAGAACTTTAATATGCTTTAGTAAAAGCAGTGTATCTTTGCTAAATATTATTTTTTCAAAAATGTATAATTATTATCTTCCCATTTTTATGTAAGCTGAAAAATATACATAAAATAGACAAAATTTTCCAATGTATTATGCAACATTATGGCTATTTAGTTGAAATAGACATTCATTTAAATGGAGAAAAGCAGCAGCTCTTAGACTTTCAAAATGTTGGTGTTAAAATATGTGGGTACTGGGGCCTCCCTGGTGGCCCAAGAGGTTAAGTCACAGCACCATGAAGCTATCTGCAGCCCTACAGCATGAGTTCAATCCCCAGCCAGGGAGCAACCCACATGGCACAGCAGACCTCTCCTGTCTCGCCCCCTGCTCCCCTCAGCAGTTCTGCTCCCCACTCTGTCTCTGGTGAATCCTCTCACCCTCCCCTCCCCGCATCTCTGGCCTGTACCCCAGTTCTTGTATGCATAAATAAATAAATCTTTTTCAAAAATGTGGGTAATGAAGATCGTGAGTTTAGATAGATCACTGTAAATACTTTGCTTTCCCTTTTCTCTGAATCATGTATTTGGTATAATTTTGAATAGTTGAAATTTGACAAGCCCGATTATCTTTCTTTGAAGGAGATCGGTCTAAGGGTCCCTTTTGCTGAGAGATCAAGGGCATTTTACCTCTTTCCTGATCTTTTCTTAGATATAGCCCACCTTAATGGAAATGTTGAGAACTCTCTGAGAAGAATGCATTTGGAGCCTGATTTTGAAAAGTGTGTTATCTTTCGTAGAATGCTTATGGATAAGGAATCCTGTCCACAGAACTTCTAGAACAAGGTGTGTTCCTGAGGTTTTGAAGGAATGGATGGGTAGGGTGTACAGCTTTCCTCCTTTGGAAATAAGACCGTTACTGTTGTGTTTCTGTGTATCTGATAGATCCAGCTCAAGAAAAAAGAGGTAGCTTATGTGGGGGGACAAGAAGGAAGAGAAAAGAACTGTTCACTTGCAGGTAGAAATATTATTTTTCCTAATGTACATTAAATCTGGTGTTTCCTCAATTTTGTTTTAAAGAAGCCTTGTAGGTATGAACCACTCTCCCCTTGCCATTGTGTTTTTAAACCTTTGTTTCTGCTTTGTTATGACTGGGATTAAAATAATTTTCCTTCTTGAGCTTAAGCTCTCCTGAATCACTTGGTAAGAAGCCTCTTATCATCAAAGAATCCAAAAGGTAGTATTTTTGAACCCAGGAAACAATTTATTATATGAAATATATTGCTGAATTGCTGGGTGAGCAGGAAATTCTGGAATGAGATAATTTTCTTCATGATGGGAAATTATCTCAGTGTTACTTTTTTAGTTTAAGGATACTTGGTTTGTTTTGTACATTAACAAGTTCCACTTACTCAGATAACCGTGAGTATAGAGCCTGGACATCATTACTGAGTCAATAAAATTCTAATTTTGTGCTCCTAATAACTTGGTTTGAAAGTCCTGATGGTAAAATGAATAAATATATTTAACACAGATTTCAAATATCTTTCTTTGAAATGCAGCAAGGACTGATTTACTATTGGCTCTGAGCAGCACATGCATTTCAATTTGTGTGGTCAACATTGGTTGACACTCTTGGAATGGCTCATTTTGGAACTTGGTTTGTGAAAGAGGAAAGAATGGTTCTTTCCACCAATGCTGAGCGTTTGCCCCAAGGTTAAGGTGCAAGGCTTGAAATCCAGCCTTCACTGCCGTGCAATCTATAGTCTCACTTGCCTTTGTGATTTGGTGGTCATTTTGTTATAGAGCAACCCCGATATTAAACGGGTTCCTGGCTGTGGGTCCTCACCCGCGCGCTTTAAAGGGACTTATGAATACTCTACTACAGACACACGCAAAAGGGTTAATAAAAGGTTTATTTACAAGAGAAAAAGAAATAAGGAAAATGTACAACTCAGGGAGAAAATAGGGAAATAAAGTCTTTAATGAGTCCTACCCGATCCGACGACCTGGAAACCCAAAGTCACTCTCAGAGCTGGCCGGACGCTGCGAGCTGGCTGAGAGCCCAAAAATGGAGAGCCCCCAAAGCCCATGTGTCTGCCTTTTGTATCCACCTGGCTGCTTAACCCCACCCTCAGGTCCCAGCCACCTTCCCTTTGGTGGTGATGGGATTTGGAGTTCCCAGTGTCTTTGGCTTTGACCTGGGGTGGGGGTGGAGTCCACAAAGCCTGTATGGAATTTGCTTTGGGACATCCTTTTCCCCCTAACAATTTGAGAAAAATGGAGTCAGTTTTAAGGACTATTTCCAATCAGTAGGAATGAAATTTCCCTAAATGGTTTAGTTTCTCTACATTGTTTCATGGAAGAATTAGCTAGCTCTTTACATTTTAAGCACCAGAGACTTGTAGCAAGATGTCTTAAAAATGTTGATTATTCTATGAAAATTTTGTGTCATCGGATATGTTTTCGTAGTTACCACTCCATACAGCAGCAGCAAAGCACTCAAATTCCATTAATTATTGGGGTTTCGTGCTGCCCTAGAAGAGCCACCACAGGGAAATCCTGGCTTCATGAGGACAACTCCTAGCCCAGAAATACTGTTGATCTCTGTCTTTAGACAGTCAGTATCCCTGAAATCGCAATTCTGTAGCAGCTCTGGATTCATTTCCATCATTTGGTTAGACCTAATTTAATCATGTATTTAATGTAGAAGACCACATTGAAGTTAAGCCTATGCAAATCTCCAGAATAGATGGTGATCTCACCTCCCCATCCCCCCAACAACCTTCCCTTTCAAGAAAGGACAGTGTGGGTGTGGGCTGTTGCCTAATGTTTGCAAGTAATTGAGTGCACATTAACGGCTCCCAGCCCTGAAAGCTTTTATCACCTAGACTATTTAGATTTTTGTATTCTAGTAGATCGTGTCTAGGAAATGTCGAATATCCTCTCTTTCCGTAGATGGTGGCAATTGAATATTAAAAACATATGTCTGCAAACATTTTAAAATGCTGCCATGTTGACTCCTCATTTGTCATGACACATGAGTGTGTAGACCAGCAAATGTCCCTCGTTCATTACAGGGCTTGACATTTCTAGGACTAACCAAGGAAGATGCAGTTGGCTGTGAATCACCTCTTCCCAGGCTGAAATGCCAAGCTTCTGTTTTATAGCACTAAAGATTACGTCCCACAGACGAGTCACTATCCTCAGCACCGGCATTTTTTGCCTCTGTCAACTTGCTGATACAGCGTTTGTCTAATAAAAATGGACCTCTGCACCTCTTTAAAGTGCTTTAAATTTAGACAAATTTATGTTTTATCAAAAGGTTAATCCTGACAAATCATTGTAAGTTATTTCTGGTAGGTCTGCTACAGGTACCCTTGAATTAATTCTATGCCAGATGTATATTTTAGGAAAGACTGACTGTATTTTCTGTAGGGAAAGTAGAACTGGAAGGCTAGTGGTGCTTACAGTGGAACCAGGATCTTTGCTCGACTGTGCAGATAAATGCTGTTCTGGGAAGGTTAAATTAGAGCCATTGTAGTCTTCCTGACAGAACTCGACTTTCTAGCGCAATCCATTTTTTTCCTGTCTTTGTGACTTGTTTTTTTTCATTTTCTCTTTTTTAGTGGGCAGCTAAAACCCCTCTTCATTTATCTTCCGGGAAGAAGTGTCCTTTGTGTTTTCATGACAGGCACTTCTCATGCCCATTGTTTCTAGAAGCAGGAGGACAGTTCCCTTTCTTTGGTTCCTGGGTCTCATACATACAAAGAGAGGATGAAACAAAAGTGGGCCTTGAAAGAGGATATAAATTAGTGTTTCAAGCAAAGCAAAACGAAAAAGGGATTGAACTCATACCTGCAGGAGAGGGCTTGATGAATGGAACAGATAAATTAAGGGGATTCAGGTCCTGCCTTGGAGGGACTTATATTCTAAGCCTCAAACACATCACAGGTTATAACAGCTCCTGTACCAGTGCAGGGGTGCTACCCACGTTCCCCAGTGAATGGTGTGCTAGTTTGCTAGGGCTGACATAAGGAAGTGTCACCGACTAGCTGACTTCAACAACAAAATGAATTCTCTCACAGTTCTGGAGCCTAGAAATGCAAGGTCAAGCTGCTGGCTGGGCTGATTTCTTCTCAGGGCTATCAGGGAGAATTTATTTCATACCTCTCTCCTTGGCTTTTTGCTTTTTAAACTTTCGAAACGCCTTCATTAGGTAACAAAACATTATAAGCTCAGCTCGGTCTCAGTGGCCTTTCTTTGATGTAAATGATGATGTTGTGTTCCTGGTAAGGGATACCGTATTTGGCTACAGCTAACAGCACCAGGAGCTATTTTTTTCCCCCTTCAGATGTGTAAAAATATGTGACTTTATTATTTTTTGGTAACTTCTCCTTTTAAATTCAGATACCCTCCCCCCAGGGGCATGGTAGATGGACTTTGAAGTTGCTCCTAAGTTGATCCTTTTCCTCTCTTCCTAAAAGTACATGCTCAGTGACATCAGATTGATAGCTTGACATTGGCTAGTGGGGGAGTATTTTACCATGGAAGTCACCCAATGTTACAAATTCAAGGTTTTTTTTTTCCTTGCCAGAGAAACAGTTGTTGGACATGTACCAGCAGAGTAACACTGCTCTACCCTGTGACAGAAATGTAACCTTAGTCAATTATGCATACATTTTTTTCTCCTTTCCTTCTCTCTATAGGGAAATTTACATTCTAAGATGTTTATGTATCATTCATGAGTCTGGGAAAGAGAAATTGTCACTAACCAGCACCTGTCCTCAGCATCCTCTGATGTGCAGGTATATTCCATCTAGTTCTCAGCTGACATCTCCCTCCACATCGAGCCACCATTTCCTTGGCTTGCTGATGGTGTCTTCTCCCAGTATCTCTTCCATTACTCTCTCTCTCTGGGTGTCTGTCCAAATGTCCTCGTTTTGTAAGGACACATAGTCTTATTGGATTAGGACCCACCCTATGACTCTCTTAATTTAATAATTTTTTTAAATTTATTTTTTTATGCGTATAAGAACAGCAGGCCAGAGGTACGGGGGCGGGGGTGTGTGTGAGAGGTTTCACCAGAGACAGAGTGGGGAGCAGAACAGGCAGACTGGCGAAATACACTGCCGAGGGGAGCAGTGGGTGAGACAGGAGAGGTCTGCTGCGCCATGTGGGTAACTCCCTGGCCGGGGATCGAATTCGTGCTGCAGTGGCTGAGGATAGCTTCGTAGTGCTGTGCTTAACCCCTTGCACCACCAGGGAGGCCCTAATTTAATAACTTCTTAATAGACCCTGTTTCCAAATACAGTCAGATCTGATGGACTGGAGTTAGAGCTTAACATAGGATTTGTTGGGGGGCAGGGGAGGGAAGTGATTTAGTCTATAACAAATGGTTATGCTTATCCCTTAATAGTAACACTCATCTTTTCTTGTTTCTTTTGCTTCTTCTTTCAAATGTATAAGTCATCTCAGAATTTTCAGTGTTTTCAGGTTTTCCTTAGACTGTCCATGTGAATGATCTGGGAATTCCTTTTAGGGTTTCTCAATGAGTTTTGAAGTTCTATTATTATAACTCTCATCCATGGGTCACATTCAGTGACTTATTATTGCTTATTTCCTAGTAGTCTTATTGTCTGGCATTGAATTAAAAAAACGAATAAACTTAGGAAAAAGAAAACATTGGAAAGACAAAATGTTGGATCGGTCCTTATAGAGAACCTCATCATCATCAATCATTTATTGAATAAATGCCATCTGAGCCCTTTCAGATAGTTCCAAGATCAATGGAGTGTTCTTTTTTTTTTTCAGTGTGTCTGCTGAGTTAAGAATTCTTGGGGAAAAAAAAGAAGGCATGAGAATCTCTCGGACATATTTTTTTACATAAACTTTTTGTCCATGTCCGATACATATAGGTATATGTAATAAATGTGTATATATAATGCAATAATGTATAATATCCACAAAAAGTATACCAGTCTTTGATTGTACAATTCAATGAGTTAGCACAGAGTGAATTCTTTAGAGTAGAAATGTTGATCACTCCCTTTCTGTTCCTCTCAATTACTCTTCCTCTCAAGGGTAACTACTGCCAAGGCTTTTATCACCATAGATAGAAGTTTTGTACTGTTTTCTGTTAGTATAAATCTCACATACTGTTGTGTTGTGTTTGGCTTTTTAAAAAAAAATATATTTATGCATATAAGAACTGGGGTACAGGCCAGAGGTGGGGTGTTTGTGAGAAGATTCACCAGAGACAGAGTGGGGAACAGAACAGGCAGATTGACTGAAATACACTGCTGAGGGGAGCAGCGGGCGAGACGGGAGAGGTCTGCTGTGCCATGTGGGTAGCTCCCTGGCCGGGAATTGAACTGGTGCTTCAGTGGCTGAAGATAGCTTCATAGTGCTGCGACTTAACCCCTTGCACCACCAGGGAGGTCATGTTTGGCTTCTTTTGCTCAACATTTTGGATGAGAGCTTCTAGCATGTTGTTGAGTATAGTGGTAGTTTCTTTTTATTGCTGTACATTTCTCAATGATTTTGATTATGCAACACCCTATTTATCTAGTCTGTTGTTGGTGGACATTTGGATTGTTTCCATTTTGTTGTTATGAATAGTGCTGCTATGAACACTTTATAAATGTTGCCTTTTGAATATACATGTGCATTGCTTTTGTGGGATAGAACTTCTGGGTCATAGGAGATGTATTAACCTTCTGTAGGTGCAGTCAAACAATTGTCAAAAAGTGCTTGTACCAAATTACACTTTAAAAAAAGATTTATTTATTTATGCATATAAGAACTGGGGTACAAGCCAGAGGTGTGGGGGGCATATGAGAGGATTCACCAGAGACAGAGTGGGGAACAGAACAGGCAGAATGACTGAAATACATTGCTGAGGGGACCAGTGAGCGAGTCAGGAGAGGTCTGCTGTGCCATGTGGGTAGTTCTCTGGCCGGGGATCGAACTTGTGCCACAGTGGCTGCAGATAGCTTCATAGTGCTGTGACTTAACTCCTTGCGCCACCAGGGAGACCCCCAAATTACACTTCTATCACTAATGGTCTCATATAATGTGGTTATCACCACAGCCTAGCCTATACTTGATAGCATCATCAACTTCTACATATTAGACATTCTTTTGAATAAGCAGTGGATCTCTCTTTTTTTATTTTAAACTTTCTTGGTGACAAATGAGTTTGAGTATCTTTTCGTCTGTTTTGGTCATCCAGAATGCTTAATTTGTGCAGCTGTTTAAAGTACAAGTGGCCACGCACCATCTCTCACTTCCCCCAAAACTCTTGTAATCCTCAAGCAGATAAATAATGGATTCATCTTTCTGCAAATTTTCATTCCTTATTGCTAGGGTGACAGGGCTGGCTGATTTCGGGCAGTCTAGGTTTATGCCTATTAATAGAATCCTCATTCACTCTTCGATGTGTCCCATTTTGGATGATAAATTTATGGTCGCCCTATTTATAGCCATCGTCTCTTTTGTATTATTTAAAACTTTTCTATTTGAAACCACTCACTCATTTATTCTTTTACTGCTGAGCTTCTATTCTTTGTGAGATAGTAGGATAAGTACTAGGTGCTAAAAAGATATGTAAGGCATCCTCACCCTTAAGGTCCTAAGTATTGCAAAAGGAACACATTATAAAAAACTACTTTACCTGATTTAGTTATAGCTCTGTAATCATAACTCTAAATTCCAGTGGAGCTAGATTTTTGCAAGAAGAATATCTATGTTAATGAAATGATTTGTTATACCCAATTGCACGTGGTGATGATTTAGGATATGTTTTATGCTACTAATCACGACTTAGCAATTATATTTGGTCTGAATCACTGAGAAACTTCATTGTATGTTTTTCTTCTAGTTTTGTGAAGGCAATAGTTAAAAAAAATATCCCTTTTGGCACTGCATTTATTTCAGCTCTTAATCTGTGGTTGTATATTTATGGCTAGAGAATTCTATCATCAGTAGCTTCATAGAACGCATGTTGTGGGCACGAGACTTAAACCCTTGAGCTATGATAAAAGAAACCTGTCTTAATGAGTTGAACAAAATGTCTTTTAAAAAAATCATTCTAGTCCCTATGTCCTCATTCAGTTGGATCCAGCTGTGTTAAAAAGGCAATCTAATACTGCCTCTCCCCCAGCAGAGAATACTGTTTTAATTTAAATGTGCCCTGTTGTGGCATCTGCCCAGGTACTCAGCTATCACTCCGCTCACTCCCCTGTGTGACTGAATCCTAAACACTGTCTTGAATTTTCTGTTTACTTGTCCACCTCCTAGATTATTATAATCAACTCAAAATTCCTGGGACCTGGCGTGATGCCCAAAACATGTTGGCTGTTCTGGTCAGTAAATGCCTTTTGAATGAGTGAGGAAAAAGCAAATAACATTAGAACTCAGCACACTCATTTATTCTTTCTTCCCACAAGTAATTACCAAGAAACTATAGCGTGCCTGGCACAGACTGGGCACCGGAGTTCCATCCGCGTGGCCCCAAATAGACATGCTAACCTTTACCCTGGCTTAGAATTGGGGGTGAGGGGAGGGTGAGGAACTGGCAATAAATTAAGGGATCACACAAAATAGTGTTTAGTTACATATTGAGATATGTGCTTGGAAGTAAAGCAGCAAATGTGACAAATAAGCCTGATCCAGAGTTAGGGGATGGGGAAGTTTCCCAAAGAGTGACCCTTGAGAGTGGATTGGAGAATTAACTAGGGGCAGGAGGTTGGGGCAGAGGTGAAAACATCTCAGACTGAGGGAATGGACAGTGCAAAGGCCCTGTGGTTGAGGGCAACAGAGCATGCCAACCACAGAGATTTCCAGAAAAGATAAACCCGGGAAGACAAGCTATGTTTAAAGTACTCATGGGCCAGTGGGCTTCAATGAACCAACTGAGGTTTATTTGTCATATATATATATATATATAGATAGATAGATAGATAGATAGATAGATAGATAAAGGTAGAGTGATATAGAGATAGATATATAGATATGTATCTCTCTCTATATTATTTTTCTTGAGGTAATACTGGTTTACAACACTGTCTATGTTTTAGGGGTGTGATGTTCACATCTCTTCAGGTATGTTATCACATCACACCCACCATCCAAGTACCCATAATCCTCCACCATAGGCCATTGGGCCCCACCTCTGTTTGCTCTCCGCCACCCCCCCTACTTCCGTGGTAGCCTTAGTTATGCTGTCAGATTTCTAGGGATTGTTCTGGTTTACTTTTGTCTGTACCTTTGCTTTGTTTCTTTATACTCTACCTGTGAGAGAAATCACCTGATCGTTGTCTTTGTCCTTGTGACTTATTTTGCACCATTTGTGACAACATGGAGGGGACTGAAGATGCTGTTCTTTAAAAGCTACGGTTTGTCGGGCCTCCCTGGTGGCACAAGGGGTTAAGATGCGCCACAATGAAGCTGGCCTCAGCCACTGTGGCACAAGTTCGATCCCCAGCCAGGGAGCTACCCACATGGCGTGGCAGACCTCTCCTGTATTGCCTGCTGCTTCCCTCAGCAGTGTATTTAGGTACATTTCCCTGTTGGGCCCCCCACTCTGTCTCTAGTGGATCCTCTCACCCTCCGCATCTCTGGCCTGCACCCCACCTTTCGTATGCATAAAATAAAATAAATCTTAAAAAAAAAGCAATGGTTTGCTTTTTAAAGGCTGTATGGAAAGGTGTAGGCAGGCATCCTGTCATCAGACTTACAATTTGTAAGGATCACCCTGTGCTGGGAAGTAGCTCATTATTTTGCAGGTTTAGATAAAGGATGAGTCAAATCTTTGGCCTCGTGTTACTGTATATAATTTATATCTCCAAGGAACTGAGTAGCACAGGAAGGGTAGTTTCTCTATGAAAGAGATCCAGTTAATACATGAAACAGAGTGATAGGCTACTCCCGTTTTGCATTCCTCAATGAATTATGTGTCTAGGCAATAATGATCAAATAGCTGTTAACATGACAAAAAGAGTGACAGGTGGACGTTATGTGATTCCTGGAAGAGCATAATACTGCCATTTGGTAGACTTGTCAAAAAAAGCAATTCTGAATTTCACTAAGTTTCTAGACCTGACTAGCATATTTTCAGGGAATGTGAGCTACAGAGGAATATGCACCATGGAGAGGCAATAAGTAAAATCCAGATCCAGGAAAAATCTACAGCACAAAAGCCATGGGTTATTTCCATAAAGAACTTGTGATGGGGGGGGGGGAGTAGAGATGGAGGAGATTAAAATTTATAGGTTAAAAGATTTACATGGATGTGTAGGCCATATTTGGATTCCAATATGAGTACACTAACTCTGGAAAAAAAAAACATTTATGAAACAATTGGGATAATTTGAACACTGGCTCGATATTTAAAGATATTGAGTGGTATTTTGAATTATTATTTTGTAATAAGTAGTTTTGGTTATGTCTGAAAACAACAACAAAGAGTCTCTTAGAAATACATACTGAAATATTTATGAAAGGAATGATGTGCTGTCTGGGATTTGCTTCCAAGGGGAAGTAAAAGTGGATTAATTTTGAAGCTGGATCAGTTTACTTTGAAAGTAAAAGTTCACTTTACGTTTCTTCCTCCTTTTGTTTATACTCGACCTTTTCTATTACAAAAAGTTTTGAAAAGTTAAAGGAACAAAGAAAAAGGGTTTGACTTGTTTCCTTACCCCCCAAATACACAGTATGTTCAAGTTGCAATTTTATCAGCTGTTCAGCTCTTTAATTTATTCATATATTAAAATATTTTCATCTTAAGCTCTTGAAATACTGGTTTACTTTAATGCCCATTAGATTGATTGTTAATTGTGGAGAATTTGGATGTTTTGGAGAAGCTCATTGATGACAATAAATGGCCTGATGCACCCACCACCCTGGAGATGAATATTTTCATATGGTTTTAAGATTCCTCTCTATAAGCTCTGATCGCCCAGTCAATAGGGCATTATGTAAACCTTAATGGCAAAATGCATTTTAAGTAACTCCTTTTTGTTGAACATTTATGTGTTTCTGTTTTTTTAAATTTTTTCTGGCTGAAGGATGCTTTAATGAATAGCCTTATAGCTGTATCTTTGTACACATCTTGAACATGTCCTTAGAGGAAATTCCAATAATTGAATACCTATGTCACTGGGCAGGCATTTTTACAGCAATTGATACAAACTATTGACATTGATCTGTGCTCCATAAGAGAACACATATAATGATAACATTATTATGTAAATAATACAGAGAACATAGTGGAACTCTTTTGTTTTCCTGTGCCCTCATCAGCTCTGAATATTTTTTGTAATTTTTTCCTCCTGTTTATTGATGGGAATGGTATTAAATTGCTTTGATTTGCATTTCCCTGATTACTGCTGAACTTGAACTTTTTTCTTGTTGTATTACTACAGTTGTCTTTTAATTACCAGATATGTTTTGTTAGTTTTTCCATTTAGGCATTCTTTTTATTATCAATAATACATATTCTTTATATATTGAGGACAGTATCACTGTCAAACTGTAATGATTTTCTCTACATGTTTTTATATTCAGCACATGGAATTTTCTAGTGTAGATTTTTTTCATATTTTTATGTAATAGGATTGATTAATCTCTTTGTCCATGGATTCTCTCTTTGGTATTATAAGTCTTTTTTCGAAATTGCTGTTTTGCCTCCCCTGCCCATTATTTCTTTTACGTTTGACTCTTTAACTGACACAGACTTATTTTGCTATATTGTTTAGGATAAGCATCTAGCATTATTTTTTCTGGTAGTGATCAGTTATTCCAGAAATTCTTTTCTCTCTGATTTGAGTTATGATCTTGCTCAGATGTTAAGCTTTTTATACTTTTATTTATGGGCTTTTAATTCTCTTTCAATTCCATGCTAACTAATCTTGTGCCACTGTAACAATATTCTAAGTCTTGCATCTTCTTAGATTGTTTGAATATATAGTAGTAATATTAAAAAAAAAACTTCTTCTCTTACATTAAAAAGAAATGTTTTCCCTGCTTTTAAACTTTCAGATGGCTTTCTCACTCTTGTTAAAGTTCACCAAGAATTTTGTTGTGATTTTGAATGGGATGACTTTAGACTTGTTAGGAGAGATTTGGTATTTCTACATTATTCATTCTTCTCATGCAGTAATAAAAGATGTGTCAACTTAGATGC
The DNA here is from genome assembly GCF_014898055.3 of Talpa occidentalis. Taxonomy (NCBI): domain Eukaryota; kingdom Metazoa; phylum Chordata; class Mammalia; order Eulipotyphla; family Talpidae; genus Talpa; species Talpa occidentalis. The sequence continues at coordinate 11,151,477 of NW_023602073.1, forward strand.
TATTCTTTTAAGTTTTTCAGATAATGTTTCCTATAGACTCTGCATCTCATTAATTCTTAGCTACTTTGTACTTGGTGATGTTATTGTGGTTGGGGTCACAAAACTAACAATTTTACTGAGATATAATAAACATACCATTTTGGGGGGCTGGCTTCAAATGCTGATTTAGTAGGCACAAAGTGCATACCTACTATCTTCATACTTATTTCGGTTTTTTATTTTGTCTTTTAAGGGGGTTTCTATTTACCTCTTGTTTCCCCCGCTACCCCCCCAGACAGGAAGCAGGAATATGGAGGGAGATGAATTAGGCAAATGGAAATATTAAACTCTTGGTTTCCATTTTGTCATCAACTGGCTGTGTGATCTTAGGCAAACCACTTAATGTTTCTAGACTGTTTTCCTCTAAGGCTCTCTCTAGCTCTACGTTTGTAAATGACAATGGGCCCTTAATCTGTGTTCTGGAGAGAGAGAAATGAGAATTGAAGTAGTATAGCCTAGCAAATCAACTACTACCAAAGTGAAATTTTGGAAAATATTCTGCGTTTCCTCCTTTTCTTATTAATCTGGTAGAGGCTCAATTTGGTGTTTTAATGGCTCAGAATTTTGGTTTTGTGTCCTAGGTCTATCAAGCATGATTTAGAATAAAGTATGACCTCACTCTGAAGGATGTGTCACCTCTATTTTAGATGCTAGTTTTAGCACTTCTGAGGGGGGAGAACACATTTTTATTTTTAGTTTTGATTTTATAACAAATGATCCAACTTTAGTATTTTGAACCTGGTAGCATTTTTACAGAGGCTGTTTACTTTTTACTAAAAACAAACAAACAAACAAATGAAAAACCCCATTCACAAATTAAATTTAAAATGCTTATTGATTATGGCAAATTAATGACTTTGGGAATTAATGACAGTCACATTGGAAAGAGAATATACTCCCTGGCGAGATGCTTGAAATTATGAACTTCTTTTCTTCCAGTGAATATCTAACAACACTGTTTTCAGAAGTAACTGAACTTGCAGAAATAGCTCATGAAGTCATTTTCTATTTAAATGGTCTGCACTTTGTAGAATAAATACTCTTTAACTAGGACGATATTAATATATGTCTTTGACAGCAACTGCATTGAGAAGACAGCCTTTGCAAAACACTTTTGTCATCCATCCAAGTATGGGTCTTTTATGGCAGACTGTTGTGTATCTGAAGGCGCTATTGTGTCAACAATGAGCATCATAATGAGTCTCAAATCTGACTCAATGGAACAAATGTATTTTAATGGCATGCATTTTACTTTAAAAGGATGTACCAAAATAGAGTGAAAGTCTGAAAGCAGGGCATTATTTTATAATGAAAGACTAATAATATATGGGTAGTTCTAGCTAAAGGAAGAGTAAGTGGGAATGGAAATTGACTTAGGTTGGATAAAATCACTTCCATCAGCAAACCACAAATACTAGCGGAGAGTTATCTGCAGTGGTACAGGAGGGAAAATTAAAAGGGGTACAGACACCCAGGAATTTCCTTTACTGACATTTACCCCAATGAGATGCAGGATTAAATGGGGCCTAAGACTCCCTTTTATGGCATTCAAAACACCTAATGGCATGCTCTGGCCTTGCTAGTTCACATTTATGAAAATGCTACATAAGCAATCCTGGAATAACCTGTTTTTTCCATGTTTAAATTCTCCTTATTAAGGATGCTGTAGTATTGAGGGGGATGAGGTAAATTTGGAGACTGAGATAAATTTTTTAACATGGTTAGGACAGTGCTTAAGGGGTATATTTTAGAGCCAGGAACCTATCTTGAATGTGAACAGCGACTGTTCTACACTAACAATTTTCATTTTTATTGACTTCATTACCTCTATGGAATTGATTTTTTAAAAACTGTACATCATTTGTATTTTTGCTAAGAAAATTTACATCTTATGGGATTATTGTATAGTACATGTCCTGCATTTGTGGTTTTCAATTTATTAGGATGTTTAGCCCAGGGTATAGGAAACCCTGTCCAGGTATCCTTACAGATCAAAAAATTAGGCATGTGAAGTCAACCTGGGGATTATATTTTTATTACTGTCTGTCATGATCCACATCTTTTTTGTGTGTGTGTTGTATTTGCTAGCTAAAAACAGTGCAACTCTATTCCATCAAAGGCCTGTTAGGAAACAGAACCCCTCTGGCAAGATAAAATAGAGGAAACTCTAAGAAGAATGTGAGTCCTGGATTGTCGCTTAAGACATTTTATTTTCTAGGCAGGGCTTCCTTTTGACCTGAGTCACCATTCATGTCCCTTTCCATCTCCTCTTTCATGTTCAGATGCTGCAGTGTTGTTTCAGGTTTTCTTTTGCAAATTGCTTCCTTCATAATGCTGGCGTGGTTCTTTTCTCCTTCCTTTTTAAAAAAAATTTTAAAGAATCATTGCTATTTTGTAAGATTTTTATTTATTTTATTTATTTTGCATAGAAGACTGGGGTGTAGGCCAGAGGTGGGGGGTGAGAGGATTCACTCGAGACAGAATGGGAGCAGAACAGGCCAGTCTATTGAAACACACTACAGAGGGGAGCAGCGGGCAAGACAGGAGAGGTCTACTGTGCCATATGTGGGTTAACTCCGTGGCTGGGGACTGAACTCTGGCCATTGCATTGGTAGCACTGAGATTTACCCCCCAGGCCACCAGGGAGGCCCTTTTTCACCTTCCTTTAGGCACCTGCTATTACCTACTGGTAGCTTGTGTAAGGCAGGGATGCCTTTTTTAGAAATAGTGGGCGATAGGCAACTTTTTAAAAAACATTATTTATGCATACAAGAACCAGGTACAGGCCCAAGGTGCAGGGGTGAGAAGATTCATCAGAGACAAAGTGGGGAAGAGAACTGGCAGATACGCTGCAGTACACTGCCTTGGGTAGCAGTGGGTGAGACAGGAGAGGTCTGCTGCGCCATGTGGGTCACCTCCCTGGGCAGGGATCGAACGTGTGCTGCAGTGGCTGCAGATAGCTTCACAGTGCTGCGTCTTAACCCCTTGCACCACCAGGGAGGCCCCAATTTGCAGCTTTTGAGGGTGGAGTCTGAGAATTAAAGTAGGCACTGCCAAGTGTGCCTGGCTCTGGTGGATAGGTACTTATGGGCACTGTGGTCTCCTGTGGAAGGTGCCTTCCTCTGAAATACCCTATGGCATGAAGCAACTGTATGGAGTATGGATTTAATACAGAGCAGAAACTCCATGATTGGAAATGAAGGGTAAGAAGCTAAACGTGTATTTCTGCATTGAGGGGAATGTGATCTGCCTTTAAGAAAGTAATATGGGGGCCTCCCTGGTGGCGCAAGGGATTAAGCACTGCACTATGAAGCAATCCACAGCCTCTGCAGCACGAGTTGAATCCCCAGCCGGCCAGGGAGAAACCCACATGGCGAGACAGACCTCTCCTGGCTCACCCGCTGCTCCCTTCAGCAGTGTACTTCGATCAATCTGCCTGTTCTGTTCCCCACTCTGTCTCTGGTGAATCCTCTCATCCCCTGCATCTCTGGCCTGTGCCCCAGCTCTTGTATGCATAAATAAATAAATCTTAAAAAAAAAAGAAAGAAACAAAGTAATATGGACTTCTGTGCAAGAGGTACTGTTACGGGGCAACCCCAGTGTGAAATGGGTTGTCCTGCCTGTGGGTCTCACCAATGTGCTTGAAGGGCACTTATGAGACTCACCTGCAGGCACACACAAAAGATTAATAAACGGTTTATTTACAAAAAGGGGAAATGAAGAAAGGAATAACTCAGGGAGAAAGAGAGAGAGAGAGAGAAATTGATGAATGCATCCTACCAGTTCCGCTGAGCTGGAACCCCAACATCACGCTAAAAGCTGGTGAAAAACCAAGGGACTCCCCTAAGGCCCACATGTCTGGTTATAAACCAAGCCTGGCTGCTTAACTCCACCCTCAGTTCCCAGCATCTTCCCTTTGGCGGTGATGACATTATGAGATTTGTAGTCCTTAGTGTCTTGTATCTCTTCGGTTTGGGGTGTGGATGGGGTCCCCAAAACCTGTTTGTGGAGTCTGTTCAGGACAGCCTCTCCCCCCAACAGCATTTGCTGTTTGAGATCTGCTGTGTGGTACCCCTCCGACCATATTTTAAGAACGTGGACTCTGTCCTGTCTACCTCTGCATTATCGATGAGACAATGCCTTCCACTGAACACAGATGACTGTGGCAGGATGAACTGAGCAGACACTCAAACGCTTGTTGCATGAGGGAGAAAAATTAAAGAGCCACCCTTATCGATTCCAAGTTCCTGAACTCTGTGCTCCTCTGTGTTCCATTATGTCCCCCCACTGAAAAGAACCCAGCCATGTACAGATGGTACAAAGAAGACATTCTTGTCAATTGGCACCACAGATTGAAGGGCAGAGGTTAAAGGGCAAACTGGGGAAGTGAAGCTTTGGGGCTGAAGAGTCATCCCCGGGCTGGTAGGTAGATAGATGGATGCTGTCTCTGGGTGTGCCTCCACCGCGAGGGGGCTGCTGGGAGGTCAAGTCTAGGTCCATGCAAAGGCCCGGAGTGAGCATCTCTTTCCCAAACACCAGATTCTTTTTTTCTGTGAGCAGAAGGGAGTCTTTTGTTCTTTGGCAAAACGTACATTCCAGGGTCTAATATGGGGAGGCCAGATTGTTGAATGACAGCAGAGTCCATTTAAGGAAAAGACATCTTTGTTGACAACGGAATGGTCCGGGTGACAGATGAGGCAAGGCAGATGTTGGTTTTGTGGGTTGCGGTATCTCATTAGCTAAAACGTCACAGGCATATAGCAAGCGCTTCATACCTCTTTTTCCCCTCATAATTTAAACACTTTATTTAACATCCAGTATGAACCATATCCATGAAGATCAAACCATTCCATCCTCAGCTCATAAAACACTGGGCTACAGAATTTCTACTCTCAAATAATTTTATTTAATTATTATTTTTAATTAAAAGTTTATGGATTTTTTCATTAATTTCCAGTGCTACATAAATTTCAGGACTACCCCTTCATACCTCTATATGTACATAAGCTTCACTGAACATGATTTTAATCTGAAAGTTTCTCTACAGTGTGAGCTAAATCTATTCCCAACATATTAAACCAATCATTTACCTTTTTTGATATTATTTTTTAAACAGGGAAGCTTTTACCTGTGTGTCATCAAACACTATGAAAGAAAGCCTACCATTTATTTTATTTTTTTAAAGATTTATTTATTTATTTATGCATACAAGAGCTGGGGTACAGGCCAGAGGTGGGGGTGAGAGGATTCGCCAGAGACAAAGCGGGTAACAGAACAGGCAGATTGACTGAAATACACTGCTGAGGGGAGCAGCGGGCGAGACAGGAGAGGTCTGCTGCACCATGTGGGTAGCTCCCTGGCTGGGGATCGAACTTGTGCTGCAGTGGCTGCAGATAGCGTCATAGTTGTGTCTTAACCCCTGTGCCTCCAGGAAGGCCCCAAAAGCCTACCATTTAATAACTAATCATTCAAAATCTTTCATGAAAGACAAAGTGAGGTGATACCGGACTCCAGAAGTAGAAACAGAATTTTTTAGTTCTTTTGTGTTTGGGGTATAGTTAACGAGGCTGCAGAGATAGTTAAAGCTAAAACAATAAAAATATTGCATACCCAGTTGTTGAGTGCATGCTGGACAGCAGTCTTTGGGGGAATGCTATTTGGTATCTGTGTTTCTCCAAAGGAGTATTAAACTTTTTCTGCATTATCTGGACGGCCTCTCTAAAGAGTGACAATTCTCTTTCCAGAGTAAAGCTTTCCACCAGAAAAGTTTATCTTATTGAAATTGTGCTGGAGTTGGTTCCACTGTTGCCATTTGCTTTTCACTCTTCAATTTAAGAATTCCGGGGTGCCTTCTCAAACTGCTGGGAGGAGAGGTACCCATGTCTGGGTTAGACAAAGAAGAAAAGAGTACTTCTGGCCACAGTCCGTCCCTCCTTGCTTGAAACTACTCACTGACACCAAAAGCTCTTTTCTATATATTACAGACTGCAATCTATACTTTTGCACACTAAATCTGCTTGTGTTGATATTGGCGTGAGTTAATTCAATCTCCGTTCCCAAGGCACCGTACACCCATACATTTGTAACCCCGGATAGTGGTGGAGGAAATGCTTCTCCTGGAAAACACTGGAAACTGCTTCAGCTGTTCCTGGGCCACCCCCAGGCTTACCTTTTCAGTGTTCAACCTGAGATAAAGGTGAGCTTGCAGCACATTATGGAGATATTGGAGGCACTTGGAAAACATTTACTCACAGTTCAGCAAACATTGATTGAGTCCCGATGATATGTTAGGTATACTTTTGGACTTTGGGGCTGAATGTATGAAAAAGGCAGCTCCCATCCCCTGGAGTGCTCACAAAATCATCTTTTTTTTTTTTTTTAAAGATTTATTTATTTATGCATACAAGAGCTGGGGTACAGGCCAGAGATGCGGTGGGTGAGAGGATTCACCAGAGACAGAGTGGGGAGCAGAACAGGCAGACTGACTGAAATACACGGCTGAGGGGAGCAGCGGGTGAGAGAGGAGAGGTCTGCTGTGCTATGTGGGTTTCTTTCTAGCTGGCCGGGGATTGAACTCATGCTGCAGAGGCTGCAGATTGCTTCATAGTGCGGTGCTTAACCCCTTGCACCACCAGGGAGGCCCTCACAAAATGAACCTATTCTTCTGCAAGGGAAGGGAACTTTCAAGAAGACACTAGGTTATGAATTAGCATTTGTTTTCTCTTTTGACAATCTCTGTGCTAGGTACTTTACATACCTTATTCGCCCTCTGCTGAGATGAATACATTTAAGGAAATGAAGAAGATTTTATAGATGTGGAAACTCTGCCTTGGGGTTCCCAGGGTCCCCAGCGAGTGAAGATCAGCCCCACACACTGTTTTACTAACAAATATTCTTTGGTTCAAACTAAACTTCTACCTGTGACTGCATACTCTTGACTCCTCTGAGAAGTTCTTGGAACCCTTTGTGGCATGGTGTGAGGGGAAGAGCTGAGACAGCAGAACCTGAAAGTTCTTCAGAGCAAAGTCCATTCCTAATCTCATTTCCTGCTTCCTCCTTGAATGGGTGCATACTTACTTACCTGGGCGTCTGTGCTTCCTCTTCCTGTATGACTTGCTTGGTAAAGTCTTGGCTCGATCAACCCTCTGTCATTTTTTTTCATGCAGGCAAACCATTCATCCGGTGTCAAGAAAGGATGCTTATTTTATTTGGGGAATAAACAAGCAGACAAGGGGCCTCCCCGGTGGCGCAGCGGTTGAGCGTTGGGTTGCTAAGCTTCCTGCAGCCTCTGCAGAGCCAGTTCGATCCCCGGCTGCTCCCCGGCCACTGGAGGAGGGTCCCACATGGCGCACAGACCTCTCCTACCCCCCGCTGCTCCCCTCAACAGTGTACTTCATCAGTCTGCCTGCTCTGCTCCCCGCTCTGGCTCTGATGAATTCTCTCACCCTCCTGCGCTTCTGACTATACCCAGTGCTTGTATAAATAAATAAATAAATCTTTAAAAAAAAACAAAAACAAAATAAACCAAGCAGACAAAACAAATCTAAATTTTCTTTAAATCATTAAAAAGGATTGAGATAATTTTCAGTACTCATACCTCCTAAAGGTTTTATTTTCCCTTTAAGAATTCCAAGTTTACCATCATCTCCATGGACCACATTTCTCGAATGTAATAGGTAGATGTAAAGCTTGATCAATGGCATATTTTGATAAGCTAATAAAATGGCAAGTGTCACTAGCAGAAACCACTTACCAAAGAGTATTTCCTATTCCTCCCTCTTAGACATTATCTCTACAGTTGCCAACCTTTCTTTTTGGGGTCAAAGTCAAAGAATAGAGGTGCTCTAAAATTTAGTAATTCTTGAGTGCTGGCTTCTTGGGGGTCTGGCATGTTATGTTGAATATTATTTGCTCCTTTAAAATATATGCTGTTTTATTCAAAGCATTGAAAAACTCGTGGTTCCATTGTACACATTAATTGTCTCATTGGAAGTGAAAAGGAAACTGTCTGGCTCATACAATATTGCAAGACACATTTGAGTGTTGATGTGTATTATTTCCGAACAGAATGGATTCAGCACAGAAGTTTCTAGCTGCGATGTACTAGAAGTTGGAATTCCCATATGATTGAAAGGATGTGTGGAGTATTCTTTTGAGGGCTGCCTCACATATTTAATGTATAGCTTGTTTTGTCTGGGGACTGCTACTCAGAAATCTGCCATCTGTAGTGGGTGGCAACCAAATCTCAGTCTTGAGGAATTCATCTGTTAATTTTCTTTCTTTCTCTGACTTGATGACACCATTGTGGCTACTTCCCCTCCCTCTCCAATCAATAACATCTCATTTTCCATTATTACGTCTTAAGTATATTGCAGTGGTTGCAAGCTGTTACATTTTCATTTTGGAAATGTGATGGCTGGAAAAATCTGTCTGGAGCAAGTAGAAGGAGCTCAGGTTCCCCAAACAGGGCCTGTCTTCCAGATGAATCTGTAAGTTGATGGAAGGCTAATTCCACCTGCTTCTCTTCTGAATTATAAGCTCGCCCATTCCAGGTTAGCATTTTATAAAGGTAGACCCTGGGCTCTGGGATGAAGGTACCTGCCAACCTGGGTTTATGTAACTCCTGGAATCCTGGCAAAATCAACGGGACTGTACCTGACTCCACACTTTCCTACTGCTTCTTTTTCTTTTCTTTTTTTTTTAATTTAATTAAAGATTTATTTATTTATTTATACAAGCTACAAGCACTGGGTACAGTCAGAAGTGAGGGAGGGTGAGAGAATTCACCAGAGCCAGAGCGGGGAGCAGAGCAGGCAGACTGATGAAGTACACTGTTGAGGGGAGCAGCGGGTGACAGGAGAGGTCTGTGCGCCATGTGGGACCCTCCTCCAGTGGTCTGGGAGCAGCCGGGGATCGAACTGGCGCTGCAGAGGCTGCGGGAAGCTTCGCAACCCAGCGCTCAACTGCTGCGCCACCGGGGAGGCCCTCCCACTGCTTCTTTTAAGATTTGTATTGGAAAGAATATCAGTGGATTTTAGAAGCAGTGTCTTACTTCTATCTGGCGATCAGGAAAGAGATGTCATAACTATTATAAAAAAGTCATGCAGAACTTTCTCTGCTGTTCTTTTTCACTTAAATGTTGCAGTTTTAGACCTCGTACAATGACTAGGCTTGATCTTTTTGGCAAATGGAAGAATGTCTTCACGGGTAATTTCCTATAATCTTGCGTGCTAGCATTTCTTTGATGCTTTGGCAGATCTTTAATGGACCACGTTTTCTGTGTGGGGAGAAGAGTGTTCTCACTCTTTTCCATTAGATTTCAGATTTAGAAAAAAAATATAGCCTGTGTTTGAAAAGTTGATGGGAATCTTTCTTGGTAAGAAGGGGAAGTATTTGGGCAATCTGCCCTAAATTGGAGGAGGATTATGGTCTGGTGAGTTTGTGCATATTTGGGGTTGAACTGTAGCTGAATTTAGGCTGGCTACACTGGTGACTGACAGGTGAGCCCAACATGGATGACACTTTCTCCAAAAGCGATTTGGGATTGGGGTGTTGGTGAAAGGCCAGGTGTGGGGTTTCTGTGCTTCCTCTTCCCTCTTCAATCCCACCAGGTTCTGTCTGGGGACCAGTGTGCAGTTGTGGTGGTGCTGGGCTGAGGAACTTTGGGAGAAATCAATCCTGGGCCTCCTCACCACTTTCTGTTTCAGGAAAGTTGTGTCTTTGTGTAGTTTGAGTTAAAATACAAATCAGAGTTCATTTCCTTTTGTGAGATGCACTATTATGTTCCTTTCCACAACAAAGAAATGGTCTTAAGTGGAGGTTTGTTACAAAGGAAAGGGTTGAACTGATTTCATTAGTAAGAATGGGGGCCAATCTTGAAGATATCCATAACTTCTCTCCCAACCTTCCTGTCTTATCCAGACACCTTTCTAGTCTATTCTATTCCTCGGTTGATTTTGCCTTCAAAATGTTTTCATGTGAGTTTCCATATCTCAGACACTCCAAGCCTTTCTGACTGCATAACCTGAAACCACCCCACTCACCTCCCTCACCACCCTAGTTCATCTCAAGAGCTCCTGTTTTTTGTTTTTTTTTTTAAAGATTTATTTATTTATACAAGCACTGGGTACAGTCAGAAGCGCGGGAGGGTGAGAGGATTCACCAGAGCCAGAGCAGGGAGCAGAACAGGCAGACTGATGAAGTACACTGCTGAGGGGAGCAGCAGGCGCAGGAGAGGTCTGCGCGCCATGTGGGACCCTCGCCGGCGGCCGGGGATCAAACCTGCGCTGCACAGGCTGTGGGCAGCTTTGCAACCCAGTGCTCAACCACTCCGCCACCGGGGAGGCCCAAGAGCTCCTGTTGAAACAGCTTAAAATCGTTGTGTTCTTGGGCCTTCTTGGTGACACAAGGGGTTGAATCTCAGCACTGTGAAGTTATCCACAGTCACTGAAGCATGAGTTTGATCCCCGGCCAGGGAGCTACCCACATGGCACAGCAGACCTCTCTTGTCTCGCCCGCTGCGCCCTTCAGCAGTGTATTTCAGTCAGCCACCTGTTCTGCTCCCCACTCTGTCTCTGGTGAATCCTCTCACCCCCCCACACCTCTGGCCTGCACCCTAACTCTTGTATGTATAAATAAATATTTAAAAAAAAAATCCTTGTGTTCTGTGGGCCTAGACAGAACCTGATTTCTGTCTCCCAGGTATCTCTTTTATAAAATGAGCAACATCCTGGCACTTACCTCATGGGTCCTTATGTTTTTTTTTTTTTTTTTAAGATTTATGTATTTATGCATACAAGAACTGGGGTACAGGCCAGAGGTGTGGGGGGGGGTGAGAGGATTCACCAGAGACAGAGTGAGGAGGACATCAGGCAGACTGACTGAAATACACTGTGAGGGGAGCAGTGGGTGAGTCAGGAGAGGTCTGCTGTGCCATGTGGGTAGCTCCCTGGCTGGGGATCGAACTTGTGCTGCAGTGGGCGTGGATAGCATCACAGCGCTGTGCTTAACCACTTGCACAGGGAGGCCCTCTTATGGGTTTTAGATGAGTCAAAATATGTAAAGCACTCAAAGCAGGCCAGATGCACACAGTAGAGGCTTTGCCTGTGTTAGCTGTATTTGTTGTCATGCTCATTTCCCCATTCACGGCCAAGTGAAAAACTCTCAGAGGGCTGGGGTTAGTATGGGGTAATGGCAGTATGGCTTTAAGCAGGCCTCCTTTAGCCTGTACCTCCTCTGCCTTCTCCCTCAGCACGTCCACCCCAGCAGCCTGATGGGCTTTGAGGCCCTCCTTTTATACTGATTGCTGGGTCCCACTAAAGAAGTCTTCTTTGCTCATATCTTCCTCCCTGAGGAAGTCTCTCATCCCTGGGATTAATCCCCTGGGGTAACCAGTCCATCATCTTTTGGATTTGAACAATTCCTCTATTCTTCTCCCTTTGTTACTTTCTATTCTTCTCTTCCCTCCTTTTCTATCTTTTTCTGTTCTCTTCTATCTCCCTAACACATTAACTCCTATTTTTTTTAAAGATTTATTTATTTATGCATACAAGAACTGGGGTACAGGCCAGAGGTGTGGGCAGCAAGAGGATTCAGAATGGGGAATAGAATGGGGAACAGAATGGGGACAGAACAGGCAGATTGACTGAAGTACACTGCTGAGGGGAGCAGCAGGTGAGATAGGAGAGGTCTGCTGCACCATGTGGGTAGCTCGCTGGCTGGCTGGGGATTGAATTCCTGCTATAGAAGCTGCAGATAGCTTCATAGTGCTGTGCTTAACCCCTTGTGCCACCAGGGAGGCCCTCACTCCTCTATGTTTTATTAGTAAAATCGCTTGGACCATGAAGGGACGGTTGCCCCTGATGACATACCTGGAGGTCTAGCACAGAGCAAGATTGTGAAAACAGGAGGACTGAATGTTTTCAATACTAAGAATAACAGTCAGAGAGGACCCAAAAGGTACCTCACCCTGGTGGGTGGGTAAAGCAGAAGGTGATAAAAGTCCATGAAGACTTAAGTTGAGGAACATAATCCAATGGTAGAGACGCATAATTACAAGAAGAGGATGAACTGATGTATTTCAGACACAAATATGCAGCACTTAAGATTTTGCTTAGCGGTGTCAAGGAGTCTGCACCTTCATTTTGTGGAAAAACGATATTAACAATTCCAGAAAATTCTACCCACTTCTTTTGACATGGGCATGTATGTATGTGAGCAGGCACAGATGCACATTCGTATTTTAAAACAGAGTAATTTAGTCTGAACTTGCTAAATTTAAATAGTGTATATCGTTAATCTTAGTGAGATATTTTTGTGCACATATTTAAATGTTCTTGCAAAGCATAGCATGCCATTAATAAACTTTTTGCTTTTCAGTATACTTTCCTCCAAATTCCCTGTAAATCTTACTAATAACGAAGGTGAATTAAACAAGGTCCTGGCATTCTGATCTGCTGGCTCAAGATCTGGTTTATGGCTCTTGTCTTCAACTGATTCTGTGTGGTAAAGCCCTGCATGTTAAAAAAAAAAAAAATTTTTAATGTCATCTAGTTATTGATGACACTTTGAGGTTTGCAAGTGCATACTAGCCAGAGCTCAAAATGTGAAAAATAGGCCTTTAGCGGTATTATAATTCTTTCTTTTTGAAGCAAGTGGAGGCCTCACTGACAAGGGTGGAGTATTTCTCTGTGAAACCAGAAGGTAGTCATTTGGGTCCAAGAACAGATGTTTAGAAATCAGCTTATTGGCCTCCCCAGATATTGTGGGAGAGTTCAGCGTAAACACACACCTTCCCTCTTTTCTAACTGTCACCTTCCTTTCTGCCTACAATGCCCATTGATGTTGAGCTGGTAAGAGTGGATAAATAATTTATATCCTAGTATCAGCTTCATCAGAAACCCATAAAGATTTCTTTAAGGGTTTGGATCTAAAATCTTTCTGAATTAAGCCCTAAATTATTAATAATGTGAAACTAGTGTATATTTCTCGCCTGTGGTGTATGTGCTGCTATATTTTGAAATTGAATGATTTGTGGATCTCTTTCCCAGTTGTTCCTCTTTTTTGGTCTAATGCAGACAGCATGGAGGAAATGGAAAATTCTAGGCCTTTTTACCACCCCTACAAGATGTCTCTTAAGACAATGATAAATTCAGTAGACAAAAGTCATTAGTGTCTTGGACCTCGGTTTTCCGATCTTGAAAATCTGGAGATGATGCACTGAAGATTCTTGCTAGCTGTAAAATCCTGTAGTTCTTCCTTTTAGAACTTGTGTGGAATTTATAATATTTATGGGAACTAAGGCTGAAGGCACTAAAAAAGGACAGAAATCAGGTTATCATTCTCAGAGCTGTTTTCTCAGCGTAGTCTGTGCCAGTACAAACCTTGTTATAATCACAGTGTGGAAAGATATGATGTCCCATTATTTCTTTCACTTGAGGACGCTTCAGCTATATAGATCTATCAGAATGGTTGTTACATGAGTGAGTTTCCCTCCTATCCATCAGAAGAAGAAAATCCATCACAGTTTTGACTACTTTTCCTCCCAAGAAAATGATCTTTAAGAGAACGACATGTAATAGAGACTTTACAATTCTTAAGGCATTGGAGAAACTGCATCTGAAATAAAGTCAATACATGATGCAGTAGTTTATTTACATTTACAATACTGAATGGCAAAGCATTCTATCAAAGACCTTGGGACCAAGTACACATCCCAGACTTACATAAAATAAATGGAGAGACTGTAATAGAAATATGGGTATAACTACTGTGTATGATACCTAGTTGTGGTTCAATTACTCTCTATATCTCATCTCCACTCACAGAGTGAGGTAGATTCATGAGGGGTTAAGAAATACAGATATTAAGGTTGTTATGTATAGAGATTTTTTTTTTTGTTTCCCTCCATAATCTAAATTTAAGTTATAATGGTTACCAGGTAACTTCGAGGGAAAAAAGTATAGTCTATCCTTCTAGTTTTATTTTGCACTTGTTTTATAGGTATAGATATAAATTATGAGTCGCTACTGTATCCTTTTGGAGAATTCCTTTTTTAAATGCTCTGTAGCAGTATATATAGCAAGGAAATTATTGGTCCTGGAAATTTAAAATAATTGGCCAATAAAACCAAATGGGCATCGACTCTTTTTGTTGGTGTAAATTATACCTTTCTTAGTTTCTTCTAGGTTATTGGCTTATTTTTGAGAATTGACTCCATAGAACGCCATTATTTGCATCAAGATTTTAAAAATTTGCCTTGAATTATTTTCTACTTCATTTTCCTGAAAATGGATGTAGGAACTCGTGGCCTTTCTGTCTGCTGTTTCCCACATCTACACTCACTACCCTCAATGCCCTTGCTGCTGAGAGTTCATAGTCACCTCTACTGTATTGATTTTAAAAAGGCGCTGCTCTCTTCTTTATTATTTTTCTTAAAAATTTAAAAAATATATTGATGCATACAAGAACTGGGATGCTGGTCAGAGGTGTAGGAGGTGAGAGAATTCACCTGAGACAGAGCAGGGAACACAACAGGCAGATCTACTGAAATGCACTGCTGAGGGGAGCAGTGGGCGAGACAGGAGAGGTCTGCTGCGCCATGTGGGTAGCTCCCTGGCCAGGGCCGGGGATCGAACTTTATTGTTGCCACAGTGGCTGGTGATAGCTTGGTAGTGCTGAGACTTGAACCCCTGTGCCATCAGAGAAGCCCTGCTCTCTCCTTCAACACTCAGGTCAAACTTGGACCTATGCCTTTCCATTGCTTCTCAAAGAGTTCAGAATTGAAGCTGTTCTATTTAAGATGGCTGGATTAAAATTTAAATTAATAGAGCACCATGTCACAGAGAATAACACAGCTAGTTGTGAGATACAGTTATGTGGGGATCCACAGCCCAGATTATTTGCAAGGTTTTATTTTTCAGTCAATGTGTTCCCAGGCTCTGACTGATTCCTCAGGGGTAAAAGTCAGTCTTCCATGCCATTCATGAATCCAGACTCTTGAGAGTCCAGGCCAATGTCTCAATAGAATTAGAGGGAAAGAAGTGGGAGTTATTTTCTCAGCCTACAGCATTTTTTCCCTTTGTTTTCCCTTTCAGAATCTACTTCTTTCCAGGATGTCTGATGGAAAGAATATATATTTCCATCAAAGGAAATGTCACAGCTTACCCAGAGTATTATTAGCTTAAATATAGGTCCAGCCAGACAACTGCATAATCCAGTGGCTTGTAAGTTTTTAGCTTTGTGTACACAGGCTTTGAGTGAATTGTGCCCCATGAAGCTGTTCATAAAATCGTGTGGGTGGATGCCTTTTCCTGGGGAGCAGATCCACATGCTTCATCAGATTGTTAAATTGATCTGACATCTCCCCCAAAATATTAAGAATCACCTCAGGAGTCTGCTTCAAGTTTGAATTAATTGGGTAGAACACCCACAGTTTCCACTAGATGGGCCTTCACTAATAGTCGTTCCTTCATCAGCCCATAAGGATGAAGCTTTTGTATCTCCTCTCCAGGCATCTGTGTCTTTGCTTTTGATCTACAAAAATTTGCTCCAATGCAGATAACTCCCTGAAGTACTATGTGGGACCATACAGTTCAAGTTCATTCTCGGACAAGAAGCATTTCACCAGAATGAATGAGAGATGCAAAATTGCTGGTCTTTATGGCCATACCTAAAATTATAACTGTCTTCATTTTATTTTTTATAAGATTTATATTATTTATTTATGCATACAAGAGCTGGCATGTAGGTCAGAGGTGTGGGGGGTGAGAGGATTCACCAGAGACAGAGTGGGGAGCAGAACATGCAGATCTACTGAAATACACTGCTGAGGGGAGCAACGGGTGAGGCAGGAGAGGTCTGCTGTGCCATGTGGGTAGCTCCTTGGCTGGTGATCGAACTCATGCTTCAGTGGCTGTGGATAGCTTCATAGTGCTGAGACTTAACCCTTTGCACACTAGGGAGACCCAACTGTCTACATTTTATAAGAGGTCTTTGGTTCATCATTAAACTGACTGTTTGGCTGTCTTCCTAGGATAAAATTGTTAGTCTTATACAAAAGGCTAGGATTTTGGATCTTAAAGCCAAGATTTAAATCTTAAAGCCAAGATTTATCCAAGTGAATTCTTATACCTCGTGTGCACCTGCTTCCCCCAGCAGTCTTTGCACTATGGAAACTTCTTAGAGGCATCTGCTCTACTGTCCAATGGATCAATGATGGTAGCAAAAGATTTCCTTTTTTCCTGCCATGTTTTGCTCCAGACAGCTCAGTATCTGTTACATTTGGAACCCAGGCATCCATCCTGATTGATGCTGGATTCCATACTTTCCCAAAGGTTCTCTTGGATTCTGGCAAGTCCCTCTTTCTTTTCTGAAATTGAAGGGCAGTTTGCATGGCACGGAGCTCAGTTTATGATTTCTGGGAATCCCTTTATGAAATGCTATTTCTCTTTATGTGGGGCTCATTGACTCTTCTAAACAATGCATGGAGGTTCATTCCAGCCTGGGCTTAGGGTCAGCTGTAGGAGTGGGATGAAATCATTTCCAGTGGGATTGTAGCTCTGAAAATTGGGAACCAAGGTGAATAATCTTGAAGCCTGCTAAGATAAAAATAATGTTCAAGGAAGACTTTTTACTGGGCCTTTCCTCTTGTCTCTGCTATCTACCTTTCAACATAACATTCAGTTTGAATTAGGATCTCTGCTTTGCATTTCCCTACTGTGTTTCTCTCTTTTGTGACTCTCCTTGTAAGAGGTGAGTTCTGGGGCTTTGAAAACAATCTGCTTGATAGTTTCTAATACTACTATTATTATTATTTTTAAAGATTTATTTATGCGTACAAGAGCTGGGGTACAGGCTAGAGGTGTGGAGGGAGAGAGGATTCACCAGAGACAGAGTGGGGAGCAGAACAGGCAGATCGACCGAAGTACACTGCTGAGGGGAGCAGCAGGCGAGACAGGAGAGGTCTGCTGCGCCATGTGGGTAGCTCCCTGGCCAGCCGGGGATCGAAGTTGTGCTGCAGAGGCTGCAGATTGCCTCATATGTTGCATCTTAACCCCTTGCACTACCAAGGAGGCCCTTAATATCAGCTTCTAAGGGTCCCAGTAAATCGCTTTATTTTGACTAGGATTGAAATTATTATTTTACATTGTTAACAACTTAGTCTAAAGCACAGCATATGAGAAGAAATACCATTTCATGATAAACAATTATGGAATTCAGACCTTTACACAATCAGTGTGCCCTTAGACCGATGACTTTGAATTTGCCCCACTGTAGTCTTTTTCCAGAAGAGGAGATTGTATTTTTGGCCAAAGGTCATCTGGTGGACATGATCCCTGCTTGGCCCTCAATTTGGATGGTGTAGGGTAAGGTTAAAAAAGCATCAGCCCTTTTTGCTCTCCTGCCGTTAGGATAGATGATGGAACCCTGTGGTCCCGGATGCATGCCTGATGGCAGGCACCTGGAGTCGGGTGTGGCATGAGTAAGTGGGTACACTAGGGCTAAGGCTGGGCTTATAAGGGCGGTGTCACGGAGATGCCAGTAGAGCAGAGAGCAGAGAAGCAGAGAGAACAAGAGCGAAAGAGAGAGAGAAAGAGAAGCAGAGACCACCAGAGACCACAGAGAAGGCCAGAGAGCCCAGACAGAGTGAAGACTCGCACCTCTGCCTGCTGTGTACCTGGTAAATCCCAATAAAAGCCTGAAAAGCCACTGAGGGCTCCAGGACTTTACTCCGTCTGCTCTGGCCCATTCCTGCCAATACAGATGGATAGTTGGAGGCTCCTTACTCTCTTTCTCATCCTTGGAATATGTGTCCTGCCTAACTGTTATGGGACTGGGACATGACCTTGAGAGAGTGATGTGGCTGAACCCTATTAAGGCTTTTAGAAACTAAAGATTCTGGTGGTTGGGTGTAGAGATCTCCTTGGGTGGGATAACTCAAGACAAGCCTCAGGTGTAAGTAAGTTCCCTTACTTGTTAAAATTGTTGCCCTTATAAAAGGGCCTGCCCGGTGGTGCAAGAGGTTAAGACGCAACCTATGAAGCTGTCCACAGCCACCGCAGCATGAGTTCGAGCCCTGGCCAGGGAGCTACCCGCATGGCACAGCAGACCTCTCCTGTCTCACCTGCTGCTCCCCTCAGCAGTGTGTTTTGATTGATCTGTCTGTTCTGCTCCCTACTCTGTCTCTGGTGAATCCTCTCACCCCCGCACCTCTGGCCTGTGCCCCAGTTCTTGCATGCATAAATAAATAAATCTTAAAAAGAAATAAAAGGGCCCCAGAGTGTTCCTTCATACCTGCGGCCATGTAAGGACACAGAGAAGGTGGCCAGGAGGCGGGTTCTACCAGATGCTTACTCTGCTAATGCCTTGATCTTGGACTCCCAACCTCCAGTTCCGTGAGGAAAAACCCTTTTGTTCAAACCCCAGTCTATGCTATTTCCATAATCGCAGCCTGAGACCCCTGTCCTCCATGCATTACCACTTGCAGCTCTGAAAAACGAGCAATAATAGGAAAAAAAACAGCTAAAACACAAAGCTATCAGGGAGATTGCAATGAAGAATCTAAATGATCCAGGCTGGGCACCAATAGCTTAAATAAGTACCAAGAAAATGCCCACCTGGGCCTCCCTGGTGGCGCAGGGGTTAAAGTCCCAGTACTGTGAAGCGATCGCCAGCCACTGTGGCCGGAGTTCGATCCCAGCCAGGGCGTTAACCCACATGGAGGAGCAGGATAGATGCTACCTGTCTCACCTGGTGATCCTCTCAGCAGTGCATTTCAGTCAGTCTACCTGTTCTGTTCCCCGCTCTGTTTCTGGTGAATCCTTTCATACCCTGCACCTCTGACCTGTACTCCAGTTCTTTTTATTTTAATTTATTTTTTTTAGAAGTGGGGTACAGGCCTGAGTCTTGGGGGGTGAAAAGATTCACCAGAGAGAGTGGGGAGCAGAACATGCAGGCTGACTGAAATACACTGCTGAGGGGAGCAGTGGGTGAGATAGGCGAGGTCTGCTGAGCTATGTGTGTTAGCTCCCTGGCTGGGGATCGATCCTGCGGATAGCTTGGTAGGGCTGTTTTTAACCCCTGTGCCATGAGGGAGGCTTTTGGAGGATAGCACCTTCCTGAGCTAATTACCTTCCAAGTCCTACCTCCAAATACCAGCACACTGGGGATTAGATTTTAACATAGGAAATTGGGGGGAGTATAGGGCAAATGATGCTCAGGCTTTTGTGCCATTGGCTTCTGGGGCTAGAACCTGTGGCCTTGAATGCAGGAGGCATTGAGAAGCATGGGCTTGGGCTACACGTGCCTGATGGTGGACACTGGGAATATGGTGTGGGCATGCGTGAGTGGGCACACCTGAGCTGAGAGACAGGCTATAAGGGCAGCAGCACAGAGGACGAGAACAGCTATGAGAGGAAAGAGAGTGGTATAGACATTCGCAGGGGCCTCAAGTTGCTGTCTCCCTGCTGCCTTGTTTCCCCTACATGCTATTTGAAAACGTGTGGGGATGATGCCAAGGGCTCCAAAGTTCTATTTTCAACTTCCTGAGCTGACAGTGAACCTACCCAGCCTGGGAGGGTTGCAGAACAGTGTTGTGTGGGACAACACCACACTGATACAGGAATGGGAGAGATAAAGGAACGTGGAGCTGGCTACATAATGCAGGATGCTGCTGAAGAGAAAGATCTTGCCTGTTTTTATTGAGGGGATAGAACAATCATACAGCATCAGTTACGTGGGGTCGGAGGACAAGGAGAAAAGGATGGATGAAACTAAGGAATGTCATCTAGGGCTTCTGGGGGACATGAGTCTGCTGACCAGATAATTGTTATCAGCTCGATGACCAAGTGTAATCAAAACCATACCCCAGAGCCCTGGCCATGGTTCTAATCTTATCAACAAGGCATTCCACCCATCAGCTTCTGGGGTCCTTTGTCCTTGGCCCCCAGGGCATTACTGGTCATACCTCATGATGTATGAGTCAGGAGTAAGTTTATGCATCTGTCATCAGCCCCCCTGGGTGTTCTGGTCATACTTCTAGATGCATACCTTCCCAGGGTGGTCAAGCTTTCTGCTCTTGGTTGATTTGAAAGGCACCTTGTAAGGTTTGCTCCTATGTCTGGTTCTGAAGGGCAGTTCTGACCTTGTGTAGGAATGCAGAACTGCAGGTAACAGTAATGGTGGCCAAACAGGCCACTTAAGTCTAGCAGAACCCACAGAACATGGAGATACAAACATTCAGTCTACAGTAGATGGGCAAATTTATTGTTTTATGAGAGCTCTCTGACAAAGCATAGAATAGAGGGAATTCATAGAGAGGTAGGACCAAAGGGGCATTTCCATGCCATCTGATCCTATCCAATCATCTTCAGAGTGAGGCCTAGAAAGTCTTGATGATTTTGACAAGGATCCTCCTAGTGGAGACAAAACTGTGGCCACTAGGGGTTCCTTTCATGAAGAGCAATGCCTAATCATATCTCCCCCCCCTTTTTTTTAAGATTTATTTATTTATTTATACAAGCACTGGGTACAGTCAGAAGCATGGGAGGGTGAGAGAATTCACCAGAGCCAGAGTGGGGGAACAGAACAGGCAGACTGACAAAATACACTGCTGACGGGAGCAGTGGGCACGGCAGGAGAAGTCTGCTCGCCATGTGGGACCCTAGCTGGTGGCCGAAAATTGAATCGGTGCTGCAGAGTCTGCGGGCAGCTTCGCAACCCAGTGCTCAACCGCTGCGCCACCAATGGAGGCCCCATGTCTCCCTTCCACTGCCCGTAGTTATTTAAAAACCTGGACTTTTAATCATATATGGATTCACATGGTACTTAACTATACCAAGAACAGGGGCATCATCCTCTTCGTAAGCTATAATGTAGATTATAATCTGAGCTATAATGTAGATTCTTCTTTTGTGGATTTGCCGTAGTTTTAATATATTTTAATATATTTTTTAATATATTTGCTGGGAATCTGTTGAGCATTTTCAAATGGAAACTATTGATTGATTTCAAGTATTTGTATTCATTAGAACTCATAAGTCCAAATGCACTTTTGTCCCTTAAAGTATATAAGACATTGGGGTTTGAGGGGACTAGGCAACCAATGCATGGGTACCTTTATTTTGAAGCTGGTTTTGGAGCAAATAACAAAAGGTAAAGAAACAAAAAGCCCTTTCTGAGAGTTTGGCTAAGGTCCTAGAATTTGTCCACTGGCTTTGCAATGTGCTCATACTATATAGCATATCTAGTATTCTCAGCCTCTGTTCTTGGCTTCTTCAACAGACTGAGTTAAAGATTAAAGAAAGAGGATATTTTTTTCTGGTTACTCAGGGATTATATAATGGTAAATATTTGAAAATAATTTTTAAAAATTGTGGTAAAATGCATATAGAATTAAATGTTGCCATTTTAACATTTTGAAGTATATGATCCAATAGCAATAACTACTGGTGTGACCATCCCTACCATCGTTTTCCAGATCCTTTTTCATCTTGTGAAACTGAAAATCTGCATGATAAAATACTATGCATGTGCAAGTTATTTGACAAAGTTGAAATAGTAAAAAAATTTTTTAAAACATTTATTTATCTATCTATCTATCTATCTATTATTTATTTATTTATACAAGAACTGGGGTACAGGCCAGATATACAGGAGGGTGAGAGGATTCATCAGAGACAAAGTGGGGAACAGAACAGGCAGACTGAAGAAATACACTGCTGAGGGGAGCAGCGGGTGTGACAGGAGAGGTCTGCCGCGCCATGTGGGACCCTCGACAGCCGGCCGGGATCGAATCGTTGCCGTAGAGGCTGTGGACAGCTTCACAGCGCTGCACTCAACTGCCTATGCCACCAGGGGAGGCCCAGGATAGTAAAAATCTTATGCTATTCAGAAAAGATAAACAAATGCAATTTGCAGCAACATGGATGTCGCTGGAAGGGATCATGCTCAGCGAAATAAGCCAGAAAGAAAAAGAAAAATACCGGATGGTCTCACTCATAGCAGGAATCTAGAAAACTTAAATAAGGGACCAGGGAAAAGAATAACTATAAGAAAGTAAAAATCAAAATCAACAAACAACTATGAACCAGAGACTTTCTATGGGGGATGGGGGGCGGGGAGGGGAGGGATTGGGGTCAAAATAAGGGGGTCGCAATTGTATGGGGAAAATAAAAATTCAAAAAATTATATATATATAAAAAGAAAATGTATTAAATATTTATAATAACAATGGGAAAAAAAATCTTATGCTAGAAGGTGTAATGGTGATATCATGATTAGCTTTGGAGTTTCCACTTCAGCATTTCAAAATCCTCAACTAACACTTCCATGATGTTATAAATATCCTTGTTTAATATTCAAAATTCATGTGAGGTACACATTAATATTCCTATTTTATAAATGAAGAAATTGAAGTGGCGATAGAGGAGCAGTAATGAAGGAATCAGAATCCTAGCTTAGTGTTGTTGTCCTTAAATTATTTCTATCCTTTGAAAGACTGACTAATATTCACTCTCTCTCACTCTCTCTTTAGGGGATGGAGTAGGTGTCGAGAAGGTAGATTTTTCAAGTTTTATTTTAAATTATGGGTCTTGCCCTAACAACAGACAGTCTTGTTCATAACCCTGGGCGTCTCATCAGAGTCGGGATTATAGTGCTTTCCCTAAACACTTAGTAGCTGCAGCAGATGTCTATTCAAATATTACTTTGAAAAATGCCTGGAATTGTATTTAAATTGCTTCAATTATTCACTAATTAAATTGCAGATTGTTTCTCCTGGGGAATTTTGCACTAGGCTGAGTTTCTTCAATTGTTTGTGTTGGACAATGGCAAAATAAATCTTTTGCATTGTGGCTTAGTGAGAAATCCTGCTGAATGTGCTAAATAAGTCCACAATCATCCAACAGCAGACTTTCCTTTTTTTTTTTTTTTTAAAGCAATCTTTTCTTTTTCTGGCAAGTCCAAGCATGGACAGAGAGTGGGTCTTTTGAGTTTGTTGTTGTGTATTTTGATTCTGGTGCTTAAAATACCTGGAGGGGGTCTTAGATACAGTGGAGGCCCATGTGTTCTGTTGAGTTGTGTCAGCTTCCATGACCTGCAAGGATTTTTACCAAGAACAGCACAATGGAATTCAGATGTTTTCAAACCACATGTGTTTCTCACATGGCTGCCATAATTGAGATCTTTGATCAGTCTTTACAAAAGATTGGGTGTAGCCACCAGCATGCTTAGGTCTTCATCTCTGGTTGCCTTGCTATTGTGCTTGCAGAACATTCTCCTGTGTGATATTTTCAATCAAGAGAGTGGGGAATGAAAAAAAAAATTGGGAGAGGGAATGAGGTATGGGAGTGACTCAGTCTCCCTGCACACCAGGAACTTGTCACAGTGTGCCCCTAATATTCCTGAGTGGGAATGCTTCTTGCTCTTAAAATAAAAATTATTCCCACTCTCCTAAGAAACAACAACAAAAGAAACCTGCCCAATAATTTCATGCTAATATTTGCAAATAATTAAGAGGATCCTATGCCCCCACATTGTTATACCTGGTAACCACATCACCTAGCTCATTCATTCCTTTAGCCAGTAACAGATGCCTATTGAACACTTACTAAGTGTTCTTCTTTGAGGATGCATTTTAGGAAACTTTTCAAAATGGAATCCTCTTTGCTGTCCATTTCTAGAAAAGTATTTATCACACAGTTTTCCAGAACTGTTTGAGAGAAAATTTTGTCATTAATTGATTGATTACTTATTTAATTAATTGAATATTTATTTCTTTTTAAAACTACCTGACCCCTGTGAGCGTGAGCACTGGTTTTGGGATAGCCAGTGTCTCTGCTAAGTCTTCCACATGTATTATCATATATGTTGCTGATGACCTGGTAGAGAAGGTGGTATCAGTATCTCCACATTTTACAGATGAGGCAAGTGAAGTATAGGGAGATTCAGTGACTTGCTCCAAAATCACCCCAATCATAAATGGTAGATCTGGGATTTTGTTCTTCCTGTGATATATGTGCTCAGGATTTCTTTTTTAAAAAGATCTATTTATTTATGCATACAAGAACTGGGGTACAGGCCAGAGGTGTGTGTGTGTGGGGTGAGAGATTCACCAGAGACAGAGTGGAGAACAGAACAGGCAGATCTACACTGCTGAAGGGAGTAGCAGTTGAGACAGGAGAGGTCTGCTGTGCCATGTGGGTAGCTCCTTGATCAGGGATTGAACTCGTTCTGCGAGTGGCTGCGGATACCTTCATAGGTTATGTCTTAACCCCTTGCACCACCAGGGTGGCCCTGCTTAGGATTTTTAAAAGGCAACATTAGGTTTTTCACGACTGCTGCTGGTATTAATGATCTTTAGACTTAAGAACCTATGTGGTAGCAACTCCAGCATATGGATATTAAAGACAATCTCAGATAAAATGTAAGAATTTAGTTCAGCTCAGCTAACTGGCAGAGCTGAAGTGGGGGAGCTATAGAGCTACCAAAATATTGGATGGAAACTGAATGCTTTTTCAAATCAAGAGCCTCTGAGTGACCCCAGACAGTTGGTGAGAAAGAGTTTGTCACCAACATAAATAATCAGGAAGAAGTGTTGGATGTGTTTAAAACAACCCAGAGATTTCCACGTGGAGCTGTTGAGAAGAGAACGCGGAGTGTGAAGAAATGAAGGTTGCTTGATGTCCAAGATAAAATAAGGGATGGATCTTAGCACCACAGATGGAAACTACAGTAGCAAATATCAGAGAACCAGAAAAGAGACATTTCCATCTGGATTCATTCAGCAAAGGATGTCAGAGAACTACAACAATGAAAGCAAATAAATCACCACGAGTTATGTCACACCAAAATGCAGGACAAGTTCTAAATGGACTCTTCATATATACATTTCTATTTTGAGATATCCTCTGTCTTTATAATTGATTTTGTAGGTAAAGGTCTATTTTAACCGTATCTATTTAATTTTTTTTAAAAAATTACAAACTCTTCTCTTCACACAATGTCATATCCACTTATCATTAGGCATATATTATCCTAGTCAGTTCTTGCAATGAGATATTTGGTCCTTAATATTGTTTTCCGATGTTAGTTTTCAGGCATCAATTATTTGGGGGCTCCCTTGCTGCCTCTTCTTGTAGGACCTTGGTGTGCCGGCTCTCACCTGCAAAGGTAGATCTTTTCATTTTATTTTATATTAAAAGGCATCAGAAAAGATTTTGACATTTCATTAGATAATTGGAAATTTTGTCATATTTGTGTACAATATCTTTCTTCACTGAAACTAGCAGGATTCCATTTAGTTGGAAGTGAGTGTGTGTGTCTCACAGGCCCCTCTGAGAATTTCTTGAAAACAATGGAAGCTCACCCCAAGAAAAAAATCCATGTATTCACATCCAAGTAAGATATTTTTCATGCAGTTGCAAATGGTGGATTCACCCCAGTACTCTTGGAAATGAGTCTTTTGTTTGAAATATCAAAAGTTATCTTTACTACACTTGGCTTATTGCACTGGATATTTGTATGATCCCCATAGAAAGGTGGACTTTTGAGGTTGCATGTGACATAATAGGAGATTTGAGTTTTCTAGATTTCAAATGGATGCACTATGGGTCACACCATTTAAGGCAGAGAGAGAGAGAGACCTGGAGCTTTCAAGTGTGTATCAAGGCATGTAGAGTTGGTGAGAAATGGGAGTAGAAAAATATTACTATATGTAAATAATTGGCTTTGGGGATGGAAGTGGCTAGTCCTCATTAAATTCCTTTTGGCAAGACTTGAGTTTTGGATTAGAATTTCTTCTTGGAGTTTATTGCATTTAAACTATTTCCCCTCATCAATAGACTGCCTAGCATGGGAAGAATTTCTCCTTGTGGTAGAGACACCTTAACTCAACAACTCCTGAATTGCTGTTGAAAGAATCACAGCCAAACAAACTCTGCAAACCTTGACTTAAAAGGAGCCAACATTATCATCTTGGACAACATTTACCATCCTGCTAGAAATATACAATAAAAGATCATAAAACCAAAAACTTGTCTTCATTCTCTTGTAAGTTCCAATAATCCCTTGACGAAACCACTCATAGGCCATTTCTAAGGTGTGCTTTATCGTTGCCTTGGTTTGTTTACCAGACTAAATAACTCTAAAATTAAGGTCAGAGATCTTTCCTAACATATCTCTTTTGTCCTTTTACTACCAAAATAAGTCAAGCATATTGCTGGTATTCAGCAAATAGTTGCTGAGCAAATATTAAAAAATCAGATAGTGTCACTTAAAAGGGCTAACATTCTTTTTTGAATTGTCTCCAAATCCTGGTCATGTTGGAGCAATTCAAGGTTATATTGTCCAGGACTGAGCCCTTTGTTTGTCATTATGACAATTAGCCTTGGAACCTACCCTAAGTATACAGAGCAAGTAAATTGTAGTCATTACATTTTTAATGTTCTGCTGATGTTTATGAAATAGAGAATCATGGTGGGTGGATTTTACAGTCAGATTCAGTCAGATTATTGTCCGATTATTGTATGGCCTCAGTTGTGGGCAGAGATGGAGTCCTTCATCTATTAAATCATTATTCATTAGCTACTCTGTGCTAGGTATTATTTTATGCACCAAGGATATAAGTATGAATAAGATGTAAGCAACTGCTTGTAAGCAGCTCTAAACATTTTAGGGAAGATAGATACATGAATAGTAATTGCATTATCTGATGGGGTAATAAAAGGAAGGACAGAGGAGGGGCTAAATGATTCTGCTTGGGGGTGTGTGGAATATGTGCCAGGTGCAAGGATGGGGTGAGGGATAGGACTGGAATGGCAACATTCCAACTAGGGGGACTAGCCTGTGCAAAGCACAGAGGAAGGTTTGCAGATGTCTGAGTAGCATACCTGGAGTAGTGCAGTGAGGGCCAGCAATGGCTGGGGATGAGCTGGAGAGGCTGGGTATGGGTATGGAGAGGTGGGTATGGAGAGACCCTGTAAGGGTGTTTAATCTTTCATGCAGAATAACTTGGACTTTCTGTGGTTGGCTTTGAGTAGATGCAAGCAGGTTCTGACCCACAGTGTTTTTTGTTTTTTTAATTTTAACTAGTAAATATCTACACACACATCTCAGTTCTTGCCTAGAATAAATAACAAATAGGAACTGTTGTTGGCCAGAGCAGTTATTTCATCACACTCCAACAAATTATAAGGGAAGCTTAACCAAAATTTAGTTAGGTCAGGATTACTGTCAAATTTCACAGAATTATCATAGAAAGTGGGAGACCCTTTTGAATCTAAGTTTATTTATTTGGGTCTTCAAGGTGAACGAAGTGTTTCTCATGTTCATGTTTTGACATGGAGAGTTGTTGTGTCATCAGTACTGTCCTTTCTTATTTTTATTTATTTTTTTAAAGATTTATTTATGCATGCAAGAGCTGGGGTACAGGCCAGAGATGCAGGGGGTGAGAGGATTCATCAGAGACAGAGTGGGGAGCAGAACAGGAAGATCTACAGAAATACACTGCTGAGAGGAGCAGCCAGCAAGGCAGGAGAGGTCTGCTGTGACATGTGGGTCACCTCCCTGGCCAGGGATCGAACTTGTGCTGCAGTGGCTGTGGACAGCATCATAGTACTGCGTCTTTAACCCCTTGCGCCACCAGGGAGACTCCCAGCACTGTCCTTTCTTAATTGGCTTTCGATGGGGCTGGTGTCAAAGAGTAGCCGTCGGTAGTACTGATAAAACAGAAGCAACAGTGAACAATGACAATATAGAATCTTGGTCATCTTGCACTTGGTGGCTGAGAACACTACTTGGGCTCAGCACTGGTGTGAGTGTCATAACTGGATTTTATGTTCTGGCTCCTTTTTCAGTGTCTGGCAAGTAGTCTTGATAAAAACCCCACTGTGTTATATCCATTGTAGCCTCATTGCCCTGGTCATTCCTTTAGCCAGTAACAGATGTCAGTTGAACACCTACCAGGTGCTCCTTTTACAGGATACATTTTAGGAAACCTTTTATAATGGGACCCTCTTTGCTGTCCATTTCTAGAACAATGTTTACCATGGAGTTCTCTGGAACTATTAGGGTGAAAACAATCTCACTAATGAATGAATCAGTTAATTCATTAAATAGATATTTATTTTGAGCACTAATGAAGTGTCAGGCACCGTGCGAGGCATTGGCATAGGGGATTTGATGCTGAACTTGATCCTCTTCTTCATAGAATTTGCCTTTGAGGGAGATACAGAGATATAAATAATCACGGTATTGGAGGGTAGAATGCGAACTGCTCTGACTGCAAGTATGGGGTGCATGGAGACTGCAGGTGGCTTATCTAACCCAGACATAGGGGGAGACTTTTTGGAGAAGGTGATATCTAATCTGAGACTTGATGAGGAGCGAGACTTAAGGTCAAAGGAATGAGGAGAGGGAGGCATAGGGAGGTCTGCGACTGGGAGTCTGTTGCAGCAGGTTACAGGGGTGTGTGCCCAAGTCCAGGGTGGGAGACAGAGGGAGGATATGTGGGGGTGGGGTGGGGAGGGGATGGGGTTTAGCCTGGCTGTACTGTGGAGTGTGAGGTGGGAGCCAAGAAACCAGGCTGGGACTCTATAGAGAGCCTGATCATGCTGACAGCCTGATCCAGGTGTTTGAAATTCTTTCTAATGCCAATAGATATGCTTTCTAGAAAGATTTGTATGGTTGGGATGCGAAGAATGGATGGGTGAGAGGAACTTGAAGATGTGCCTCTGAGGAGGCTGCCATCATCTGGTGGGGAGATAACAATATCCCAGTTGTAGGAATGCAGAAAAGTAACTGGTGTTGAAAATACTTAGAAGGTAGATTCTCCATTGGATTTGTGACTGATTGGAGGTGGGGTTTTGGGCCAGGGAGGAAGGGAGCTGGTAAGAAGAGGCTGCTCTTCCTTCAAATGGAAAATGCAATTATCTATGAGGTAGGCACTCTTTTCAGTGGAATAAAAAAAAAATCTAAATCAATGGTTTGATCTGAGAAAAGTGAATATACCCCAATTTTGATTTTTCTGTTTTCCAATTTCTTTTTTAAATTTTTTTATTTTTTTGTATAGAAGAACCGGGGTGTAGGTTAGAGGTGTGGAGGGTGAGAGGATTCACCTGAAACAGAGTGGAGTGCAGAACAGGCAGACTGAATGAAATACACTGCTGAGGGTGTTACAGGGCAGGGAGAGGGGCAGCCCAAACCCAACAAACTTGCCTATTCTATATAGGGTTCTGCCTTCCACCTCATTAACACAAAACATGAGACTTTAATGGGAAGGAACTTTAATGCAATTAGGAAACAACACAGGTAAGGCAAAGAATCTAGTTTCTAAATCAAGCACCCAAAGTGACCCGTCCCCTCGTGAGTAAAAGTCCATCCAAATGGGATTGGCCCAGAGCAAGGCCCCAAAGCCTGCCACAGTCTAAAGCATCTTCCAGTGGGGACCCACAGAAAAGGGTCAGAAACAACCAGACAAGCCCAGAAGGAAAAGAATAAAATCAAAATCAAGATTAAAAACTGCCATTGTCCCCTCCCCACGGGTCTCACCCACATCTGTGTCACCCAGTCCACGACCAAAAGACAATTGCAGTTTCTTCACGTGTCTCTAGGCTCCATGTGCCTCTTCCAGGTCTCCTTCTGGCTCCATCCTGCATCCTTCCTCAGTCTCCTCTGCAGTTTCTTCTCTCCCTGCTCAGCTCCACCCTCCCTTGGGTGGGGCAGGAAACCTGGAACCTCCCCCTTTCCTGGGGACCCCCCTGTTACAAGGGCAGAGCCGGTGACACAGGAGAGGTCTGCTGCATCATGTGGGCAGCTCCCTGGCTGCGGATTGAACTCAGGCCTTAGTGGTATAGTGCTGAGACTTAATCCCTAGGCCACCAGGGAGGCCCCTGCTTTCCAATATCAAGACCAGTCCATCTGCCTCTAGTCTGAGAAGAATGGGATCCCATATATATATATATATTTTTCATTTTTAGAGAACTAGAGAGATGTCAGCTTCCTTGTAGAAGGTATTTTTTGCAACCGTTGAATAAAAGCCCTTCCTTTTTCACCTTGAGTTGAAAATAAATGGCAGAAATAAATGGTGTGGTGATTGTCATTCTTATGTCCTGGTCACCAACCTTCATATTTTTTGTTTGTCAAGTTGAGCCAAATAATCTCCCATGCACCCCAGTTGCCAACTGCTAGCCTCTTAGCTTCTAATCTCTTGGATGTTCAGGTTTTTTTAATTAAAAATAATCTCTTCTAGAAACATCCTTTTGATTTATTGCTGAATTAATAACTTTTTCTCCTGAACATATCATCCAGGTCACAATTGGGAAAAAAGTAGTCTGTAATGCTGCAGATTTTGTCCTTTCTATCTTAATGTGTTTAAAATATAAAATATCAAAATTGCACTGTGTTAAAAGTATGTATAGCTGGAATTTTAATTTGATTATCTTCCCCAATTTTCCCAGGCTTTCATAGGCAAGTACTTTGTTTGCACAGCTGTCCTCTAAATCTCACTAACAAATGAATCAGGAATGATTTGTGTAGCAAGTCAGATGAAAGGAACTTCCTAAGAAAGACAGGTCATTAAAAGAATGAAGAAAGAAGAATTAGCAAAAATTTGAGAAATTTAGCAACTTTTAAAAAGAGTAAAACAGTTTGCTCCAACAATTGTTTTCTTGTAAACTTAAAATACCCTTTCATTAATAAAGACATTTCTGCATTAGTAGAGGCAGCTCCTAATTTCTTCTGAGATTTTGATACTGGATGGAAAAAAGGATTTACAATGAAAGTCAGCAGGAAAGGAAAAAGTGCAAAAACTGAGAAGCATAAAAAATAGGAATAGAGCAGTCAATTTTCTATTATATATACTTTTCTATCATCTACATGGGAATTATCCATATGCTAGGGTGGGGTGGGGGCTGGGATGGAGTAAGAGAAGGGGAGACTGTGAAATATGTCTGCTTCCAATCACAAAAAGATCAAATTAACATATGAAAAGATATTTGAAAGAGCTGTGGGATAGAAAGGCTTTGGCTTACCTACTGGATAGATTTGAAAGCATAAAATAAATTCAGGGAAACATTGATTCACCCAACTGAATAAACAACTTACTGAATTTACTAATCTAATTAATCAAACTCTGCTTCTCCTTTCCAAAGTAGATTCACAGGCAGTAAAATAAATTAAATCAACATTTTTTCCTCCACTTACTAAAAATAAGCTTTCTTTCCCTGGGTAAATCGGTCATTTAAATTCCCAAGGCTACACTCCTGCAGTCCACTGGCAGGAAGCAATTGTATGGATATAAAATTATTTTTCTGCAGATTGCAGAGTTTGGGTTCTGAGTATCGTATCTTTGCTTCTCTACCACTTAAACTGAAGAATAAAATAAATATTAACTGAGGTTATTTTTAGAACTAGATGGCCTATGGGTGATGTTGATTTGCAGATATGGGCGCCTGTGACTTACAGATGGATCTTTTATGAAGCTTAAAACTATATTGATGGTAAGAAATAATGACTTTGGAGTAGTAAGAAGAGTTGATGTTTGAAAACAATTGTAATTGCGAAAATATAGATGTCAAAGTAATAAATATGTTTCAGTTCGGTGGTCTGCAGATCTGGTACTTATCATTGGGTTTTCCTAGAGTATGTTTTACCATTACTCGAGTAAGATTCAGTTTAGAGTGTTTGCATATGCATGTAATGTAGTAATTTTATACACACACCTACATTCACATAAATACAATATACAAAGAACAGTGAAGGGCAGAGTAAACAGGAAGAAAGCACATCAAAAGATTGCCAAATGGCAAATGAAGCTTTATGTAAGTTAAGCAAAATGTAATATAGGGATATCATAGATAACAAGTATGAGTCAAGAGTATAACACTAGGTTTTTTATTTTTTAAAGGCATGATGTCAGGATGCAGAAATAGGAAGGCTGAAGATTAGAACGGAGAAAGAGAACACTGCTTATTTTAAAGCTATGCCTCACTTGCTGCATGCACTTCTGTGATGCCCTCTCCTTGCAGGCCAAGGAATCTCATTACCCACATTTTCTTCCCTAATGGACCTATTCTCATGCTTTCCAGTTGTGTTTACTCTAAGATATATTTTTTAAAAGTATTTTTTAAAAATTTTATTTATTTGTGCCTACAAGAACTGGGGTACAGGCCAGAGGTGCTGGGAGGTGAGAGGATTCACCAGAGACAGAGTGGGGAGCAGAACAGGCAGATCTACTGAAATACACTGCTGAGGGGAGCAGCGGACTAGACAGGAGGGGTCTGCTGCGCCATGTGGGTGGCTTCCTGGCCGTCTGGGCATTGAACTCAGATGGCTTCATAGTGCTGTGCTTAAACCCCTTGTGCCATCAGGGAGGCCCCACTCTAGGATGCAAAACTCATTTACATGGTCATCTGCGCAGTTAAAATGTAAGGGAAGATCAGAACATGATCGACTTAAGTTCTGAATGTACTTTAATAGTTGGGCATCAATTTAATGGATTCAGCAGTTCTTGGAACAGCTCTTCCTGACAGTGTCTGAGTATTGCTGTCACTACTAATGCTTTCTTCTACTTCCACTTTCAAGTGTTGGCTCAACTTTCTCTTTTAACTTACAGAACGTTTTGCTATCTGGAAACTCATGCCCACCTCTTTGACTTCGGATCAAAATTGCTTTTCTCACAGTCTGAATGGGAAAGTTGTACTGGATTGTACTTCAGAGGTGGGCTGTGGAAAGTCATGTAAGTTATTACTATTTCTTTGCCCAATGTGATGGATTTCCATGTATAGCAGGGATGGCTTAGGCAGATCTTTGACGTTTGTTTCTAAATCCTGTGAGCCCCAGAATCGTTGCTGTGGGGATTGCAGTGTGGCCTGTGTCAATTAGAGAAGATATGGGGTAAAGAAGTAATTTCATTTAATCATATTTTCAACCTATCATCTTCATCCTATTCTCTGCTCAGATAAACTCAAGATTAAATGAAACGTTGCAAATTTGGTTATCATGTATTTGATTGCATAGATGGCCAAATTAGGCTGGTTTCTAAAAGTTCACTTTGTAACTTATCATTAATATTCAAATTGGAGAATTATTTGGCTAGATGCAGATGAAGAAGGTAAACGTTACCTTGTTTTAATGGTAATGGCCAAATCATCCTTAAAATCTTACTACTCTTCTGTGACATCTTACCTTACCTCCTTTCATAGTCTTCTGCCTTAGTTACTGCCTGAGTTAATTCAGGTGTAGATGTGCTCACACATGCTAGTTACCACTATTTATAATCAAAATATTTATTCCTGTATTTTAATTTTGCTTTACATTTGTATTTATTTTTATTTTACAATAGGATATTTATTTTCATATCCTCTGTGCTCTATGGTCTCTCGTATATAATATTTATGTGAAATATGGTGGAAAACATGCAAGCAGCCATCAAAATTTTACTTCTTGATTACTGTATTTCAGATCATGGTACTAGATTCTAGGGATAAGAGATGACTTCGATGAAGTCTGTGTACTTCTGAAGATGATGGTTTACCTCTTATAATAATGTATTATACTGTAATTTATTTATTTATGTTTTTAGGAGTGTGAGTTCATTTGAAGTCAGAATCCTGGGAGCCAAGATATTCATGCCAAGTTACCCTGAGATAGTTTAGAATTAGAAAGATAAATGATGATAGATCACCTGGCATGGATCAAATTACTTTAAACATTTTATTTACTTATTTAAAAATATTTATTAGCACTTAGCAGAATATCTGACTCATGGAAAATTCTTAACAAACCCAAATATTATTATAATCAGACCATATATTTTTAATAATTTCTGACATTTCATTAAAAACTGCTCTTTAGTGAGGAGGCTCAGAAAAGATTAGAGCATCGTGTTACAAGTTTGACCATTGCTGAGTTTGTTTTTTTACAGCATTATTGAGATATATTTGTCACGCAAATTTCCCCTGCTACCTAAAAGTAGAATGTTCCTATTTAGTATGATTTAGTGGGCTATTTTTGGGACCTGGGAACTCTCAAAATTTTTCCATATAAATTAATAATAATAGCATTCTCAGACCTAAAAAGTAATGTACCAAGTTATACCAAAAAGAATCACATTTTATTTTCAGAGAGTGGGGTGTTGGGGAAACTTGTGTAATATTGTATCAATTTAAGGTGAACAATATAAAGATTTGATATGTGCATGTATTGCAAACTGATGATCACAATACATTTAGTTAACACCCATCACCTTATACAATTACTGTTTCTTTTTTTGTGACAAACTTTTTTTAAAGATTTATTTATTTATGCATACAAGAACTGGGGTAAAGGCCAGAGGAACAGAGGGTGAGAGGATTCACCAGAGACAGGGTGGGGCACAGAACAGGCAGCCTGACAGAGATACACTGCTGAGGGGAGCAGCGGGCGAGTCAGGAAAGGTCTGCTGCGCCATGTGGGTAGCTCCCAGGTTGGGAATAGAACTCGTGCTGTCGAGGCTGCGAACAGCTTCAAAGTGCTATGTCTTAACCCCTTGTGCCACCAGGGAGGCCAGTGATGACAAACTATTTTTAAAATACTATATTCAGTTCTGAGCACATGTACACATTTAGGGATGTTGGCAGCTGCAGCTTTCTGACATTCCTGTTTATCCTTTTGGAGACCACGGTATAGCAATAATAGCCATGATCACCATTACAATTACTGCCTACTAACAATACCTGGTGTGGTATAGAGTTCCCATGCCTCTTTAGTCATTTGAGCCTTATAATAATTCTGTGAAATATAGTGGGAAGCATATTCTTTTGTATTTAATGGATTTGGGCACACTTTCCAGTAATATAAATAAATGCTCTAAAAACATGGATGTAGTGAGTCTAGCATTAAGGCTCAAACCCTTGATTTCTCAGTCCAGATCATTGTGTTCACAAGTAGACTGTTAGGGCTGAGCTACTGCTCGGCCAGTTGAGGAATCTAGGAATATTACAGCATGGAAAAGAAAAGATAAATGGGAAATAATAGCACTCATTTTACATGTTTTAAAGTCCTTCCCATAGCTGGAGGCTTAAATGGTATCACTCTGAAACATCCCAGGGGAAAATCTTTGAAGGTGTTGCTTAGATTTAGTTTTGTTTTTGTTTAATAAGAATTCCTTTTTCCGGGCCTCCCTAGTGGAGCAGCAGGTTGAGTGCAGTGCTGTGAAGCTGTCTGCAGCCTCTGCAATGCAGGTTCGATTCCTGGCCGGCCAGGGAGATACCCACATGGTGCGGCAGACCTCTCCTTCTTGCCTGTTGCTCCCCTCAGCAGTGTATTTCAGTTAGTCTGCCTGTTCTGCCCCCCGCTCTGCCTCTGGCGAATTCTCTCACCCTCCCGCGCCTCTGGCCTATACTCCAGAGCTTGCATAAATAAATAAATTAAAAAAAAAAAGAATTTCTTTTTCTAATCTGCAGGTCAGTGGTGGAACATGTCCTAACATGTTCTTGAGCACTGGGCTCGGTGCTCTGTTCACTCCATTCAAGACTCATTGGTCTTATTTTCTACCAAAGGACTTTTGCGCTGCGAAGACAGGAGAGCTCATTGCACTTCCTCCAGAGTTTTGTTTGGTTGAGGCTGAAGCATCTGTAAGGACTCAGCCTAAAGTTTGCTTGTCCAGAGAAAAATTCCCCAAGAGAAAGTGCTGGGTGACATCCTCACTAAATGAGCCAGGGTCCCTAATTGCAAGCACCAAAAATAAACTTTAAGCAAAATGAAGTTTACTGAAAGGGCATTGGGAAGTTTATGGGAGGGCTGAAGAACTAAGCACATAGTGATATTTTCAGGAACAATGTCCAAAACCAGATCAGAGACCTGGCTGGCTGAGCGAGGAAGCTCTTCGCCCTGCACTGCTCTGTGGAGCACTAGATGTTATGGTTTGCACTGTTGTCAGGGAATGTGCTTTATTGCAACTGCTGTCAGCAATAGTACTTCTCTGCCTTAGGAAGTCAGTCTTGCCACCAAGGTTGAACCCTAAGCAAGATACCTCTTGCCATCCTGACCAGTAAAAGCAAATTGAGTCTATATTAGCATCTAGCGTTCTCTCTCAAGTGAATCTCCTGTGACTCTCATTTTCCACAAACTGCTCAAGAGTCAATGTAGTTGGTGGTGCCAAAGTCCTCCTTGTGACAATGGAAGCTGGAGAATTGGGTTTTCTTTTTTAAGATTTATTTATTTATGCATACAAGAACTGGGGTACAGGCCAGAGGTGCGGATGGTGAGATGATTCACCAGAGGGAGTGGGGAGCAGAACAGGCGGATCCACTAAAATACACTGCTGAGGGGAGCAGTGGGCAAGACAGGAGAGGTCTGCTGTGCCATGTGGGTTACCTCCCTGAGCGGGGATCGAACTTGTGCTGCAGAGGCAGCAGATAGCTTTACAGTGCTTTGCTTAACTCCTTGCGCCACCAGAGGGGCCCAGAATTGGATTTCCAAGTTCTGTGTTGGGATAGTGGGACTCAGAATGCCAAAAAATGACCCAAATTTATCAAAGATGTTCAAGAAATACTGGCCAGCCTTAAACTGAGCAGGTACCTTCTGCATTGAACTGTAGAATTCTCATCTATCTAATAGAGCAGTCACACCTACCTTACAGGATTGTTATAAAAGATCATGTATGGTCTTTATGCAAAACTGTTTAATAAAACTATATAGGACCTCTCCGGTGGTGCAGCGGTTGAGCGCTGGGTTGCGAAGCTGCCCACAGCCTCTGCAGCTCCAGTTCGATCCCCAGCTGCTCCCCGGCTACTGGAGGAAGGTCCCACATGGCGCGCAGACCTCTCCTGCTGCCCGCTGCTCCCCTCAGCAGTGTACTTTGGTCCTTCTGCCTGCTCTGCTCCCCGCTCTGGCTCTGGTAAATTCTCTTACCCATCCACACTTCTGACTGTACCCAGTGCTTGTATAAAATAATAAATAACAAAATAAATAAATAAATAATTAAAAAAAATATTTAAAAAAAACCTAAAACTATATTGACAGCTGTATGTTAAAAAAAGACTATCCTTTTACTGTGATTTATGTCTTTGGCCAAAGCATAAAGTGAAGTACTTAATAAGTTCCTTTATCTCCCATTCACTTTAGAAAATTTTCAAATAAGCAGGATATCCTGCTTCTCCAAAGGCATTTTAAATGTTCAGGAGTTGTTGGGGGGAAACAAAAAAGAACTGAAAACCAAAACGAAGCAAAGTATTCCTTCTATCAAAGTATTGCTCTCTTAAATATCTATTATCTCCACATTTTTATGTTGTAAAGGACACCTCCAAAATGATGGCAAGCATAGAAATTGCAGTTTTAAGATTGTAAGTGGGTTTTCCACTACTTTTGACTTCTGAATTTTATGCTTTTGTTCTAATGTAGTTCTTACTTGGGTTTCTTCATGAATGCAGCCCTCTGGTTTCAAAGCGGACAATGGCTTATTCAACCCTCTGTGCCTCTACATTTGGTTTTTCTGCATGACCTTTCTGTGACTCTACTAGAGGGATAATTATCTTAGAAAAAATGTAGATGCCACTGCTGAGTTTTCAGCATAAGCAACAGCCATGTGTGAAGGAGGCTGTGGTGGTTGTGTACATGGTTGCAGAAGTTGCCAGACTGTTGTTAGTGCTCATGCAGTGGGAATCATTCACATAATCAGAGAAGGTGATTTTGAAACCATGCAAATCTGGGGGATGTCATGGATTGTGGGTCCTCACCTCTGTGTTTACAACTGCAAGACATGACTCAGACTCAGAGTGTAACAACAGCAGAGTTTATTAACAAAGGGGGAATTGGGAAAAAGGAGTTTTTAAGGTCACCAATGGCAGCTGCATTACTGCAGATAGTGTCCACAGTACCCAGCAGTCCAAGCCAAATGCTGCTTGTGCAAGGTGCTGTTGTCCCTTTGATAAGAGCCTGGAGCTGGGGGCACACTGGTCAGTTGTGGCCCAGGACCCAACTCATGGTGGCAGCTGGAGGTGGTCACAAGGTGGTTCTGCTTGCAGCAGGTCAGCCGTGCCATTGAGCACTGGTTTTCAGTGGACACAGTAGACACCGCATTGGTGATGTGGAGGACCAGGCACCAGTGTTACAGCTTAGCGATGCAGGGCATGGCCAGCGGTAGACAGCTCTTGGAGAGGCGATGCCAGAGGATCAGGCACCAGTGTACAGCTCTTTCAGAGGCACTGGGCACTAATCAGTGCCATCTATCAGCAGATGATGTGGAAGCAGAGCTAGAGGCAGGAGCTATGGTCAGGTGATCAGGAGGAGACAGTAAGGTGGTGGTTTGAAGAGGAGGAGACCAGATATGAAGGTCTCAATGAGTCTCTCTGAAGTGAAGGTCTTGATGAAAGAATGTCTAACAAAGGTCTCAATGAATGAGTGAAACAAAGGTCTCAATAAATGAAGAAGGTCTCTATTCATTAATGATGCCATCTTTTGCCCACATATATTCCCTTCAGGATGCTGGCCTTTCAAACTAGACTTGTTGGTCCATTTTCAAAACCATGGCCATCTTAAAACTGAACCCCCCACAGGCTCATTCCCCAAACTAGCGTGGGATCCAAACCCCAAACTTGGCACTAGGAAACCCTGCCCTGCAGTGGGTTTGGCTGTCTTCCACTGGGGTGTAGAAGAGAGAGGGAAGCTCTGAATTAGGGACTGCATGTTCTGGTCTTTGGAAGTCTTTGGAAGCCAAGTTTCTCTATTGAAGGGGAAAAGTCAGTATCAGTGTCATTTCTGAGGAGAAAGCCATGCAGAGCTATTTCCCGGTCTAACATATTCTGCAGTATAACCTATCAGAATGTTGAGTTATGCTACTTGATTAGCTTTCCTTTTTGGGTAACTATTGAATTAAAATAATATTTGTTAGAAATAGAATTCTCTGATTGTTCTATTCCTGCCATCTTGAAGTTATACTTTGCACAAGTCTATGGGGAATTCTAGGATAAGTGTTTTCAGACACCTCACTTAAGTGATACTTTATACCAGCTTGGCTTGCCTCCTGGATTTCCAAATTTCTCACGTTGAATTGGGAACAATTTCCTCCCATGTACTATGCTTCCTCCTCCAGATCGCTTCACCATCTACACACATGCCACATGCACTCACTCACACATTTACTCATTTATGATTTCCCTAGCTTGATGGTTTTTCAGGACACTGAAAGTGTAGAATCCTTACCTGGTGCTTTCACATAAGGGCTTTCAGAAAGCCTGGAAGTGGGGCTGCCTTATAAACAGCACACTGGAGGGCCTCCCTGGTGGCGCAAGGGGTTAAACACAGCACTATGAAGCTATCTGCAGCCTCTGCAGCACGAGTTCAATCCCCGGCCAGGGAGCTACCCATATGGTGCAGCAGACCTCTCCTGACTCGCCCGCTGCTCCCCTCAGCAGTGTACTTCAGTCAGTCTGCCTGTTCTGTTCCCCACTCTGTCTCTGGTGAATCCTCTCAGTGCCCCCCACCTCTGGCCTGTACCCCAGTTCTTGTATTCATAAATGAATAAATCTTTAAAAATAAATGAACAGCACACTGGAAATAGAGCTAGCTGGGGTAAACACTTCTCTAGTAAATAGAAATTTTGGTGATTAAAAATTTATTTCAATTATGTAATCTGTGAGTATTTTCTAGCTTTAACATTCTAATTTCACCTCTTGAAATACACACTGTGTATAAGGGAGGGATTTGCTGATTGTGGGAGGGCATGAGGTAGACTGAAGAGCAAATGGAATTTTCAGAGCTGAAGCTTTTGCTTTAATTGGTCATGTTGCTGGTAACTTGAAACACTCCCCTAACCCCCCTCCAGTCTGCAAAGGTGTTCTCAGGTGACTATGTGGGTGTATTGTGATTGCCTTTTATTTTATTGACTCACTAAATTCTTAGATTACTCTCTACCATTTGATATTGACAAACCATAAAATTCTTATGGAACCTGCTCAGTAGTGACTTATAAAGAATTATCTTGTTAATAAACTCAGCATCATTTGGAATTCAAGTTTAATTAAAATAGAAGAGTAAATGATTATGTAAAGATTCTTCCTCGTTTAAGCTTATATCCTTTTATTGTTTCTGCCTTTTCTCCAAATTCAAAGATAGATTTTATTTTACAACCATTTTCAAGAGGTGAATTTTTACAGAATCTGTTGTAATACCTGTTCTACCTTTTTTTTAATAAAAGATTTTTTTTTTTTAATCAGAAAGATTGAGAAGTTCTGAGGTAGTGTATGAGGGAAGTAAAAATGAAATCAAATCTATGCTACCCAGGGATTTTTGTTTTTAAGGAAGCTGTTTAAAGATAATGATTGTTTATGGACTGTTTAAATGTTTTCTGCTCAGGGTTGCCAGATAAGAGATTAGTGATCTGGAGGGGCTTGAAAAGCCCTTT
The DNA here is from genome assembly GCF_014898055.3 of Talpa occidentalis. Classification (NCBI taxonomy): domain Eukaryota; kingdom Metazoa; phylum Chordata; class Mammalia; order Eulipotyphla; family Talpidae; genus Talpa; species Talpa occidentalis. The sequence goes on from NW_023602073.1 coordinate 11,191,897, forward strand.
GAAAATGTCTGCTCACAATACTACATTATGGTACTTGCAAAGCTCCTTTGAAGTTGATTTTTTATATTGGAAAACCAGAAAATATTTTGCTTTTATTAAACAAAAATTAACACATGGAACAAAGCTTAGTAAAAAGCTGCAGGAAAAAAATACACTGGGTATTTTTGTGATTGTCTTCATCTTCAGTCCCTGTGGCTGGATTTTTTCTGAATTCAGGTTCATAGTGTCATGTACATGTTGAATTTTATAGGTGATAATAGTTAGCAAGTGCAGACTGTTGTGCCACAGAATTTGAAGGTGTCTTCCCTTTTCCCATGTTCTTTTGTTCTCTAGAAACTCTTTGGGGCAAAGCCTGTTATATTGCTCCTTAGTTTGGTTTAGAGAGCCCTGGGCTGAGAAATCTTTATAGTGCACGGGCATTCATGTACAGCTTTTGTGTTTTTTTTAACAAGTGATTATCACTTTATTAAAAAATTTTACATCATTGTTCATTTTTTTCCTTTTTTTTTTTTTACAGTGTTTGCTTTCTTTTTTTTTTTTTAAATTATCTATCTATCTATCTATCTATCTATCTATCTATCTATCTATCTATCTATCTATCTATCTATCTATACAAGCACTGGGTACAGTTAGAAGCGCGGGAGGGTGAGAGAATTCACCAGAGCCAGAGCAGGGAGCAGAACAGGCAGACTGACTAAATGCACTGCTGAGGGGAGCAGTGAGTGAGTCAGAAGAGGTCTGCTGTGCCATGTGGGACCCTTGCCAGTGGCCTGGGATCGAACTGGCGCTGCAGAGGCTGCAGGCAGCTTCTCAGCCCAGCGCTCAACTGCTGCACCACCAGGGGAGGCCCAGTGTTTGCTTTCTTTTCTCAGGTGTAGTCCCCCTAGAATTTCCACCAACAGTTTACCCGTACACCATGACCATAGTCCCCTGTATTCCTCCCACCCCTGTTCCTATCCCTCTCCCTCCCCCTCCCCTGAAGAATGTCTCTGATTTATAGTTGTCTGTTTATTTTTGTTTTGTTGCATTTAAAAAAAATTATTTTTCCCCTGATCCTTTATTTGGTTTTCCTCTATATTCTTCTTATAAGTGAAACCATCTGATATTTTCCCTTTTCCTTCTGACTTATTTGACTGAGCATAATCCCTTCTAGCTCCATCCATGTTGCTGCAAATAGCAGGAGTTTATCATTTTTGATTGCTGAATAGTATTCCATTGTGTATATATACCACAGCTTCTTGATCCACTCATCTATTCCTGTACAACCTTTATAATACACAATCACAGTCAGGAAAAAAGGACAGGGTACACGGAATAGGGGTGTCAGGGGTCAAGGCTAGAACTTGCAAGGGCAGATTTGCAGTTTGGGTTGGCAGGAGCTAATGCCAGCTTCTTCAGTTAAAGTTTATCTAAAATCACAATGCAGATTCGAGTCTGTTGCTCAGCAAAAGCTATTTGAGCAGGCACTTTTCTTCCTAACTGACTCTTTTTTTTTTTTTTAAGATTTATTTATTTATACAAGCACTGGGTACAGTCAGAAGCGTGGGAGGGTGAGAGAATTCACCAGAGCTAGAGCGGGGAACAGAACAGGCAGAACAACGAAACACACTGCTGAGGCGAGCAGCGGGCACGGCAGGAGAGGTCTGCGTGCCATGTGGGACACTCGCCAGGCACTGAACCTGAAAACAAAGTAGCACTGCAGGGGCTGCAGACAGCTTTGTAGCCCAGTGCTCAACCACTGCGCCACCAGGGGAGGCCCTCTAACCGACTCTTTTTTTTCCCTAAAGATTTATTTATTTATTTATTTATTTATTTATTTATTTATTTATTTATTTATTTATTTATACATACATACAAGCACTGGGTACAGTCAGAAGCACAGGAGGGTGAGAGAATTCACCAGAGCCAGAGCTGGGAGGAGGACAGACAGAAGGACCGAAGTACACTGCTGAGGGGAGCAGCGGGGCGGCAGAAGAGGTCTGCTGCGCCATGTGGGACCCTCCTCTGGTGGCCGGGGAGCAGCCAGGGATTGAACCCGCGCCCCAGAGGCTGCGGGCAGCTTTGCAACCCAGCGCTCAACCGCTGCGCCACCTGGGAGGCCCCCCTAACCGACTCTTAAGTGCTCGTGGGCCCTCCAGCCTATTCACTTGGGCCACTCAGATTATGAATACATGAACCTTAATGACTTTGGACTCTTCTAGGAAGGCATAGTAACTAGAGCATCATCAAAACACGATTCTGCTAATAGGATGGGCACATGGATTTTAGGGTACCACTCTTTGGGAGTGAACACAGTAGTAGGTTTTTGCAATACTTGAAGAAAATTTAGGCTGTTTCAGCATAGATCGTATGATTGATATTGATTTTAAATTTACATTCAAATGGTGGAACTGATACTGTGTGATGTAACTTCTGAGAGTAGCATAAATGATTCTAGCTCTTAGGGTTTGACAAAACACACAGGCATTTGATGAATATGCAGGTTGATTATTTCAAGCATCTTGGACCTTCGTTATTTTCATATTCAGCAGTTAGGCAGTTTTTTCCCTTCCATTTCAGTTTTTTCTTCCAAAATAAAAATCGGGGGCCTCCCTGGTGGTGCAATGGGTTAAGCACTGCACTATGAAGCAATCTGCAGCCTCTGCAGCACGTGTTCGATCCCCTTTGATCCCGGGCCGGCCAGGGAGCCACCCACATGGCGCTGTAGACCTCTCCTGTCTTGCCCGCTGCTCCCCTCAGCAGTGTATTTCAGTCAATCCGCTTGTTCTGTTCCCACTCTTGTCTCTGGTGAATCCTCTCACCGCCCACCCCACCTCTGGCCTATACCCCATAAATAAATAAATCTTTAATAAAAAAAAAGTAAAAATTGCCATTGTGATTATTATAAATACATTGACTCTTAATATACTGTAAATATATTTTAAATACTTCAATTATCTCAAGCGATATTTGATATAGCCTGAATCCAACTCAGGATCGCTTCATGAGAGAATAGAAACAATCAGATGAAATTTGTTATAATAGGATTTAACCTGTAGTGTTCTGATTCTCTCTTCCTTTCAATTTTTATTAAGTTTTTAATTGCCCACCGGAAGATTTATTTTAGAATTGGCCTACATTTGGGGGGCTTCAATGCCGGTGGGCAAATATAAATTTGTAGCTGAATTAGCAAAGCAGGGATCTCTGTATAAGTTATAACTACAACAGGGAATCAACTACCTGATTTCTCTCTTTTTCTTGGGTGGTTATGTATGTAAGTTAGTAGATTCAGGGCTTGGAAATAAAGGGGTTTATGTGGATGTGACCGACTTCAAATTATTTTAGTAATATAAAAGGATTGTATGTTTATTATAGAAAAATACGGAAAAGTAAAAGGAACAAAAGAAATCCATTTTTCCAGATATGTGAACAATTTGGCATCTTTTAATTCAGCCCTTTATTTTTGAAATATTTTATACATAAAAAGTGTACCTATCATTTTGTAAAAGCGAGTGAGAAATTGCCTCTGTTGCATCCATCATCCAGCTTAATAGAGCAGAACTCATCTTATTTTTCCTCTCCTGCTGTCCCACTGTGCCCCAGATACAATTTTTTCCCTTTTCAGTTTAAATTTGTCTTTTAAAATAAAAGTTATTTTTTTTTATATTATAAACACATTCTAAATACATTTAAAATAACTCACGATTCATCTTCTTGAGTTTCTACCACCATACGGGTATGTCTAAACAACGATTACTTTATTTTGTATGTTTTAAGTCTTTAAATAAATGGGATTGCACTGTATTTTTTCTATCACCACTCACTTTTGCTAACAGTATTTATTTTGTGTTGTAGTACATTTATTTTCACTACCTGTATAGTATTACTTTGTATGAATGTACTGTTTGTATCCATTTGTTGTCCATGGACATAGTGTGTTAGTTGTGCAGTAGATTCTGTCTGTACTTAGCCATGACCTTGAATCTTTCTGCCAGTTCTCACCAACCTCCATATGCTGTTATCTGCATCTATGCCTGAGGGTTCTCCACCCTGCTCCCCACCGTGTTCTACCCACAAAAAGCTGTGGGGCCAATACACACTGGGCAGGCAAGAAACTGCCTTTGGGAATGGCTCTCAAACAGTTCATCTTGGATATTGGTGTATAAATACTTCAGTTCCTTCTGATATTTCCATTTCCTATAGTTTCCCCCTTAGAAGATATTCCATGACTGGTTGGAAAATATACCCTCTTGACTGCTGTTCCTTCCATGTATTATTTCTCCACATCTCTACCAGTTTTCACATCTATTTTTCCTGTTAAATACAGACACACCTTGGAGATATTACAATTTAGGTTGGTTCCAGGCTACCACCATCAAGCTAGTATCACAATAAAGTGAGTCACATTTCTTGGTTTTCCCAATATTGGGAAACCCAAGTTATGTGTCCACTCTACTGTAGTCTATTAAGTGTGCGATAGCATTGTCTTAAAATATGTGCATACCTTTATTACATGTGGCACAGAAACACAAAGCGAGCTAGTTAGAAAAATGGAGTTGATGAACTTGCTTAATGTGGTTGGTTGCCACAGACCTTCAATTCCTAAAAGTAACATCTGCGTGGTGCAGTCAAGTGCAGCACAGTAAAACGAGGTATGCCTGTAACCACAGTGTTGTTTTCGAGAGAAGCTCACCTAAGGCAGGGTGTTTGCAGCTTTGGTCTTTGCAAATAATATTAAGTGCTGCAAACATGCTTGCACATGTGTCTTGGGACACAGAGCGAGTGGATGCCTGAGTTACGAGGTCTGCACGTATTCCACTTTACGAGATGCTGCTGACTTCTTTTCTAAGAAATAACCAGCACTCATGAGTAGTGAATAAATATTCCTATTATTTAACATCCTGACTCATTTACCTTTGGTGTTGTGGTGAGCATAATGTAGTTTCTCTTAGCTTTAATTTGCATTCTTGAATAATTAATGAGCTTGTGCATCTGCCCTTGTATTATTGACCACATGTATTTCTCTTTGGAAAATACATATTTGTATCTTCTGTCTCATTTTCTGTTGGCCTCTGATTTTCTCTGAGCTCATTATATGTTCTAAGTACTCGTACTTAGGTGCTTTGAAGATAGGCTTTTTCAGTTTTTGGCTTGTTAGATCATTTTCTTTTTAAAGGTTTATTTATTTGTGTATGCAAGAACTGGGTGTAGGCCAGAGATGTGGGGGATGAGAGGATTCACCAGAGACAGAGTGGGGAACAGAACAGACAGATTGACTGAAACACACTGCTGAGGGGAGCAGCGGGCGAGACAGGAGGCAAGCGAGGTCTGCTGTGCCATGTAGGTAGCTCCTTGGCTGGGGCTTGAACTCATGCTGTAGTGGCTGTGAACAGCTTCATAGGTTGCGTCTTAACCCCTTGCGCCACCAGGGAGGCCCTGTTAGATCATTTTCTTATAAAAACTTTCTATGAACAACTTACTAATTTAAAGTAGGTGAATTTAGATGAAAGCCCCAAGACTTTCACAATTAAGTATGATGTTACTTTTGCTTTTCTTTAGATGCTCTTGTAATTGGAATGTTTAGATCTGTTGTACTTAATGTAATCATCACTGTGATTGGGTTTAAATATACCCTTTTAGTTATTTTCTGTTTTTCTTATTTTCTCTCTTCTTCCTTGTGTTCTTTCTCTTTCCTCTCTTCTTCACTTCCTATATTTAATACTTTACACATAGAGGCAAAAATCCAGTACTTTAAAATTTTAACAGCATTTTTATCATGTAGACAAGTGGAGGATTCCTTTGTATCCTGGAATTGCCAGCTGTATAGTTGATATCTGGTGGAAAGTGTTTCTGACAGGATGGGTTTGGACATCATTCATAGAGTGAAAAGTATGGGAGTGTGAGTTTATAATACTGAGCCACACTGAGTGGGTGACATTTCTGCTAATAAGGTGGCTCTTGAAATGCCACAGAACTGGACAAATATGCCTGAAAACACCACATATTTGAACATGATCCTTACCTATGCAGCCCAATGAGACCAGTGATGGGCAATATGTCAAGAAAGGAATTTAGAGGAACATCTGTGGTTAACTCATCAGAACGATGATCAAATTTTTCTCATGTCAAAGAGACTCAAAGCTACTGCTCACTTCATTCATCAAATGAAGGGAGAGGCTTGTTGCTCAACTTTCATCCATGAATCTGCCAATAAGCTCAGCAAAACTTACTTTGTTTTTTAAAGCAGAGGTTGAAGTGACATGAGAAAACTTTATCAGTCAACCCAAGTCTTGCTGCTTTAAATAGCTTAGTGTAGAAGGAATTTTCATAATGTTTATAGCATGAGGTTGTGTGAGGTCATTGCAGTGGTGTTTGTTTTTCTTGCAGTGATTTCAGTGGCAGTTATATACTGTTCATTATGCTTTGTTTGGGAATGTGCAATTCCATAAGCATTGAACTCTTTTGGACTGTGCTTCCTGAAGCTACATTTTACTCTGTTTAGATAGTAGGGTGTACAATAGTTTTTGAGATTTTAATAATAGAGTTACATTATGTGAGACTTGAAATGAGACTTAAACATCAGCCAAATCTCTGACTTATAGAAAAAGAAATAAGCATAGGGAAGTTGAAGAACTCATTTTAATTGGGTCCATTAGGAAATCTAGGTAAATGGTATAAAACAGACATAAGAACTGAATGCATGTATTTTTAACTGAATGCATGTATTTTAATAATGCATGAATTCTCCAAAGAAAGATGTTTGTTTTGCTTAAGCAAACCTAGATGACATCTTGAGGTAACAAAAGTGGTAGAAAATCGTTCAAAGTTCTATTTTTGTTATTTTTTACTTGTCAAAGTTTTGCCAAAGTTTACCCAAAAAGTATTTTAGTGATTGACTATTGACTTGACAGAGCTATTCCTAATTTTTTTCTTTTTATTATCAACTTCCTTAATTCAGAAGGTGACTAAACTTTCAAGAATGAGAAGACAGGTTAAATTTTAGGAGAAGGTCTATTTCTCAGGTGATGCTTTCAGTAGGAGGTGGTGGGAAGGGGTTTTAGTGATCATAAATCTAAGCTTAGGATTCTCAGAGTTAATCTCATAATCTGAAAGCTTGTTTAGCCCCGTCAGTGATTGATTTTAAGAAAGAGGGAAAACTTAAAAATCGTTCAAATGGTAAATTTTGTTACATATGTTTATCACAATTAAAAAAGAAGAAAATGCAAATTAAAAAGAAAACTAGGTTGTGGAGTCACACAGTTTTTTTTGATTTCTCACGTAAGAGAGAAGATCTGTTCTAATGGGTGTAACTTCTGTAACTTTCCTGAGGTGACCACCAACTCCTGAGGATGACATCTCGTGAAGGTAGGACTGACAGCATAGTCAGCAAAAGTTGTGAAAATAAGAATCAGCCGGCAGGCGTCCCTGGTGGTGCAAGGGGTTAAGACACAACCTATGAAGCTGTCCACAACCACTGTATCACGAGTTCGATCCCCGGTCAAGGAGCTACCCACGTGGCACAGCAGACCTCTCCTGTCCCACCCGCTGCTCCCCTCAGCAGTGTATTTCAGTCAGTCTGCCTGTTCTGTTCCCCACTCTGTCTCTGGTGAATCCTCTTACCCCCACACTTCTGGTCTGTACCCCAGTTCTTGTATGCATAAATAAATAAATCTTAAATAAAAAGAATCAGCTGACCTGAGGAGAGAGGACTGTCCAACTTTCCTCTTCTTTCTGCCATATTAATGACGTCATTGCATTTGCTTTAGTCAAGCTACTCTGAATGACTCAGGATTCCACATAAGCATGAAAGGATGGTATTTTTTCTGTATCTGTTAAGGCGTGGGTCAGAAATTGTGTGTGCTTGTCACATTTGCATACCACCGTCATGTGCTAGAGGTAGAATTATCCCTACTGTATATACAAGCAGTGTGAGGTTCAGAGGTAAAACAAACCATCCGTACTCATACAGGTAGCGATTTAGTGAGCATTCAAACCTACATTTCTGCTATTTTAGTTTTTGGTCTTTACACTGTAACTTAATTGTTTGGAATGGTTTATGGTGTCCAAATTAAGTGAGGGACAGAATTTAGTATCTCATACTTGGTATGTATTTTTAGATAAGCTTAAGAAATAGGATTTGGTTTGGCAGGAAGTTTTTACTTTGTCATTCATTAGTTTTTTTTTTAAGATTCATTTATTTTTGCATATAAGAACTGGGGTACAGGCTAGAGGTATGGGGGTGAGATGATTCACCATAGACAGAGTGGGGAATAGAATAGGCAGATTGACCGAAGTACACTGCTGAGGGGACAGTGGGAAAGACAGGAGAGGTCTGCTGCGCCATGCGGGACCCTCCTTCGGTGGCCGGGGAGCAGCCGGGGATCGAACCGGCGCTTCAGAGGCTGCGGGCAGCTTCGCAACCCAGCACTCAACTGCTGCGCCACTGGGGAGGCCCCCCTTTAATAGATTTTTAATGAGAATCCTCTTGGTACCAAGCATGGTGGTCCAGAAACCTGAACAAGGCAGACATGGTCTCTGCTGGCAGGGGAATGTAAATTCTCCAGAGCCATGTACGCCCATTCCATCTGTTTGCAAAACTTTATTTGAAACCTAAATTAGAACAGAAATAGAACTTAGAACCATTTTTTGTATTCCCCCTAGCTGTCATTTAGTTTTGCAGGGGCAAAAATAAACACCTTTCTTGGATCTCCTAAAATATGTATATTAAAAAGTGAGCATTTATTTATTTTTAAATGGAAATGTAAATGACTGGGATAGTATCCCAGATGAAGATCTTTCTTTAACATGAAGTGTAAATCTTGACTGATAAAATGACTCTGAAAATACTTCCAAGAAATGGTTTGTGAACATTTTATTAGGAACTGAAGTACTGTTTTTAATTTTTTAAATTTAATTTAATTTTTTATATATTTTACATCATTCTTCCTTTTTGTTCAATGCATGATTTCTCCTCTGAGGTGGATGCCCCCCCCAATTCTCATCACCATTTCACCCATGCACCATCACCATAGCCCCTTGAGTAAGAACACATTCCCTCCCGTGTTTTGCTCTGTCTCCCTCGCCTTCCCTGCAGAGTGTCTCTGATTAATAGTTGTCTGCGAATTTTGTTTTTTAATTTATTGTAATCATTTTAAAAACCAAGCATTTAGTTTTTATTATTTGCGGTGGCTATGTGCTGTAAAGTCTCCGTGAACATTGAACTCGTGAATACTGAATACTCGCGAATACCATTGCTCCTAAGGGAAGCACTGTGAGTCCTTCTGTGTGTGTTTCTGTTTACAGACATTTATTTAAGGTATATCTTGTTGATTCATTAACATTGAACTCACAACCAGCAACATTATAACTCATGCCTGAAGAAGAAGCTTCTCTAACCCATGCATTTTCTCTGGAAGTACATTAGAGCCTTCTTGTGCTTGGCAACACACAGCATTTTACCTCTGTTCTTGGGGGTGGGGGGGGCATTCCTAATAGTGAGATTTCCAAAAAAAAGCTCAAAAATGCCAAAAGTGGGGACTAAATTGTCCACAGAGTGAAAGCTGGGGCAGAAAGCAGACCATCACCTTGTTGGCCCTTAGCTGAGAATGTGTGCTTTGGGCAACCTGAAATTTTCGTTGCTCTGAGCTTTTCCTCAAATGAGTGTGAAGGCCCTGTGGCAAAGTTTTGGGGTTTACACATAAACTCTAGCCAATTAGGCAAGTCGGTAAGTACAAAATCTGTGACTAATGAAAATCCACGGGGCTCATTTCAAGAATAAAAATTAATAATCAGGATAAATGTTAGATGCGCTGTGCAGAGAATTGAGGGAGGGTGATGTGAAGGGGTCAGGGTGGGTGTGGCTGGCTGGGGGTCAGATGAGGTGTTGCTGAAGAAACTTTCAGTAAGCTGAGATCTGGATTACAAGGAGTCTGCCATATAAAGGTCAGAGGGAAGGGCACTTGAGGTGGGGGGAACAGTCAAAGCCAAGGCGTTGAAACTTGAAGATGTCTGTGAGGAAGTCCAGTCCTGTGAGGAAGCATTCTGACTGTGTAGGAGTGGAAAAAGGCCTGGGGGCTGGGGGCCAAGTGGGCCTGCTCATGAGGACCTTGCAAGCTGAGCTGAGGAGTGAGGATTCAGTTCTACATGCTGTAGGACCTACTGAGGTGATTGCAAGGTCAGCATTATGAAGGTAAATTGGGCCACCAGGGAAGCTTTGAGAAACCACAGCCACGTCCTGATGGCAGGAGCTATCAGTGCTTCCCAGTTCTACCACTGCTCAGCTTTTTCCTCATGCTGAGTGTCTTTCCTTGCTTTCCCAGCAGATGCCAGACCAGGGAGGCCTGCTCTGGCCAGAATCCCATGGTGCTGACCCCTGCTCTGTCCTACATTTCCTTAGCACTCTTGCTTATTCTACTTGGGCTGCTTTAGTGGCTCTTGGTGTGTCTTTCTATCAACGTTACATCATTCTTAAATCTTCCCGGCAGTGCAGGGTTGATTTCGTGTCTTCATTCTCTCTTGGTGCCCTGAACACAGTGATAGCCCCTCTATGTGTTGAATGGCACCAAGCTTTTGTGTTCTGGTGATGTGGCCTTTTATTCCTCCTGTCAATGAGAATGATACATGAGCGGGTGAGGGGGCTAGAGGGTGGCAAAATAGGAAGAGGTCAGTGTTTTCTGGAATGAGTTATGTAAATACCTCAGGACTGAACCTCAGCTAAATGAGGAATAGTGGTAATAAGGGATGGACAAGTAAGGTCTGTGACAATTCTTCCTGTCTATGAATTTATGATGCTCAAATAGACGTTCATCTAGCTCCAACCCTTCAGGAACGTGGCAAAGTAAACATAAAAATAATCTACTACCTTTAGGCATGCTGGGATCTCAAACTACTTTTTAGAGCATTTGATGCCACGTGATCCTATAGTTAATTTCTCCTTGTTGTCTCCGTTCCTTTAATCCCCGTCGAGGTAAGCTTTTAGTAAATAGATTGCATTGAGCCTCTCATGTCTGTTAAGAAGCAGAGACAGATGATAGAACTCGTGAGTTTTAAAATTTCATAGCACACACTTTGTATGTTGTATTTGTCAAATGTCCTTCAGCATATTTGGTGAAGGTGGGCAAATTAAATTTGCTTTTTCCAATATCCTCTGAATTTTTAATGAGTTGCTATACATCTTGTCATTTTTTCTGCCCTTAGCTATTGTTTTCAGAGTAACTGTGTTCTGTAATTCTTTTTTTTTTCCCCACAAAAGTAATTTATTTCTTTTACTTTTAGGATAGCTTCCATTTGCCTGCATGCAAGCTCCAAATTTAGTACAACACAGGGTGGATAAAACACTTTTTTTTTTTTAAACTGAAAGGCTATGAAATCTGCTCTATCTAGTGTTATAACTGACATATTTATCTAAGAAGGAATATGTTACCACAAAAACATGGGTTTCTTTTCTTTGGAAAAGTTTTCAATTGCATCAGTGCTTTAAAAATCACCATTTTGGGGGCCTCCCTCATGGCACAAGGTGTTAAGATGCAGCCCATGAAGCTGTCTGCAGCCACTGCAGCATGAGTTCAATCCCCGGCCAGGGAAAACCCACATGGCGCAGCAGACCGCTCCTGTCTCGCCCGCTGCTCCCCTCAGCAGTGTACTTCAGTCAGTCTGCTTGTTCTGTTCTCCACTCTGTCTCTGGTGAATCCTCTCATCCTCCACACCTGTGTCTTGTACCCTAGTTCTTGTATGCATGAATAAATATTTAAAAAAAAAATCACCATTGTGTTACCCAAATGTGAGGATAAGTGATTTTTCAGAAAGAAAAAAGTGTGTTCCAAATAGATCCTAGTTGATTTATTTAATCATAAATTTATGGGCCTCCCCAGTGGCGCAGCGGTTGAGCGCTGGGTTGCGAAGCTGCCTGCAGCCTCTGCAGCACCGGTTCGATCCCCGGCTGCTCCCCGGCCACGGGAGGAGGGTCCCACATGGCGCGCAGACCTCTCCTGCCGCCCGCTGCTCCCCTCAGCAGTGTACCTCGGTCCTTCTGCCTGCTCTGCTCCCCGCTCTGGCTCTGGTGAATTCTCTCACCCTCCCGCGCTTCTGACTGTACCCAGTGCATGTATAAATGAAACAAACAAACAAACAAATAAATAAATAAATAAAAAGCATGCCTCTATTAAAAAAAAAAAATAAATTTATATTGTGTATTTTTTTATTAAAAAATACAAGCTGACTGTTTTTACTAAATGCTATGAAAATACAATTATAAGCTACTGTGTCAATTAGGAATTAGAGGTTCTTAGATCCATGGATTATTCCATAGCTCTATGAACACACTAAGCCTGCATGCTAAAATTCATTTTAAGCATAATTAAGGACAGAACTGGGGCTTTTAACCACTTCCCTGCCATCAGCTGTGACTGAGTTTTCCTGGGTCCACTAACAGACTAATTTTAGCCAAAGGATTTTTTTTTAAGGGAACTCTTAAATTGTAGGTACTAAAAAATGTTTTACTTTAGTCAGAATTTCCCCATTTATACAGATAGTACAATCTGGTTCTGGAAAATACCTTGATTGGTTTTTAGCTTGATTTTAAACTCAAGAAGAAAAAGTCCAGTCTCTGCTAAAGCCAGGATGAACAATTTGATGATCTGAGTCTTTGTAAATGACCCCACACTTTCAAGAAGATTAAGAACACAGCAGTTGTGTGATGGGTAGGGCTTAGGATCAAGGACTACACAGGAAATTGTGTCTCTCTTCTTTCCCAGCTGTCTGCCACATTGCCACCCATTGAATACAAAGGTTTATGTTAAGAAAACGTGCATAATTCAGTGCCAGATTCAGCTCCAGTGACTGGAATTATAACTCAGAATATACAGCTACTAATTGCAACTTCCTGGCTGCTTAAGAGGAACAAATCAACATATTATATTTATGTGCATGAAGGAGGAGCCATTGAGAGCTGCCATTATTAATCATGTGATAATTTTATGAAAATATTGCCTCTTTGACAAGCAAAAACGTATGTACTTTTGTTACCCTCTTGGTAGACATGCACGCTTAGAATCTTGGGCTTTTTCTAGAACTTTGAGGGCCAGTGTCTGGGTGATTCATAATCTGATTTTACAGCACATGTGTGCAAAAATAGTCACTTCTGTCTGGCCTTTAGGATATATTTTAAACCAGATGATCTAAGGGAGCCCATTTAAAAAGGAGGGTGCATGGAACTAAATTAAAACTCATTTTTATAACATGCTCACTCACATGTATGATAGGAATTTTACATGTCATCATCCACATCTCTCAATATGCACTCATTTGTGTCACATATTTCTGTTATTCTGTATCTCCCAGAATTTATTGATTTGCCTCCTAAGATTTAATTAAGATTTCCTCTACCCTTCTTCCATAGATTGTGAAAAGTTCAGTCCTGTTCCCCTCACTACCCCGTCAAGATTTCTTTCAATTTCTAGGGATCTTCAATTCATCTCTTGTCCTGAGCTTTTTTTTCCAACGGAACTGTCAATCTCATTAGTCTCTCCCTCTGCAGAGCTGTCCCCTTCTCTCTGCACAAACTCAAACACGAGCCAGCCTTAGGCTCTTTCCATGATTTCGCAGAAAAAAAAAAATCACACAATGCATTATGAGTCTAGAGGTTGTAGTGAACAGTGGGTGATAGTAAGGGAGTTTATACTAAATAATTTAGAACTTCATAGTAAGCATCCATGTTCTTCAGTGTCTAACAGGCCATCCTTTCTTCAGACTCCAGGATTTTGTGAATTTCTGATCTATTTCTCTTCCCTCATCTCTCTCTCTCCTTTGTTCTCAAATTTCCATAATATTTGTGCACAGAAAGGCTTAGCTACCCTGTAATAATTATGCATAGAGTGTGACTTAGCTACCCTGTCTCCTTTGTCTGCTGTCTCTCTTTGCCCACAGGTAGCTCATAAGGATATTTTCTAAATAAAGACAGTTCCCTCCCAAGAGAGACTCTGGAATCAGCTACTAAAATAATACTATTTTTTCCCCGACAACAAACACACTTGTCATAGAGAATATTCCCCAGTTCAAAGGCCATTAACTGTCTTCTGGTTTCTGCTATGTAGCATGCCTGTGTAATTTGGTTTCATATTACAGCTGACTTTGATGACTCTGCCAATGAGGGGAAGGCACTGATACTCAGTATCCCACTGGCCATATAGGAGAGCCTTCTGATTGCTTCTCATAATTTTCCAATTATGTCCCACACATGATACTTGTAAGGAACACAGGCAGGAGTAAATGGAGACAGTACATGTGGCCAGAGGTGAGTAGCCCAGGGGCCCCTGTTATTCCCAGGACTCTGGCACTTCAGGTCTGTCCACCCAACCCAAGACCAAGGGCATCAGTATTGAAAAAAAGCTGGAAGCATCTCTCGTCACCCATTGGGAAGCTCTGGAATTCCATAACCTCACTCAAGCCAGCAAAGGCCAGAGCAGCTTCTCATGCCTTTGAGCCATAAATTCCTATTTGAGACTTGTGATACTTTAAAGATACTGGTACATGAATACATATTTTGTATATGTTTGTACGTTTATATATGTGCATATATAAATATATATATTAATATGTGTGTGTATATATATATATATATAAATACTGTGTTATTTTTAATTATGGAAGTCTAAAAATACAAAACCGAAATGCCTCGCCTACAACATTAGTATTACTAGATTATATTTGTCACATGAGAAGACATATCGCTAAGTATGCTGTATTAAGATACAACATATCCTATCTTTTGTGTTTATTGTTATTTTAACATTCTAGTCCTTGCTTCTTTTAAATAGCTGGATTATTCAAGGGGGCTTTGGAACATCTGTGGGAAATTCACCTTAACACATGGGTGGTTAATTCCTAAGCTCATTTTCGAAAGGCCTGGTGTGTGATCATTCATTTTTTTTCACTCACTCATTCATTCAGGAAGCGTTGGCTGAGTGCCTGGTGTGTAGTAAGGAAAGAAAGCAGAAGAGGATGTCATAGGTGCTTCTTCCAGGGACTATAGATCCTTGTGTCAAATGGTGAGACAGTTCTTGGATATTTGAAGCATTAATGAATGGCTAGAGGAGTTTGTAGTTAAGTGCCAAATAATAGGTAACAGCAATCAGTGAATCAGGAGTTCCTCAAGAAGGGTGATCAGGATGAGGGAACATTAGTTGGGAGTAAGGTATAATTTAAGCTGGTCCTTGAAAGAGGAGGATTCAGAATAACTAGAAGTGAGGCAGCACCAAAACTGTGAATTCTGTGAGCGTGGAATTTAGTAACAGAAAGGACTTGTTTTCAAATAAAATACCTCCCAGAAGACAGGTAAACATTAGCACTAAGAGTTTTTCAAAGTAAAATGTTATTTATTTCAATGAATGAGAGGAAGAATTGAAGAAGAAATGATCAGTGATCTTGGTATCATTTCAATGTAAACTGATCCAGCATAATTTATTCACTAACTATTGGCAAAGGATCATGTGTTAGCTGTTCAGATGGGTGGTTATTGTTCAGATAATGAAGAATAAGTGTCTCAAAATTGTTGCCTACCAAGAGAGCAAAAATTGGGATGATATGCATTTTTAAGACTCTGTAAATATTTTATTTGTTCACAGCCAACACCTTTATTAAGGGAAACACTTTTGCTGTTTTGGTGACAATTTGTCTTGTTAGACAAGCTCCAAGTCCTGACTGATGACTAGAGAAATGAAAGTTGTCCAGTTCCCTTTTCACCCAGACTCCGGAACTTGCTTCGAGGTTATTTATTTCCTTTTTTTCCTGAGGATTGCATTAGGGCCTATGATAGAAATGACCAAAAAACCAGATTTTTAAAGTTCCTTTGGGCTGGGGAACTAGGACTATTTTTTTTTTCCCCAGATTTATTTATTTATGCATAAAAGAACTGGGGTGCACGCCACAGGTACAGAAGGGTGGGGTGAGAGGACTCACCAGAGACAGAGTGGGGAGCAGAACAGGCAGACTGACTGAAATACACTGCTGAGGGGAGCAGCGGGCGAGGCAGTTGAGGTCTGCTGCACCATGTGGGTAGTTCCCTGGCAGGCCTAGGATCAAACTCGTGCTGCAGTGGCTGGTGATAGTTTCATAGCACTGTCTTCAACCCCTGCACCACCAGGGAGTCCCCGGGAACCAGAACTATTTGAAATCCCTAGAAAGACCATGTGTAAATTCTTGTTGGTTCTTTCTTGAACATGCTGCTCTCAAAAAATTCTTCACATGAGTTTTGAAAGTCAGTTTGTATGTGAAATTTGCCCAAGAATTAAGTGTAGAGGCACCAGAAAAAGGGAAGTTCCCAAACCCTAGTTATTCCACAGTTATCATATTCATACATAGAATAAATCGAAACTAGAGAAGATGATTCTTGTTAATTGTACAAAAGTAGAGTCCTTGCCTGCTAAGCAGGTTAGATTTGTTTGTGAAGGCTTCTAATCCAGTTTGCAGTCAAACTTTTTTTCTCCACTACTGACACAATCCAAAACCTTAAATAGCTGACACAAGAATGACTTATTCAATTTATCAAACAGCTAATTAAAACCTTAATATTCATTCATTCATCCATCCATCCACCCACTAAATTTTTTATGGCTACTTCCCAGGTATGGTGCCCAGGCTGTGTCTTTTCTGGTGCCACTTGCTTTCCCACACAACATTCATCTCTACATATTATGATAATCTTTCCAAGCCAAAACATCTAATCTTTCCTCCTTCCTGTGAATGGCAGTATAGTATTTGATGGAACAGAATGGATTTATGGTAATCTATTCAAGAGCTTTCTATAAAAAAAATTGCAATAAAACGTATCAGTTATAATTAAATTAGAGTTAGAGAAGGCCTTTAATATTTGATTTATTTACAGAATTCCACTGGCCCTAAGGGGTCTTGTGTGTGTGTGAATTAGATATACCATGTAACATTTTTCAAATAGAAAACCTCAAGATAAAATCACCCCTTAAAGGACAAAGCACATTCTATCTCTATACGTTCACAAATAGCAAGTAGACAAAGCATTGTATGGCTGCACTGGTCTCCCTCTGCGTGAGGTGGCCTCCATTCTCTTAGGGGAGCAATTCTTGTTTGTTCCCTAATACTTTGCATTCCCAGAGGGACCACTTCCATCCCTAACCTCTCAGAGCCAGGAGCAGCCTGCATACTGGGTGTTGTACAGGTGTTGGGGATGCTGGGCACCTTCTGTATCATATTTTGCTGTTTTATTATAAATAGATCTAGAACCAACCTTCTATATGGTTTGGTATGAGACTTGGTATTTTTGATTCTTGCCTTCTTCCATCACTCTTAACACCTTGCAGTTTTGGTCGGCCTGCATCTAATGATACTGATTTATTTATTTTTAAAATTTTTACCTACGTAGATCAAAAAAATGTCAAATCCATCCATCCAAATCTGTATAAATATCATTATGTAAAAAGTAATTTGAAGCTTGTTTTTCATGCAATAAAGAACAGTGTGTCATCCATTTTTGGCGCCAAAGTTGAAATGAATAAGTGTTTTTAACAAAATGGATTTATTGGGAAATTGGGTGTAAGGAAGCATTGCCAAGAGGGAAATGTGGGGTAGATTATTTATTTAGGAGTTTACAAAGATAGTCACTTTCATAATCTGAGAAATAAAACCTTCCAGAGATATACGGAATTAATCCCACCTTTTGAATTACTTTGTGAGAGAGGGTTTTTTTTTTTTTTTTTTTTTTTTGTTTAAAACTCAGGTGAAGTTTGATACTTTTGTCTGCGGTCCACTTGGCTACCTTTTGTTTGACATCATCCCACAACACTCAGCAACCTTATACTGCATGAGTCCCAATCCTTCAAAAAAAGTTAAAATGGGTCAGTGAAAAGATAAAAGTTTAATTTCTTTTAAATAGAGGAACTTGAGAAAACTGTAAAGTGCTTACCCGAACTGAGATATTTCCAGGGATTTGTAGCTAAGTAATTTAGAATAGATTGGTTTATTTCTCATCGTAAAATGATATCCCCACCAAGACATACTTGTGAAATAGGAAGTCTCTAGAAAATAATGAAAAATTATAAAGCATGCCCATACACAATAGTCAGCAAAAAAGACTGGGGAAAGACAAGAAAACAGAGCTGATCTTAAGTCATAGTAGAATGTGGGGAAAATTTGAGAATTATGTACACTCAAAAAAATGCTGTATGAAGAATTCATTCTAAGGCAGCCTGATTGAAAGCGTTTCTCTTAAAATTAACTTATAGCACTTACACCAACCTGTGCACTGTCTTAAAAGAACTTCTGCCTCACAATTTTGGTTCAGCTCACACAATGTCCTTTCATCCTTCTGGTGAGATTCCTTTGCAGGGATGGTTACTGCTGATTACAGAATCAGTTAATTTGAAAGAGAGACAGCATAAGTACTGTGAGTCGTGAAATGTTTTTATTCCTTTTTTTTAGATTCTTATTTCTCTTGATCATGGTCCTGTGGGAGATTTAAACAGACCTCTCCTATCTAGCCTGCTGCTCCCCTCAGCAGTGTATTCAGTAGATCTGCCTGTTCTGCTCCCCACTCTGTCTCTGGTGGATCCTCTCACCACCCTCTCTCCTCCCCCCGTCTTTGGTCTACACCCCAGTTCTTCTATGCATATTTAAATGAATAAATCTTTAAAAAAATGAAAAGCACTAGAACAGAATTAAAATGAACAGATTCCTCAGTCATGGTCAAACTTAGGGATTGGTGGCACTTTAGAATAATATTGGCTTCTAATATACATAGATTTATATGGAAATGTCAGTTTTAGAGCTAGAACCACAATTGGGTTTGACTTTCCCCCCAAAGATCTACCTTGAAAATTAACTCAGGCCTGCTCTGCCCTTATCATCACTTTTTTCCTGATTGGGTTTGATTCACAAAAGTAAGGAGAGGAAGCTTGGGCTGTCTGGTAGTACAGCTCTTTTTACCTGCCATGTAAAACAATTTCCTCCTTTTCTTCCAACTGCCTTGCAGAGAGAAGGTGAAGATGAATTCAAGGACAGCACTAAGTCCTTTGCCTACCCTTGGCCACAAGATTTTTTTTCCATGAAATGATAGGTTCATATGAACTGCTCAACTTTCAGACTTTAATGGAGAAGCCAGTCTTTCCTCCTCAGAGGTGTTATCAGTCAATTAAGTTTGCATTATGCATCCTGTCTTAATATTTCCCCTCTCTGAGTTTTTCCCCAACAACCCCAGAGATCAGGTTCTCTGCATGTGTCAAACTTCCTCTTCGCTCCTCATATTTCATTCTTCCAGGATCTGTAAAGTGTCCAAGTTCTCATAATTCACTTAAAAATGGATCGAGTCCAAAGGGACCAGGACTGACTTCTCATTAATTTATCAGACTTTCAAATTTACAGGCTTGCAGCAAAGAGGCAGGAGAGGAAGAGCAGAGAATGGGGCCTCATTTCCAGGAAAGGAAGGCCTGCCTCTGCTTCTGTGGCTGGATTGTTACCTGTTTAAAAATAATCATTATACATTTTATTGAAATAACATTGCTTTATAATGTTATAGGTGTGCATCACTAAAAATCGAGATGGGTGTAACTCCACTCAACTCAGCACTAAAAAATAGTCCATTTCTGTCCTTCATCACACAATCAATCGTTCCCTTGAAGCTGCCTGCCTCCAAGGTGGATTCTGAACTGAGTAGTAGAGATAAACTTGAATCAGGAGTGAGACCAGAGTTTGGCTGTGACCCTGTGACTTAGCTTTGTGGTCAAGGGAGAATATGTAAATTTACTGACTTCCCAGGCATTTCAGCTTGAGAGGATTAGGGGGGAATTCAAGAATCCTGACTTTTCTGTGAGGCTGAATTATAAGGAGAGCCAGTTTTAACTAGCACAGCTTGAGTTTCATATTTGAAGTAAAGCTTAAATCAAAATATTCTCCACTCTTACCATGGCCTGATGGGAAATTTACTAAATGTTAAAGATGATTATGAAAGCAAATATAGCTTTAAATGAAACTGTGTGACATCATTTAATAGTGTTTATAATTTGAGCAATGAGTGTCTGGGCCCAACAACCCAGAAAGGAGAAACAGTTCCACTGCCTCCCTCCAAATCTGGGCTTGTTTCTTAGCGTTTATTTGGGCTAAGTTTTCCAGCATGAAGGTCTGTGTCATTGTTTAGATTCTGCCTGAATAAACAGGGAGAATGATAAACTTCCTTTTCAGGTGAGTTTATATCTTTAGAACCAGACTCTAACTTCTAAGCTATGGCTTTCCTGTCCAGAGGGCGTCTCATCAATTCTGCAAATGCTGTTATTAGGGGAAGGCCCTACTGTGTGTCCAGACCTGGAACTTTGTACTTGTAGACGTGATGATGATCAGAGAAACTGATCTCTGGAAAATCCTAAAATAAACGTAGCCAAATGTCATGATGTCAAATGTCAATTTCTGCTCAAGCAGATATCATACATGTTAGATGATCAGGAAGAAGAAAAATGAATGTTGGTTTTAGTTGTTGGGAGGTTTGATGCAATAAATTGGATTTGAGGTGATCGGTGCAAAACATGTTCAATTTTGGGTGTCAGATACCAAACGAGTAATCAATAAAATGAGCAGAGAGCATCCTGTTGGGTCCCAGGAATGCTTCTAGGTGAGATAGACATCCATCCCCAAAACCCAAGCTGGGGCTGAGATTCTCTCAGCTGATCAGCTGGCTGCAAATCTTTGTTTAATTCCCCAATAAGACATACAGAGACTTTCATATTCTCTGCACGCATGATGTGAATAATGGGTGGCACCAAATGAGAGAGATTTTGGGATAGGAAAGGTCTAGAAACATAGTCCCACGAGGGAGAGTTAAGGGGACCTCACAGATGAGCTTGGTGCCGAGATATTCATGACAAGGGTAACATGGGTTTTCAAGCATCGCAATGGTCATTGTGTTCCACAGCGAGTTAATTTGTTATAGATGAATCAAGGGTGAAAAATGGGTACTGTTGGTGGCCTCCCTTGTGGTGCAAGGGGTTAAGCACAGCACTGTGAAGTTATCCGCAGCCTCTGCAGCATAAGTTTGATCCCCAGCCAGCCAGGGAGCTAGTGAGAATGGCACATATTTACAAAAACTAGCAATAACAAATGTTGGCGAGGATGTGGAGAAAAAGGAACTCTCCTGCACTGCTGGTGGGAGTGCAAACTGGTCTAACCACTATGGAGAGCTGTGTGGAGATTCCTCAACCTGCTAAAGATGCAGCTTCCATATGATCCAGCAATTCCACTCCTAGGTATTTACCCATAGGACACAGAAACATTAATTCCGAAGGGCACCTGTTTATTGCAGCACTATTTATAATAGGTAAGCTATGGAAACAATCCAAATGCCCAAAAACAGATGACTGGATCAAGAAGATGTGGTACATATACACCATGGAATATTACTCAGCAATCACAAAAAATAAACTCATGCCATTTGCAGCAACATGGATGAGCTGGAAGGGATCATGCTCAGTGAAATAAGCCAGAAAGAAAAAGAGAAACACTGGATGGTCTCACTAATAGCAGGAATTTAGAAAAGCCAAATAAGGAACCAGGAAAAAGACTAATTATAATAAAGAAAAAAATCAAAATCAACAAGCAACCAGAGATACACTACGGGGTGGGGGGTGGGGAGGCGGAGGAGAAGAGGGATTAGGGTCAAGATAAGGGGATGGGAATTGTATGGGGACTATAACCAAAATGAAAATGCATACATTGTGCAAAAATGAAAAATGATGTAAGAATTATATAAAATTAAAAAATAAATAAATGAAATGCCTCATAGAGTATTGCCATTCAGAACAGTGAATTCCCCACTTCAAATAGAGTTAAAGAATAGCTGGATGTCTGTAATGCTGGCTGTGTGGGTAGGACTGGTGGGGTTGGACTACGTGGACTCCAGGTATCTTTCCAACTCTGATTTCTCAATCGGTGGGAATATACTTAGGAAACCAAGGGTAATAGAAATCATGGTGGCATTTGAGACAACAGTCAGCCCAGCCTGAACCAATGTGTCATGGGAAAAATGATGAGAACTGGACATAGCCCTGTGTTAAGTGTGTGTTGAGGAGTAATAAAAGCATCAGGTCAATGATAGTGAACTTTATTTATATATATTTTAAAGATTTATTTATTCATACAAGAATTGGGGTACAGACCAGAGACATGGGAGGGTGAGAGGATTCACCAGAGACAGAGCGGGGGGCAGAACAGGCAAGCGGACCGAAAGCACTGCTGAGGGAAGCAGCGGGCCAGACGGGAGAGGTCTGCTGCGCCATGTAGGTAGCTCCCTGACCAGCTGGGAATCGAACCTGTGCTGCAGAGGCTGCAGACAGCTTCACAGCACCGTGCTCAACTCTCTGCGCCACCAGGGAGGCCCAGTGATAGAGAACTTTAAACATTCTTATGGGCAATGGGGAAACAACTTGCTTTTGGTCTTGGGGTGGAAGGACATGGGTGATTAAAACCCCTTCTTGTGAGGAAACTTGCTTTCTGTCCCATGCCAGAGCGATGTAAGTCAGATGGGGAGGTATTGCACATGTATACACCACACAGGGAGGAAAAGTAGGGTGGGGGAAGAGAGAGAAAAGTACTGAGTAAGAGACTGTTTCCCGGCAGGGAGACTGCTTAGGAATTTTCTCCATTTATCCTACACCTTAGCTGCCTTGATGACAGTAACGGAAACAGAGAAAAAAGAGACAAATTAATATTTATTGGGAGGACTAATATGAATTTCCTTGAAAATGGCTGTGCAACAGCATTCTACAAATTATTAATTGAAAGTTATGTGTTGAATTTTTTTTTGAGCAGCCGACCACAATCAAGTATTTATATTTGGTCCACCGTTTTCTGACTGATGATCTGAGACAAGTTATTAACATTCCTTCTACTCTGATTCCCCAGTAGTATCATCCAAGCCAGAGAGAGTGTTTAGAAAACACTGAATCGAGGATAAAAGGTGTCTTGTTAGGATATCATATTATCATTCTTTCTTTCGGAGTTATTGTTCTTTGTTACAGCCATGGTGCCATGTTATAGTTCCTGCCTCGGGTATTTTGTCTTCCATCTGGATCTTGAAAGTTCTTTAAAAGATGGGCAAATCTTTCAATATCCTTAATTTTGACTCATCAGGAGAATGTGAAAAACATGTACTATTGCAGACTATCACTTCTGTTTCCACCCCAATATAGTAATCTATGTTATAGTGAAAATACTTCAGCCTCATCTATTTACAAGAAGCTATAATGATTTAGTGTGTTGCTTTCCTGGGGTACTGCTGCTTTTTTTTTTCTTTCCAGTGGAATTCTCTGAACAGGGCTTTCCTGAAAAGAATACATTAAGACTGTCAGAATGATTCTTTTCAGGAGACTAAGCTTTGAGATGCCCTTTGTGGGGTGGGGGGGGGAAATGCATTATTCTGAAAGTCTTTCTGATCTGCAGGAAAACTGCAAATATCAAATGTTCTTCTACCATTTGAACTTCCCTACAAAAAAATCCCAGAAATTTTAATTTTCTGGATGAAAATAATTTAGACCTTATGCTATTTTCCAACATTAGAAAAGAAAGAGAAGGAAGAGAAATGAACTTCTAGCATATGCATTTACTGACAGGGAGATTCCCTCTTGCCCTTGAAAAGCAGAAATCATTTTCCATTTAATATTTTTTGCACCTAAACATTTCCCTGGTTGAGGTGATGTGTCCAGTATAATTATCCCAGGATATCATTACTTAATGTGTTTCCCTAAGACATGCTTCAGAGATTTATTAGAGTGTACTTGGCTGTGTCCTGAGAAGACAGTGGTATTTCAGGATTGTAAAACAACTCCAGTGCATTGGAAAGACAAGAAAAGAGGGCATGTCCGCAAAAGAGTTGGTTTCATGGTTTACAAATCCATTTTGTTCATGCTCCAGCAGATAGTTCTTGAGTGGGAGGGGACTCACTTCGATTTACAAGGGCTGATAAAATGTGTTGTTCTTTGTACTCACAGACACCGACCTGCTGTTGATAGGACATACTCACAGTGTTTTTCTGGTGGTAAAATATATAAGACTAAACAATAATCTCTTTGGGAAGCTCCTCAAAGACAGGACTGAATTTGTTAACTTCCTTTTCTACAATGTCTTGCATGCAGGGCCCCACATCGACAGGTCCTCAAAAATGTCTTTGTTGTTGATGATGATTGAAACTGGGAGTTGAATGAGGAGAAAAGGGGTCTGTTTACCAGGAATGGGAGACAAATGGGCAGATCAAGGACATATTTTGGAAGATGCTATGCTATTCTTTAAGAAAAAGGGAAAATGAAAAAAAAAAAAAAGAAAGAAAAAGGGAAAATGGCTCAAATGATTTTCCAGGAGTGGCCTGGCCACTGTGAGGAACTTGTTCCTGGTTTGGAGGTATCTGAAACATTCACTGAAATTTGAGGGTCATTTGTGGTGGAATCTTTCTAGATGTTGCTTCTTCTTCCTACCATTTAATCTTCAATCTCTGCACCTTTTTCTTTTCTCTTTCCTCCTTTCCTTCCTTCTTCTACTACTTACTCAGTGCCTGCTTCAAATATGGAAATGGTTTCAGATATGGAAATGAAAGGTGTAAGGTCTTTACAGTTCTTTTCAAATGTACAGGCTTGTAGCAGAGAGGTGGGAGAGAGAAGATAGTGGGGCATCATTTCAGGAAAGAAAGGGCCTACTTCTACTTTTGTGGCTGGATTGTTACCTGTTAAAAAACTGTTATTATACATTTTATTGAAGTAACATTGTTCTATAACATTATATTTAGGTATACGCCACTGAAAATCAACATGCATTTAACTCCACTCATTTTAAAACTATATTTTGAGACCATTTGAGGGAAGATGGAAGTGCTTCAAATAGTATTTTCATAGGTGCAAAAGTTGAGACTTATTTATGTAGAGAAGGGGAAACCTTTATTTCCTGAATGCATTCCCTTACACATACATGGAAAAGTTTATCAAGAGACCAGCCTGTCCATAGGATGAATATACACTTAAGAAGTAATGCTTTTTATTATTATTGCTCTTTAGAATATATTCACTTAAAGCAATTTGTTAAGGAAATTTCTCTTTGTTGGGGAAAAAGTGGAGAGTAGAAATCTATATCCTGTTGTTATATTGCTGACTTATTCTTGAAGTAGCAAGAAAAAAAGGTATTTCCTCATAAAGCATATTGCGACTGAACTGAAATTTTACTCTGGACAATGTGCTTGAGAATAATGCAGGTAATTTAGAATTGAAACACTTGTTTGTTGCTAAGTTCACTCAGTTCTAGTATTTGCAGAGAAGATGGTTTATAATAGAAGGAAGAAAAGATATACAAAGTCTATACTTTTCAAAAAGATTTTGCATGCAAAAATTGCTGTAATTTTCAGTATATTTGTTTAAAAATATTCTTTTTCATTATTTGTTTCATAGAACTGTGTTTGGTGGGAATTTTTCCTCTGTAAAATGACCAACAAGCACGTGTTCTTGTAAAGTGAAGTCCTCCAACCTGATGTTTTGGCTCTGCCTCCTGCGTAGTCTTTCTTAGGGTGACAGGTGGAAAATGTCACCTCCTCTGTTGCTTCACTGTCTTAGGGAGAGGACACCTTGCAGTTCTAGGCTGTTCCTTCCCAGGAATGGGTTGTGCCTTTTGCATCTAAAGGTATCCAGCAACCCCAGTCAGTGGTGTCCTTCCTCACTGGTTTTGCTTTAAGGTTAAACGACTGAACATTCCCACCGTCCACCTGTAGTCCCAGCATAATTACTGAAAGCACTCCTTTGCTCTTGGTGTAATCTTGAGTTTCCTTAGGTGTTAGCACAAAGGCAGGTTCAGTTTGGGTTTTACTTTAAACCCAATAATGGGGCCTCCTTGGTGGCGTAGGGGTTAAGACTCAGTACTATCACTGTTAAAAACTGAGTTCGATCCCTGGCCAGGGATCTGATCCACATATGGCACAGCAGACCACTCCTATCTCTCTTGCTGCTCCCCTCAGCTGTGTATTTTAGTCAGTCTGCCTGTTCTGTTCCCAACTCTGTCTCTGGTGAATCCTGTCACCCCCTGCATCTCTGGCCTGCACCCAGTTCTTCTATGCAAAAATAAATAAATCTCCAAGATTCAATTCCTCATCCATCCACCCAAATCCACAATGAACCTGCTCATCTGGCTCCTGCCTGCCTCTACAACGGGGATAGATGTTGCCAGAAGAGCTAGATTAGATGGAGTGGCTCGAGACAACTTCTGATGAAGTAACACTTGAAGCATCACCCCAGTCATGTCTGATGGACAGACTTGTAGAACAGGGCCTCCTGGGGTGTCCTGGCCTCACCAGGGAGGGAGGGGGGTGAGCACCATGCTATTGCCATTTGTGTTCTTTTCAGCAGCTGTGCATTTGCTTTCCAGAATATAGCTCCAGTCACAATTATCTTCTACCATAAATTCTTCATTTTCTTCTTCTTCTTTTTTTCCTTTTTTTTTTTTTAATGAATGGCTTTTCTTATTCTTTTTTTTTTTTTTAAAGATTTATTTATTTATACAAGAACTTGGGTACAGGACAGAGGCAGCCAAGGGTGAGAGGATTCACCAGAGACAGAGTTGGGAACAGAACAGGCAGACTGACTGAAAACACTGCTGAGGGGAGCAGCGGGCGAGGCAGGAGAGGTCTGCCATGCCATGTGGGTATCTCCCCGGCCCACCGGGAATCAAACCCGTGCTGCAGAGACTGCAGACAGCTTCACAGCACTGTACTCAACCTGCTGCGCCACCGGGGAGGTCCCCACTGTAAATTCTCCACACACATCACATTTCCATTCAGTTGAAAAATTCTGGGAGATGCGGAGAGAGGTAGGCCTTGCTGAGCATGGTGCAGCAACTCTACAGAATGTTCCAGGGGTGACTTCCTGTCAGTGGCTCCGCAGAAAAGCATTTTGGGAAATTCACCCAATGCCACGGCTCTTCGATCGGAGCTTCCTGCCTTCTGAGTTTTGGGACATTTCCTGAACCTAAGAGAGTGAAGGGAAGTGAGCTCCTCTTTCCAGAACCTTCAAACTTAAGTGTTTGCCAAGTGCTTTGCAATCTGCCTTTCCACAATTCTCTCATTATCTCTGTGATGAGGTTTATCATGCCGGTACTGCACTTTACTGAATAAATTTAGGGACAGATGGGGGTGACAGAATGGAGGAGAAGAGCAAGAAATGACATTGAGCTGTGAGCTCTTTGCAGGGATGGCCCGTCTGTGGGCTTCCTGTGGGGACTAGCACGTGACTGGCACATGGTGTTGTCTTTCAGTAAAAGCTGTGGCATGAATTAACTACACAAGGGAAGGTGAACTGCTGTTCCTCTGAAAATTTTGAATGCAAATGTATTTGAAATTAATGAAGGCTTTCTGCTCTTGATGAAGATTACCGGTGAATGTTTTTTGATCTGGTTGTATTGTATGAAGAAATTTTTTAAAATGGCATGTAAAAATTTTTAATAGACGCAGAAAGTGTGAGTGGTGAAATAGCCATTACATGGTGTGTGAGTTCACCATGCCCTGGGGTTTGAGCTGCTGACAGCATCCTGGGTGCTGTAGCTAATTTTCGGTGGGTCTGTCCCTGTGTCCGTTTGTCCATCTGTCCATCCGTCTGTCCTTGTCACATAGGAAGAGGTTCTTTTTCTGACTCAGAGTGTTTTTGTGTAGCTCATGTGAACTTGTTCCTTTTATCTATAGAATAATGGGTTTTGTCGTGATTCTTTAAACAGTTTTGTTAATGCTGGAATCCTGAGCTTCTTAGTTTGATTATGTGCAAGACATTGGAAAGAATACAAGAATGAATTAAACCTGGGTCCTTCCTCCAAAAAGCAAATAGTGCTGACAGAGAGAGAGAAAAAGAATGCAATTGTTAGTGAGTGGCCAGGAACCAAACACAGCTGTAGTTAAATGGGGAGATGGATTTAGAGAAGCGGGGGGGGGGGGGGGAGAAGATTACTTCTGGTCGCAGGTGTTCCGGAAGGCTGGCGGGGAGGAGCCGTGCAAGGTAGCATTTATGTTTGGGTGGAGGGAAGTCATACTTAGTACATTGATGAGCAAGTTGATTGACCTGCTCATCTCACTTGAACTTCACAAAAGTGACAGAAAATTTACTATTCCCTTTTAGCAGATGAAGACACTGAGACAAGGAATGAGATTAAATGACTCACCCCAAACCACCAGGCTGTTTAGTGGCCGAGATGTGATCAGGAGGAGACCTATTAGCAGGGATTCATCCTCCGTCTTAAAGGTTGAGGCAGTAGAAAGACAAGGGCATGGGCCATTTGAGATGAGCAAGGACTGTGTGGGCTGGCACGGCAAGGTGGAAGTGCCTTGCCCATGATGGGAATAGTGGGGGCATTAGGGGTCCTACAGCTCCCTGTGCCCCAATGACAGTCCTGGAATCATCCTGGGAGATGCTTGGAGTTGGGTGGAAGATGCCCCTACGGGATCTGGGCTTTTGTTTTGCTAGGTTCACTGTAGATTCTAGAGAATTGAAAGGGAATTTATTCTTTTTTAAAGATTTATATATTTATTTATACAAGAACCGGGGTTCAGGCCAGATGCACAGGAGGGTGAGAGGATTCCCCAGAGACAGAGTGGGGAGCAGAGCAGACAGACTGATGAAATACACTGCTGAGGGGAGCAGTGGGCGAGACAGGAGAGGTCTGCCGTGCCATGTGGGACCCTAGCCCAATGGCCAGGATCGAACTGGTGCTGCAGAGGCTCCGGACAGCTTCACGGCATGGTGCTCAACTGTCTGCCCCACCAGGGGAGGCCCTGAAAGAGAATTTTGGAGCCCTGGGCATCATGTTCACAGGTTTTAATGGTGAGCAAGGGAAACAAGGCAGCAGGGAGACAGCAACTTGAGTCCCTTTCTGAATCTCTACACGTATGATCTGCTCTTTTCTCTGGACTTTCTCTGGCCTTCTCTGGTGGTGTCTTCCTCTTGTCACCGGGCACCTGTCTATGAGTAACGCCGATCTTATACCCTGACCTCTAGGCGCAGATGTGCATACTTGCACATGCGCACACACCCATGCTCAGCTGTACATAGTCAGGCATGAGTGCCCCACACCCATGCACCCCCTGTGTTACCAAGATCAAGGCCACAGGTGATAGCCACCGAGGCCCATGGCATAAAAGCCCGATCACCTTCATTTACCCTGCAGTTTTATTTGGCCAAATGTGGATCATGTGCAGGGACATGACTCCAGCAGTGCGTCTCAGGATGTTTATGAGTGTGAGGCCTTCCTGTGATGTGGAAGGACTTTCATGCCACTAAGCTCTTCCGTGTGGGGCTACGGAAACTCCTTCCCCAAATGTCTCCAGGAACCTAATCCTTTGAGCATCTTCATCCAGGATTTTTGTACAAAGAATCACCAGGCCCTGGCTCTACCCGCCTGCCTTTGTGAACATTAACACTTTAAAAATCCCCGCTCAATTCTTGGGATTTTGAGAAGAAAACTCCTTAATCTCTCTCCCTCTACCCCCCTGCTGCTCTCATGATTTTAACCTATTTTCTGCTATTCCAAAACTTCTGTTCAATAAATGAATAATTAGGTCTCCTTTTGGCTTTGCTAGTGAAAAGTAGACCATAATATTTAGATTAAAACAGTGTCAGAACTACACTGGAAAAATACATCCCGGTTACATGATGAATTCTTCCTCTTCCTTTTTATTCTTGGTTCCCTGGGGTGGCCCAGTGGAGAAGCATACTATTTGATTCTCCTTGGGTGGTCAGACAGGACTTGTAAAGACTCTTGTTTGTTTTGTGTTGAGACTTCAAAGGCACACAGGCTTCCCTACATAAAGATGTACTAAGAAATAGGGATTTTTTTTGAAGTTGCTATGTATAAAGGGAAATTCAGAGTAACCATCTTCCTTTAGAACTACAAGTTAATGTGATTAGAGGGTCCCTTTTCAGCAGGAAGCTTTGTTGCTCCTATCTGTGGTCATTACCGCCAGCCTTGTGGGAAAATGGTGCTTACAGAAACCATCTCCACCTATGCTTTTTGTTTGCTAGCCCATCCTACAAAGATATACTTTAATTTTTAATCTACCTTTGTGTGTGCTTATTTAAATTTTGGAAGAACTAAAAATCCGAGTGTGTGTGTGTTTGTGTGTGTGTGCGTGTGCGTGCGTGCGTGCGCATGTCTGAGATAATGCCATAATCCCATTGCTTGGGAGATGTGTGTTCTCAAAACATATTTCAGTCCACATAGTATTCAAATTCCAATTAATAAGCCCCATCCCTCCTGTGGTGTGAGAGAAAATTTGCATTGAGGCGAAGGCTGGTACGTGTAGAATTTTTTTTAAAGATTTATTTATTTATGCATATAAGAACTGGGGTACAGGCCAGAGTTGCGGGGGGTGAGCTGATTCACCAGAGACAGAGTGGGGAGCAGAACAGGCAGACTGACTCAAATGTACTGCTGAAGGAGCAGTGGGCAAGACAGGAGAGGTCTGCTGTGCCATGTGGGTCACCTCCCTGGCTGGGGATCGAACTTGTGCTGCAGTGACTGCAGATAGTTTCATAGTGCTGAAACTTAACCCATTGTGCCACCAGGGAGGCCCATGTGGGATAATTTTTAATGCTGAATTTCAGACCTCCCTCCAGGTCAGGGGGAACTGGGAGAAGCTGGTGTCATGTGCACCATTGGTATTATCTGTGCTACATGGTATGTCAGCCATTTTATTTACCCATGCTTATTTTCTCCATTTCGGAAAATTAATTGTCCTTAATGGGGGAGGTTGATAGTGCTGAATTATTTGAAGCCTGGAGGGAGCGGAGCAGCTGTGTCTTCGCTCAGACCAGTGGTCTATCTAATAGGTTGTCTTGCCACCTGATTCACTGGACGGATGTGCTTAGCCAATTATGTGACTCCCTAGGTGGAGAGAAATAACCTTGAGTCTCGAGAGCCAGACGTTGCTTTATGCCATGTGTCACCCACTGAAGCCCCTTCACCACCTTGGCCTAGTGGGAATGTAGTACATTTCTAATTCCTAGAAAATTATTTCTCTGTAATAACAACAAAGAAGCCACTGTGTGAACTAGTTGGGTCTTTCATGACTGGTCAGGAACTTTGCTTTGGAACCAGGTGCTTAGAAAATAAGTAGTTTGGGCGGGTACTTTTAAATATTGTAAGTTAGAACAAAACCACTAAACTGCTTGCTTGTTTTATCAGCTACAACTGGCTATCATACATTTTTTTAAGATGAATATTATGCAAAGTAAAATACAAATTCAAAAAACATTAGAAATGTTAAATTTGTTGGGCATTCTACATCATAGCTATTTTGTAATCAAATACATTTTCACAAAATATCAGATTAATAAAGATTTATTTATTTATTTATGCATATAAGAACTGGGGTATAGGCTTGGGGTGCAGGGGCTTCATATTGCTGAGGCTTAACCCCTTGCGCCACCAGGGAGGCCCCAATATCAGATTTTTTAAAAAAGATAAGTCTGGACACAGAAAACAAACCTAACTTTTGATAGGATCTTGCATGTCTTTTGAGAGTTGGGGGGCAGGCCAGAGGTGCAAAGCCCTGGGTGAGAGGATTCACCAGAGACAGAGTGGGGAACAGAACTGTGGATTGACTGAAATATAGATACGTTTGCAATACCATCTGCTGTACCTTGTGGTTGGGGGATGGAATTCCTGCTGTGGTAGCTGCCTATGGAGTCATAGCACTGAGACTTAACCCCTTGAGCCCCAAGGACGCCCTTGGATGTCGTTTTTAAGGCCTGGAGTCAGAGTTCTCGGTGTCTTTGCTCTGACTATACCACAACAGATGGCACTTGGTGACTCATCTGTGGTGGAAGGGGAAGAACTTCTCCCCTGGACTCAGCCAGCTCCTGGTTTTGACCCATGTTTCTGCTACTGCTAGTTCCCTGGTGGTCAAGTTACGGCACACTCTCAGCTACAGTCTCTTTGTCTGGAGCCTTCTGTGGCTCTTGGGACTGGCATTGCACAGTTGTTTCAGAGGTTAAATGGAATAAGCTATAGGAAACATCTAGGGTCTAGCATATATGTCGCTATCTCCATTACCCCCCTTCTGATGACATCCCAGGGCTCGTAGTTTTGCAAGTGTAGTGCTGCACTGTTAGCTTTGGCAGTCACTATGGAGAACAGTTAAAACGCTTCATTTTCCAGATAATGAAGTCTAGGCCCAGAAAAGGAGAGTAACTTGCTTGCAGTGTCTTAGAATAGCAGTAGAGGAGATGGTGCTAAAACCAAGTTTCACTGGATGCTCCAGCTTTTTTCAGAGAGGAGGATTTAACTTAGGGAGTGAATTCCTGGCATGGCTACGGAGCTGTCAAGCCCAAGGTTAGTCTAAGGGGCCCAATTTAATAAACAACTTCCCAGCTTTTCCTGTAGGAAACAAATTTTCTTTTCTTTTTTCTTTTTTTTAAAAACAATTTATTTATATATGTGTACAAGAGCTGGGGTATAGGCCAGAGGTGCGGGGGGATGAGAGGATTCACCAGAGACAGAGTGGGGAGCAGAACAGGTGGATTGACTGAAATACACTGCTGAGGGGAGCAGCGGGCGAGTCAGGGGAGGTTTACTGTGCCATGTGGGTTGCTCCCTGGCAGGCTGGGGATCAAACTCGTGCTGCAGTGGCTGCAGGTTACTTCATAGGTTGCATCTTAACCCCTTGAGCCACCAGGGAGGCCCCAGGAACCAAATTTTCTGCATGGTAAACAGAAACGTGTACTGAAACTTCAATGTGTCCTGCTTAATTTTTTTTTGCTTCCCCACACCGGCTCCCTGACCGCCCCCAGGCCAAGTACTCTTGACAACTTTTGACTCCATTTCTCTCTCTTTCCTTGTATTCTCAGGTGACTACAGGAGCCTTCACACCCAGCATATTCAGATTAGCGACTTTCTGGATGGGGAAGTTTCCAGATAAAGGTTTGTTCTGATTCTCCTTATGGCTACAGCCCATTGCCTACTTTTTTCTGAGTTGCCCCCAAAATCCCAGTGGCTGCCACTCCCTATATTTTTCTCCTTTTTGCTTTTATTTTGGTTTCTTGTCTATGCTATTCTTCATCATATTTTTGTTTATATTTTAATGTATCTATACATGCATGTTAGATTTTCACATAACAATACATGCGTTCTTGTAACAATATTACATCATGGAACGATATATGTAGGGAATGTTGTAGTGATATTTATACCATGAACTGATGTGTGCCTGGGAATGGTAAATCCTACCTCCTGGACACAGGTTGCCTATGGGGAGGGAAGCTGGGTGCATGGCATATGTCGAGTGCGTCTGTCATGCATATTTTTCTTTTTTTTTAAAGATTTATTTTATTTATGCATACAAGAGGCAGGGTGTAGGGCAGAGGTGCGGGGGTGTAGGGAGGGTGCGAGGACTCACCAGCGACAAAGTGGTGAGCATAACAGGCAGATTGACTGAAATACACTGCTGAGGGAAGCAGTGGGCAAGACAGGAGAGGTCTGCTGTGCCATGTGGGTTGCTTCCTGGCCAGAGATCGAACTCATGCTACAGTGGCTGTGGATAGCTTCATTGTGCTGCATCTTAATCCCTTGTGCGATCAGGGAGGCCCCTGTCATACATATTTTTCAAAAATAAGATTAAAAAAAAAAAAAAATGGGCCTCCCCGGTGGCGCAGCGGTTGAGCTTTGGGTTGCGAAGCTGCCCGCAGCCTCTGCGGCGCCGGTTCGATCCCCGGCTGCTCCCCTGCCACCGGAAGAGGGTCCCACATGGCGCGCAGACCTCTCCTGCTGCCCGCTGCTCCCCTCAGAAGTGTACTTTGGTCCTTCTGTCTGCTCTGTTCCTCGCTCTGACTCTGGTGAATTCTCTCACCCTCCCGCGCTTCTGACTATACCCAGTGCATGTACAAACAAAAATAAACAAACAAACAAATAAATAAATAAAACATGCCTCTATAAAAAAAAAAAAAGATTAAAAAAAATGCTGTAGGGAAAATGGAGTTACTCAGGCTGTTTTTGCCTCCTGATGCCAGCCTCTGTGGCTGCCAACTGTGGCCTTTCTTTCCCCCCGGTTTCATTGCCTATGTGTCATACTGTGTTTCTGCAAAAAGCACTGGGAGCATGAGCACGGGACAGCCTCAGGCACCCAGGACAGAGTGGTGTGGGCACAGGGCGCGTGCACCTGTGATTCGGGATATCCAGGCTAAGAAGCTGGAGATCATGGGGTATGTGCGCCTATAAATACAGATGCCTGGGCTGATTGTTCCAGTATTACTAGATGGAGACCAAGAGACAATGCCAGAGAGGAGCAAGAGAGGAGAGGAAGAAAGGAGGAGAGATTGGGGGTGTGGGGGGCTGGGAGGGGCTGCCTGCTTCTCAGCCCCTCCCTCCCCCCTGCCTATCTGGCTTTTCAGCCCACCTCATGCCTGGTTGTCCCTACAAATGGTGTAAGTTGTCAGGGTTCGATATAGCTGGAGCGAGGACACGCTAAATACTCTTTCACACCTAAAAGAGTTTTGAATACTCCTTTCCTATCAAAAAATTCAGTCAGTGCTCACTATTCCCATTGTAGAGATAGATACTATAAATATAATGTACAACATGACGACTGTAGGGATGCTGACTGGTATATTTTATTTAATTTTGTTTTAAAGATTTATTTATTTATGCATACAAGAACTGGGGTATAGGCCAGAGGTGCTGGGGGTGTGTGTGACAGGATTCACCAGAGACAGAGTGGGGAACAGAACAGGCAGATTGACCGAAGTATACTTTTGAGGGGAGCAGTGGGCGAGACAGGAGAGGTCTGCTGCGTCATGTGGGTTGCTCCCTGGCCGGGGATGGAACTCGTGCTGCAGTGGCTGCTGATAGCTTCATAGTGCTGAGACTGAACCCCTTGAGCCACCAGGAGAACCCTGACTGGTATATTTTATTTTATTTATTTATTTTTTAAAAAGATTTATTTTATTTATACAAGCACTGGTGTAAGGGCAGGACTGACATAGGGCAGGTTTTCTATGATCCAGCAGACTGGGTAAAGGAGGAGTCAGAGTTCTCAGTGGCTTTTGCAGATTTTTTATTTAGATTACCAGGTACACAGCAGGCAAGGGTGCTGGGGGGCCGGGAGGCTGGCAGGCCTCCCAGCCCCCAGCAAGTCTTCACTCTATCTGGGCTCTCCGGCCTTCTGTGCTTCTCTCTCGGCTTCTGCTGCTTCTCTCTCAGCTTCTACTGGCGTCCCTGTGATGCCACCCTTAAAAGCACAGTCTTAGCCCAGGTGAATCCCATCTACCTATGCCCACACCCTACTCCAGGTGCCCGCCATCAGGCATGCATTCAGGACCACAAGGATCCATCATCAATCCTAATGGTGGGAGGGCAGAAAAGTCTGATACTTTTTACCTTACCCTACAACTGGGTACAGTCAGAAGCGCGGGAGGGTGAGAGAATTCACCAGAGCCAGAGTGGGGAGCAGAACAGGCAGACTGACGAAATACACGGCTGAGGGGAACAGCGGGCGACAGGAGCTGTAGAGGCTGCGGGCAGCTTCACAGCCCAGTGCTCAACCGCTGCACCACCAAGGGAGGCCCCCTGACTGGTATATTTTAAAGCTGTTAAGAGAATAACATTTTTCTCTTCTTTCTTTTTTGCATCTAAATGAGAGGATACATGTTAACTAAGCTTGCTGTGGTAATCATTTCACAATATG
Organism: Talpa occidentalis; assembly: GCF_014898055.3. Classification (NCBI taxonomy): domain Eukaryota; kingdom Metazoa; phylum Chordata; class Mammalia; order Eulipotyphla; family Talpidae; genus Talpa; species Talpa occidentalis. The sequence continues at coordinate 11,227,571 of NW_023602073.1, forward strand.
TGTAAGTCACCTCTTTATGCTCTGCACCTGAACCTTCTGCAGTACTCTATGTTAATTTTATCTCAGTAAAACTGGGGCAAATAAAAAAAGATTATAAATAAATCTCTTTGGCATTTCAGATGTTTGGAGGTGCCAAAAGTTTTGCTAGAGCAGTGGTTCTCAAAGCGTGGTTCTTAGATCAGCAGCATTGGTGTCACCTTGTAATGTGCTATAAATTCAAATAGTTGGGGCCTCCCATAGATGATTGAGTCAGAGATGCTGGGAGTGCAGTTTTTTCACAAACGCTGCGTGATTCTATTGGATGGTAGAGTTAAGAGAACCGTTGTCTAAAGCCCCCTATCCCCAGTTGTATGTTCTCTGTAGACCTTGTTTTCTTTTTAAATTTTTTTAAAGATTTATTTATGCATACAAGAACTGGGGTACAGGCCAGAGGTGCGAGGGGTGAAAGGATTCACCATAGACAGAGTGAGGAGCAGAACAGGCAGACTGACTGAAATACACAGCTGAGGGGAGCAGCGGGCAAGTCAGGAGAAGTCTGCTGCGCCATGTGGGTAGCTCCCTGCCCGGGGATTGAACTCGAGCTACCGTGGCTGCGGGTAGCTTCTTAGTTCTGAGTCAATCCCTTGCGCCACCAGGGAGGCCCTAGACCTTGTTTTCATGCCTAATGCAGCAACATATCCCAAAATACCCAAGATACCTAGGATGGGGCTCTTATATCTGCACCACTGCTGTGCAACCATCCCAGGCTGGGTAGGTGTTTGTTTATCCGGGCAGATGAAGAGAGAATGTTGGAGCCTTCCTTATCTTAACATACCTTTAGTGCTGAAGCAGGGGATCGGGCACAGGCCGACCAACAGGCCTGGAGGCAGCAACTGAGCCCCCTAGCCTCATAGTGACACCACAAGTGCAGAGCTGGGAGCCATTTTCACCCCTAGCTCCTAGTTCCAGGTGTCTGCGTTTACACAGGCACATTGCTGTGCACTCTGTCTTCTTGGCCCAAGAGTCTGTGAGTAAAAGCTTGCATGCTCTGCTCTTATGCCTCTCAGCCCTGGCGTACGTGTGTGCCCTGTGCTCACACTCCCAAGCACTTTTTGCACCGACGTGAAATCACTTGTGGGTAATGCATCCTGGGAGGAAAGCAAAGCTGCAGGTGGTAGCCATAGAGACTGGCGGTAGGCGGTGAAAAAGAGGCTGAGCCACACCATTTTCCCTACAATCACCTTGGTATGAGAAATGTGTATTTTGGTTTTCTCCAGGGTTCTGGGCACAGAGCTCATAAAACCCTTGTCATTTCTTAAATTATAAGAACATGTATAGTTCCAACACTTGGCTATTGTGTCCAACTCTTTCAAGATCAAGGTGAAAGGACCGTCTGTTCTAATTCAAAACAAGCCCCTTTCAGGAACCAAATAAGGTCTCAGGGAAAAAAAAATAAATAAAAAAAATTAACAGGCAACTATAAATCAGAGACATTCAGCAGGCAACGGGGAGGGGCGAGCACAAGGGACTATGGTGATGGTGCACAGGTGAATTAGTGGAGGAAATTCCATGGGGACTACATCTGAGAGGAGAAAGCAAACATTGTAAAAAAAATAAAGAACAATGATGTGTTGTAAAATAAATAAATAAATAAATAATAAAGTTTAAAAAAATAAGGTAACACTTCATTTTAAAAGCAAAACAAAAAAGCTCCTTTCAAATACACCTGAGTTCATGTTAATATGGCAATTTTTGGAAAACCTCTAACTATGGGGGCAGGTTACCAGAGGCTCCAACCCTGTGATTAGAGGATTGGTGCCTTTAGCCCCATCCCCGACCTCTTGGGAGAGGAGAGGGCAGGGGGTTAAGCTAATCACCAGTGGCCAATTACTTAATCATGGGTGCCTACCTCTGTCTAAACCTGGTTTGAAGGGGCTTGGAGAGCTTCTGAGAGAGCTTCCGGTTGAACTTCCGGAGGCGCTGGGCAGGCTACTGTCCTGCAGCAGGGGTGTGGAAGCTTGGTGCAGCGTGCCCCATGCCTCCCTTCTCTCTGGCTCTCCCTTTAGAGCACATTGGTAACTTGGTAAGTAAAGAGTTTTCCTGAATTCTGGGAGCTGTTGCAGTGAGTTACCAAACCTGAGGATGGGGTTGTGGAAACTCCTGATTTACAGCTGCTGAGCTGCAAGTTCAGGTACAGGCTGTACCTGAACTTGCAATTGGTATCTGAAATGGGGGCACTCTTGTGGGACTGAACCCCCATCAGTGAGGTCTGTGCTAACTTTGGGCAGCTAGAGTCAGAAACGAATCGAATCGAGGACAGCCTTGCTCATATCTGTCGAGAATTGCTTGGTGTGGAAAATCCCCACGAACACTAGGTGTTAGACGTCTTGTGTGAGTAGAGAAATACCAGAGTTTTTGCTTTTGGTGAAGCCAAGATGGAGTCAAGCTTTTCATTGCCTTGTGGGGCTTCTACCAAACTTTCCTCTCTGGCTATGGAGGGCCTCAAACTCAGGCTGCTTCCACATTAGGAAGCCATTGTGGTAGCAGCAGGTGGAGGCTTTCTGGGACAGGATGGTGAAATCAGAGATTGCATTTCTTTCTTAGAGTGTTCATTGAACAAATAGATAGGGTTTAAAGTGTGCTATTTCTAAAGCTGCGGTTCTCTACTACGGAATGCAAAGTAGAATCACTGGGAGACATTTAAAAAACTCTGGTTCCTTGGCCTCACCCCAAGATTCTAGTCTCAGCTGAACTGGAGGGGTGGTTCCCGTCCTCATCAGCATGACCTGAAGGCTCTCCAGCTGATTCTAATTACAGTCATGGTTCAGAACCACTGGGAGAGATTGGTGTTTGGTTTGGAATCCAGATGAGAAAGACAATGAAAATATCCTGGGAGAGAGTTGTCTTGGGGGAACCTTTTCCTCCAAAGGGTATGTGCTTTTCAAGCAGGTCCTGCAGCTATTAGTGACCTGTTTGGGGGAGTGTTTTTCTGCCAGATCCAGCTTTTTTTTTTAATTGGTTTTGTTTTCCCCTGGTACCGACCTATTATGTAATTCCAGCCAATGTGTTGTAGGTAAGGAGGTTGAACGACAGGTGTTCCTACCTGTGTCTTGGGGAACAGTATCTTGGGGAACAAGCAGATACCTTCCTTTCTTCTCTGTCATTCCCTTTTTGTAAGTGGAGATGGTCCAGGAAAGGCACTGAGGCACTGATACCACATCTCGCTGTGCGAGGCATTTTAATTTTTCTAAGACTATCAATTGAACCAGAGCCTTCCCTGCAGTCCCCAAAGTTATGGAAAGGAAAGATTGAGCTGTATTTGTTGGTAGAGTGTTGAAATATTCCATGGAAAAAGGAAAGGGAACAAGTTCTAACACTGATTTTCTTGGCAGGGGTGTATGACCTTTCTCCCTCAAGTTTCTGGCAAGTGTCATTCGAAATTGACTCCCAGGATTTGCTCACACTAGCTGCTCAAGACATCTCTCTCGCTTGCTGCTGACTAGCAGTAGTTCATTTGCTATCTCTCACACGTGTTATCCAAAATCACAGAACTCATTAGAAATAAACAGCATGAACTTGGTTGGTCACATTTGGAGGATTAGCCAGATGTAAATCTGAGTTGCACTTGGGAGGTTTCGTGTGCCTCATTTAAAAATAAATAGAACTCCAGCCTTAAGTGGAAACAGATATTTTTTTTAAATGAAATATCTTACTGGAAAACAAATTTTATTTTTCCAATAAAAAATAGGGAGGAGGTAAGCTTTGCTTGATGCCAGTGATTATTTTATTTCATGCCTTTTCATATTTTGCTGATGGCAGATGGGACAGAAATAAAGACTCAATTTCATTGTCCAAAATGGGGGGAAAATGTAATTGAATCAGGAATTTGTTCTTAATGGGCTGCAGACATTTAAAACCCTATTGGTCACAGTCAACTGTTTGATGCGCATTTTAGGAAAATAAATGTACATTTTCTGTACTTCCCAAACCATGTTGAGTACACTGCTACACCACAGGTCATTGGGAAGGGGCTCTGCCTGAGGGTTTGGGTTCTTAGGCCTTTTAAAAAATGTTACTAAGAGAAACTGAAAGTTGTTTTTCATGTGATGACAATATGATTTCTGTGATTAGAAAATTTGTCTTCTGTTGATATGCAAACTTGCTGCTAGCAATACCAGATAGCCATACACCACCTGCTTTTAATTCCAACAAAACCTATAATCAGAATGAAAAAAATTCCTTACCTTTGAAGAATCAGAAAAAATAATTCAAGTCTATTAACTTTTTGTATTTGTCTTCCAGATCATACAAAATCAGGAGTATTCAAATGCCAGAGGGTTCACTCTTCCAAGGAGAGATTATGTTTCATGCAGACACATGCATTTAGTTAAAGATATGCCAGAGATTTCCCATGAGCTGATTTTGGTCATCCCTATTCCTAGTAATCCTCAGATTTAAGAACTGTACAGAACACCACCTTCTGTTTTCTATATTTTTAATTTCATTTAATTTATTTTTTTAAGATTTATAATTTTTAAAATTTATACATACAAGAGCTGGGGTGTAGGCCAGAGGTGCAGGGTGTGAGAGGATTCACCAGAGACAGAGTGGGGAGCAGAATAAGCAGGTCTACTGAAATACACTGCTGAGGGGAGCAGTAGGTGAGATGGGAGAGGTCTGCTGTGTCATGTGGGTTCTTTCCCTGACTGGGACATCGAACTCATGCTGCAGTGGTTGGTGAAAGCTTGATAGCACTGAGACTTTAACCCCTGTGCAACCAGAAAGGCCTTTTTTTTTTTTTTTTTTGAATAACTATTTGTAACCTGCCATTCAAAAAAAAATAAAAAAATCTGCTTCATTAAAAAACCAGTGCAGGACTTTCCATGGTTCTGTCTATCTTTATGCCCATGAAATAATCCATTGGTTCATTTTCTATTCCTCTTTAATTCTGACATCAAATTTACAATGCTTAGTGCTAGTATTTATTAGGGACAAAGGTAATTTGTCTGGTTAGCTTTATTAGGTGTTGCAAAAGAAGTAGATGGGTAGATGTGGAGGCAGACTGCTCAGGATTTATTTTAGAAAGGTCCCCTTTTTTTGTTTGAAAGTCTCTGTCACTGAAGGTGTGTCCTGTGGGAGGTGACTGATCTATCCTGCCTCTAAAGAACTTCTCTCCTCTTCAAAGCCCTTTGGTAGCAAGATACTGTAATCTCAGATTTCAAATAGTACTGCAAGGAAGGGTGAAGGGAAAGGCAAAATGAAGTTCTAGGAGAAAATAGAACTATCCACATTCATATCATGTTCGTAAGACCTGAGAAGCAGATTCTGAAGTGGCGGGTCCAGACAGCCTCTGCTTTCCTATGATCTAATTAAATATTTTCACTTAAAAGGGATAACCATGTTAGATCTTAATGGGATTAACCTAACTGAAATTTATTGGGCTTTGCTTTGACAGTAAAGATTATGGATGGTTCAAGTTCCATTTTTTTTGTAGCTTCAGATACTATAATTTCGGCACTTGCTGTTCTGGTGAAGATGTCAGAGTTAAACAAAACTTGGTGTGATATTATTGAGTCTTGGAGTATGAGTAGAGATTGAATATTTAAAAATGATTTTTGGTTGCATTAGATTTTATGTAAACACTAATATGAAATCTAGCTAAAATAGTCTTTTTTTCCTTAAAGTGTTGATAGTAGTGAGGGTCTCTTTTGCTCAGAATTATCTATATAAACAGTTCTTTGCTTCAAGTTTATTGATAACTTCCTTCTCCCTTTCCTATGTATTTTTTGAAGGAGCAAAATATTTTTTAATTGCAATGAAATGCCACTTTAACCTTGTTGAATGTATACAGTTCAGTGATTAAGTACACTCATATGATTATACAACCATCACCATCTCCAGAACTTTTCATTTTCTCGAACTGAAACTTTGTACCAATTAAGTGTTTATTCCACATTATGCTTTTCCCATTCCCATTCTACTTTCTTTTTCTAAGATGTTTACTCACATAAGTGGAATTATACAGTGACTAGCATATTCACTTAGCATAATATTCCCAAAATTTCTTCATGTTGTGCCACATATCAGAATATCCTTCCTTTTCAGGACTGAATCATATTCCATTATATGCACATACCACATTTATCATTCACCTGTCAATCGGATGAGTATCCTCTACCTTTTAATTATTGTGAATAGTGCTAAGGTCATAGGTATACAAATGGGTCCTCAACAATTGCTTTTCTGATTATTTAATACATCAATACTGATGTATTTCTTACTGATTCAGTGACTTAAGGTACTGCTTATGAGAAATGTAGTGTAGTATAAAAATGCATTGGTTATAGGGATAGTTAGTGCCAGCAAGCACAGGACTGGTTCAGTGTCAATTCAGGCAGATGGATAAAGGAGAGTCCGGGAGTCCTCGGTGGATTTAATACTCTCAGGGAACAAGCACACAAGGCTGGGAGGCAGGCATGGGCCAGGCAGTGGGGGCTGGGAGGCAGGCAAGTGAGCCTCCCAGCCCCCTGTGAGTTTTTACACTCTTTATCTAGACTCTCTCTGGCATTTTCTCTCTCATGTTATCATGGTATTGCCTCTTCCATAGCCATACCTCTAGGCTCAGGTGTGCACACTTACACATAAATGCACACCCATGCTCTGGTGGCCACAATGAGGCACGCACACCCTGCCCCATGCTCCCAAGCCCCTTCTGCATTAACACAATCAAGGCCCCAGATGATAGCCACAGAGGCTAGTAGCACAAAAAGTCTGATCAATTCATTTCCCCTACAGCTAGGTTCACATGTGACAATGGGAACCGTTTAGAACATATCTGACTAGATAGTGTGACCCATTTTCACTGGCAACAACCCATTGAGACAGACTTAAAAAATTCTACTTTTTTATAAAGATCCATGCTTTGGAATTGTCATTTGAAAAATGTGTTGCTGCATAATATCTGGAAAAATTAGGCTGTAAAACTGATGTGCAAAATTAACATCCTCTGGTTAACCCAGATCGTCAAAGCAGATGACTCTCTGGGATTGGAATATATTTCCTTCTCCAAGAAGTTGGAAAGTAGAGCCACAGCTCCTCCTCCTAGCCTGTCCCACACAAGGGTGCACACCCTATCTTTGGTGTCTTCAATATCTTTTTTTAAAAAGATTTTTAAAAATTTATGCATACAAAAGTTGGGGTGTAGGCTAGAGGTACAGGGGGGGGGGTGAGGGGATTCACCAGAGAAAGAGTGGGGAGCAGAACAGGAAGACTGACTGAAATATACTGCTGAGGGGATCAGTGGGTGAGACAGGAGAGGTCTGCTGCGCCATGTGGGTAGCTCCCTGGCCTCGGACCAAACTCTGCTGCAGTGGCTCCAGATAGTATCATAGTTCTGAGTGTTAACCCTTTGCACCGCCAGGGTGGCCCTTCAATATCCTTTAGAACAAGCTTGAGATGAGAATTCTTTCAGGGACCTTAAGTTTAGACAGAGACAAGCACCTTCTTACAACTGCTATTGAGTTGCCATGTATTGAAGTCAGGTAACATTTTTACAGAGCCCACATTCTATATAATATTATTATATAGCTAATGGTTACTTGGTGCTTGCCACATGCTATGCACTGTTCTAAGCTCTTACGTATGTCATAATTTAACCAGGCCAGTATCTCAATGTGTTTGATAGCAACATAACGTCATTTTACTAACGAGGAAAATGCGACACAGGAGATTCTTAACCAATGATGACACAGGACTTGAACTAGGTATCTGACTGCAGACCATGTATTTTCCCCCACTTTGCCTTATTGACCTGCTGGGCCCACTGACCTGATAGGAACCCTGCGGGCCACGTTCTCTGGAGGGTAAATTAATTTTGAGAATAACAGAACTTTTAAACTGAGAAGTTCTGAGTGTGTGTCTCTCTTGAAACCCATGCCACAGTAAATTATCAGGGTAGTTTGGATATTCAGCACAAGAGGACCAAACTTTCATCTGAAAACAGTGCCTTTTATTTCACCTTTAATTGTAAACAGATTTCATAGGGAATACAAAAAGAATATACTTAGAAATTAAAAAAAAGAATGTATACTTAATTAATGTATACTTAAAAAAGAATTAATGTATACTTAAAAGATAGTGCTTTGCAACTCCTATTTTACAAATTTAGTAATTCGGACTCACTTAGAAATTTGGTGTTAGATATACAGAATATCTACTTAAGTCCATTTATAATTAAAAGTGAGTCCTCTTAATGTAACATGTTGGAGGTTTCAAAAGTACTTGTAGCCTCTTGTCTAAAAAGATGTATGTACCATTGTTTACATTTGTTGGCAAGTGAAAGTCTTTTTAATGGGAGTTCTTAAATGATTTTTTAGGTGTAAGTTGCTTATTTAAATTTTAATTTATCATTGAAGTACCATTGTTCCACATCCAGTGTTTTGACAGATAGGATTTCTGTCCTCAGGTGTAGCCCCTTAGCACTCCCAATGCACAGCACCCATAGTCCTTTACCATAATCCATTGTGCTCTTATGGTAAGTAAAACAAGCCAGAAGAAGAAAAATAAATACCGGATGATGTCACTTGTAGGTGGAATATAGGAAAACCAAGCAAAGGGTCAGACAAAGACAATCTTTAAAGCCAACCCTTGAAAGCTGATGGTAGATCTGCTTTAGAGTAGGAGGGCAGGGCCTCCCGTTGTGGTGCAGCGGTTGAGCGCTGGGCTGCGAAGCTGCCCGAAACCTCTGCAGTGCCGGTTCCATCCCCAGCCACCAGCGAGGGTCCCACATGGCGCGACAGACCTCTCCTGCCGCCCGCTGCTCCCCTCAGCAGTGTGTTTCATCAGTCTGCCTGTTCTGTTCCCTGCTCTGGCTCTGGTGAATTCTCTCACCCTCCCGCGCTTCATTATAACTAAAGGAACATCTGACTATAATATAGTTGCCAAGCATTTTGCTACAACCTGGAATTTAGAGATAGTTAAATAATTGTTAGTTTCAAGATCTGTTTAAGCTGGTATGAAATCAGAAGCGAGGTGGACAGAATTGTCCACTGAGTTTGAGGAATAGGTGTGGGGAAAATTTAACTGGACAGAAGTATGGTTTTGAAGGTTGAATAGGAATTTTCCAGGCAGACAAAGTAAGATGAAGGATAATAAGTGATTTCAGGGAGACGAAAAGCCATATACCAGAGCACCAGCATGAGATGCATCATATGTCTAGCAGGTATTAGCTAGGGAGCTGATGATGGTGTAAAGACCATGAGCTTTGGCTAAAGTTTCAAAAACTATCCTTGAGTCTTGACTTTACCCTCTGTTAAACAAAATCAGCTGTTTCAGTCTCTATTTGAGGATTAAAATTAATACTCGTAATTTTATTCAATCACAGAACTGACATAGGTGTCCACATTGATAATTACTGTTTATGATGTTACTATAATTTTCTCATCTTTGTCTTTTGTTGTGAATATTTAATGCTTCAAAACCCCCAAAAAGGATAAAAATCTCTCATTTTTGCGCCTCTTCTATCCAGCTTCTCTTTTTCAGCCTCACAGAAAACCACTGTTCTTAGTTTTCTTGTGTATCCTTCCATAGTCCCTTTATACTTTACCAGGAAATACGAACATCATTTCCATGCTTCCTGCTTTTACACAAAAGGTAATATATTACACATTGTGCAATATCCTTCTTAATTTGACCACACATCTTAGAGCTCTTTTCATATCAGTCTATGGGGAGTTTTTGCTCCCTTTTTTTTTAAGTACTAGTTTTGTTAGCACAGACTGGGGGATTTTAGGGACCCCCAAATATATACATTCTAAAGAGATAGAGCCAATCCATGTGTAGAAAGGCTAAGCAGACTTTTTTTTTTTTTAAGATTTATTTATTTACGCATAGGAGAACTGGGGTGTAGGCCAGAAGTATGGAGGATAAGAGGATTCACCAGAGACAGAGTGGGGAGCAGAACAGTCAGAGTGACTGAAATACACTGCTGAGGAGAGCAGCAGGCAAGATAGGAGAGGTCTGCTGCGCCATGTGGGTTAGCTCCCTTGCCAGGGATTGAACTCATGCTGCAGTGGCTGCAGATAGCTAAATAGCATGAGATTTAACCCCTGTGAAACCAGGGAAGCCCCCCCAAAGCAGATTCTTGGTGTGAAAGAGACTAAAATTAGTGTGTAGGGAGAGAGGAAAGAAGAAAGGATAATAGTTGCCCAGTAAAACACCTCCAAATACTCATCCCATCCAAAAGGGTTGGCCCAAGCTGAACCAGTGAGGCCTCAAAGCTTGTCACAAGTGTAACGCCCTTTGTGGCAGGGAACTGTAGGAAAGGGGTTTGAAGCAGATCCTAGAAAAGCTGGCAATAAAGGAGATACCACATCAAGAGAACGGCTGCCATTGTTGGCCTCGCCTTGTGTCTCTTTCAAGAGCCTCTACATGTGTTTCCTCCAGGTATCTTTCCCAGCAGCACTAGGGTGCAAGGTGGGTTCCAGAACAAGACCTCTTCTTTCTTCCCCGGGACTACCTGCATCCCCTGGTAGGTAGCTTCACCTGTCCCTTCAGCTCAGTAGCTAGTGCAATGTGGCTGCGCGTAATTGGGGCCAGGGAACATGGTACCTCCCCCTTTAATGGAGGCACCTCTGTAACATCTTTCATTTCCTGTGAAGCAGCACAAGACATTGCAGTAACATGCAGGTCTCATATGCCCTTCACCTAGCTTTCTCCAGCACTAGTCTTCTAGAACCGTAGTGCAGTATCAAAACCAGGAAATTGACATTGGTACAATGGTATTAACGCAGAGGCCTTATTTGGATTTTACATGCATGGGGGTGTGTGTAGGGATATGTTCTATGAAAGGTTATCAGAATTAGGGGGACAGACCTGTGTTCTCACTTTTCCTGTTGCATAGTCCCCCCCTGCCTCCCTTTCTAACCATTGGGATCTGCTGACTAATACACACATGGTCCCACCTTAAGAAAATTCAGCCATATGTTGTATCTTCCTCAAGGGTAAGGATTCTATTTTCAAATGTTTTTTCCCCCTACAGGCCTGAGCACTTAATGGATACTTAATACTGACTTGTTGAAACACAAGAGTCAAAATGCAAACAAAGCCAAGTGAAATAGAAAATTCAGAGTTGGAAAAACAGATGAGTCAGGATAGTTTGTTTTACAAAATAACAAAAAGTCCAGACTTCCCTTCATGTGAGTTAAGTGATAATTTATCATTTCTTTTAGGACTCAGTAAATTTAAAAATACTAATGGCCAGAAACACAGCTCCTTGAAAACATCACTTTTCACGGCTCACTTTAAATTTTTTTCACTTTAAATGTTTTTCAAATTTAATCACTTCTTTTTTTTAAGATTTATTTTTATTTATACTGGAACTGGGGTACAGGCCAGAGGCACGGGAGGGTGAGAGAATTCACCAGAGACAGAGTGGGGAGCAGAACAGGCAGACAGACTGAAAGCACTGCTGAGGGGAGCAGCGGGCGAGGCAGGAGAGGTCTGCCGTGCCATGTGGGTATCTCCCTGTCCAGCCAGGAATTAAATCCCCAATGCAGAGGCTGTGGACAGCTTCATAGTGCTGCACTCAACCTGCTGCGCCACCAGGGAGGCCCATGATAGTGTATTTTTTCTGGGGAGATAGAGGAGGGAGTTGAGGCTGAGAGATGAGAGATGGAAGAAAGTTACTGAGTCTATAATGCCTTTCAGACACCTCTGAGATTGAAATTGTCTTTCTTACTTTACAGAAGAGAATGTGGGTGCTCAGAGGTTCAGCAACATGTTGGTTTATATCTGAGGCAAGATTCCAGACCCAGCACTGCTCCATAATGAATGCTTTCCTTAGGTCAGAAGTCAAATAAGAATTCCTATTCCCAGTCTCCTATTTTTTTTTTTTTTAAGTGGGGCTGGGAGTGATATTTCAGTGCATTACTCAAAAGATACATACCATAATATTTTATAAAAATGGCTAAGGGCTTTGGAGTCAGCCAGACTTCTGTCCAAATTCCAGCTCAGGCATCTAACTTTGCTGACCCAAAGACATGTTTTATTTATTGAAGCTTCATGTACTCATCTCTAAAATGGAGAACGCTGGTAGTTCCGCCCTTGGGCTGTGGGAATTGGGTGGAATAAAACATGCAAAGCTCTTAGAGCAGTGCCTGGTGCTTTCCTGTCATTTAATAAACAGCAGCTATTGCCGTCATGCTTTCTTAATGCCATTTCAATCAACGATGAATCACATATGTGTGGTGCTCTCTGTTTTCATTGAGGTAACATTGGTGTACAATACTGTGAAAGATTAGGGGATGAGGGGCCTCCCTGGTGGCGCAAGGGGTTAAGACGCAACCAGTGAAGCTATCCACAGTCACTGCAGCACGAGTTCGATTCCCAGCCAGGGAGCAACCCACATGGCGTAGCAGACCTCTCCTGACTCACCCGCTGTTCCCCTCAGCAGTGTATTGCAGTCAGTCTGCCTGTTCGGTTCCCCACTCTGTCTCTGGTGAATCCTCGCAGGCCCCACATCTCTGACCTGTACCCCAGTTCCTGTATGCATAAATAAATCTTAAAAGATTTAGGGGATAAGTTTCACATCTCAGATGTAAGCCACCACGCCATACCTGTCTCCAGAGCAGCACCCCTAGTCTTTTATCCTAGGTTATTGGAGCCCCTCCTGCTTTGTTCCCACCCATGACAGTGTTCTCAATGGGTCATGCCATGTGGAGAAGTGTGGAGCAGGCCGTCCCAGCGAGGTCTGTGCAGTCAAACTCAAGGATGTTACTAACGAAATGGTCTATGAATGCGTTTCTCAGGCTGTATCCCAGTTAAGCTGTGCAGCAAATTATTTAGTAGACTTCACACTTGTGATACTCAATGATAGGCAATAGATAGTAAGATCATGTTATGTGCAAAACGCTGTACTGTTGATCATGTTAACATAGTGCACTGTGTTTTTTAGGAAAAAATCCTAACAACTTAGAATGTCACCCTCCCTCTATAATTTTTAAACTTTTCACTAAGTTTGCCAGCCCGCCATACTTTCCCCACCCTTAAAGTTGTTGATTTGAAGAATCAAGAGAAGAAGAATTGGTATTTTTAATGTAGGGGAACTATGGAAAAATTTCTTTTGGTTTAGACCTAAGGTTCTGGTATTTTTTTAATTTAATATATTTATACATATACATGTGTGTGTGTGTGTTTATATATTTACATCACTATTCATTTTTGTACAATACTTGATTTCTCCTCTCAGGAATAGTCCCCGTAGAATTCCCACCACCAGGTCACCCATGAACCATCACCCTAGTCTCTCGTTCTCTTCCCGCCCATGTTTTAATTCCCTCCTCTTCCCCTTCCCTGCTGAATGTCTCTGATTTATAGTTTGCTGCTGGTTTATTCTCTCCCCTTTTTCTCTTGATCAGGAGGAATATAGGAGAACCAAATAAGGGATCAGGAAAGGTTCTGGTAATCTTATCCCTTCATGTAGCCACAGGCATATTCATTACCTGAGAATGGGTTGAGTCTCCACCAGGTAACTGATATGGGTGGGCATGAGGGGAGCTTATTGCAAACAGCTTTGGTAATAAAGAAAGCTAATTGCAACCCACAGCCATTGTCAGTGTGTTTTATCTCTGGCGTTGTTGTGGGATTGTGTTTAGATCTGCTCAGCCGGCATCTTTGTTTGTCTGAGGTGAGACTGAAGGGTGAGGTATCTGTGAGAAGCATTTGTATTGCAGTGACAGACTGCAGAGAGCTCTTTCCTGTGTTACAGATTGCTAGGAAATTGGATAGGACCTCTTGAGAAATTCTATCCCACGCCTTCCCCCCCAGACAAGTCTGTGACATACAGTAGGTGGGGGTAGGATGGGCATCCCAGAGGCTCTGTGGGAGTGAGTGTGATTCCCACACCCCTTATCATGCCTTCCACACTTAGAGGAGTACTCCACACAGGGGTGTAGCGCACACTTGGCCTGGCATGGAAAGTATACTAATGTTCTCTTGAGAGCCTCTTGAACTTATCCAACCAAAAAGTGATAATAAAGGAGAGCTCGTTTAGCAGTCTTCATCCAACGTCTAAGTGATTTAATTTAATGCTGGATTAGTGAGGTTGATATTAGAGCGTGAGTCTCAAATTCTAGATGCAGAATACAAATAGTATGTGATAATCTTCCAGAAGATTCTGTGGTACAGCTGGGGTTAAAAGTCACTGGCTTGACAAGAAGCATCCTGATGAAATCACAGAAGGGTGTGGATGGGTCACCCTGTTTCCCAGGGAGGCCACTGGCCTTTCCAGTTGGCTGTGATTTCTCCCTTCACATCCTGCACATGGGCCCACTGGGTAGGTGCCTAGTGTACTGTCCCCTCTATGAGTGAGTTTCCTGCTGCGTGGGGTTCAGACAGTGCTGTTCTTCTCTGGAAGGAGGAGCACGTTTCCTGTTTACCCCTGCAATCGTTATTATTTAAAGCCTCGGCCCTCAGGCTTTAAACATAAATGTATGGAGCATTCTAAGGGGGTATTGTGTTTAAATCTTAATAATTTGTCTCTTTCAAAGAAGAGAAATACTCTGCGCTGTGGACAAAAGCCCTCCGAGAAAACCATGTGTTTCATATTTGCTGTGAATAAGTCATTCCCTCTCTTGAGCTCTCAAAAGTCATAATTTGGAAATCATTCTTTTCCTGTGAAAACCAGAAAGCTGTTTTTTTAAAAAAAAAAATCTTTTCTGTCCTTTTGATAGGCGCTGTAATAAAAGTTCCCACAGGCAAGCTTTTGATTTGATAGGAAGCAGTGGCCATTTTTTAAGGCAAGTCCCGGGTAATGCACTGTTGCTTTTCTCCCCTTTCGATTACACGTGTTCATTCTCCCTTGAGCTTCGTGTCCGAGCATGATGCCACCACATGTCTTTTTTGCCAATGGAAACTACAGAAGAAGCAAAATTGGCTGAATGCATGCAGTATGTTTCAGGAACATCCTTAAGGGCCTGTTTCAAGGCACTAAGTTCCCAAGCATTTGCTGACATTTATTGTCATGTTTGAAATTATTAAATGTCTGATCACGTGATGCCAGTTTTGCATACGGTGACATATTCACGCTCTTTTAAATGCATAGGGATTGGCAACACTCTCATTTCACTGGTGGGTTTGCTGAAGCATTATCACAGACAGCCAGAATGATTGATGAGTCCTCTTCAGGTAGGCAAATCTGCCAGCTTGGTTTGTGTTTTGTCTAACCTAGAGTCTTGCTCCTTAATTTTCAATTTCAGTTAAGAATAATCCCTTTTCATGCTTGTAGCCATAATCATATTATAAAAGACTTAAAACTTGTCATCCCCACTCGTAGCACTTCCAGTATAAATACTTTGATTGATGGAGGATTGCTCTTTTTTTTTTTAACACTACCAAAGATAATTTGACCTATGATATTTAGCTTTCTTAATTGTAAGAAGTCAGGACACATTCTGGTCAAGTAGAAAAGTCATGGCGGGGAGGCCTGGGTACCCTCAGGGAAGAGACTTGATGTACTTTACCGGTTTTTAAAAAGTAGCAAGAACGTTATGCCGGAGAATGTGGTGATTTTGTGGTTAACATGGGACCAACTGAGCCATGTTCATTTCTGCTTTACCCCAATAGACCATCATGCTTGTTTTCACGTCTTCTGAAATTGGCTCTGGAGATTGTTAGCCATTCTTGCAAGAACCACATGTCTCTCCCTGACTGCATGGCCCAGAGATGCAGATAAGCAGGCCCTTCAAGGCCATTCTTTTCAAGTTCTTTTCTTGCAAGGAAGCCAAGGAGATGGAGGACTGGTCTGTATCTGGACAATTAACAAAGTTCGTTGGCAAAGTAGATTGGAATGTGCAGTCTTCATAGGTCACTGAGCCACGGAGCATACGTCCTCTAGTCTTTCATTAAGCTTATCTACCTTTTTATGTCTAAAACTTGTCTCATCCAACCCTCTTCTCCTATTGTATTTATGAGTGGTGGATTGTTCACAGTAGAAATCATCTCTTTCCTGGACTTGGGATATAAATTTCTCCCTTTAATCTTATCCCATTCAGTGCTAGATATTTAAGGTGTTCGCTGCATATTGCGACAATATGTGATACTGCTCAATTGATTCATTGCTTGGTTGTTGCAGTTTGGATGTATGGGTACTACAGATACTATAAACAATTTTGTGGTCATGCAGGCAGAGTGAATCACTATTTTTGGCTTTAAATAAAGGCTTTGATTGGCTGCCTAAGGCAGTTTCAGCAAGGCCAATAACTTTAGAAAAGATGAGTTGCAAGTATTAGTTTTTATTTATGAAACCAATTCTGTGGTAAGCAATGGTGGTCATCCAGGCATTTGGTGCGTAAAAGGCCATGAACTAATTCGGCGGGAGGATGAGGAAAGACATCAGGCCCAGCTCTTTTGGAATCTGCATTCTCTCTCTCTCTCTTTTAAAGATTTATTTATGCATACAAGAACTGGGGTACAGGCCAGAGGTTGGGGGGGTTGACAGGATTCACCAGAGACAGAGTGGGGAACAGAACAGGCAGACTGACTGAAATACACTGCTGAGGGGAGCAGCCGGCTCAGTAGTGGAGCAGCAGGCTCCCCTCAGTCAGGAGAGGTCTGCTGCACCACGTAGGTAGCTTCCTGGCTGGTGGGGATCAAACTTATGCTGCAGATAGCTTCATAGTGCTATGCCCCCCTTTTGGGTTTTATGTTTCCTGATGGTGCTGGAGGTTTGTGGAGATAGAAGAATTTTGGATTTTGGTTTCTTTTCTTTGCAGAGAGAAGAATTCCAATGAAGTTCTTTAGTCTTACTTCTTTTTTGCAAATAATTATTACTGCAAATAATTCCTTACAGGTGGTAGAGGTAAGCAAAACACCAGCCATGATCAGGGAAAGGAGCAGAGGGAAATCTTACATGTGTGTAGGTAGTCCTGCCTGTTCTCCACAGCTTGGCTCATTTTTGCCAGCAAAACTAAAATTGATTTTTTTTAAACTTTATTTATTTTTAAAAAATGATTTATTTATTTATTTGTACAAGCACTGGGTATAGTCAGAAGCGTGGGAGGGTGAGAGAATTCACCAGAGCGGGGAACAGAACAGGCAGACTGACAAAGTACACTGCTGAGGGGAGCAGCGGGCGTGGCAGGAGAGGTCTGAGCGCCATGTGGGACCCTCACCTGGCGGCCGGGGATCGAACCTGCGCTGCAGAGGCTGTGGGCAGCTTCGCAACCCAGTGCTCAACCACTGCACCACCGGGGAGGCCCTAGAATTGATGGTTTTTTTGGGCTGGTCTACTTGATTGCCAAACCCTCACCCAGCTGCTCAGTCCTACTTCCTAGGCCTTAAGTTGGGACCCTGAAATCCAAGACAGAGGAAAGGTTCCAACTGTTATTTAATGCTTTCCTGCCTCCAATCTCTTATATTTAAGTAGTTGGGGGAAATGAAGGAGGGAGAATGAGAAGAAAGAAAATGTAGAGCTCACTGACTTGGAATTAAGAGTTGGATTAAGTGGATTTTGCCCTATTTTCTCGGAATTGGAAGAGAAACAGGTGTGTGTATAGAGGGAATGACAGTGTGACCTAAACTCCAGTAAGCATGTGTGACATCTGAGACTGGTGTATTTTAGAAATACAGTTTTTGTACCAACCATTGTTATGTTAATTATATATTCTTACTAGGCTAAAACTGTAAAAACATTATATTGGCTTTTTATACCTTTCAAGGCAATCCAAGTTTTATTTTTTTCCCCTTTAAACTATAGAATTCAGATGCCCCTTCAAGGCAATTACTGGGAACTAGGTTATTTGTGAAGTTGCATTTAGAGATAGGTAATGAACTCAATTAGTGCCCATCATGTGACAGCTCATTACCGTTTTAAAATCACTGATGGACAACATGTTATTACTTTGGTCTTAAATGAACACTACCTGAACCTGTTTGTTCCCCACCTCCCCAAACGATGAACTGAAAAGTGACATCAATGGGTCAGTCATTTGAGAAAGGTTGGAGAGGGTTTTAAAGAAAAAATAAATTCATGTACCGGCACCATCTTTTCCAATCCTAAACCATTTTGTACCAAAACTGTAAGTTTTGCATTGAAAAGCCTTTTCCACAGTAATTATGTCATTCCACTGTCATTGCAGAGCATCAGATGACCCCCCCCCCCAAAAAAAAAGCCCTGAAGAATTAAAAAAAAAAGGTGGGATGCTGAATGGGGACCGAGGAGCCATTTGGGGTTATGTTGATGTTCTTGGTGGGGCTGGCAGCATCTCTGGGCAGTGGAGTTCCCACAGCTGCATCAAGGTCACACCCCCCTTTTCTCTTTCCACTTGGCCAGAAATGGAGGTGTCGGGCCCATAATCTGGTCCTTGTCCAAAGCCCAGTTAGTGTTAGGCAGTATTTCTGTTTTGAACACAGTTGTCCTTATTTCCCCTTTTCTCTGCCTCCTAAAAGGGAAAATCCTCATCAGAGGTACTGCTTGGGTGGGGTCACTTTATTGCAAGGCCTCAGGGTCTTCTAGGTTCACACATTAGAGCTGCTCTGCTGGCCGAGTGGGGGGTGCCGCAGCTGCTTTGTCCTGCCTATTGGGGTTCACTTTCTCCCTTCTCTTCCCTGAGAGAAATGCAGCCGAGGCCCAGTTGTTAAGCTGGGAGCATATGCGTGTTGGGGAGCAATGGATTGTTGACAACAGCTGTGTCTTTCTGCAGGGAAGAGTTCCAGCCTGTTCTTGGAAGGTGTGGGATGAAAAATAGCCACCTTTGGGTTGGCTAACAAGGCTGGGTGCGGCTCGGAGCTAGGCCACCCTGGGGTGGGAGCATGCTGTGGATTAATATTAGGGTAAGATGGGTGGGAGGGAGGTTGAAGCCCCTTGGGCTCCATTAGAACAGAAGTCAACATCTAAGGAAGCAGAGACACCCTTTGGCCTTGGTCCTTCTGCTTCCCGGGTGATTAGGAAGGACCTCCACGGCTCGTGTGGGAGTTCAAACACAGCCATGAGCCAGCTCCCAGCTTCTGGGAACCCACCCTGTCACCGCCTCCTGCATCTCTGCTGGGGGCTTAGAAGAAGCCTTGCAGAGACCTGGGCTGCTTTCTGCTGCAGTTTATTGAAAAAAACAGCTGCCCTGCTCCATTTCCCTCCCTCCCTTGCCCTACCCCGCCCAATCCTCCTTTTTTCTTGTGGCAGGATATAACTATGCTGTAAACTTTGGCAGAGGTGAAGTGTGTGAGTGCTTTTTGAAACAGGAACATTTCTTTTTTTTTCTTGGCATGGGGCTGTGATGCGAAAGCTGGGGGGTTGGGAAAGGCTAAATAAAATTTGATATAGTCATTCTAAAAATGATTTGTATTCATCCAGAAAAGGGTCAGAGTTCAGGGGTTTGAGTCAGAAAGAGGCAAAGTGACAGAAGGTAAGGAGCCAGCCTCCCGCGCTGGCAAGCACATGCCGGAACTTGAAAGCGTGCTTGCAGCGCGGCGTTATTATCATAACCTCTTGAACAGTGCACGCCATTGGAAACGACAGTAAATGTTCTCAGTGGATAAGTTTATGACCTAGTTTTTGACCAAGCGCACTTATGGGATTGAACAGTGCAGGGAAGAGCAGAGGAGCTTCCACACCATTGGCCAGAAGTTCTGTGCAAATCAGGAGCTCCGGGCTAATTGGAACCCGGAGACATTAAGCAGCAGCTGTTTTTATGGTGTGAACTTTTGCACAGAGGATTTTGAGAGGCTAATTCTCCTTGGAAGTCTGTTTGCAAAGTGGTTCTTTCCTGGTTGTTCCTTCATGCCTCTTTGGAGGCCTATTTTCACTGAGTGTGAGCGTTTTGTGCCAAACTTAGCCATGACCTTCAGGAGCATGGAGCTGGGGCAGCCAAAGTCAAAGGAGGGGGGGGTGAGGAAGGGGCTTTAAACTCTGCTGACCCTGGGAGGGGGTCAGCACCCTCAGACCTGGGGTCAAGGCACAGAATCCAAGGGGAACATCACGGAGAGAAATGCTTTCTTTTGCCTTCCCTGCTTATAAACTGCAGGCCTGATGCTTCTCCCTGCTTTGCTCTGAATTCTTGGACTCACTCTTTGCCTGCCTTTTTGCACTCTATTTAAACCTGAACTGGCTTTCTTGTTCCACTTAACATGTGGGGCTATATTTTTCAGGGAAAATTCTGAGAAATGAGAAATGAATTAAAATGGATGTAAAGTTCAGTAACAGCAGAGCCCTTAGTTGTGAACTAATAAAATAACCACTAAGTGGCTATTCAGTTTTTTTTTTCTTTTCTCTCTCTCCTTTCCCTTCTTTTGCTTCCATTCTCTTTTCCTCCTCCCTTTGCAATTTTTTTTTTTCTATCCACCCACTTGAGTTTTCTTTTCTAGTGGAACTACTAAACAAAACATACTAGGACAGATTTTAAGACGTGTCCTATCAAAGGTGTGATGCAGGATCAAATCCAGGAGACTTGCAACATTAAAACAGGCCAAGGTTGGGCCTCCCCTCGTGGTGAAGTGGTTGAGTGCTGGGCTGCGTGGCTGCCTGCAGCATCTGCAGCACCCGTTCGATCCCTGGCTGCCGGCTATGGTCCCACATGGCGCAGCAGACCTCTCCTGCTGTGCCCACTGCTCCCCTCAGCAGTGTACTTCGTCAGTCTGCCTGTTCTGTTCCCCACTCTGGCTCTGGTGAATTCTCTCACCCTCCCGCGCTTCTGACTGTACCCAGTGCTTGTATAAATAAATAAACAAATCTTAAAAAAAAAACCCAAAAAACCAGGCCAAGGTTAACTTCAGTTATTAATTGATCATTAATAAAAGTTAAATGAGTAAAACTACAGAATACACTAAGTCTTCGTATGACACACTTCTTTTTTAGGAATGCATGTCTTTGATATCTCTAAAGATACACACCCTTCTATCCTTGCTCATCCAGTCACACAGGAAATCTCCATGCAATAAGCTCTTTGGATGAGAAAAATGACAACATCCCAATCCTAGATGAATGGAGAAATAATAATTTAAGTGAAAGAGTCTGAGAAAGCATTAACCGCTAAAATTGTGTAGTGTTTTCAATTTACCACATTATCAATGTAAAAAATGCATGTTTAATTATCTACAAGGAACTACGCTGAGATTTAACCATAGCTGAA
The DNA here is from genome assembly GCF_014898055.3 of Talpa occidentalis. Lineage (NCBI taxonomy): Eukaryota > Metazoa > Chordata > Mammalia > Eulipotyphla > Talpidae > Talpa > Talpa occidentalis. Next base: position 11,248,669 of record NW_023602073.1, read on the forward strand.
TATTGGTTAGGAGCATTTTAGATTTTCATTCTTTCCTCTCAATTTTCTGTGGGTGCATGTGGCTTTTATTATGATCAGAACATCTAACGTTGGCTGAAAATGCATTAATGAAAAAGTAGAAGGTGTTTTTTTCTGTCTTTTTTTTTTTAAAGATTTATTTATTTATACAAGCACTGGAGTACAGGCCAGAAGCGCAGGAGTGTGAGAAGACTCACCAGAGACAGAGCAGGGAGCAGAACAGGCAGACTGACCAAAATACACTGCTGAGGGGAGCAGCGGGCAAGACAGGAGAGGTCTGCCACACCATGTGGGTATCTCCCTAGCCGGCTGGGATTGAACCGGCTCTGCAGAGGCTGCAGACAGCTTCACTGCACTGCGCTCACCCACTGCACCCCCAGGGAGGCCCTGTGTCTATTTTTTGATGGGGATCAGATGAGTATATGGATGGCGAAACATGAATAAAGTGCCTGTTTTAGTTAACTTTGCAAGGCTGTTAATTTTGGGTGTAAGGCACATCATGTGGGGTACACCAGGACTGGAGGAGAGCGATAGACCTGCCTGGTCTCTGGGAAGAGAAGAGAACGTTTCTTCCACGGATGTCTCCCACGATTTCTTTAATCCTCACTTGATTCTTCTTTCATTTCAAGGATATATTCTTTCTTCCTGTTCACACTACACTTCTTTTTTTTTCCTTCTGGAATCTTCACCTCCCTCCACTTTGTTGCTGTTGCTGTGCAATCCCTTTCCTCCGCCATGGACATGATCTCTGCATTATTTTATTGAGGGTGACTCATAATCGGGGAGCAACAAGTCGCCATTAAAGTTAATAGTGCTTCATAGGGACCCCATTTGTGGCAATAAAATTTGCAAGTAGGCACGAGCAATTTCAGTTTGCAATACAGTGTTTTAATTGTTCTGAGATGTCTATAAAAATATAGTGTGGCAAATTAAAATCGCTTATGAACTGCTAAGAATTTTCTGACCAAAAATGGTGTTCCCTAGAAAGCACTTTTCTCTTCAGCGGTGACTTGTGATTTGTTGGCTCAAGTATTTGTAATGTGAACAAATTCCACCTGACACATGGATTGGGGAATGTGTTTCTCCAACTACTGGTTTTCTGTATCTTGGAGAGCTGTTTGAATCCCAAGTAGCACCACCCAGGTTGGTGAGCTGAATAAATCCTTTTGTGAGTGATGATTTTGGCTCTAGGCTACAGATACCACCTAAGGAAAATGAAAATAAGTTGGAATTCATTTTCCCCTTCATCTCCTTTTTAAATCCTAAAGCACACATATTAGAATCTTAGGGTGAAAACTCCCTCCCTTTGTGTTTTCACAATTACCAGAGATTCAGGGGGAAGACATCTCCAGGTGTCACGCTTTTACAGTGTTTGAGGTACACACCCATCTATTTCTTGCCCACATTTGTATTTTTGTTTACCTTCTTCATCCTCTTTCTTGGTATCACACCCCTACCCTGGTGCCCAGGCCTTAAATCAATTCGAGGATGAATGTCAGTATCTCAGATGATTGCCCGGATATCTTGGGATGCCTTTCATTTTGAGTAATGCTTGAAAATTGAAATGCCTCTCACTTTGAATCATGTCTCACCATCTGTAACAAAAACCATCAATTCTGTGTGTGGCCATCCAGTTATATCTGAATATTTGTCCTTAGTGGATAATCAGTGAATATTTTAGGCTGAAAAAAGACTTTCTGGGTAGAATCTACAGTATTGTTGACTTAGCAGGGAATCCAGGAAACCCTAAATTGGTAGAACAATGAATTGCGTACATAACCATCTTTCTGAAGCCTAATGGAAGTATCTGACTTGGGGGGTAAGTTTTATAGTCACTTAGTCTCATTCTGTGGATTGTTTGTGGGCCTGTAAATACCATATATTATAGGTTTTTTATATTATGTTTTTTTTGTGGGGGGCTATACTAATTTTTCTGAGGAGACATTCAGACCAACAGCGAGCTTTCTTTGTTATCACTAGCACTTCTCATACAGAAATACAGCTTTGAGAATCCTCCAGCTCCCACCAACAGGAAAGAGATTAGGGCCTCCCTGGTGACACAGGGGTTAAGTCTCAGCACAGAAGACCTCTTCTGTCTCCCCTCAGCTGTGCATTTCAGTAGATCCACCTGTTTTGCTCCTCGCTCTGTCTCTGGTGAATCCTCTTACCCCCACACCAGTGGCCTATACCCCAGTTCTTCTACACAAATATAAAAAAAATTTTTTTTAATAAGATTTCTAGAAGAGGTTGAAAGTATACACTTGGAAGTCAAACTTCCTAAGCTCAGATCTGGGCCCTGTGATTCACTTCCCCTCTCTCAGCCTTGACTTACCTCATCTGGGAAATGGGGGTACCTTGTAGAGTGTCGTAATCTCTCTTCTCTGAAGTTAATCCAGGAACTTGTGCCTGAACGAACATGTGGATCTCAGAGCTGGTCAAACTGGAGGAATAACAGACACTGTTTCTGGATCCAAGTTTTGACCTTGTCAGTCTGCCTTGGGAGGTCATGTAGGCGCTTTGGCTTCAGTGCCTTCCCTGGAGGAATGAGTCATGGTGCTGTGTGATCTTTTCCCTAAAACTTTGGTCCAAGCTATGGCTTGCAAGAGCCTGGCTCTGCAGGTAAAGGGTTCCTTGGGACAACGGCTGGGTATCTGGTGATCAGGAAGCACCCTTCAAGTCCATGCCTGTCCTTCTCCAATAACACCTGTTGAAGGCATGAGGATGGGAGGCAGGTGCAGTCTGGGCATCTCTAATGCATTGAATAAATTGTTTGGCCCTAACTGCCCCCTGTTAACAACCTAGGCAGAGGTGGGCAGTAAACTAACTTCCTTAGATCCAATCGCCCTCCTTCTTTACTCCCTCGCTATGTGATTTTATGACTTGCAAAAAGCAGAAGAGATTTCTGGAGGAAGAACAATCCATCGTACATTATAAAAAGGCGCTCCAGATGGTTATTTGTGCTCGTTTAACAGCAAGGTCACCTCCCTCTTTCCCATATTCTTTGCAGTCCCCTGGGGGACCCTTCAGTCTCCCCCAGGCCAGACTTAGCTGTGAACACCAGAGTTGGTGGGGTTCTGTATACCTAGGGCAGTGAACAAAGCTCCGTCTGTCCCTGATTCTTGGGGGCAAAGGGCAGGTTGCAGTGCACTTTGCATCTGAGCCGTGTGTTGAGCTTTTTAAGTTTTAGGGGAAATCTGTTCATAAGGACACAGAAAAGAGAAAAAGAAATTGATTGTATTTACTGTTTGTCTTGATCTTTCCTTCCAGGCCATTCTCCTATATCATCTGAACTTACCAGTGCCCAGGCAGTTATAAAACTTAAGAAGGGGAGGATTTTCTCAACCTAACCAAATTCTAGCCAGTTCTTTCAGTCAGATTTTCTAACTTTAAGAACTGAAAGCCTCTATTTTGTTTGAAAGGGAAAAGCTTTTTTAAAATTTTTTTTATAAATTATTTTATGTAATTCTTACATCATTTTTCATTTTTGCATAATGTATGCATTTTCATTTCGGTTATATTCCCTGTACAATCCCCACCCCCCTTATTCTGTCCCTAATCCCTCTTCTTCTCCCCCCGCCCCCCACTGTAGTGTGTTTCTCGTCTACAGTTGCTTGTTGATTTTGATTTTTACTCTATTTTTTTAAAGATTTATTTATTTATACAAGCACTGGGTACAGTCAGAAGTGTGGGAGGCTGAGAGAATTCACCAGAGCCAGAGCGGGGAGCAGAACAGGCAGACTGACAAAATACACTGCTGAGGGGAGCAGCGAACGTGGAAGGAGAGGTCTGTGGCACCATGTGGGACCCTCGCCAGTGGCTGGGGATCGAACCAGCACAGCAGAGGCTGCAGGCAGCTTTGCAGCCCAGTGTTCAACCTCTGCGCCACGGGGGAGGCCCTTGATTTTTACTTTATTGCAATTAGTCTGAAAGGGAAAAGCTTTATCTTATAGTACCTTTAATGGCTCTTTGAGTCATACTTTATCTTTTAACAATTCTCCTTAATATTTTATTTTTTACTTAATGAAATTTTTTCCTTAGGTCATTGTGGCCCCCTTGCTCTCCCACTACCACATCACCCGCGACCCATCACCATTGTCCCTTGTCCCTGTTTTGACCTCCTCCCTCAGTTTTAGGGTCAGCTTGCTAGTTTTGACTTTTCCTTGACCTTTTGTTTGGATTCTCTATATTCCTTGTATAAGTGAGGCCATCTGGTATCTATCCTTTTCCTTCTATTGAGTCATACTTTTTGAACAAGGGGTTCTATATTTTCATTCTGCACTGGCAGGCTCCACAAATTCCATGGCCAGTGGAAGAGCTGAAGAGGGCAAGGTGTTGGGGCAGGGAGAGCTAGGACCTTCCATTGCATCTCCAGATGCACCCATCCGCCTACGTCTTCACCTGTTCACCAACTCAGAAGCTCCATTTTGGTTTTATGAAGAACTGAGATGATAATTTTAGAATCTTGTTTGAATCACCTCTGTATCTGAGGATATATTCCCTTGAAGAGGAAAATCCTATGGAGAAAAATCCTATGCATTTTTCTCAAACTTTCCCCTTAGCACTAAAGATCACTGACTTGTACTTAGATGATGCTCAAAGAATGTGTCAAGTGAATCAATGGACACTTTTTTCCAATTTTCTCTCACCTTCTTTCTAGCTTTTTGTCATCACCACATTCTTAAATCTTTTGCTTAAGCCAAGTGAATCTCATTGCCATTTTTTTTTTTTTTTTTTTTGCACATAATACATACAATCTCACTTTGTCATGTCACACAAATTGTTCCCTCTGCTCAGGTTGCCCTCCTTCCCCTGTTCAATGATTTATTTATGTATTTAAAAAATATTTATACAAGCACTGGGTACAGTCAGAAGCACGGGAGGGTGAGAGAATTCACCAGAGCCAGAGCGGAGAGCAGAACAGGCAGACTGATGAAATACACTGCTGAGGGAAGCAGCGGGTGTGGCAGGAGAGGTCTGTGTGCCATGTGGGACCCTCACTGGTGGCCGGGAATCGAACCGGCACTGCAGAGGCTGTGGGCAGCTTTGCAGCCCAGCGTTCAACTGCTGCGCCACCGGGGAGGCCCCCCGTTCAATGATTTATATTTGCTATTACTAATAGTCTAGCTCAAAACCTAAATCTTCCAATCATCCTTCAGTGAGTGGTCCTGTTGACTGAGATCTCCACTTCACGCCTCCAGCATCTTCAGACATGAGTCTGCCTTGTCTTTTTGGACCACTCAGAAGCCTGGGGTTATCCTTAGATAATGAGAGTACTTTTATATGAAAGAGTAGAGAGTGTGGAATTTGAGTGTGGGTTGGAAGGACAGCTCACATGCTCTGGACAGAACACCCCGGATGACAGATTTTGAAGTAGGTTGATGCCGTGTTATTGGCGACCCCAACTCCTTGCTCGCAGTGATGGGCTCACACGTGCCTGAGATGAGGCTTATTTTAAGATGTTTCTTTCACAGACTGTCTCTCTTCCCTGACACTAGTCATTAAGAGATTAGGTTTCTTGAAATATCAGCATTTGTTGTCCTCCTGGCTGAATAAAACCCTGTAGCCTGAGGAGGAAGGGATTTCTGAATAGATTTTCAACCTAAGAATGCTGAGTTTTAAATGGAGTGTGGTGCCCTCTTATACATACTGTGAACGGGCATATGTTTTTCAAAAAATTAATTGCAGTCAAGGGCATGTAGAGGTGTTGGGAGAGAGTGGGGGGCGGGGAGAGAGTCTTGACTTTCACCCTGATGGATAACCATCACTCCGTGTTATTTGAGTATGCCATTCCTATCACACATAAACCCGATTTGGAAGGAATTGCTCAAATTGCTTAAGGGCATCATTTTTTTTTGATCAGTGTTGGTAGGACAACTGGTTGCCTGATTTTTCATGAATAATGCTATTCTCTGGCCTGGCCAGCAACAGAGAGCTGGGTTTTAGAAAAGATGGTTTGTGGACCTGAAATGCCTACTAAAGTCAGGAAAAGGAATGCAGTGAGGCTGGAGACTCAAACTGGAAGCAACATGTAGAAGCAAACTGGAAAATTCACTGTACTTGAGAAAAGGGAAAGATGCAGGCACACACTTCATCCTGGGCGACCTTTTGGGTAGTTGGAAACTGAAAATGGCTACTCCAGTTTTGCTTGGTAGATAGAATAAAGTCCTGCAATGATGATATTTTCTGCACTTTCAAAATAAGAATTATTCCTTTACTGTAAGATTTTATTTTGTGTACAGGCCAGAGATGTGGGGTGTGAGAGGATTCACCAGAGACAGAGTGGGAAGCAGAACAGGCAGACTGACTGAAATACACTGCTGAAGGCAGCAGCGGGAGAGGCAGGAGAGGTCTGCTGCACCATATGTGTCGGTCTCCTGGCGTGAGATCACCCTGGCCTTCTCGGTGCTAGCACTGACACCCAAACCCTAGGCACTCAGGGAGGCTGCTTTTCTGTACTTTTTTTTATTAAAAAAAAAAACTTAGTATAGGAGCCCTTAAGATGGACAGGGACAAAAAAGACAATGATGTGTATCTGCTTGTCATCTCCAAATCCATTTGCCTTGTGAGTGAATTGGGTCTTATTTAGTGTGCCCCAGTAGAGCTCCATTAACGTGAGTGACCTGACTACTTCTGATTAATAGGGGCAAAAACCTTTTTGTTTGACTCTAGTAACCTATTTCAGCTCTCTGGAGAAGGAAGCCCCGGAAAGTTGGTAGTGAGCATAATATTAGATGAAAGTATAGTTCCTCAGTTAGCAGGAAAATAGTCTGTGAATGGCCCTTGTGCATCTGAGTGCATGGATTCTGTTAGCACCTGTTACCATTTTATGACTACCATTTAACATTTTCATGATAACCCCAAAACTTTCTGCTCTGCTCATCTTCTGGGTCTAAATCCTTTACAGAACACAATACTACCTCCTTCCCATCTCTCCTTTGGCCCTCACCTGGGAAGCTGTTGTTCTAGGATAACTTCTGAGGATGATTTCTGAGGATGATTGATCTAGCTTTTCTCCAACTTATCTTCACTTTCTAGGGACGAAATGAAAGGCTTGGGTATTTTAATGCTTTCAACAAAATGTTGTGAAACAAGCTAAAATTGGGAGGTGAAATTTTTTTTAAAAGATTTATTTATTTTTGGGCCTCCCCGGTGGCGCAGCGGTTGAGCGCTGGGTTACGAAGCTGCCCACGGCCTCTGCGGCGCCGGTTCGATCCCCGGCTGCTTCCCGGCCACTGGCGGAGGATCCCACATGGCGCGCAGACCTCTCCTGCTGCCCACTGCTCCCCTCAGCAGTGTACTTCGGTCCTTCTGCCTGCTCTGCTCCCCGCTCTGGCTCTGGTGAATTCTCTCACCCTCCCGCGCTTCTGACTGTACCCAGTGCATGTATAAACAAAACAAACAAACAAACAAAATAAATAAATAAAACATGCCTCTATGAAAAAAAAAATAAAAAGATTTAAAAAAAAAAAAAAAGATTTATTTATTTTTATACAAGAATTGGGGTACAGACCAGAGATATTGGGGGTGAGAGGATTCACCAGAGACAGAGCAGGGAACAGAATAGGCAGATGGGCCAAAGTACATTGCTGAGGGGAGCAGAGGGTGAGAGAGGAGAGGTCTGTCCCGCCATGTGGGTTTCTCCCTAGCCTGCCGGCAATCAAACTCATGCTGCGGTGGCTGTGGATTGCTTCATAGGTTGCGTCTTAACCTCTGCGCCACTAGGGAGGCCCAGGAGGTGAAATGTTTTTAAGAATCGTGTCTGTGTCAGCCATTTCTTCATTTCATTGAATAACAAGTAGACATTTTCGTAATTTAGATAGAGCCCATGGCCACAAATTGACAATGAAGTATGTGTGCCAATCTGAGAGTGCCTTAACCCAAAATGAGACCAGCCATGGAACCTGGGCTAAGAGCAGTGTGGAGACCAATGTGAGTAGTAGGCCCTAGACATTTCTCACACTGTTATCTTCTCTAGGAATCGTTGGTAGGGTCAAGGAATAATTTTCATCAGCGTCTTGACTTGTCTGGCCAATTAAGCAGACGTGTCTCTGCAGAGTAAACCTATTAAGTGAAAAGGGTTGGGTCCTATTGGGTATAATTGTAATTATGAACAGCCCACCATTCCTTTCAGACAGTAATGTTACTAAAATAAGCATCCTAAATGAACAAAATCACGGTCAAGAAAGCAAAACTAACTCTTACTACTGGCCAAATGATGTTACAGGTATATCAATGTGGATTTCACAGGGAGGGTTTTTTTGGTTCTTGTGGGATCTGATACTCAATTGAAGTAACCCCAGCAGAAGACTATTACTCAGACCTATAAAGGATATTTTGAGCTGGAATATAAAAAGCACATGTAATAATTAATATAAAAGCAGCTGAAAGTGCCTGAGGTCAATAGTTGCTACATCTATATTGCATGTAAACAAAGTATTAGCCAAAATTACTTTGAGGGCCTTAATTACATCTGTTTTAATTTAGTCTGATTTAATGATACTTTTTATATGAATTTGCTTCATGGTTACGCTGTTGATTGCAATTTCCTTTTCCTGAGAAGTTCATAGAAGAGATGGGATAATGGTGAACTTTTAAAATAACTTCGTTGTTCTATGTAGTTTTGTGACCCTGCATACATTGAAGACATGTTATTGCATAAGCTCTTTGGTTGAAAAGTATAAAGCTAACCAAAGTATAGCTTGTAATTTAAGCTTACGTTCCTTGTCTGTGTGCAGTTTGTGAGTATAAAATACACCTACATATGATGTACACAAATCCAACTGGTGTGTTTGAGTTTTGACAGATGGGTACACTTGTGCAACTTGGACTTCTCTCAAGATCTAGATCCTTACTGTCACCCAATTCTTTCTCGATTCTTTCCAGTCACTTGTTGTCATAACAAGCAACCCCTGTTCTGGTTTTCTTTTTTCTTCTTGGTTTGTAGGTTAGATTTGCTTATCCTATGGCTTCATGCAAATGAAGTCTCACAGTGCATACTCTTTCAAGACTTCTTTCACACATAAGCTTCCTTTTTAATGATTTGTTTTCACAGTATATATAATGGAAGCTAGTTCTGATGAGCAATTGTGTAGGATACAGCAAAACAAAGCATGGGCCTGTTTGCAAGAAGGCACGATGGATACATGATCGTTTTGAGGTGACTCAGGTAGCAAATGCTTATTACCAATCTATTTTTTTCATTGAAATCTTGAGATAATTTAGATTCACATGCAGTTATAAGAAACAATACAACCTTGACCCAGTTTTTCCCAGTGCTAACATTTTCCACAAATACAGTAGGACATTGATGTGGTCACAGCCTGTCAATGCTATTCATATATCTAATGTCACTTACACTCGTGTGTGTGTGTATGCATGTGCACGTGCATGTGTGCATATGCACACACTCATGTACCTCTGTATATGCATTTCGATCTACATGATTTTATCACCTGTAGGTCTGGATAGTCACCATTACAGTAAAGCTGTTCATCAGTCCTAACAACACAAAAATCCTTCTGTTGCTCTTCTGTCACTCAACCCACTGCCCCCTCCCCCTACTCCCCTCTTATCCCTGGCCTCCGGAAACCACTTAACTGTTCTCCATTTCTAAGAAAACTTGATATAAACGGAATCAGATAGTTTGCAAATTTTGGGCTTGGCTTTTATTAAGGCACTTTGACTCCTGGGCGATTCATCCAAGTTGTTGCATGCATTAATAGTTGGTTTCTTTTTATTGTGGAATAGTATTCCATGATGTGTATGTATCATAGTTTGTTGAACCATTCACCTGTTGAAGGATATCTGGGAAGTTTCCAGTTTTTGGCTATTATGACTGAAGCTGCTTTGAACATTGGTGTACAGGTTTTGGTGTGAACATAAATTTTCATTTCTCTGGGATAAATGCCCAAGAGTAAAATACTGGGTCATATGGTAATTACATGTTCTGTTTTAAAGGAAACTGCCAAACCATTTTCCAGAGTAGCTGTACCATTTTTCTACCCCTACCAGTAATGGTTTCTCTGCATCCTTGCCAGAATTTGGTGTTGTCATTACTTTTGATTGTCATCCTTCAGAGAGGTGTGAAGTGATATCATTATACATTTAGTTGGTATTTCTGTGAGAGCTAACAATGTTGAACATTTTTTCAGGTGGCTTGTTTACAACTTATGTTTTCTTTTTTAAATGTGTGTTTCCTGTTCAGGGAAATGTCTAATTATTTTCCCTATTTTCTAATTGAATTATATATATTTTTTATTGTGTTACTTTTTGTTGAGGCAACGTTGGCTTACAACATATTATTCAGAGGTCCAGGGTCACACCTCTTCAGTTGTATATCACTGCACTATACCCACTACCAATGTATCCCAAATCCTCTGCCATATTCTGTTCATCCCATCCCCTCCTTTACTCCCCTACCCCCACAATCCCTCTTTGGTAACCTTAATTCTACAGACAGATTACTGAGATTTATCTTGGTTTACTTTTGCCTATGACTTTGATTTCCTTCTCTATATTCTATGTATGAATGAAATTACCCAGCATTTGTCCTCTTTACAACATACTTAGCATTATCCCCCCAATTCTGGCCATAGTATAGAAACTAACAGAATTTCCGCATCCTTTTTGATAGCTGAGTAGTATTCCATCATGTGTTTATGCTACATATTCTTTATCTACTCATCTTTCCTTGGGCACCGAGGTTGTTTCCATACCATAGCTATTAGAAATAATGCTGCACTGAACATAGGAGTGCTTGTGTATATATATAGATATATGCATATGTCTATGTATCCCTTTGAATCATTGTGTTTATATTCTTCCAGGTAGATATCTAGGACTTGCTACATCATAGGGTAGATCTATTTTTAGTATTTAAGAAATCATCATCCTATTTTCCATCGTAGATGGACCAGTCCACATTCTTACCAACAGTGTAAGAGGGTTCCTTTTTCTCCACATCACTGTCAGCACGTGTTTCTGGTCTCTTTTGATAGAGGTCATTCTCGCAGATGTGAAGTGATAGCTCATTGGGTTTCAACTTGCATTTCCCTAATAAGTGATGATGAGCATTTTTTTCCTGTGCCTGTTGGCCATCTGTATGTCTTTGGAGAAATGTCTATTTAGCTATCCTGACCATTTTTTAATTGGGTTATTTGTTTTCTTTTTATTTGCGTTCTTGTTAAATCTTGTATATTAGCCTTTTGTTGGGTGTGTGGTGTGCAAATATTTTCTCCCATTTAGTAGGAGGTCTTTGTTTTTATGATAGGTTCTTTTGCCATGAAGAAGCCTTTTAGTTGGCTATAATCCCATTTTTCTAATTGATTTTGAAAAATATCTATACTTTAAGATAGAGTAAAGGAAAAATACAACATAAATTTAAGAACATTTAAGAAAACTATCCTCCAAAATATTTTATTTGTCTTGAGAGATGCTGTTAGTAGCTGGATAAGTAGATAAATGAATTGAATCACCTAATGGATGTAAATGCATATTTTGGCAACAAACGGGTGAAAAGAATTGTCAGCTATATGTGGCTCCCATAATTCTCCTGTCATTAGCTTGGACTCTTAGTCGCTCCTCTTTGCCCAGGTTCTGCATTCTTCCCATCTGCCCAGGGCTTCTATTATCATTTCCTTTTCTCTATGACAAGTCTGACTGACAGATCCACCCCCTGACTTATTTAATTCTGAAGCACATTGATGGATTCCTGTAAATAGGCTGTATGAACCAAATAACTTTATGTTTTTTGGTGGAACGTGGGTATTTGAGACCTATGTTTGCATGGTGCTGCATTATTTGCTTCTATCACGGTAGGAATAAGACAATGTGTCAGTTATCTTGATGGAAGGATACCAAGAAGTCTAGAAATGGAGCAGAAAAACCTTTCCAGCATGGTAATGGATTTACTGTAGAGTGACATGTAGGGCATCATCATACCCCTGAGATAGTACTTCTGGTCAGTTACTAAGCTAGAAAAGAGTCAAAGGCTTAGAGGCAAAAGGACCTGGATTTGTGACTTTGTTCTGTCCTTCTTAGCTGGTGACATTATGGCAATTACTTAACTTCTCTGAGCCTCCCCTTAAATGTTTGTGAAAATGGGTAGTAATTTCCATAAAACTTCTTCCATGAGTTATTTGATGGACCAAATAGGACAGTGCACTCATTGTAAAGTGATAAGATGCTCCAACAATGTAAACTACTAGGTTGATAACATTCATTTTTTTTCCCCATGTGACTGAAGTAAATAGAAACACAGCCTGGAAGAGAAAAAGTCACTTTCACAGAATGAGATCAAATGATCACTAAGTTTCCTAAGAGAGAAGAAAAAGCTCTAATTGTTGTTTTCTTTGATGTGACTTTATTTTTGTTTGGTAGGCAAGAAATTGCTTAAAGAATTAATTAACCAGCAACAATTGCACTTGAATTAGGCTATGATATGGTCATTGAGCAAAACTATGAAGAGTTAAAATTGAATTGTTTTATAGGTTAGAGGTTATGTTGATACTTCCCATTGAAATTCTAGTTTTAAAGATGGGTTATGAATCAACTTGCCTGTCAAAGCCTTACCCAGGGTCATATTTCCCCCCACTCTTGTCTTTAATCATCAGCAAGATTAATCTTGTGGTAAAGAAGTCAAGCCTAACTTTGTATAAGGAGTATCATTAACTGTGTGTGATCTTGGACAACAGATGAGATCCTTCTTTTTATCACAAAATAGATTCCAATGAAATTGTTAATTAATGGTGTAGGTGGCAAATTATCTGGATGTCTGCCTTTAAGAGGTAACTTGGATTAATTTCATGTACTGTAGATACAGGGTACTTGGTATCCCTGCCTAAGCATTGAGAATTTCAGAGAAAGGATCAATGAAGGTCTGGTTCCTCAGCAAAATTACTGTATTCTGCCATCAGCAATCAAAAAAGATAAACACATGCCATTTGCAGCAACATGGATGGAGCTAGAAGGGATTACGCTCAGTGAAAGAAGCCAGAAGGAAAAAAGAAAAATATCAGATGGTTTCACTTATAGGAGGAATATAGGGGAACCAAATAAGGGATCCAGAAAAAAATTAACAATGAAAATAATTTAAAAAAATTAGCAGGCAACCATAAATCAGAGACATTCTATGAGGGAGGGGGAGAAAGAAGGATCAAAACAGGGGAGAGAAGAGCTCAAGGGGCTATGGTGATGGTTCACATGTGAATTGGTGGTGGGGATTTTATTAAGAATACATCTAAAAGGAGAAATTATACAAGCATACATAATACAAAAACGAACAATGATGTAAAAAAATACGTAAATAAAACAAAATTACTTTATTCTATAATGTGTAATGGGTAACAGTTTAGGAATTGATGAAACTGAAAATCAGTTTGCATGCTTGCAATTCTTCGATCCAAATCTTAGTTTGGACCATTTACTTTTGTCACTTCGGGCAATTAAAAGGCCTCAAGACTGTTGTGATGATCACATGAGCTGAGTGTGCATGCAAATCTTTGGGAATTCTAATGTGCCATGCAAGCTTCCTGTCCATTGTGGAGGCGCTGGTGCAGGAGGAGGGAGTAGCAGAAGTCGTACTGTGAGAAGAGATGTGTTCATCCAGCTTGAAAGCTTGTCTTAAGAATATTCTCAGTTAGTTATTGGATAGCGTTGGATTCTTAAACCTTCCTGCCAGACTCCGCATATATGACCACCCTCCAATCATCGTGCACTCTGCATTTTATGCATTCGGTTGTAGATAGTGAACATTGTCCCTTACATCTGAGAGCACCAGTGCAGTGACTTCAGAGAACACAATGGGGAGAATCTTAGCTTCATGGAAACCCAGCCAGTGATTAGATTAGGTGACAGGAAGGGGGTCAAATGGATCATGAAAAAATGAGGAAGGAAATGAATTGAGTCATTATGCTTTTAGTTACAGTATATTTTTACGATTGATTCTGTGGGTGGTATATTGTTTAATTCATTACAGCTTTTAAGGACCCATTTCAGATTAAAAGCATGAGTGACTGAACCTCTCACTGAACTCTAATCCCAGCTTCTAGAAAGCAGTGTTGTTGTTTTTTAATGTCCTTTAATCTGAAATAGATTATGGTTTTCCTGTAGCGACAGGCTCTTCAAATATTTATTTCCTTTCAAATACAAGGATTTATTTCATTCTCCTTGCAAACTTCTAAGGGAGTTGCTTCCTGCTTTTTAATACAGGATATTGGTGTTTTTTAGAAATGTGCGTGTTTTAGCAGAGAATTACATTAGGAATTTGTTTGAAGCTTGTTGCTCCTTTAAGAATAAAACTTTGTATGTGGCCATAAAAATGCAACGATAGAACCTTTGTAAAATCTTATTGTTTATGTTCCTTGCTTCTGATGGTTATTACCAGTTACTAATACTCCTTCACTGCCTGAATATGCACTCAAAAGGCCGCAATGACTTTCCGTGAATCCCTCATTTTTCTTTTTGTGACTGATTTCACGCAGTCCTCTCTCAGTCAGCCTTGTGAACGATCTTGGTCAACTTACTTGAACAGGGCTGGATGAAGGACATGCCTCTTGCTTTCCTCTTTGCTTAGTTCCTTCTGGAACAGGGTAGCCTCAATATTTCTTCAGTCTCCAAAATTCCAAGATGTTGATTCGTTCATGAGTGACCATAGCAGGTTTAGCTTTTCATCCTGACCACTGATCATTGGTAATCTGGAAATGGAATGAATATTATTGTTGGTTTTGAAATTCGCCAGTAGTTGACTTAAAGCTTCTGTCCCTCTGGTTTCAAATACCAATATTATCCTCACAATGCAGTGTCGCTTTCTATCCCCGTGACTCTCATTTGCCTTCCTAACACTTAACACTAGCTGGGGTGATATTAAATAGGTCTTTGTGGGCTGGTTTATTGTCTGCCTCTCTGCTGGAATGTGAACACTAGATGGGAAGGACTTGGTGTATCCCTTCAGTCTAGAACTCTGCTGGGGACATTCATGGCTACTTGTTGAGGCAATTGATAAGGTGAATCTGTAAATCACCACCAACCAGATAGTTTCTTCTAATGGTTATATTCTTTCAGGTATTAAGCTGGGTATTAAGGTATTAAGGTGGACCCTTGCTTATTTCTTTTTGGTTGCAGATACTTTTCTTTTATTGCACTGGAGGAGAAACTCCTAGAGAATTGTTTTGGGAAGAAAGAAGGCAAATTGCATATGGGATCAGGTTATCAAGTAAATATTGGGACAATTATAGCCTATGAGAGGGAATGTATATTTTGTTTAAATGTGTATTTGGTCTGACTTTGGAGGTAGAGTTACTTATGAAGTTGCATATATGTTAATGAATGTTTATAATGTGGACTGTAAGCTGAAAGCACTTAAAATATAAATATTTAAGCCATATGCTAGAAAATAACCAGAGCATTGCAGCAATTTTGGATTGTGGAGGGAAATTGCCTGATTTATTGACAAGAGGTGGACATTTGGAGTCCTGGGTTCTATATCCATTCCTGCTTTTGACAGCACTTCACAAAATGTCTATGTTTAATAGATGTTTAATAGATGTTTAATAGGATAGTATTAAAAAATCCCTTTAAAATAATACCTTTATATCACTTAGACTTTCTCATGTTCCAGTTGCTCTGCTGTTACTGAGATTTAGTTAGACTACTCTTCAGGTTTTTCTTTTGGTAAAAAAAATAAAATTACAGAAAGAAGAGAGAATAAAATATGTATTTGTGGAGCATTTGACCCCATCTTATCAGGATCTATGTATTTTTTTTACCTTATATTTGTATAAAGTTCACCTGAGAAAACAATCTAATGGGGTACTTAAATATAACCTAAAGTAGCAAATATCACTTACAAAGTTAGACCAAAAAGTTGAACTGGACAGATTTTGAGGACCATGGGGAATGTCGTTTCAGCTGAAAGTAACTGAAGAAGATATATCGCCTCGTTCTCCAAAGCAAAGAAAGCCAAAGACTGGCCCTTCACAAATCTTGAAATAAGGCAGCTGGGCACAAACAAGGTGCCCTATTTAAAGAAAGCCCATTTACCACCATTAGTGTTATCAGGGCTTTTATGTCAGACTTCTTTCTGCCTGTGGTGTGTTTGGTGAATTTTTAACTGAACAGACTTGACAATTGGAGCAATGCAGTAGACTATAAACAACAGCTAAAACCACTTGAGAATTCCAGCAGCGTGACTCAACTCTGTGTCTCACTTGGCTCTTTCATTCTCTCCAATCACCCCTTTTGCTGGGGCTTCTTGACGGGTGATCCTGTGACCAGGCGCATCTGACTACAGCGTCCACTGTAGACGTGGGGAACAGAAACCAGGGGGATCGGGAGTCTAAAATCATTTTTTTGATAAATCTCAAGTGAGTCTCAGGCACATTCCCATTTGGGACTCACTGATAGATTGATTCTTTGTTGTCTTCTTCTGGACCATTTTAGGCTGTGAATAGGGAAGGTAAACTATGATAAAAGACTTTTCTGGATACAGTTTCTTGATAAAATTTACAGGAGGAATGAAAACCCATACACATTTCAATGGCCCCTGCTGAATGGTGGGACATCCCATACCTACTAGCTTTGAATCTTTCAAATCCATGCTAGCTTTATTAGCTATTGAATCTTTGCAAAGCAGACCTCTGTACACGTGAATGAGAAATAATATGAGCCAAGCAAGATCATACCCACTGGTGCATATAACCACTTTGAAGAGGATGTCATCTGGGAAACCAGGACGATGCATTCAATGTTCAGGGTGGGTGGAGGCGGAAATCACAGATCTGGGTGACATGGAGGGCTTTTTCATTGGGTGGAGAATCTCCTTCCAGAAGGCAGTATTGGATCTTGGGAGAGAGTCCAGTGTTGAAATACTGCTTGAAAAACATGGGCGGTTGTGCCTTGGGAGAGTTCATGAAGACTCTTAGGGTCTTGGTTTTCTAGTGTGTCTCCTATCACAGTGTGGTGTACTGGAGACTCTGAGTGAGGGGAACACACTTTTAAATGTATCAAAGGGATTTTGAGGTTTTGATGAATCATGGCAAAATTGAGTTTCGTGTCTGAGGCTGGGCACCTGTGATGAAAAGGGAAAAAAGCAGTTTCCTTAGTTTAAGTCAAAAACGGTTGGTGTGCCCAGCTTCCATGACATCATTCTTGAAGAGTTCATGTGGGGATACTGCGCGTCAGATTCCCTGAATGATCTGGAGAGAATGATGAAGATGCTGAACTGGGTGTCCTTGTCCTTCACCATGGCCAATTTATAGATTGAGAAAGTGAAGTCAAAGCAGAGTATGGATAATTAATTTATTTTAATGTAAAAGATAGATGAGTAGGTCATGATAATTTGGTGAAATGCTTCAATAAACTGCTATAGGGGCCTCCCTGGTGGCGCAGGGGTTAAACACAGGGCTATCAAGCTAACACCAGCCACTGCAACATGAGTTTGATTCCCCGGCTGGCCAGGGAGGTGACCCACATGGCGCAACAGAACCTCTCTTGCCTCACCCACTGCTCCCCTCAGCAGTGTATTTCAGTCAGTCTGCCTGTTCTGCTTCCCGCTCTGTCTCTGGTGAATCCTCTCACCCCCTACCTCTGGCCTGTACCTAATTCTTGTATGCAAAAAAAAAAAAGACCTGCTATATTTGATCAGTTTAAAAAAAAATAGTTACAGCGTTTGAAGATATCCAGGGGAGAGACAAAGTAGCTCTCCCCATACCTCCGCCCCTGCCAAGTAATAGAATATGACATAAATTTAAGGCTGAATGTAATCAAGGTCATGGCTGTTACTGGAATTGTCAAGCAAATGCAAATTCAACTTTTACATATTGGGCCTGCAGTAACTAACTGGTGGCCCCAATCTTTGCTCATCTCAGAACTCATCCCACACTTGTGGATTGGAAGACGTCACCATCTTGGAAGTGATTTGCACATGTGCTTGAACCAATCCAGACTTACATTCCTGCAGCTGCCTTTAGAATAACCCTCACCTCACTGGGTTCCAGCTCAAAATTTAGATGCTCTACCTGGCTTGCAGGCTTGTGGGGAAGGTGAAATGGGATTATAGTCACAGGCCCTGGAGTACAACAAGTACTTGGCACAATGAATCCTCTCTCTCTACCTTCACCATGGAAATATGAGAAAAAGAATCTTTCTAGAAAGTGTTGTTGCTGCACAGTGGCCTTCTAAAGTCTTTCTCTCTACTAGAGACAACTCCACGTGTCTCTTGCCCCTTTTAATAGCTCATGCAATTGTGTGGGGGAGCCAGGTCTTTGCTCATTGGGACTTAATTACACTTTTGATGGTACCATAGAGATGATATGTCATGTATATTCTTGTCCTTAGCGACTTTTGCAGAAGACACAGCCACTAAGGGACAGAATCTATGCCTCTAGTACCCAGATCAGTGTAAGAAGAAGCAGAATTGAGGTGTGATGGCTCCTTTTCTCACTGTAAAATAAGAAACAATAAGTTACCTATTAAAGCAGACATTTCAACAGTATAGGCTCATTTTTTTAAAAGATTCATTTATTTATGCATAGAAGAATTGGGGTACAGGTTAGAGGTGTGGGGGGTGAGAAGATTCATCAGAGGCAGAGTGGGAAGCAGAACAGGCAGACTGACTGAAGTACACTGCTGAGGGGAGCAGTGGGTCAGACAGGAGAGGTCTGCTATGCCATGTGGGCAGCTCTGTGGCCAGCTGGGGATCGAGCTCATGTTGTAGAGGCTGTGGATAGCTTCACGGTACCATGCTTAACCCCTTGTGCCACCAGGAAGGCCTTTGGCTTTGCACGTGCGCGTGTGTGCGTGCGTGCATGTGTGTGTGTGTGTGTGTGTGTGTGTGTGTGTGTGTGTGAGAAATGCAGAATGGGTGAATAACCAGATACAGAACTTTCATGGCCCCATGGTCATGAGGATCGCCGGGTGCTGGGTGTTGGAGAGCTAACGCTTGCAATCTGATGCTAGGGAAGCAGGATTAGTCTGTTGCACACTGCTAGGCATGGTGGAGGCAGACCACTTATTAGGGGAGAAAAACTAGGCTTCAGCTATTTCGACTTTTGCTTTTATCGCTGGGGCTTTTTGAGAGGTGCAGCTTGACTTAAGATTAGCCAAAGCAGCATCTTAATTGAACGAGTAACAGCTATGGGGACAACCAAGTAGAATTAACTTTGATGTTTTTGAATTCCTTTTCCATTCCTTGGTTTGCTGTGCTTTGATCCTTAATGATGTGTGCACAATGAGTTACCCTGGAAGGGAAATGTCTGTGTTCACATTAAGTATTACCAGACTTTTCCTTTCACTGGGTGCCGGGGCGTTTCACCTCGTGGAAAGATGGATTGGGAAGGAACGCACTGTACTCTGATAAGTATGTCTTCAGTTGCAATCACAGCCAGTGACATTCAAATTCAGGGTCGGAATAAACTCTGCCGTAGACTAGACAAATATTTGTGATCATAGGAAGTAAGATAGGGGGGAGATAGACTCAGAAGATATTTATTAAATGAAAGTTTACATCAGTTTTGAAGCACACTCACTGCCAACTTATGTTTATGTAAGTTTGCCTGTGATATTTCTGAGTGGGGGGAATAGGTAGAAAATCACTAGGTATTTTCTTGCAATGTTTTATTCCCCTTAGAAATTTGAAGCTAGCCATGTATAAGGGTAACCCATGACTGGGAAATCAAAAATACATCTATTGTTATTTGTGTCACTTTCGGAAAAGCACTTGAAGTGTTTGAACCTCAGTATTCCCATCTGTAAAATGGGTATTCCTACTTGATGGTTTACCATGCGATCAAAATAGATCAATGTATGTGAGTACACTATGGAAACTAAAAATAAATAGGATTCTGTAATTATGCACAGACAGGCAAACTGGGTTAAGGAGAAAAGCCCACTGGTTGCATTTTCATGGTCTAATAATTTATCCCACTAATACTTACAGGTTTCCCCTTCTAGACATCTGCCTGCCCCTTAACCTGTCTTATCACAGTTTGGAAACCTCTGTCCCTCAGGTGGTAGACTCATTATCTTACAGAATACACTGACAAACTGTTGGAAAATTATTAGTGGTTCAGATAAGCAAAGTCAGTCAAAAGAAGAAAATACAGCTTTTCCTTGGTTTCTTCCTTTTCCATTTTATTTGCTTCCTCCTCCCAGCTTTTTGGAACAGGAATTGAGACCCATTTCATCCAGAAAACTGGGACTTTATTTTCAGCGTAGATGAGCTGATTTATAAACCTGTGTCTAATCACTTTTTACATTGGCGCCTTAAGAACTTGAATAAATATCACTGTTTATTCTGACATTGCACGCATTATGTATGTTGAAATGAGGTTTCCTGCAATTTTGTTTGCATTTTTACATTTTTTTGATCAGCATCTCACCGGGTGTTAGTTTAGGAAGGTGATTTGAAGCAATTGCTTCTGTCACAGTTGTTTGATGGCTTCATTACATATATGTCCACTCAGTTCTCACGTGAAACTTATTAACCCATCACAAATGTGACACAATCCTTGCTGTAAGTGAGTGCTGAGGATTAGACGAGCGTGCTGGTATTAACAAATGCTCATCCCCCTCGGTGCCTTTAGATGTGTTTTGTTGTTTTGTTCTGTTTGGCATTAAATTTACACTTGTCCTTTTCTCTCAGAGACAAGTGGTAGGCAGGAAAGACAAGATCATAATGTTGAAATTGAATGTGTTTCTCAATCTTTGCGTTCTGAACTGGCTCCTTTGATGCATTTGCGTTTGCTATGAAATGATTGGAGAGGAAGGAAGGCAACCAGTGATAATCAAAGGGGAAGAAAGATCACGGTAGGACTCAGTGACATCTGAGGCTAAGTTTTGGAGCTGTTGCAAGAGTTATTGCTGCCTGTGACTGTTTGGCCTGGCTGCACGTCAGCGCCATTAACTTAAAAATAACAGAGCATTTAAGAGAATGTACTCTTTTAGAAAACTCCTCATTAATTTAATTTATGGATGGGGAGAGGAGTTAGGGAGCAAAGATCTGGAAGCCTGGGGTTTCAACTGTGCCTGGAGTTTAGGGGAGGGGGTAAATTCCTGCTGGAAGCGGTGAATGCTGGATTATGTGAGAAATTAAAAGAAATCTCAGCTTTGCCTGTGGTGGTCTCAGACGCCGGTCCTCGAGGGGAATGGCCTCCTCGTGATACCTTTTGGATCTCAGTCCTGAACATGGATCCTAGCCGGGAAGTCTTCAAGTCTAATTAAGCTTTGGCTTGTTTTGATTCATTTCCAGCCTTGTGGTTGAATAGCTTTGTGTATACAGCCCTTGACTAACAAGTTTTCCCACAGTCAGGAAAATCCACCTCTGCAGAGCTGATCCCAACCTGAAGGTCTTGGCCACTGACTCTCTCACAGGAAGTGGCTAACTCTTGCATATGCCTCTCCCTCTGATTCCTGACGTGGCCTTTGCAAAATCTGGGAAATGGAAGGAACCAAGTGATTGTAACTGATGGAAGGTGGAGAAAAGACACCAGTGTCTGGGTCCACGTAGCGATGAAGACAGGCCGTGATGTATCATTCTTTTTTTCTTTTTTAAACATTTATTTATTTATGCATGCAAGAACATGAGTACTGGCCAGAGGTGCAGTGGGTGAGAGGATTCAGCAGAGACAGAGCGGGGAGCAGAACAGGCAGACTGACTGAAATACACTGCTGAGAGGAGCAGTGGGTGAGACAGGAGAGGTCTGCTGCGCCATGTGGGTAGGTCCCTGGCTGGGGATCGAACTCGTGCTTCAGAGGCTGCGGATAGCTTCACAGCGCTGGGCTTAACCACTTAGGCCACCAGGGAAGCCCTGATAGTCCATTCTTTCCCTTAAATGTCTTTGGCCTGCCCTCCCCTGCCTTGTTAGAAGAGGCAGGAAATGGTGGCTGGAGATAGAATGCAAACTTCTTTAAATCATTCAAATTATTTGCTCAGCTTCCCTGCTGTTCGTGGTGGATGCAGAGCCAAAGGAAGGAAGAACATCTTCATGCAAGTCTTTGGCATAAGCAAGCCGTGCTGTTGCTGATCAGTATGTGGTGCAATAAGAGCAGGTGGATCAGGGCGCAGGTCCTCTGTGTCCTGGGGATGCAAAGAGAAACTGCATCAAAATGGCATTTGGACCGAGAATGAAAGAATAAATACACGTCTACAAGGTTTTGGAGTGAAAGTGAGGTGTGTATGTGGAAGGAACATCATGGAAAATTACATGGGGAATGGAGGGGTGTCTACATACATGTAGCTCAGTTTCTGTAAAAGTCATTCATTTTGTGCAGTTGTCACCTATTCATCACTTGCTTTGCACTGAGAACTGTGCTTGGTACTCTGAGTGATACTGGTGAACAAGCAGATGTCAGCAGAATTCTGTAATAGATTACAGGTGGGAGGAGGTCTCAAGCTATCTGATGCCCATGTTAATAGTGGTGCATTTACACAGAAAGGAGAGGACCAATTTTTTTTTAATTTTATTTTTATATTCCTCATACAATTGCACCCCCCTTATTTTGACCCCAATCCTTCCTTTCCCCACCCCCGTAGTATGTCTCTGGTTCATAGTTGTTTGTTGATTTTGATTTTTTCCTTCTTATAGTTATTCTTTTTCCTGGTCCCTTATTTAGGTTTTCTAGATTCCTGCTATGAGTGAGACCATCTGGTATTTTTCTTTTTCTTTCTGGCTTATTTCGCTGAGCAGGATCCCTTCCAGCGCCATCCATGTTACTCAAATTGCATGTGTTTATCTTTTTTGAATGCTGAGTAATATTCCATGGTGTATATATACCACATCTTCTTGATCCAGTCATCTATTTTTGGGCATTTGGGTTGTTTCCAAAGCTTAGCTATTGTAAATAGTGCTGCTATAAACATAGGGGTGCGGGTGCTCTTTGGAATTGATGTTTCTGTGTCCTTTGGGTAAATACCTAGGAGTGGAATTGCTGGATCCTATGGAAGCTTTATGTTTAGTAGGTCCAGAAATCTCCACACAGCTCCCCATAGTGGTTGGACCAGTTAGCACTCTCACCAGCAGTGCAGGAGAGCTCCTTTTTCTCCACATCCAGGAGAGGACCAATTTTAGAGGGAGAACAAGGATGGGCATGGTGTGGGTGGCTGCTGCTGAAACGATTTGGATAAGCTCCTTTGAGATCTCCAGGGAGGTATAAAGTGATAGTTGGGTTTACATCTCTGGAGTTCAAAGAAAAGATCTGTGTAATGGATACACATTGGCGTAGGTAAAACTACATAGATTGTCACTGAAAAGGTGGGTGCAATTGACAAATGAAGGCAGAGACTAAGAAGGGAGGAAGGCCTCGGGCCACATTTACTGAACCATAACATGACAGCTCAAGGGGATAAGCTTGGAAAGAACACTAGGAGTTAAAGAATGAGCCATGCTAAGAAAATTGGAAGAGCTGTTGTTATTAAAGCCTAGGAAAGAGTATTAAAGAAAGACCAATTGCATCAGAAAACGAGGAAAACCAAATATTTACTGGATTTATAGACTTGAAGGTCATTGTCACTGTAATTAGAGTTCATGTGGAGTGAAGTGGGTTGGAACTAGGATTTTTTTGTTGGGTGAGGCTATTCCCTGTGGGGTGTTGGGGAATTCGGGTGATGCTATTTTTGGTTACAATGACTTAGAAACACTGTGGGCATTTAGTGAAGAATCATCCTGTGCTTGACATGTTCCTTAAAGGTCTCAACAGACCATCATAAAAAGTTAAAAACAAAACCAGTTTACGAGGATTTCAGCACAAACCTAACTTAGTTTTATATCTCGACCCAAAGTATTTGTTTGTGGTTAGGTCTTTATATACACACTGAATTTTTCAAGGGAAAAAAAATACACTTTGTGAACTGTGGGGAGATTGTACATGGTTTGATATAAACCATCATGATTTAGGAAAAATGATGTCATAATAGCCACACCTATTGGAATTTGAGTGATCATTGAAAACACTGTACACATGTATGTTTATAGCTGTTGTATTCCTGGTCACTCTTATATTTAGACACATGCATTTGTCTCATTATATAGTTATGCACAAATACTTATATTTGATGAGTAAATTATTTTATAGAGTATATAGTATAGACCTCTTTTTTTCCTCTTCCACCCTGCTCTACTTAGGCTGTTATATTGATTTGTTTTTGGAGATTATTAGGTAGGTTATACTACTTAGAACTTTTATTTCAGAACAGACGAGAGTGTTAGGAAAATGGAGGCTTTGGTTTGATAGGCTGAAAATCCCTTGCTAGACTTTGAAGCACTTTGTGAATTATTGAATGAAGCTCTATGTCTTGTAGTCTCTTTAAGATGTGCTCCTCTGAACAGTAATATAAGAATCTTGATGAGCGCATTTAAAATGCAGGGTCCTGGGCCCCACTCTCTAACTCCTGAACTCCTTATGGAAGACTCGGTTATCTGTGTTAAAATAAGTTTCCACTCCCCATAATATACTCGATTCTTTTCCCACTAACATCTGAGAATTCTTCTAGGCAGAGGCAATCGTTAAGAGTTTAGAAAATGGACACAATCTGGTTTTTGGATTAGAAATAATATTCTGACGGGACTTTCAAAGAAGGAACTTGACTTAGGTCTGGAAATTAGTGATTTTTTTACTCAGCGAAAAATTTAGGGACACAGCAGTGAAAGATAAAGGAAAGAAGAATTAGTAAAAAGGACAAAAAGAGGGGTAAGAGGATTACACTTGGTTCCTGGCTGGGTAGAGAGTGGGATCATTGATGAGACTGAAGAATTCAGAAGGGTGGATGGTCCACTTTGCCTTGTGTTGGGTTTCCTGTCCTTCCTGTCAGTGGAGGTTGGAATATGTACATCCTGGGTTAATGTAAGAGAACAGAGGCTTAGAGATGAGATTGATGGAATCACACATGGGCAGCTGGGGCTATTTCAGTGCTAGAACTTGTCTCTCAGGGAGCGTATGGGACTTTAATTAAAGGATATATGTGTGTATTGTGTGTGTGTGTGTATGTGTATAGGGCTTGGTTGTGTGTATGGGGGTGAGCTTGTATATGAGGGTTATGGTATGTATTTGGAGGGTGTTGTGTGGAGGTTGGGGAGGATGATTTATGTGTGTACAGGGTTGTGTGTATGTGTGGTGTGGGGTGTGTGTATAGGGTGTGTGTGTGTGAGTGTTTGTATGTAGGGTGTGTTTGGGTGTTTTGTATGTGTGTAGGGTTGGGTGTAGGGGTGTGAGGTGGGGTGTGGGTGGTGGGTGTGTGGGATGGGATGTGTGTGTAGGGTGGGTTGGATGTGTAGGGTGTGTGTGTGTGGTGTGTGTGTGTGGGATGGGATGTGTGTGTAGGGTAACTTGGATGTGTAGGGGATTGATTTTCGTATTGTTATTTTTTTTCCCCAAAGATCTATTTCTTTATGCATACAAGAACTAGGGTACAGACCAGAGATGCAGGGTGGTGAGAGGATTCACCAGAGACAGAGTGGGGAGCAGAACAGGCGGATCTACTGAAATACACTGCTGACGGGAAACAACGGGCGAGACAGGAGACATCTGCTGAGCCATGTGTGTAGTTCCTGGCTAGTGGGGGATTGAACTTGTGCAACAGAGGCTGCGGATAGCGTCATAGTGCTTGCTGAGCTTAATCCCTTGCGCCACCGGGGAGGCCCATTTTCATATTGTTTCTAAGCAAATTCTGCTCCCAGATACTCAGAATTTCTTTTCGGCATGGTGGTTCAGATTATTGAAGACAGAATCACTTGAAAAATCAGATAAAGGGAATGCAGTGACATCTTTGCTGAATAAGCTTAATTGGGGTGTAGCGTGGGAAACCCATAAACCTTCTAATCTACAAAATGCCTCTTGTGTTGCTGCTGAGTCCAACTTTAGGGCCAAGATATGCCATAAAGACATGGTTTATGACATGGTAAAAAGAGGTGATACAGCAAACAGCTGCCAGTGTATACAATCTGTGAGTTTATAGAAATTGCATCTATGAGATCTATTGATCATTAAGACCCCAAACCACTTCATTTTTTCTTTGTTTTTTTGAATTCCCTTTTCCCTTGAAGATTGCACATACCCTAACCTTTGAAATGATCATATTTTGTGTTGAGAACCTTCAGTACAGATTCCTGGCTTTGTTATCTGAGCTGTTTCCTGTGCAATTTCTCCCTTTTCACTGATTTACATTAGAATTTACTAATAACATGTAAAATGCAACACAAATAGACTGATCTTTTTTGAGCCGTTGACCTCTGCATGTCAGAAATCACAGCTAATGTTTTTCCTTCTCCTCTCTGCCATCACAAGAAGTGACAATATCCATCTTCCCTGATGGTGAACTCTTCTTATTTCTCTCCTTCCTCTGATAATTTAGTGACACGTCGGGCAAGAGCTCTTAAAATGTTTTACTTGACACTAAATGCCTTCAGTTAGAAGTCAGAGCTCTCAGCTATGGATTGCACTGCTAGTGAGTTTCACTTTTACAATTTTAAAATCACAAAATCCCAGGCTCTAGGGACTGACTTCATAGGGGAGAGTCAACATATTTAAAAGCATTTTTGCAGTGCCAGCTGTAGCGAAATGTTATGTCAGCATTTCCATCATCATAATTCCTAACATTGGAGGGTTTATAATGAGACTGTTAAGTTTCACCACAAACTGGAGCTTGGTATGCAAGACTTGAGCCTGCAGCAAACTTTCTCATTTGAAAAAATGCCATTTCTCCGTAAAGCCACTAATAAAGAAGCCAAGTTAGTGATGATTGTTGTTACAGTACCCAAACTGCTCGGTTTACTTAATGCTGCAGGGACATTAGCCTGTAACATAAACCAATCACTCTAGCAGTTTGGAAAAAAGACTATGAATGTGAGTGATCCTTAATTTCAAAGAGTGTCTGAACAATTGAAAACATTTTCCTCTCAATTTTAGGATAATTCTCAAGACTTGTTTATCTAAATGTCCTGTGGGGAAACAATGCTTGGAGCTCATGATAATAAACAGAATAAAAATGCAGGTATCTCTCGCTTTTGGAAAGTTGAGCTATCTCTTTGCTTTTTTACAAAAGACTTACATTACTACCTATTTTTTTGTGAACTGAAAGAAATCTGGAGAAAATGTGACTTGTGCAAAAAAAAGATGGAAAGTGGCATGTTGTTCTGTGTTTGGTTTGTAGCTGTCATTCTACAGGCAGTGATGCCCTTAGCGGGAGAGGGACCCCATCCAGATCCGTTCTTGGAAACTACTTTATGGGCCAGGCATTTGTTTTATTCCTGTTTTTACTACATATTGGTGCTATTTTAGGCTTTATGTGCTATTTGATCTGATTTGGTAGGTTAATTTTGAGCCTAGAAACTAAAATTTTTTTCATATTAATGGTAATTATTTTTTTTATGCTGTGTTGGTTTATGAAAGGCTCATAGGAATGCCCCACTTTCCAGGAACAGGGAGCATCTGTACTCAGTTGCTTAGAACCTTGCAAGTCTGTCTTCTTCCAGCCCATAGTTTAGACACTCATATTGATGAGGATGTTGGATCATGAGGGTCTGCTGCAGAGTTAGGACTATCTTGATTGAATTATGTGCTTTCAAGTTCATGTGAACTTGATCCTGAAGGACCATTGCAGAGAAGGCAGATTCCTCCAGGTGTTTTTGATCTCAAGTAATAATGATGGATTTCTGTGGACACACCCCCAGGCTTGGCTTTCCTGGTGACTAATTGGAACATATGCAAGATGCTAATTTGAGTTAAACACCAAATCTTTGGCCCTAGAATAGAAACAGTGTGATCACATAAGTCCATAACTCTGACCTGTATTACTCCATTCTGGAACCATCTAAATTATTTAGCCCATGGTTCATGGAATGAAAATTAAGGATAACCTCACAGGGGTCAAGTCCTGCCAGTCTTGTCTTCCCTCCACTGTTTTGTTCAAAGACATCCATTCGTTTTTTCTTCCTCTTCATATTGACCCATTGCCTTACTTACTTCATCTCATCTTCTTGAGAGAGATCTTCTCTACCTACTTCCTTACTTCAATAATTAATACTTGGCAACTATTTACAGAGATCTTTCTAAATATTTATTTTTCACATAGAAGAACTGAGGTGTAGGCTGGAAGTGGTGTGTGTGTGTGTGTGTGTGTGTGTGTGTGTGTGTGTGTGTGTATACTCACCAGAGACAGAGTGGAGAACAGAGTAGGTGGATTTTACTGAAATACATTGCTAAGGGGAGCAGCAGGTGAGACAGGAGAGGTCTGCTGTGCCATGTGGGTAGCTCCCTGTTTGGGGATCGAACTGAGGCTGTAGAGGTGATAGCAGTGAAACTTAGCCACCAGGGAGGTGGCCTAGAGCCTTCTAAAAACTAGGCAATGAGTTCAGTGTTTTCACATACCTTTATTACCAAATTAGAGTGGATGGACACAAATGTATTGATATTGATATGATATAAACTGAGGTGCATTAAAAATGTTGAGTTTATTTGAGCAAAAAAAAAGGATTTGAAGTGGGTAGCATCTGGTGTAGACAGGGAGCTGTACAAAATGAAAGACTATACAAAGAAGGGTGCTGATCAGATGACTCATCATTGACTAGTTTCAGTGTCCATTGCTGGGAGAGGCTGAAACTCTAATCAAGTCTCAGTTTGGTGAAACTTGACATAGATGAGTCTGTCTTGGGCCTGTGGTGTTATTATATGTAATTTCGAGGGACATACCAGTGATCACTTGAAAGGCTTCCTAGGTAATGCTCAATGACCCAATCCTGTTCACATGAATGAACTTGAACCTTTGTGCTACTAGTGAATTTAAAAAAATCTGACTAAGGGTATCTCTGTGACAAAATACCATACATGGTTATGTTACAGGGTAACAAAAAGCTCATGTATTCCCCATGACTTCCCTTTGGGCTCTAGGACATGTGGGTGTCCAGCAGGTGAGGTCTGGCTCTGTGTCTCCACTCACCCCCTTGGTAGGGCCTGATGGTGTAGTTCCTTGGGGGAGGCCCTGAGTCTGTCATTATTTGGTATTAAGCCACTTCCAGTGTAAGTTTTGCCTGGGACTCAAACCAACACCAGGTTTTAAGAAATGTTTCACAAAGTATTGTCAACGTACTGCCAAATTTTTTCATTATTATTTGAGGACATATCTGAATTTTTAGATGACCAGAATAGGCAACTGGTCTGAGGAATTACTTGTGTAATTCATAAGTGGCTGTTCATGTTAATGGTGTGATGTTTTGCAGTCAAGGATTAGCTGGGCTGTGCATATGACCTGCGGTTATTTTTTCCCCCTCAGTAATTTAGAAGACAAACTTCAAGCATAGACATCTTGTTTTGTACTTAAAAGTTAAGTATTATAAAGGCCACAGCCAGGCCCTTTAGATTCCTAGCGTGAGATGGTTGTCAATTGGAATTACATGCTTGGATAAATAAGTATCTTAGTAATTGTTTTAGGTTTTTATGAAATTCATACCAGAGCCGCCTTTCCAAATCCGGTGGCTTAACTATAATTAGATAAAAGGTAAGAACTAAAGAAGCCAGTAATAGGGAAATGAAGATTGCTTAGGACATTGAACTCATCGACCCCTGTAGAAATGTTGAGATATGCACTTATTAAACTTACCTTCACCAGACAGGGTTATTTTTCGTATTCTTAATTTTATAGCTTTCTCCTGTATATGGAAACATGACCCATAATCCTGATACAACCATGTCCTTGTCTAATCTCAGCTACACTGATGTTTATAAATGTTCTTTGTGGACACAGTCTGTTACTGGGACTGGAAGAGAATAGGAATATAAATCTGTTGTTCTCGATGCAAGACCTGATTTTTACATGAAAACTGAGTTAGACAAAGTGAGATGCCATGTACTCAGATGAAATGTTTTTCAGAACCGATTTGGGCTATTATAAGTGGTAGGTTGTCCCTCAGTTTGGTGATTCACTTCCTGTTTTAACGGACAGGGCATTGGAAGTTAGTGGTAAGGTCCTTATATGTGTTCTGGGTTATGGGAATGAATCAAGTTCCCATTGTTTACCCAAGGAACCAGGGAGTAGAGAGGCTTCTTATTAGTCTAGAAGGGTCTTAGAAACAGAAGGTGATTCAAATAACCTTTTTGCAATCCAGGTAACCTTTCTATTCTATGACCTTGACTTTATAATTTTATAAAATTGCTTTTCAGCTTGTATTCTCTATATAAATGATTAGCAACTGATCATGTGTTGTATATAAGTGACTCAGAACAGCTTAAATATACTTATTCCCTACTCCTAATCCTCTCCCCCATTTTCAAGGTGTCTACAATGAGTCTTTCAAATGAGATTTTAAGTTTCCTTCCTAAAATCTCAAACCATCCTCATTTCTGTTGTGCACTTCAATACTTAATAAAAATAATACCCGTATTTAATCACTGGTATGTCCAAAGGGTAATCTTTCCTCTTTGGTACAGATCAGAAGAAATTTTCCTTTGGGTAGTGGTGGGCCAGGAAAAGAAAGATCGTCATTTTTTAACTGTATTCTCCTATTTGGGGGCAATACCCCTTCCACATACATATTTTCGTGAACTTTCTCTCATGAATTTCAGGGGCAGACATGGTACTTCTGTGTTCCATAAATCACATAAAATCACATAAAAAGAAAACATAAAATTGGTTGATCTGTATGAGAATACAAGATCTAGAATAAGATGAAGAATAAAGAAATAGACCTTTTGGAATAACTTACATACTAATTGCTTGGTGGTATTGAGGAAAGAATTCATAATAAAGATGGTGGACGATGTTAACCTTGTGGTGCGTAACCAGATATGAGATACTCCTGTACTTTTATAAACAGTAGGAATATTGGCCTGAGTGTACTTGGGTCTATTGGATCAGACAGTTGCGCGGTTAATCTATAAATAATCTTACGAACTGTGATAGAGTCTAAATGTGTAGCCTCTGAAATTGGAGCTGGGGTCATAGTCTCCCTGTCATTTTTAACTTTTATGAATGTGTGGTGAATATGTTGGTTTGGAGTTAGAGATTTGTTTTTTTTGTGTGTGTGTGTATGCAGAAGAACTGGAGTGTAGCCTAGGGGTACGGGGGATAAGACGATTCACCAGAGAAAGAGTGGAGAGCAGAACAGGTGGATCTACTGAAATACAGTGCTGTGGGGAGCAGTGGGCAAGACAGGAGAGGTTTGCTGGCAGGGGTCAAACTCAGGCCTAAGTGATAGTGCTGAGACATAACCCGTAGGCCACCAGGGAGGCCCTTGGAGTTAGAGATCTTAAGAAATCTAAGTGATGGCCTTACCTTTGAAGAACTGGGGGAAGTATCAGGGTGCTGAGCAAGGAACATTGAATGAAGGGGTTTGATTATTATAACGACTGAACTTCATATTTTGATTTGTGATGACAAGGTATCTCACACGTGAGCACAGATTTGCTTGTATGCACACGACTCCATTGGTGAATCTGGATCTCCAGAGGCATGCCAGCATGCACACCTGGAATTGAGGTTAATCTGTCACCGTGAATAGCTGCGTGTCCATAACTTATCTATGACAATTAAAGAAAAATCTTCAACTGACTCTCCTCTTGCCAGCCTGCCACTCTCTGTAATTGTTAGTTGACTTGTGCTGAGGGAATATAAAATTTCAAATTATTTTAAATTAAACTTAATCAAGGAGGGGGATTTGTTCCCAACTTAGCACCCTCATATAATACAACTAAAACCAAATGTAAGTGATTTTTGGATACTCCAAAGAGTGTTCCCTTCTGCCAAGTGGTATGTGACACCAAGATGAGAGAGTAGTAACAAGGCCTTCTAATAGGTAGGTTTTGGAAAGAATTTCAGTTCCTCGAGCAAAGGCCATTGGGAAGTTTCCTTTAGAAACTTGTATTTAAATATTTATTTTTGGATTTATGATACTAGGCTTTTAATTTGTTCTTTTTAACTGAGTGCTCAGATCTTTGTGTTTGGCTCTTAATTTTGTCTTTGTAAATTTTCATTGCTTTCAAAATGACAACCCCCATTGCTTTGGCATATGGGCCTAACGCACCCCCACCTTTTGCTGTTTTAAAAATAAGACATCTACACAATAAACTTTTTTTCCCCACCTTTCCCCTTCTCCTAAGCCCCAGATGACCTAAGGATTTAGAGCTCCCAGGTCAAATTTTTTTCTTTGCTTCACACGCAACTGCCTTTCTCCTTACATTGTTTTCCTCCTGTTCTGTGCAGGGACTTTTGGGTTGGGTATGAAATAGACAAGCTTTGAGATAATGCAAGATTTCTTTATGCTTTGGGTTTGATGGGCACTTTTAACAGATTATAAGTGTGTTTACATATTCCCCCCCCCAAAAAAAAAAAAAAAAAGTGAGGACCCAATTCCCCTTTTACTTGTCTTGAATCTGCTTATCATTTCCTTGGAACCAAGTTGCCTAGGAAAAGCTGGAGGCTGGCTTCACTTGATTTGCATGTTTTTGGCAGTCTCGAAAGTGGGGGTGGGGGCGTGTCAGAGCCACAGCAAAGGAAGCTTGTAGACACTGAATTTCCTCTGAGCAGATTATTAGTGCTTTTCTCCGCGTACATTGTTAAATCTATAGGAAAGGAGCATCAGCTCAAGATCTGTCACTCTGGCTGCAGGCCAGCATGCCAAATGCTGTCATCTCTGCTGTGGTCAGGCATCTTTATTATATGTTATAATTCTGGCTTTGGGTTTGATCCAGCCATCCGGATACATCAGATGGTTTGGGGTGTGGAGAAGGAAAAAAGGCTATATTCATCTCTAGAGGAGGTTTTGGGAGAAATGCGGGATCCACGTTTTAGTTGTCTGGGCTCAGGGTATCCAGTGGCTGCACTGGCCTCTCTCTGACTTCTAGAGTTGGACGAGCAAACTGATTTCTGTTCACCCACACTGCTGACTTGAGACACATTTAGGCCATGCTCCTTCTCAGGCCTTTGCATCTTGCAGCAGCTCAGCAGTCAACACCAGCCTTGAAAACAGGGGCCCATCACAGGTGTGATTTTTCCTGGTCCTGCATCTATTAACAGAACCTGTTGGTGGTGGGTGGTCTGGGGGAGCACGAGACAGCAGAACTCCTAAACTGTTGAGTCCACATTGCCCGAGGATTCACCATCTCAGGATGAACTTTTCTGCCTTCCACATTGCTTTAAAGGGGGAGGAAGTGGTGGAATAGATAATAGTTTTTCAAAAAAAGGGAGAAAACGATCACATTCGTTTCTTGAGCACGCCAAGCCTTGACCCTGTGCGCAGACGCCTAGGGGCTTCGCAGATGAAGCTTTGGCAATGGTTTGTCAGTACAGGCTCTTCTGCAGCTCCCGAGTGCACCGAGAAGCTTTGCAGGAAGCGGAGACACCAGGTTCCAGCCACATCCCCCCCCCCCAACCCCCTTCCACTTATTGTTTCAGGATTGTCAGAAAACAGGCTGGGATGAGGAGGAAGGAGGAAGAGCCACTGAGATTTTTCTTTTCCCCCTCCCTGGCAGCTTGGCTGCTGAATGAAAGCAGGCACTTTATTTAGAAGTGAGTAGGGAGGGAAATGCAGCTTAGGGTTGACACCCTTCTGGTGCTTATCCATAAATATGAAATGGTGTTAGAACACCAGACACCGGAGAGCTTTCTGATTGGCTGTTGGTGATGTCATCTTGTCACTAATACTGTGCTCAGAAAATAAACTGATCCGCCTGTTTTCTTTCTTTCTTTTCTTTCTTTCTCTCTCTTTTTTAAAAAGCTGAAATGCAGAAAATCCATTCTGTCATCTAAAATGAGACAGTTCAGTCAGAGCTTTTTGAAAGAATTATTATATTTCTCATGTGTTCACTTGAACACAGCAATGATCAACTGCAAATATTCAGCCTGTCTTGTCTTATTGCTTAAAAGGAAGACAGACACTGCTCAGCACCTGGGCACCCACGAATTGCCTTCCCCCACATGAAGTGCTAATGCAGTCGACGGGAATTTCTTCCTGTCAGCCTGCAAATGTTCTAGAATGTGCGGAGCCAACGTGGGCGCTGGTTTGTAGGGGAAGGATAGGTGGGTAGGTCATAAGAAGTGCTCTCTTTATTATTTTCTTAAATCCTAATTTTATTTCTCTACCTTTGACAACTCTGTATCAAATCTAAATCAGTCCGCTGTCCCATTCAATGCATGCTCATCTAGTCTCATATTGGTGTTTCAGTAGCGGGACCGTACTTGTGGCATGTCCAGGCTGTGCGTACACATGTGCACATGCCTGTGCATATGCATGCATGCCTGTGCATATTTGCACATGCGTGCTTATGTGCATGTGTAATGTAATAGCATTCGTACTACACAGGGGTGAAATACTCTACAGAAAGCCACTGCCCAGCAACTCGCTGACCCCTACATTGATTTGTGACCCTCAGAGGTCTGCGAAGGGTTGACAATCCTACATTCTCACTGGTTCACTCTAATTGAAGGAGGCACACTGTGTTTCAATGAACTGTTGGGAAGCCTTTTGTATAAATACAGCTCTGTTTTCCTTAAGTTAAATAGAGATATGTCCTTTCAAGAGAAAGCCATGACTCTTTATCATTAGAAATTTTGCCTAGAGCAATCCTATCCTTTCTTGGAATGTTTGGCTTTGCATGTGAATAACCATTTAATAATGTACTCCCCTGCCAGTGACTTTGGGTAGCCACTCCTAATGCCACATACAAATGTGATGTAAATTTGCCCCCCTCCCCCATGTCTTACAGTGAAAAGTGTTTACCCCTTCTCTGATGAAATGACAGCCCAAGGTTATTGTATGCAGGTTGTGGACATTATTTGGATTTGCAAAATGCCTTGCAAGCAGGTGTAATTGACTTCTGCCATGCCACGGCATCTGGAGTTATAGGGGGATGACCCTCTCCTTTTCAAAATTTTCCCTCTTTTCAGCAGTCAGACACCATAGATTTAGTGACCTTTGGGGTCAGAGGGAAAAGAGAAAGACAATGAATCCCATTCACTCTTAGGGGTTCTAATGAGTCATGGAGCTAAGTCTATTTTCCAGGTGAGAGCTCTGTCTCTGACAGGCTTTAATTATCTGTGAGCTGAAACAAGAAGTGATAAAAACATGCACAAGCCTTTTGGGAGCAGGTTTTTGAAGGAGATGTGTCACCCAGTCTCTGTCCAGCTCAGCCCTTCTGCAAGGGGCTAACTGTTACCCTCTCATTCTGTTGCCACTTGATCATGTGACAGCTGTGTGTGGACTGAAGGAGAGAAACGATCATTCACTAGCAGGAAACTTAATCCTGGGCAGGTGCAGTTTGAGTCAGGACGCTGGGCCTGAAGGTCAGCCTGGTTGCAAAGCAGATGGTTTGAGGGGGTGGAGCAAGAGCCAGTGACTCTCTCCCCTCCCCTTGGCAGCCCCCCTACCCCACAGTCCTCTCCTCTCTGGGATGGTGCTACCATTTCTCCAGATACTGCTGAACTTTTGAACTCGAGTACAGTGCAGTAGTTAGGATGTTTGTTTATAGGTTTCAGATAAAGCAGTAGCGGATTTAAAGGAAACAGTAGACAGATCCATTTTCCTTTTCCTCCAGTGATGTTAGTGATCTAATTAGAAGTCAGTGTTTTAGCAGCTTCCTCTGTATGCTGGGACCTTTTTTTTTTTTCTAAAAGACACTTATGGATATGAACAAAAGCCGGATGTTGCACTAGTGCTTCTGAGCAAGTGCCCTGCGTTAGATATGTCTGGAGTTTACAGACCAGTCTTTCCTCTGCACAAGCCCAATGAGATCCTGTTCTGTGTGTGACTCCTTCGTTTCATTGTCAGAGCTGTTATTTTCACTCTTGAAAACTGCCCCTGTGCCATTTTATTGCCTATCCATTACTAATGGCTGCTTTTTCTATTTATATTGCTTGAAACTAATTGAGATTCCAGGTGCAAAAGCCTGTCACACCCAAGGGCTTCGGTACTTGAAAAAACCCATAACAGCAGTTCAGTAAAACACAATCAGCTGTCACCCTTCCTGGGGGTGTTAAATGGGGTGACCCCAAACCCCAAATGATAGTTCAGGAAGAACTGTTGAAAGTATCAGATATATAAATTTGTGTGGATAAAAGGCTATCCTTTTCTCGGTTACAACCTAATTTATCGAAAACTGTGATTTGGGGGAAAAGTATAGAATATTTGCTAAACAAATCCACTTCTCTGAATAGCTCCCTCATTTCTTGTGGGTTGGCATCTGGAACCTAGAATTCCACAATTACACCGAATAGATGAGCCTTGTTCTATATTTAGCATATAACCTCCACACTCAGGGGCGACACACGGCTGTGAGCACTCACTTCAGAGCTGAAACTGTAAGTTACCATCCACTTTGTCCTGAATTGGAATCACACATAATTGCTTTCTGCTTTCAAAATCTCATCTGAGGAAAAGGTTCAAGATCACGCTGTCAGTCGGTGATCCTTTATATGAAGCCAGTGCCACGGCCTTTAAAAGACAAAGTAAATACTTGTGGAACAAATAAGTGAATTCCAGAAAGAATTAACACCTTAATTTAAGTAACAGGAGGACTCAGGAAAGGGGACTCATCCTATAAGTGAACCCCCACCCCCATCGTGAAATGTGTAGAGAATATCTGGAGCAATAACTTTTGGGCTAGGCTACTGGAAGTGCTAAAAATAGAAATGTGGAGAGTTTAGTGGTTTCCAAATCTGGCTGTTCATCACTCAACTCATGCACTATTAAAAAAAAGCAAAAATGAACAACTTAACCTCTGAAATTTCTCCTGCCTCATGAGGGAACCACACACTGCCTTGGTCCATAGGTCAGAAATAGTGGGGAAGAGAGAGATTTGTGGATGGTAGGGGGTTCAGAGAGAGCGTAAACCCGAGATGACAAGGCTCTGCCGGTGCAGAGCAAAATGGAATTACTTGTTTTTAAATCGATTCATTTGTTGAGCATAACACACTGCGCCGCGTGTTGTGAGATGTCTACCGGACTTGTGCTGATGGGATCACAGATTTATCTTGAACAGAATCACAAGCCACTTCTTCTGTGTCTGATGGACTTGTGAGCACCATTACAACAGGAACCTAGAGGAGGTATGAATAATAGTGAGATTTGAAGAGGGCTTCCTGGGGAGGTGATAATTAAAGGGACCTTCTAAAAGAAAGGTAGGGTTTCCCCAGGTCTCTGAAGACCAAAAGGGGAGATTAGGAAGCTGAAGGATAAGGCTGGGAAGGGAGAGCTTGGGTGCCTGGTACCCATGGAGGATAGTAGACATGGCCAGGAAGGTGGGATTGCCATGGCAGAGAGTAATGAAGGACAGAAGTATGCCCACTGGCAAGACTTACTAAGCAAGTTGTTGGGGCCTTTGTACTGTAAACAATACCCTTCCCTCCAGAAGGAGATAAACAGGTGCCTGGGTTTGATGCCCCATAGAATGTAAGCGCTCTGAGGGGTTGGGAGCCTAATTTGCAGATGTTATTTTTGGCAGCATGCAGCAGACACTTGCATAACTGCTCTTCAGTTAATTAAAACATGTTTAATCCGGGCCTCCCTCATGGCACAAGGGGTGATGATGCAACTTATGAAGATATCCGCAGCTACTGCAGCATGGGTTTGATCCCTGGCCAGGGAGGCGACCCACATGGCGCAGCAGACCTCTCCTGACTCTCCTGCTGCTCCCCTCAGCAGTGTATTTCAGTCAGTCTGCCTGTTCTGCTCCTCACTCTGTCTCTGGTGAATCCTCTCACCCCCCACATCTCTGGCCTGTACCCCAGTTCTTGTATGTATGCATAAATAAATCTTTAAAAAAATAAAACATGCTTAATCCATCCCTCATTTAGAATAATCAGTTTTGAGAATGCTTGTCTGATTTTTCTCCTTTAATAAAAACACACAACAAATAGGGGACTATATAATAATCGAAACCACTAGCTCTTACTCTAGCTTTTTCCTTTGATAATTCCTTCATCACTTTCATATCTCATTGCTGAGTGTCCCTTTTTGCTCTTTCCCGACTGTCTCCCATACCATCAAAGCATGCATAGCCCCTTGAACCAAGAGGGTTTGCAGCAAGCCTGCTATTCTCCACAGAGTTCCCAATATAGAGCCATAGTTATTGGACTGAAGGATTTTAAACATTTGTGATTTTTATCCGCTCCACCTTGCACACTGAAAGTTCTTAAGATATAAAATAGCCTCTGTCCATTGGCTGGAAATGCTGTTTCTAAGAGCTTTCTTGGTGGTTATTTTCATTTGCTGGTTTGTTTGCAACTCTGCAGAATATTTATGAGATAGAAAAGAAATGATTTTTTTAATAGCCTTTAAGGATGCCAAATCCAGGTGGGGAGTAATGATGTTGATGAATTCTAGTACTTGTCAATTTGAAAATGTTCAGGGAAAACAAATGAAAGAGAGCATGGGTTTGTTTTTATGCGATCGTTCCTTGATCCAAAGCAACAGACAATTCTTTCTTTACTTTTGAAGTTAAGGATTGGAACTGAATAATAGACAACCTTCCAACATGAAATGTTATCAAGCTTGAGGGTTTTATTGGGCTTTTTGATATTTCATTGTTTTCCTGTTTGCCTTTGTCTTTGATCACTTAGTCTTCTCACAAAAATGTGGTCATGTTCTTGCTTTCCTCTGTCCCCTAAGCTGATCCGGTGTGATGGGAATTGTCTTTGTCTTTTTCTTTTCTCTTGCTGATTTTGGTGGTTGCCAATAAATAAATGAATTTCATATATATGTACACTTAGACAGTTAAAATGACCACTCAGTTATAAATATGATTTTGTTCTTATTTCACATGTTTTGTTTTATTTTTAAAATTTGCTAAGAGTAAAGAATTTCCCTTGTAAATTGGTTAAACCATAAGGAGATCTGCTCATTTCAAATGTTGGGCTAATCTTTGCTTAGTAAACCATTGTTAGTGCTTTATTTTTTTTTGAAAGATTTGTTTATTCATATAAGAACTGGGGTACAGGCCAGAGGTGCAGGGGGTGAGAGGATTCATCAGAGACAGAGTGGGGAACAGAACAGGTGGATTGACTGAACTACACTGCTGAGGGGAGCAGTGGGCGAGTCAGGAGAGGTCTGCTGAGCCATGTGGGTAGCTCCCTGGCCGGGGATTGAACTCGTGCTGCAGTGGCTGCCGATAGCGTCATAGTGCTGCATCTCAACCCCTTGCACCACCAGGGAGGCCCATCAGTGCTTTAAATTAATAGTTGATGTAGTTGTGGTTAGTGGTGTTCAAAAATCCTAGAGTGTAAACTATTTTCAAGGGTCTTCAGAAGTCTCCATTTCCATTGTAGCACTTGATAGGGTAATTATGTATCATTCTCCTGTGTTCATTAAAATATGAGCCTAAGGCTCCATTGACAATTTGTTAGCTTCCCATAGGTTGAAAGTAATAAGATTGCTGTGCTTTAAAAAATTTTTTGCTATAATTCAGTACTTCCATTAATTCACCTGATCTTTCTCTCTACTTTCTTCCAAGTAGGTAATGAGACGAATTACTTTTTTAAAGACCTCTGAGAAAATGAGGGTGGTCTGGCCATGTTATGGGGAAGAAAATGTGGGTTATCTGGAAGGTTTGTTTTGAATGATTGTTTTTCTTGTCCTGGTATTAAAAGACCTGCATTTTGAAAGGCATGGTTACCCCTCTTTCTTAGTTCCTAGTCACTGCTGGAATCCTAATATTCCTGGAAAGATATGTGTATTTTCCTAAAAACAAAGTAAAAATTTTCATCTCAGAAATACACATTTGAAAACAATGATGGGGAAAGTTTTACAAGCTCACACAATAGTCAAAAGGTGGAAGCAACCCAAGTGTCTGAAAAACATGGCATTTACATACAGTAGAATATTATAAAGCCTTGAAAAGGAAGGATATTCTGAACCACACTGCAATGCAGCTGAAGCTTGAAGATATTAGGCTGTATAAAATAAACTGGGCACAAGGAACAACAATTGTGTCATTCTACTTACAGCTAGAGTAGTCAAACTCATAAAAATATATAATAGTATGGTGGTTGCTAGGGCTTTGGGGTGGAGAAATGGAGAATGTGTCGACAAATTTGTAATTTTAGATGACTTTTCCATATGTTTATAAAGGCAGTACAAATTACTAATGTTTAATATTAACTAAAAAAAGGTGTACAAAATATTTATGGTAAATTTCTTAAATGTGAAAAATGCAGAACCAAACTAACCATGTCCAACTAGATTTTCAAATTTGTAGTGTTTGTGTGTTGGGAGGTAATTTCTCTCTCAGACTCCTAACACAAGGTAAATAAAGTACCTAGCACAAGGTATTTACCTAACACAAGGTAAATAATTTGGAATTTTTGGAACAAATACAAATTGATACATGGTGATTGAAAGATTCTTCTCTAGTTCAGTCATGAATGTACCACTCTGTCTCCTTCAGATTCCTCCCCAGATTACATTTTTTTATTTGCTTGAAGGTTTTCTGCGCCTGTTGATACAGTGATTAAAGAGGAATTACTCTTTGCCAGTTTCAAACAATAGGTCTTATTTAGGTGATATGTCTTTCTAAATTGTGTCCTTGCTACTTCACTGATAGTTCAGACAGAATTATTTTTGTAACCAGGCAGTGTTGGGGGAAAAATCAACACGGCCCTAGCATTGTGTGGAAGGCAGACTACCATTATGGCCCCTAGACTCCTCCATGTGCTCTGAATAACCCCTGGAACTGTGGGATGGGTGGATTTTAAGTGATGCATAGAGCAGAGTTGTCTTGAAGTTAGGGAGATTATGCAGGTGAGCATGACCAAATCATATCAGTCATTGAAATAAAAAGCAGTTGTTTTGCTGATTGATTTGTTATGTCAAGTACACCTTAGCTGGCTTGAAAAGGGGCCCTGAGGCCAGGAATTGAGGACGCCTATAGAAAAGGACAGCCAGAAAGGAAACAGATACCTCAGTCCCACAACCGCAAGGATCTGAATTCCACCAGTGGTGAGAATGAGTTTGCAAGTGGGATCCTCAATTCTTCTCCACCAAGAGCCTTTGGCTTTGAACTTAGCCCAGCCAACATCTAGATTTTGGTCTAGTCTGTGATGAGCAGAAACTGTAGCCATAATGTGCTGGACTTCTGGGGATTGTGAGCTAATAAAGGCTGTCAGTTAAGCCACTACGTTTGCGGTAGTTTGTTAGGCAGGGATGGGAAACAGATAGCCACTGCATCTTGGTGTGCAAACACATTCAAAAAAGAGTGTTCACCCCACAGCAGTGAAAATAAGCTGATGTTGAGCCAGCTGGAAAAAGAAAGTTACCCTACACATAATGGAAATACAAAAACCAACAAAAAAAAAAAGTCAGGGAAAGGAAAATATCAAGCAATGGAAAAAACATAGATTGTTCTTTACAACAACCTGAGCAGGTGGCTGTTGTACTTCCTGACTGAGTCGTCACTCAGGTCTTCAGGCCTCATGAATAGGAAGAGATTAATCAGGTGGGTCTCATCCCAATGTAGCCACTGATTTTCTTACCAAGTGATGTACTTTACTCAGTTTCTATAACTCCCTTTCCATAACTTAATCCAGCCTAGCCCTGGCGTCCTAGGTTAGAATGCAGGCTTGCCTGTGGCATGTTTTTTGGGAGTTTTTTAAAAAATGGTTGAAAATTTGCTTTATTAAATTTTACTTTTTTTTTTGGACTGGTCAAACGTACCTCAGGTATGTGTAGTATTTGTATCAAAAAGCTACATAAAAATAATACATTCTTCTAAAGAAGCAATATTTAAGTCTGTTGTAGCTCTACAAGAATGACTGCCCATCAAGATTTTCCTATCCTTCAAATCCAGAGATTCCCTAGTATGTTTTATTTTAATTAATTAATTAATTAACTAATTTATTCATACAAGCACTGGGTACAGTCAGAAGCATGGGAGGGTGAGAGAATTCACCAGAGCCAGAGCGGGGAGCAGAGCAGGCAGAAGGACTGAAGTACACTGCTGAGGGGAGCAGCGGGCGGCAGGAGAGGTCTGCGCGCCATGTGGGACCCTCCTCCGGTGGCCGGGGAGCAGCCGGGGATCAAACCGGCGCTG
This sequence comes from Talpa occidentalis, assembly GCF_014898055.3. Lineage (NCBI taxonomy): Eukaryota > Metazoa > Chordata > Mammalia > Eulipotyphla > Talpidae > Talpa > Talpa occidentalis. The sequence continues at coordinate 11,290,684 of NW_023602073.1, forward strand.
CAGAGGCTGCGGGCAGCTTTGCACCCCAGCGCTCAACCGCTGCGCCACCGGGGAGGCCCTCCCTAGTATGTTTTAAACATCGAACTAGAAATTGCTATGGAAAATGCGTTTTTGGAGCCTAGGGTAAGTCTGACCAGAAGCATGTCTCTGCCTGCAACACCTCGTCAGAATTCATTCTTAGGGTGTCTCTGCAGTCCTTTAGGGGGGTATGTAGTGCTTTCTTGCACACAAGCTTTGTTGGTGGACCTGGGGATTATGTTTCTGTGCACGTCTATGTTTTGCATGCTGGAGCTTTGAAGGAAGTCCTGGCAGGGTGCTAACTCCATTGCCTGAGATGATTCTGCCCTGAACTTGATCTTGTTCCCATCGCAAAGTAAAAATCAGGCAGAATATTAAGGATACTTGTGTTACAATATTTTGGGAATAAGGTATTTCAGGGATAATGCTAATGATGGAGAGTTTTTTTTCTCCCAACACTTGGAGCTTCTTTTCCTGCTGTCAGTGAGCTGCTGCTTTTCATAAGAAGGATTGTGAGGTGGGGGGTTGAGGTCAGCTCAACCTGCAAGAAGATGATGGAAAATGACTTCCGTCATTGGAAGTGGAGAGAAGGGCCAGCTTTCCGCCCACCTCCCATCTGTAGGAACCCCTAGTGTATCAGCCAACCTGGGCTTCCTTGGTGGAGAACAAAGTTGCCTACGGGGCTGTATTCAAAGAAAATATGTTCCCTTTGGTGGTGGGTGGGGTTTCGTGATGTACATCTGAAGAGGTGTAGGTCTCTACCCCTGAATCATACAGTGTTGTAAACCATCGCTACCTCAATAGAAAATAATACAATTAAGAACACATAAAACCAAGTAATTTCTGAGTCATACATATTTTATTTATTTGCTTTAAAAATTTATTTATTTATTTATACAAGCACTGGGTACAGTCAGAAGCGTGGGAGGGTGAGAGAATTCACCAGAGCGGGGAACAGAACAGGCAGACTGACGAAACACACTGCTGAGGGGAGCAGCGGGCGGCAGCAGAGGTCTGCACGCCATGTGGAACCCTCACCAGTGGCCAGGGATCAAACCAGCGCTACAGAGGCTGCAGGCAGCTTCGCAGCCCAGCGCTCAACCACTGCACCACCAGGGGAGGCCCCCTACATATTTTAAAAGACAGCACAAAAGGGCCAGAGATGGAAACCCCATGATGGAGTCATCATGGGGTTCATGCTGCATTGTAGGCTTTACCCAGCTTGCATGTCTTGGCCTCTGCAGAACTTGGTATGCTTTGGGAATCCCTCCTTCACTTTTTTTTTTTTTTAAGATTTATTTGTTTATGCAAATAAGAACTGGGGCACAGGCCAGATGTGCAGGGGGTGAGTGGACTCACCAGAAACAGAAACAGTGGGGAACAGAACATGCCAACTGACTGAAATACACTGATGAGGGAGGCAGCAGGTGAGATAGGAGAGGTCTGCTGCACCATGTGGGTAGCTCCCTGGCTGGCCAGGGATCGAACTCATGTTGCAGAGGCTATGGATAGCTTCACAGTGTTGTGCTTAACCCCTTGCGCCACTGGGGAGGCCCTCCCTCCATCGCTTTTACTTTTGCCCCAGCCTTGCTGGTCCATCTGTGACATTTGGCTTGTGTAAATAACATTTGGGCCTCTATTGTTTCTTCTGTCATTTTGAAACACTACCAGAGAGTAGTAAGTAGGTGGACAGGGATTGCAGTTCCTACACCAGCAGATGCCTATTTGAGAGTGTGCAAAAGCAGTGGTATTCTGGGAATAGGTGCCTCCTTTTTCTTCCTTGTCTGTTCTTCACCAACACAAGTGATATTTTCTGACAGTGGTTCAGGGACCCAAACCTCAGCCTCTTCATGGGTTGCCACATTTCTGAGAATGCTGCCTTGTGAGTATACTGGATGACACTCATTGACCACACTGTCACACCGCCCCAGTGCAAAGTCCCCCAGGGCTCAGGCTGGAGGCTTACAGGAAAACAGGAAAGGCTTTCTTGGATTTGTAGTTTGGTAAGCACTTCACCAACAGTGAAGCCCTATGCAAATTAAGCTTGGATCATTCTTTTCAATTATCTTATTGAACATTGATAGCTCGCCCTTAATTTCCTTTTCCTCATTATCTTCATCACGTTTTATGAAATTGAGAGGACCAGAGATCAAAGTGTCATGGTCTTAAGTGCTTATGGACTTTAATTCTGTAATTTTTTTGGTGACCTGTTGTAAATAGATACAATGGATCTTATATAATGGGTTGCCCCATCTGCCACTTGATGAAAAATCCAGTTTTTAATCCACCACAGTGATCTTTCAGGCTGTGGCATTGAAACAGTGCACCATCTTCCAAAGTTCTGGACTTTACTTTTTCCAGTTTAGTGAATTATAATTGACATATGGCACCGTGGAAGTTAAATGCGTACTATGTAATGACTTGACTTACATATATTGTGAAATGATTATCACCCTACCATCTACCATCTTGTGCGTGCAACAAAAAGAGTGAAAGGAGTTTTTCATTGTGTTGAGAGCTCTTAGGATTTATTCTTAGCAAGTTTCTTATTTTTTTTTAAAGGCTTATTTATGCATACAAGAACTGGGGTACAGGCCAGAGGTGTGGGGGTGAGAGGGTTCACCAGAGACAGAGTGGGGAGCAGAACAGGCAGATTGACTGACATACACTTCTGAGGGGAGCAGTGGACAAGATAGGAGAGGTCTGCTGCGCCATGTGGGTAGCTCTCTGGCCAGGGCTCTAACTCATGCTGCAGTGGCAGCAGACAGCTTCATAGTGCTGTGTCTTAACCCCTTGCGCTGCCAGGAGGGCCCTATTCTTAGCAACTTTCTAATGTCACATAGAGCAGTGTGCACTGAAGCCATCGTGTTGCACATTCCATCCACGCTACTTACTATCTTATAACTAGAAAGATGTGTGTTCCTTATATTGAACTTCATCCAGTGCCCTATGACTAGTAACCACAACTCTGATCTCTTTTGCTATGATTTTTCTTTTTATTAACATTAAGAATCCACATATTGGATCATATAATATTTATCTTTTTCTAACTTAGCATAATGCCCTCAAGGTCCATTGATGTTTTCACAAATGGCAGAATTTCCTCCCTTTTTTAATTAATTGCCAAATAATGTAGTTCTCTGTCAAAATTTCATTATTCATCCATTGAGAGATGCTGAGGCTGCTTGTGCATCTTGGCTAGTGTAAATAATCCTGCTATGAATAAGGAGTGCAGTATCTTTTCTACCTAATGTTTTCATTGATTTTGGCTCTATACCCAGAAGTGGAATTACTTGACCATATGGTAGTTGTATTTTTATGTTTTACTGTGGTAACATTGGTGTACATCATGGTTTGTACATGAGAAGTATAGGATCTCCCCCGCCAAGTATTAGCACAAGGCCACCAAGAGGCCCATAGCCCACAACCACAGTCCATTGTATGCCCTCCCTAGCTTGCTCTCACTCTCCCCTTGTCCCCTTGGTGGCCTCAGTTCTACAGTCAGCTTTTTAGGGTAAGTTTTTGTTTGACTTTATCTGACCCTTTGTTTTGTTTATTTATATTCCACATGTAAGTAACACCATCAGTATTTGCTTCACTGTCTGACTTACTTCCCTTAGCATTATTACCTCCACTTCATTCCATGTTGTCATATGTGGTAAGAGCTTATCTTTTTGATTGCTGAGTAGTATTCCGTCACGCACAGATACCACAACTTCCTGATCCCTTCATCTGTATTTGGCCACTAAGGTGGATTTTTTGAGGCGCCTCTGTTCTGTTTTCTGAGCGGTATCCAAGAGTATCCTGTTGTCCCCATCCTGGCTAGATCATGTATTGCTTGTCCTTTGGATAATAGTCTTCCTGTCAGACATGAGATGATTTATCTCATTGTAGTTTTGACTTGCATTTCCCTGATGAGTAATGTTGAGCACCTTTTCATGTACCCGTTGGCCATTGTATGTTGTTTCTAGAAAATGGCTATTCATATCCTTTTCCCATTTTCAAATTGGATTGTTAGTTGTTTTTGTTATATTTTTAAATTTCTTTTTTTTTTTAAAGATTTATTTATTTTTATGCAAGAGCTGGGGTGCAGGCCACAGGCGCCGGAGGGTGAGAGGATTCAACAGAGACAGAATGGGGAACAGAACAGGCAGACTGATGAAATACACTGCTGAGGGGAGCAGTGGGTGCGACAGGAGAGGTCTGCTGTGCCATGTGGGACTCTCCCTGGCTGGCTGGGAATCGAACCGGTGCTGCAGAGGCTGCAGATAGCTCTACAGCATTGCGCTCAACCCGCTGCACCACCTGGGAGGCCCTGTTTTTGGTTTTGTTTTCACTGTAGAGGTGTAGGAATCATTATATATTTTACATATTAAACCCTTGTCAGATACATAGTTTACAAATAGCCCTTGCAATTCTGTAGGCTACTGTTTCATTTTTTCTTTTGCTGTGCAGAGCTTTAAAAATGGATGTAATCCCAATTTTGTTGTTGTTGTTGCTTTTGTTTGAGATGTGTGTCAAAAAGTAATTGCCAAGACCCAGTTCAAGGAGTTTTTGTCCTAGGAGTTTTATTGTTTCTGGTCTTACATTTAAGTCTTTAATTCGTTTGACTTAATCTTTTTGAGTGGTCTAATATAGGGGCCTAGCTTCATTTTTTAAAAAAGGATTTATTTTTATTTAGGAATACAAGAACTGGGGTATAGGCCAGAGGTGTGGGTATTGAGAGGAGTCACCAGAGACAGAGTGGGGAGCAGAACAGGCAGACTGACTAAAATACACTGCTAAGGGGAGCAGCAGATGAGACAGAAGAGGTCTGCTGTGCCATGTGGGTAGCTCCTGGCTGGGGATCGAATGCAGGCTACAGTGGTGGGTGATAGCTTGATAGTGCTGGGACTTTAACCCCTGTGCCACCAGGGAGGCCCCCCCTCCCCAGTTAAATTATTTCATAAAAATGTGAATGTCCAATTTTTTCACTCTCAGTGCATGAGCAAGTCCCTGGTCCTTTAAAGTGTTGTCTTGGGGGGCCACCCTGGTGGCGCAGGGTTTAAGGAGCGTGCTCTCTAGCTACTGCCAGCCATTACCGCACAAGTTTGATCCTCTGCCAGCCAGGGAGCAACCCACATGGCGCAGCAGATCTCTCCTGTCTTGCCCGCTGCTCCCCTCAGCAGTGAATTTCAGTACATCTGCCTGTTCTGTCCCCCACTCTCTCTGATGAATCCTCTCACCACCCACACCTCTGGCTTTCATCCCAGTTCTTACATGCATAAATAAATAAATCTTTAAAAAAGTGGTGTGGTGTCTTGGGGATGGCATTTAGCATCTTCCTCACATGACAGGGATGCTTCCTTCCTTTTAGTACTTAAGGGGGGCCAGGACTTCACTTGAATACTGGTTCCCCCAATTCCACCTTTGTGGTTTCAGTTTCCTTGTGTGGGGAATGGGTATTATAATAATAGCTGCCTCACAGTGTTTTGTGATTATTGAATTACAAAATTAATTGCCAACTAACTTGAATGAAAACCACATACTTGGGTGTGTGGGGGTCAACATAAAAAAGTTAACTCCCCCCACCCCCGCCACCCGCCCAGGTTTGCTTTTTAAATACACTGTTTTATCAGTGCTAATTTACTCTTTCTGGAGAACTGCAAAAGTAATAGCAAACTACATTTTTTATAATTTTTTAGACTCTCCCAGAACTTAAGTTTATGTTCTATTTTCACTCTCCTATGTGATCATTTTTCTGAGAATTATTTGGGCAAATCAAGGTAAATGAATCTGTCAATGTTGGAATGAAGAACTATGATCCAGACATTTCTCATGGGCAGCTTCTCCATGTCCGTAGGGGTGTGAGCTGGGTCCCCTACACAAGCTGAGGTTTTGACTTCCTTGGCTAATGCTTCAGGTGTGAAGTCACACATAATGCAGCTGTCGTGTTGATTCATGTATTACATTTTTAAAAATATTTTATTTTATATAATTCTTAAATCATTTTTCATTTTTGCACAGTGTATGCATTTTTTATTTTGGTTATATTCCCCGTTCAATTCCCACCCCCCTTATTTTGGCCCTGATCCCTCTTCTTTTCCCCACTCTCCCATGACTGTGTCTCTGGTTTATAGTTGCTTGTTGATTTTGGAAACAACCCAAATGCCCCAAAATAGATGACTGGATTAAGAAGATGTGGTACATATACACCATGGAATATTACTCAGCAATCAAAAAAGATAAACACACGCCATTTGCAGCAACATGGATGGAGCTGGAAGGGATCATGCTCAGCGAAATAAGCCAGAAAGAAAAAGAAAAATACCGGATGGTCTCACTCATAGCAGGAATTTAGAAAATCTAAATAAGGGACCAAGAAAAAGACTGATTATATAAAGAAAAATAGAAAACAATTTTTTTTTTAAGCAAAGAAAAGAGCAATCTAAATTATGGATGCTGGCTGCCTGCGCTGGCTCTGGTTCTTGGTCTGAGATCAAGGCTGGCGTGACAAGAGTGGGTCAGTGTGCCGATCTTAGTTTCAGTCCTTTGTCCAGACATACCCTGTCCATCAGCCCAGCATCATGTGTGGCCTGGCCATGGCTTCCTCTCTGCCTGGTGGAAGCGCCAGGATTTCCACAAGGCCAGCCCTCACCCGGTGCTATGCAGAAAGTATCCTTTCGAGATCTTCAGAGAATTCTGAGTGTTCTTCCTCCAACTTAGTAGCCAGTGTCTCTTCTTACTTTGAGTTTCTCTCATTTTCTTGCTGGCTAAGTCATTTCAATTTTCTTCATGTCTTAAGAGTTGCACCTTCTCAATGGCCCAGTGTTCTAGAGGTCTTTCTTGTCCTGGGTGTCTTGTACATAAAAGGCTTCTCCTTATCCCTCCTTAACACAGTTCTCATCCTTCACAGTACGTGGGGGCAGGTAGCAGGAAAAGGTGGTGCCGTTATATGGATTTATTGACCCTTAGGAATCAAGACCTAATCTAACTCCTTTCTTTCTCATTGCTTGTGATCTTGCACACAGGGTAAGAACTCAATCTGTAGAAAGTGAGAAACCTGTAGGGTTCCAGGGGTGAATGTTACTTATCCTAGAAGTCAGAGGACTCCTTGCAGTACTTCTTTGCTATTTTCTAGTTGCAAGAGTTTTGACAACTTTCATGAAGCTTTGATTTCTTCATCTTTTAAACAGAGATAATATCTACATAATCTTCTCGGGGCAGGGCACTGGGAAAATCAAATCAGATAAAGTATGTTTAAGAATTTTGCAGGTTGCAAATGAGTGAATTAACCTTTCTGAGGCTAGATGTTAAATGTCTTGGAAGAATTGTTCCCTAAGAATAGCAAAAAAAAAGTACAGCATTTAAAGTGAGAAGATCTGAGGTTGAATGGTAAATGTGGTGTTTACTGTCTGTGTGACATGTACTTTTTAAAATTTCTTGAAGGTTTTTATTTTATTTATTTTTTTTAAAGATTTATTTATTTATACAAGCACTTGGTACAGTCAGAAGCGCAGGAGGGTGAGAGAATTCACCAGAGCCAGAGCAGGGAACAGAACAGGCAGACTGGCGAAATACGCTGCTGAGGGGAGCAGCGGGCGTGGCAGGAGAGGTCTGGGCGCCATATGGGACCCTTTCCGGAGGCCAGGGATCGAACCGTTGCTGCAGAGGCTGCGGGCAGCTCTGTAGCCCAGCACTCAACCACTGTACCACCAGGGGAGGCCCAAGGCAGAATAAGGGTAAATACTGAAAGTTAAAAGCTCATGATTATATGATTGCCATCACTTCAATGTATTTGAAAAGTTACTTTTTTGGACAGACTTTAAAAAACATCAAAAATTAAAAAAAATTTCCCACAAACTTAAGTGAATTAGGATCACTCATTTTAAAATTCAAGTTAAAGATTTTTTGTTAATGTGGATTTGTGTTTCATAATTCATAGTAATATGTGATACAGTTGAGGTAATCCCCAAATAACACATATTTTAATAATGAAACTTTATGTATAGAATTTACTGTCCCAACCAGAAACATGAAGAAGTCAACAAAAAGTGCAATTTTAAACAAAAGAAAAATAAACGCATGTCATTCTCTGACAAATCAAGTGGGCAGATACCAAATAAATATGCTAAGGATTTGTTCAGTGTAATTAACAAAATTTAAGGGATTTATTTTGTGTTGTACCCCACTGAGAATGGACCTTTTCACATGCAAGAGACATATTTCTTAGGGTTTATCCTGTCATTGATTTTGTTTTTAATGTCTGCGTAATTGGTGTTTCTGTACCATGACATTCTCTGCGCGGGTTGAGTTTTACTACTTTGCTGTCTAGAATTTGTCCTCTGCTCACCAGCTGAAAGCAGGCTTTGGCATAGGGAGTTAAGTCTCACCACTTTGAAGCTATCCACAGCCGCTGTAGCAGGAGTTCAATCCCGGGCAGGGAGCTGACCCACATGGCGCAGCAGACCTCTCCTGTCTCGCCTGCTCCCCTCAGCAGTATATTTCATTAGATCCACCTGTTCTGCTCCCTACTCTGTTTCTGGTGAATCCTCTCACCATCCCCACCCTCACCCCAGCACCTCTGGCCTACACCCGAGGTCTTATATGTCTTATATGCATAAATAAATAAAAGTAATTTTTTTTTAAAAAAGAAAACCCCCTAGACTTATACCAGCCATCAATCCATTTGGGGCAGGACACCTCTTAAAAGAACTTGCAAAGAAAGCAAAACTGACTCCTCTGTCTCCAGAAAACACTCACCCTCAGTCTATTGTAATTTGCATAGAGCACAGGGGACAGAGGCGGAAGAGGGTGCCTCAGCTTTATAAAGAAGTGGGCGAGAAAATTCTTGGGGACTCATTCTTAGAAACTGGAGTCTTTGCAAGGAGATGGAACTGTCATTGGATTTCCTCATTGAATGTTCACTTGGGCCGACTTGTGAGGTCTGCCCCTGTGCTTACGTGGGTTGGGGAGGAGAAAATTGGAGAGTCAGGGGAGGGGAAAGCCTGCCAGCTGAGCAGTTCATGTTAGCTTGGCAGGGATAGGGGAGTTCTTCAAGGGTGGAGTGCATGCTGCCAGTGGTAGTTGGTCTTGAGCCATCTTGCTCGACTGTCCCTGAGAGACTGACTTCTGGAAATGGGAGGCAAAGGGTGGGTGAAAGAGCTTGGACCAGAGCTGGGGTCAGATCTACCTCAGAGAAGCTGTGTAGTGAGGTGGTCCCTTAGGGCCCTTGGGAGCACTCACGTACCAGCCAGCATGAGCTTGAGAAGCCAGCAGCCACTCATGTAGGGGGATATTTGCCCTCCCTGCCAGCTGATTGCAGGAGGAGGGTGGAAGGCGTCAAGAGTAGATCTCAAAAAGATAAACTCATGCAGTTTGCAGCAACATGGATGGAGCTGGAAGGGATCATGCTCAGTGAAATAAGCCAGAAAGAACAAGAAAAATACTGGATGGTCTGACACATAGCAGGAATTTAGAAAACCTAAATAAGGGACCAGGACAAAACCTAATTATAATAAAGTGAAAATCAAAATCAACAAGCAACTTTAAACCAGAGACATGCTATAGGGGGGCAGGAGGAGGGAGTAGGATCAAAAAAGGGGGGTGGGAATTGTACAGGGACTATAACCAAGACAAAAATGCATAATTGTGCAAAAATGAAAAATGATGTAAAAACGTATAAAATAAAATTAAAAAAAATTAATAAAAAAAAGAGTATCTCTTAGCCTCCCTGTTTGCCATCCCAGGTCATAGCTTTGCCTGGTGTCAGAGTGGGGACATTCATCAAACCACAACAGAATCCGAGAATGAAAATTGAAGTAGACCTAGAGTTTTAATAGTCAAAGCTAAGCTGAAGGTTGTGGCATCTGTCCAAGATGCCATTAAAGATGGGGAAGAGGTGTGCAGAGAGCAACTGGTCTCTCTGTGATCAGTAAAGTCAAGTCATTTCCTGTTAAATTGAGTTGGTTACACTCAAGCCTGGTTTCAAAAATTCTCCTCCTCCATGTCATTATGATATTCAGATATCCAAATTCAGCCTGGAGATGTTGGTATTAAGAGATTAGCCTCTCTAGTTTGGCTTTTAAGGTTTTCACACCGAACTGTTAGTCTGCACTTAGCTTCCCCCATAGGTTCTTAGATACTGCAACTTCGAGAAGCAACATACAATAAAATCAAGTCCTTGAATGACTTCCTCTTCCACTCTATCTGCTGGGATTGTTTTTTTCTCAACGTCATAAGGAAATGGCAAGGAATGAAAGGATGTTTCATTCTCCTGTATGTGTGGTGAAGTGCATACAAAGGATGACTCAGGGCTCCCAAGTAGATGTTTGTATTTGTGATAATTTGTGATAATTCAATGGCCTTGTCATCCATAATATGGAATATTCATTTTACCGCTTGGTTTTCTGTTGTCAATACTGTTCAGGCAGATCCCTGAAACACATCAAAGGTGCTAGACAAGATAGTACAAAGAGAGATGTGTGTAACTTTTGAGAAGAAGGTGCCTCTATCCTCATTTTGAACGAAGACTGCAAGCGTTACATGGTACATGTCAACAGCTTACTAAAAAGCCACCTCATAAAGGGAGAAACGGATGCGACGTATCTTCTCGAATATTTTCCAGAAAGCCAGTGAATGAATTGAGAAGAGAATCCAGGATTTCATGTATCAGCACCAGAGGTTTTATCTTTTATCTAATCCCTTTTTTTCTGTTACTGTCAAGATTTTAAAGGGGGATTATGGCTTGAGTTAAAGCGAGTAGGCCATTCAGGCATTCCACACCAAGTTGTTTAAATCTCTGAGGCTTGAGATTTCCTGGCTCCTTTTAAGTTTTGGAGGCACATTGCTCCTGGGGAATGCTATTAGGAATTGACTTCATGGAGAAAATGTGGCTTTGGGGCAGTTAGCTTTTGAAGCTGAGAGAGGATAATAGGTTGGCGAGTGAGAAGGGGAATGTTTCTTCAGGTTTCGAAAATACGGCCAGTGAGGAGGTGAGAGTCCTGTGCAGGCTCTTACAGTAATAGTTCCTTAGCAGGACCAAGTGGTTCTCCAGACCCAGTTCAATTTTCCACTGAGTGCATTTTCTGAGTTTCCACAAAGCTTGGGTAGCCTCTTGAGGCATGTCTGTCTCTTTGTGTCCAGATTGCTGGGGCTGGGCTATCAATTTGGCCAACTGCAATTTCCTTTGGGTCTGAGAGGAATATTTCAACAGATTTAGGTCTTGATATAAATATCCGCAGGAGCTTTTTCCCTTTCTCTCCTTCACACTCTCAGAGGTCCCATACCCAGCAGATAAATCAGAATACAACTTTCTCCAAGCAGCAGACGCACAGGGTGGGAGTGAGTTCGAATCTAAGGTTAGGCAGTGAGAGAGCGTGGATGTTGGCCTGTGAGAGTGGTAGTAGGGAGAAGGCATTCCAGGATAATTATCACCCACTCAGGAGATGAAAGGACTCCATGGAAGAATTGGAACTCCCCAGAAGGCCTCACCTCAGGCTTTGTGTGGAATAATGTTTTTATTGCTTAACAGGTATTGAGTCACCTTGTTAAATGCCATTCCTAATATGGAGGTGGACTTATTCCTTGCCCCAAAGCTACGGGGAGCCTCCTTAGGAAGACACAGTAACCCACACAGTTGCCTGCACCCCGGAAGAATAGTCTTGCTGTCTTTCCATTAAGTGACTTGCAGGTGGAACAAAGCATGTTGGGCGTCCTGTGGTGGAGGTTTAAATCTGCTGAGGAGAAAGCTGAAAGGCCACATGGCTTTAAGGTGCAGCAGCAATGTCATGGTGCTTGCCGAACTATATTTGGGACACTTGATTTTTGAAATACAGGAGAGAGAAGGCTGGTGACGCTCACCCTTTGGCATGAGTGCATTTTTTTTTTAATTTTGTTTTATTTATTCATGCATACTGGGGTGTAGGCCAGAAGTGCAGGGTGGGAGGGACAGAGACAGAGAGGGGAGCAGAACAGGCAGACTGACTGAAGTATACTGCTGAGGGGAGCAGTGGGCGAGATAGGAGAGGTCTGCTGCACCACGTGGGTTTCTCCCTGGCCAGGGATCAAACTCATGCTGCATACTGGGGTGTAGGCCAGAAGTGCAGGGTGGGAGGGGCAGAGACAGAGAGGGGAGCAGAACAGGCAGACTGACTGAAGTATACTGCTGAGGGGAGCAGTGGGCGAGATAGGAGAGGTCTGCTGCACCACATGGGTTTCTCCCTGGCCAGGGATCGAACTCATGCTGCAGTGGCTGAGGATAGCTTCATAGTGCTAAGACATAACCTCTTGTGCCACCAAGGAGGCCCAGCGTGAGTGCTTTTTAAAAATATATTTTGGGGGTTGTCGGAGTCTTCTGTGTGGGTACATGGCCAATCCTACTGTGTTAATTCTTCTCAGGAGGCCGCATGTCCTGCCTAAAAAGTCCCGGAGGCTCCCTGTGTCACACATATGGGGACACATAAATGGCTTTTGAGTTTCAGTTTCCATGTCAGTTGGAATTCTGTGCTAGAAGAGCGCATCTGCTCTTGATTTTACAGATGAGGAAATTTAGTCCCAGAGAGGGAGCGATTTGCCCCTTCCCCTGAGATTAGCCAGCAGAATGGATACAAAAATCTAGGTCTTCTGATACAGCCCAGTGCCTTTCCCTGTATGTCACACTGCTTCCCTCATTATCTGGAGATTTGCTGGAGCCACAGGACCACATAATGGCTGTGCATATGTGGATTTTAGTGCCACTGTTGAATTAACTCATCATGTCAGTCTCAGTTCTGAGTCTGTTTCCACAACACGTGGTAAATCATCACTTCTGTGGTCTCAGAATTGGGTGCCTGGAGGTTATCCTTAGCAACCGGAGAGTTCTTCCTGCTGCAGCCTCTCTCTCTGTACTTCTGCTCTGTCCCTACTTGTCTGAAGTCTTTTCTGAAGGGTGGAGTCCAGGGTGCCACATGTAAAGACCTGCAGCTATGAGCTGAGCCAAATCAGCCCATTGAGCAGTAATTATTTGACTCAATATATGTTTGAAAATCCACGGCGACATTTCAAGTTGGATTTAGTTCTGTTTGAAGAACACTTATTTGATTGCAAAGGAGGGGTATTGCCCATATACCTCCAGTGACGATCACTCCCTTGTGCTTTCCCTGTATTAGTGTGTGACTGAGGGGTACCCACTTTGAAAGGGACCCAGCCATCCATGCACACAAATGCAAAGGAGGTGTGAAAGATCTTTTAATAGACTTGGTCTGCATAAAGAAAGAAGAAAGGCTTTTCCTAATGAGTTTCCCAATAAACTCCCCTAAATTATCCATCCCCTGGGGGGGGTGGGCAAATAACCAGTCAAACAAGAAAGGTTGCCACAATTCTAAGGTACCTTTTGACAGGCAACCACCAGAAGTGGATTGAGCAGGCCCCCAAGACCTGGGGGTGAAGGAGAGATTCAGAATTCTAAATGTACCAAGGAATCCACCATACAGTCAAGGCACTGGCTGCTGCCATCTCTGCCAAGGACTAGGCGCAGCCTCCCCAAGTGTTTTCAACCATGTGTCTCTTCCAAGTGTTTCTGGATGTCGCTTCTGCAGGTGCCTCCTTCTCAGCATTACAACAGTGCAAGTCAGGCAGCAGAAGCCAGAGAGGCTGAACCCAAATGTGTTTAGTTATAAACCAAGCATGACTGTTTGACTCCAACCCTGGTTTCCTCTCGCTCCCCTGCTCAGGATGTCCGGTTCATAGCATACTGGGACCTGTAATCCTGGGCGGCTGCCTGTAAGTGAGGCAAGGACATTGGCATTTGTTCACTGCACTGGTCCTTTCACCTTTATGAGGATGCATTCTCTAACATCTGGATTGGAATTTCCTCTCCTGAACTGGTTTTGCCCTTCACACTCCTAGCACTTTGTACCTTATGTATGCACAGGTTTTGCACAATGGATTTTATGGATAAGAATTCTGAATTTAAGTCTCGCAGTTTTGTCCACTTTAGGGCAGGGCATCATTTGAGTTGGTTTCTCAGGTGTGGTGATGGACCTCCCCCATGTTTGTTTACTCTCCTACATCCTGAAAAAATATATCAAGATAATGAACTGGAATTAGGCATCCAAATAGCAGCTGTGGAAAATTGCTTCTTTGTGTGCATTGTGCTAGTCTATATCTCTTCGCTTATGCTCATCTCATTCACAGACCACCCTCATTTTGTCCCCTATCCTTGCGGAGAACTCTTCCATTTCCTCCCTTCTCCAGAGACCAACCACAGTTGCCTTCGTTGCTCTTTGTGTGTACCTGATTTCTTGAAGCCCTTTGTATGGCAGCAGCCCACTGGGTTTGACTGCCTGAGGCATGGTCCCTGCAGGTGTTGGAGCTGTTGATTTTCCTGTCCTGGCCCTTGGACACAGCCTCTGGGGCTTCCCATTTCCTTCTGTGCTCCCTGGGTCGCAGGTTCTGGTTGCTCCTTTGACTTTATTGCCTATTAAGGGTAAAGGAAAGGCAGGGAATTACCAGGCCTTTGCCTCTGTTTCTTTCTTCTTCCTCTGGAAGGCTGGTGTTTAAAAGGAGAGGGCAGGCTGCAGACAGGAGGCAGAGAGAGCAAGGGTGATGATTGCCCATGTATTGAGCTGGGTGTTGGAAGCCCTAGCAGAAGGGTGAATGAAAACACACTTCCTCTCTCTTCCTCTCTGTCTCTGCAAAGCTCCTTTCCTGCTCTTGAATGCCCCAGGCCCTTAGTTCCTCTGCAGCACTCAGCTTCTATAAATTACTAGCATTTATGACTTCAGGTATATATGTGAAATTGAAAAAAAAAGTTTTTGTAGGCTGGCCTGGAAACCTAATCCCTACTTAAGATATTGTTTCTATGAGAAGTTATATTGAGTTCCAAATAAATTGCCAACATTCCTTAGGAATATGAAACATCTGCACGTTGAGGTAAGTAAATATATCCTTTGTTTCTGGGTCTCTAAGTGTGTACTTCACATTAAAATCTAGAGTTGTGACAGTTTTGAAGATACCATGAAGGCAAAAAGCATCTTCTTTTCTGGCATTAGATCTCATATGTTCTCGCCATGCATCTAAGATGTGCACATTTTCCTTTCGGGTTGAGAGAATCATGTTTTGGACTCTGGATAATTCTGCTTTCAGAATACAGCATAGAGTTGAGGATTTACTTTTAAAGTACTGGGCAGTGGTTTCTCATTTTCGAATACATTTTTTTCCCCTTGGCTGACTTCCATAAGTCCTGTAAACTCAGGAAGAGGCTCTATGGCTGCAGATCTGGTATTGATTATCATTAATTCTTCCCTTTATGACTTTGCCACTTAAATACACATTTAGAAACAAACCAAATAAACATTAAATAGCATAACTAGATTTTTGACTTGGGTGGTCTAGTTAGTTTCAACATGTGCTTAGCTTTGAAAGGTGCTTATAAAAACATCACATTTAACCAACCCATTAAATGATTGTAGTGCATTTAAAATTTTTTTAAATGTATTAATCCAGAGAGTCTTAAAAATATTTTTTGGATTATTTACAGGATTTTAGTATACCCACCAAAAAGAACTGAAAAGTTTAATTTTTACACATACAGGTGCTTTGTCTCTGTATTTCTGATTGGCCTGTAAAACTCGATCGACTGCTTTCCATCTGTGTGACTGTGGGCAGGTCACTTAACTCTGATCTTTGGTTGCTTCATTTGCGAAGGGGAAGATCTGCTGGTTCTGGGTTCTTACTCTTTTGAAATGTTGGGACTTTGCATTGAAAAACTGATGTTTGAAAGAATCACATGAAGTAGAACATATACTATTTATAATGGAAGTGAGGAGATAGTAAGTTCTGGAAGGATCAATACTTGTCTAAAAATAGCTTGCCATTCTGAGCCTACTTTAAAAGTCAGTCTTTATTTATTACCCTGTTCATTGAACTGTGCATTTGCTTGGGAAAATAGATGGGCATCTGGAAAAAATATTAAAACAAATATTGATGGGCAGAATCTATGTGTCAGCACCTTTAAATACGCTGTATTACAACATGTGTGTGATACTCCGTTAAATACAATGCAGACCATGTGAATCAGGCCTGGTCGAACCATTTTGGATTTGGCCCAGGGGTGTTTGGTGATTCCTGGATTGTGTGTGTTAGAAATCAGAGCGCTTTTTTTTAAAATATTTTATTTTATATAATTCTTACATCATTTTTCATTTTTGCACAATGTATGCAATTTCATTTTGCTTATATTCCCCATACAATTGCACCCCCCCTTATAGGACCCTAATCCTTCTTCTCCCCTCCCCACCATAGTGTGTCTCTAGAAATCAGAGCTTTTAAAGTAAATCTTCTAGAAATCAGAGCTTTTAAAGTGAATCTTGTAGAAATTAGAGGTTTTAAAGTGAATCTTCTGTGCATTCCTGTAGATTGGTATTTTGTACATAACTCTCCAGCACATAAAAAATTCATCCTTCTTCCCCCAAACCCCCTCTTTCACGTCTTTTGTGCTTATCTTTGGTCTTAGAGTCATCCATTATTTCCCCACATTACAGTAGGGATTATGTGGTGGTAACTAGTTGTTTAAGTTACTTCTGTTAAACTTCTTAACTGGGTTCCTTGAGTTGGATTTGGGGATTTGGCGGTAATCTTGTAAAACCATTGCAGACAAGGTAGTTATATAGAGAATAAATATAGTGAATGTTAAAAAAAAAAAAAAATTGGCACCGTAACTCACTTGTTTTCAAAATCAGACATGGGCTGTTATTTCAATCTGGTTCCTGCCTGCAGAGCCTGGGGCAAGCCATTTTGATATGTCACAGAGCAACCCAGCAGCAAATGCTAATGGGACATGAAAGAAGAGTGACCACCGTGGTTCATTTAAGTCCCTTTGATCACTCATTTTTAATATTGCACCAACATCTTATCAGAAACCAAAATATTTCTCAGTACTCTGACTGGCAATCATTTCCCCCCCTGTTCTCTGAACACAGAATGAAAGATGGGTGGATTTGTCAATATCTCACCTGAGTCACTCTTTAAGAAAAGCTATAGCTGTGAGGACTTAGGAACCTTTCTTCCTATTTTTATTTATTTATTTTTTATTTATACAAGCACTGGGGTACAGTCAGAAGGGCAGGAGGGTGAGAGAATTCACCAGAGCCAGAGCGGGGAGCAGAACAGGCAGACTGACAAAATACACTGCTCAGGGGAGCAGCGGGCACGGCAGGAGAGGTCTGCGCGCCATGTGGGGCCCTCGCCTGGCAGCCGGGGATTGAACCGTTGCTGCAGAGGCTGCGGGCAGCTTCGCAACCCAGCGCTCAACTGCTGCGCCACCGGGGAGGCCCTCTTCCTATTTTTCCAGGTGGATGTGAGAAGGCAGAGCACAAGTATTTTTATATCCCAGAGCCATGTACAGTGCCTGGAACACAGTGGAATCTCCCTGTAGTTGAGCATCTTGATGTATTGGGTTTCTGAGAACCCCGCAGGAATCCTTTTTCGGAATTTTAATAAAGATAAAACCTACTTGGTCAGGGAAGGTAAAGAATAAATAAACCTTGTCCCTTTTGTCCTTTCATGATAACTGCAGAAATCAGGCTTGTTTACCCTTATCACAAATATAATCATGTATTTTTAAAACCCTAAATGCAGATAAGTGTAAAAGTTGATATTCATTATTCACACCTCAAGCTGAGGAGGAAATTAAAAGAAATAAAAATCATAAACCCTATCTTGCAGCAATAGGCTGGTTTGGATCATGAGTAACTCAAGGTGGGTGAGAATGTGTTGCATTTCTTGTCTTTTTGGAGATGATTGGGTTGTTGAAGACACATGGATTTGTTAGCATTTCCATTTATTTAATTTTTAAAAAAATTATGTGTACAAGAACTGAGTTCCAGGCCAGAGGTGCAGTGGGTGAGAGGACTCACCAGAGACAGAGTGGGGAGCAGAACAGGCAGAATGAATGAAATACACTGCTGAGGGGAGCAGTGTGAGACACAAGAGAAGCCTCTCTGATGGCACAAGGGGTTAAGCACAGGACTATGAAGATATCCGCAGCCTCTGCAGCACAAGTTTGATCCCTGGCTGGCCAGGGAGCTACCCACATGGCACAACATTTCCATTTAGAACTCGATCGTCTAGGTCTTTTTCTGAGTTCTTCTTGTCACCTTCTTATTTGTCTTGTTATATGTTGGCTTCTTCAGGAGTTCTCATCCTTCCAGTGCATTTTGCCTTCTGATCACCCAGAAGCCACTTCTGTATTAAAGTGATGTCCCAAGAGCAGGTCTGGGCAGCTGTTTCTATGCCTTGTGTACCTTTGGTGCTTGGAGGCAGAGCTGGTGTTTGTCAGTTGGTGGTTTAGACAAGTTACAGTAAAACACTACAAAAGCCTCTGTCTAGATTCTTATCTCCCGCTCCAGCAGAATCAGACAGAGAAGTGAAGGCAGTTGGACAGGCTTTGAAAAAGGAGACACTGGTGTCCAGAAAAACTCCAGTAACTGAAACAGAATCGGGCCTGGCAGTGGGGGAAAGATATCCTAAAACTTTACTTTAAAATCGTAAGGTATGGGGTTGGAGTAAAATCCTTCTATATCTGAATGCCTGAAACAAGCCACTTGGAGTGGGAAGGTGTCCATTTTATAAATTAAATAGGTTTGAAATCTTCCATGTGCCTGAGGTCCCAGGTTGGGTGTGTAAAGGCACAATAGATGTGAAATCTGATCTCATTTTCAACCTGCCCATTTGTTTTATGTGTTCAGTGGGTTTTATAACATCTGCACATGAGGTCTGAAGGTGGAGAAGAGGTATTTGAACTACTTCTTTGAGAAGCAGTTTGAGGAGAGGTAAGTGTTTTTGCCACTTATTTTCAGACAATACAGAGCCACCCGGGAGAGTGTAAGGGTTGGGAGGAGTAGGTGTTTTAGAAACCAGGTTAGCCCGGATTTATGCTTGGAGCTTAGAAAAACTGGAAGAAAAAATTACTCCCTATGAACTCAAGAAAACCTGCTTTAGCTACACATTTTGGATACCAGTTTACTTCTAAACAAGCCCTTAGTTTTACAAGGAAAATGATGTGGGTTATAGAAACAATCCACTATATTTTAGCCCATGAATTGCCCTCTGCACCACCTCTTTCTTTAGCCCAACCTTAATTGAAGAAACTGATATCTAAGCAAGAGTAAAAAAGATGAAGTCAGTTAACATTTCTTTAAAGCTTTAATTACAGTAAACAAAAGACCTAGTTTCTTGAGCCTTGAGTGATGTCTTAGTTTTGTGGTTATTAGTTTTTTTTTTTTTTTTTTGACTATCAGATTGAATCATCCTTTGACTTGAAGATCTAGAAAACATACCACCCCAAAAGAAATGATGACACTAGTGGGTTTTGACATAGGAAAATTGTACTTCAAAAGTGATCTAAAAGGTCTTTTATGTAATTATGGCAGCAAGTCCGGAATAAGTCTGTGCTGCACAGTGCCTCCTAGAAGACAGGGTTGGTGTCCTTCTGTCTTCATGGGGTCCTTGGTTTTGTCCAGCCAGTATAAGACTGAGTACTAGACTCAGTTTGCTCCATTCATCATGGTAAGAGACTACATAAGTGTAAGGGATTCTTATGGTCTTGGCACACAGTAGGCATTTAATAGACACTTGGTAGGTAGCTGATCACATCACCACAGTAGTGATCAGAATTCATCAGTTAATTCTGAAGTCAGTAGGAGGAATGCTCTATTCTTCATCACCAGCCCCAGTTGCACAGCCCAGGCTCACATAACATGTCCCCCATAACATGGCTGTTTGCATTTACTGTTTTCTTTTTTTTTTATGGTTTATATTTATTTATTCATGCATGCAAGAACTGAGGTGTAGGCCAAAGGTATGGGGGCAAGAGGATTTACCAGAGACAGAGTGGGGAGCAGACAGGCACATATACTGAAATACACTGCTGAGGAGGAGCAGCAGGGAAGGCAGGAGAGATCTGCTGCACCATGTGGGTAGCCCCCTGGCCAGGACTCGAACTCATGAACTCATGCTGTAGTGGCTGGTGATAGCTTGATAGCACTGACACTTAACCCCTGCACCACCAGGGAGGCCTGGCATTTACTCTTCTTTTGCAGACTCTGCTTAGGAGGCTTTGCAGTTGAGTTTAAATCTTGATCTATGTTATCCTCTCCCATGCCTCTACTAGGAAAGCACATTCTCCTGAATGTTGTCCTCCTGGCTCTGTTACCCAATTTTGGCCAAGGACCCACGGATAAAGCTGCAGCTCCGAAGATGTCATACAAATTCACTAGTATCAGGATTCTGATTGCATGCAAGCAATCCCCATACTGAAAGCTTTAAAAAATGAGATTTTTCTTTGAAATTAAAAGAAAGTGGAACGAAAATGTGCTTGCTTTTCAACATAGATTGATTAGCTGGCATGGAGGAGAGGCCGGCCTTTGAAATCTATAGGCATCATGTTGCAGACCTGACCCCGCCGACCCTCCTAGATTAGTAATGGTCTACGCAGCCTGCTCTGTCAGCACGTCTGGCAGGGCTTGCACAGATGGTGCCAGTTGGAGAAAATCGCTGCTGAGCACTGCCCGGCAGCTTCGCCTTGGCTGTGCAGCCTGGGGAGGAGGAGCCGAGACTGGGCTGTTTACAGACTTGTTCCTGCCCAGCGCATCAGAATAGACCTGTGAGGATGCCAGTCTGGGTTGCGGATCAGGATGCATTTGCTGATCGTGACTTAAGTAATGTTCCCTTGTAGCATAGGCCTTCCTGAGCTGTGGAGCAGCTGGGATTTTTACAGGGTCTGTGGCCTTGGGGTTGTTCTGAAAGGGAATTTGAAACTAGAACTGATCTCATTCCAAGGAGTCAAGTATAATGCAATACTTGTTTTCCTAGAGTCAATCAGCCTAAGGAAAATGCGAGTGGGCTGAAATGGGGGGTGGGGGGAGAGGTGGAGTCTTCAGAGCTTGAGTAATCAACCTAACCTAGCGCCAAAAAGAGTTTTATGATAGAATACGGCATGCATGACCTCTGTCCTTCCAGCCGCCACTGGTTTCGGCGTTGTCAAGTGGTACCCTGAGAATTTATAATGCACACCCCTTATGTGGCATCAGTTCTAGCAACCGTAACTCTGCTGTGCAAAGATAGGAAGGAAAAGGACCCCGTTAACATATTGTCATCAACTGAAATAGTCCTCCACTAAGCTGAACTTAGCACGACTTGTAAGCCTGCTCTTTTGAATTACATCTTTTACCCTCTGAAAATTCTACTTGGTGTTGCATAAGGAAATGAACCCTAAAATACCTCCATGAGAGCTGTATTTCAGGAGGTTGGAAAAATACTAATGTTGATTAGAAAATAAATGAGTGTGTCATTGCCAAGGGTCACTGGATCGGTTGGTAGACTTTCACCTTTTCTAACCTTTTGGGGTGGTTTTTCTGCCACGAATTTGTTCTTCATCCAGGTTAGTTCTGGCTTTGCAAGTTGTTACTGTTTAACTGACTTGTTGGATTCCTTTTGGGTTGTTTTATGAAATGCATTGTTTCATTCTTGAAGAATTTTCCTTGGAGATGCTGCCTTTGTGAAATGTGGAGCCTCTTTTCTAAGTGTTCACTTGAGAAAAGTTGTCAGTGGTTTCAGACAGGGAATTATTAGTTCCCCACCTCCCCCAAGATGTAAGGAAATACATCCTGTGCACTAGTGCTTTTGAAATCGCCTGATAGGGCCATGGCCTAGAGAGAGAGCAGAGAGACGGAACAGGGCATTTGCTAAACACCCACAGTGGGCATGCTCTGAAATACAGCATCGCTTACTAGAAGCTGGGGTTTGGGGGGAGAGAGATTCAGAAAGCATGCTTAAGGCAGGCAGAAATTTATCTGCTCTTGGTCACTAGAGCGTAGCTTAGGCGGGATAGCTTTATTGATGAGATGTGAGGTGGAAGAAAGAGAAATCTAGGGCAACTCTCAAGTGTGAGGTGGGAGAAAGAGGTGGATGATGGAGTGCATTGGCACGAGGAAGAAGAGGAATTTGTTTTTAAGCAGTTTGGATCTGAAGTGTCCAGTAGGGCCCAGGATGTCTTGGCCAGCATGTGAGCAGAGAGGGCAGGTGTAGAAGCAACCATCGCAGGCCAGACTGGGGGGGGTCACAGTTGATTCAGGCCAATGAAAACGAATGTTGGAGCCCTCAGTAGATTTGACAGGTCTTAAATGCTGAAGCTGGGGACAGTGGATACAGGCAGACTAGCGGATAGGGGGGCTGCAACTGAGCCCTTTAGCCCCTGCCAAGCGCCACTTTCTTGGCCCAGGTGTACATAATCATAGGTGCGTGTGCGCCCTTCCAAATACTTTTTGCATTAACACAATATCACATGTGGGTAATACAACCTGGGGCGGGGTGGGGGGGGGAATCAAGGCTGCAAGTGGCAGTGTAGAGGCTGCAACAAGAGGTGGAAAATAGCTGAGTTACTCCATTTTCCTTTCAGCGGGTGTAGAGAGAAATTTGGTCATGGTTGACGCATAGCTGGTAATGAAGCCAAAGGCATGAAGAAGACTGCATAGACCTAAGAGCAGTGGAAGTAAGCAGTGTTCAGTATTGGACACAATGGGCTGTACAAAACTCCCTAGTTGCTGTGTCAGGATCATGCTGTGCCGTCTGTAGCATGTTGTCTGGTTGATAGGAAATTGCATCCTCGGAAAAACAGAATGAAATTCTTGAAAATAACCCTAATGTAGACTTTTGGAGTGCCTCGGTCCATCTCACAGATGTTCTACCATTTGAAGTAGATGCCAAAATGAAGTCGAAGGGAAAGAGCTGAGAGTCTGGAGTACATGCAGCAAGAATCTGCTGGATGATTCAGTCGTGGGAGCAGGAAGAGCAGAGGGATGAGAAGGGCAGCAGCAGCCAAGAATAAAACCTGGTCAAGAGGCCACATCAGCCCAGCCTGGCAGACAGGCCTCGTGGCTTTGGTAATTACACTGGTGCCTGCTGTATATGTGCCTTTTCCACTGAGTTTTAAAAAAGGCTTTCCTCTAACTACTGGGTCTCCCAGAAGTTGGGGCCACTTTTGCCCTTAGTGGTTTTTTCCCTGTGGAATCTTTGCTGTGCTCCACGCTGTCTGCTGACTCCACGCGAATGCTCTTGGCCCTGTTCTTTCACACAGCTCCTGCCTGAGCTCATTGAAGGTTTGTGAGGACATGCCCTTCTGGAAGAGTCCAGCAGAAACCACATAACTCCATGGCTAGACTGGCCCACGTGGGCTTGACCAACCAAAGCTTTGTCTGCTTCTATTTTTCTCTATCCCTCCTCCCCGCTTTTTCTCTTTGTACTTTTGGCATAAATAATGTGCAACTGACTCACATTGATAGATACTTCATGGCAAGACTTAGGACGAGTGGTGCAGGCTCATTAGCACTGGAACTTCCTTGGGATTAATACTTCTATTTTGAATAGAATTCC
Source organism: Talpa occidentalis (assembly GCF_014898055.3). NCBI lineage: Eukaryota > Metazoa > Chordata > Mammalia > Eulipotyphla > Talpidae > Talpa > Talpa occidentalis. The sequence continues at coordinate 11,314,093 of NW_023602073.1, forward strand.
TCTTTACACCCACAGTTGCCACCAGCTCTATTTTAAGTGTTCTAATTCTGGGGAATGACACAGGAAGAAAATACACTCCAAACTTTTAGTGACATGCATCCTAAAAAGAAGAGCATGCTATTTCCTATGGATACTGCAGCTACATAGAATCCTCAAATAAGGATCCAGGAGACTTGTTTTCATCCATAGCTTTGCTTGCTTTGCATTCTGGGAGAACATTGCCATAAGCACTAGCCCATAACGCATTTAGGCCTTCTGTGCTTTGTCTTACCCTTTAGAAGGGGGTGCAGGATCTGTCAAAACTCGGATACCCTCAGTATTTGCAGTTGGAAATACTTCCGCATCTGTGAAATTTCTGTTGTTTTAAAATGCCACTCTGTTGATGGTTTTCTTTGTTTCTTTTTTTCCTTTTAAAAATCATTAGCCACAATTCCCTTTTATATAAACAAGAGGCAATGATAGAGCTAAGATTACCTTCTAGAACACACAAACAATAATAAACAGTGGTGTCTATCCAGAGGAGCTGAGTGTCTAATGGTGGTGGGGAGAGGGGCTGGTGTTTGGAGGACTGTGGGAGTATAATTCATCTATTCCTGGTGGGGGCTGGAATTGGGGGTGCTTTTGGGCAAATACTCACTAGATCGCAAAGAAAGAGAGTAAGACAGGTCTTGAACTCACATAGGCAGTTGGTGTGGAGTGGGGATGGGTGGAATTAGGGGTGCTTTTGGCCAAATACTTACTAGATGGCAAAGAAAGACAGTAAGACAGGCCTTGAACTCACATAGGCAGTTGGTGTGGAGGAGGCATAGATGGGGCTGGGACATGGGCTGAGACTTGCAGTAGGGAATCCAGTTGGGGTGGTTATTGCAAAACCAGAGGGAGACCTGTGTTAAGGCAGGGATTCTGAAGCTAGTCAGGAGGAGAGGGATGTCAGAAGTATCGGGGATGCCATGGGCAGACTTAGTGATGAATGTGAAGTGTGTGTAGAGGGTGGCAGCATGGTGTGGTCATGGCTCTGGTTGAAGCGGCTGGGTAGCTGGCAGTGGTCGGAAGTGGGAACAGAAGAGGGAGGACATTTAAGTGGGGATACCAATTGTGAGTTTGTATTACTAACATTTCTTAAATATTTCTTTAACTTAGAAAGTGCGTGTCATGTTTTCTGTCTCCTGTATAAAAGTGGAAGTCTGTGTGCAGGCCTGGCTATAGTGATTTAGGATCAGTCTGTTTAAAGATAAGAATTTAGGAGGATTGGAGTTACCCTGTTGTTAGGATTGTTAGACTGTTCTACTCTAAGTCGCTATAAAGCCTGTTAGCTCTCTGTGTGCATTATTCATTTTCTGATTACATCCTAATGTCTCCACTGCGGCCAGCCTTGCTGTGTAGCCAGCTCACTCCCTGGCGAGTCCACCCTCCACAGCACAGCTTGGGTGACCCTTCTATAAAATAACACAAATCAGATAGTGTGATCCTTTGCTACCACTGCTAAAGGCTTGTGATTTCACTGAATGAAAGAAATTAAAAAAAAAAAAAAAAACCGTAAAAACCCAAAAACCCAGTTGTAGGTTGGGGGTCTAAGATGTGGACTCTGAGCCTGAGCTTGCTTGTGGGCCACTTGATGAGGAGTGCTTTAGGGAGTGAGAGAAGCAGGATTGGGCAGGAAGGGGTTGATCTGTGAGGTAACTGCAAGAGAAGGCTCAGCTGATCTTAGAGTGCTGAGATGACCCTTCAGACAAAACTGTTAGCTTCTCTGGGGTGGTTCATGGGTGACCACCTCTCTGAGAGGAGAAATAAAACATTGTAGGGCCTCTCTGATGGCGCAAGAGGTTAAGGCACAACACTATGAAGCTATCCGCAGCCACTGTAGCACGAGTTTGATCCACGGCCAGGGAGCTACCCACATGGTGCAGCAGACCTCTCCTGTCTCGCCCGCTGCTCCCCTCAGCAGTGTATTTCAGTAGATCTGCCTTTTCTGCGCCCCACTCTGTCTCTGGTGAATCCTCTCACCCCCTGCACACCTAGTCTGTACCCCAGTTCTTGTATGCATAAATAAATCTTAAAAAAAAAACCAAACATTGTACAAAAATGAATGGTGATGTGAATAAATAAATAAATAAATATTAAGAAAAACAAACTGTGAGCCTTCATTGACTAGACGCAGGGTTACAAACTCTGGTGAGGCCAATTCTTTTGTTGTGCCTGCCGGGGGATGTACTCAGTGTGAGCCAACAGCAACATTTCCAGCAGCCGGATAGTGTATGGTACCTGAAGGGTACCCGGAGGGCAGACACCAGCATCCACTACTCTTGGCTTGCAAGACTCTGTGTGGTCTAGTTATGGTTCATGACCTCTGTGACCTTGTGCGCTTTTTACTCTTTTGCTCATTTTGCTTCATTTTGTTTTTCCAGATATTCCTGGACCATATTTAAGCAAGCATTGTCTTAGGGAGTCTGCACTTGTCATCCAATTGAATGGCCCTTTATTTCCACCCTGTTCAAGTGTTTTGTTATTGTAGAGGCCTCCCTGATTGTATTATATCCAAACTCTCTGTACCCCCTTACTCTGCCATTCTTCCTGACACATATGTGCCTATGATGATATATGCATTCGTTGGGTTTTGTCTGTCTCGTGGGACTCAAGCTCCTGTGGAGATAAGATTGCTTTCCATTTGTGTGCTTTTTTTTTCTTTTTTTTAAAAAAAGATTTATTTATTTATGCAAACAAGAACCGGGGCACAGGCCAGGTGTGTATGTGTGTGTGGGGAGGTGAGAGGATTCACCAGAGACACAGTGGGGAACAGAACAGGCGGACTGACTGAAGTACACTGCTGAGGGGAGCAGTAGGCGAGCCGGGAGAGGTCTGCTGCAACTTGTGGGTATCTCCCTGGCTGGCTCAGATCGAACCCGTGCTGCAGAGGCTGCCGGCAGCCTCACAGCGCTGTGCTCAACCGCCTGTGCCACCAGCGAGGCCCCTCCATTTGTGTGCTTTTTGATTGTGTATCTTCAAGTGTGTTGAAAGTTGTTCCTGGAGAAGATATCCTATCAGCTTGTGCTTTTTAACGGAGAAGTAAACATTCAGCTGTAGATGTACAAATGAAGTACAAGGTAGTTGGGAATTGAGAGCAGGGTCTGATTTTGTGGGACTTTTCTATATAGGTGAATTCACATTTAGCACATTGTGCATATTTAGCGCATTGATGATTTAAAAGACATACTTCACACATACTCTCGTTTACAGGACTCCATCTATTGTATAGCATAATGTCAACCTATTGTGCTTTCAGAGTGTGTACTTGTTTGTCCTTGCAGTGATTACTCTTACATTGGACAAGCTTCAACTGAAATAAGTATGTATTTATCTGAAGGCAGAAATTATGCTGTATCATTAATAATTCAGAAGAGTTTTCAATTAAGCACTAACAATATCATTGCCTTTGGCTGTGATCTGCCTGCCTGCTTGAATTCAGAGTGTTATTGAATTATTTTTCTCAATGAAGATAAAATTAAACCCCAGATAACCAGAACACAAAAATCCCCTCTTTAATCAGCATATGCTCTCTTAGAGTGTCTCTCTTAGGAGGAAGAGTTGATAGTAATACACATCAAGGATTTAAATTTGTGTCCTTTCCTGGATGTATCCTGGGTTCTGTGTACATTTGGCTCATGATATGACAACATCATACATAGTTCAGTATATTAAATATTCTGATTCAAATACATGATATTGCACTACTTGCAAATTCTTTATCATCAAAGAGTAAATTATGTTCATTACATGAAAACATGGACTAATTAATGAATTCCTGAAGATTTTAGAGATAACTACTGAAAGCCTTCCTCTTATTGTATAGGAGATTTAATTGGATGATCTATTCTATACCTACTAGTCTTGAATTTTAGTTTTCCAATCAGAAGGCTTGGACCATAAATTGTTTTCTGTTTACTCCTTGGTGAATCGGAAGCTCAGTTTATCAAACCACCTCATTCAACTCAGGAGGAGGGGATGTCTAACTAACCACGTATTTATTGCAGGTACTTGTGCTCTGAAGAATCTTTATGACAGCGATTGTAGACAAGAGAATGAGTCTTTCGCTTCTTACAGTAATCATTGGTGCTTCTGGATTGTGGGTAAACAGAGTGAATCCTCAGGCTCCCAAAGCTTTGAAGTAACTTATTAGTTGGCATGCTTCCTTTATTTTATGTGTGCGGTGTGTGTGTGTGAGTGTGTGTGTGTGTGTGTGTGAGTGTGTGCGCGCGCGTGCGCATGTTTGTTTAAAAAGGATGGTTTTACTCTTGGATATTTTATCTACTTTTCTTTTTTGACCAGGGAAATATTTCCACCCAGCATACTTCCAAGGAGACCAGTATCGCTCTTACTACTTACTATGTTCCCCCTGAATTTGTTATAAAAAGGCACTTTCCCACCTCTGATACTAATTATTAAAATCACATGATTTGCCAGACAAACAAGACTCAGTAGTGGTATTTGTGCAACAAATCAATGAGCAAATATTGATGCAACGCACATGTCACATGAACGTGACACCATCTGGGTTTCTGTACATGATTTATACAGGAAGACTGAGCTGCTCTGCCTTTAAATGGCTCAAAATCTAATGACTAGAAGACTGGAAGGAAAAGCAGAAAAATTTAACCAGAGCTCTTAAACCAGTTTTGAGTTACTGGTGTGTAGTGTCATCATTCATTCATTTATGAATCTTTGCTGAATGCATGCTACTTGTCAGGAGGTGTGCTAATACCTGGGGATGCCTGGGTAGTGTGATGAAGTTCCTCTAGAACCTTCCCAAAGGGATTTATTATCTTTGACCATATGCTTAGTGAGATGAAAAGATTATTTCCAATAAGAGGTAGTGATCTAGACTACTTATGTGCAAGTTATCTGGAAGAGCTAACTGGTAGAAAGAATATTTTTTATCACTAGTGACTGGGGAAGTGGCCTGTGGGTCTTTAGTTTGTGTTTTTGGGAGATAATTGGGCAGTGTTGGGAAAAAAGGAGCATATTGGGTTGGGAATTCTTTATAATTCCAGTTCCATTTTTCCCTGTATTTTATTCTTATAGATAGTACAATAAAGTACTTAGAAAGAACATAAATCTTTTTTTTTTTTTAAAGATTTGTTTATTTATACAAGCACTGGGTACAGTCAGAAGCGTGGGAGGGTGAGAGTATTCACCAGAGCAGGGAACAGAACAGCAGACTGACAAAATACACTGCTGAGGGGAGCAGCAGGTGTGGCAGCAGAGGTCTGCTCGCCATGTGGGACCCTCACCAGTGACCAGGGATCGAACCGGCGTTGCAGAGTCTGCGGGCAGCTTTGCAGCTCATCACTCAACCGCTGTGCCACCCGGAAGGCCAAGAACATAAATCTTGATGTTGGAATTCATAGTTCTGGTTGTTAGTTTGACTTTTTAACTTATCATCGGCTTGACAATAGGCAAGTATGTTGGGCTCCATTCACCTGTAATGATAAGGTAGTAAGAAACTCTAACCGATCCATTTTATGTGCTACTTGAGGATTCAAATGAGACTATATATATATATATAAAGTGAAAGGGTTTGAAAATTGCAAATCATCTACATGTATTAGTTATTAGTATCAAGTAGTGGTGGAAATTAAACACCCCTCCCAACATATGATGGAAAGGTAAGGGCATGATGAAAAGGTAAGGGCCCTGTGTCATGTCTTTGAGGGTGCTGACTGATAGAGGGGAATGGACAGGTTACCTGATAACTCCTCTAAATTTCCTTTGCAATTATGCTGAGCTTTTTCAGTTTGAAAGAATCATATAAGTCATGCCATGCTTTCTTTCTTGTTTCACTTAAGTTTCCAGCTTCTCAAGATGGGCCACCTACTGGTATTTTAATGTTCACCTATTTATTGATTCAAACATCACTTGAAAGTCAGCTCAGTGAAGGTTGGCATTTTCATACATTTTGTCCACTGCTGTAACTCCAAAGCCCAGAGCATGACTGGTCAATGGCGGATGTTCAGTGGATTTTCCTTAAATCAATGCTGCTACCAAGGGCCTGTTGTGTTCCAGGTACTCTGCAAGATATCTAGGAATATTGGGAACATGAACCCAGAGCCTGTGAGTCTTAAGGACCTAGTAGTAGGGACAAAGAAAAGTAACCTGGAAATGACAGTTTGTAGCCAGTGTTCCAATGTAGGATTGGGGGGAGATTAGAGGTTAGGAAGATGATGTGGAGGTAGGGTGATTATTGTGTTCTTCAACAATGGAGTGCCAGGGGCCTCCCTGGTGGTGTAAGGGATTAAGTCTCAACACTGTGAAGCTATCCACAGCCTCTGCAGCCTGAGTTCCATCCCCAGCCAGGAGCTACCCATATGGTGCAGCAGACCTCTCTTGTCTCGGCCACTGTTACCCTCAGCAGTGTATTTCAGTAAATCCACCTGTTCTGCTCCCCACTCTGTGTCTGGTGAATCTTCTCATCCTCCCTACACCTCTGACCTACACCCCAACTCTTGTATGCATAAATAAAATAAATCTTAAAAAAATAGAATGGGGTGCTAGTGTGCTTTGTGACCTCTCCATACAGGCAATAAAAGGGTACCTTGTAGAAAATTTTAAACAATAACAAAGGTAGCTCAATGTAGGTCTGTTTTATGACTATGTAAGGGGCAGTTCTACAGTGAGATTGTGATAAGAGGCTCTTTCCTCAGGATTCTTCCATGCCTGCGCTCACCCATCACCCCTCACCCCTTCTGGTGCCTCAGCTTTTCTGCATGAAGTTTGTCCCTTTGAGATACTTGAGCTTCAGAGACGATTGTCTCCCTTAGAGTAGAGACTTCCTGCTTGGTAATGATAATTTTACACACATGTTTCATAAAAAAAACAAAAAAGGAATATTGAAAAAGCCTTAACTCTGAATAGCCATATAATTCAAGACAACCCCGGTCAAACAGAAAATATGTTTTCTATAACTCTCAGAAGTCTAGAAAGGTTTTTCTCATTCTTTTTAAATCAATGTGATCTTAAAAAAAAAAACAAAAAAAAAACAAAAACAAAAACCAAAACCTGTTCTCTCTTAAAGGCTGATCCATTCTTAGGTCAACCTCATGTACCTTCACCCTTTTGTTACCACAAAGACTTTCCCATTCATTGAAAAATATGGTTTATCAGAAATGGATTTTGGAATTCCACCATTTTTACTCTGAATGTCCTATTTTGAGCTGCTAGTCAGTTATGTTTTTTTTTTTTTCCCTTGACTTAAAAAAATAACCCCCCCTTTTTTTTTGCTGGCCAACTGCCTCCTCAAATTCATAATTCACTGATTCTTTGTCAATTTTTGTCTCCATGTTTTGCCATATTTTGGAAGTTGTCTGTTACAGCCTCATAAGAATCTACTACCTTGCTCTGCTGTCAGGGTATATAGAATAGCGAGAAATCAGTCACAGTTGCTAAAATTAAAAGATCAGTTTAAGAAGGTTCTGAATTCCCTAGGATAGATTTTTCATTCCTTTGGGCAATCGCTTTTGAAATGGTACCTAATGCTCTGTGGATAGCCATACCCACCAAAGTAGCTTATTTACCCGGCAGGATCTACACCATTGATTTTTTGTAGAGTAAATCATAACAGCCTATTAACATTCCATTATGCTGAGTATAGAACTAATAGGAGAACATCTGTGAGGTCAGAGATCAGAAGTAGACTTCAGAATGTACTATTCAAAGAAAGATGCCATGGAAAACATTTACAGAGACAAGCAGATAAAGCAAAGTCCTTAAGGGAAAATAACAAAGAACAAAACTGCCATTGTATTACTTTCAAGACGGTGGGACCTTATAGTGAATTTAATCTATAGCTAACCTAATTTACTCTTCAACCGAAATTTGGCAGGCTGGAGCACACATATGCCCTTTAGCCGTCTAGATTTATTCCTCTTGCTCCAGTTTCAAGTATTTAACTCAATTAATTGAATTAGAAAATGGAGGAAAGTGACTTGAATGTGCTCATCTCATTTAATATCTTTATGTTGGAGGGAGACCCTCTTAGCGCCCGCTGAGACACACAGCATTTGGGGAGTCTGGCGTCATCCTGGGGAAATTGCTACAAAATAGCTTGGGAATCTGTCAGGGAAACATGGGGGCTTGGACTTCTCTGCTGTAAGTTAAACAGGAAACTTTCTACAACTTTAGCTGTTATCTGGCGCCTGTGTTTGACCTTTACCTGGCCTTGGCATGAAGCGGCCAGTTGAATAGTTTGGGAACTTAATTAAAGCTGGCAGGGAATGCAAGGGAAAGTAGCTTTGAATATGAGGATATAGTTCATATTAAATTGAAAAAGTCTTTGCTAAGGTTTCCTCTGTGCCAAATGGCTCTGAGAGGGCCAAAGCGATGCAAAATAGAATCCTGGCCTTCAAGCAAGAACTCTAAAGGATGGTCCTCCTGAAGGTTCTAGAACCTATTACAAGCCTCCAAAGAACCCCGTGGATGTGTTCGTTTATTGTAAATTCTTACCACTCATTTAGTCCTTGATTAACCATCATTTGGGTGAGAACTGAAGAAAATTTATTTCTCAAGAACATAAGAAATGGGTCAGATTAGTGGAAGGATTAGCAAGAGAAAATGGTATCCAGAAAACCAAAGGAAGAGATAATTTCCCAAAGGACAGGGTGGGTCAGCAATATCTCTGACCGCTGAGAATCTGAGTGCACAAAAATGAGTTGGTGGAGTGTGGAGGTGATGGCTACCTCTGGGGGTTCTGCTCCAGGGAGTGGTGTGAGAGAGGGTTGAGGAGGGACCTTAGGAAGCTGCAGTGACTATAAGAAGACTCTAGGGGTGAAACAATGGAGGAGTATGCTTGTGAGACAGCCGTATCGGAAGTGATATGTGCGTCAGACACCATCAATGCCATTAGTTGAAAGCTCTGTGATCTTGGACAAGTTATTCAGTCACTCTGGGCCTCATTTTCCTTGTCTGGAAAGCTAAGGCTGATGGTAGTAGCTGTAACTTAAGAAGATAGAATGAAATAACACCATTATGCGGAGTAGACTTTTAGTAGATAAATAAGAGAAAGAAGTGGAAATGCATTGGTAATATAAAACAGAGGCGAGAGTTAATTGTTCATGTGCTAAATTTATTTCTTGTTCTTTTAATGTTACTATTATGGGAAAATTGGCCATATTAACTATTTCTGAGTGTGTACAATTTGGTTGTATCTAGTTTGGTAGGATTTGTATTGTTGTGAAGTCAATCCCAGAAATTTTTATCTTGCAAACCAAAACTGTGTAGCCATTACAGGGTAACTCCCCACCACCCCAGCCCCCCTGATCCTAGAGGCAACGCCATTTCATTTTCTGTTTCTCAGTGTTGGATAATTCCAGACACCCCATACAAGTGGAATGAATCATCCAGTATTTGTCCTTTGTTGTCAGTGCCTTAATTCACTTAGCGGTTTTTTTTAAAAGAATTATTTATTTATTAATTTATTCATTCATTCATTCATTCATTTATTTATTTATACAAGCACTGGTTACAGTCAGAAGCGCGGGAGGGTGAGAGAATTCACCAGAGCAGGGAACAGAACAGGCAGAGTGACAAAGTACATTGCTGAGGGGAGCAGCGGGCGGCAGGAGAGGTCTGCGCGGCATGTGGGACCCTCGCCTGGTGGCTGGGGATCAAACCGGCACTGCGGAGGCTGCGGGCAGCTTCGCAGCCCAGCGCTCAACCTCTGCGCCACCGGGGAGGCCTTCACTTAGCATCTTGCTTTTAAGCTTAAGCCATGTTGGTACCATGTGTTAGAATTTCCTACCTTTTGAGGGCTGAATAATACTCCACCTTATGTAGATTCCTGTTTGTAATTATCCATTTATCTGTTGATGGATATTTTTGATTGCCTCCACCTTTTGACTAGTGTAAATAATACTGTTAGGAATTTGCAAGTATAGGTAACTATTTTAAATAAGTGAGGTTCACTTTTTCTGCTCAGTGTGTGGGTCATAGGTGGCTCAAGGTCAGGTGCAAGAATGGATCATGTAGGGGAGATTGGTAGCTGTTTTGAGAGATAGAGCAGCCTTGCTGTAAAGCAGAAGAGTTCAGAGATGGGAAAGCATGTTTCCTTTAGAAATTAAAAATCACATCTCCCAGGATACTGGACTTGTATTATTTTCTAGTAGTTTATTTTTTTAAATATTTTACTCTTTCACTTATTTATTATTTAATGTTTATTTTTGCATAGAAGAACTGGGTTATAGGCCAAAGGAGCAGGGGGTGAGAGGATTCACCAGAGACAGAGTGGGGAACAGAACAGGCAGACTGACTGAAATACACTGCTGAGGGGAGACAGGAGAGGTCTGCTGTGCCATGTGGGTCAGCTCCCTGGCTTGGCATGGGACTCAGGCTGTAGAGGTGATAGCACTGAGGCTTAACCCCTGCGTCACCTGGGAGGACCTCTAGTAGTTTCTTCTTTAAACTTAAGTTGCTAAAGAACTTCAGGTGTGTCTGCCATTGTGTTGGACAATAGAAATATTTTTCTCTGCCTGTTATTTTTTCTTGTGTTGTGAAGAGCAAGGATAACGTGCCTTCTAGCTAGTGATGAGAATGTCACAAGCCCTCCTGTGACACCACTGCTAAGCTTATGTTTCTCCACCAACTAGGCGTGGGGTTCCAACCCCACTGTTCTAGTCACTTCCTGGAGATAGCCAACCTCTATCCTATTTAGTTCTTACTCCTTCCTCCACACTCCCCCCCCCCAAAAAAAAAAAAGTAGCTCAAGAAGAGCACAATTGGATGCTGTGTCTTGTTATTTTTACTATAAAAAGGTCTATTATTGTATTATTGGGCCTCCCTGGTAGCACAGGGGTAAAGCCAGTGCTATGAAGCTATCAGCAGCCATTACAGCATGAGTTCCATCCTAGGCTAGTTAGCTAACCCACATAGTACAGCCGACCTTTTTTGTCTCGATCCCCTGCTCCCCTCAACAGTGTATTTCCAGCGTTTTGCCTGTTCTCCCCACTTTCTCTGGTGAATCCTCTCACCGCATACCTCTGGCCTACACCCAAGTTTTTTTTTTTTTTAAAGATTTATTTATATAAGAACTGGGGTACAGGCCAGATGTGTGGAGGGTGAGAGGACTCACCAGAGACAGAGCAAGGAACAGAACAGGCAGACAACTGAAATACACTGCTGAGGGGAGCTGCGGGCGAGACAGGAAAGGTCTGCTCGCCATGTGGGTTGCTCCGAGGCTGGTGGGGATTGAACCGGCACTGCAGAGGCTGCCGACAGCTTCACAGCACTTCACCCAACCACCTGTGCCCCCAGGGAGGCCCCTACATCAAGTTCTTGTATGCATAAATAAATAAAAATAAATCTCTGAAACAAAGAAAGGTCTGTTACATGTACCCTGACAATCTCCAGAGAAGAGAGTCCTCTCTGTTCCTTAAAAATTGAAGTAACATTGACTTAGAACACTAAGTTTCTAAGAGACAGTTTTCCCACCTCTGCAAAAGTATATTACACACTGTGCCCTCCATCCAAGGTCTAGTTACCATCCTCCATCCTGTTGAGGACCCTCTACCTTTTTCCCCCACCCCTACTTGCTTGCCCTTCTGGTAACCATCATCCTGTTGTCAGAATCTGACAATGGCAATGTCAAAATCTACTCTTCAACTTTGTGGAGACTCTGGGCCAATTATCTTAGATTTCTCATGAATGTTGAACATGGAGTTGTGAACAAAGTAGGTTGGGAGCATCCTGCTGGGGTAAAAAGGAACAAAAGGGGGGAAGTAGAAAAAAACAGTAGGTCACAGATAAGGTTGATTTTCTTTTTTTCTTTTTTGTTTAGTGCCCATCATGGTTAGTCCTGAAAAGATTGTGGCTGCCTTTTCTGAGGAAGAGGATTTTAATCTTTAGTTCTGGAATTTTATGAAAGGAGGAGAGTAAAGAGAAAGTAGGGTGCAGTCATCTTTAGTGGTTATCGGTAAAGGGTCGGTGGGTACCCAACATGTGGCTATATGGCCTCCTATACTTCCGTCTTCCTCTGCCTTTCAGTTGGTGGAGATCATTCCCCATGTTCTCCCCTGCTACCCTAGTTTCTGAGAGTATCCCATCACATCCCTGGCAGGAACAGCCATATCCCAGGCAGGTCTCCATCTCTGTTTGTCTCCTGACCTTTGTCACCTCCCAATCCATTTGAACTTTTACAGAGTCCCTGCTTCCTTTTGAGGTAGGATTGGATGTGTAAGAAAGGACCAGTCTGTTGAATGCTATAGAAGGTTGCTGGGGGCCTCCCCGGTGGCACAGCGGTTGAGCACTGGATTGCTAAGCTGCCTGCAGCCTCTGCAGAGTCAGTTCAATGTCCCGGCCTCTGGGCGAGGGTCCCACATGGCATGGCAGACCTCTCCTGCCGTGCCCGCTGCTCCCCTCAGCAGTGTATTTTGTCAGTCTGCCTGCTCTGCTCTCCGCTCTGGCTCTGGTGAATTCTCTCACCCTCCCGCGCTTCTGACTGTACCCAGTGCTTGTATAAATAAATAAATAAATCTTTAAAAAAACCCAAAAAACAAAAAAAGAAGGTTGCTGGGCATTCTTGCCCAGACTGTGCTAGAGCTTATCTCATTCTCTGGGGGGAAATTACAGTTCTTTGTGTTGAAGAGAAATGTCTTCATGTGAGAATTGGGGTCTCCTCTTTTGGAGAGTCTGCATGACCAGTGAACACAGAAGAATCCACTTCAGACCAACACTTAAGCTTCTCATGTATGATTGCTCAAGAATCTCCTGCTCTCTTGCCCAAACATCTGTCATTTTAACACCAGAAGGTTAAACGCTATTTGGACACGCAAGAAGACCTGGGTCTGCTCTGGTTGAATGTAGACTGAATCTAACCTTCCAGTTCTCACTGGATGCCATCCCACTTAAAAGGTCAATGTTTTGGTAGGCTTTGAAATGTTGGTTCACAGCCTACATAGAAATGACTTTTTCAGAGAAATACGTGTGAGAAATAAATGATCAAAAGGGTGGAGGGGCCCAGATTCAACAGACTAAGATTTTTGAACTGTGCAAACGTCTGTGTTCTGAATGGATGATAATGCATGCCCTAAATGTAAATGCTTTCAGAGGGGAGAGTCCTGAAAAAGATTGTGCCTGCCTTTTCTGAGGTAGAGGAGTCTAATTTTTAGTACCTGGAATTTTATGAAAAGAGGAGAGTAAAGAGAAAGTAGGAAGCAGATGTCATCAGTGGTTATAGGTAAAGGGTTGGTGGGTGCCCAGCACTTGGGGAGAGAGGGCAGTGGAATTCCATCCAAGGAAGCAAGACTTTGCTCTGTCCTTTCCTGTGAATATGTTAGTTTATTCTGAGTGATGGGGGCAGATGAAGTGAAAATAAATCTTCAGATACTATCTGAAGCCAAGGATCAACATTTTCCACTAAATGGACTAAAATTCTCTCTGGGTAGCTTTTCTACCTAAATAAATGTTTACTCTGCTCGTCACTCCCATGGCTTACCTGTGCAGTAGACTCCGGACACCCTCAGATCCTGGGGTTGCTTGATCTTTGTATGAAACTAATCAATGATAAGAAGCTAATGGCTAAATTACTTAAATTTTTATTGAGATATAATTGACATGACACTCCATTAGTTCCAGGTATACAGCATCATGATGATTCTTATATATAATTGAACACAGTACTGAAACCACAGGGATTTGATACCTAAGATTCTAAGTACTGGTGTGAGTTTGGGCAAACCTATATGAAACCCAGGAAGAAATGGTTTTAGAATCACAGGGGCTTTTGGTATTCTGGAAATCTTTTAGGTACCAAATGGGTGAACCAAATGGGTGGGTCTGACTGTACTTAAATACATGTAGTGTAGTAAGAATGTATATTTTAAAAAAGAGTTTTCTATTACTCATTTTGAAATTTTTTTTCATTAAATATTAAAGCTGAAAAGACCAATACTGGTCTTGTTTTGAAGATCTTTTATCATGAATATATATATATATATATATATATATATAAAATATGACTTGTTATCTCTTAGGGTGGGAAGGTTAAAAAAAAGCCCCTCAAACTGTGCTTGTCACTTGCAAGAAAGGCTTGGCCCTTCGACTTGCCAGGGTGATTGAGATCGACCATGTGTTTATGTTCTCAGGTTAATTGTTTATTTAGCTGGCATTCACTTGGGGCTAAAAACTGAAAGTCATTTTACCCAAAGTGCCAAATTTGAGTCCTGGTGGTGACCATGGACTGAAACATACAAGGAATAGTTCTGTATTTTGAAAAGAAAGGATAATTACGAGGGTTATTACGACTATTAGAAAACAATATATTCCCTTTTTGACTTTCTCCAGAGAAAAGTCAAGAGCACACTTAATTTGTTCTCTTTCATTAAGTATTTTTATCTCCTCTCAGCTGGTCAGGTTCTTTTTATGTGGCATTTAGGCCTTGAGTTTGTGTGAGTCAACAAATGGACAACAGCAAATGTTCAGCGGCCTTATTGGTGTCAAGCCTAGCAAATTGGCACATTATATGAATACACCAAATGCATAAACAAGTTTGCATGAGCCAAAGCTTCCAACTGAGGATAGCAGCTGTGGGTGTTTCCTTAAGAACAGAAATACCCCCTGATCTTCTAATCTGTTACTGCCCCAGGCTGGGAAATAGCTGCTGTAAGACTTAACAGGCCTAGGACTCTGGGATAGCAAGCTGACTCTGAACTTTTGAGCTCCAAGAGCTTCTTGTTATCCAACTAGACAGATATGGAGATAGATTTATGCCTCTTGACGATTCTTGAGTCCTTCACGACATCAGAATGAGCTTATATTTTGGGGGAGGGGACCATCGACACTAAGTACTCATCAGTAAGTGTTTCCATTTGCTAATAAAGTCTACTCACATTGGTCGCTGGAATACCCAACTCTCAGCCTTGCACTTGTTTTGCAGCAAGCTTAATGGAATCTAAGTGATACCCTTATACTCTGTGCTTCTTCATTTCCTGCAGAACATTAATTTTTTTCTTCTTGATTTTTGTACAATTTTCATTTTTCTCCTCCTCCTGAAACTCCCCCATTGAAATGTTGATGTTAGAAAGTTGGTTTTTATGCTTTGCAGGATTTTTACTGTGTAATTAAAATGGGCTATCTGGGGCACATTATTCAGTGCTGAACTTGATAGGGAAAAATTCCTGGGAAATCAGTAAAACCAGCTTTCTTGCTCAGTACAAATGGGCAAGTGGCAGGTAGAAGGAACTTCTCACCTACTTAGTCTTCTCACTGTTTTTAATCAAGAGAAGTTGGTAAGACACTCGGCCTATGAATCTTTTCTGTGATTCCATCATGTCAAGGGAACATTTCCATGGATATTTTATTTATATAGAAAAACAAAACCTAAATCTCAAAGCATCATTTATGAAACCCACAAACTCTTGGGCTGTCATTTTGGTTATGGGCTGTGAGTGTCTTTCTGGTTCATTTCTGTGTGGTGGGTGAATGTGTCTGATGGGCTTGCATTTTAAAGGCAAGACAGATTTAAGGATGTAATTTAGTGATGTTTTGCTGAGTACGCTTCTTCACGTCTCTTCAAATATTTTACTATTTTAGCAATATCCAGCTATTGTTTTGCCCTGTGTGAGGTAGGCCTATCAATCTTGTGACAGTTTCAAATATACATAATAAGATCAATATACGTGTCTGATGATGACATCAGCCATTCTGGTTAACTTTAGTACTATTTTTTGACCATGTGTATGAATCAGTGTGTATTTAACAAGTGAGTCGCCTAGATGCCATTAAATGAGGCTGTCCTTATTTTGGCTTATGCCTTGGCCCAATTTTAAGTTTTCATATGGAAATTGAGCATTTAACTACTACTTTTAAATCTCTGCCTTTTAATTTTACATACCAAATATGGCAGAGTTGAATCAGGTGGCCAAGTAGACTTTTTCTGACCTTGAAAGTGGTTTACTGGTATTATAGGGAAAAAAAAGGCAGAATTTGCTGTTTTAGGATAGCAGAAGCCAATGAGCCTGTCCAAAGAGCCTTTTTAAAAAAGGTCTGATGTGCAACTGCTTGATGTCTACATTTTTAGCTAAAAGGCATCTTGCATTCATGTCGAAGAGACCCTGGAATGTAATGCCGGGCCAGGTGGCTGTGGGTTAATCTTTGGACACTTCAGCTCTGACGGGCACTAGCATCTGTGGTTTCTATAGCAGTGTTGTTTAGGTCTAGAAATAACATTCTGCTAAACCTGAAGATAGAGGGATGTTTACTAAGTTTGGTTTTCCTCCATTTGTATGGTTTAAAGCTGGAGGTAAAGTATAACACAAGTGCAATTAAAAAAAAAAAATCTGCGCCATGTGGGTAGGTCCCTCGCTGGCTAGGGATTGAACTTGTGCTGCAGGGGCTGCAGATTGCTTCATAAAACTGCTTAACCCCTTGTGCCAACATGGTTCAGCAGACCTGTCCTGACTCGCCCGCTGCTCCCCTCAGCAGTGTATTTCAGCCAGTCTGCCTGTTCTGCTCCCCACTCTGTCTCTGGTGAATCCTCTGATACCTCAAACCTCTGGCCTGTACTCCAGCACTTGTATACCTAAAAAAATCTTAAAAACAGAAAACAAAAAAAACGAAGACAAACCTGTCATTGGTGAAGTACTTGATGACGCTAGTAAGGTTGAAGTAACCCTGGACATTGATGTTTAGAGGTGGAATGTTCATCAAGATGTATTTTATTTAGTAACATACTATATTGATGTGTGTTGATATGGAGGCCAGATACTAGTTTACATTGGCTTGTTGGGGCAAATGTATATACATACACATTTTATATGCATGTACACTCAGGCTAAGGTGTTATGAGTAGTGTTTTTTGCCAGCACAATCAAAAAGTTGAGGGAGAATGCCTTCATTTTACTATAATGTTAATGGAGTCAGGATAAGAGAGTCCTTTGTTGAATGTTGAGCATACCACATTTCATTTATGTGCCATCAAAGAGCTTTCCCCTTACAATGTAGGACATATAATCTTATTAGAAAGCCCTTTCAAATCAATAAAAAATATAACAACCTTAAGTGTAGTGGCTTTGAGTTCATTCTTAAAAAAAAATCTATTTTCAATTACATTACTCTTTTTAAAATGTACCACAATGTTTTTTATTTAAAAAATACTTTGTTCCTATATAGATACTCACTGCTGTCAAAATTGTGTCCTCCCTTTTCCTAAAAATGTCTATCCTCAGCCATTTCAGAGCCTAATCTTTGGGGTGGCCATTTTGCTGAAAAGTAGCTAAAGAATCAGTCTGTCACCCTGGTTCAAGTTCTTGCTGGAAGGATTATAATGCCTCTCCACTCCTCCCCCCTCGCCCCCCAGTGTGAGCTTTAGTTGCAAAATTTGGAATGAAATAAAATTAAGGTCAAATATAAAAAAAAAATAATTCTTGCAGACGGAGTGCTCATTTGCATCCACTCATCAATCTGAAATCTAGGAGCTGGGAGACCATTGTACTGTTATCCTACTGATATGAACTCCATATCAAATTTGATGAAACAGGTTGGCAGTTGTGAAGGGCAGCTGATAATAATGGTGCAAACTCAACAAAAAAGTTACAGTCAGAATCTGCAGGAAGTGTTTTCTATTGTCTGGCCTTGCTCTCTTGAGTGCTGGCTTTTGCTTATTAAGAGGGAGACTTATCTCCCCAGCTTGAGAAATTTTAATGTTATTAGAAGCATTGAGTTTGTGCTTGTGTTACTGTCTCCCGCCAACAAGACAAATAAATGGAAACAGTGCTGGCATGTACTGAGTAGAAAATCCTATTCAAATCTGCAAAATTCACATAAATTGAATGCAGGTTGCCCTTTTTTGGCAATTAAATAAAAGAAGCCTCTGACTACTGATGACTTAGTAACTAAGTGGGCATGGAATCTGGGAAAATGGGGTAACCTCAAATATTTTTTTTCCATAATGATGGTATATTTTGATTCTTAACCACTTCTGTGTACATTTGAGATCCTTTATATGATTGGGTAGCATTTTAAAACATATGACTGGTCATGTTTCTGCCCTCTTGAGTTTTCGAGGAAAGTCAGTCTAACAACAGGCCTGTTCCACTAATTAAAGTCAAGGCCAAGAGGGTCAGCATGATATAGATGTTTGGTTTTAATGGCACTTAGAAAGGCTACTAAGTGCTGTAATGTCCTGTGCAGAAAGCTTTGCTCTATAAAATTTGCCTTTAACACAGACAGGGACTATTAATTAGAATGGTATCTTTGCAGGCGTGATATCTGTTTGGGAAGAAACAACGCTGGTGTGTGTGCCTAAATAATTCATTTTAATGTATGAAGATACCTGTCTTGGGGTACAGCATTTCTGAGTACCTGTCGTCTCTGCTGCGTTTCAGGTGTGAATCACGGCGACACAGTGGAAGACCATGATTTACTGCATGGGCCACCTGCTTGTGGATGACGATGAAGGGATGTATGTGCAAGACCCCAAGATTTACTTCCTTCCTGTTCCAGTGGGGATAGCCAAAAGAGTGAGTAATGGGATAATTTATAATATCATAGGCCCTTTGTCAAGAGACCTAGTCAAAACAGGAAGATAAAATTGAGAACACTCAACTAGGGAAATTCTTTTGATACTCTCTGGTTATACCTCTTTGTGGCACATAGTAGGGTTGTCAGATTTTTCCTGTTTGACTTACTCAGGATTTTCCATTAAAAAGTTGAGTGTGTCAGTGCTGGTGAAATCATGTAGGTATTCTGTTCAATTTTATACCTCTTTCCTTTATGTTTTTTGTTTGTTAACTTTTTTAATGTTGTTGAGATGCCAGAGAAACTTAGCGGCATAATTATACAACTCAGGTTCTTTTTTTTTTTTTTATAAAGATTTATTTATTTATACAAGCACTGGGTACAGTCAGAAGTGCAGGAGGGTGAGAGAATCCAGCAGAGTCAGAGCGGGGAGCAGAACAGGTTGACTGAAGAAATACACTGCTGAGGGGAGCAGCGGGTGCAGCAGGGGAGGTCTGGGCACCAGGTGGGACCCTCGCTGGCCAGGCGGGAATTGAACCGGCGCTGCAGAGGCTGCAGGCAACTTCGCAGCCCAGAGCTCAACTGCTGCGCCACAGGCCCACAACTCCAGTTCTTTATACAGGTCAAGGTATTATCAAGTCATACAAGTGTCATAACAAATTCAATAACATTTTTTTAATAACTTACCCAAAATGACTAGCCTATATTTATTGGAGTATTCCATTTTCATTGTTTTCATTGCAGTTTTGAGGTGATGAAATGTGAGGGAAGGATAGGTAAAGGGTTTCTCAACTATGTGGATGTGGATATGTATTTAGGACAAAAGGTTACTGGCTCTGAAGTGGGCCTTATCCAAGGAATTTTTTTATATTTAAGCAAGTAGAGGAAGAGTTGAATGTATTTGGTCATGTTTAAATGTTTTTTTTTTTTTTTTCTACCAGTGTTCTATGCTCTAAATTAAGGAATACTACCACTTTGAAATCACTTATTATTCAGAGGTCTCAGGCACTATTTGACGAGATGCCGTCTTCTGACTTGTTATTGTTGGTGCCATTAGATTCATGAAAACTGAATACCAGAAGTAATATTTTTTGCTCAAAATAGTAATTTTACCTTTCACTTTGGAATGTCGTCGTCGTTGGCAGTAGACTTCTATCAGAGACCATTCAGATAAAATGGGAACAGTTCCATGCTCTTCCTTCTCTCCCATCTGCCCTAGGTGACTAAAACAGTCCCATAAATAATTGGTACCCTTTTGAACTGACCTCCAGGGTTCATGGGATGTAAATATTGATGGTCTTGACATTTCTTGGTATGTGCACCGTTAAGGAGGCACAGTATTTCCAGATAACTGAAAGCAGGTGGTTGAGTGGGTAGATAGCCGTGGGCCCTTGCTGATCCCCGTAATTCATAGGGGCCCTTTCCATAACCCTGTTTCAGGACTGTGTGTGGGGAGAATATACCTTAGGAAAAGCAATCTACGCATTCAAATCATCTAGGCGTTTCTATTGCCGAAACACTCTGGACTTGACCTGGGTTAGCCTGGCCTTCTAATAGTAATATGTGAGCTTTTCTACTCCACTTTGAAATTAAAGATTTCTGTACTAGTATCAGGGTGACACTGAATGGTAGCTTAAGTGCATGGGCTCTGAAGCCAAAGTTCCCAGGTTCAAATCCTGGCTCTAACCTTTACTAGCAATGTGACCTTAGGCAAATATTTTCACTACCTCTTAACCTTCATTTCTTCAGCCCTAAAATGGGTATAAAAATACCAATAGTAGTAATAATAAATGTTATAATGAAGATTAACAGCTTTCTAATAGTGATTAGCACTTTAGTGAAGTTCTTTTAAATATTTATAAGCTTTCAGGTATTTTGTGCCTAAGAGACTGACTTAAAGCTTAAGAAAATCTATCAGCGTGGCAGTTCATAGTCTTATCCAAAATATGTACTTGGTTACATGGAAATCAAACACTGAAAAATGAGAATGTAGTACTCACCTTGCAAAGAGTTTTAACAAGTTGTATTTTGCTACTGGTTTGAAAGGGAATTTTCTGGTCTTATGTAATGTGTGTATAAGAAAAGAGAATATTAGGAGATTTCATTGTATTGTCAAGTGTTATTGGTAGTCTTAATTTATACATCCATTGTGCTGCAGTTTTATTTGCAGAACTACCCCCTACAGGGATTATTATTGTACTTGAGGGGATGGAATGCCTATACTCTGTTTTGGGTACTACCTCCTCTAAGAAGTATGGGTACCAAGAGATGGCACTTAATCACCTGTCAGTTGATGCTTTCATGTGTGTATTACTTGAGCACTTAGACACACCACTGAGAGAGGGGATTTCAGATGGGGAAGAAATAGGGAAAAATGGAAAATAAAATAACATGCTGGAATTAATAGCATCCTCTTCACAAAGAACACCCAAACTCTTCTTCAAAGTGATTTAATAGCCAGTAGTGAAACCATTCACTACCATCTTTAAGAAATAAAGCCCAGTCCACAAAGTGGAAACCAAGTGTAAATCTGGATATTTTTCAGGGCAGTCAAGCAATGCATGCTTCTATCAAATTCAATGGGGGAAAATCCAATTTACAAAGTAACTTCTTTCATTGATTGTGAGTTGTCAATGTTAGATGGGTAGATCCTGAAACATTAACTGATTAAATTCTATAGGGCTGTGCAGTCATAATTATGGCCTCTGCTGTCTGAGCATCTAAATTTGTGTACTGACACATGGAACATTCTCTAAATGAGGAGCAGAGAGCAGAGTAGAGAGTACAGGTAGAAAGATATTTAATTCAATTGAAATATTATTTGTTGATTGCCTATGCTTTATCACATCTAATCAACTTAATAAAGCATCCCTTAAAAGCATCCTAATAAAAGCATCACTTAAAAGCACCCTAATAAAGTATCCCTTGAAAACACTCTGTCTCTCATTTTCCAGGTATAGTAGATAGCAAAATTACTCTGCACTGGTGGAGAGCATCATTTGAAGGATCCTTCACGTCACTGGACTCCCCACCAGCTATTTCCTTTGTGTTTGCTGTACACAGTTCCACTGAGGGGCTGAGAGAAGTTTTCCTTCCATATTCAGGTGCCTAAATCTTTTATGTCATCAGACCCCACCCCAGAAATCTTGTATTTCTACTGAGCTTTTTCCCTCCCTTGATAAGGAGTTCTGTCCTCCCATAATTTTTTTTTTTCCTACACGCTGAAAACCCATGGATTGTGACTTTGACTTTGTGAGAATTTTGATGGTGATGGGACTGCAGAGATCAACTTCATTTTATAGCTATAGAAGCTCAAGCCCAAAGAGATAAAAGAAAATTTTGCTCCTATCACTAAGACACCTAATACTGGTGCAATTTCAACTTTTCTGCTAAGATCTACTGGAAAGGAGATTTTGAATAGTGGGACAGGGCTATGTCATGGCCAGTAGACTAAAGAGTGAAAGAAAAAGGGTAGAAAAATAGAACCCAAACATAGGATTTGTTTGAGGTTATAGTGCAGGGATACTGTTTGTTCAGGAAGTGGGAATATTCTTTCTCAGATATAAGAGAAAAGAAAGTGATTAAGGGCATGATGAAGATGTTTTAGTAGTTTACCATGGAATCGTGAGTATGTATTCATCACTAAGTAAGTCAGGGTAAAGGAGTCTGGACAATTTCTTCTTCTACCTTCTTGCTTCCTTTGCTTCCTGCTACCTTTTGTTTTGCTAAAAGCGAAAGCCAGTGAAGAGTTTCCAGATCTGATAACTGCACAGATTTCAAGTGATACCCCTGGCTCCTAGCCCAGGCTGAGGTCACACCGTCTGATATTAGCTGGGTTATGTGAGTGTGTCCGCCAAGTGCTCAAGGCACGTTGCCATGATGCCTTTCAGCCTCGTATCAAGTCGGTAGGAGCAGCCTCGTGGCCAGTTGTGTACTTGACCTTACTCAGCAGCACAGCCCCTACCTGGGCGGTGTGTGCCTTTGCTGCTTCTAATTCATGTGGAAAACATGACTTATTTGCAAGTGGTATTGTGGCATTGTTCTTAGAAGTTCTGCTCTGCAGCCCCCAGCCCCCAAGTCTGGCCAAAAGTAGAACACTTACTTGGTATGATTTAGTAGGTTAGTTTTTGTGTCTGGGAACTCTGTTTCCATTAATTTATATGGAATACTTTGTGAGTATTCCCAGACCCCCCAAATAACCTACCAAATGGAACACTCTATTTTTGGATAGGGGGTGGAAACCTGGCACTGTGCTCATGCATATTCTTAAATTCACACTTGTCTGGGCAAGTCTGGAGTCTGGTGTGTTGGTGTCCAGGAGTCATTTCATTACTGGTTGAGAGATCTCGGAGCAAGGCAAGACCTTAATCAGTAGGAAGACTTAGTTGAATTTGACAAGAGATGATGACCAAGGGACCCTTAGCCATTGCTGGTGCCTGATACAACCAATACAATAATGTTTTACATGTCAGAAAATAACATTTATAATAACTGCTCATTATTGGGTACTGACAATGTGCTATGCACCAATCTGAGTGTTTCATAACTCTTCACAGCAGCACTGTGGGTCTGTGCTGTTATTATTAACTCATTTTACAGACAGGGAAATAAGCAATAGAAAGTGAACAGAAGAGAGACAGCTACAGTCTCAAAGAGTTTATGGTAGATTTAGAAAATTAATCTTTTACTCATTTAGCAAGTTGAAGATCTTCTAGCCTACTACATATAGCCTAAGTCAGGAAAATATACATCCTCCCATACTTATCCAAAGGAGCTTGAAACTGAATGGAAGACTGTTGATGTAAAGCAAACTTCAAAATGTGTAAATGGCAGGGAGGAGGTTTCCCAGGAAAGCATACTGAGTCATTTGGGTGACTCCCCAGTTGAACTCTTCTGGAATCCTGTTGGAAACCTAGGGAGATTTGACTGCATTCAAAGTGAAAGCAAAAACTCAAGCGAACTGATTGGCCAGGATCTCTGGGCCACATTGAGTATGTGAATTGACTCCAGTAACTCCATCAAAAATGGTATTGGCAGTAGTCAGAGTAGCTGACTTCAGCAATGGTGAGAGGTGACATCCTTTGTGTATCAGCAGCTAATTTAGAACCTTGGGCCTTGGCACCTTGACAATGGTTCTCAATGGCAGATGGACTGAGATGGACTTCTAGGACTACTAGGTGATGGAAGAGAAGATTGTATTCATGAGCTTATCAGACTGGCCCTGGGGAGTCCATGACATTTGCCCCTTGTGGTAAGGATGCATGGGTTGTGAGGGAAGAGTCCTAACAGTCCCAAAGACAGAAATCTCTAGAAACATTCTGTACTTCAGTTTGGAGTGTGCTTTGGGAACAGGAATTCCATAAAATGCCACTTAGCAGATGTTCTCATGGCACATAACTATGCCTCAGTTCTCTGGAAAAACCACAACAAAGAATAGAAATGAGCTTCTTGGGTCCTTTTAAGGCTTAAATAAATTAATACAAGTAATGTGCTCATAGTGGTGCCTGTGAGTCATTATGTAAGCGCTAGCTCTGATGATGGTGCTGAAGAAATGACAACTAAACTTTTAAAAACCATCAGGCAGACACCACTATGCTAGAATCGAAGTGAGCTTTTTTTTTCTTTTCTTCCCCTTAAAGAGCCATCTTGGAGGAGGAGATAAGAATTGTATACATGATAAGAAGTAATTAACTTTTAATATCTAATTCCTATTCATCCACACCTGTCCAGTCCAGCATTTTCTTCTAATAGTTCTCATACAGCCAATTCTTTCTACCCACATTAGACCAACCAGGGACTCAGATGGAGATTTTCTTAATGTCACTGGGCATTTGCCCGTCATTGTCCTTTCTTTTTATCTGCCTTTAAAGTGGGCATCTCCTCTTCAGAGTCTTACTTCCTGCCCAGCCCCTCAGTTCATCTTTTATAGCATTGCTGTCCTGTTTTGTGCACCCTTGTTTGAAAGTTGTTTTACTTTGCTTTCCTCCATCAAAGAGTGAACTCCTAGGATAAAGGTATATACATTTTTATATTTGCGCTTCTATTGAATGAACATTTTTCTTAACTCCACTGTAAGCTCTTGGCGACTATAATATATAAATATTTCTGATCCTCAATTGTCTCATCTGTAAAGAGTTACCCATGAACACAGAGATGATTGTCTGATTAGCATACAATAGGGGTGCTAAATGTTGTTGTGAACATAAACTTTCATGACTGTTTGCAGTTTTGTTTTGCTCATACTAAAGTTACTACAGTGGCTACTTTAACTCTTATTTATGAAAGAATACTTCCTCTACTCTCAGACATCCTTCCCCGGGGCTATTTACCTCCCACTAAAAAGTAAATGAAATCTATCTCATCTAGACTTCAGAGAATATGCTAATCACCTTTGCTAAGTGCTTTTTGGTGAGAAGTGTAAAAGCTTGATTCTATTTAGGGGCAAAACCTTAAATTTCTGTCTAAAAATTGTGATTACGGAATGTGTATTTTGAAAGGCAATTGTATCTCAAACTTAATGACAAACCATTTTCTGTGCATTGAGGATGTGATTTTGCTAATCCCTTTTCTGGAAGAAATTCGACAAGGCCCAGGTTTCTATGGTATTTAATGTGGTATAGTATTTAATTTTGGTATGTTCCATTTGATTTCTATACAAACCGTGCAAACCTTTTCTTTCCTCCTCATTGACCGGTGGCATATTTCAGTGGATGTTTTAAGGCCATTCATTTTCAAAAAGCAAAGATTGTTTTCAAGAGCGGTACTTAAGGCTGTCAGCCTGCCTCAGTTTCTTCCTCAATGAGTATAACCTTAGCCACCTGCATACCTCCCTGGAGTGTTTGGATGAATAGCTGGGAGCTTGCAAAGTACTTTGAATGTCTTGGATGAAAGGGCCTCTCTAAGTACAGGTCTTACGCAGGTATTATATGCAGGCTTTCTAAACTGCCGCACAGCCTGTTTTGCAAGAACACTAATGCACTTCTGGGTTTAGAGTTGTAAAAAGATATATGTTCAGAAGCCTCAGGCAGCGTCTTGTGAGGTTCCTGAGGCATGTGTCACTGCTTGCTTACCTCTCGCATAGATTCTCCCTGCATGCAGGTATCGGCAAGCGTGCACACGCAGAGCTACCCTGTGGATTTTGCAGCAGCCTGCGTTTGGCTTCTGTGGTATGAGGAGGAAGCACAGGATGTTAAGGCAGAGATGGGTTGTGTATTCCTGGACTCCTGGTCTCACCTTTTGAGAGCCTGTGGGGTTACTGTAATTTGAGCCTTCATTAGTGCCTAAGACCAACTTTGAAATCAAATTCCAGTATCTTCTGAGTTCCTTGCGTGATGAGGTAGCCTGAGCTGAAGCGTGGACTTAGTGCGTGTAGACAACCTAGTCTTGTGAGCATGACAGTCCATCCTGGGACTGGGCTGGGAGGTTGTATATTGAAGAGTGGGTCCCTGTATGTGAGTTTGGGATGTTTGTACTGGAAGTTAAGACCCTGGGAAATAAGCTAGTAGGAGATTTTGGGCTCCTGGCAGGTGCGTTTTGTATATGGCCTCCTAGGCATGGCAGGGACTAAGGATGGCACTGCGGATCCAGGACTGGGATGAGCATTCATTGTGGAATTCATAGGATACCCCATTTAGATAGTATTACTCTATCAGAAGAGAAAAGATATCTTTTTTTAAAAGATTTATTTATTTATGCATACAAGAACTGGGGTACAGTTCAGAGGTGCGGGGGATAAGAGAGTGGGGAGCAGAACAGGCAGACTGACTGAAATCCACTGCTGAGGGGAGCAGTAGGCAAGTTAGGAGAGGTCTGCTGTGCCATGTGGGTAACTCCCTGGCCAGGGATTGAACTCGTGCTGCAGTGGCCGCAGATAGTTTTATAGGTTGCGTCTTAATCCCTTGCGTCACCAGGGAGTCCCAAGATATATCTTGTAGCAGAAATGTTTTGGTCTTCATATCTGTCTTCAGGAATGATGAAAGTGAGAGCTATTTACTACCAGATGGAATGATGCATTATATGCCTTTCCTTTCCAGGACCTTGTACCGTGTCCTGTTTGCGCTTAGTCATGATTTAAATTTTTCAAATAACACAAAATGAATGACTGACTGACTGACTGAATGAATATTGGCCCCCTCCTCTTTCCTAAGTATTATCCTGGACATGTCAGTGATGGCAGTGAGCAGATACAGCCCCTTGGTTTCATGAAATGATACTTGAATAGGAAATGAAAAATAAAAAGTGTAAATATGAATGATGTCATTTCCTTGAAACTGGATGTGTTACATTTTGTGTCCATGTTGAGGATTAGAACACTCTGCTTCCACCAGGTATAAATGAGCAGAAGGATGGCCATAAACCATGCTATTAATGTAGGAAATATTCATATCTTTCGGACCTAAGGTTCTGAAATTCTTTCTGATTTTAATTCATCATTTGTTCATTCTCTCTCTGCTGTGAAATAAAACTTTCATCCTTAAGAATTTATAATTACCTGCGGGCCTCTCCCTGTGGCCCAGTGGTTGAGCGCTGGGCTGCGAAGCTGCCTGCAGCCTCTGCAGTGCTGGTTCGATCCCCGGCCACCGGCGAGGGTCCCACATGGCGCGCAGACCTCTCCTGACTCGCCCGCTGCTCCCCTCAGCAGTGTATTTCGTCAGTCTGCCTGTTCTGCTCTCTGCTCTGACTCTGGTGAATTCTCTCAACCTCCCGCACTTCTGACTGTACCCAGTGCTTGCATAAATAAATCAATTAATTAAAAAAAAAAAAGAAATGCAGTCTTTAAAAAAAGAAGAATTTATAATTACCTGGAGATGATAGGTAAAAGCTTTAGAGCTGTTGTTGGTATGTGACAGTCAGTTGAAGGTTGACAATTTTTACTTGTCTTCTTGAATCTCTGTCAATAATGTGAACTCTGCCCCCTCCTTGGTCTGAACCAAGTCACACAGTGGGTGTGTACTGAAAGAATTCTTTTCAAAGCTTTGGAATGCTGTCCTTGGGATTCAGCCACTTGGGGCCTCACACATCAAGAGGCAGTAGTATAATTATCTCAGCTACTGTGAAGCTCTGAAAAGCATTTGCTGCATCTGGGTGTAAATTTATTGTGAAATTTAACAAAGGAAAATTCACCTCCTTCTTCCCTTCTCTTCCCTTCAACTTAAATTGCATTTAAAAGTCCTTCTACGAAGATAAATAAATGTTATTTGATCTACTGTTAAGGGGCCTATCCTTTTTGGTTTGGGATATATAAATACCTTCCTGGAACCAATAAGATGCCTTGACTGGGTGGTGATCCTGATCTAGTTCTTAGTTTTGATAATTAAAAATAAAACAGAAAGAAAAGTACAGAAGATTGCAGCGTGCTATACTGTTAACAATTCAGGAATATCTCCTCTTCATCTTGTGTTCATCATAGTCAACTACTCACTAAGACTTACCCCTATAAATATGATAACTCGATTTTCAATAACCTTCATGCAGGTGTAGGTGATGTGTTGCATAGTTACCATAAAAGTGGTAAATTCAGGAAGTGATTGTAGGAGATTGAGTGGAAAGATTAACAAGTGCAATTTTATAATTTTTCTTATAAAAAATGAATGTAACCTTTTAAAATTTAAAGCAGCGTAGTGTGTGGTCCACATTTTATCCCTCAGGAGAGACCCATTTGTAGATAAGTTTTTTGAGAAGCTGTTTCTATTTGCAGTCCTATTTCTACCCAGAGTGATCCTGGGCAAATTTCTCAATAGATCTGACTCCTGTTGGTAAAAGGAATGTGTTGGCTTTTGATAGCTGGGATTTCTTCTAAGTTTAGAGCTCAGTGATTAGGGTGAATAAAGACCGTCAATTGAAGCCCCATGGTACATCCTAATGCTGCTATGTATGGAGTTACTCAGAGCATTTTTAGAAATTTCACATTCGTAGTCTCCATTTGCCAATATTCTTAGTTAAAGTGGGAACTCGGGGTGTGTATTTTTTATAAAGGTTCTCCAGAGATTGTTCTCATGCACAATCAGAGGTGAAAATGAGCAGTTTGCTCTGAGTAATTCTGAATTTAGGGTAGCATGAGCCCTTGATAATTCAAGAAAGTTAGGGAATCATTTCTGAGGAAACTGGATGCACACACACTTGAACACTGTAGCTTAAGGCTGTTTGTGTACCCCATGTCTTTAAAAAATATTGAGGTGAAGTTCCAGATTTGGAAGTTGCTTCCAGGTCTCTCTAGAAGAACTTTATTAATCATGCCTATTGCTGGGATTATAATGCTACTGGGCTATCTGATAGGAAATTCCTTGGAGAGCGAGAGCCAGAGGAATTCAAATTGAAAGGTGGAATAGTAGAAATAGTGGTTTTGAAAAAAAAAATTTGCCTTGGCCTTTTTTTTTTTTTTACTGAGATCTGACCTTTCTGATAGTTTTCATGGCTTCTTTGGAATGCTAAGTTGGGGATACTAATATTTGCCACCAGGCAATATTTATTCAGTGATGTGAGAACCCAGGACATTAGTTGACTGCAAGTGTGATTATTAACAGGACCCAGGAAAACGCTACCAGGAATAATGGTAGCTTTGTTATCACAGTGATATTTTTTCTTTTTTTGCCAGTGGTACTGAAGGAAAAGTGATATTTGTTATCAAATCAGTCAGGGGATTTACAAATGATAATGAGTTAGAGAGAGACTGCATTCTTTCTAATATCTAACCCTTGTAGTCACAAATATCTTTCTCCCATGGAAAGATAAAAACACTTGACCAGGTCCATAAATTTGCTCTGTCTTCTATCACCAGAGCCTTCGGAAGTCTGAACAGCCTTGACCTCTTCCTGTTTCTTTTATTGAAATGGTGCTTATGATGTGATAGTTTCAGGAGAGAGGAAATGCAATAAATAAATACATGAGCAAAAATGAAGATCGTGGGTTTTTGGAGGGAAGAAATGAGTGTGGTGGTGGTTTTAGTAAAGGTTGGCCCCCTGGTTACACCTCACACCCCCATCTTAACAAGAACTTTATGCATAGAAGTAGATGATGGGCCTCCCTGGTGACAAAAGGGGTTCAACACAGCACTATGGAGCTGTCTTCTGCCTCTGTAGCATGAGTTTGATCCCGGCCGGCCAGGAAGCTACCCACATGGTGCAGCAGACCTCTTTTGTCTCGCCCACTGCTCCCCTTATTAGTGTATAGCAGTAGATCTGCCTGCTCATCTTCCCACCCTGTCTCTGGTGAATCCTCTCACCCCTCTGCACCTCTGGCCTGTGCCCCGGTTCTTGTATGCATAAATAAACTATTTAAAAAAAAGTTGATGATGCCCTGAGAGCATCCATTAACCAAAATAAAACCCAGCTTGCAATGATTTCTAATGTGATGTTGCATTTTTCCTGTTGCTAACTCTTGCCTTGATGGCTGCTCAGTATCCCACCATCGCTGGCTCAGTTCCTATACCCTGGGACTGCTGGGGTCAGTAGTGATGGAGTTGAAGTGATTGAGAGTATTTGACTTCTTTGAAAGTGCTATATAATGTTTGATGGCACTGTCTGACTACCGTATACTTTGCAAAGCAGACATTTCCATGTCCACATAGCTTTGAAATTCCAGAATCGTATACATGAATGAATGTCTCACAATCCAGATGGGGAAGTATTATTTCTGTAAGTCAGGAGCAAGTTGGTAGTTGGGTGCTAGGGAAGGTACAATGGACTGGTCCCAACTCCCTGTGTCATAATAGTTAACCTAAAGTCAGCAGCTGATACAACATCAGCTTGGGTGGTATTGCCACATTTTTCTTTTCTCAGTAGGTCTGCACTAAATTCTTTTTCCTTTTCAAAGCACAAAACAAAGAGATTTTTGGCTTGCTTGGCACACCCCATAGGTATGTCTGACTGCTGATGAGTGAGGTATTGTCCTCCTGTTTATTACCGTCCAAGGAAATGTCTGTTGACACAATATACATTTCAGTCTTCTTTATTACAGAACAGTCTGAACAAACCAGAGGACAAGTCAGGAGAGCCCCCTAAAGTAATCCCCGCTCCTGAAAGACAGGCCTAACCAGGTGCCAGCAGTTCATATTTCTAGATTTCTTGAGATTTCTTGAGTGATAATGAGAGACTTTGCAGATGTTAAACCATTTCATTTAGAAGTGTGTTTTAGAAGTGCTTCCTTTTCTTTCAAAGGTATCGTCTTACCAGGACAGTGGTGCAGTGCAGGCACCACTGTCCAATGCAAAAATGAAATAGCAAAGCTCAGGTTAGCGTGAACTCAGACCTTTTGTTACCCCCACCCCCCCTTTTCATGTCCCTCAGGGTCTTCCAACACTTTGTTATCAAATATTTCTTCTAAGAAGGTTAGTGATAATCTCTCCTTCAGAGGCTTAGTTGCATTGTTTTTTCTGGACATTGGTAGTGGAGTGGAGTACTTTTCTGGAGCCCTTTCTAGATGCTTCTTACAATGTACACAGCTTTCCCCCCATGTAAAAATAGAGCATGCCTGTGAAAGCTGTTGGAGTCTCAGCCAGGCTGGAGTAGGCCGAAGGACCTGTTTCTAATTCTTCCAGAAGTGAAGCTAAATGTTGATGGTAGATCACTGCTTAAATATTGGCTTTTGTAATGATCATTTTGGAATAGTGGTTTGCAAATTTTTGAAACAAAGGAAACTTTGTAATATGTATTCAAACGTTAACTCAAATTTCAGTGCTCCTGAGCCAAGGAAACATTGATTATGATGATAATGATCAGAATATATGTCCCATGTTTGACTTCATCTAATCCCAGAGACTTCAGCAACGTATACAATCTCTGCTAGACTTTTGTCCCTTACCCCTCTCCATTATCCTGATATCCATGTGTTCTCTTCTCATAATACTGCTGCAAGTCTCTATCTAGTTATCTAGGCAGGTACATCACATTAAACATGGCCATATTCAAAGCTCATCTGCTATCTGCCTTACCCAATTTTTCCTCTTATGATCTCTGTTTTTATTTATTTATTTTTTTAATGATTTACTTATTCATGCATATGAGAGCAGGGGTATAGGCCAGAGGTGTGGGGGGTGAGAGGATTCACCAGAGACAGAGTGGGGAGCAGAGTAGGCAGACTGACTGAAAAAACACAGCTGAGAGGACCAGTGGGTGAGATAGGAGAGGTCTGCTGTAACGTGTGGGTAGCTCCATGGCCAGTGGTCAAACTTGTGCTGCAGTAGCTGTTGCTAGCTTCATATGTTGCTTCGTAACCCCTTGCGCCACCAGGGAGGCCCTGATTTCAGTTTTTAAAATGTGCTCAAGTTAGACCCTGGGGAATCACTCTTGACTCTTCCTCCAGCCGACAGGGTTGCTAAGTCTTTAGTCTTTTATCTGCTAAATCCCCTGGATTCTGCCTTCCTCTTTCTATTTTCATAGCTATTGTTTTTGTTCAGTCTCTTATTTCTTGTGAGGTGACTGCATTAGGTGTGCTCCTTGTATCCAGAGTTTGATTTTGGAGGACATTTCTGGTCACTTTTATCCCTGGCCTGACCCTTGCCACAGTGGACCAAGTCCTTCTCCTACCCTAACCCTCCTCATCCTGTGTTTGAAGTGCCCTAAGTTCTGATGC
Organism: Talpa occidentalis; assembly: GCF_014898055.3. NCBI lineage: Eukaryota > Metazoa > Chordata > Mammalia > Eulipotyphla > Talpidae > Talpa > Talpa occidentalis. The sequence continues at coordinate 11,346,157 of NW_023602073.1, forward strand.
TGTTGAGTAATATTCTTTCCTATCTTGGTTCCTCCTCTTCTCACTTCTTCCTAGAAGTGAGGATGTCCTACCTGCCCAAAAGCCTGACCCAAATGTCTCTTCTGCAAACCTCTGTCAAGATCCCTGTCTGCCAGCTCTCTGGAAGACCAAATATGTTAAATCATAGTTGTTTATACATCTGTCTCCAACTGAACTGGGTGTTTCTCAAGAGCAGTAACTGTAATGTCTAGCACCTAACAGATAGTCAATAAATATTTGTGGAATGAATGTAAGCTGAGTATAGCATGGAGGATATGGGTGTTACTTTCTTTTCTTTTCCTGTGGATCATTGTAAAAATGTGATTTTATTTTTATTAATGATGCTCATTCTATTTAGTTTGGAGCATATTTTTCTTTTGCAGTTCAAACTGCAATCTGTTGGAGATGAGAGTATAATTTGAAATTAGAAAGCTCCCAAAGACTGGCATAAAATACACTTACAATATTTCATAACTACATTATTGGATATATTGACAGAATATCTCAATCCTGCCCTATGGCCTTATTAAATCAAACTATATTTCCTCTAGATTAGAAAGTCTCCTCAATATCTCAAGTGTCTAAAAGTCATTCACATTTTCAGAAACCGAGATCCTGTCAATTATAGAACGTCTAGGCTGGCTAGAGTAGATCAGATGAAGGAATACAGGATCTCAAAATTGATTTAGTTAGGTTTTGTAATACTGAATTCTTAAGTGAATATTGCTGTTAATAACAAATTACAAAGTATTAATAGAAAACTAAGGTGAAAGGATCCCTATTGATAATATTAATAATTTTCAGTGACTTAAAGGCAACTAATGAAGTCACCTATACGGTATGAGTTTAGCATTCCCTAGACTGGCCCAAATGGTTGCTTAAAGCTTCTCATCAATATTGACATTATTATAGATGAGGTCTAACTTGTGATTTCAAAATCAAAGTGTCATTCTGGAGACTTTCTCCTTACTTTCAATGCACAAGGGACATGATAAGATAAGATGTTACATTTTTCAAAAAGGATAATACAGATAAATGAAACTGGCTTCAGAGTATACACACACACACACACTCATATATAAGTATATATATAATGTACATAATATATAATGTAATATATATAATATAAATTATATATATAATTTTATATAATGTAATATATATAATATAAATTATATATATATAATTTTATATATATAATTTTTTTAACTTCCCAGTATTTGGATATATCTCCATATTTACCTTCATTGATTTCTTTTTTTTTTTTTAAAGATTTATTTATTTTTATACAAGAACCAGGGTACAGACCAGATGCATGGGAGGGTGAGCGGATTGACCAGAGACAGAGCGGGGAGCAGAACAGGCACACTAACCAAAATACACTGCTGAGGGGAGCAGTGGGTGTGACAGGATAGGTCTATTTCACCATGTGGGATTCTCACTGGCCGGCCGGGATTGAACCCACACTGCAGAGGCTGTAGACAACTTCACAGTGTGGTGCTCAACCGTCTGCACCACCAGGGAGATCCTCCCCTTGTTGATTTCTAATTTAACTGCATGTGACCTGAAAAACTGCATTGTATGATTGCAAGATTATGTCTACTTGTTGAATCAGTTCTATCATTATGTATTAGCCTCTTATCCCTGGCAACTTTCTTGGTTCTGATGTCTACTTTCTCTGATGCTACTATATCCATTCACTCTAGTTTTCTTTGTTACTTTTGAGAAATTTTTGAATTTGAGAATTTAATTTTGAGATTCACTTGCAATTGGAGGAAGGATTTCTTAAACCTCATTTTCCCTGATAGTAAAAATATTACAGACTATACTATAATGTCACAACCACAAAATCAACATTTATACAAATCACTGATCTTCATCAGTATTTCCTACATTTTTTGGGGGTGAGCGCTTAAATATTTTCTTATACATTTTATGCTGGCTTTTCCTTTTTTATTGTGGTAACTTGGGTTTCCAACATTGTGTTTTCCCAGTTTTATATGTACTTATGTATAGGCATTTAGTTAAGTACACTTTCATCACATGTATGTGTTCATGTATCTGCCAAAGTAGTCAAGGTGAAGAATGTGCTCATGCCCACAAACATCCTTATGTTACCCTTTTATAACCACACTCTAACACATTTCCTCCCCCCCCATACTTGACCCCATCAGCCACTAATCTGTTCTCCACTTCTGTAATTTTTTTGTTCCCTGCTTCTTTTATTATTAATTTCTTTAAAAAATTATTTTGTGCGCTCTTCAGGGACTATGGTGGTGGTTCATGGGTCAACTGGTGTGGAAATTTATGGGGAATACACAGTGATGTAAAATATATAAATAAAAAAATAAAATTAAAATGAATTTTTGCATAGAAGAACTGGGGTAGGCCAGAGATGCAGGAGGAAGTGGATTCACCAGAGACAGAGCAGGGAGCAGAACAGGCAGATCTACTGAAATACACTGCTGAAGGGAGCAGCGGGCGAGACAGGAGAGGTTGCTGTGCCATGTGGGTTAGCTTCCTGCTTGGGAATCGAACTCTGGCCATGGCAATGGTAGCAGTGAGGCTCAACTCCTTCCCATCAGGGAGACTCCTAGTTCTCCATTTCTATAATTACTCTAATGTTGTCCACTTCAGGAATGTACGTAAATGGAATTATAGAGCATGCAACCTTTTAATATTGCTTCTCCCCCCGCCCCCCCCCATCAACATATTTCCCTGAAGACACGTCCAACTAGTATGTATTAATAGTCATTTCATCATTGGGAACTAGCCCAATGTTTCTGTCTATAAAAATAAAATGTTTATTGGCTTTCCATAATAGCTTTATTATTTTATACTTTGTTATAATCTGTGAATGTTCTAGTTTCTCAGAATTCTTTCCAGAATCTGGTATTGTCATTGTTTCATTATAGCCATTCTGACCAGTTACAGTATCTCATTTTTTGGTTTTAATTGAGATTTCCTGATAGATAGCTAATGATGTTGAAAACATTTCATCCTCTTGGGTGAAATGCCTGTTTATGTCTTGGGCTTATTTTTCAATTGGATTTTTGCTTTTTCAGCTTTAATTTTTATTTGCTTTGTGTATTATTCTTCCTTTTGACCTATTTGTGTAAAGATACTTGAAATGACTTTCTCATAGCAGATAATTGTGTCCTTTTAAAACCCAACCTGACAATCTCTGACTTTTTAATCATTGTACTTAGATAATGTACATTTAATATAATTGATATATTTGCATTTAGAAACAGACATATAACATGCTATTACTTTTTGGTTTCTTAGGTTTTTTTGTTATCTTTAATTTTCTTGTCAATGCATTGCTAGTACATTTCTAGTAATCTAATGTTAATTGTAATTTTGACAATCTTTGTACAGCTTTTTTAGTGGATGTTCCATAGATTATGGAACATATATTTTTATTTTTTAACACAGGTGTGACATTGATATTTTATCACATCATTTGGAATGTGAAAATCTTATCTTACAAATTCCTTTAAGCTTCCTCCTTTATGCAGTTTTTGTCTCCTATGGAACATCATTATAGCATTAGAATCTCATCAGACACTTTTTTGCTGTTAACCATCAAACACATTGTACAGAATTCAAGAGAAGAATGTTCTAGTTACCCAAATATTAATCAATTCTGTTTTTCCTTTGCTGCTGTTATTCATGTTGCTTTTAGTGTCATTTTCCTTTCTGAAAAACTCCTTTTTATTAATTTTTTTAGACCAGGTCTGTTAACTGAATTTTTAGTTTTCCTTTATTTCAGAATGTCTGTATTTTGCCTTGACCACTAATAGATGTGTCTTTCTGGATATAAAGTCTGAAATGACAGTTCTATAATATTTTATGCTACTTCTGTCTAGCCTTGAGGATTTGTATGAAAGTTCCACAATTGTTCTAATCATTGTCTCCTTCTGTGTAACATACTCTATTGCTGTGACAATTAATTTCTTTTGTCTTTTTAAAAAATCACGGTAAAATATACATCACACAAATTATACCATTTTAACTGCTTAAAGTGTACAGATTGGTGGCATTAGTATGGTCCAAACTTTGTGCACCTATCACCATTCTCTTGTTCTAGGATATTTTCATCACCCAAATGGAATATTTTTAGTTTTTATTTTTTTAAGGATTCATTTTATTTATACAAGTACTGGGGTACAGGTTAGAGGCACAGGAGGGTGAGAAAATTCACCAGTGACGGAGCGTGGAGCAGAACAAGCAGACGGACTGAAAACACTGCTGAGGGGAGCAGCAGGCAAGACAGGAGTGGTCTGCTGCACCATGTGGGTAACTCCCTGGCTGGCCGGGAATTGAACCTGTGCTGCAGAAGCTGTGAAAAGCTTCAGAGCACTGCGCTCAGCCCACTGTGCCACCGGGGAGGCCCTGTCTTTAGTTTTTAGCAGTTGTCTTAGCATGGGTTTTTTTTTTGATTCATGCTGCTTGAGAGTTATTCAGATTTTTTAAATCTGTAGGCTTATGTCTTTTATCAGAGTTGGCAATATCCCCATTTATTTTTCTTTGAAGATATCTGTAGCATATATTTTCCCTCCATTTTGTTTATGGGCTTTGAGGACATGAATTGACTATTAGATCTTCTGGCACTGAATTACATGTCTCTGAAGCTCCATTCATATATTACTCAACCTTTTTTCTCTTTGTTCAGATTGGAAAATTTCTATTGATTTGTCTTCAAGTTCAAAGACTCATCTGCCTTCTCTACATTGTTATCTAGTCCATATGGTGAATTTCAAATTTTGATTATTGTCATTTTCAGTTTTAAAGATTTCCATTTATTATTTCATTGTGTTTTCTATTTTTTTGCCAAAACTTTAACTAAAATTTTACTGATTTATCATTATTTACAAAACAATGTAAATTTTGCAGCTCCCTCGACACCTCTACGTATACAAAAGCCTTATTTTATCTGACACTAGATTTGTATTGCTGATCCCACTTTTGCCAAAACATTTAACAATGGTTTCAAGATTGTACGTCATTGTTTTTTTCAGTTTGTATAATTGATGCTTTCAGGTCTGTGTCACATAATTTGAACATCTGTGTTATGCTGGTATTAGTGTGTATTGATTGTATTTCCTGTGTAATGGAAATTCTCGTGGTTCTTGATATGTTCAGTAATTTGGGAATCTATTCAGAACATTTTGAAGATGACATTTTGAGACTCTGGATTATGTTTAAATCCTATGGACAACTTATCATTCTTTTAAAGCAGATAATCAACTGGGTTAGGTTCAGACCACAAGTACCCACCTACCTTCAGGGGATTGTTTCAGTAACAGTTTACTTTTTGAAGTCATCCTTTTATTTCCGTTCTCTTTGTGGGCTGTGTACCACCCAGTGAAGAGTCTTTAATTTGTGTAATAATCAATCCATCAATTCAGTTATCAATGTCTTTTTATGCTGATTATAGTCTGATCCACATATATTGGGTTTGGTGTCAATCCCTGGAATTAATAAATGACTTTGCAAGGTAATGTTACTGGACTTCTCCTCTGATGCTTTCTCCCTGCTCATTTTGGTTCCTTAGAATTGAACTTTGCAGGAATCTAGGCTCTGCTGTGTACTTTGCTATTTGAATCTTTGTTTAGACCCAAGCAGCAAGTGAACATAGAGGGCAAAAGACACAGCTGGTGTTAACCTTACTAACTTGTGATCACAATTTCTTGAAATAGTTGGAAAGATTCCCCTCCCTCAGGGCTTATACACTCTTGCTGACCTCCATTATTAGTTACTGCCATCACTGCCGTGGAATTGCTTGGAAGTAAGAACTTGAGAGAACTGGCAAAACAGGAAGAAACAAACACAAAATTGTCATTTCCACATTCCCAAGAGTGATAGAATTTCCCTTTTTTTGTTCGGTGAGCCAGAATTAGAGAGCCTCCAGGGCTTTCTCTCTCCTGGCCACAATGGTTATTTCCAGGTTTCCAGCTGTCTTGCATTCAGACCAGGGGACACCACTGGAAAATTAATGGTAAATCCACTGCCCCTCTTGTGTTGTGTTTCAGATGCTAGTGGTTTTCTGTGATTCACCTGCTGTTGTTGATTTTTCAGATAGCTGCCTTTTGTCATCTGTCCAGGTTTATAGTTCTGTTACAGTGGAAGTGATGAGTGAAGTTTGTATATGCCATCATACCCAGGACCAGAAATCTGCCAGGACCTGAAATTTTTTCTGCCAGAATCAAAGAGAAATGGATTCTACAATCTCCAGTTTTATAAGTGCTTCTCAATGAAAAAACATATTCCGGAATCTTGCTGACCCATGAGCCTGAGAAATGTAGCTTTCAGGCTTCAAGTTCTCATGATGGGGTTGGAACTTAGAAAAATAGGGATGGTAGTAATTAACATTAATGACTATTTATTGACATTGTGTTTTTAACACAGTGTATTGTCTGGTAAATAAGATGGAAAGCTGCTTGAGGATATGAATAAAGTTTCATATCTTTATAACCTTACATGGCTCAGCTTGGAGTTCTATGCTTGCTTAGTGTTCTTTTCATATAATTGCAACCAAACCCCAAGCATGCCTTCAATGAAAAGTTTAATCTTATTTACTTCTGGATGGTTCCAAAGTCATCAACTAAAGAATGTGGGGCCTTCCTTTTTGTCCCTGGGGCAAAAGCCAGAGAAACTTCAGACTGTATTTTATAGGATTCCTCAGCTGGGTCATCAGTATATCATATTTATCTACCTTTTGAATAACAAAATGATCTGTCTAACAAGATGAAGACTTTGAAGGCACAAGTACATGCCTGTAGGTCAATTAGTAGCTACCCAAGTGACTGTCCCAAGATGACTCATATCTACTGTTGGGGCATCATTTTTTTTTTTTTTTATTTCCTGTCTAGTGAAACAGGGAAAATATCTCACCATCCTCCCAGCTGTAGTGAGAAAAGATCAAAGACCTCTGCAGTCAGAAACCAGCAAGCAAAACCTTTTATTTTTTCCTTATCTAAATATAGCAAATACACACACACACACACACACACACACACACACACACTTTAAGCTACAAGAAGTCATGCAAAACTTGGCTATTAAGTATAGAGATTTTGAAATATTTCCTTCTGATCTGGCCTCAGTCATTTGTAAATGGTTAGCTTGCAATAGATTATTGAATCTTGAGGGTTTTTATTGCTGTGTAATATTTTACTAATATGACATGCTATAATTTACATTTCTACTGGTTTTTAAGGTCATATTGGTTCACAACACTATGATTTTGGGGAATAGGTTTACGCCTCGTCAGATTTACGTTTCCACATGATCCCATCAACAAGGTGCCCATAATTCTTTACCTATGCCATTGGGACTCCACTTCCCTTATGTTCTCATCTCTGCTGTCCACCCCCAGCTGTTAGCCTCAATTCTGCATTCATTTTTCTAGGGTCTGTTTTGGTTTAGTTTTGTCAGTTCCTTTGTTTTCTCTGTATTCCACAGGAGTGAATACATCTGGTATTTCTCTTTTTCTGACTTATTTTTTTTAAAGATTTATTTATTTATTTATACAAGCACTGGGTACAGTCAGAAGCATGGGAGGGTGAGAGAATTCACCAGAGCGGGAAACAGAACAGGCAGAGTGACAAAACACACTGCTGAGGGGAGCAGCGGGTGCGGCAGGAGAGGTCTGCACACCATGTGGGACCCTCTCCTGGTGGCAGGGGATTGAACCTGCAGATGCTGTGGGCAGCTTCACAGCCCAGCGCTCAACCCCTGCGCCACCAGGGGAGGCCTCTTTTTCTGACTTCTTTTATTCAGCATTATCCCCTCAAGTTTCAGCCATGTTGTCAAAAAAGGCAAGAATTCATCTTTATTTATAGCTCAATAGTATTCCATTGTGTATATATACCCCATCTTCTTTTTTTAAAAAAAGATATTTTAAAATTTATTTATGCATACAAGAACTGGGGTACAGGCCAGAGGTACGGGGTGTGAGAACAGTCACTAGAGACAGAGTGGGGAGCAGAACAGGTGGACTGACTGAAATACACTGCTGAGGGGAGCAGCAGGTGAGACCGGAGAGGTCTGCTGATCCCTGGCCAGGCATGGAACTTGTGCTGCAGGCTGCTGAGAGCTTCATAGTGCTGAGAGTTAACCCCTTGTTTTGCCGGCGAGGCCCATTCCACATCTTCTTAATCTCTGTCCTTGGGCACTTAGGCTGTTTCCATAACTGGGGTATTAAAAATAGTGCTGCAATCAACATAGGAATGTGTATAAAACTTCCAGTTAGTGTTTTCACATTCTTTGGGTAGATATGTAGGAGTGGAATTGCTGGATCATATGTTAAATCTATTTTTAATACATTAAGAAGTAACCATTCTGTTTTCCATACAGGCCGGACTACTCTAACTTATCACCAACAGTGTATGAGGGTTCCTCATTTTTACCTCATACTCACCAATGTTTGTGATTTCTGTTTTTTTTTTTTTTTTTTTTTGGATATTGTTCTTTCTCCTTAATGAATATTCCTTTTTTTTTGCCATTACAAAAATGCTGTCTGATACAGTATGACTAAAATATTTTATATTTGTTATAATTTTCTCAAGATAAAATTTAATAGCAGAACTCCTAGGTTCAAATAAATGAAGCATTCTCTTTTTCACCATACTTTAAAGAACAATTATTTAAAATACATAATGTATGTATAAAAATGTACACAAATTGTAATTGTACAACTCAGTGAATATTTACAAACTCTCTCATAGGCAGCTGCCTCAAAAATTTCATCTTTACTCCTACTCTTAGATTAGTTTTGCTGGATTTTGAGTGCTCTATAAATGGAATTCATTGCATTCTTTTGAATTTGACTCCCTTCCTTCCCCCTTCCGCCCCTATTCAACATCTTGGCTGAGCATTTAAAGATGTCACATTTACTATAGTCACCAAATAAAATTCCATTATATAAATATACACTGCTAATGGACATAGGCTATTCCAGTTTCACCAAATGAAATTCCATTATATAAATATAGACTGCTAATGGACATAGGTTATTTCCAGTTTTTGTGTTATGCTGTGAACATTTTTTTGTACAAATATTTTGATGCATATATTTGTTAGATATACACACATCCACACAAATATACATGCTCTAAGTGTAAAATTACAGGATTATGAGGTTCTCTTCTATTTGATTCTGATGAGCATTGCCAAACAGATTTTGAAACTTGTGCCTTTTTCCATTCTGTCTTATAGTGCATAATGTTTTACACTGTTCTGCACCTTTGCTAGCTTTTGAGATTATCAGTCTTCCCGTTTAGTCACTCATATCCTTCGTGGTTTTAATTTGTATTTCCCTCTAATGGCTAATGAAGTTGACAAGCCTTTCTTGTGCTTAATGGACATTTGGATAATCTCTTTTTAAAAGAACTTACTCAAATTTCTTGCCCATTTAGAATTGAATTTTATTTTTTTGACTTCTAAGACTTCTTTGTATACTTGGAAATGAGTCCTTTGATAGTTATGTGTGTTACAAATATCTTTGCCCACTCTGCAGTTTGCCTTTTTGTTCTCATAATGATGCCTTTTGATGACTAGGAGATATTAATATTAATGTACTGAAATTCATCAGTCTTTTTTCCTTTATGATTGATATCGTATGAGTCCTGTTCAAGAAACTTTTTTCTTTGCCCAGATCATGCAGATTCTCCCTTCATGTTATTTTCTGGGAGCTTTATTTTGTACATTCAACCAGAATTAACTTTTATGTATGCTGTGAAATAAAGGACCAGTTTTACTTTTTCCCCAGAAGGATGTAAAATTGAACAAGCCATTTTTTGTAAATACCATCCTTCCCTGAATGCCCTGTATAGCCACCTTTCTCTTAAATCAGCTTTCCGTATCTGTGGACTTCTAATCTCATGGTAGAGCATGGGATACTACTCAGGACTCAATTCTCCATAGGCTGCTTACCTCCACTGCTTCTCTTCTCCAATGGGCAATGTGCCTTTATTGTTATCTTTTTTTTAACGATTAATTTATTTATGCATACAAGAGTTGAGGTATAGGCAGAGGTGCGGGGGTGAGAGGATACACCAGAGACAGAGTGGGGAGCAGAACAGGCAGATGTACTGAAATGCATTGTTGAGGGGAGCAGTGGGAGAGACAGGAGAGGTCTGCTGCACCCTGTGGGTAGCTCCCTGGCTAGCCGGGGATCAAGCTTGTGCTGCAGGGACTGTGGCTAGCTTCATAGTGCTGAGCTTAACCCCTTGCACCACCAGCCCTCTTTGGGCTTTCTATAGTGGTATCTTTCTCTCACAGCTGTTTCTCATCTTTTTATATCTATTCTCCCCTCTAACCATCCAGCAGCTGCACTGTCTCTGGGTAACGGTAGCCTTATATGCCTGCTCTCCTAAGCTCAGGTGTGCCCACTCACGCATGCCCACACCCCACTCCCTGTGTCCACCATCAGGCATGCGTGCCCCGAGCCCATGCTCCCAAGTGCCTCCTGCATTCAAGGGTGCAGGGGATAGCCACGGAGGTCAATGGCACAAAATCCTGAGCAACTTCATGTACCCTACAGACCGTAGGCTTTTTCAGAAATGCTAAAGATTTACTTGTCTATTATGATTTACTTTTTGTTATTCATTATATGTATTGATTTAGAAATAATTGCATGCTCTCATTCTTAGCTGTTATTTCTACTGCCTCCTAAGCTTTCATCAGAGCTGCCTGAAAGAAGAAAGATGGGTTAATTTAATGTGGTTTTGCCTTTGCATGACCTTTTTTGACTAGTGAAGGCAGTTTACAATCAGTAAAATCATCAAAATTGAAAGAAGTGGGGAGAGTTGTGAGTTAAGGGGCAGAGGATTTGACTAATCTGCAAAGTAATTAACTTCTTAACTAATCTGGAGCCAGTTTTGAGAGTGGATTAGGGATGCTAAAGGTGGATTACTTTAGGACACTGACTTTAAAATTATCTGCATTTCATGGACATATTTATATTCCCTAAATTGGGGTTTGATAACCCTCAGATAGCCTCTCTCACAAGTGAACATTAGGACTTCATTTCTTTTTATGTACTGAAATGAGCTTGCAGAAAAGAAAGACTGAATATTTTCCCTGAGTTTGCTACATTTAAAAAATAATTAGGAACAATGCAAAAGAAAGGATAAACATTGTGCTGGTGCTCTAAAAAGTAGCATTAACGTCTTTTAATTCTGAGCTAGCTGGCCAGCATGCACACATATTTTTGCTAAAAGTTAACTAAATTGTTTAGACATCTCTAATCATTGGACATCGCCTCCTGCACCCAACTGATAAATGTGCTAGATTTTTGAAGAAAATTCCTTTAATTACTTAGGAACTAAGTAAGAGTGTCTAATTTTGTGGAAGAAAATTACTGTACGAACTTCTTGGCAACCCAGCGAATTAACAAGTACCAGATTATCCAAGGGAAAAAAAAAGAAGTGCTTGATTATTTGAAATGTGGTGGAACTTAGTTCTAAGACTACAGCTGGTGTAACGATGGCAATTTAGAAGGACATTTTTCCTTTTATTTGCTTCTACAGCCATACAGCAATGCTATGAGGATAGGAATATTATGTTTTTAAAAAGAAGCAGAGGCTGAGGGACTCCAAGGACTGGGCCCAAAGGCATTCAACTGGAAAGTTGTAATAATAACAGCTAAGGTTTATTGAGTGCTCACTGTTTTCTGAGAACTTTTCTAAGTGCTTTACACATATTAAAATTTTAAATCTTCACATTAGTCCTATTAGAGAGGCACTATTATTATCCTTGTTTTACCCAGGGGAATGTTGAGGAATGAAGAAGCTAAGTAACATATTGAAGATCCTGGTAAATGCAAAGCTGATATAAACTAAGCCAGGCCTGTTCCAGTCCCATATACCCACCGGGCTTTGAACCCAGGATTTTAACTTCAAGTTTAGGATCCTTGCTGCTTTCTGACTGCGCTACATGGTAATAAAGCTCTTGATGCTGTACATGGATTAAGATGCCTTATTCTGCAGTATTTTGGCCAGAATTGGCTTCTTGGGTCCTGAATCAGAATATTTCTGCTTAGCGCCCACCATAGTTGTAAAGTCCATCGATCTGATGCACATTATAATCTAGTTGTTTCCTCCCATCTTGTCTGTGTTTTCAGCTACTTGTCCATGCTCTTTGGGCATCGTCTCATCCTCTCGGTATGTTTGCCCATGTTCTTCTTACCTCTTTATCCCTGTTGCAATTCACCTATCTGTGCACCCACAAGGACCATCCACAGATTGATGTGAATCAGTGGTGCTCACTGCCCCCCCACTCACCCACAGATCTCATTGTTCCTGTCAAACATTTCTTTCTTTTTTTTTTTTTTTTTAAATAGAGGCATGTTTTATTTATTTATTTATTTGTTTGTTTTGTTTATACATGCACTGGGTACAGTCAGAAGCGCAGGAGGGTGAGAGAATTCACCAGAGCCAGAGCAGGGAGTAGAGCAGGCAGAAGGACCGAAGTACCCTGCTGAGGGGAGCAGCGGGCGGCAGGAGAGGTCTGCGCGCCATGTGGGACCCTCCTCCGGTGGCCGGGGAGCAGCTGGGGATTGAACCAGCGCCGCAGAGGCCGCGGGCAGCTTCACAACCCAGGGCTCTACCGCTGCACCACCGGGGAGGCCCCCTGTCAAACATTTCCACGGAGACATCGATGGCTTCTAAATTCTGCTATAGGGCCTCCCTGGTGGCTCAAGGGGTTGAGGGCAGCACTGTGAAGCAACCCGCAGCCTCTGCAGCTCGAGTTCAATCCCCGGCCAGGGATATACCCACATGGTGCAGCAGACTTCTCCTGACTCGCCCTGCTCCCCTCGGCAGTGTATTTCATTCAGTCTGCCTGTTCTGTTCCCTACTCTGTCTCTGGTGACTCCTCCCAACCCCCCCCACACTTCTGGCATGTACCCCAGTTCTTGTGTGCATAAATAAATCTTAAAAAATATAAATTCTGCTTTAGGTGTGTGTGTGTGGTGTGTTTTGTTCACGATCCCTGGACTGAAAACTGTCCAGTAAATACCCTTCTTTTTTTTCATACGGTGTGTATTGGGAATCTCCTTTCTGTCCCAAGGTCTACTTGTCAGTTTATGCTTGCTGTAGGGGCATTGTGGATGTAGAGACTTGGTCTTTCATACACATGTCCCCCAATTTCTTGTTCTTCAAAATTTTGTTTATTACATTTAACTTTGGTTGTTCATAAGTTTTAGGGTTGGCTTGATTTTTTAAGATTTATTTATGCATACAAAAACAGGTATATAGGCAGAGGTGGGGGTTGGTGAGCTGATTCACCAGAGACAGAGTGGGGAGTAGAACTGGTGGATTGACTAAAATACACTGCTTAGGGGAGCAGTGGGCAAAACTGGAGAGGTTTACTGCACCATGTGGGTAGCTCCCTGGCGGGCATCAGACTGTAGTGGTTGTGGACACATTTACAGTGCTGACTCTTAACCCCTTGCACCACCAGGAAGGCCCAGACTTGATTTTTTTATTGACATGGCATTTAATTTTTAGATTATTGGGGGTTGATTGTTTTTTCATTTTGCCATTTATGCTAATTTTATTTTTAACATTTTTTATTTTTTAATTTTAATTTATTTTAACATTTTTTTAATTTCTAGGAAATTTATACTATTTATGGCAATTGTAAGTGGTTTCATTTTTCTGTTTTCTGGATGATATGAATGCTTTTTAACCATTAATTTTTTCATGCTCAGTATGTTCCTTGTAACCTTGTTAAACAAATTCTTCTTAATTTTCATTTCATTTGTAGATTTTATTTAAATTTCTATGTAATCAACATATAATCTTGAAGGATATTTTAAAAGATTTTGTTTCAAGTTCTTCACCTGTTATACAAGTATTAATTTTACTCTTTCCTTTGTTAGGACTTTCAGTATAATTTAGTATAATAAAAGCAGTTATAGAAGGCATCTTGTTTTCTTCCTGATTTTATTGTTTTTTTTTTTTCAGATTTCTTTTTTTTTTTTCCTCTTTATCCCCCAAATTATGTTTATTTTTTATTTTTTTTTATTAGATAATAAATTTTATTGTTATATTCCCCATACAATTGCAGCGCCCCCATTCTGACCCCAATCCCTCCCCTCCCGCCCCTGCCCCCCTAAAAGTGTATCTGGTTCATAGTTTTTTGTTGATTTTCATATATACCATGGAATATTACTCAGCATTCAAAAAAGATAAACACATGCAATTTGCAGCAACATGGATGGCGCTGGAAGGGATCATGCTCAGCGAAATAAGCCAAAAAGAAAAAGAAAAATACCGGATGGTCTCACTCATAGCAGGAATCTAGAAAACTTAAATAAGGGACCAGGAAAATGAATAACTATAAGAAAGTGAAAACCTGATTTTATTGTTTTAACAGCAATTACAATGCTTACTACAGTTTTTCATATTAAAATTGTGAATTTGAAGTATACTGAAACACATCAAATATCAACACTAAATCTGTCTGGTAAAATGTGCAAACTTCTAATGGTAAAAGCATTAAGGGCATATCATTTCTCTCTTCCCTTTCTCAAAGTTGGTTGCTATGTCTTTACCTATACACATTCACACATATTATGAAGTAAATACAATGTCTGTATTATGCATATTAACCTTCACCTGGTTTTCACTTAACAATAATTTAAGGATAACTTTGTATTTTTGCCTCTGTAGCGAATGACTTTATTCTTTTCAATGGCTAAGTCACATGGCTTGTTGGAGTCAACCGTGCATCTAACAATTCCCTTTGAATGCAATTTTAGCTTTCCTTTTTTTTTCTTCGTGACTGCAAACAGTGTTGAATTCAGTGTCATCATGCATATATTTTCAAAGATTTGTTTTCTGGACTAAGGCCCTATTCTTAAAAGTGAAGCTCTGGATAAAGTGACAGGCACATGCTTTTTCAACTTTGTATTTTGGGACATTTGAAGCCTGTGCTGAAGTAGGAGGCATTTATTGTAAATCGTTACCTACTCATCACCTAGTTGTGGATTACTGAATGATCACTTCAGTTTCCTGGGAAGAAGGGATTATGTAGAAGTAAAATATCAATATGCACTCAAAACTATGTACTCTACTTTTTAGAAATATGAACACACATTACCATCATCACCTCTGCAAAATGAATAGTAATTTCTTTAATGCCCACACATGTCCAGTTAGTGTTCAAATGTCTTTTGATGATCACAACTTTTTAAAAGTGAAGTCTGTTGGTTAATGGGTTAATTTCTTTTAGGTTTCTATGAACCTAAAGGTAGAGAACACTTAAAAGTGTTCTCTACCTTTCTCCACTTCACCCTTGTAGTTCATTTGTTGAAGGTTTGCTGACTGCATAAAGGTCCTTTGGTCATGTGCTATGAATTGGTTGTTCCTTTAGAGCTGAACTAGCTATCAGAATGCCCAGAGTGGCTATTAGAAACTAATCATTGGTAAATGAAAATAAAACTTCAGTTCCTCTGTTACATGAGTGACATTTCAAGTGCAGAATCATCCTGTGTGGCTAGTGGCTACTATATTGGATAGCACTGATATCCAGTATTTCTAGTATCACAGAACTTTCTGTGGGACAGCACTTGTGTCGAGGTTTGCTTGGATTCAAGTTGCATTTTTTTCTTTTTGGTAAGACTTGTCATTTCTGTTGTGTTCTTCCATTATGAAAGTTGTGATGTTTAATTGTTTTTTGTGTAAATGGCTTTCATAGCCATTGACATTACCCAGATGCATTATTTCATTACAGCTTCCAAACTGGTGATGTTCTAATCCCTCAGTCATTAGCTGTGATACTTCAACAAAGAGGAACTATAGAGCTATGTAATGTCAATTTTATTGGTGTAAATACTTCAGCACTCCCTCAATATTAATCTCTGCTGTGTCTGTTTTGTGCCTTTTGTCAGCCCTGATATTGCTTGTATCTTTTCTTCTTCCTTCATTAACCTTGTCAGTGGGTCATATATCATAATATTAAAAAAAAAAAAAACAACTTTTGGCTTAATTGACTGCCTCTTTTTCTTTCCATTTTTCTTATGTCTTCATCATTTCCTTCTTTTACTTTTTGAATAGTCCTTTTCATCTTAACTTGGATAATTGGCTGATTATTTTTCTTTTCCTGTATAAGGACTCAAGTATCATTTTGCTTTCTATTTTAATCATAAACTTTGAGAACACATTCTGTGTGATAGAATTTTTGAATTTTTAGAAATCATTTATGACAGTACAGAGTCAATTTTATATGTATTTGAAAAGAGTTGATTATGCTCAACTTGCTAGCTAGAAGTTTCTGTGTGTATTTATTAGATAGTTGATTATAAGTCAACTTTAATATTTTAAATTAATATTTTACTTCTGATTAACAGTGTTTGATAAAAAATGTGGAAAATACCCCACTAGAATTTTGGACTTGACAAACTCACCTTGTAAATCTCTTAGATTTTGTTTTTCATTTTTTAAGACTGTATTATCTGGTGAAAAAGCTTATATTGATGGATTATTCCTTTCATAGTTATCTAGAGTTATTCTTTAATCCTTACAGGTTTTTGCCTTAAATTCTACCTTTTCTGGTATCGATACATATTATAATATAGCTTTGCTTTTACTTAGTATGAGACTGGTGTATCGCTCTAATCTTTTATAGTCAATTTTAGAGTGTTGTTTTGTATTTTTCTCCTTTAAACCTCTGTCAGATTCTTTTCATAAATACCTGTGAGTTCATGCTTACTCGGGATTACACATCTCTATTGATTGATTTATTACAACTTATTCAGTCATTCCTGTTGATCATTTTTCCTTTTTAGATTTTTCTAACTTTCTGATTTGGTTGCATAAACTTTGTTTCCCCTCTGTGCTAGGTTGGAATACAGACGAAATCTCTAGTTTTTTCTTGTCATTGCTTTTCAGTGTTTAATATGTCGTATGTATGATATAACTAAGTTTTGTTTTTAATTCTTGTTCAGTTTTTTTCCTTCCTCCTGCCTATGAAAAGGACTTCAGTATGACTTTCCTATCCATCCAACAACCCCTTCTTCTTGTTTTTGTTGTCTGAGAGATTGAACTTAAACCTTTTTAACATGAAAAAATTGGTTATTTCTTTCATAGTCAACTAGTCATCAAATTAACTGATATTTTGCCAATTCCCTTGCTTATGGTTTCTCACACTCTCATGCTTTTCTTAATCCTTTGGCTTCACTGTTTATTTTGTTGAAGTACGTTCTTTAATATTTGCTTTTTTATTGTTTGTCATCAATTTTAAGAAAGATTTATTTATGCATACAAGAACTGATGTACAGGCCAGAGGTGTGGGGGATGAGAGGATTCACCAGAGACAGAGTGGGGAACAGAACAGGCAAATTGCTGAGGGGAGCAGTGGGCGAACCGGGAGAAGTCTGCTGTGCCATGTGGGTAGCTTCCTGACCAGGGATTGAACTCGTGCTGCAGTGACTGCAGATATTGTCATAAGTTGCATCTTAACCTCTTGGGCTACCAGGGAGGCCTCTTCATCATTTTTCATCTTTTTTTTTTTTAATTATGTCTTTGTTTCTCTTTCCTTGAAAGAGAAATTTCAAAAGTTATGTAATATTGGAGATGTACGAATATAGGCGCACATGCACACAGTACTGCATGTGTATGTTGTGTATGTTATGAAGCATGATATTAAATGAATCCTCACTGATTCATTATAGGTATTTCCAGTGTAACAACTTTTCCCATGTGTGGCCTACTACTCCTCCCCAGAAGTTGCCCCTCATCTAAATATAGTGTCTTCTCTTTTGACCTTAAAGAAGACATGCAATGGATTTTAAACAAAGACTCAGACTTATAAAAAAAAATGAATAGGTTTTGATTTGCTTATGTTTGACATTCATAAAAATATATTGCATGTAGTCTTGTCACTTGCTCAAATCCTGTTTCTAAGATTCATCCAGTGTTGCTTATAACAGCAGATTTTTTTTTACTGTAGTTCTTAATAGTTGCATTTTTTACATATCTTATTCTCCCTGTAATGAACTTTTGTTTTGTTTTCCTGTGATAGCAGTGCTGTTATGAACACTCTGGTTCACGTCAGTTGGTGCACATATAAGTTTCTGTAGTGCAGATACCGTGCGGTGAAACTACTTGGTTCCTATCTATGTACATGTATCCAATAGGCATCACAATCACAACCACCATTGGCTTAGATAACTCAGGATTCCAGCATTCTGTGGTTGAGCTCATTGGCATTTCTGGTATACTTCTGGTCCAGACAGATATTTATGATTCTGTCCATTGGGACTTAACTTTTGACCCTCACCATGGTTTTGGAGCAATTGGATGCATCACTTGTGAATGAAAGGTGTCTCTATGGTGCGAAGTCATCACCATTTCTTCAAGTGTTTAGAGGAAACACTTGAATCCAAACTATGTTCATGAAAAACATAAAAAGAAGCAGCTTTACTGTTCTCAGTTTAACATATAGCACTGTTTTTGAACACAATTTTCCATCAGCAGACTTGCTAATACCTAGAGACTTTTTTTAAAAAAAAATATTTATTTTTGCACATGAGAGCTGGGGTGCAGACCAGAGATGTAGTGCGTGGGTGGAGGGGAGGTGAGAGGATTCACCAGAGACAGAGTGGGGAGCAGAACAGGCAGATCAACTGAAATACACTGCTGAGGGGAGCAGCGGGCGAGCAGGAGAGGTCTGCTGTGCCATGTGGGTAGCTCCCTGGCTGGGGATGGAACTTGTGCTGTAGTGGCTACATATAGCATCATAGTGCTGACACTTAACCCCTTGTGCCACCAGGGAGGCCCTTGGAGACATTTTTTTTTTTTTTAATAGAGGCATGTTATTTATTTATTTATTTGTTTGTTTTGTTTGTTTGTTTTTGTTTATACAAGCACTGGGTACAGTCAGAAGCGCAATCGCGGGAGGGTGAGAGAATTCACCAGAGCCAGAGCGGGGAGCAGAGCAGGCAGAAGGAGTGAAGTACACTACTGAGGGGAGCAGCGGGCGGCAGGAGAGGTCTGCGTGCCATGTGGGACCATCCTCCGGTGGCCGGGGAGCAGCTGGGGATCGAACCGTTGCCGCAGAGGCCGCGGGCAGCTTCGCAACCCAGTGCTCAACCGCTGTGCCACCGGGGAGGCCCTGGAGACATTTTTGATTGGCATGGATCAGGAGTGATTTGAAGATACTACTTTTGTCTGGAGGCTAGAGAATCAGGAATTCAGGGCAGGTGAGGAAGAGGGATCAAAACAGGAAGGAAGAACACAAGTCTACGGTGATGGTTCAGGGGTGACTTGGTGGTGGTAATTTTATGGGGACATTGTACAAAAATGAACAATGATGTAAAAATATATAAATAAACAAATTTGAAAGGAAAGAAAAAAGAAGAGAATCATTCATACTGCTGTGTGCCCTGCAGAACAATGAACAGGACAGTCCTTCCAACAAAATATTACCCTAATATGTCAGCAGCACTGGTTTAAGAAATGCTGATGTACACAAATGTGACTGGTATTCTAGAAGTTCCCAACACTATAATCTGATGGATTCACAACATTTTTTTGCTTTTTCTTCTCCTGCCACATCTTTGGAAATGTGTGTTTAGAATGCCCAGGTAATAAAGCTAATGAGTTATGTATAATTTCTACACAGTGTTCAGTTGGTGTGAGGTGAAAGATTAATTATAAAGAAGTAACATGTGCTGATCTACTTAGTTATGTGGGAAAAAAAAAAAAGGTTTAACTTCTCCTTGAATCTGCAAATGGAGGAATTCCATAAAGGTTGGTGGGCCTCCTTCCTGTTAATCCTCCTAGGACTCTGGCTCTTTTCTGCCTTCTCAGGGAGCCATCAGGAATGAGAGGGAGACATTCCCATACAGCTCAGGAACTGCAGGGAGGGGATTATTGGTCTGTGGCTCTCACTGAAATTTGGAGACAAACTTGACATACCTCCCACTCTTTAATTGGCCCCAGCCCAGCAATAGGGCTACCCAATAAATGTGGGTGAACAGGAACTCCGGAAGTCTGATTTGTTTCCTTTCTGTTCCTGTCTCTCCACTCCACCAACTGCCTAAACCTGACTGGAGACTCTGACAAAGGGACTGAGGAGGGTGTGTAGAGGAGGAAAAAGCAGATAACAGCCGAATGTAATCAGCATTTTATTACCGTCCTCAGGAAGTAGGAATAGGGAAAAAAAAGTAGGTTGGAGCAAGGAAAGTTAATTATGTGAGGTTATTTGACAGGAAATTACTAAATACAAACAGACAGAAGAAACACATTTTAAAGCAGGGTAGGAAATCTCAAGTTACTTGACTGTGTATTCAGAACCCCCAAAGCAAATTCTGAAAATAGCAGTTTAAACAAAAGCTATCTTATCTGATAAAAGTATTTGAAACACAAAGGGAAATTTATATATTGGGCAGGCAATCTTAAAATAAACTGATTTTGTTGATAGCACTGCAAATTTAATTGTGGGAAAACCCCCTTAGATGTCTGGATTTATCTTGTAAATGTTTTCAATTTGTTTTGAATCTGGCATTTTAGTTCCATAAAGGTGTGTCTCTCTCTGTGTGTTTGTGTGTGTGGGTGTTGTGTGATTCTGGAAAATGATGTGTATCAAGTGAAAAGGACCTGTGTTTCTTTTTATTATTTCAGAATTGTTTTGTCAATTCAGTGTTATTGGTAGCTCCAGATGAGTATTATATCAAGAAAGCACAGGGAATCCAGAAAATGTTATCTATTTCAGATGTCATATAGTTTAACTATTTTAATTCTTCAGTGATGGATCAATATAGTGTCATTGGTGGTGGTTTTGCAAAATTTGGGAATGTTTTCAAAATTTTGTAAATTAGCCAAGCATATTTGTGTGTGTGTGTGTGTGTGTGTGTGTGTGTGTTTTAAGACCAAGTGATTGAAAAGCAGGCCCTTTTTCTGTCCTAATCACTTTTGGTTCTCAAGTGGCCTACTGGGTAGCCATTGCTGTGGATGTAGAAAAGAATGCCAAGAGTAGCTGTCTAATTAATACTTTGTCTGGTCCTTTGAATTAAGGCTGCCAGCCCCTCTATCCCCTCCTCCTACTGCCCAAAATACAGAAACTCACACATAAATATCTATCACATTTATGTGTGATTTTTTTTTCAAGAATAAGTACAAGAAAGTTTATTTTTTAGCTCTCCGGAGTGGGGTTCTCCAAAGGCACTTTTTAAAATAGCTGAGATATTGAAGAATCGTGTCCTAGAAATAAAGTCTGGGTGAATGTAAAATAGCACAGTCTGTGGATAAAGTTACACATTCCAAGTTAGTTCAAAGAAAAAGCAATATTTTGAAAACATAAATGGAGCTCAAAGTCTGCATTCCTTTTCAGAGGCCAACACCTGTGGAAGGAATGCACGTTGTTTCCACTTGACCTTCATCTGCGGAGTGGGGCGAGATACTTAGATGTTATGGTGGTCGAGCAAGAATCCCTCTCTGCAGAGGTGTCTCTTAGGCTCAGCACCTGTCCTGTCTGTTGTCAGCAGAAGGGAAGATACAGCAACATTCAGGAGCAGAGAGGGCCTCCTAACCCATGCTTTTAAGAGCCTTCTTCGTTCACCACTCAGTCACACAATGATGGATGCGTGGGTGTAGATAATGCCAAATAAGCCATAACCTTCTAAGCAATCAGACTTACATTTTGTATGTCCTGGGAAATCCTGGGCAGACAGCGTTAGTACACTGAGGTTGAGTCCTCTGTGAGTAGTATTTGAGGATAAAGACATCATCGATGTTCCAGACAGATTCTCATCATGCATAAATAATTCCTTAGAACTGATGAGCTGCCTTGAGTGGTGCTTGTTCTCCTTCAGGCTGCTCACATTAGTTCAGCAGTTTATTGTGAGATCTAAATGCACAATTCAACACGAGGAAGAAAGTTACACAGGGAACGTTCTTTGTGAACAAGGATCCACACAACTTTCACTAATCCACACAACTTTTGTTGAGAAAGGGTGGCGTACTGGCTCATTTTGTTTATTTATTAATTCCTTTTCATTTATTCAACAAGTGTCTCTTAATTGCCTACCAAAGGTCAGGAACTGTTGTCAAGGCTGAGAAGATGGTGTTGAACCATGGCTGATGTTGTTGCTGCTTCTTAGAAGATGGAGTTTGCTAAGTGGTTATTCCTTCCTACATCTAGCTTTGGGCTCTTGGACAAGTGATAATTCTTAAGTACCTCAGTTTCTTTGTAAAGACTAATTGGTTTGAGCAGGTGACCCATAAGATCCTGTTCATTGCTGATTTTTCTGGATATATAATTTGTTAATTTTTCCCCCATGACCTAGTTGTGGGCTTTAGCAATTCACTGACTATGGTGGGACTGAGTAAATCAGCTAGTCGGTCATATTCTGATCAGAATAATCCATTTGATTTCCCCCTGGACTAGTTAACCTTTCTTGAATTTGTACCACATTTGTATCTTTCAGCCATGTGATTAGCTTATGCATGTATGTATGCTATTTTCTAGAACTCAAGGTTATTTTAAAGATAGAACCTAGATTTCCACTGATGCTCTAAACATTTCAACAGCTCTGAAGCATGGTCTTCAACTACAGAAGATCATTGTCATATGTATTTCTTTGCTGAGACACTAGCCTTGGGCAGTTAAATTGTTTTTAACTCAAATTCAGTCCTAGCCAAGGGAATTTTGCCTGAGGAAGGGATACTGAAATTTGTATCTCCCATAATATAATATGATTGGCAAGGATGATGAGCTCAAAACTGATTCCATTGGCTGGTTTTTTAAATAAAGTTTTATTGGAACACAACTATGTTTACCCATTTAGATATAGGCCTTGCCTGCTTTGGGGTTATATTTGAAAAAGAAATAAAACTAAAATGTTTACTGTCTGCCCCTGAATAGAAAAACTATAACTCAAACCTGAGTTATAGAATCTACTTATAGAAGTTACAGTCTCAAACTCTAGTTTTTAAGGTAGTACGAGACCATAAAATATTTTTTAAGGGAAACATTTTATTTGCTTTGTTTTGCAATATGCTTGGAAGAAATGAGTCTTGTCAATTTGTAACTTTTTGATTTCATGCTATTGAGATAGCAGAATTTGATGACTGTGTGCCCAGTGTTTTTAGTTTTTTGGGGGGAAATTTATAGATTCCATAACGTGGTTCCATATGTCTGGTCTAAAAGCTGGGACCCTTGAGTGCTAAAGCTTTTTCATTCTGTTAAATATTTGGCCCACAGAGCCAGAGATCCTAGCTTTCTTCACATTCAGCTGTGAAGAGAGATTAGGCAAAATTTTAGAGATGTGTAACCACTTGGGGACATGTTTATGATTTCCCCCTACTGTTTGCCTGTGTGGGTAATTGACGGAGCGTAGTGCTGACAGTCTGGCTGCAGGAGTGCTGAAGTCCAAATGAGAGAAAGCTGGATCAGTCTCAATTGTGGCCACTTGTCCAGGGAGCTGGACCCAAGACTTGAGTTAAGTGCAATGTTGTGACATTAGGAAAACCGTGCTCTCAATGTGGGAGTGGAGGTGGGTGTCGTGGAGGAAACAGCCATCGGCACTTCATTTTTTCTCAGGGGTTCAGAATAAATTTGTGTGGACTTGTCAATTTCATTTTAAAAGGAGGGTCCAGGAATATAGCTACTCAGTAAATGTGTACTAGAACAGAATACTTTCAACTAGGCGGCAAATAAAGACGTTTCCAGATCAAATTGGGTGACTTTTATGGGTCCAAGTTTGCCTCCTGTTACAGTAGTTGTAGCACATACTTCCTGAATAAACACTGGTTCACTTTATAATAAACTCCTTGGTATTTGAAGGCAACTAATGATAAATTTGTTTTTTTAAAAAAAGATTTATTTATGCATACAGGAGCTGGGGTATAGGCCAGAGGTGCAGGGTGTGTGAGGATTCCCCAGAGACAGAGTGGGGAACAGAGTGGGCAGACTGACTGAAATACACTGCTGAGGGGAGCAGCGTGCGAGACAGGAGAGGTTTGCTGCGCCATGTGGGTAGGTCCCTGGCCGGGGATAGAACACATGCTGCAGTGGCTGTGGATAGCTTCATAGTGCAGTGACTTAACCCCTTGGCCACCAGGGAGGCCCCTAAATATGTTTTTGGGGCTTCTTGTCTATTGTCAGATCTCTGGACATTCCTAGTGTACTTCGTCCACGTTAGTGGAGTGGTGCCATATATTTTACATTTCCTGCCTTCTGGGGTTTGTAGTCTGTTGGGAGTCACTGATAGGCGAGCAAATACTTTCCCCAACAGGTGACAAATGTCCCATTAGGGATGCCCATGGAACATACAAACTCAGTTTTGGGGGAGATACCCCTTTGGAGAAGAGGAGCTGAGACAGGGCTACTGAGAAGGGGTTCCTAGGGGAGGTGGATGCTTCCTTCTGACTCATTGTTGGGGATATTTTTCTTTGAATGGGGAAGTATGCGTGTAAAGCTTGTATATAGGTCTCTGAGTGTGGGCCTGGAGATAAACTCAGACAAGGGTGCTGGAGAATCCCCCCTCATCTCACAGTATACTCTCGTTTCATTCACTTTCCAGTTTTTCCCTCAGTTTGCTTCTCTCTGAGACACGAGATATGCCAGGGGCCTCGGGTGTCTAAGACAAACAGCTTTCATGCTAAGAGTGAGGCAGATTAGACAGGGTAGGATTGTAAAACAGGCCCCAGGGCCCCACATCAGTAGGAAGCAGACAGACCCCCAGCCAGGGCTGCCTGCCTGC
Source organism: Talpa occidentalis (assembly GCF_014898055.3). NCBI lineage: Eukaryota > Metazoa > Chordata > Mammalia > Eulipotyphla > Talpidae > Talpa > Talpa occidentalis. The sequence goes on from NW_023602073.1 coordinate 11,370,899, forward strand.
CCCCTCCTCACAGCCTGGCCCAGCTTTCCCTCATGAATACTGCTCCTTTCCCTGGTACTTCATAGAAGAATCCTTTCTTCCTTCCCAGGAGATTTTATAATTAAGTGAGATAAATAAAGACAGGAAATCTGTAATAAAGTAGTAACTTCCATGTATGCCAGATTAACAGAAAGGAAAAAAAAAATCAAAAAATACCCAGCCCACAAAGTAACACTGTCTGGTGGGAAGAGATCAAAGGGCAGCCATATGACTGAGCTGGCTCAGGGAGTCTTTCCCAGGCGGCCACATCCTGCTGCTTCGGAGCAGAGACAAGTCGGAGGAGGAAGTGGCGTGCAGTTCTCAGGGATGCGGTCTCAGTTCAAGGGCTCCAGGAGTGTGCCTGAGAGTATGGGAATGATAAGCACACATCTGTGTTCATAAACACGGCTCCAGGAGGCGCGGTTTTAAGTTACCACTCCCACCGCTGCTAACCTCTCCTGTAATCCTGCAAAGATGGCAGGCGCAGATAGACCTCGCAAGGGGAGAGCCACATCTGAAAAAACCCCTATCAAGTAACCAGAGCGCTGCGGATTGGGTTGCCACAGGAATACCCTAATCTTGATTGCATTGTTTTTCCCTGTCCCTGAAAGGGTGGGATCGGATCAGGAGCGGGGAGGAGACGCTACAGTGGAACTGCTGACACCATGTAAGGAAAACCTCAGAGGTGGCTGCTTCCATTTGGAGGACTCAGCAGAAAGGCCAGCAAACAAGCCTGCCTCTGTTCCCTGATCCTCCCTGCTTCTGCTGGAGACGCCAAGGCAGCTGCCATGGAGGGTCTGCTGGGGTTCTGAAGCAGGGAAGCTGACCGTGGCTTTGCTGCCAGCCCTCATGACTGGTGACTGCAGCTGCAACAGGGGAGGCAGGATGGATGTGGACACCCCTCTCAGGCCAGGCTGTCAATGTTCTCAAGGTCCCGGCCGGCCCAGGGGATTTATGCTGCCTCTCTGGCCTTTCAATGAGTCTGTAGATATACTTAGCAATGACATTGTTGGTGTGGGACTTTCCCTAGGATGGGCCCGGACTTGTTTCTAAAATAACACCTTTCAAAGCATGCAGAGACTTTCAGAAATTAGATAATTGTGTGATATTTATAAAATGAATTACGTGGCGCTAACAGTCTGGGCAGCTGTTCCTGATGCTGAAGTAAATAGCATTAAGGTTAGGGGGGGAAATCTTTAAAAAAAAGCATTTTTGTCCCTGAGTCTTTGCAAAAAATGTAGACAAGTAACTAAGGAGGTTATACGGTTTCAAGGTAAAGTGTTTATGTCTGGGTGTGCGTGGCATGGTTAAGTTGTCCTATTTCATTCATAAAACACTTACTGAACATTTAAAATATGCTTATCCGTGTATGCAAAGTGACACAGAGATAATTGCTTGTGTCCTCCATGGATTCTCAGCCTAGTGAGTGGGACAGATGTATAAACAGATAATTGTAATACAGTGAGCTAAGTGCTAACAGAAGGATAAAAGAAATGATTTGAGGGATAGATCCATTTACAGTGCAAATGAAGAAGAGGGAACAGCTTCACAGAGTGACATTTGAGTAGTGTCAATGGAAGAGGGGGGTGTTTGAAAGCAAAGAAGGAAGAATGCTCCGCTGATCGCCCAGTCCTCTCTTACCACAGGGCCTTTGCACATTCATCTCCTGTCTCTTTCCTGGTTTACTCCTTTACCTCCCAGGTTCTATGTTGCTTCTTGGATAAGCTTCCCTTCTTTAAGTGAATCCTTTCTATTACAAACACTCAGTCATCAAAAGCTTCTCCTTTAGGGTGCTGATCACAACTGCCCTTTTCCGTTACTTGCATGATTATTTAAATGAAACCTGGTTTTCCCACTAGGTAGAAATGCTTTCGTTTTGGTCACTTCTTTATTGACCAAATAATTATTTGTTGAAAGAATTAGGTGAAAGCCATTGCAGGTGTGAAAAAAAAGCATGGCATGTTCAGTTGAATGGCAAGCAGTCAGGTATGTGAGATCTTGGGGTACTGGGAAATTGGGTTGGGGAGGCGGGAGATTAAGTCCTTTAGGGAGGTTGAAGCTCTAAGCTACTGTTTATACATGAACTCATTTAATATTTGAGTATAAAAGCATTTCAAAGATCTGCCTCTTTATTGTTAGTATCAGTTGGTTTAAGTCAAAGATGAGGTGTTAAAAATAAGTGTTTTGGGATGTGGTCTTTGAGCTTAAGTAGGTAGACTTAAAATGTTATTAAAGTATAAGATGCCAACAGAAAATACACATAATTGTACACCGGATGAATTAGCACAAAGTGTACTTACTTGTAACTGAAGAAATAAGTAAATTCTTAGAGCTGGAATCGTGAAAATCAGTATGTGTCCTGTATCAGAAGTGGGAGAGCATGAGAGATAAGAGGGGCTAGACTGAGAATGGCCATACTTTCTGGAAAAGAGAGGCGAGTCATTCATAGGAGCCACTCTCAGAAGTAATCAGGATCACTCATTAGCTTAGGAAAAGTTGACATCGGTGAAGCCATTTTTAAAATGGAGTCCAGAGTGATTCCATAGAAATCGCTTAACCAGTCTCACCTAAACTTGGTCAGGAATCTTTGGACTCAGCCAAAGCAATTATTTTAAGAAACCTTAGAGCAAACAATTGTTGGAGAAATCATCCAGAGCCTGAGAACTGGTGATTATGGACTTCTAATCAGAGGATAGATCTGTTAGTGCCCTTGTCAGCCTTTCTAGAGAATCAGTATCTAATTATATATCACTAAGGATAACTTAAGCTTGTTAACACTCAGCAGCCTTTTTTCTTGAGTTGTTTACTTCCTCTTTTCTTTCCAGAAAAAGCCCAAACTTTATCTCTCCTTGGGGTATATATTTTCGGTTTTCTACTTGAATCATTGTATCCTTAATCCTAATCTTTGATTATAGCAAACATACCTGGCCTTCTTCATTGTCTCCTGAAGCTTAGGCCAATGAATTTGATAAAGAGGAATCCAGACCCCACCATCCTCTCATGGATCTCAAGCGGGGCAAGAGAAAGCTGAGTGGAAGTTGAGCTGAGTTGCAGAAACATTGACTCCTGTCTTTCTCCTCACCAGGAACAGTGATTTCTTAAGAACCCTCATTGTTGTAAAGCCCAGGGCTTGAGTTTGAGTTCTGTCACCCCAGCATTCTGCATGGAGTGGTGCAGACTTCTCCTGCTCCTAGCATACAGGTAACTCCAGCATCGCCTGTCACTTAATGGTGCTGGGGGACCTGGGTTTGAGTGCTTGTTCTGTGACCTCCTAGTTGGGTGTGCTCTGACAATTTAAGTTTTGTTTAAGTTCTGCACTCTCCTTACTTACCACATGAAGAAAATCTACCCCATGGAATTGTTGAAATATTTGATGCATTTGTTCTATGTAAATTGTTTGCAGTACAATCTAGCATCTAGTAAGCACTCACCAAGAAAGGAAAATATATTCTTGATTTTTCCTTTAAAATTCGGCAGTGTTAGAAGAACTTAAAAGATATTTCTCCAAAGAGGAAATGCAAATGGCCAACAGGCATATGGAAAATGTTCAACATCCCTTATAATCAGGGAAGTGCAAATCAAAACCACATTGAGATACCACCTTACACCAGTGAGAATGGCACATATCAAAAAAACAAGCAAAAACAAATGTTGGCGAGGATGTGGTGAAAAGGAACTCTCCTGCACCGCTGGTGGGAGTGTAAACTGGTCCAATCACTATGGAAAGCTGTGTGGAGGTTCCTCAGTCTACTAAAAATGGAGCTACCCTACGACCCAGCAATTACACTCCTAGGGATCTACCCAAAGGACACAAAAACATTGATTCAAAAGAGCACCTGTACCCCTATGTTTATAGCAGCACTGTTTACAATAGCTAAACAATGGAAACAAACCAAATGCCCAAAAACAGATGACTGGATCAAGAAGATGTGGTATATATACACAATGGAATACTACTCAGCAATCAAGAAAGAAAAACTCATGCCATTTGCAGCAATGTGGATGGAGCTAGAAGGAATTATGCTCAGTGAAATAAAACTGAAGGAAAAAGAAAAATATCACATGGTTTCACTGATAGCAGGAACATAGGGGAGCCAAATAAGACATCAGTGTAAAATAATAATAACAGAACAGAGCATGAGAAAGCAAAACCAGACAATTATAAACCAGAGACATCCTGCAGGGCAGGAGGAGGGAGAGGGATCAGAGGGAGGAAGGGAGAAGCACAGGGGACTGAGGTGATGGTGCATGGGTGCATTGGGGAAGGGAATTCTATGTGGACTACACCTGAGGGGGTGGGGGAAGCAAATATCGTTTAAAAATGAACAATGATGTAAAAAATAATAAAAAAAAAAAGAATTAAAAAAAAAAGAATTGGGCAATGTTAATGAGCTACCAAAGTAACTTGAAGACTTTTGAGAGCAAAGATTTGAGAGTCAATATTTTAGTTTGGTAGAGGAAAAAGGATGTATGAAAGGAACCACTGCCTTTGTAAATGACACTAAAAATAGCATATGCTTGTCTAGAGCAGGGCTTTGTATATAGACATGACAGAGTCATGGATATGGCCGGACTGTAGCTCAGCAAGAAACAGGAAGAATGCAAGTTGAAAGGGAATGTAAATTTGATCTTCAAGGTTATAAGCTAACATTCTTATTGCGGTTGGGGAAGGGGCTGTCATAAGAGATTGCAAGAAGGGAGAAGGTACTAAGAATCATTATTGAAGAACAACTATAAAAGAGGTTATGCTCCGAATTTGTAGCAGAAATACCAGGTGACAGAGCTGAGTATTTTTGGCTCAGATTTCAGAACTGGAATGCAGGTCATGGCTTAAAGAATAAAGGAATTTGAAATTAATCTAGAGAGATCAATTTAATTGTTTAAATAGTACTTGAAAAGAGGGACTAATTCTTGAATATGATTATGGGAAGGCAGTAAATAGAAAATATGCATTATGAATTTCTGTATAGGTAAACATAAATGCACATATATACACACATATATGCATTATATATGAATATATATAAAGTCTTTCTATCATATCAGATACTATGTTCAGAAAACAATCCTGGGAACTCAGTATTCCTAACCTCTTTTCACAGGTAAGGGGACTGAGATGCTAAATTGTTCTGGTAATAGGTCTAACTCTGTACAAACTTAACAAAGGACCTGGGACTTAGACATAAAGTCTGTAAAACTGAGACTATTCTATTACGTTGACCCTTATTTTTAAGGAGATATGTATATATTTTTTAAAAAGCCTAATTCTGTAGAGGGAAGCACTTGGAACAACATTTGATGAAGAATCCAAGGGCAGAAGAAAGAAAGGATATTACTGAGGTCATGTTCCAAGTTGTGCCAAACTTGTGGTGTTTGTCTGATATGCTTAAAATCTTGGGCTACAAAATTAACATAGTAAAAGAAATGCAAAAGATTTCAAAAGTCCAGACCATGGTGGGAAATCTTTGCTGCTTAGAGCAGTATGTGGTGAAAGCTATACTTGGGTTTTAAACAGTATTAAGGAAATAACTAAAGAAACTAGGTTATAAAGTTTAATTTACTGAATAAAGAAAATTCAGAATTGTTTTGGTAATGGCAGGAACATGTACAAAACTTGTATTTGAATGTGAAGAATGGAGAGAGGAGTTGGCACAGTTTCTACTGTACATCCCATGCCGAATAGCTAAGAGAATTTTTATTAATGTCCGATTTTTACTGGGTGTAAAAATCCTTGTAGTGTTTTGTTGAGAAGTCGTCTAGAACCACGTCTGGGCTAAATAGCCAGTTAGTTTCTGTGGGTATTTGGATGAATGTTGGTTTCTTGTCTATTAAGTAGGCTGAGCTTTGAAGAGCAAGATTCAACTTGAAGAATACATTTGAAAAATGTATCTATCAACTTTGTCTTGGCTGAATTGTGAAGTTATTTTCTTCCTATTGCAAGTCAGGGCTTCCCTCCCCAATACTTAAGCAGTTCGGTTAAAAAATCTTACATGAGGGATTTTCTGTTTATTTCTATTAGATGCTGTTATGTGAGTTGGGATTCATTGCTCCCCATTGTCAAGGCAGTTCAGTGGCTATTTAGGTGAAGGCTCTGTCGTGCAGAACCCTGCTGCATGATGTGGAGAGGTCATGGATGCCTGAGTCTCGGGGAAATTGTTGTGTAGTGGTGAATTAAAAAAAAATAAAACAAGTCATAAAGGAGTGACGTTAATAATAATAAAGGAGAGATGTTAATGCTTTGTAAATTATGGGACGGGATACAAGTTAAGTTCTATAGGCTGGCAGGTAAAAATGTAGTTCCAAATGATAAAGGTTCTTCAGTAAAAGTGAATTGTTTTATTTTCATTGTCTAGGGAGCACATTTTTAATTTTAACTATCATTTAGCATATCGACAGCTCTATATATCCTTAATTTTAACTACATTTAGCATATTGACAGCTCTGTATATCCTGTATTTTCTGTTGGGTGCCATTTAAGTTATTGAAATAAAGGATGAACAAGTCTGATTAAACAGAGACCTAAAGATATTCTTCAATCTTTAAATTGTCAGTAGTATTTTCAAATCTACTTAAAATGTTGGAATGGGAAGAATTGTAGAATAAGCTTTCAACTGGGATTATTTTCCTTCCAAGACTTATCTCCCATTAGGATGTCTTCAACTCAGGTATCTGGAAATAGTATCACTCAGACTTCATGTTCTATTTATTTTGGAAGACTGTTGGGTACAGAATTCTTGGAACTTTATTTTCTTTCTGCACACTAAAGATATGTCTTGTGCCATACCAGAATTATGTTGAGATTGTGTCAGTGTTATTTTTGCTCTTTGAAAACACATTGTCTCCCCTCATCACACTCCCCCAGCTAAATGCCCATACCCCGGCCAGGTACACAGTTTTAATAATGTTCACTTTGTTTTCCAGTAATTTTACTATCATGATCTAGGAGTGAAATTTACCTAACTCAAAATGCATAGCGTGTCTTGAATCTGTGGCTCGATTTTTTTTTTTTTGGAAACATTGCTGCCATTATCTTTTGAGATAGTGATGTATACCACTTTCTCTTCTGGGGCTCTATTTATGTTTGTATTAACCTTTGTTTATATATACAATATATAAACAATATATATTTATATTTATGAACAATATTTATTTGTATCACATATTGCTTTCCTTTTTCCATTTCTTGCTTTCTGATGTAGTATCCAGTTCCTTTCTATATCTTTAGCAATGTATGATATGCTATTAAACCTGTACATCGACTATTTTCATATCACTGGTTATGTTTTAAATAAGACATTATTTTAATTCATTTCACACTGCAGTGCATTCGTTTACCATCTGATACATTAAACTATGAATTACTGTTATTCTAAAGTTGTTTTCTGGTAACTGTAATATTTTAATTCCTGTTGGTTATTGCTGTTACTTCTTCATTTTGGATAGTTCTTATTAAAAAAAAAAACAATTTTAAAAAGATTTATTAAGGCATACAAGAAATGGGGTACAGGCCAGAGGTATGGAGGGCGAGAGGATTCACCAGAGACAGAATGGGGTACCGAACAGCAGACTGAAATATACTGCTGAGGGAAGCAGTGGGTGAGACAGGAGAGGTCTACTCACCATATGGGTACCTCCCTGGCTGGGGATTGAACTCATGCTGCAGTGGCTGTGAGTAGCTTCATAGTGAGTGCTGTGCTTAACCCCTTGAGCCACCACGGAGGCCCTGCATAGTTCTTACTTTTGTAAGTTTGATTATTTCTGGTGAATGCTGAGCATTGTATAATAAAGTTTTAGATTTAATATTTAGCCGTAGGCGATGTTATTTGTCTATGAAGTGTGATTTACATTTTTTTTTTTCTGAAAGGAAGTCAATATGAGAACAGGCAGGGACTGAACTATCCCAAAGGTGACTATTAATATCCTTCTGGGCTGCCCAGAGTATGATTTATGCTCCCTCCTTTGGCTCACCCCTTGAGATTTCAACTGAAATCTGGGGTGTTACTAGGACCCCTTTTCTTTATGTAGGACATGAACTCTAATTTTTGCCTGCCCAGCTCTGTGAGTCTGAAATAGCCCAGGTTGACTTTCTCAACTTTCAACAGCAACACCATCAGCAAATGGGCCTAGAAGTATGAGTCTTGGGCTCCCTTCTTTCCGCAGTTATGCCCCCCCCTTTTTAAAAAAAATTATGCATATAAGAACAGGGGTATAGACCAGAGGTGTCGTGGGTGAGAGGATTCACCAGAGACAGAGCGGGGAACAGAACAGGCAGATTGACTGAAATACACTGCTGAGGGGAGCAGCAGGCGAGACAGGAGAGGTCTGTTGTGCCGTGTGGGTAGCTCCGTGGCCAGGGCTCAAACTCCTGCTGCAGTGGCTGCGGATAGCTTCAAAGTTTGCGTTATAACTCCTTACTCCACCAGGGAGGCCCCCAGATTCATGGCTCTTAAATCTTTGTCCTTCAATAGTGCTCAAATGTCTTCAAACAGGCTACTTTAATGGTTTTTTGTTGATTGTATTAATTGTGTTTGGGGAAGTTTGGTCTGATTAAATTGTGTCCATTAAAAAATTAAAGTGAAAGTTGAAGTACTTTAGAGTGGTCTAATCCTAGATGTCTTGATAGCTGATACTGTGTTATAATAATTTCAAATGCCAACTTGCCATTCACCTGGTTGCCCTTGTCGATCCGAAGTTTTTGATGAAATGATTGGGATTTATTTTCTATGACCCTAATAAAAATGCCACAATGCCATATGTTTTTATGTAAAGGGAGTCTATAAATTTTGTTTGTATGATGTCATTTACATGTTCCAATAGCCAGGTGATGTCAAGCAGTTAAGTATAACAGTTCAGTTTTCCATGCAGTGTCATCTGCAGTTGAAATTAGTGATTACACTGGGTGTATATTTTGTTGTAGTTGGTGAAATCAATTTCTGGAAAATGAGGATGGAGAGAAGGGAGTAAGTGAGAGAGTAAAGAAGATGAGAGTCTTTTTTGTAAATTTATTTATATAATTTTGCATTATTGTTCATTTTTAAGCAGTATTTGCTTCCCCCCTACCCTCAGGAGTAGACCCCATAGAATTTCCTACACCAGTGCACCTGTGCACCATCACCTCAGTCCCCTGTGGTCCTCCCTCCCTCTGATCCCATTCCCACTTCCTCCCCTGCAGGATGCCTCTGGTTTATAATTATCTGTTTTTGTTTTTTTGTGTTCTGTATTGTTAATATTTTTTTCCTGGATGTCTTATTTGGTTCTCTTATATTCCTCCTAAAATTGAAACCATCATATATGTTTTTCGTTTTCCTTCTGGCTTATTTAACTGAGCATAATTCCTTCTAGCTCCATCCACATTGCTGTGAATGGCATGAGTTTATCTTTTCTGATTGCTAAATAGTATTCCACTGTGTATATATACCACAGAAGATGAAAGTCTTAAAGGACTCGGTAACCAGGTGAAGAATAAGGAGTGATGATTTGTCTTGGATAAACTGAGAGCTTGGTGGTTCTTCCTTTAAAGAAAGAGGTTATATTATGGGGTAGAATCGGGTTTGGAAGGTTTGATAATGAACAAAAAATTGCATAATAACTTTTCCTTCTGAAAGGGTGAGAGATTGGAAGAGCGAAATTATCACTGGACTTGTGGAGAAATCAGGGCAATCTTGAGAGCAGGGGGAACTTAAAAAATGAAACAGCTTACCTTCTTCTCCTCTCTTCCCCTTTTCTTTCTATTCCCCCCCTGCTCCTGCCTTTCCCTGTCTTCCCCAGTCCTATTTATAGATGGTTTACAAAGTTCCAGGCACTGTTGTGTTTGTATATGCCCGCTCCCTGTAAGAGAATTAGAGTTATGTTCCCTTTCTGCAGCCTTGTCCAATGAGTCAAGCAATGAAGCCATTGACTCAGACAGAACAAACTGGTGAAGCATCAAATTGATTGAGATGGATGGAGAGGATAGAGATTTTAGAACTGAAATCGAGCGAGTGTTCTAGAACTGTAACTGAAGACAACTTGGCCTTGGCAGTGCAGATTTCAGAAGCTTGCAGAGGCAGTGGAGTGTCTGATGGATGAGGAGGCCAGTTGGGGGGCAGAGTCATCCGTTTGGGGCCTCCAGCAGTTGTGCATGATAAAGCCCTCTACTGGAGTAGAACTGGCAGGAAGAGAAAGGTGAGGCTGGTGTCAGAATGAGGATGGTGACTGAGGATGTGAAAGACAAAAAAGAGCAATGTCAAGAAGAAAGTTGCGCCTCCCCTGAGTGGTGCAGCAGTTGAGCGCTGGGCTGTGAAGCTGCCTGCAGCCTCTGCAGCGCTGGTTCAATCCCCTGCCACTGGCGAGGATCCCACAGGGCGTGCAGACCTCTCCTGCCGCGCCCGCTGCTCCCCTCAGCAGTGTACTTGGTCAGTCTGCCTGTTCTGTTTCCCACTCTGTCTCTGGTGAATTCTCTCACCCTCCTGTGCTTCTGACTGTACCCAGTGCTTGTATAAATAAATAAATAAATTAAAAAAAATAAAGAAATTTCCCAGGCCGGGGTTGGGGGGTAGAGGCTTCTCTTCCTCTGGCTGCTCTTTCCTGCTTCTGTTTTGCCTGCACCCTCACCTCTCCTGACAGGCCAGGGAGGAGGCTTATATCTCTGCCTTTTCCTCCCACCTTGGGAGGTAGCTCTTTTCTTCCAGTGTCAGCTTTTCGTGAAAGTGAATTTCCCATGTAGTATCGTGATTCTCTTTTTTGCCCCGTAACCTTTTTATCCTTTTTCTTTTTCAAAATTTTGAACACACATATCTGACACAACATTGAGATTTTGGGGTGTAAGAACTGTAATTTAATTAGAATTTCACTACTGTTATCAAACACTAAGTGTCAGGGGTATTGCTTGCTAGATACATGCATAAACAGATGTCAAATTATGGTACCAGGGCCATAACTAGGTGTCGATGAACAAAATTCATACCAACATGGGATGGAGAACCACTGTAACTGATTGTCAAGTGGAGATTGTTGTTTGTCATTTTACAAAAAATTCCACGTGATTTCAGTGTACTGTGCTTCTGACTACTGTTTAGAATAATAGTTGACTCCACAAACTGTATTTTGATATAATAATAACCAAGGAAAAGTAAAATCAGTAAATGGTGCTGTACCATAATAGTATGGATGAGTTCTTCTATTCTTTATGATTTCATCTATTTCGGCCATTGAGTTTACCACTTATCCCAATTTCTGCTGGATGAGGTTCTGCTTGATAAACGTTCTGGTAAGCTATAAAATGCCAAAATATTAGACAGTAGGAGGGAAAGAGAGGAAACACTTTACAGAATGACTCATTTGCTTCTTAGAGTTGAATATAATAGAGTCCTAGGGATTGAATGCTTGCTTCAGAAAATAGACCAAAATGAGTTTGTGCAGAGCTTGGAGTTTAAGAGAGGAACTCTGTAACAAAGGTGCAACAAAATTCATTAATTTAGATCTAGATGGAGAATTTTTATATTAGGAGAGAAATGCCAATAAAAATAATTTGCCACCTCATCTCAAATCCAGCATTATGTGCTTCAAGAAAATGGCCTTATGGTCGTTAGCTGGCAGGCAAGTCTTCCCAGCGGGTTTGTTTTGTGGTGGAGGAATCACAGAGCCATAATTACGGTGCTTTTATCCACCTTTGGAAGGAGATTCTCATTCTCTGCTCTGTGTTTAGTTATTTGACTGTTTTTTTCTAATGCAGAAGGGTTAGCATGTGCTCAGGAATTTTTAAGCTCCGGGGACTAGAGTGGAATTGATTTTATCTGCAATTTGTTCAGTGACAAGCACACTTTTGAAGACCAATAAATATTCAGTATAATTTTTATTAGTTCATGACCAATCATAAATCAAAGCTATGAAAAGAGTTTAAGTAGCTTTTCCCGATCCCCAGGATTCAGAGCTCTTTCTCTGAGTTATCCTTTGTACAAAGGTGGTAGCTGGATGCTAGCCATTCCCTGGGTTGGTGAGCTTACAGGAACGTAGCTTTAACCTTCTCTCTAGCTTTAAAATGTGATGTCGTTGTAAGGCAAGGGAGAGTAGACTGTTCAGTTTAAATCCCTTTGTTTCTCTTAGGTAGAACTCCGAATTTTAGATTTCATGGATGAATAGGTAACCTTAGTGAGTGATTTGAGGCTACAGTATATAAAAATGTGTCAATAGTTCAGAATGACTGATAGCTCCTCTTGTAACCAAAGCCACCTGCAATTTTTTACAGTCTTGCAGCATAAGCCATCTTGAACAGATAATCAATTCTACCACGCAGCCACTGCTATTCACCAAGGGGGTCCACTTTCTCTCCCTAAGCAAGGGCATGAAAAAAAGACCCTCCATATACAAATTATCAAAACTTCAGAAATAATGGGGCACTTGTAAAGCGAGTCTTCAGTATCTCTCTTATTCTGAGTCCAAGAACACTGGGACCATTTCAGCAGCTACATTCAAGATCAGTGAGAAGTTCACTGACATGTTCACATGTGTAAGTGCAAACACACATCCCCCACAGAAATGAATGCTTTAGTCCAAATATCTTTTCTGGCCCAGCTGTGCCCCAGAATTTTGATCTTTCGATGCTTAAGTGAAAATGTATTTTTTTTCCTGAAGTATCAGATTGCATTGCAGTGACAGCTTATCAATAATTGGAATTCCTTTTCCTTCTACCACATTCTGCATTTCATTGAATTAAAAATTGCTAGTTTGAATTGGAAATCTGAATTTCATGATTCACTAGAAACACGGCTGCGAATATATAGTTGTGGGTTAAAACAGACTAACAGATACAGTTCATCTATTTTTCCTCGTTCTTTAAAGTGCCCTGGTACTACAGAATCAGCAATGCTGGGTTCCTTAGTCATTTCTTCAGTGAGGTATATACAGTGTCATTATTTAAGAGCATGGAAATACAGATTAAGTCATTCCATAATGAATTCTGTGAACATAGCTGATGGTGAAGGAGACACGGTATGGAATGAAACAGAAGGATCTCTGCTTTAGGAGTTGATGTTTGAGAATGTAGGTTATCAGTTGAAATCTAACCACTGTAAATCTAAAATTCTCTTAGTAGAAGCCTGGCCACTAACAAATAATGATTATAAAGGAACCACTAAACCCCACAATTTCATGAATGGCTTGTGAGTCATGAAACATTTTCAGAGCTTGATTTCAGTTTGAGATGTGACTGTTAATTGCTCAAACTGAGTTCTTATTGTGGTGGGAAACAATAGGTTGTATCCTACCATTTTCTAACAGACAATTTGGACACCATGTAAAACTGTCATCTTTAGAAACCTTTTATGCATTCCAGCTTGAAAGTTACCTTGGGGATACTGTTTTCTTGTTATCTGTTCCCTGAAAGGATCCTTCAAAGACCTAGCGAACTGTTGCCACTTTCTGAAGTCAGTGTTTTCAGATGTCACGATAACCTCAAGGAGCAATTATGAGTTTGGTTCACACCCCAGGAGGGCCTGGTGACCTTTTCAGTGGATCTACAAGTTCAACTCTATTTTCACAACAATAATAAGATGTTATTTGCCTTTTCGATCTCCTATCAGAAGTGTCCAGTGAAGTTTTCTGCTCTACATTTGGAAGCTTGGCATAGATCAGTGAATTAATATTTTCTATGATGAATGTTAGAAAAGTGTGTGCATGGGTAATGATCAAAGGCCAATAGATCAATAGATTTTAATATATCAGAGTATGAAACATTTACTGATATGGGTTCATGTTCCTATAGAAATGACCAGTTGGTGAGTTTTGGTGTAGGAGCAAGGTATGATCAGAAAAGGCTATTATACTTTCCAACCACATATCTATATGAGAATGTGTTTTTTTTAAAGATATTTATTTATTTATACACACACTGGGCACATCCAGAAGCATGGGAGGGTGAGAGAACTCATCAGAGCCAGAGCGGGGAACAAAATAGGCGGACCAACGACATACACTGCTGAGGGGAGCAGCGGGCGCTGCAGGAGAGGTCTGTGCACCACGTGGGACCCCCGTCGGGGGCCGGGGATCGAACTGGCACTGCAGAGGCTGGGGACAGCCTCGCAGCCCAGAGCTCAACCGCCATGCCACCAGGGGAGGCCCCATGAGAATGTGTTTTTATATACCTTAACGAAATAAGATAACACAAAGACTGAATGCAGCTTGGGGAAGACTTAGTCAGCTATCTTCAGCTAAGCCAGATGGCAAAAATTTTGCCACAAAGGAAAACAATGCCCTTATTCTTGTTTGGAAAAATCTAATTATTGTTTATAAAAATTTCTCTTTTATGTTAATAGTAATGCCATTTGGGATAGTATTTTGAAAATGATAAATATGGAGCATTTTAAAACTTTAATATGTGACATAATAAATTTTGATAGTTAAGCGACAGAAGAAAAACGCTTTGTAAGTCTTTGGCCTTTTTTAAGATGAATAATGGGATCTTAATATTAACCAATGGAGGAATCAGTTTAGATTCTTTTTCAAGGTTTACAACTTTAAACATTTAAAGGGATGTGTTTGCAAATCTACCTCCCAGGAAGATCAAGCAAATGTAACATGAGAATTTGCAGCAGTTACATTACATGGGATCCTGAATCTGTTCCTAGTTCTCATTTTGAAGCAGTCTCAGGAAGTTTAGATTGTGTGTCCTTAGTAACTCAGGACTCCCTATTCTGGGTGCAGTGACACACACAGAAGACAAAAAGCCTGTATAGTAATTTAGTCAATAGCGTTCCTTGTTAATTTCTGTTCTCCTAGGCCCCAATATCCTGTAACCTCTAGGACCATGTTTCCATTTTAAACTCCAGCCACTGAAGATGGAACACTTTAAAGGGCTGCATGACATTTATTCTTCTTGGAGATGCAGCTTGCAGCTCCGCATGCTAAAAGGAAATCAAAACTGCTTATCTGAAACATCTTCATCATCCATTTGGTAATGAAGAATTCAGCCTGCTCTAGTTCCATCTCTGCAGGAAGCTACACCCAGCTGACTTCTCTGTCTGGACTTGTTCTCAAGGTCACCTATGTAATTTTTTTTCAAAGCCTCAATGTCCTTAGTATTCTCGGAGATAATAGCACCAAGCCCATCAGTCATCATTTCCTTGTCCTCAATTTTCTTTTTGGCTCCCTGCAATTTTAATCCCAAGCCCTGGTAATTCCTTTCCAGGGAGGTTTAAGTGGCCCCATTGACAACCAATTTTCAGCTGATATTTGATGCATTCTTTAAAAATACACCAAACAGTCCTCAGTCGGCAGGCTTTATACCTTCGGACTTAATAAAATCAAAGGTCTGATAGTGGGGTTTAAAATGACGTGGCTTTTGTTTCATGGTTTCTAAAGAAAAATAAAGTGATCTTTAGAAATACGAGATATTTGTTCCTGATGGGTTGATTTCAGAATCGAGTCCTGTCATTAATAAAGGGAAAGAAATCCCTCTTCCATCTGTGTTGCACATTGTACTGATTCTTATAAAGGAGAGGGAGGGAGTGGAGGTGGGGGTAGATGAGTCAAAGAACCATAGATTTTTCTGGGGGCTGCTTCCTTCTAACCTCCTTGGGATGCCTTATCTCTGGCCCCTTCTGTAAGCTGATCCAGCTCATGTCGGCCTGACACATGAACCATGCAAAGCTTCTTTTTAAAGAGATTTTAATTCCTGCTTGACAGGCTAGGCTGAAGCCCATGAGCGACAATAGGTGGGGTGTTTTTTTTTTTTAATTTTTTTAAACAAGAATGAAAGCCACAGTGCACCTGGTATTTTATTGAACACTAGATATATATTTCCCCCCACCCCCCAGAAATGAAAGAAAAAAAAAAACAGTTAAAAAATCTAAGCTTCAAGTAATAAAACACAGCTTAGTTTGCCAAGAGTCGTGTATTAAGAAAAGAAATCCACCATTTTTGGCTTGCCTGAAGACTATCTCTGTCCTTAATCTGTTTTAAATCCTTTAAGGGTTTTACCTACCCCCACCCCTTCCATAACATTAACTCATTCTTCAATATTTTTTCATCCTCGTCTGAAATTTCATCCTTAATTAGCCCCTGTGTGACAAAGGATCACATTATCACATCTCATAAAATAAACGATGTCTTTGGATCCAAGATACTTGGGGGAACTGACCATGTCCAATGTCCTGGGGGTGGGGTGAGGAGGGACCAAGGAACTGAGGTCATCCTTCAGGAGAATGTGAGGCAAAATCCAGAAGAACAATGAAGTGATTTAGAAGGAGTGGCCTTAATGTCCTCTTGCAAATATGAAATGAGCTCTTTTATATTTATGACCATAGCAAATTTCAAATAGCCCTCATTTCCCATGGGTAGTGTGAAACACAAGCAACATTGAAGCCTGAAAGTAACAATGATGACCAGCTGATAGTGGAGAGCATCATGACAGTGCTGGGATGAGGGTGTCAGCACCCAATGGGCGAGCTGTCATTTATCAGCTGAGCTCTGGTGCGTGTTCAACCCTTTACGTACTTTTTTGCATCTCATTTGCATGCTGACTCAGAGGACTAGGTGTCCTCATCTCTATTGAACAAACGAGGCGCAGGCCAAGTCGGATCCCCAAAGTTGGAATGCCCTGCTCAGTGTGTTGCTGGGTGTAAACTTGGTGCCAGAGCTGATCCCATGTTGCACAGAGTTGATTTAATTAGCTTTTGGACAGGAACTCTATTTATATCAAGGGAAAAGGAGCCACTTATCACTGTATAGCAAGCCCGATTTACATAATATTTCCACAAAGCACTGTCTTAATCCTTCCAGTATGCTGATAAAGTAGGTGGTCTTATCTGCACTTTGCATTTCTTCTTATATGTTGGGTTTCATAATTGATGCTCCTTCAGATGATTTGGAGGAACGGCAAAATACTAAAAGAATGGCTTCTGGTTATGTCAGCTAGTTTTTAGTATTTTATTAATGTTCTCAGGGAAGGGATTGTTCTATTTAAAATAAGCCTGCTGCATCTGCAGGTATAAATTGTTCTCATGAGAGCTTGAAGAACTGCATGTTTCTCAGTGGACACATTTTAAGATTGTGTGTTAGTTCCTTGGAAAACAATTTCAAAGGCTGCTGGGCATACAGATCTGGAAAGTCGAGGACCTAAGTTTGGATTATGCTTTGTTACTAATTAGCTCTGTGACTTTGAGCAAGAACTGAGACCCCTTTCCATAACTTTACTGTAAGGGAATGGATGTTAATTAGAAAAATACTAAAATTTCTTTTTGTCTATTTTGAGGAAGTTAGTGACAACTGGTTCTTAAATTTTTTTTTTATTAACAGTAGTTATGTCAAAATTCTTCTTATTGCAAGTCATAGATAAACACACATTGAAAGAAAAGTGAGAACCTTTGAAAACAGTTTTAAGTTCTAATAATCTGCTGTGGCTAGTCATTGTGGTGTCAGTATATTCATTCTTAGGTTCTAGATCGTGCTTTTATCGTAAACATATTACACATCTCCAAAATTTGGCGTCACTATTCTTCCTTGATTTCTCCCCCTCCTTATTTCCATAAAAATTTGGTCAAAACACTATTAGCAGGCCTAATAGTAAGGCACCCAGTGAGGCTAATGAGCAAATGTATGGACTATAATGGAAATCACCCTAACTACTATCTGACAAGAACATTGCAGATAGAAAAAAATTGGGGGAGAGCAGCTAGAATAAATCCTGTGCTACCATTTGGAACTTGAGTTACCAGCATGAACTCATGGGTTTCACTATGTAGAAATTGTACAGAAAGAAATTTCAGTGAGGAAATAGACACAAATGTTACCTATATGAATTTATGTGAGCACACATTTGACACGTCTGTCAACATATATGTGCCATGCCCCTTTCCTCAGTGCACACTGAAAGGGCCAGGATGCAGTGATAGCCCAGTGCCTATGAGCACATTTATTTTCCAGGTTTCATTTCTAAATACCAAACCAACCTTTGTTAAAAGGACCATAGGTCTTTGAAACAAATGTCTTGCTCTAGGGCTAGGACTAGAAAGGCACAAAATGAGGTTTGAATATATAGTGCCAGAAAATATTGAAGTTTTCAAAGTATGATGGCAGATGCCCAAAGAACAAGGTGTATATATATATATATTTTTTTTTTAAAGATTTATTTATGCATACAAAAGGTGGGGTACAGGCCAGAGGTGGGGTGGTGGTGAGAGGATTCACCAGAGACAGAGTGGGGAACATGATAGATAGGCAGACTGACTGAGGTGAGCAGCGGGTGAGACAGGAGAGGTCTGTTGTGCCATATGGGTTTCTCCCTGGCTGGCCTGGGGTTGAACTGGTGCTGCAGAGACTGTGGACTGCTTCATAGTGCTGTGCTTAACCCCTTGCACCACCAGGGAGGCCCAAGAACATAGTATATTGAAGGGATTTGCACTAGACAAACAGGGACAATGTGAACATCAAAATAATAATGATTCACTCCCACTGAACAACCTAGGAGACCATGGGTCTGTAGAGATATTAATAAGTGCATAAATCTTTGGGGAGAAGGAAAAGTTCTTTGTTCAGATAGGATTCTGTGTGATAAGTAGAATGCTGAGGTTAGAAATTTGGTCATTGGCAACCAATTCAGGTAAGACACATCTCTGGATGCTAAAATTAGTGGATGAACACTGGATGGGGATCAGGATGTTTATATAACCTCAAAGTATCCATCTCTGAGTCCTCATTAATTATAAAAGGCAGCAAACTAGTTTTACTAAAGAATCTTGGAAGATTCAGCCTTACTCAAGTGATCAAAAATAACATCACCAGCAAGGGACAAACAGATATACTGTATCACTCCCCAAAAATAAATCTTTGAATATTCTCATGAGAAAACTTCACTCAACTCCCTTTAGAAGCATTCTATGACATAATTAACCAGCAATCTTCTGGAATGTAAGAGTAATGAAAGTCAAGGAAGAGCTGGGTCATGCTCCAGAAGGAAAGAGACAGAAGAGAGATGACAACTAAATACAAAATGTTATTCTAGAGTGTATTCTCTGGATGGAGAGACTATTATTGCAGAAGTTGACCCAATTTGAATGGAGTATATGGGTGAAAGGTATGTGGGAGTTCTTTGAAACAATTCCTGCAACTTTTCTGCACGTTTGGAACTCTCTGGAAACAAATTAAAAAAAAAATAAACTATTAGTACAGGATTACTTTAGTTTCCACATTATTGTACAAAGTTAAAAGGAATAGTTTCTGAATTCTACTTTATTGGTTGTATAAGAATCTTACAGGGTGTGATCACCACATCAGGCTTAATTTTGGTTTTTCTGAAATTGTATAGAGAAGAATATAATTGGATAAAATTAGGACTTTTCTGGATAAATGGGATGGTTTATGAACCTACACAAATTCACTCAAATTTGACTAAGAATTAGAACCTCAGGCTCTTAGGGTCAATAGTAGGACTATCTTAATTTAATTTGGATGAGAGTAACAGGTGGGTGTTCTAGATTCAGTCTGTCTGGACTCAAATACCACTTCCACCACTGACCAGATGTGTGTGTTTAAGCAAATGAACAAACCTCTTTCTCACCCCACATCTAAAAGAGCTAATAACAGTATTTAATCTTGTGGGGTTGTTGTAAGGACTATATGATTAACACCAGTAAAGTACTTAGAGGATATTTGGGGTAGAGTAAATGCTATTTTTACTATTATTGCAACTATTATTGCTGTTGGAGAAGCTGGTTAAAAGAAATTCTATTTGGTAGATAAAAATTTGATCCTTCCTCACACTCAATAAGGCAGTAAAGCCATTGATTTTGAGAACTACCACTGTGGACTGATCCTTTAATAATGCCTTTCTTACCCCCGAAGCTGCCTCCCCCCCCAAGCATACCTTAGAATTTTTTTTCACTGTTCTATACAGAGGAAAGCATATTTTAAATGCTCAGGAAGAACCATGGAATTGAAGACAGGATCACAGCAAAGTACAACGAAAACAAGTTTGGAGAATCAAGATCCAAAGAAAAAAATGTTTACTTTGGCAGAAATACCTAGGAAATATAATGACTCTAGGTCTTACTTCAAGTTCACATATTGAATCTCAGCATGTTTACTTATTTGCAAATGTAAGTAGATTTATGCACCAAAAGGAGCTAGCAAACACAGAATATCCCTGATGGCAGGTGCAGATGACTAGTCAGTGTTATCCATGATATATTTAGCATCCTGCCACCTACTCTGCGTTTTCAAGGACTCCCTGTCCCCAAAGGGCTTCCGGTCAAGCTCTTGACTTATTACTCATAATACTTAGAGAGCATTAAGCATTTTTATTTATTTATACTCTGCTCCTTTCCTGAAAGGGTTTGAAAAAACAATTTGAATTGTACATTATCCTATTGAGTGCTAAATTATCCAGACTAGACCAGCACTAACGAAGTGTATAATGGAAGAAGAGACCAATTGACAAGAGTGAGGAGAGATTTTTGACCAGCCTAGAGGAATGGGCAATAAATGACTAATCAGAGAGAGGGAAGTGCATTGGGAATGGAAAATGTAAAGGGCTTCTCAGAATGTATGTTTTCTTTTTTCATTGATAATGGAATTTTAGAACTATAAGCACCTCTGTGGTCAGCTAGTTGAGTAAGTTCAGGCATAGGAGATCTTGAGAAAGTATAAAGTCTATCACCGCCATTCTACCTAAAAATCCCTCCATTAATTCTCTTGTCTTTCTTTATATCCTGCTCACTAAAGGATTTTGAATTTTGAATCCCATGCATGGTTTAAGAAATACTACCAGTCAAAGGGAAATCAGTCAGTTAGAATTTCTCTTAGCATCTGAGCTTTAAGCCTTTCGTAGAGTAGAGAATGGGTGGATAGCAAGGTAGTGTATGTAGTGATTAAGAATTCAGAACCCAGAGCCAAAAAACCTGGGTTCAAATCCTGACACTAACTGCTCTATTTTCTGTATCTGTAAAAGTACTGGGATAAGAAATTGGCTTATACAGCTGGTCCTTGATAACATCTTTGCAATTCATGTCATTGTGTTACAACATTGATGAGAAAACCAATCAATTCCTGAGTCATTGTCTCTGTGGAGGTTCTCCCCATGTCTGTGTGGGTTTTCTCCAGATACTACAGTTTTCTCCCATTGCCCAAAGAGGTGTAATGAGATTCATTGGTGCATTGAAGTTCTGAGTGCTCCCTGAGATGGGTGGGGGTGTGTATGTGAGTGCTCCCTCAGTTGAGTGGCTGTGTGCATGAGTGCTCCTAAGATGAGTGTGGGGTGTATGTGAGTGCTCCCTGAGTTGGGTGGGTATGGCATGAGTGCTCCTGAGATGAGTAGGCCTCCTGTTCAGATCTGGTTCCTGCCTTGTACACTGAGAAGCCTGGATAGTCTCTGGCTGCCTTGATCCTAAACCAGAATAAGTGGTTTGGAAAATGAGTGCAAGAATAAAGATGACTTACAAGTAGAAGTGTTTTGGACTTTCATATAGTCAGTGATTTTTTTGGTGATGGAAAATATGCTGTAGGAATTAAACTTCTGTTTACAGATTAACCTGGGGGTAGCATTGGTGGCGTTGCATACCTTTTACTTAGTTGTAGTTTCCAAGAACCTATTGATGATATTAACTGAGGACTTATTGTAGGAGAAAAAATTAGGAAACAACATAGGAAACTCACAGAATGTTAATCAGTATATATTTGTCTAAAAAGCAGAAATCAGAAACTTTACTATTTATTGGAAGTAACCATTTAAAACTATCTTTCACACAAAATTCTAACACATCTTTGACTTTTGTTCACAGGTAAAATCTTATGCACTTGTTTATTCTTTTCCCTTGGAGATCTTGATCTTGATTTGGAGGTTTTTGACAAAAATTACCAGTGTCTGAATTAATATTGTTAACAATAAAGGCATTGAAAATGAAATGAAAGGCATTAAAAAAAGAAATGAATAGGAGAAAGTCTTGTTTTCCCTCAAAGTTCTGAAAAGCTTCATAGAAAGAATCTTCATAACAGTTGTGGAAATCTCCAATACCTGGTTGTTGAAATAATTTCATAACCTACAAGGAGACAGTAAATAAACTAAGAAGTAACTCACTGCAGGATGTAAGCAGTTGATACACTGAATGGGGAAGCCTTTGCAATGCCGCAAACATCTCTGTTCCAAGCAGCAGTGAGTGTCAGCCCCTCACATTCCAGGCCAAGGGTCCAGAAAACTTGACAGAGGAAAGAATCTTTTCTGAGACCCACCACTGTTCATTTTGTGCCCAAGTAAATACTAGTATCATGAACATTCTTATACAAATGTTCACGTAGATGTATGTTTTCTTTTTTTAAAAGATTTTATTTATTTTTGTGTAGAAGAACTGGGGTGTTGAAGAACTGCAGGGGCTTAGAGGGTTCACCAGAGACAGAGTGGGGAGCAGAACAGGCAGACTGACTGAAATACACTGCTGAGGGGAGCTGCGGGTGAGACAGGAGAGGGCTGCTGTGCCCTTTGTGGGTTACCTCCTTGGCTGGTCATAGCAGATATAGTGCTGAGACTTAACCCCTAGGCTCGTATGTTTGTTTTCTGTTCTCCTGGGTATATGTTTAGTTTTCTGGTGTTTAACATGAAAGTTTTTTTTTTTTTTTGTAAAGCAAGTGTGAGAAACACTCAGTAACTGGCTTATTTTCCAGTTGTCTTGTCTCTTTTATTTTCTATAGAAATTGTTCTTAAGTTTCTCCCTTCACCTCAAACTCCTCACCCTCCCAACTTGCTGCTTATCTCGCGGTTGGAAGAGATGCTTTAGAATCCACTTCCAGGTCCTCATCCTCCCACACCCACACAAGTAAGCTGTGTTTACTTTTGCACCTCAGCCACTAATGGGAGGTGGGTCATTCCATCAATCCCACTTAGGTTCCTCTTTTCCATGCTCTTGAATCCACATCAGTTTTGTCCTCTTTCACCATCTGCTATTCTTACTACTTTTCACTCCTCACGCAAAATTCTAATACATCATTGACTTTTGTTTATAGGGAAAATCCTTCATTTTTCTGTTTTTACCTACTCTTAATTCTTTTCTCTCTCTCTCTTTTTTAAAAGATTTATTTATTTATTTATTTATGCAAGCACTGGGTACAGTCAGAAGCGCAGGAAGGCGAGAGAATTTACCAGAGCGGGGAGCAGAACAGGCAGACTGTCGAAGTACACTGCTGAGGGGAGCAGCGGGCAGGGCAGGAGAGGTCTGTCGCACCAGGTGGGACCCTCGCTGGTGGCCGGGGATTGAACCGGCACTGCAGAGGCTGCAGGCAGCTTTGCAGCCCAGTGCTCAACCACTGCGCCACTGGGGAGGCCCTTCTTTTTTCTCTTTTTTGTTGTTGAAATAAGAGTGATATGTCTGAAAGTTCTCCCTTTTGATGTGTGCAATTCAATAATTTCTTGTATATTTGCAATGTTACGAGGCCAGCACCATAATCTAATTTCAGAATATTTCTATCACCCTCCCCACTGAATCCTCATTCCCATTAGAAGTCCTCCAATTCCTCTTTCTCTCTATCCCACAGAAACCACTAATCTGCTTTCTCTCTATGCTTTACTTATTCTGGAGATTTTATAGAAATGGGATCATATAATTTGTGACTTTTTGTATCTGATTTCTTTCACCTCAGTCAATGTTTTCACCATTTGATGGACATTTGGGTTTGTTCTATTGTTTGGCTATTTTGAATAACATTGCAATGAGCATTTTTGTACTCATGTTTGGGGGACATGTGCTTTCTAGTCTCTTGAGTATATGTTTAGGAGCGAAATACCTGAGTCATAGGGTGATGCTATGCTTCACATTTTGAGGAAGTTTCAGACAGTTTTCAAAACAGTCTGTACCCTTTTAATATCCACATGAGGATTTCATCTTTTCCCTGTCTTCTCCAACACTTGTTGTTATCAATCTATCTCCTTATAGCCATCCTAGTGGATGAAAAGTGGTTACTTATGTCTTTCTCTCTTTTGGGTATCACTTCCTCTAGGGAACTCTCTGGAACACCTCAACTCTTCCCTGTTTCAGATTGTGTTAAGTTTATCCTGTATATTTCCATAGCACTCTTTACTTAGCCTTGAAATATCACTCTTCACACTGAATTACAATTGTCTGTTAACTTTAACTCCCCCATAGGAGTGTGAAGGTGTAAGGGAGGAGACTAAATTATTATGTCATGTGGTTGCTCCTGGGATGAACTCAATTTCTGACACATGACTTAGTCTTATCGTTGGTGGGGGGTGTAGAAGTGTTATCGATAGACTTTATAGTGTTATTACCTGAGGCCCTGAACAGAAGGTGGAATACTCATCAGTATTCTCTCTGGGCTGACACTTGGTACTTTAGGAGAGAAGACAGGATTTTTTAGCCTCGTGTATTTAGTTTTCAAGAAAGGTATATGTTCTTTGCTGCTGTGCTTACATGGTACAGTAATTTAACCCTTAATTTACAGAGACATTGGAAGACAAGAACTAAGGATAACATACAGTGTCACCATTGTATGCTAGGTGACAAAAATCTAGGTGACTTTCCAAATATAAACCAACTAAGAAAAAAATCAAAATCAACAAACAACTATGAACTAGAGCCACTCTTGGGGCGGGGAAGGAGGGATTGGAGTCAAAATCGGGGTTGCAATTGTATGGGGGATATAAAAATAATAAAAAAAAAAACAAATATAAACGAACTAGTCACTTTCTCTTTGACCCTTTTCGGAAAGCATGACTGATTGAAAACTGACTTTTTCCTTTCAAAAACAATGCAAGTTACATACACTTCATTACAAAAATTCCAAATTTAGGTAGAAGACAAGCATAATGTCATGAAATTTGTGAACCTTCAAAACTAATGCTCAGCTCTGGTGTTTAGTCATAAGCACCAGAAATCTGAGATTTATTAGCACGAGTGTTGAACTGGTAGGGACTGATTTTGGGGACAAAAAAAACGGAAGTAGAATTGAGCTTAAAGACTTAAAACATAGTTTGAATTAAAAAGTACTTCCAACTTGAAGGTTGACTCATACTGAATTATAATATCCTGTGCATTAGTGCAGCTGAAAAGGCATGTTTAAGTGGCTTTTTGAGCATTTCACTCCAAACATCTATTTGTCTTTATAATCAATATTTAGATAATTTTGCTCCCAGTGTTATTTATAATCCCATAAAGATTTCAGTGTTTCAGACTTTCCTTAGTTGAAATAAGGGTATGCTTGGGCTAATAGTAATTCCCTTATTTGACAGTGTTTTCAGAGTATTCTTGGAAATTCTATCCAGCTTCTTTGCTCTGACTTTTGTGTGCTTCTGGAATGAAGAAGAAATGGGCAGGGAAAGAGAGAGAGACAAACAAATATAAGTTGGACCCAGATCAGTGACATAGTATCAAATGAGGCCAAAATGAATTTGGCAACTGCTCATCTCGAATTCCCCACTCCAGCGCACACATCTTGCTACTTGGAATGCCGCTTGCATTTCTTTCATACTTCTAAGATTTTTTCTTCAGCTTTAGTAACAAACTTTAACTTCAAAGTGGAGCCAGGAATGAATACTGAGATTTTTCAAATGTGTGACTATGCATACAATGGCTATTTTGCTGTTAAAGTTCAGTTAGTAAATAATAGAGTAGATGCCTTAAGCTTAGAAATGAAAGCCTGGAGTGGCAAACACTGGACAATGTACATCCTAAGAGTCCGTAGGTCTGAGATTGAAGCCTTGTTTGACTTCTGATAAGTTTGCCTGATTTATACAAATTACCTAGATGCAAAATGGGCCTTTTAATCTTTACTTTATTGTGTTGTGATAGTAATTGAATTGGATGGAGACAGTCAGTGAAGCATTCAATAAGGGATGATTGTTTCGAAATTGTCTTAAAACCTGGGGAAAAGTACTTCATAAGTCTTAAGGAAAAAAGTAAAATTTCTAAAGCATTATTTTTTTCATGTGAATTCTGAATTTTATTCTCATGATCTTCTGAGCTGTGAATGATCATTCTGTTCCCCTGGCCTGGGTGTAAACATGGTAGATGAAGACAAAAATGACAAACTTAAGTGTTGAAGATCAAAATGTGTGTAGGCAAACTAGGACAGTGCCATGTGGTAATATGGACTTAATGAAACTTTTTTTTATAGATGCAATGTTCTAGAAGGGATTCATTGATACTTTATTTCTCTTGGTATATAGGTCAAGGCAGTCAACTGAGAATTAGACTTTAAAAAACTACACACACACACAAATGCACACATGCTATCCCTTCAAAGGAAAAAAAAGAAGTGATGTAGCCTTTTAAAAAGTTCATTCCTTTATTTTTCCCAAAACCTTTTAATTTTAAAATACTTTCAAGTTGTAGGAAAGTGCAAAAATAATCCACAGTTAACCCGTTTTCAATGAGAGAATCCTCATTAACCACAATACAAAGATGAAAACCAAGAAATTGCTATTGGTCGTTTACTCTTCCAGAGCTTAACCCATCCTAGTCTTTTTAAATGGAGAAAATTCTTTTTTATGTCTTGCTTAATTGATTTTCACTTAAGTATACATTTTGAGAACCGGTATGCTTAAATGAAAAGACAGTTTGAAGTAAGAAAGCTTTAGATTAAATCTTGGCTCCGCTGCTTCCT
Organism: Talpa occidentalis; assembly: GCF_014898055.3. NCBI lineage: Eukaryota > Metazoa > Chordata > Mammalia > Eulipotyphla > Talpidae > Talpa > Talpa occidentalis. The sequence continues at coordinate 11,397,494 of NW_023602073.1, forward strand.
CTATAACCCTAAGGACTTAACATCTTCATGTGTAAAAGGGGATATCGCTTACCTTGCAAAATTGTTGTAAGGATTAGCAATTGTGTGTTGTGTGTGAAGAGACTTTTCAGTAAATGGCGACTGCTGTTTATTACAGTTCTCTTGCTGTAATTTCTTCAAAATTAAAAAGAGCTGGTCATCATCTTTGCAGTGGCAGGTATACTTTTGTACCAGGTAAACAATCCTGAGTTAAGAACCCACCATTGGCTAACATACTAAATAACTCCATAACTTCATGTTCTGTGAATCCTGTGGAACCTAGTTATTTTTAGATTTTGCTTGTTTTGTTCTCTGTAATGCCTCTCCTAACTTCATTCTGTTTTATAAATAGTTGATTATAGGTGAAGGTAGTTGCTTGCTTCCAAACCAAGTGATGTTTACCACAGCATTATTTATAATAGCTAAGATATGGAAGTAAGCTGAATGCCCAACAACAGACAAATGGATCAAGAAGTTGTGGTATATATATATACAATGAAATACTACTCAGCGATCAAAAAGGATAAACTTATGCCATTCACAGCAACATGGGTGGAGCTGGAAGGGATTATGCTCAGTGAAATAAGTCAGAAGGAAGAAGAAAAATACCTGATGTTTTCACTTATAGGAGGAACATAGGGGAAACCAATAAAAAGATAAAAGACAAAATATACAGATGCATATCTGAGACATGTATCAGGAGGAAGAGAGATCAAAATAGGAGTGGAAAGAACACAAGGGATGGTTCCCAGGTGATGTGTTGGTGGGAGATTGACAGGGACTACACTTGAGAGGAGAAAGCAAATGCTGTACTAAAAGAACAATGATGTAAGAAAATGAAAAAGTTTAAATCAAAACAAAACTACAAACAGCCAGCACCTGGATGTCCCTACTTAAGCTTGTTTCCAGGGAACAGGGTCTGGAAGGCTATGTTGGGGGACCTCAGACAGTGCAATAGCTTAAACCTGCCCACATAGTATCATCTCTGTGTGGACACAGCTACAAAGGTAGTATCAAAGTTCTATGTCTGACTTTTTTTTTTTGAGATTTATTTATTTATGCATACAAAAAAAGTCAGGTACAGGCCAGAGGTGTGGGGGCTGAGAGTATTTACCAGAGACAGAGTGGGGAGCAGAACAGGCAGATGGACTGAAATACACTGCTGAGGGGAGCATTAGGCAAGTTAGGAGAGGTCTGCTGCGCCATGTAGGTATCTCCCTGGTCAGGGACTTGAACTCGTGCTGCAGAGGCTGCAGATAGCTTCATAGGTTGTGTCTTAACTCCTTGCACCACCAGGGAGGCCTATGTCTTTTTAACCTTCCTTAGATCCAAAGTGTCTCACCTCCTTAAAATACTTTAAAATGACTATATTCAGTATTGCTCTCATACATGTGTTCTCAGATAAGAACTTCTGGTCTAAGGAGTATTGAAAACTTCCCTGAAGATACCCCAACACCCACCCACCCCCAGTAAAAAAAACAATTTTCAATTGATTTGGAATGAAATTGTCATTTACTTAAAATTTTTACTTATGGAACTGAAAATTGGGAAGAGCTGAGGGATTTTTCTGCTCTCTCCTACAGGATTTATTCCTCCTCAACTTAGCTCCCTGTGCTCTTGAAGTCTGCAACCTGCTCTGTTCTCAGGATTTTTATTTACTTCTGTCTGTAGAACTTTTTGAAAAGAACTTTTCATATTTATTCATATTTTCAAACTGAATGTTTCTGAACGAGACCATATTTTCTTATATCTGCATCTTACTCAAATGTGTTTAAGGGGTGTTTAAAAATGTTCTTTTACATCTTAAAATATCCTTTTATGCTTTAGCAAGTAGCTTGTCATTTTTTTGCTTGCGTTTTGGCCTTAGTCTGACAAGTCTGGGCTGAAGCAGGGGTGAAAAGTTCACCCTCCGGAAGTGCTGTTTAGACCTGAATCACGTGACTAGGAGCAGCTCCAGACTCTTGGCAATTCCCTGTGGATGTGAGTCTTGGGAGAAGGCAGAACAAGAGAGAGGGGCCTTTTTCTCAATTCTGTTTTCTGTGCTTAAATTTTTAATGAATGCATGGCACTCTTATTCCAGGAACTCACCAGAATGCCTTTATTTCTTGCCTAGATCAATGTTTTAATAATGAAGGTTTTAACTCATTGGTAGGTTATATAATCAATCTATTAGAGAGACATCAGCATTAAAAATTAGGAAATAGAAAAAATAGACAAAGCACATTGCATGTCATGAGACTGTGGTATTTTATCAAACTTGCTTGATACACATATGCACACACATTCCCAAAAAATCATCCATTTTCATAGAGTCCTACTTGTGTTTATGCACACATGCTGGCATTCAGCTTCCACTTTATCCCACATCCTATCCGGAACTCAATTTTCAAAATGTATACACTTGGCAATGACTGTGTTATTAAAAAAACATACACAGTTTCATATTTTGAGTTTATTAGAGCAAGACTACTGTGAACAACCTTAGACAGAGCCCCAAGAGAGATTTATTTGGGATTGAGGCTCACAGTAGAATTTGTGGATGATAAAAATATTGTAAACAGTATAATTGCACAAAGTGCTTTCAGATTTCTTCCAGAAATTGACTCGTCCACACTATGAGTTTATATACCCACATTCCAGCCAATACTTTATTATGTTTTCCAGTTTTCTCTGTTTGTCTAGTGCATATACAGTGATTTCTCTTTATTTTGCTTTTATCTGACTACTGGTAAGTATTTGAATTTATTTTTCCTATAATTTCCCCTTCAAATTCATTGTACATTTGTCTGCTGGAAGTTTATTTTCCTGTAGTTTTATAGAATTTTCTTATAATTCCAGCATGATTCCTGGCCTGTTTTAGATATTACAGGTATTCCCATAGCTTCACATTTTTAAAAATAATTTTGTCCACTGTGTACATATACCGAAGAGAAATGAATTCTGATGTAATTTAATTCATCAATATATTACTTTATGGGCTTTGTGAAAAGAATTTTCCCCTATGCCTCTGTTAGAATATTTATTTTTTATTATCTATTAACTTTAAGGTTTTATCTTTCACATTTAGGTTTCAAACCCATCTGGAATCCATATATATGCATGTGTGACAGGTTGGAATTTAGTTTTATTTTCCATATGGTGGTTCTGTTTCCTTGATAAGTTGGAATCGTCTCTCTGTTCTCCTTTCTTTAACCAAAGTTTATGCTGTTTTGTTACTATAACTAGGTAGTATTTTAGTCTAGTAGAGTTAGTCCTCTTACAATTTTTCCAAAGTAGACTTAGGTATCTATGAATTTTATTTTTCCATATTGATTCTGAATAAAATCTATTAAATTCCTCACAACACAATTATAATTTTGATGTGGAGTATATTAAATTTACAAATGAAACAGAAAGATGAACATCTTTTTAATAAGTTGTTCCTTCTAGGAGCTTTCCCTGACTCTCCATTTATTCCATGGCCAACTGAGTAACATACTGCGCTTCAAATTGTTCTCTGCAGAAATGTAGGTATTCTTGTTAAAACTTGAAGCCAGTAGAAGTTGAACACAAAATACACATAATCCAAAAATGTTTCTAGATAGCTGTGGAAATGGAGGGTTTAGCAATTGCTAAGGTAATAATATCCTTGATCATATATTATTTGTGCAAAAAGAAATCTTAAGATACCCCAACATACTAACAATAAGAAACCAGTCCCCCATGAGGGAGATGACTGAGGAGTGTAGAGTTAGACACTGAAAGCACCTCAAGTTGAAATCAGGTTTTCTAACTCTTATTTCATTATTTTTGCCAACAAATTATGCCCCTCATAGCCATATTCCTCTGATATCTCAGCATTAGCTTTTTTTCCCCCCTGGCTGAGATAGTATTAATGTCTGCTTATTCTTCTAGAGAACTCCACTTCTCTCACGGATGCGCCCAGGAAGACTGCCTGAACTGCTGAAGCTTCTAGATAGAAAGAACTCTTAGCAGCACGTTGTTTGCTGATTAATAGTGGCCAGAGTTAGCCTTTGGGTCCTTTTTAGTGGTTGAGTCTGCATTTGAGGTGTGGGTGAGACTTCAAAAAATAGAGAATGGTACTTGCACAAAATAACCGTCACACATGAGCATGCTAATGAAGTGCTAGAGCACTATGTATCGACAGTATCCTGAAGAAGGAGAGAAAAGACCCATTGTTATTGCTATGTCATCCAAATGACACAGTGCAGGGACAAGACTCAGGTTGAATGGTGGACATTATTCACTATGTTTTAAATTTTATTTTATATAATTCTTACATCATTTTTCATTTTTGCACAATATATGCATTTTAATTTTGGTTGTATTCCCCATACAATTCCCAACCCCCTTATTTTGACCCTAACCCCTCCCCCCCACCCAGTAGTGTGTCTCTGGTTTATAGTTGCTTGTTGATTTTGATTTTTTCTTTACTATAATTAATCTTTTTCCTGGTCCCTTATTTCGGTTTTCTAAATTCCTGCTATGAGTGAGACCATCTGATATTTTTCTTGTTCTTTCTGGCTTATTTTGCTGAGCACGATCTCTTCCAGCTCCATCCTTGTTGCTGCAAATTGCATGAGTTTATCTTTTTTGATTGCTGAGTAATATTCCATGGTGTATATATACCACATCTTCTTGATCCAGTCATCTGTTTTTGGGCATTTGGGTTGTTTCCATAGCTTAGCTATTGTAAATAGTGCTGCTATAAACATAGGGGTACAAGTGCCCTTTGGAATTAATGTTTCTGTGTCCTTTGGGTAAATACCTAGAAGTGGAATTGCTGGATCATATGGAAGCTCTATCTTTAGGAGGTTGAGGAATCTCCACCCAGCTCTCCATAGTGGTTGGACCAGTTTGCACTCCCACCAGCAGTGCAGGAGAGTTCCTTTTTCTCCACAACCTCTCCAACATATATTGTTGCTAGTTTTTTAAATTTGTGCCATTCTCACTGGTGTAAGATGTTATCTCATTGTAGTTTTGATTTGCATTTCCCTGATTACAAGTGATGTTGGGCATTTTTTTTCATATGCCTATTGGCTATTTGTATTTCCTCTTTGGAGAAGTTTCTTTTAAGCTCTTCTGCCCATTTTTTGACTGGATTATTTTTTGTTTTTGTTGAGTCTCATCAGCTCTTTGTAGATTTTTGTGATCAGTCCTTTATCAATAGTGGTGTGTGCAAAAATTTTTTCCTAGTCAGTGGGGTTTCTCTTTGTTTTGGTTATTGTCTCTTTTGCTGTGCAGAAGCTCTTTAATTTGATGTAGTCCCAGCTATTTATCTTTGCCTTCACTATCACTGCTTTGGGTGATGGTCTGTAAAGATGTCTTTGAGGTGCACCTTATGTATTGTTTCTCTTATATTTTCTGCTATGTATTTTATGGTTTCAGGTCTTATGCCTAATTCTTTAATCCATTTTGAGTTTGTTTTTGTGCATGGTGTGAGGTAGTAGTCAAGCTTCATTCCTTTGCATGTAGCGACCCAGTTTTCCCAGCACCACTTATTGAATTGAGCTTCTTTCCTTCTTTTCATATTCTTTGCTCTTTTGTCAAATATTAGTTGACTGTAAATCTGTGGGTTTATTGCTAGATTTTCTATCCAGTCCCATTGGTCCATGTGTCCTTGTGCCAATACCATGCAGTTTTGATTATTATGGCTTTGTAGTATAGTTTGAAGTCTGGGGATGTGATGCCTCCATTCCCCCCCCTTTTTCCTCCCCTAGGAGAGCTTTGGCTAATTGGGGATTTTGGTGGCTCCATGTGAATTTCATCAGTATTTGTTCTATTTTTTTTTTAAAGATTTATTTATTTATTTATACAAGCACTGGGTACAGTCAGACGTGTGGGAGGGTGAGAGAATTCACCAGAGCCAGAGCGGGTTGCAGAACAGGCAGACTGATGAAATACACTGCTGAGGGGAGCAGCGGGCAGCAGAAGAGGTCTGTGTGCCATGTGGGACCCTCTCTTGTGGCCAGGGATCGAGCTGGCTCTGCAGAGGCTGCAGGCAGCTTCGCAGCCCAGCACTCAACTGCTGCACCACCAGGGGAGGCCCTATTTGTTCAATTTTTTTTGAAGAATGTTATTGGAATTTTTATAGGAATAGCATTGAATCTGTAAATTGCTTTAGTAGGATGGGCATTTTGATAATATTAATTCTTCCAATCCATGAGCAGGGGATGTCTTTCCATTTCTTTGTATCTTCTTCTATTTCTTTTAACAGTGTTTTATAGTTTTCTTTGTATAGGTCCTTTACCTCTTTTATTAGATTTATTCCCAAGTATTTGATTTTTTTTTTGTTTCAGTAATAAAAGTGGTCGTTTCTTGATTTCTTCTTCTTCAGATTTATTGTTTGTGTATTGGAAGGCTACTGATTTTTGTGTGTTGCTTTTGTATCCTGCCCCTTTACTACACTGATTGATTAGTCTAAGTAGTTTTTCTGTGGCATTTTTGGGGTTCTGTATGTATATTATCATATTATCTGCGAATAGTCATATTTTAACTTCTTCCTTCCCTATTTGGATTCCTTGTATGTCTTTCTCTATTCTTATTGCTCTGGCTAGGATATCCAGTATTATATTGAAAAGCTGTGGTGAGAGTGGACATCCTTGTCTTGTTACAAACAGACCAATTACATTATTCACTATGAACATGCATGTTCTTCCTCTCCCCATGAACATGTAGAATTTTTTTTTTTTTGCTATCTTTAATCCATCTAATTCCCTGTACAAATAAGTTGTTCTGTGGATAGAAATGAACATTTTTCTCCCTATTCCCTTTTTATTTTTTGACAGCAGAAATCATAAGGGAATAATTATAAGACTTAATTCCTCTGTTTTAATGACATCAATCAAAAAACATAAAAAATCAAAGCATACATGACTTCATAGTGTGTTAACTGGGTGTATTGGAATCAAAATAATATGTTATTTTGCTGTGGGTTTGTGTAGTAGGGCCATTCACTTAAAAAAGTAGTGTGCGTGTGTCTTGGGCTAGTCATGTTGGTGGGTGGCAGAGATAATTCTTGCATGTGTCCTAAAAGTTGGCTAGATGTGATTCAGCTCTGGAAGCCATTGTAGACACTTTCCTCCCACATAGGAAACCATAGAATTGTTGCTGAACTCCATGTGGCCGAGTTTTCCCAGAGCCACATCTTAAGTCTCAGCCTTTCTTTGGAATTTCAGTTTCTTATTCCTTTCTACCTGTAGGGACTTCTTCACCCAACTGTTCCCTGCCAACCTAACCCCAGCAGCTCAAAGCATCTGCAACCAAGTTCATTGTCTTTGGCTGAAACCCAGGTGTCTAATGGAGTGTCTCTGTGTGTTAGCTGCAGTCACCAGGCTTATGGACACTCATGTCTCCTGTGGCTCCTTGGCCACCTCCTGATCACTGCTGCTGTGTATGGTCATTTCTTGTGCTTCAATCCCTGTTCTGTAAGTTTCATTTCTAATACGTGCAGACCTGGGCTATTGCTCACTGTCATTTTATTAAACCACCTTGCCACCTCTTAGTCTACAACTTACTGACACTCCAGTGTTGGATGTGACCGTTTTACTATTGCCCTGGGACAGCTCGGTTAACTTACTAGCCTGTTTTTATTTTTTTACCCACCCAATATAAACAATTGTATTGTGTTATACCAGAGTGGAAAAAGCACACTGACCCAGCCCACTTTGTAGGTGAAACTGGAGTCCCCAATACTGTTCCCTCCCAACCTGCTTTTACATTCCCTCCCTCAAATCTTGCCTCTGAATCATGCTGCTGTGTATATATTGCTTGACTGCTGAGAAAGGTTCATGGTCCTTGGCTACTCTAGGGTAAGCTTGACATTTTTTGCCTAACCTTCAGTGTCCAATGTGGACTCAATGATTTACCCAGGCCACTGGGTAAGAGATCACTGTACCCTGCTTTACCCAGGCCCACCAAGGAAATTGGCACAGTAGTAGTTTAGCTTTGCTGCAGCCACACCTCTGTCCCCTCCCTGTATATTCAAGTCTGAGCTGTGTCTCATTTCTCATGCAAGCGTGGTTTTCCCAGGAAGTGTCTAACTTCCAGTCAAAATTTATCTTTCCCTCTCTTTGAACTTTTTTGCTCTATCCTTCCTTTGGGGGGTAGCTTTTGCTTTGTACAGTACACTCATCTCACTGGAAGTGAATTGAGTATCCCCACTTGATTTGGAAGACCCTTAATTGAAGGGATTTGATTTTCTTCCTTTTTTAATGTTTGTAGGATTGTGGCTGTCCTCAGTTATTGCTGACAATGATGATGATATATGCTATCTTTCTGGGCACTATCACATACAGTGATGGATATTTTACATGTTTTATTGTATTTAATTTTCCAAATTACCCTATGACATATAACATGAGTTTTATAAGAGAAAATTGAAATTTATTTAATTGAGCTAGTAATGGAGAGAGTTTACTTTCAAAGGTCCATCTGGTTTTCCACTATTCAGTGATAATTTCCCAATGCTATGTATTTGAAATTTGGAAATTGAATTAAAAATGGAGAGGTTTCTTAAGTAATCTGAATACCAAAGAGTAAAGAGATAGATATGTACTGTTAAAAAAATTACCTTTGCTAAAAAGAAAACCCAAGTATTGAAATTTTTGCTTGTAATTCATAAAGATGATAACAGCACCTAAAAAAGAAAATTCATTTAATGCATAGTCATCTGTACCTCAATGTGAATTATGGTAAATTGTTTCAATGATCTGCTATTTCTGAACTTAGGTATGTACAATGAGGAAGTGAAAATTCAGAGAATTGAAAAGGTGGAATATGAATCTTTGAGTGATGTTCATATCAGCATTATTTATAATAGGCCAAAAAGTTGACATAACCCAAATGCCCACCAACTGGTGAACAAATACAGTGTGGTATATCCAAACAGTGGACTATTATTTGTTCATGAAAAGAAATGAAGTTGTAATATGTGCTACAACATAGATGAACTTTGGAAACATTGTGCTAAATAATAGGCATCAGAAACAAAACATCATGCATGATTCCATTTGTATGAAATGTTCACAACAGGAAAATCTAGAAAGTAGATTAGTGATTGCCTAGGGCTATAGGAACAGGGAGATTGGGAAGGATGCCTAATGGGTATGGGTTTCTAGTGGGATTATAAAAATGTTCTAAAATTGATTATAGTAATGGATGCACAATTCTGTGGCTGTACTAAAAAGCCATTGAACGGTATACTTTAAGTGGGTGAAATAGCATGTGCATTATATTTCAACAAATAGGGCTGTTTAGAAAAAAAATAGTGAAGATGGGGAAAGACTCAAAGACTTATCAGAGATATGAACACACACACAGAATTCTTATGTAAAAGCTTTTCATTCTTGTTTCCCCATCAAAAGATGAATGGACAGTCAGTTCACTAATTGGAATCATTGACAAATGGATAAGATCATCTCTGATAATCATTAATAATATTTGAAATGTATTTTAGCCAGTGTTTTTCAAGATTCACTTAACGTTTTTTCAGTAGAGATATTTATAAGTAAGAAAACTAGGATTTTATGATTTTTGATTTTTTTCCAAGCTTTCTTGGGAAACAGTTTATTTTGCGCAAGGAATAAAGCCAGTATGTTTTTAGATTTTTATTGAATACAGTAGAAGAGGGACATGAGTGTAATATCTAAATCTGTTGGGAAGATAAAGCAATAGAATCCTACATTTTAAATTTATTTGTCTTAAACATCCAGCAATGTATACATCCTTCTGTATTGTTTTTCATGAATTTTACAGAGGTATATATTCTTCCATGGGTCCATTCATATGATTGCTCCAGATCATTCTCTTAATGTCCTCAGAACAAAATCTCACACAACCTTCTATCACTAATTGATACTCATTTTAGTGTATTTTTATCATCTGCTGTATTTATTGCTGTTAATAAATAGGCACCAGAACCGCTGAACTTGACAAAAATATTGGTGTCAACTTCTGATACAATGTGCATGACAAGAAGCTCATGAGAAGAAAATTCCTCAGAAATTAAGAGTAAGCAATTTACCCCCCACACCCCCCCAAGGCCTAGGTTACAAAAATCAAAATTAGTGAATCTGTCTACATAGTCTCCATGGTCTCCTTTTCAGCTTAAAAAATGTTCAGAATCTTTGACTTTGTGTCCATTTCTTGCCTCATTAATCTTTCCTCCAAGAGAAAACCTAATGTCTGGCAACATTTGAGGAAATAGAAACAGCATGTTTGTAAGAATTGGAAAAGCTGTTGGAATGAAGTGGTTACTTCCTTCACTCTTTGTTAAAGGCAGCAGAGTCTTGAACATCAGGAAGTGAATAGGATATATCAAAGGGACTGTTAATCCTATGGGATAAAGAAGTTAAAAAAGGAAAAAAAAAAAGGAAACAGCTGGTTCACAGGATTTTACCTGTTCAGACAAGGCCAAGAGTCAGTTGGAACAGGGGTGGTAACTGTCTTAGAGATTTTGCAACTTGAAACAGACAAAAACAATCTTATTTTCACAATAGATTAATCAAGTGTTCTTTATGTCCAAGACAGTCTACCAGGAGTGACTTTCACAGTCAGTATTACAATGTCCATTTTACAGATAGGGAAACTGAGGCTTAGCAGACGTGTTTCCTCATTGTCATGCAGAGACTGCTAGAGCCTGCCCCTGTTGTGTCTAATAGTGTTTCATCCCTGGGCCTGGGTGGTTTTCACTGTGCTCATTTCTTTCAACACCAGATACCTTGCCTGAAGTATTATTTACAGGCCCCAGATACAAAACTGTTTCTGTACTTAGCTGTGTAGACTGTGCATGCTGAATCTCCCTACCAGATCATTTCTGGTGTTATGACTTAATTAAATGTTGAATAATAACGAAGGCACACTTCTATAGGAAGTGTGAAAACACTGTTTACACCTGACAAAATCAACTCACTGTTATGTCTATCAAGGTACAAGAATGCAAATTGTGAAGTGCTAGACAAAGCCTCTTCTGTCATCTTCTCATTCTTAAAATTCGGGGTGAACAGTGTGAAATGAATATATACTTTTTTTTCCAATTGTACGTTTCTTTCCTAAAATATTCATGGAGAAACTTGAGTCCTACTTTTACAGTAATTCATTGCTTTTGGGGGAAACATTTTAATATCGTGTGAAAAAATACTGTAGGGCCTCCCCTGGTGGCGCAGCGGTTGAGCGCTGGGTTGCCAGGCTGCCCGCGGCCTCTGCAGCACTGGTTTGATCCCCTGCCACCGGCGAGGGTCTCACAAAAAAACAAACAAAAAAAACCCCTAATTCATAAAAAGTCAAATGACACAGCATTTTAAAATACAGATTTAAAATTTTAAAGGTTGATGTTCCTTTTTTTTACCTTGGTCCCTAAAGTAGTTGCCACAGACATCTTGAGAGTCCATTCTATGCTTGGTATGTGATTCCATTTGGAGGACTGGTGTTTTCCAGTTTTTCAAATCAGGACTCATGCAATGAATTTTTCCTACTGATGGAGGCTTTTGAGAGTTCTGTTTTCCAAAATGGCAGCCACTGCACATATGTCGCTATTTAAATTCAAAGTTAAATGGTGGCCGACCTAAGGGGAGAAAAGCTTTATTATGGGGCCTCCCTGGCGGTGCAGGCGTTAAAGCCTCAACTCTGTCAAGCTATCACCAGCCTCTGTACCATGAGTTTGATCCCTGGGAGCTAAACCTACATGGCACAGCAGACCTCTCCTGTCTGCCCCCTGCTCCCCTCAGCAGTGTATTTCAGTAGATCTGCCTGTTCTGCTCCCCACTCTGTCTCTGGTGAGTCCTTTCACCCCCACACCTCTCGCCTGTACCCCAATTCTTGTATGTATAAATAAATAAAGTGAATCTTAAAAAAAGAGAAAACCTATAATGTGAAAAACAAACAAGGATATAAAATAAAGGTACCAAAAAAATTCTATGTCAAATCTATTAATATTAGATAAAAGCAAAAACTTGATTCTTCAGTAGCAATAACTACATTTCATGTATGGTGACCTCATGTCACTAGGAACTCCCAGGCTAGAAAGTGGAGCTACAGTATCCCCACTAGAGTGTGTCTGTTACAGCTGATGAATATACATTGACTGGAACATCTTGGTCAGCCAGGACCATTATATTACTGTTCATTCTTGCTGTATGTTTTATGGGTTTGGACATTCGTCATTATGGTATACAGAGTATAGCCACCTCCTAAAATGCCTCCACATTCCACCTTTTTATCTGTACTCCCTTCTCCCCAATCCCTGGCAACCACAGATCTTTTAACTGTCTCCATAGTTTTGCCTTTTCCAGAATGTCTGAGTTGAATTAGATAGTCTTTTTTTTTTTCCCCCGACTGATTTTTTTTCCCCTCACATTTTAATAGACATTTCAGGTTCTTCCAGGTCTTTTCATGCCCTGATTGCTGGCTTCAGTGTTCATTGTCTGGATGTACCGCAGTGTATTTATCCATTCAGTGACTGAATGACATGCCTGCAGATTTTGGCAATTAAAGTCTAGCTGCAGAGTTTTATGTGGACGTACATTTTCAGTTTTTTTGGACAAACCCCAAGTAGCATAATTACTGCAGAGTATGTATTTAGTTTTGTGTGAATTCGCCAAACTGTTTCCCAAAGTGGCCATAACATTCTGCTTTCGCACCAGCGATCAGTTGGAGTTCCTCTGGTTCCACATCTTTTAGTGACGTTAGTATTTCAGATATTGACCATTGTAATAAAAGTGTAGTTGTTTTAACTGGTGTTTCTTTGCTGTAAGATGTGGATCATCTTTTTGCATGTTAATTTGCTCTCTATCTGTATGTCTTCTTTGGTGAGGTGCCCATTAAGGTCCCTCTTTATCAAGTTGTTTTCTTATTGTTGAAATTTGAGGGTTCTCTGTATATTTTGACTAACACTCTTTCATCACATGTGCTTTTGCAAATATTTTCTCCTAGTCAGTGGGTTGTCTTCTCCTTCTTTTGACACTGCCTTTCCCAGAGCAGAAGTTTTTTAATTTTAATAAAGTCAGGCCTATCAGTTATTTCTTTCATGTACTTTATTGTCAGTGTTATATCTAAAAATTCATTGTTGGGCCACCCTGGTGGCACAAGGGGTTAAGTCTCAGCACTGTGAAGCAGTCACTGCAACATAAGTTCAATCCTGGGCCAGGGAGATACCTCCACATGGCCAGCAGAACTGCCCTGTTTTGCCCGCTGCTCCCCTTAGTAGGGTATTTCAGTCAATCCTCCTGTTCTGCTCCACACTCTGCCTCTGGTGAATCCTTCCACACTCCCCCACCTCTGGCCTGGCCTGTACCCCAGCTCTTGTATGCCTAAATAAATAAAGTAAATCTTAAAAAGAAATAAAAAGTCATTGCTACATCTAAGGTCATCTAGGTTTCCCCCCCATGTTATCTTGTATAAGTTGTGTAGTTTTGTGTTTTACATTGAGATCTATGATCCATTTAGTTGTTTTTACCAAGGGGAAGTTCTGTGTCTAGGTTCATTTTTTTTTTTTTTTCTGTATCTGGATGTCCAGTTTTTCCAGCACCATTTGTTGGAAAGTCTGTGTACTTGCTACATTATATTGCTTTTGCTACATTGTCAGAATTCAGTTGACTGTTGATATGGGTCTAATTCTAGACTCTCTATTCTTTTCCATTGATCTACTTGTCTATTTTTTTTGCCAGTACCACACTGTTGTGATTACTTTAATTTTTCTGGTAAGTCTTGAAGTTGAGTAGTGATGATCTCCTTTCAATAATCTCCTAATTTGGATTAAAACATTCCAAATCTGGTTATTTCCATAAAAGGTAGCCAGATCTTACAGAAGGAAGAGGTTCTGGTGTGTGTAGTGTGCTTTGGAAATGCTGGAGTATATTTCTAATTCCACATGGGCAGTGATGTAGTAGGTTTGTGCTAGTGAAAGTAATACCATTGGCCACTATAAAGTTACCTTGTTTCAGAATCTGTATTCTAAATAAGTGTAATTTCATTAAATACTTTGCCCTGCTAGTTGTGTGAGTGGCCTGGTAGGAAGCAGTCATAGACTCAAACTCAGTTTAAAATCCCCACCTGATCCCTTAAGGGAATCTTAAGTTATAGAACTATTTGCATGAATTCATTCTGTAGTCAAGAGATTGTCCTCCAGAAATTTAGCCTTGAGGGCTACAGGGAGTTCAACAGACTGTCTGGTGGCTGTCTGTCCAAGTTCCTTGAGGCAAAGAAAAGAGACAACAGATCCTTGTTCTTTGACAGCTTTATTGAATGTATTCAGTCCCGAGTTTTGAATAATTTGCTTAAGTGGAGAGATTTTGCACAGTGCATAAAATTCCTTAGGTGTGAAATTTAATCCTTGTAGTATCTTCAGAATAATTCCAGCACTTGCCAGATCTCTATCTACTGCCCATCACTGGGTCGGTGTCCAGATGCCTTGACTAGTGCAGGAAAAACCCTCCATTCTGCATATCTGATTTTTCACCCCTCATAACCGCTAGGAAGTGTAGAAAATATGTGTTTAAAAAAAGATACAGAAGATGATTGTTTTTACTATTTCTCTCCATCTTACCCCTCCAAGTACTAGTGTTCTTTGCTAATACATAGGTTTCTCATTTATGGAGTCAGAAGTAGAACAGGGTATAAAAGGTAAGTCATAAACTGCACAATTAATTCAGTAGTAATAAATTAGTCATTTTAAAAATAGTCATCATAAGTATACCTCCAAGGGCTTCCTTGAAATTGAATGTGAACTTGAAGAACAATTGTGTCTTTAACTAATGCTGGTTGTTCTTTCAAAATCTTTTGTAACTAAATATCTTAACATTGTTTGCTACAAGTTAGTTTAAAATGAAACTTTTTGCTTTAAGGTGTTGTTTTGATGACACTAATTTTTTATTTTAAAGCAGACCCCATGTGTATGATAAAGGCAAAGGGACTATCACATCCCAGGCCCCAGCAAGCCCCTTCTTGAAGAGATTTATTTATGGAGAGGACTGAAATAGGAATGAGTGGGTGGTTGGTGCCTCCAGTGATAAAATCTTAGCTTCCTGTGTTTGGGATCTTAAAAAGGGTGTCAGCTGCTCATCATCTTTCCAAATTCTATCCAGTTCAAGCCTGATCAGGTTAAAACTTAGAATGGTCTGTTGTCAGCTTAAGTGATGATCCTACCTGCTATGGTTTCCATGCTTAAAATTGGCTCTTTTGACAGTGGCAAATTGTGTAGGTTGCATTTGCTTTATAGGCCAGTTTGGGTTTGAGTAACTACAAGGTTTTAATGAATACAGTCATCCCTTTTCATCTTTGAAAATGATTTACCTAGTCTCGACTCACAACTGAGCAACACTTTCCAAATAAAAGGGTGGAAAATGTTTATTGTATCGTGGTGGTCCTTTAAATTTTGTGTTTGGAGGTTTGCTGGTTCAGAACAGAAATGTAAAATGGGTGATGCTAGGTTTCAAAGTGGCAGTTGATCCCAATTAAGACAGGGTGCTGTCATTATATATGGGGGGTGGATTGAATGAAGGAGGGAAGACAGAAGTACAATGGTGAACATCTTTCTGAAATAATGCGGTCAAAGTTCTAGGTACTTCTCATTGTGTGGGACAGAAATCTTGGCTTATATATATGAAGGGGGAAAAAAAGGAGATTATACAAAGTTTGCTTTTGGAAGCTCAAAATCCTTTGTTCTTAGTCCCTGGTTGGTGTTACGGATTTTGGAGAAAATGGTATGTATTTGTATTTTCCATTTTTATTAAACTTGATTTTCTAATCTTTCATTTTTGGCCAGCTACTTTCTGAGAACATATTGTACACATGTTCTGATGGTGTTTGAAGGCCCTCTGAGAGACAGGAGTTGATTGAAAGCTCTCCGTTCTACTGAAGTGGGTGGCCAAAGAGCTGGAACTGAACAGCTGCCGTACACCCATTGAACTTTTGTCATTTATAAATTATTTTCATGCCATCTGGAGCAAGAATGGTGCCATGGTTTAGAGCAACTCTTTGTGGGGTGCATTCACATCCAAAGCTCCTATAATTTGATTATTGCCACATTGAGCTGAAGTTTTAAAATCTTTGTTTGCTTGAAGGTTGAAGATGTGAATAAATATGAGTGATTTCTTTAAATGTCTTATTAAAGACACTACCTCCACCCCTACCAGCGTTTCCCCCTCCCTCTCTCCCTTCCAGTGACTATATCCTGCCTGCTTTCAGCTCCAGTGGAAAATACATTAATCCCAGAGTCTCCATGAGGTTTCCTGTTTGATGACATAATCAGAAAATCCTCCTCACATTGCCTCTGGGGTTGCTGTCTGGATGTTATGTTGTCTTGGTGGGCGTAACTCAGCCATCAGAAAAATCAGCACAGGCCATAAACTGAGAGACTGAACTGCATTAATATCAAGTTAAAAGAAATAAAGCTATGGGCAAGTCGCAGCACTGGTTGAGAATTTCATTAATCTGCAGATTCTTGCTGGCATTGAGTCCATTGGCTGGTGACTCCTGTACATATGGCAGGAGCTGGTGTGGTGCCACCAGCAGGAGGTATTTGAACTGATCCAGTGTAAGCTGTTAGACTACATCTTCCAGAAAAATACCACAAATCCTTGACTACTAGACTTTGGTAGTCTTGATTTTAGTTAGTTCCCCCTGCCCTACCTACCAAGCCTCTTTATCTAAAGAGTTTGCCTTTGGTTGCTGATCATAGGAAGATGGGACAAAGAAAACTCATGGAAAGACTCAGAAATAGAAGAGGGGACTATAGTTTAAAGGGAAAAAGAAAACCACCAACATGGCATCTGGCATGTGAAGTAGTTGGTGAAAGTTCTGAACTAAAGATATTGTAAAGCAGAAACTTCAGTAGCTGTGAATTTGTTGGAGAGGAGAAACTGTGATATAAAAGTTGACTCAAGAAGATGATATTTGGATGCCAAAGGGCATATACAGTTTTGCAAATTTAGAAGTTATTGGCATGGAGAATTGAGCATATGCTCCAATATGGAGTTTTTCCTTTGCTATTTGGAAGTTTTTTTGTGTTATTTTTTTGTTGTTGTTTTGGTCGGCTGCCATAACCCTCCATTTGGTTGACTTGGATTGAGTATCTTCTGCATTGGATCTTGCAAGTCCAAGTTTGATTGGCACTTGATCTGGATGAGAATGAAGAACGGGTCCCTTTGCAGGATTTACACATTCTAGACACAAGCTGCCTCCATGATTCTTCCTCCTGTTATTGCAGACTCTGTGTCTGAAAGAGGGTGCTCGAAAATATGTTACCTGATTGTTTCATTGGAGGGAGTAAAAGAGGAAGGTGAAGGCTTTAGCTCCAGCCCCAGGGAGTTGAGAGACTGGGAAGATGTCAACATTTCTACCCCCTTATATGGGTTTTCCATATTTTAAGCAACAACATAACTCTTACAGCTATTACCCATGAGGAAGGGAATTCTGAACAATCCACCACTAGGACAAGAAAAAACATTCCTTTCTGGCTAATGTGGACATTTTTGAAATTTACAAATCATTGCTGAATCAACTCTGAAACATGGAATTCTGGATTTTAGGACTTGTTTTAGATTTGAGAATTCTCTATTTCTAGGATTTTCTTGTACAAACCATATAGTGGACACATCCCTGAATGGTGAACATTTACTGTAAAGTTGGTTCAAACAATGATACCCCAGGATAGAGAGAGCCTTAATGTCACATCTAATGGATAAACCACTTTTCTACTGAGGACATTTCTTCTAAATGTTATCTAAGATGGAGCATACGAGAGACAGAGTACATTATTTTGGGGGTTGATTCACACCCACTTGGCTAAAGGAAAACTATAATTTCCAAAATCCCTTTCTCCTGTGATTACCTTCTGTGGTTCTGGGTTAGGTTTGTGCATGAGAGAAATGCAAGGTTTTACAGGTGAAAGTGATGGAGTGGCCAGTTTTCATGCTTTGAAGAGTTAGATACTTAGGGAGTTAGGGAGTTTGCATCCCCACCTACTGCCCATCATCTCTTCCCCCTCCCAGTACTAGTATTGGACCACACTTGATTCTGCCTTCCTCTGTCTCCTGGATCATCTTCTCTGTTGGCTTCTCCAAAGAATCTGTATCTTTCTGGAAAAGACAACACCTTTACCTGTAGGTCTACCTCATGATTTATGTGGAAGCTGGTGATATACATGGTTTTCTTTGTGCTTATTGCCACATTCAATTGAAATTTTAAAGTCTTCAAAGCTCCCCCACTTTATAGCCACTTCTCAATTGCCTGTCTGCTTGAGCTATAATTCCAGACCCAACAACACAGTTCCTACAGCTGTGTATGATATTATTCATTTAATAAATTCTTCATTATGTATCACCTATATTGATGTATGTCTGTTTCTGCTCACAGTGTGACTGATTAAAATATTGAATGTACTAGATTGAATCTGTTTCTGCCCTTTGGTGAATCACATGGTCTAACACATGGCATGGATTTGAAGATAGCTCTTGGCCTCTTCTTGTTCTTGCCTTTTCTCCAGTTTAATGCCTATAATTTCTTCAAGTATTTTTTGTATGAAAAGATTTTCTAGCCCATCATCCTACTGTTGACTGTTTTCTGGTTGACTTCTATCCTTCTTAAAATCTCCCCAAAGTGTTGAATGCTGTTTGCCCACGTGGCTTGTCATCAGTAATTGTAGGGATCATTACGATTGTGTTGACTCTAGGTATGTAATGCAGCTTGCTCGGACTGGCAAATTTACCACTTCACAAATCCCATTGAGTGTGTTACTGAGTTGAGGGTCACATGAATATCCATATGACAAAATGGTACCCACATGGACATACTGGAACTTTGAGTCTCTTCTCAGATACTTTCACTTCTGCTTGCCAGGATTTTTTTGGATCCTGTATTTGTAGTTCTTGCCTGACCCAGATATGGGGCAAAATGTGAAGTCAAAAGACTTGAGGTTAAATCCCAGCACTGCTATTTTTAAGCTTTGTTGCTTGAAATGAGTAACATAACCACAATGTCTATTTCCTCTTGTGTACAATGGAAGACAAACTATTTTAACTTCCTTAGTGAATTGTTGTGAAGGTAAAGCATAGCAATGGCTATGGAGGATTATTGGGGTGGGGGAATGAAGCACAGATACTAATTTTTATTAAATAATATCAAAATAAGATATTCCTTTTTTTTGGCTTCATCCATGTCATTGTTTAAAAAAAAAATGAAGTGAAAGTACCAAGGACAAAATCCTATTTCTTGGGACCTTCCTTGGAATGGCATTGATTGGATATTGATGCTATTTTGGCTCAATTGCTCATTAACCTAACAAAGTGCTTGCCATTAGACCCATATTTTTACATCTTGTCATTTAAGTTGTCATGAGATCCTTTTTCAGATTTCTTACTTTATGTCCAAATATATTTTATCCAGTCTGTTTCCCTGATCTGGCAGACTTCTAAGCCTTTTCAGGGAAGGAAATGAAGGTTTTCTTGTCCCAGTTGACCCTAGAGTTGTGTGCTAAGATTGTTGCTTTCTTTAATAAGGAGTGACAACCATTCTTTTAACAATTTGCCAAGAATCTTGTCCAGGATCCGTAGTAAGTCCATTGGTGTTGGGTAGTTTTGGGATTTTCTCTTCTTGTTATTCCTTCCTGTCTTTTTGTAAAGTGGAAACTTTATTTTCCTCATCTTCAGTTTCCTGGCACTAGTTCTATTTGTCTATGGGTATTTACAAGAAGGCAAATTCACCAAGAAGGAACTTTTGAGTTCAAACTGCATTCGTGTTGCCTTTTTGATAGCTCATCTCATTTTTTGCTAAGGTGTAGTAAATCATTAATACATTTTGTGAATTCATAGTAGCTGAAGCCCATTCAGTTGGGAGATCTTAGAAATGTGTTTCTGTTTATTATAGATACATTTTAAAATCTAGTTGTTTTTGGTTCCCCTAGGAAAGTAAAACCATCAACTATAAGACCCAATATATTGCTAACGAATTGTACCAGCACAATTTTAATGTTGAAAAAAAGTTGGATTTCTTTTCTTAAGTGATGAAGAATCTAAGATAAACCCATTTGGTGAAAATTTTACTTTTCCCTGTTAGTTAAATGGACAAATGATTTGTTCCTAAGGTTTTTTCACCCTAAATAATAATACTCACAACAGTATTTAGCAATTAGTTTCCATATTCTGTACTCTGTCTTGGACATTTTATGTTCAATACCTCACTTAGTAAAATTACTCTAAGCGAGGAGTTTGCAAATTTTCAAAATGAGAAAACTGACTCAGATAACTTTAAGAAAATGCTTAATAAGTGCCAGTTGGAATTTGAATTTAGAGCATTTGATTGGAGAGTTGCAGGTTTTTCCATTACATTGCAGTGTAACTTAAAATGACGTTTTTCATTTGACTTTGAATTTTTTCCCTTATTTAATATGATGATGGCCATGCTGAGTGACCTTTACCTTGGGCCACTTCGGTGGGAATTGCTTTAATAAAGCTGTGTTATATTAATAAGTTGAGTGATTGTTGACTTGGGCTGCTTTATAAATTTTAGATTAAAGAAATTTACTGATGAAAAAGAGCCGCCTTTATCAATTGCTGGTCATAAGTGGAGATTTTGCTTTATTTATTACAAATCAATTAATGGTCCTTTCCGCTAACACCCCATCAATCAATGCTTAGAGTTTCCATTGATAAGGACACCTCACCAAAAGAAATCAATTCTCCTTTGTCATTTTGACAGGAATTAGCTATAAAGGGGGATTAATTCAGAATGCAATAGGGAAATACCTGCAGGCTAAGGCCAAAACCTAATTTTGTAAAATCAAAATTGTCATAAGAACATTTGAGGATCAATGATGATAAAAGGCTTTGCCCCTTGTTCTCATAGTAAGAATTAATTTGCCTCTCCAATATGAGTTGAAAAGTACTTTTGCATTTTTTTAACTTCTCCACTCCAGTGCCGTTGCCAGATGCTGTAGAAAAGCTCAAGATAGTGAGTCTTCTGTTTCCCAAGACTTGGTTTGGAATTTAAACCATTTTAATAGGAAACTGTATAAGAAAATCTAGTGTAATGCCTGAAAAATGTACAGTTGCAGATATGCGTGAGGCTGTTTGCTGGCTCTGATGCAAGGTTTCTGTAAGAGTGGCCCAAAAGAATCTTTCTAAAGGAGAATTTTCATTAACACAGGCTCACCAGAGGAATGTTTGAACCAGTAAGAGCACAGTCCCAACAGCTTTCTGCATACAATATTACTAATAACACGTTGGAATGTGGCAGCCCCAGCAGCTGCATCTGTGGAATCTTATTTTAAAAGGTGATTGCAAACATGTGAGTTGTTACCAGAATGATGGTCAAAATTAGAGCATGCCATTTCCATAGTACTTATGGAAATTCACTTTTACAGGAGTTTAAAAATTAGACCTTAAAAATCCTCTCTACTTAACCTGTGATATAAAGTATTCAGGAAACATTTATGCTTCTTCTAGTTCGTGTTTATCCCCAGGCTGAAAAATTTTAAACCATTTTCTAGTCCTTTCCTTTGAGGGTTTTTGCCTAGCTTTTTGATTTATAGAACTTACATTAAGTAGGTCAAGTCCTTGACAAGAAACTCATCTAGTTAAGGTTTACTTGTGAATTCTGGTATTTCAGTAGCTTTAGGGAAACTGTACATAAGTAAATGAATTTCCTTAAAGTAAGACAGTAAGCATTGAGTGTTTGTTTTTTCATTACAATTTTTTCCCACTATTTTTTGGTTACCATCCTTTTTAGAAGGATGAAATAGTTGGTTATGATATGCTTGTTTCTCCTGTAATATATTTGGAAACTTTTGAAGAAAAAGTTTTCACTCTTTTTGTATATATGCTTTATTTGTAAACCTTCATGGTGGATAATCTTTGTCTAGCTATTTAAAAAAAAATCTCAAATTTCAATTTGCTGAAGAATAAGTTAGAAGATAATTTCTTAATCTGTTGTTATCGCCAGTGTTTGAGAATAAGTGATTAGTATTTAAAAATTGTATGGGATGTTTACAAAAAATGGTGTAACTATGAGATAGGATAAATACTACTTTTAGCCTCTCTAAGATAACACTCTGGGTAAAGTGGAATATTTATGTCACTAAAAATAAATGCTTTGTCCATTTTCCATAATTAGTTCTCAAAGAATTCACCTCATCAGACTTCTTTTTAGCTTGTATTTACTTACTTCAGCAATTCTATAAATGGCTGAGTTTTTGAATCAACTTAGTCACACTGAATGCAGCTCTATTTAATTGTGCTATCCTTTATTATTTTATTCCAAATGTGAGCCATCAAATAAATCTCTAATTTAAAAGGGATCATATAAAATTTGTTCTGACAACAGCAAAATTAAATTAGAAGTTAATAACAAAGTCATCTAGAAAATCCCTCCACACTTGAAAACTGAACACCATATTTCTAAATAACCCATGGGTCAAAGAAAGATATGTTTTGAGATGGTAATAATGTGTACCCAATATATCAAAATCTGGAGGAAATGTCATTAAATCACAATTTAGAGGGAAACTTGTTGTTTCAAATGCTTCTGTTAGAGAAAAAGGTCTTAAAAATACATAATTGGCAACACTATCCAGAAATGCAAAATAAAAATTCAAAAAAGTGGATTGCCCTAAGGACGAGGGTTGTGATCTTGGGATGAACCCACAGAGGGACTGTAAATGAGTATAGTTGTTGTTATGGAGTGGATTGTTTGCCTTCCAGATTCATATGTTGAATCCCCAATACTTTAGTCCTCAGAATATAAACTTATTTGGAGATAAGGTCTTTAAAATGGTGATTAAGTTAAAATGTACTCTTCCCCAGGCCCCAACCCCAGTATGGGTCTAATCCAATCTGGCTGTTGTCCTTATTAAGAAGAGGGAAAACTGGAACTCTCCTACAGTGCTGGGGGAAATGCAAACTGGTCCAGCCACTATGGAAATCTATGTGGAGACTCCTCAAACTACTAAAAATGGAAACTACCATGTGACTCAGTAATTCTACTCCTAGGAATGTACCCACAGGATACAGAAACATTAATTCAAAAGAATACCTGCACCCCTGTGTTTATTGCAACATTATTTGCAATAGCCAAGATAGGGAAACAACCCAAATGCCCAAAAACAGATGATTGTTCAAGAAGATGTGATATGTATACACAGTGGAATACTACTCAACAATCAAAAAGATAAACTCATGCCATTCTCAGCAACATGTTTGGAGCTAGAAAGGATTATGCTCAGTGAAATGTCAGAAGGAAAAAGAAAAATATCAGATGGTTTCACTTATGGGTGGAATATAGGAGGACCAAATAAGGGATCAAGAAAAACAAAACAATAAATAAATAAAAAAAAAAACCAAGAACCAGGCAACTATAAGTCAGTCATTCTACAGGGAAGGGGGAAGAAGAGCTTATGAGACTATAGTGATGGTTCAGTGGTGACTTGGTGGTGGGAATTTTACAGGGACTACACCTTTTGTACAAAGCAAACATTGTACAAAAATGGACAATGATGTAAAAAACATATAAATTTATATTTTCTAAAAAGGAAATTGAGATACAAGAAAGAAACCATGGGGCCTTACAGGCTGGAAGGGTATCTGTATAAAAGACAACAGGAGGGCAGCTCCACAAATCAAGGAGAGAAGCTTTAGAAGAAACTTGATCTTGCCTTTCAGCCTCCAGAACTTTGAGAAAACAAATTGGGGCTGAAGATATCCAGTCTGTGATATTTTCTTAGGGCAGCCCTAGTTGACTAAAGTAATTTTTAAAAAAAGTTCTTCCACAGGTTAAATATTCTTGTATCTAGTCAATATTTAAAAATCAATTCAAAATACGTAAATGACAATAGCTTGAGCTGACAGGTTGCCCTTCCATGTTCAAGTGTGCTAATGACATCTTCAGGACTTGGTTTTAATCTTTAAACATAGGCAAGTAGCTATGCGTGCAAATGGTGGAAATACAACAGCACTACCATTTGTGGTGATTTTACATACCTCAGAGGCGAGTGGGGCCGGAAAATCCGAGGTCAAGTCCTACATGTGGCCCAGTGAGTGTTGGCCATCATTATGACTGGGATCATGATTTATTATTTTGTTGCTGTTTATTTTTCTTGAAACTTGTGATCTCTAACATGAATCTCGTATGATACACCTTAGGACAAGGGTGGCAAGTTGAATTTGTTGAGAGTCTAGCTGTTTGCCCCCGGCCTAAGGTTAAAACGTTTAGGAGGGAGGTGGTAGGTGTCTTCCTGGAGGCGAAGCTGTTCTGCCTCCAGCTTGAATGCTGTTCTCTCTGTCAGGATTGGGCAGCAGTTGCAACAGATGATGACATTTCCATGTCCACCCCTCACAACTTCAGGGGCCCATCTCTACTTCCTCCAGAGGAAGTCTGGGACCCTTCCCAGAAAAGGGAAGATCTGAGGCTTTAGCTACAGAGAGCTAAGTTTGTAGACTGAGTCACATAATGGCATGTACGTGTCTGCGCATGTGTGTGTGTGTGCACATATGTGTATATTTAACATCAGGAATAAATTTTATTTGCTGTGGGAATGATGTTAATAGTCAAAGTGCTCTGAATGAGGGATGAAAGGAAGCCTTCTTGGAGTGTGCTGTGGCTAGGGGACAATGGAAATAAAGCATTGCACCCCTAAAAACAGCCCCCCTGAATAATCTGACTTGTTTCCCTCTCTCCTGGCTGAGTGGCTGATGCGAGCACTTGTTTATTTTTTTTTAAAGATTTATTTATGCATACAAGAATTGGGGCACAGGCCAGAGGTGCAGGGGTGTGAGAGGATTCACCAGAGACAGAGCGGGGAACAGAACAGGCAGACTGACTGAAATACACTACTGAGGGGAGCAACGGGTAAGACAGGAGAGTCTGCTGTGCCATGTGGCTTGCTCCCTGGCTGACCAGGGATCGAACTGGAGGTGCAGAGGCTGTGGACAGCTTCACAATGCTGTGTTTAACCCCTTGTGCCACCAGGGAGGCCCGTACTTCTTTATTCTCTTCTTCCATCAGGCCTGGGATTCTAGAGTTAAAATTTCACTCTTTGGATGGAAGATGTGGAGGGCCCTTCCAAGAGTTTATTTTTAAATGATGAATATTCTTGGAAAGTAGGAGCGCACCCTGTGAGTGATTGACTCATCATATTGCTTTCCCATATGGCAGCTGAATTGAGAGCGGGGATGGAGGGTTGAACCTGGAGAGGTGTTCATCAGTGGCACTCCATCGTCTTGCTGTCCAGAACATGCACTCTGAGACTTGGCTTCCCTACTAGAGCATCTTGACTTGGTGCTGTCATTTTGATAACAATAATAAACTGGCATAAAAATGTTCTCAATTGTCTGAATGCTTATAACAAGGTCATCCTATGAAATTTTCAGTACCTGTGTTTACATTTGAGCAGTGCCCCTAATGAGTATTTTTTTTTTTTTCTGGCTAATAACTGATTTAGAAGTGATGAGTTTCTGCTACATTTAGGTGGATGACCTTCTTTGTTTATGGAGTTCTAATAGAAAATGTGGAGGGCAATGGAGGCCCCCAGCTGTCAGAGTAGCCCAAGAACTTGGAGCTCAAAAGAATCTTGGATTTGGGCCTCCCCTCATGGTGCAGGCAGTTGAGTGCTGCTCTGTGAAGCTGTCCCGGCCTCTGCAGCACTGGTTCGATCCTGGCCAGCCGGCAAGGGTCCCACATGGCGCAGCAGACCTCTCCTGTTGTGCCCGCTGCTCCCCTCAGCGGTGTACTTTGTCAAGTCTGCCTGTTCTGTTCCCCGCTCTTTCTCTGGTGAATCCTCTCACCCTCCCGCAAATCTGGCCTGTACCCGGTTCTTATAAAATAAATAAATCTTAAAAAAAAAAAAGATTCTTGGATTTAGCTTCACTGCCATCTCCAACTGCAAGTGACAAATTAGTTGTAGCAAAATCTCGTCTGTGACTTTCCATTAATATTGTTAAATTCTGTGGGTTTATAGCTTTATAGCATCGTAAAGTTTTCTGAGAAATTTATTTTGGTTTTATGGTTATATGGGAGTTACAAGCTTAAGGAGCTTATTTCTAGTTGTATTTGTGTATATATTTTGAAAATGTAATAAAATCACTTAGGTCAGTCTTAGAATATGAGTAAACTTAGAAGATTGCTCAAGTTTAAGAAATGCTTGTCTGCTGTGTAGCAGAGATAGTTGGGATGGGTTATGTGCTGTCAAGAAGGATCCAATTGGGAGAATGAGAGGTTGTATATTTGGAGAAGAAAAGTCAGTGCTCAGTTATTTTATAGTTTCTAGATGGATAAAGGGGCACTATGAAAGAGTTCCAGAAGCCCCTGCCCCCAAACAAAACAAAACAAAACAAAACAAAACAAACTTGATCTATTTTACAATTTGACCTCTAGTCTCCAGTCTGGGTGAGTTATTAAATATTGAAACAACTATTAGAAAAATTTGATATCTCTGTTCTGGATTATTTTAAAAAAGTGCGTGTCTACAGTGATTCATTCTGAAAGTTGAGGTTAAAGATTTCTATAAAGAAAGGTCAAGTGATGTCAGACCCTTTCCACTCAGCTCCTGGAGGGTCCACAGGTCACATACAGGTTCTTCAACAACCAGAGCCAGCAACAGGCAGGTGGGGGATGGGGGAGCAGAGAATCATAGGAGGCAAAACCCCCACGCCCTACCTTTGACGAACCCTCATGCCACTGCTGAAATCCTGTGTTTAAACTGCTATAGAGATAAAACCATCCTGAATTCTTCCTTCACTAAACCCACTTTTACATGAATTCAAAGATGAACCAGATTTATATCAAATTCTCAGAAAGAGAGTTGTGTTTCCAAGTTCTTCTGTGGTTAGCACATACTTGCAGGAAAGGAACTGGAACTAAAAGTCCTTAAACTATTCTAATTCAATAAAAGTATAACACCAAATAAAATGCTTTTTAAAATAAGCACAGGTTGAAAAGTTAACATCTTGTTAATTATCTCTAGATACTAATTCTACTCAGAAATAGCAACAGCAGTATGAAGTAAAGCTTGGGATTTTATCATTTCTGGGCCTATTGGCATTGTAGTATACTAGGCAAACATGTTTCCTGCAAAATTCAGCATTTTTATAATACTAAGAATGTTCTTTTCAGACCAAAGTGAAATTTCAGAATCTCATTTTCTTAAGTCTGTAATAAGATTATTAGTAGAATGCATTAGAGAAGATATAAAATTGCTTAATTTTTATGTGTATATAAATATTTTCTCTTTCATTATGTCAATCATTACGTATGTAATGAGAAATGTGTACTTTATATATTATACGTGTAAGGAGAAACATTTCTATGTATTCTGTGAGACAAAAATATCCTCATTTTGTGTCTACCATTTAATTCATTTTGTTTCTATCCCTTGTTGTGGGGAGAACTAGAGTGGGTGGATTTGGGGCCTTTCTGTCTCAGAGAAATGGAACCTGTTCTCATGAAGAGCATGGACTTAAAGCTTATCTGAAGCTGGGTTTTGTCTGCAGCTTATCCTCTGTCAGTTTTACTTTATATCATCATCAGACACCAAAAGCAATCCTTCTCAAAGGAAAAAAGGGAAATGAGAGGGGGCAAGGGAGTGAGAATTTTTGAAAGTGACTAAGAATACGGAAAATGTATGTGTGAAATTAATGACAACAAACTTAAGTCACCTAATGAAAAGGTTAAAATAAAAGAAGACAAAACATGAAAGAAGTATAGGATCCAAAGATAAAAAAAGAGAGTGATGTTGAATTTGAGGAATATAACAAAGATTTAGAAACATGGGAAATAAAGAACAAATAATACCTGGAAATATTACCAAGCAGGTTTGGATTTCAGATCTTTCCGCAAATGACACCTATTAAGACTTTGTTAAACTAATTTACATTCATTTGATAATGACAGAACTTCTGAATATGTTGTTATTTTAAGGTTTTCAACTACAAGAAGATAAAAATGTGTTCCACCTCTCCCACCCCCCCACCCGTGAAGCATCATTAATGTGTTAAATGAAAGAACAAGTAAAACCTAGATTCTTCTTTGGCGACTTTTTGCTTTGATCAAGAAAAGAGAAAAACTTGATTTTTCATGTTCAAAGTAATCCCACATGATGCTAAAACCCTTTGCAGGTATAGGGGGAAAAAGTGGTAAATATATACTTAATGAATGACCCTGGAATGCAGACATACAGCTTCCACAGATATGCCACTATCAGGATTGCAATGTGGACTACTTAATGGATTTCCCTGTGATTGGTATTGTTTGTCCGAAGTTGTAATTTTACCTCCCTTTTGGAGGGAGGTGGAGAGAGGAACTGAGATATTTATGATTGATGTACTCCAAAAGCAAATCTTTTTTTTTTTAAAGATTGATTTATTTATGCATACAAGAGCTGAGGTACAGGCCAGAGGTGTGGGGGGTGAGAGGATTCACCAGAGACAGAGTGGGGAACAGAACAGGCAGACTGACTGAAATACACTGCTGAGGGGAGCAGCGGGTGAGACAGGAGAGGTCTGCTGCACCATGTGGGTAGCTCCCTGGCTAGGGATCAAACTCGTGCTGCAGTGGCTGTGGATAGTTTCATAGTGCTGCATCTTAACCCCTTACACCACCAGGGAGGCCCAAAAGCAAATCTTTCCTGTTCCTCTTGTAATAACTATTCCATGCAATGATGCAGCATAGCATAAAATGAGCACTGTGATATGTATGTGTGTGTGTGTGTGTGTGTATGTGCTCATTTAATTGTGTTGGAGGTCACAGTATTCAGGGTTTCCTTTACTTAGTCCACAGGGAAGAAGTAGCATTAATGTGTATTGCATGCTTTCTGTTGGCACGTAATTGATGTTGGAAGAGTGTCATGGTAATACAAGCACAAATAAACTCTATTTGTCAGATGAGATGGAGAGGGAATTTGCCCCAAGTCATGCTGATAAGAAATGGAGCCAGCTTTTGAACGGAGGCCACTTTAGGGCTTTTAATCAGGTGTCTTTACTGTTTCACGAGGACGAGTTTGGATGTTCTTGAATCTCAGCCATAGAACACTAATTTTAATTCTGGGAATTATAGAATGAACCACTTTTATATTGTTTCAGTTGTTATCTACTTACTGTTATGTTCATTGCTTTTACCTAATTAAGAAAATGTAGTTCTTGACTGGTAGGCTTGCCATTTTCCTGTGTGAGTAGTACTGGGGTTGTAAATACCTATTGTTTTCTCTCTAGGTAGATTATCCAGGTGTAAGTCTGAAATTGCATGCAAATACTCTGTTTCTCTAGACATCTGTAAGCTTTCTGGGTTGGATTGGCCAAAATTAGGTACTGCTAGATGCGGTCATTATTTCCTGCATAGAGATAATCATGCCATACAGCTGCTATAGGTTTCTGTCATCTGAGTTTCTCTGAAAGGGAGGAGAGAAGGTCATGTATAAATAAGACTTGTGTATATCAAGGCAATAAAGTAAGAGGTCTTTGGTCAGACAGAAATGCACTTGGCCATCCACATATCCTGTAACATTCTGCTCTCTGCCATGGGGTTGAGGAAGGATTCCCTAGGGTCTCTGATAGAGAATGAGGACATGGCGGGCCTGAAACAGCTTCCAGTTTCTCTGGCAGCTGTTGGTAAAGCTTATTATGCCTTTTTCTAGCATCCTGTTCCTAAGCCCTATGGTGATTATTTGACGTTTTCGAACATATCTAGCACTTGTGATCTATTGTCAACTCTGGATTATCACAGGATCATGGGAGATAGAATGCAAAAATTTCCTCTTCTCCCTATATTTGAAAAAGAATCACTTGGAAAATTGCATTTTCTTGGTTGCTTTCTTCTCTGCCTTTCAATAGCTGTGTTCAGGATCATTTCCTTTGCTTCGAAGTGATAAAATAAGGTTGCAAATAAATCCGTCTTAGGTAAACTTAACCAAATGAGAACATTTGATTGATCCAGAGAAATGTTAAGAGAATCAAGAATGTAATTAACTTGATTATTCTCTGGTGAAGGCCTTCAATTAAAATCAATTCTTCACAAATACGGATCGAAACATTGATTTTTAAGGCAACATTTCCCTGCTTATGGAGGCTATAATGCTAGATACTTGTATCATTCTTTATAACTTGGATTTAGACTGTAGCCAGGGAAAATTAGAAAAAATGAGATGAAAAAGGGCAAAATTCTCATTATTTAGAAACAATACTTTCCAATGTCTACTTTTAAAAAGTAGATAAATGTGTGTCAGGATAATGTTGAGGAGTGGATGCTTCCAACTTGTGTTATATGACTCACTCCTTTTTTTTTTTGGGGGGGGTCACCCTAATAGTCAAAAGCTGCCCCATATGCATGTGGAATTTTTTTATTTACACAATCCTCAGTGTGTGTGTGTGTTGCTATTTTTTCCTGGTTTGTTTGTATCTGGTCCTCTTGGAGATTTTTGAAATACTCAAAAAACACTTATGTCATAGACAGTATTTACTGTCTTTAAACAATAGTTTACTTTCTTTTTAATGGGAGATGTAGTGTTGGAGCATGTGTGTGAGAAACGACATAGACATCATGGTGGTTGAGTGTGAGACTCTGGCATCCTGCTTGGATTCAAGGCCTGGCTCTTCTGCATGGAAGGATGTCACTCTGGCTACTCACTCAGCCTCTCTGTGTCCTGTTTTCTCCTTTTTTAGACGTGGGCTTGCTGATATTAGTACCTTTTGCATATTTATTTTGTGGATATTTGAGAGTTTAGAACAGTACCAAGTCTTATTATAAGTATTAAATAAATTTTAACCATCATTACTAAATGTGTTAGTACCCAATAAAAGGCATTATTTTTATATTTTATTATTTGCAAATGTGGTTTCCCTCTTTTTTGGTGTGGGTTCCTGCAGGGGTGAGGGTAGGATGAGTTGGGAGAGCCCAGGAATGTTTTGGTTTGTAATATGACCACTGGGGCATCTTTAACTTGAAGGGAGAACTTGACTGTTGCATGATTTTAGGTGTTTACAGTAGCCATGTCATGAGTGACATGTCCCCCCCATGAGTGACAAGTTCTAGAACCTTCTGTGTAGCAATGACTTCTAGTTTTATGTTCTCTGCTTGAAGGGTGAAAACAATTGAAGGGAATTTGGTTTTACTGTCCTAATTTCAGAAACCTACTGTGGCTTTTTGACAATGAAGCTTGCAGTGTTTAAGGTCCTAAAAAACATGCATGTATGCCAGTGGTGGTTATTGTGGTTGTTAATGGTGAGGTGGGCGGATGCTACTCTCCCTACCTGTTGGTGACTTTTTATTTCTTTTCTTCCTTTTTTTGGTCATGGTGTTAAGTGAATAAAAACAGATCATCAGTTAACGATGTAACTAAGTCAATAAAATATGGTTAAGTTCCACAGAACTCTATTTGATGTCATTAGTGACCTTAAAATTGACAGTTTGGTATTTCAGAATGAGTTTCATTTTTTAGAAGTTTGTCTTTGAAATAGTTTGAGAAATGTGTTCCCTGTACAAGCCCAATCTCATCTCTGTGAGATTCTCCAAGTTCTTTGCTTTATGATTTTTGCTGAGAGCTGGCTACTGAAATCAGAAGCCACAGTGTTCATTTGAGGAATTCCAAAATTTTTCAATTCTTAGCCTCTGAATTCTTTCTCAAAGTGGTTTTTCTAAATCTTTATCATCATCATCATCATCATCATCGTCATCATTATTATTACAACTTCTAGAGTGGTAACTTCTATCTTCACATTTGCTTTCACATTTGATTTCACCCCACCCCTGATATTTCATCAGGGCTATACCACCTACACCTCAAATTCAGCGTTGTTAAAATAAAGACATTCTCAAACTGTCTCTACCTTTTTCATTTTCGAAGACTCATTAGTCATACCTTTATTTTCTGGTTACTGAGGTGTAAATCTCTGGCAATTTTCAACTTTCCTTATTGTTAACCATCAATAAGAGAAAGGCAAAGTTAGCAGTAAGTTAAGATGCAAGTATTTGGAAACAGCAGGAGTTACAATTGGGAGCATAGGTTCCGGTTAGAAAGCAAGCAGTTACCTGGAGGAGGAAACCAGGCCTGGGGTTACAGAGGGGCACAGAAGGATGCGGTCTTGCAAGATGGGGTAGTGCAGGTGGAGGAATGCCAAGGTAGAAAGAAGTAGGAAGAGTTCTCTTTCCTCACCCATTCAAACAGGATATTCTCATTCTTGTTGGCTTCTTGGAATTTTGGTGATCGGCCCAGATCCAGTTTGAAGAGGAGACTAAAGCACCTTTTTCTGTAGTGACTGTTTTGGTCCTATTTTAATGTGGTTCCAGTGGTATGCTCCACACTATCCTCTTTATCCATTCATCAAAATCTTTGAATTCTCCATTGATACTCCCTTTTCCTCTTTCAACATTCTTCTTCCTTTCTCCCTGGTCAGAAACTCATGGCTTCACGCCTCCATCCCTGTAACAGCCTTCTCACTAGTCTCTAAGACACAGTCTTTGGTTTTCTCCACATTGTTTTCCTTTCAAATTCTCTATTGGCTGTTTCACTCCTCATCTGAAATGCTAGGGTGGTTCTGAATATAGTTCCCTCATCATTTACCCTAAATATAGTTTTGCAACAATATTTCAATTTTTTTTAATTTTTGCATAGCATTTTAACTCCCATAGCACCAGGCTCATCTTAAGTTTTGTTCCAATCTTTGAGCTTCTTCACACATTTCCCCTCATGTATCTTATATCTATTTCTCATGAGTTTTATTTCATCACCTGTCTCCTTCAGATACCCACCTCTGTCATTATTGTATTTTCTCTATTGTCCTCTGTAATTACCTGTTACCTGACCATTTTTTAATTTTTCCCATTTTTATATTTCCAAGCTTGTATTTTCTACTTAAGTCAGCCTTGAACCTCCACAAGGGCTGATATAATTACTGAGATATATTTCCATAATATTTGTGACTAAGACCCTATATTTTGCTTGTTGTGTGTGTGTGTGTGTGTGTGTGTGTGTGTGTGTTTGTAAAAGAAATGGCTTGTAGACCGGAGATGCGGGGGTGGGAGGATTCACCAGAGACAGAGTGGGGCGCAGAACAGGCAGATTGACTGAAATATACTGCTGAAGGAGCAGCGGGCAAGACAGGAGAGATCTGCTGCACCATGTGGGTTAGCTACTTGGCTAGGTATCGAACTTAGGCCTCAGCCATAGTAGTGCTGAGACTTAACCCCTAGACCACCAGGGAGGCCCTGCTTGGTCTGTTATTTATTCCCTTTGGATATTTGTTGGTTGTTCTTATCTAAAAGCTTGCCAAGATGGAGGCTTTCTTCATTGTCACTTCTGCTCTGCTGTGGTCTCCATTATAGGGCCAAGAGCCTTTATTTATCTGGCACACACATTTGCTTGAGGATGGGGATTAAACTGCAGTCCTTTGCACGTCAAGTTGTGTCCCCTGCCAGATCATGGGATCTGGTATTTCAGATTCTGCTTCCTCTAAGCCTTTCCACACTTGAGCTACTACCAGCCATGGTGAGTCACAGGCCTGGGATAGACAGAAGCTGCTTACATTGTTGAATAGGGTGTGACTTAGTATTATAATGAAGAGAAATATAGATTCTATAGCTGTGGGGTACAAATAAGCCCTTGTTGTATCTAATCAGCATGCATTTTCTTCCCTGGATTAATCAGTTTTTATTATTTTTTCTTCTCACCTCTTCCCAGTATTAGTGAACATTGTTTTGGTTATCTCTCTGTAGAAACTTCATGTACCACTCCAGTTGTGTCTGAATTGATATCTTCTGCAAATTTTATTTATTTTTGAAAGATTTATTTATTTATGCATACAAGAACTGGGGTATAGGCCAGAGGTGTGGGGGTGAGAGGATCCATCAGAGGCAGAGTAGGGGGAACAGTACAGGCAGACTGACTGAAATACACTGCTGAGGGGAGCAGTGGGAGAGTCAGGAGAGGTCTGCTGTGCCATGTGTGTAGCTCCCTGGCCAGGGATCGAACTCATGCGGCAGTGGATGCAGACAGTCTATTGTGCTGAGCCTTAACCCCTTGTGCCACTAGGGAGGCCCCCTCTGCAAATTTTAAAAGTGTGCCTTTTCTTTCATCCTCAGGTTATCCCTGTGTTATCACAGAATATACTTCTCATCGACCTCTGATCTGTGGATGGCTGTTTTCTGTTGTCAGTTCTGTTGTCAGGACCAGATGTCCTCAAAACTAGCAGACTGCAAAATGAAGTGGCTATGGTAAGATTTTTTTCCTTTTCCTAAAAAAATTCAAATATATTTACTTTTAAGTGCTTCCAGTGCAAGTTTCTTCTTATGAGTGGGTGCTCTGAGAGAATAGTTCAAAAATGTTGATTGTAGGATAGTGGAATTTTTGGGACCTTTTTGGATTACTTCAGTGTGATGGATCAGGGGAAAGACAAAAAAACACATTGCAGATAACTTTTTCAAATGTCCAAACATTTTTGACATTCTGAGCTTCAGATCCCATGTTCCATTGACTTCTGGGTCACCCCTTATGACCCACCAATACCTTAAATTCAATATAGCCAGAGATAAACTCGTTCTGTCTGTTGTCCTCTAACCTTTCTCTTGAATTTTATATTTCAAAGATTGGTGTTAGCATTTATCTGCTGCCCCTGTGTCCTCCCAATTACTCATTCCCTATGGAAGTAATATGCCATGTCCTACAAACATTTTCTAATCCACCATCACTTTCCTTTTCTTATATCTGGCCTCTATATCTAGCCTCAGCTGGTTCTATCACTTACTGGGCTGTGGAGTCAAATATGATCCCCCACTCTGCTCCCACCCTCCTGAAATAGATTTCATGGTATTATTTATTTCTCTTACTGATTAAAGAGCACATTTGAAACTTTTTAGCATTTTATGCCCCAGTTGTCACATTCCACAATTTCCCCACACCTGGATCCATCTGGATCCAGTGATGTCTTGGCCCAGTTCCCCAGTCGGTCCTGTTTGAGCCATGGCATATGTAAATGATTTCCTTCTTGCTTCTTCCTGTATCCAGTAGACTCTTAAAGTAGCCGAGGGGTGACATTTAATTTCTGCCTTTCTCCTATTAGGCCCTTTGCTTTTCAAAACAAGGTCCTATCTCCCATGTGTCATAATTTGGTGGCCATGATGCCACCAAATGAGCTTTTACCTGGATCCTAGTTCCTCAATGTTGAGCAATTACTTGGCTTAATGATCTAGTCTTCCCCCAGGGTCTCTCTGAGTTACTGACCAAGACTGGTGATTTTGGAGCTCAAGATCACCTGGGGGTGGGGATGACTCATGGTTCACAGTATTAGTTTCCTATGAATACTCCAACATATCATCAGAAACTCCATGACTAAACAAAAATTCAGATGTTGAGAGGCTCCAGTGGAGAATCTGCCACTGTAATATCCACTTCCATGGACATGTTACCTTTTCTTCTTCTGACTGTAGTAAAATATCCCTCTGCTTCCCTCTAATACGCTGTAGTAGGATTGTGACTGTATTTAGGGCCTAATTGGATAATTCAGAAAAATCACCCCATTTCAAGATTCTTCCTTTGATCACATCTGCAAAGACATTACCAGATGGTAACATTTACAAGGCCGGGGTTAGAACTGGTGCCTTTGGATGCCATTATTCAGCCTAATACTCTGTGTTTTACCTGCCTACTTTGGGGCTGTTACTGTTACTTTGCCTGGAAACCCCGATCATTCCTGAGTTACGGTTGAGCTTGCCTTGCCCTGTGGCTTCTCTGCCTCCTTACTCAGCTCACCTGCTCCTAGAGTCATGGTCTCAGCAGGCTGTCCGTTACCCCAGAAGTTGATGTCATGCAACATGCTACCTCTTTTGCTCCTGGCCATTTAGCTTCAGTATCACTTACTGAGATACTGAAATACCCAGTTCTTTTAAAAAATAACACCCTTGATGCTTACTCCCTCCCCCTTCTACTCTCAAAGAGACCTTGCAACTGAGATTCTCCCAGATTTTCTCCATTGTGCTTTGCTTAACCAGGACATACCTAGCCAGGTCCTCAGACATGGGTGGCTGTTTTCTTATCTGGAATTCCCTTTGCCCCCCTTTTTTGTATTTGATAAACTATTGTTCATTTTGCAAAGTCCTGCACAAGTGTCAACCTCTCTGAAACTTTCCTGAACCCCTCCCTGCTCTCCTTTCTAGGCAGAATTAATAATGTCTTCCCTCTATTCTTCTTCAGCTCCGTGTTTATATTTGAGCCTAACCCTACCATATTGTACTGTACGTTGTCTACATCTCCTCCTTGCTGGACTTTGAGGTTCATGAGAATCAGGAATAGGATGTTATTCATCTTATTTTACTTTAATCTGACATGTCTCACAATAGTGTCTGCTCTCACAATATATAATATGTGGTTTTCCTTTTACATACATAAACATGTTTATTTCAATAATCCATGAAATTAAAAAAAATCATAATTCAGGATATCTTAGGGTATTATGAGTACTTAATATTCCTCTCCCAGTTTCCTTTGAAACCCTGAAGTTAATTGTTTTTTTTTTTTTAAGGAGGTTATATAGACTATCCATTTTCAATTTTTGTTTCCAGTACAAACTGATTCAAAATCCTCAAAGTTAAGTTTTCTGTGCCTAAATTTTGTTCAGTGTGAGTGGTTCATTCCACCTACCACCCCTTCCCCACCGTGGAACCAGTTTACTTTAATAAGAGGTTTCACTAAATCTGAACAGCTCCCACTCTAACATTGTCACTTGACTGTCATCTTGTACACTTCGTGGGTTAAGCAAAAATTTGGAATTTTACCTGTAAGGATTGCTTCTTTTGATAGATTGGCGATCTTTCCAAATAGGGATGATTTTTCCTCCTTGTCCATTTATATTTTATTTTGTCTGAGTAGATAGGTCTTTCACAGTCATTTTCCCCACCTTTCCAATGGCCAGTGCTACAGAACATCTGCCATCTCCTTGGACATAAAGGTTACGCCCTGTGACCTGTCCTGTAACTGTTGTCCTGAGTTGCTTAGTCATTTCGCAGAGGATGCTGGTAGCTTATTACATTGAATGTCCTGTATTTATGAGAGACGCATGGGGCTTTCACGATTTTCTTTTTTGGTCTCTAATCTTCTAAGAGCTCTCTGAGGTCGGTGGCCTCTAGTGTTATCTCCATTTTGCAAATGTTATAACAGAGGCATAGCCCAACTTCATACGGGCCCCATAGCAAATCAAGACCCGAGTGGAATCCGCCTTCCCTGTCTTTTCAACCTCCAGTTCAGTGAGCCACAGGCCAGGTGACTTAATTTTGATTTGGGACAACTATACCCCTGGAACTGGGCCCCAGAGAGGCCAGTGCTGTAGTTTTTGATGTACTTGTTCTGGCTTCTATGTCTTCCTATAATCCTCTGTCATCTGATGCACACATGGACACATATGTATGTATGTATGTATGTGCGTGTGTGTATAATCCAAAATTAAATGCTTTTTCAAAGGAATTTATATACAAAATTGGGTTCTGCGGAGAGATTCCTTGATCTGAGGATGATTTACATTATTAGCTTATCTTATACTTCTGGACCAACTTTGTCAGCCGGAACATTATAGATGTCAACTCTAGATGTGAAAACCTTTAAAAGTATAACTCAGGACCATGGAAAATGTCTGAAAGCAAGAAATGCTATAAAGCTGGGCAGCAGGAGTGAGTGGGGCATTGGAAATCTGGGGAATCTGTTTTCCCTAGGTAGGTGTGAACTTAAAGATTTTACACTGGCAGTTACACTTAAAAAAAAAAAAACACCAAAAAGAAAAAAAAAATACGCTAAACCTGTCAGTAAGTGCTCATTATTAAATGAAATCTGAGTTTTTTATTTAGCTAATTCTTTCACACAAACAAGAGTATCTGAGTGAGCTCAGACTGTGACTTTCATATAACTTTTCCTGAAATACTGAGTATTTTTCTTACTCAGAGGACAGCTAATACCTTTTTTTTTTTAAAATTGAAAATTGTCCTGCAAATGTTAAGTTCTTGATCGGATTTGCCTGAGTCTTTAAAAGGGACTGTCTCAAGGGGGTTTTGTGTCTGGGGTGTCGGTCTGTGGCAGGGCCTCTTTCTTCTTTATGACTGAATTTGGCATGCCCGTTTCTTTCACCAAGTGGCATTAATTATACAGTTGCTCTTCAAGCACTAAGAACTGCCTGGCAGGGAAATTTCCCCATAAGTTTCTGGAGTCTCTGAGGCACAGTTTCAATTTATTGCTGTGGAATGGTGGGGAGGCAGCCTCCGGCCACAGCTGCCTTAGGAGTCAGCCTGGAGACTGCTGTGACTTCCCTAAGCCCCAGAGGGGATTTAGAGCACCTGGCGGGTTGGGGGTGAGGGTGGGGGGTGCAGCCTACCACCCTCCACTGAGTCAATCCTTCCACCCTTGCATTTCTGAGCACCACCCGGCTGCAGGCTGCAGTGTTTTTGCCTTGAAACCATTTGGAGCCGCTGGAATGGAGGCCACCCAGAGCTTCTGTGAGCAGCTGTGGCTGCGGATCTCCCATTGGCCAGAGCAGAGAAGGTTCTCACTTATCTACACTGAACACGGGTGGCCATGATCCCTTAGGATAATGTAATTTCTCACTGTCTGGGGGTGGAAGCTATTGTCTTCCTTTCCAGCTTGTTGTTTGAAGTAGTTCTGTAAGGCTTCCGGCTTCTGCTGACTCACAGTCACACACAGACAAACCCTATCCCTTCTTCCTTGCTTCCCTCCCTTAGTCCCTTTCATCGCTTTTGAAGAAGATAACAAATCTCCCTGCCAGGGGGTAAGTGCTTAAAAATAAGTAGAAGGAACGGTAGACACAGGTCCACAGAGTCTGAAAAACTTCACCTAGTCGTCATCTTTCACTGTTAATTTCCTTTTCTTCCCTGGCTCCCCTCTGAATGTTCTGGGCTGAGCCACAAGCCTAAATGTGGCTTGCATATGATTACAGAAGCATAATTCACATTGGGGGGACTTCTGCAGATGAACACGTTGAAGGATGCCATTTTTTGTTTCCCTGATAGAAAATTGCCATTTCTAATGAACATTTTATGAAGA
Source organism: Talpa occidentalis (assembly GCF_014898055.3). Lineage (NCBI taxonomy): Eukaryota > Metazoa > Chordata > Mammalia > Eulipotyphla > Talpidae > Talpa > Talpa occidentalis. The sequence goes on from NW_023602073.1 coordinate 11,436,519, forward strand.
AGGCTTCTTCACCTACCTCTCTCACTTGTGCTAAACGGTAATTAAAATGAATGAAGAACTTGATGCCTGGCGTGTGCACCTGGCCTCTTTGAGGCGTCTCTCTTAGCAATATGCCACTGGAGCCGACTGCCAGTGGATGCGTCTCTAAAGCAGAAAATCAAGCCTATTCACAATAGAAGCTTATAGTTTTAGAAACCGCGTGGGTAGGAGTACTGTAATTTTGCAAGATTTGGCAGGCATCAATGAACCCAGTAGCCACAGTGACCGAGACCAAAAACAGAGCAAGTCAGCCTTCCATCTTAATTACTTTTAAACCATGCTAGCATATATTCTCAGGGGCAGAGCAACAGTTTCAATATTTTATCGCCACCATTTTTATCTTGTAATAAAATAATGTTCTGAGATGGTTTTACCAGAAAAGATGTTTTTATTAATGAAGGGAAAAGTGAAAGACTTTCTAGGCAGCCTACCTACCTGGTAGCATGTGTAAACGTACAGTTAACATGCGTGCACTTGGAAAATTCCAACTATATGAAATCCCCTATTTTCTGCAGGTCACTGTTTGTCCAAATAGATAAGTCACTTAACACAGATACCTTTCTCAGTGAGATTTTAGAGTAATACCAAGATAGCATTTATTCATGAAAATACTGCCAGAGACCTGTTTTTTAATTTTTTTTTAATTTTGGCGTAGGTTTTTTTTTTTTTTTTCAATTTTTAAATTTTTTTTTTTTTTTTTTTTTTTTTTTTTTGCTTAGAAGATCTGGGGTGCAGGCCAGAGGTGTGTGTGTGGGGGAGGGGTTTGGGAGGATTCACCAGAGATAGAGTGGGAAGCAGAGCAGTCAGATCGACTGAAATCCACTGCTGAGGGGAGCAGTGGGTGAGACAGGAGAGGTCTGCTGCATCATATGTGGGTTAGCTCCCTGGCTGGGGATCCAGCTCAGACCAAAGTGGCGATAATGCTGAGATAACCCCCTGTGCCACCTGGGAGGCCTGGGTTTTTGTTTGTTTATTTGTTTTTTGGTTTTACAACATAACTCCCCAGGCAACTCAGGCCTAATTTTCCTTAATAATTTTTAAAACAGATTCTGCTTTTTGTCTGGACCGTCTTAAAAACAGGCTATAGCCTGATATGCCCTGCTAGTTTCTAGGTGATCGAAGGTTCTGGAAAGTAGATCATTTCCCTCCCATGGTAGGTAAGATAGAAATTTTAGCTGTAGTGTGTGGCGCTGTGTTTGTTTGACACATATACATACAACTTCTAGTACAAAAATCAGAAACCTTTCAATTTCCCCAAGGCTAGTCTACTGTGCTTGTGCCTTGAATGTAGATTTTAATAAATAGAGGCAGTCTCTGTCTGAAAATGCTGGACATCTCTGCTTGAGTGAGAGCTCTTGTTCCAGGCCTCGGGGGATAAAGACAGAGGGTTGTTTTCTAGCTTGCCCTGGAGCCTCTCTGCCTCTGCAGATTGACGTAGCAGCTTTCTCTGTGTGCAGATTCTTGCCTCCAACCTCCCACGGTAGGGGGAGAGGGAGTAGAGAGAATTAGGAGACGGGAAATGAATTATTCAGCTTCTGTTAAATGTCAGGCACTGTGCTGGGTGCTGTACATTTCACTGAGTCTGTATCACAACCTTGAAATACATTTTATAAATGAGGCAAAATAGAGTTTCAGAGCTCACACTCCAAGTGCTAAAATTACAGTCATAACTTGGCCACCTTCAAAATAGGTGACCTCCTGGGACCTCAGTTTCTCCACAGTAAAGTGGGGAAAATAAGAGAACAACCCCCATTGTTTGTGGTTGATATTAATTAAACACTGCAACCTGCTACACTTTGAATTGGATCAATGTTTATTAAGAAGGAGGATAGAAATGGAGGTTTATGAACTTGTACAGTTTCTGTCAGTCCTTAGGACAGGATTTGAACCTGGAACTGTTGACTGGAAAAAGGTCAACCTTTCATCTCACCACACCCTGTACATGCTTTCTTTATGTCCAGGTTACAGAGTTGGTTTTCTGAGTCCATTCTTTTTTTTTTTTTTTTTTTTTTATAGAGGCATGCTTTATTTATTTGTTTGCTGGTTTTGTTTGTTTTGTTTTGTTTATACATGCACTGGGTACAGTCAGAAGCGCGGGAGGGCGAGAGAATTCACCAGAGCCAGAGCGGGGAGCAGAGCAGGCAGAAGGACCAAAGTACACTGCTGAGGGGAGCAGCGGGCGGCAGGAGAGGTCTGCGCGCCATGTGGGACCCTCCTCTGGTGGCCGGGGAGCAGCCGGGGATCGAACCGGCGCCGCAGAGGCCGCGCGCAGCTTCGCAACCCAGCGCTCAACCGCTGCGCCACCGGGGAGGCCCTCTGAGTCCATTCTTTTCATTTCTCTCTGCCCTACATGATCAAGGATGGGTTGTGATTCCTGTATCATCTGCTTTTTCCCATGGACACACCCAAGAGCCCATGATTCTCTGAACACTAAGTCTGTCCAAGCAGACAGGTGACGATGACTCTGTTCTTCCAAAGACTTTGCGTTTGAATGGACCATTTTGATTTCCTGTTCAGACCTCTAGGTTGCAGTAAATAGTCTCTTGTTTTAATTTTGTGTGTCAGCTCATTTCCCAAAAATGGAAGCATCTTGTGAGCAGATTAGATGTCATATACTCATCACTGTACTTATCCCTAGCATTGGTTATAGAAGGGTAGCTCCTGGGTGTTTGGGTTAAGGAGAGAAGCACATTTAATGACACTTTCTTGTGTCTAATCACAAAATGTCATGCGTCAGCCTTTTTTCCTTATTTTTTTTTAAATTATTTTTGTGTGAAAGAGCTGGGGTGTAGGCCCAAGGTGTGGGGTTAGGCGGTGAGAGGATTTACCAGGGACAGTGGGGATCGGAACAGGTGCATCTACTGAATCTACTGCTGAGGGGAGCAGAGGGCGAGACAGGAGAGGTCTGCTGCGCCATATGTGGCTTAGCTCCCTGGCCAGGGATCGAACTCAGACTGCAGTGGTGATAGTGGTGAGACTTGACCCCTAGGCCACAAGGAAGGCCCAGCATTTTTTCCTTTTTATGGTGGCAGGATCAAGTCAAGAGTTTAGAGTACAGATTTTGGGATCTTTGACATATCCTTTCTTTGGCAATTTCTGGTGGGGTTTTTAGTTCTAACCTTGTCTCTCCCTATCTTGGGTGTCCACATGTTTCAGAGTTGGCTTAAAGCAGTCTATCTCCTGCCAACTTTCCTTCTTTATACTCTCTCTCTTAAGAAATGCTGCTAAAGATACAGAATATATTTACAAAGTCCTTAGGTGTGACGATGAGGAAAATAACATTTGGTGTCCAGTAAGGAAAATATTGAAGGGATTTGATTACTTCTGCCTCTGCCCCACCTACCTCACCTACACATGTCGAGTTTATGTTGGACAGGAGTTTTCAGTAATGTTAAAATTGATGTAAATGGAAATGGGTTTTTTGACTAAGGATGCATGGTCTTTAAGGCAAGACAACACTATTAATAGAATGTGGATGTGTGTGGTTTATTTTTGTTTGCAAAATGGAAATGTTTTTTTGAGGTTTTGGCATACTCTTTGATATGTTGAAAGATGAGAAAACATCATTTGGGAAACTCAGCACTTATACCATATTAGGAAATTTACAGTGCCTCAGATTTCACATTTAATGTTTTAATTGCCTGGTTTGGTAATAGAAAAATGTCAAGCTTCTCTCTTTTCATTTAGAGTTACCACCACTTTTCCCCCTCTCCAGCAGTAGACTGTTGCCAACTTCTGTTTCCTGCCCCAACCTAGCATGGCCTGAAGCTCTGCTCTGAGAAAGTAGTTCATCTCATGTCATTTTAAATGAATATCATATTGACTTCTGATTTACTGTTTTTCTCCTACTTTGGGATACCACACATGCCGTTGTTCCCCGTGGTGCTTGTAAATAGCCTAAAAGTGCAACTGAAATTGAGTTGTATTTTTGAAACTTTTAAATCATCTTTGAACAGAGGCTGCTACTGTGAACTTTATGTAGAGGAGAAATCAAAGAAAATGATGCTGTCTTAGCCTGAGGGCAGTCTTTCAGAGGTGCCCTGTCCATTATAACAGAGAGACCCATACCCCTTCCTCTGGTCCCCCTCTACCCTTCCTACAGATGGAGAGAGAGATAAAAATGGCAAGGGAGGTGAGAGGAAAGAGGAGAACTAGGTTGTGTATTCCATGGAGTTCAGACCTTCTGGACAAATTAAGACCCTAAATAAAGTTGACATTTACTCTTAGAAATATCTGCTTATGGCAAAAACAATGATGAAAGGACTTCTAAAGGTCATTTCTTTTAAACAATAAAATGTGGAGGGAACAACCTATATATCATCTTTAATGTCACACCTAGTCACAATATTTAGAAGAAAACTGAGACTCTCTTACTAGGTAGCTTGGAGTGAGGAATGTTTCACTTTGCATGGACAGCTGTCTCAGAATATTGCTTGTTACTAAAATGTTTATTTCGTTTTTCAATATCCAATTACAAATTGCAAAGATATAGCAGTTTGTGCTTACTATTGAATATTCAGAAAATGCAGAAAGTCTTCCAAAAGAAAATACAAATCATTTATTATTACATAACCCAGAGAGGATTTGGATGTATTTCTTTTAATTTAGTGCTTATTTCTATTTGCTGATGTCTTTATACAATTTTATTTTATTTTTTTTTTTTAAAGATTTATTTTTATTTATTTATACAAGCACTGGGTACAGTCAGAAGCGCGGGAGGGTGAGAGGATTCACCAGAGCCAGAGCGGGGAACAGAACAGGCAGACGGACGAAGTACACTGCTGAGGGGAGCAGCGGGCGGCAGGAGGGGTCTGCGCGCCATGTGGGACCCTCCTTCGGTGGCCAGGGAGCAGCCGGGGATCGAACCGGCGCCTCAGAGGCTGCAGGCAGCTTCGCAACCCAGTGCTCAACCGCTGCGCCACTGGGGAGGCCCCTATACAATTTTATAAGAGAAGGGTCACATGGTGTCCATGTTTGCAATTCTGACTTTCTTCTTAACAATAAAATAAACATGGTCACATATTCTTCTTCTTCTTCTTTTTTTTTAAGATTTATTTATGTATTTATGCAAGCACTGGGTTCAGCCAGAAGTTTGGGAGGGTGAGAGAATTCACCAGAGCAGGGAACAGAACAGGCAGAGTGATGAAATACACTGCTAAGGGGAGCAGTGGACATGGCAGGAGAGGTCTGTCGCCCCATGTGGGACCCTTGCCGGTGTCCGGGGATCGAACCCGTGCTGCAGAGGCTGCAGGCATCTTCGCAGCCCAGCGCTCAACTGCTGCGCCAGCAGGGGAGGCCCTATAATTATGTTTTTTTAAGAATTATTTATTTATGCATACAAGAGCTGGAGTGTAGGCCAGAGTTGTGGGAGGTGAGAGGATTCACCAGAGACGGAGTGGGGAGCCGAATAGGCAGATTGAGTGAAATACTCTGCTGAGGGGAGCAGTGGGCAAGACAGGAGAGGTCTGCTGTGCCATGTGGGTAGCTTCCTGGCTGGGGATGGAACTTGTGCTTAGTAGCTGCAGATTGCTTCATAGTGCTGATGCTTAACCCCTTGTGCCACCAGGGAGTCCCCTTACATATAATTCTTGCCATGACCATATTGTAGTTTACTCCACAGTTTCCCGATGGGTATTTTGCTATACTAATGGTGGTGCTGGTGGTGGTAGTTTATTGAGTTAGTCCAAGCAATGTTAAACAATGCATTATTGGGCCTGGCTAGTTTTTCTAAATGACAGATGATTTTATCAAATTAGATTTTTATATGGAAACTGTTGTATCACCTTAAGGACCTCTGTACATATATTGCCAAATTACTTCCAAGGAAAGTTGGATGGGGCCCCATATCTTGCTACACCTCAGCCAAAATTGACCCCTTTTATAAGACTTCCCTATTCTAACCTGAAAAATAATTGATGCCTGACTTTAATTCACATTTCTTTGTGAATTGTTTGCATTGTTGCAATGTTTATTCTCTCGTTTTTCTGGCAGTTTATTTGACTGTTTAATTCTCTTCAAGCCCTTTGTCTACCGGGATTTTAATGATTCTTGTATTGATCGGTTGGCCTTCTTATGTATTCATGATGTTAATCCTGCTAGTCGTTGACTTCCCTTTTTTTAAACATACCAAGATTTACATTTAATTTTTATCTAATGATAAATGTTTTGTAATGTCATTTCCATTTCCTTTGGATTTGATCTCCTCTGTTTTCTCTTGCCCTGCTGAAATTATTTTCAGTTTTTTCATTTAAAAAAATATATATGTTTCACACACTCATTTTTGTACAGTGTTTGATTTCTCCTCTCAGTTGTATTCCCTGTACAATTCCCACCACCAAGTCACCCATTTGCAGCAACATGGATGTTGCTGAAAGGGATTATGCTCAATGAAATAAGTCAGAAGGAAAAAGAAAAATATTGGATGGTTTCACTTTTAGGAGGAATATGGCAGAAGCAAATAAGGCATCAGGGAAGGAAAAAAACCAGCAGACAAGTATAAATTAGAGACAGTCAGCAGGGGGAGGGCTTGGGAGAAGGATTAAAACAGGGCAGAAAGAGCACAAGAGACTATGGTGATGGTTTTCTTTCCTTTCCTTTGTAATCTGCCTTTCTATTTTTTCAGCCTACTCCTGCAAATTCTAAGCAAATCTTGCTTCAGTCAAATTTCTCTTCTATCCCCACATTCCTTGCGCATAGCACTTTATCCCTGTGTATCTGGATTCACCACTTGCCATTATTCCATGCCCTCTTTCTCTTAAGAGACAGACAATTGAGTCAGATTTTTTTAATTATTTTTATTTTTTTACTTTATACATTTTTACATCATTTTTCATTTTTGCACAATGTATGCATTTTCATCTTGGTTATAGTCCCCATACAATTCCCATCCCCCTTGTTTTGATCCTGCTCCCTCCTCTCAGATTTTTCAGCAAAGCTCCTCTCCTGGCAATCTCGACAGGCACCAGTCTGCCCTTACTTGGTATGTGATGCTCATTTTACACTTCACATGCACTCATTTATATCTTTAGTTTACCTCTCTATGCTGCCTGGCTTGCAGGCCCAGATATTTTGCTTTTGGCTCCTGCCCACTTCCTCTCCATCTTGTGTACCCAAACACATCCCTAGAGTAGCCAGCACCCCTATGCATGGGGGAGCTGGATACTCCAAAAATACTGTTGATGGATTCATCTCGTGGCTGTTTTCCATTGGGTCTCCTTTTCTTTTTCCACGTCTGCTATCTTGTTGGCTTTCTTCTTTTGCCGGGTAAAGAATTACTTGATGTAATCATTTTAAAAACTCTGTCCTCTTCTAGCCCCCTGTCTCTAAAACATCATCCTCTTCATAATGTGTCACATTCAACTACCATAGGAATCTTGAAATCTTCAGAAACTGATTGAGTTACTGTATTTCTCATATCATCTCTCATTGTATATTTTTGTTTTCTTGGTTGTTTAGTTAATGTTATTTTCTCTTAGTACATTTCTTACTGCTCACCTTTTCTGCCATATCTCTATGTTTTGTAACACAGATTTGGTTCCTCTGATGTCTAAAGATCCTGCTCATACTTTAGAAAGGAAACAGGTGTATATATATGAAGGATTCAGAGGTGAAGGTCTTAATAGTGAAATATTGGCTCTAATGTCCTAGGTGATTGGGTGGAGGGATATGGGTGAGTGCTAGTTATCAAGAAAGCCTTTATCATCGAGGTAAGACTTGTGTTGGGTAGTGCAGGATGGGTGTAACTTACACGGAGCATGGAGAGAGAGCCAGTGTTTTCCTAATTGGAACAACCATAAAGAAAGGCCCAAGAATGATTATTAGTGGTAGTGTTTGGTGGAAATGAACATAGTATATAAGTTTAAAGTTGAGGATAATAAGGATATCTAGGCCCAAAACTGGTAAGAGTAAAATATGTGGAGGCCTACAATGAATTTGTAGGCCTTGCTAGTCTTGTTAATGGTTTTCTTCAGATTCCTGACTACTACTACCTTTCCAGTAATTATCCTTTCCAGCTGCTTTCTATTCTCTCTTAGCCTTCTACCAGAAATACCATTCTATAGAGACATTAAAATTTTCATGACGAATTTTACACACACACTCTTATTTGGTGCTTTTATAATCTTGGGCAAATGTTAAAACAATGTAAAAGTTGCTCTGAGACATTATGAAGAAGGCACAGGATCATGTTTCAGAGCTGACAGGGGGACAGGGTCTCCAAAATGAATACACCTGAATTCCTCATCCTGAATAAGAAAAGTTAATTGCATAGAAGAAATGGAAAAGCAAAAGGAAATGGAATATTTTCTGAGTACCCAGTATGGTGTCCTGCGTATGGTTCCCTGGGGACCTGTAACTATTGTGAAGACACAAGACTAATAAGCAGCAGAACCCATGGTGAGGCTTAAGTTGCGATGTGGCAGTGCTCTTTGTGGTCAGTCACATCATGCTTGCCATTATACCCTCTCTGTTCAGTCACCCATTTGTTAGTTTTTGGTAAATCTTGCTTGATCCCCTCTGATGCGTTAGGCCCCAACTTAAGACAAAGATTAGCAAGGCACACTTCTGCTCCCTTTTGAGTTGGATGGAATTATAGACACGAATCTGGCAGTGCCATCATGGGTGGTGACAAGGAAACACAGGCAGCCATGGCAGTGCCTAAAAGGACTTTGATGTTGAAATCACGGCACAAAGTATTGCTTCTTGGAAGAAGCAGTATCTTAGCTAAGATGTTGGTAAAAAGTTGTACGGGTTTTTTTTGTTTTGTGTTTTTTTTATTTTGTTTTGTTTTGTTTTTTTGAGGAATTGGTAATGTAAAGAGCCAAAGGTAAGGGTCATGGTAAATATCAGGACTTAAAATTGCCCAATTTGCCTAGAACGTAGAATGTGATTTGGAGAGTGGCAGAAGATGAAACTGAAAGAGGCAGGCAGATCGTGTTTGGATTTGTACTTTGTTTTTTTTTTGAAGTATCATAAGTTTACAACCCTATATGATTTAGGGGAATAGGTTTCCAAATCCTCAAGTGGAAGTCACCCTCCTCTGCCCCACCATGAAAGTAGGGTAATCTATCAGGTCTCCTCTTTCCTTTGTCCTCACCCCAACCTCCCTCTTCCTCTAATAGACTCGGTTCTGCGGTGATATTTCTAGGGTTTGAGTTTAATTAAGATATGGTGTGTACACACACACACACACTCACACACACACAGTGGAATACTACTTGGCTATGAAAAAGGAACTCTTGTCATAGAAGGAATAGGAGGGGTAAGTCTCAAGGAGAAAGGCAAATACTTACTGCTTTCACTCATTTGGAATGTAGGGGGAAAATGGAATGGACAAAACTAATCATGTATAGTTTTTGGTTAGAGATGTGAACTTTTCAGAACATGAGTTGCCTTTTGAAAGGTTTGGTGCGCTAGTGCCATGATCAAATTTGCAATGTAGAAGGGCTTCAGTTTTGGTGCCATCACCACTGTGGTCTGAGTTTGATTCCCAGCCAGGAAGCTAACCCATATGTGGTGCAGCAGACCTCTCTTGTCTTGCTGCTGCTTCCTTTATTTTGTTTTGGTAAATCCATCTGTTCTGATCCCCACTCTGTCTCTGGTGAGTTCTCTCACCCCCACCCAACTCGCACACCTCTGGTCTACACCCCAGTTTTTCTACGCAAAAAAAAGAAAATTACTTAAGAAAAAAAAGAAAGTCCTCCAGATAAAATACAAAGGATGATCTGCCAAAGTTGAGCTTTTAGTAAAGGTAACAATGGGCAGTTTTCGCTTCTTTAATCTCTGGCGTCTGGATGTGAGGGAGTCACGAGGCCTCTTCTAGAGCAAAATTCAGCAAGGTGGAGAGGAGAGAAGTGGTGTTTCCTATGTGACAAGATTTGGATCCAAATGACAAGCTTTACTCCTGTTCTCTTTAACATCTGTGAGTCTTGTTAAGAAAATGGCTTAAAAAGTCATAATGTCAATACAGACCTGCCATTCAGCCTACTTTTTTCAACGAGATAACCAAGACAAACCTTGACTTCATTAAAATTGTATACTTTTTTCTTTGTCTCCCAGTCATGGGTCTAAGAAAGCAAACTGTATTAAAAAAATAGTTTCCTGAAAGTTTAAAATAGTGTTCAAATGTCTGCAGCAAAGACCATTTAAAAATTTATAAATACAAAAGGTAGCTCAGGAGCTTTTCATGATAGATTAGGTCTGCTCACGAGTAAAAAATCACATAGCCACAGATGGCAAAAAGCTTGGGTGAAAATACAAGCCTTTCTGGCAATAGGCAGGGGCCTTTTGATGAAGAAAGCTGCTTTTTCTACACAAACACAAATGCTTTTCTCATGAGTAACTATAAAGAATATTTGAATTTGTCCAACCACCACCCCTGCCCCCCCAAAAAATAGGGAAATGATAGATTATTTTCGGAACTGCTGGGAAGAGCAAAGGTTGTAGGAAGGAGCCAGTAAGGACCTGGGGCCTGCCCTCAGGCTCGCTGGATAACTCTCAACTTGCCTCATCCCTTAGGTGGCCTACCTCAGTGAAAAGAGCATGCAACTTCCTTGCCTGACTGGCCGGCTCGTTGCCATGGAAACTCTCAGTCCCCACACCTGATTCACACATCACGCTTGGCTAAGTCCAGGCAGAGGTCACGGGTTGGCATTTGCCTCTGGTTTCCCTTCTTCTGTTCTCCCTGCACTTAAAAATGGACACAGAGTGATGAGGGTCATGTGAGAGAAAGCTTTGCTGCCAGGGCAGGAAGTTTGGGAGTTTCAGGGCACAATACCTGTAAAAGGAAGAGCAGAACAAATACAAGTCTGTGTCATTTCAAGTTTCTCCTGGAAGGAAAGGTCTTGATCCTAGAATGTATGTGAGTTGATTTTCTGGATTTCTCGGTGAGAGGGGAAAGGAATAGAACAGATTCAGGAAGCTCCCTAGCGGTTTTCGGGTCCATTTTCATCAAGTTCAATAATCTGAGCTCTGTGGTGTCCATGCTAGGATGACAACGTGGGTTTAGGCCAACCGTCAATTACAGCTGTGCATTAGGAATCAAGTCCTCTGATGACGCTTCTCATATGTGGCTTGACTTCAAGCTAAATGATTATATTCTAGAAAGTGCAAATTTGGGGAGGAAATAAGCTTTCGTTAAAGGTCATACACTTGCTTGAGTTTGTTTTCCCCTCAATTCTTTCCCCTCTTATTTAACTTCTTTAATATATAACTTGGGGAAAAGGGCATAGTTGGAAAGCAGATTATTAACCTTCTTTCCCAAACAGAGTTTCTCTTTCATAGTTTGACAGTTTTTTTTCCATGCCTATTCGTGAACTAAGTTTGAGATTTGGAAAAAAAAAAAAAAAAAGACTTTCAGATTGGTTTGGTAATCTGTCCTACCAAAACTTTTTTGTGGTTTCAAACCCTTTGGGTGAGGTGGGGTATCAGTCAGGTCTGGGTGATAGAGTTGGGTGCCAGTCAGCTCTGGGCATGGAACTGTTGCAGCAAGTAAGTGCCTGCTTGGCTTTTATCTCTCCTGACCCCTGTTTTCCCTAAATTGTTACTGTTTTTCTTATTTTGACATCCTCAGTTTATAAATGTGCCTTATAGTCAGTGGTCAGGAACTCTAGCTTGGAGGCAACTACACCAGAGCAAAAAAATCTCATATCCTTTGTACTCTTGGACAAATGATATTATTAATCTCTGTTTCCTCATCTGTGAAATGGTGTTAATAATATAAGGTTGGGCCTCCCCAGTGGTGTAGTGGTTGAGCACTGGGCTACAAAGCTGCCTACAGCCTCTGCAGTGCCGGTTCGATACCCGGCCACCGGTGAGGGTCCCACATGGTGTGCAGAACTCCCCTGCCACACCCGCTGCTCCCCTCAGCACTGTACTTCGTAGGTTTGCCTGTTCTGCTCCCGGCTCTGGCTCTGGTGAATTCTCTCACCCTCCTGCACTTCTGACTATACCCAGTGCTTGTATAAACAAACAAATAAATAAATAAATCTTGAGGGGGGAAAAAAAAAGTTGCTGTTAAAAATGTTGTAATTTGAAAAGTGTTTGCACAGTGCCTGTTGCATAATATCTATTGAGATCATTTTATTAGAGCCTCTGAAATACCTTTCTTGCCATCAGTGTTCTAAGGTGGTTGGTAAAGAGAGGGGAGGGCTAAGAATATAAGGTGGATTTAAAGAAAAAGATAATTCTTACTGAAGTCAAAGTTGCGCGCACACACACCCTTCCCCTCATTTATCTTGCACAGTCTATTTTTTGACTCCCACTGTGAGTTCAAGCACCAAAATGAAAAAAGATGGTACACTTATTTTTCTTTGTATGTATCTAGTAGATTTTGTGTACCCATTCATCTGTGGATGAGCATTTGGTTGCATAGACCTCTGGACTATTCTAAAGAATGTTGGAATGAACACAAGTGTACAAATGCCTTGAAGTGTACTTCAGGATCCTGCTTCCACCTCTTGGATAAACACCCAAAAGTGGAATTCCTGGAACATATGGTCAATCTATTTTTAACTGGGGGAGGAGCCCCCATACTATTTTTCCATATTGGCTGTGCCATTTCACATTCTCACCACCACCGGGCGTTCAAATTTGTCCAGGTCTTCATCAACACTTTATTTTCCTTGAAAGTATTTTTTTTTTTTTTGATAGTGGCCATCCTGATAGGTGGAAAGTGATATATCACAGTGGTTTTGATTTGCTCTAAATTTATATAAACTTGGACCTCCCCGGTGGCACAGTGGGTGAAGCACAGCACTGTGAAGCTGTCTGCAGCCTCTACAGCATGGGCTTTATCCCGAACAGCCAGGGAGATTCCCACATGGCGCGCAGACCTCTCCTGCCTCACCCGCTGCTCCCCTGAGCAGTGTAATTTGGTCCTTCTGCCTGTTCTGTTCCCCGCTCTGTGTCTGGTGAATTCTCTTTCCCTCTTGCACCTCTGGCCTGTACCCCAGTTCTTTTATAAATAAAAATAAAAATCTTAAAAAAATAAATTTATAAAATCACTTAAAAATATATTAAAAGCGAACAGTAGGATTGAGAGACTAGGTATGTTTCAAATGAAAGAAACTTGGAAATGTGTGGAATTAAGTCTTAGGTGTTCAGTCTCTGTCTGATGATGCCCTACAGTGTGTGCTTGGTCCTCTGCTGTGCTGAGATCCACTGTAGGATGGAAGGTTGAGTTTGGCCTTGGGATTGTGACCTGGTCCATCAGGCTGACCCCCCCGCCCCCACATTCCCCCTTTAGGAGTCCTGTGTGATTGGTAAGCACTTTCTCATAACAGATGACTCAGAATGAAATGCAGCTCATTTCATACAAAAGTTATTTCAAAAAACAATCATGCCTCATTTTTAAACTATTGCTGTTGAGTATGTCTATTTTGATCTAAAAACATTAATGCTGATCTTAAGTCAACATTATTTCTTTCGTTCATTTCCACAGCATGAATGGGATATGGGAATGATGCTATCCAATGGAATTATAATGCAAGCCACATGCTCTAAAGCAATGAAAACAGGTGAAATGACTTGTACTAATACATTTTATTTAACCTGATGGAGCCAAATTATTATTACTTCAATAGGTAATGACTATAAAAATGATTATATTGACTTTTTCCTAAGTTTTTGAGATCTGTGCATTTGAACCTGGCAGCACATCTAAGTTTTGATTGGCCACATTTCAGGTGCTTAAGAACCATCTGCGTCTAGTGGCCGTTTGATGATAGACAGTGCAGACCTTACATATTGGGCCAAGGTCATAAAGCCCAGAAATGGTCAACCTTCAGCTTTGTGGGCCAGATACACCAGTGAAGCTGAGGTGTGCAGGGAGAGGGAGGAGCTGTGCCAAGAGTGTCACGGAAGCCCAGAAGAGGGGCTCCATTAATTGACCTTCTTTTTTTAAAAAGGTTTATTTATTTATGCATACAAGAACTGGGGTACAGGCCGGATGTGCAGGGGGAGGGCCGATAGAGGATTCACCAGAGACAGAGTGGGGAGTAGAACAGGCAGATCTACTGAAATACACTCCTGAGGGGAGCAGTGGGCGAGACAGGAGAGGTCTGCTGCACCCTGTGAGTAGCTTCCTGGCCGGGGATTGAACTCATGCTGCAGAGGCTGTGGATAGCTTCACAGTGCTGCGCTTAACCTCTTTCACCACCAGGGAGGCTCCCTTAATTGACCTTCATTGTTCTGCTACCCCAAGACCTCATTCCTTTAAACTAGCCTCCCTGGGGGGAGGTTGCAGAGCTGGAACTTGACCCAGGCCCTAGGCCACCAGAAGTTCATGTTCACCTTTTGCCTTCTCTGTTAAGAGAGCCCCTGGCAAGTTCATGTTTCATTGAAGGCTTTTCTCTGGCTGTGGGTCTGGAGCTGAGATTCCAGGATCACCACCTCACTGCTCTGTGACCTATCAGTCCTGCCCACAGGCAGAAGACCTCATGGAGCCTCTGGGAGTTGCCCTCCAGCAGGTGGTCCACCTCAGTCCTTTGGGCTGCAACATCTTGGGGAAGGTTCAGAGTGGGGTGCAGAGAAAAGGAGTGGAGGAAAACATTTCAATAATCTTCTTGGCCCAGACTCCTCTGGAAAGTGCCCCCAGGGTTGTCAGTGCGAGCTTTGCTGTCCCCGGATGGGCTTCTGTGGGTCTACACTGTTCCAACCCTGTCCACCCTCCATGGCCAGCCTTGCAGGGAGCTGTAGGGGTACTGGCTGTGAATGATAACACCCCCGTCTCTATGCCAGCTTACATATCTCCCCTGCTCCCTGCGTGGGGAAGGATGTTTAAGACGTGTTTACAGATACCCAGCCAGGAAGCCCAGGGGAAGACTAGAGCTGTTTCCACTTATCCACCCCACTCCTTTTGGCTTTCTCTTCTGGCATTGCCTATGGCCAGGGAAAGGGATGGGAATTTGGCAGAGTGAAAGTATCTCATTGTGCTTCCCTACCCCTTCATCTCATGTCTCTCCTAGGGAAGCCGGGCTAGAATGTTTGCCTACCCAGGTCACTTAACACTCAGGGACTTGAAGTTCCTTTCCTACTCTGATGTGGAGGAGGCTTGGAAATATATTCCCTTCTAGGAGATGAGTGATATGGCAGAAAGAGAGGGTCAGATGGGGCCAAGGGACTGGAGCCAGTGTCTTGCCAAACTTGCAGATGAATTGTGACTGCTGGGCATGCTGTTATGGTGGAGAAGAGAGACCCAGGGTCTCTGAATAATCTGGATTCCTCCATTAATGGGTGGAGTCAAGGTGGATAGGGGACTTTGGGGGATACAAGGGGGAGTATTGCCCTCCTGAAGGTCTAGTATTAGTATTAGGATGTGACCTGTTAAAAGATGGAGCAGTTAATATTGTTGACTAAGTCCAAGTCACTTTAATCAGAGTTTAAACTTAACACTATTAACACAAACTTCTTGGGAATTCTCTACACCCCCCACCTGTAGGAGCCAGATCTATGGTGTAAAAATTGCAAGAATCTAAATAATCACATAAATTAGCTATGAGGTCAGAGTAAAAGTTATCTCTTTTTCCAAGAAAACTGGTGAAAGCAGATCAACTGAACTTCTTACTAGTCCATACACATCTGAAACTCACAGCTGTATATGTGTAGTAGCCAATAATGTTTTTATTGACAAAATGTGATAAATGATTTAATTGCAGGAAATGAGAACTAGTTACAAAAATGAAAAGGTCATACCACTTGAATGTCATCTGTATATTCTTATTTTGTACTGGAATATTGAAAGAAAGGAAATGTAAGAAAAAAAAGAGAAAAAAACTGAAATAACAGGAAGAAATTTTCCAAGTGTGAAAAGAACTTTCTAGATATACAAGCAATAAAGGAAAGACTAATTGATTCATCTAAGTAAAAATGAACGAGCTTATAATCTTAAAAGTTATCAGTAGCAAAATCAAAGCTAAATGCCAGTGAAAAAGTACTAGGGAGTTAGGGAGAAGGATGATCATTGTAACTCTGGCCATATACATTTTGGTACCAAAATATTTTGCTTTTTTCTTAGCATTACTGGGTGGGTGAGTGATTGTTTGAGTCTCTTGTGCTGATCAGCAGACCAGACTGGGCTAGCTGTACTTAGAAGTTGCCTGTTGTCTGGCCCCATGAGCGCTGATGAGCTGTGGGCTCTGCGTTTGAATCCTGATTTCCCTACTAATTAACCCCATGTGATTTGCACAATCTCTCTTGACCTCACTTATTTCCTGTAAAATGGAACTTACGTACTTAGACTCATGGAGTGTACCCTCGTAAAGATGATCCACACAAATTTCCATGCTGCCTGATAAATCTTAAATTCCGAGGAAACACTGATCGCTATTATGTCAGCTGAGAATGAGTTTAATTGGCAATAAACCACTGTTCTTTATTTCTGCCAGTAGCAAAGCAAGCCATTGTTAGGTTAACACTTGCTTGGTCTCTTTGAAAAATATGTCAATTAAGTATACATTCTCTATACAGCATGGCAGGTGTGTGTGTGTGTGTGTGTGCATGTGCGTGCATGTGTGTGTGTGTGTGTGTGTTAAGCCCAGTAATTACTCCTTGGAGGTGGAACTGTCCGTACTCAATCTTTCCCATGGCAACTGAAAACATAAGAAAATAAAAGGAAAAAAAAATTAGAGGTTACATAATTGCTGTCATTGAATTAGGAGGAGTGTGAAGATCATGAAGATTTTTGTGGTTTTTGGTTTTCTCTTGGTTGAAGGTGTTAGTGAAGATACAGAGGTCCTACTGAGTAACTGAACAGGATGCTATTGCTTGCTTTGAAGTGAGTACACTGGTCAAAAGTACAAGTGGGAGGGGAAGTTGAGGTTTAATGAAGGCATGTCATTATTAATGTTTCCATGGTTTTAGCAGTTTAAAAGCTGGAAGTTTAAGTAAGGTTGTTGGTTGTGGGGAAAACAGCCCACAGACATTCAGACATGGTTGAAGTTCAGTCTTTCAGTCTTCGTTTTAACCTGAAAATGGGGAGCCAAGTCTGTGAATGACATAGCAGAGGGATCTCCATAACTTTTAACAGTAAATGCTAATCATCACATGGTCACAACAGCACATGATTTAGAAAACTACACCCTTCTTTTCAAATCCCAGTTATCTGAAGGCTGTTTTCCTTGGGAGGAGAAAGAATATTATTATTTGGGATGACAAGCCCTTCTTTAAAAAAGATTTATGTTAATTTCCCCAAAGCTTAGGTGGAACCAAAAACATTAGCGTTCAATGAACAGGCGGTGTCTTTTCCTAATATCCATAAAATGATCTTGTTTACTTTCTCTTGGTATCTCTTGTATAAAGATGAACACAGAAGGCCTCATTTAGTTCATTGGGAGATAAGATTGATATTTCTACCAGAAATTTGCCCTTTATAATTCCAGAACAAAGATAAAGCAAGTCCCCTCTCCCATGTATGTCCTGTAAGCCCCTATTTTGTCTTACTCTAAAAATAAGATTATTTTTCCCTCCTATGACTCAGGAGATAATATACAGCCAAGTCTATTTTATCAATAATAAGTCAGAGGTAGAAAGTGCATGGAGAATTAAAATCTGTCAATTCTTCAAAAGCCCAACCTTCAAAAAACATTTTTTCTTATTCAGTTTTTAAATGTAAACAATGGATACGAAAGTGAGAGATTAGATACTACCTTCAGTGAGTAACCTTGGGTAGGGTGGCTGAATGTGGAAATCCATTTTCAATTACCTAGTGAGCCCTAGGAAATTTTTAAAAATTTTTTAAAAATTTTATTTTATGTATTTTTTTACATCATTTTTCATTTTTGCACAGTGTATACATTTTCATCTTGGTAATAGTCTATAGTCCCCATATAATTCTCACCCACCTTGTTTTGATCCTACTCCCTTCCCCCACCCTCACCCCCCAGTGTGTCTCTGGTTTATAGTTGCTTGTTGATTTTGATTTTTACTTTATTAAAATTAGTCTTTTTCCTCATCCCTTATTTAGGTTTTCTAAATTCCTGCTAGGAGTGAGACCATCCGATATTTTTCTTTTTCTTTCTGGCTTATTTCGCTGAGCATGATCCCTGGGAAATTTTTGTAAGTGCTCTAGTTCTCCTTAAATGGAGATACTTATTTACAATATGTATTTTTTTTTGTAATTTGCTACATAGGACAGTTTTTATTCGATTGAACATACTCCGTCTCTCCTTGTCTCACCTGATAGAAGGAAGCAAACACAAGTATCCTGAGTAGATATTTTTATTCCTCTATATTAGCAAGAATGGATTGTAACCCTGCGATCTTGATCGTCTGACCTCTATCAACTATAACTGTCCCGAGGCTAAGCATTGCTATTGGTAAGGCAAAAATCAATAAAAGAAATATCCATATCCATGTCCTTTTTTCTCATCTTTCCCCATCCATAATGGTCAATTGGGCTGTTAACCTAGTTTTGACCTGGGAAGCTAAATAAGTATTTTTTTTCCCTTCCTGGGAATCCTACATCGCCAGTTTCTATCATCATAACTTGTAGGAGCTGGAAATTTCTTTCTTCCCCATATTGGTCTTTTGTCTATTGATGGTTTTTCTTTAACCTGAATGTTCAGGGCTTTTGCAAAATCTCTACTCCAAGATTTTGTTCTACCTAGTTCTACTGGAACTTAGCTAAAGAAAAGCTGTTTCTACCTGCGATCACCCTTGCCTTATTCTGATCTATTAGGGTAAAGTCTTTCCTAATGGCATTTGCTAACACCCTCCCCCACTTCTTTTCATTGTGTAGTGGGATAAATGCCTGTCTCAACTGGTTTTGGTTCAGACCAATATTAGAGAGTCACCTTTTCATGGCGTTGGTTTTATGGTGCACATGGCAACTCCCTGCAGGCTCCAAGCTCCATGGCAACAGCTGGTGTCCCCAGCTGGTCTGGGGTTTGTTCCTGGCATACCCCCGAGCATGTATTCTATTATACCAAGATCCTTGATAAAATCTAAACACACATCATTAACTTCAACCATGAGAAGGTGTGAATTAATGATCTGATTAAAAAATGGTAGTCATGGTATAAAATTTCATTCTTGTGACATAATAAAAATAGGAATCAAGATAGGAGATCAAATTGGTTTTGCCACTAACTAGATTAATAAAGGTATTAGAGCAACTTGATTTTTATGGGTGTCATCTCCAAAGATAAATTTATTTTATATTTTAACTTATAAATATAAATTTTATTTATTTAAATTTAGTCTTTTAATTGAGGTGACCTTAGGATCCTCCCCATAGTGCAACCACCACCAAATCACCCATATTCCACCACCATAGTCCATTGTGCTTCCTTCTCTTTGTTCTCAGCTCTTCCTTGTCCCTCCCCTACCTGGATACTTCAGTTCTATAGTCAGCTTTCAAGGCTTAGTTTAGACTGAATTATCAAGACTTTGATCAGCATTATGAGTCTCTCTTATGTTCAATACTTCTTTTTTTTTTAAATATATTTATTTATGTAAGCACTGGGTACAGTCAGAAGTGCAGGAGGATGAGAGAATTGACCAGAGCGGGGAACAGAACAGGCAGACTGACTGAAATACACTGCTGAGGGGAGCAGTGGGCGAGACAGGAGAGGTCTGTTGCGCCGTGTGGGACCCTCGCCGTCGGCTGGGGATCGAACCACCGCTGCAGAGGCTGTGGGCAGCTTTGCAGCCCAGCGCTCAACCACAGTGCCACCAGGGGAGGCCCTGTTCAATACTTCTTATAGTTCAGTTGTTTTGCTAAGGATTACAATGCTTGTATTTTATATTATCTAAAGAAAATCACATGTTTTTTGGGATGGGTCATATCCATGACCATGCTCAAGTACATTGGAGGTACAATAAAGTTATTCATGGCTCTGGTCTGTCCAACTCAGTGGGTTAGAGTGGTCAAGGATAGTGTCTTATAAAAGGACCAAAGTAACTGTGGTGGAGAGGACTTGATTATCATGTCTTCTATTGATTTGTTATTTACCTCCTGTCCCACACATGTACACACTTCTCCACCAGAGTGATTCATTTGTTCCAGTGAATGAACCTACATTGACACATCGGTATTACCCACAGACCAGAGTTTATATTTGGTCATTTTTGTGTTATGAATTTTATGGGTTTAGTAAATGTAAGCAATGTATCCATCATTATGGTTTCAGATTGTTTTCACTGCACTATAAGTCCCTGTGCTTCCTCTATTCCCCCTGTGCAGCATCCAACTGCTAATCTTTTTTCTGTCTCCATAATTTGCCTTTTCCAGAATGTCAGTTGGGACAATAGAGTACTGAATGTTTTCACAGTGACTTCTTTCATTAATACATATTTAAGGATTCCTTTTTGTCTTTCCATGGCTTTATAGCTCATTTCTTTTTAGGGCACAAAAATAGATCTTGGACTGGATGTACCAGTTTTCTTTATCCATTACCTATGGAAGTCCAAGGACTAAGTTTTTACAATTTTGAATAAAGTTGTTATATATAACCATGTGCAGGTTTTGTGCAGACATAAGGTTTCAATCTCTTTGGGTAAAATTAAGTAGCACGATTGCTATATGGTAAGAGTATTTGGTTTGTAAGGAATCACCAAACTGTCTTCTGAAGTGTCTTCTTTCCACAAGCAACACCATCCTTGCCAGCATTTGGTGGTGGTGATGATCTGGGTTTTGTCCATTCTACTAGGTGTGTTACTCGTCTCATTTTAATCTGCATTTCTCTGATGATGCAATTAAAGCATGTTTTGGTATATTTATTGGCCATCTGTATATATGTATTTTTTCTGATGAGGTGTCTGTTAAGGTCTTTGGTCCATGTGTTAATTAGTTTTCCTTATTGTTGAGTTTTAAACATTCTTTGTATATTTTAAATAAGTCATTTATCAGATATGCTTTTGGCAAATGATTTCTCCCGTTCTGACACATTTTCTCAGTCCCTTTACACAGTGTCTTACACAAAGTAGAATTTTGTAGTTTAATAAAGTCCAGCCTCAATTCTTTCTTTCATGGATTTTGCCTTTGATGTTGTACCTAAAATGTCATCGCCAAATCAAGAACATTTAGGTTTTCTCCTGCGGTATCTTCTAAATGTTGTATATTTTGTTTTTTACATTTGGGTCTGTGTTGCATTTTGAATTTTTTTGTGAAGGGTATATATAAGGTCTGTGTCGAGATTGATTCTTTTTCTGTGTGGATGTCCAGTTGTTCTAGCTCCATATATTTTTAAGATTTACTTATGCATACAAGAACTGGGGAGAGGTTCTTGGGGTCGGGGGGACATGGGAGAATTAACTGGAGACAGAGTTGGGAGTAGAGAGGCGGATCTACTGAAATACACTGCAGAGGGGAGCAGCAGGTGGACCAGGAGAGGTCTGCTGTGCCATGTGGCTTAGCTCCCAGGCCAGGGATTGAACTCATGCCACAGTGGCTGGTAATAGCTTGATAGCACAGAGAATTTAACTCCTGCACCACCTGAGAGGCCCTCCAGCACCATTTATTGAAAAGACTTTAATTCCTCCATTACGTTGCCTACATCTTTGTCAGAGATCAGTTAACTATATTATGTGGGCCTATTTCTGGACTCTCTAGTTTGTTCCATTAATCTTTTTGTCTATTTTCCAATAACACAGCATTTTGATTACTGTAACTTTACACTGTATTCCAACTTTGTATTTCTCAAAACAAATATGTTGGCTATTCTGAATTACTTCATCTCTAAGTTGACCTTTTTCACAATATAGGAAAGTGGTTTTTGGTGTGAGTGTCTGGAGATAGAAGCTAATCAACATAAATAAGATATATACTAGAAATTTCAGAAGGTTGGAAAGAGTGACTTGAAAAACTTTTCACTGAAAAATGTATCTGAAACTGTTAATCACGGAGGCTATTGTCTGAGCAGAAAATACTGTAGAGGGAGGAACATTGCAGTTCTTTTGTAAAATTTTTACCTGTTTATAGAAGATTATATTTCTGTACCTCTTCAGCATGTTTTCCTAATTGTTTCAGTGGTCCATGGATCTACTGATTGAAAAAGCAAAGATCAACAGCCTCTACTAGTATCACTCCAATCTGCCTTCTTAGTAATGGCTTCCACAAGTTCACTTTGTGAATGAATATTTGCAGAAAAGGCATAGTTTTAAAATGCTGTGGTTAGAAAATTCTGTACTCAAATCCTCAAGTTACATTAATCAGCTTGTGGACTGCAGCAAATCAATTCACTCTTCTGAATTTTAATTTTGTAAAGGCTAAAAAATTAAAGGTATTGACTTTTAGTATTATCATTGATGCCATGTAAGTAATTATCATGTGGGTTCTGACATTCAGATCTATTTCTTGAACCACTTATTTGGATTTGCAGTATATGAACATAGGATATTTGGATATTTTCTTGCTTTCTCTTTAGGTGATAGATTTCTCTTTTCCTATTCTCTAGAATCAAAATTCTTTGGCCAGAAAGATAATTTTAACAAAAGATTTAGGGCACAAGTATGCTATTTAAAAGTCAAAAAATATAAAAAAGGCTCTAACAAATCTTTTTGAACTCTATGTCCCCTCTTTCATATTATGATGTTCAGTAATAAAGAGGAGAGAGAATAAAAAAATCCTATTTTTATTAGATGACTTATATGCTCAGTATGATATTTTGCAGACTTATCTAATCCTGAAAAAATATCTAGAAGGATATATAATTCACTGTTCTCAGGTACTGCTTGCCATCTGTTTTCAAAGTGAAAAATGAGCATTATACTTTGCCTTTTCCCCTTTTGTCTGCTAAGTCCAAACTAGAGGAATGTGGTCAATATTTTTACAACTAACACAATATTAACATTGATGGTTTCATATTCCACTTTCTTTGAAAAACTCTGTGGTGGCCATTCTATTTTTTTATGAGTCTTTTATATACTTATTACAACAAATATTCTTGGCTCGGGGACCTAGGAAGCTCACTCATCAGGAAAGTTCAGTTGGGTTTTTCAGGAACCAGATGTGTTTCCTTCAGTATTTATTTCTTTCAAACCTGATCCAGTGTGGATGAGACAGAAGGTCTCATCAGGACAATCTTAGGAAACAGAATTGAATTCAGCAGGTTTCACAGATGAAGATACGAATTGGAGGATACAAAAACATAAAGAGCTATGGCATGTCTGTATACTAAATGCTTTTCATATACATTATTTGTCATCAAAATCACTACCTACAATAAAGATTGTGATAGTCACTATTTTCATTGGACTGATAAGAATACAGACTCAGACAAGCAAGTAAGTTGACCCAGAAACATATTGCTAGTCAGCTGCATAGTACTTTCCCTGTTAATTCTGTTGTCCTTTGCTGAAAAAAGATGTGATTTGTGCCACTGGATGAGTTGTAGTCAAACCAAAAACTACAATTGCACTTCCTTTCATTCAGTCTTCAGTGGTTTCAGGCCCTATAGAAATGTATTTTGGGGTCAAGTTTGTTTATTTTTTAAAGATTTATTTATTTGTTTGTTTGTTTGTTTATTTATTTATACAAGCACTGGGTACAGTCAGTAGCGCGGGAGGGTGAGAGAATTCACCAGAGCCAGAGCGGGGAGCAGAGCAGGCAGAAGGACTGAAGTACACTGCTGAGGGGAGCAGCGGGCGGCAGGAGAGGTCTGCGCGCCATGTGGGACCCTCCTCCCGTGGCCAGGGAGCAGCCGGGGATCGAACCAGGGCTGCAGAGGCTGCGGGCAGCTTCGCAACCCAGCTCTCAACCACTACGCCACTGGGGAGGCCCCAAGTTTTTGTACTGTCACCCATGCCATGTGCTCAAAATGACAGTGATTTTGTGGCAGCCACTTGCTCAGAAGGGGCTTTTTCTCATCTTCTACAATGTTCTACTAAAGTAGCATTTTAAAAAGCAATAACCTGTGAAGATGACCAGATAGCAGTTGCTCTTAACTATTATTAAATGGCTAGTGTGTTTCCTGTATGCATAGATTTATTTTACCTGTATTATTTTATTTTATTTTTTTGCTCCATACAGTGCTTCTGTGGGGAACTCGCTATTATCTTTCCTTTGCAGATGAATAGGCAGAGGCCCAGTAGGAGTCCTAACTTGCCAAGGTCCCAAGCTAGTGTGGCCCCAAGCCTGAGCCCTCTGATCTTCCTTCCACTCTGCGGTGCTAAGTGTTAGCCATTTGTCTTAGCTGCTGTGACTCCCTGACACCATTGACATAGCCCTCACCACTCAGTGTATTTTTGTGTTGGTCCTAATTTGTCACTAATTATAAATAGTGCCTGTGTTTTAGGATGGAAGTTGTAAAGTGTAATTGAAGGTGTATTTATCAGGTGGAAGAGGGTTGAGTCATTTGGGATGGTTAGGATGATCTCTGGACATGCTTCCAGGCCATCAGCGTTTCCACTGGACAAAACTGAACCTTTGCAGAAGGTGGTAGTTTGTGTTTCTGTCTTTGCACATAGTTGTCCCTGCATTGTCTTGGTCTTCAGCCTGAACCACTCATGATGAAAAACAAGCCTTGGGAAAGATGAAAGAAATAGAACTAAAGAAAAAACCCTACAGGTTTCAAAGGACCTGAATTTCATCACCATACCTTATAATAGTTACCATCCTTGTGATACTTTCCATGAGTTTGTTGATCTTTTTCTGTTTGGGAATATATTTTCCTTTCTATTTAAAAATATCCTCTCCTTAGAATCATTTTAAGTGTGGTGATTAGATGGGGGCATATGCATACATGGTTCTTTTCCATTTTTGTTTAATCTTTGGCTCCTTTTAAATGGGCTTCTGGTCATTGACACACCTGTTTGGAGGATGTTTACTCAGCAGCTGCTATATGCCCGACCCATTACTGGGACCTGAGCCTAAAGAATATCTCAGATGCTGACTCTTCCTTAGGGCCTTTAGATTATGGTGGGCGAAACTGTCTTGTGCCGGCTAGACATGGCACAGTCTAAGAAGTGTTTTATTAGCAGATTGAAAGGTTTCTAAGGGCAAAAAGGAAGGACATACATTCTCCTGTGATCATAAGCAGACCTTTGAGCCAAATCTACGAATGGCAGGGTTAGATTGGCAAAGGTGGGCAGGCAGTACAAAGGGGACAGAAAGTTAAAAACCTGGAAGGAGAGAATGGTCATCATTTTATAGCTAGAAAACTGAATTCTCTGTACAGTTTGATTTGCCTTGTAAAGGAAATGCTACCAGCAGTCAGGACTCTGATATCTCTTCATCACTCTCCATTGATTACTGAGTAAAATTGGGTTCCCTGGCTCTTACTGGTCTCTTTCCTTTTTCTGGTTAGTTTGATAGTCTTGAATAAGATATAGATGTGTCCACATCGGGCTTTAATCATAGGCAAGGAAAGAAAAATCTGAACTGCCTACTATGACACAATGGAATACAATATTTTTTGCCATTTATCTATCATCATTTATGTTTTTCTCCAGCAAATTCTGATTTTCTACTATGTTATTAGAATGTCTCTTTAATTACTGTCTGAATGCCCATATTGCTACTCCTCTGTTTCTTTTGTGAGACATCCTTTATAGCCATGTTGTGTCACTTGGGAGATTCCCTCTGTTTAGTATCTTAGATTTGCAAATTGGGGCTTATATTGGGGAAACAAAATACTTATGTGTAAATATCTTAAAATTCCTGGGAAACTCACAGAACTGCTTAACATGATGTAAAATAGTTTGTGTCTCCAAGAAACTTTGCAGGTGGGTAAAGTAGGTATGAAGTGTGTTTTATGTTTGACTTACTATCTCTTCAGTTACATAAAATTCAGCAAAGTTCTTTATAGTAATATTAGGGAAATGGTTTTCTGTATACATCACACATACCACAAAGTACAGAAGGAATGTAATGGACAGATGTTCTCTGAGAGTTTATATTCTCTAAGAGGACTCACAATCATGTAATTTCTACCATATTCAGAAAATAAGCATTTTTAAATAAAATGTCTATGACATTGGTTGCTGGGGGTAAGTAAGTTAATCCCAGGTGCTAACTTTGCTGAAGACATCGAATTATGCTTAGTGACTGATTGATTGCTGAGTCAACTTTTTGGGAGTCCCAAACACGATGGTGTAAGATGAGAAACTATACTGCCAAACATGATAAGAGCACAACTTAAAAAAAAAAAATTCACACACACATGCACATGTACACGTGCACACACAGGTATAACTGAGTACATTATCCAGGGTGTTCTGATTCAAGGAAATTGAAAGCTGTGTTAGAGATGTAAAATGATCAACTTTATAAATACTGCAGAAGCGTTCATTTAGGAGACAGAACATTCTTGGCAAGCAATTAAACCCTCCACATTGTCTTATTCATTTTGTGATTTATATTGTTATAATTCAATAAATAAGCAAAGTAGTATTGGGTAATAAGTGAATGTATTTTCAGGGGTTAAAATATGGACATGAACAATCTACCGTGTGACAAAATGAATGGCTATGCTGTTAATAAGGTTTTTATCAGTCCTATTTCCCATGCCCCCCATTCTTCTTGGTCATCTCATAGCCCAATCTGTACATTGTTAATTCTTATCCTAAACTCCTCTGATCAGAGGAGAACATTTTGTGGCACAAACTCTGTAGGCGCTTTAACATAATTACATATAGGTTAAGAGTTCTCTTCAGCATGGCATCATTGGCTGATTTAGTAATTTCTAGAATTCTGCCCAGACTTGAAATTACTTTCAGTGCCCATTGCTGAATCTTGCTGTTCTCTGCATGTTTTCCTTCTGGGATTAAACTAGACAGGATTTTGGTTTTTTAATACATTCCAGTGGGTATAAGTATATTGGCTCATAAAGGTTTCCTTAATTGACCTGGTTATAGTAGACATGATCCTCTCTGCCCCTAATTTTTCTCCCTTTTAAAACCAGAGATTAATAACCTGCTGTTACCTCCATCACTCTGGCGAGAAATCCTGCCAATGGTGATTTATAAAAGCAGTTTTGCTGGGAGGGTAGATCTGGGGTTGTTGAGGAAGTAACAAAACTAGATCCAGGATTTTCCTTTCAATGACATGGGGACAATTTCACAAATTAAGTTAGCAAATTCATATTCTTATGTCTCAGTCACAGAAACGGGAACATTTAGCCCAAAAAGAGTCAGTTCATGTCAAAGTTCCTCTGGAATGTTCCCTCCTGTTCTGCGGGCATATGCCTTTCCCCAGTCCATCACTCCTCTTCTTGATTCCTTCTGTTTGGTGAGCATTGAATAGTCGGTGAATGAATTCGTCATTGTGTCTCTGTTATGTCGGGTGGAAATCTGCACCGGAAGAATAACTGGTGGATGATCTGTACTGGGGAGACCTGGGCTTTACTTCAAAGGCAATTTCCCCATCCTGGCAGGGCAGGACACGCTCTTCTTGGGCTGGGAAGTCACAGCTCTATCCATGTGAAAGACGGCACCTCCTTTTGGCCTTTTTCTCTTCCCAAGATCTGTTGAGTCCAAGTGTGACTGCCAAGAGGCATCCAGAAAAGCCGGAGAGTCCAAGCATGCCAGACCTTCCTGTAGCCTGCCACACACACACACAACACCTCAAGGAAATGAGTGAGGATCACTGGGAAGGAGGGAGCCAACCAGGTGAGCAACCACATCTGTCTGAAGGCTAAAGCAACAGGAAAGGATCCTTGGCAGTTCTGTTTATTTGGCAAGATCAGGACATGACCTGAGCTTACACTAAATTACCTCACAGCAAATTATTTTTTTACCAAGCACTATAAATGTTAGGATGACTCCACTGGGTTCTTCAGCTGAGGACAGATGGATGCATCAGAGATGGTAATGAGTCTCCAGGTGTGATTGGGGGATTGTGCCCTCAGGTGTGGGGTTCTTTTGTTGAAAGTTAATACAAGAGCTTTAACATAGAATCTTCTGATTTTGGGGTGTGTGTGTCTCTTCCTGCATGAGGTGGCTGAGACTGCTTTTCCTCTTTATGCATATAAATCTCACTTTTTGCTGTTTTGGGGTCCATATGTTTTGAAACTACCTACTAGGCAAATTGAATTGGATTGTACTATATATATGTACATATATATAAAATATAAATATATAACATATATGAAATCACTGGTTGGCACTTTATACAGTTTGGCGCTATAATAAGATTTCCAGAGTTCCATTGTAATTCTAAATGAGTTTTAAAATTCTACCCCTTGCCTTCCTTTTCATTTATGTTAAATGTCACCACTATGTGGAGAGAAGCTATTTTAATGATAGCAGGATATTATTTAGAAAGTCCTGCTGTACACCTGTAAACCATATAGAATGTCAACAGAGCAAATTTAAACCTGGAAACAACTCTTCAGGTAGGGTTTCTCAATTTCTGCACCATGACATTTTGAGCTGGATAATCTGTATTGTAGGAGGCTGTCTGTCCCTACCCACTCAATGCCAGCGACACCCCCTTCTCCCAACCAAAAATGGACCCTCGAGGACAGAATTGCTCTCAGTTGAGAACCACTGTTCTGGGGATAGATTAAACTGGCAAAAGAAGATGAAGAAGAACAAAGATATAGAATGTGGCACTATTACTGGCACTTTATAAATTTGTTACCTCTGTGGCTCCAAGGAAACTAAACTCTTAGGAGGTGGGTTCTGCCAGTAGTATTCCCACTTGGCCACCGATGATCCATTACTGACTGGATTTTGGTTTAGATTAATATAACTGTAGCTCACTTAGAACAAGTTTTGATTTTGATGCTATCATTATCACCTGAAGGACTTCCAGGTACTTATAAAACAGCTTGCCAAATGCCCATTAAAAGGGACACTCAGATCATTGGGTGTTTCATAGCGCTGTTTTTTGTTTTTTTTTTTTGTTTGTTTGTTTTTTTGGTTTTTTTGTTTCTTTTCTCAGAAGGTTACAGTGGTTGGAGAACACGATTCAAATACGGTTTGTGTATTTAGGAACTGAATTCATGAGCTGAGTGAAGAAACACATCCACTTGACATTGGAATTCAGTCACATGAATGGGAGATCAGAAACAGGATTTAAATACAGGTTTCGCTGAATTCACCATCTATCACAGTATTGAAAATTGTCTAGAATACTGCATTTTTCTTTAGAGATTACAATTCATTCTTGCTGTTCTCATTTTCCTTCCAAATTTACTTTTATGTGGTAGAATATTTGAGTTGCTAGACAAGTAGAATCCTGTCTCTACTGTGATTTAACATTAATGCTCTGTTGTCTTTATTTCAGAGGATTTTAATTTTTTTCTCTATTTTCTCTTCACATGTACATACATGTTTGGCAGGCATGTTGCTTTTCCTTTTTTTCTCATTCTGATTTTATGCCTCTGTTGCCCTTGTTTTCTTTCCTTTCCTCTGACACTAGAAAGTGTCAGCTGGTCTTGCTGGTATCATTGTACCTTTTTCAAACTAGGTTTCCAAGAGACTTCCATTTATTATGCCTCAGGCAGTCTCTTTCTTTAATACTTCATCTCTCTGAGGGATAGTTAATGATCTTTGCAGCAAATGAAGGTGAACTGTAGCCACATTATTGTTATAATACAGCCAACTGTATGGAACAGATTGGGCTGAACTTTGAACAGCTGGGGCTGGCAGAGTGAGTCTCTCCTCCTCTCGGAAGAGTTCCAGAACTGCCAAATCATCAAACTTGAAGGGGAAAAAGGAACAAGAAAGGTGATGGGGATAGTGGGTCCTGCAGGTGCTTTTTGCCCTTGTGATCTACCTTTCTGAAATTGTCACTAATTTGTAGATCTGGCAAAGAAAGGACTAATTGAACCCAGGGAATGCAGGTTGCACTTGCCTTCTTAGTGACCAGGATGGCTCAGTATCGTTGATTTGCAGACACAGTGTGATAAGATAGTGGTTTCTGTTGTTAAACTTGTGCCTTTCCTCATTCTGAGATTGTTTGCAGTTTTTTTTTTTTTAAAGATTTATTATTTATGCATACAAGAGCTAGGATACTGGCCAGAGATGTGGGGGGGTGAGAAGATTCACTAGAGACAGAGTGGGGAACAGAACAGGCAGATTGGCTGAAGTACAGTGTTGAGGGGATCAGCGGGCTAGCCAGGAGAGGCCTGCTGCATCATGTGGGTAGCTCCCTGGCTGGCCGGGGATTGAACTCGTGCTGCAGAGGCTGTGGACAACTTCATAGTTTGTGTCTTAACTCCTTGTGCCACCAGGGAGGCCTGATTGTTTGTAGTTTTCAAGAAACCTTTGATTGGCAAAGTATGTGGAGGCCTAATAGAAATTAATAAAGTCCCTGTGGGCACATTTGTGACTTCTTAGTATATATAATAAAAGGGAGTCAGTGTGGAGTTGGGCAGATACCATAAACTAGTGACCCAACAAGCCTGATCCAGTCTTTGAATATGTTGTATTTGCCCATACAAGGGGGTGGGGGGGAGATATTAAAGAAATGGCGGCCAATATTTTTAAAATTTATAAAAACCTGTTAAGTTTTCCAAAGATTCGGGCCTCCCCTGGTGGCTCAGGTGGTTGAGTGCAGCCTCTGCAGCGCTGGTTCAATTCCGGCTGGCCATTGAGGGTCCCACAAGGCGCAGCAGACCTCTCCTGTCTTACCTGCTGCTCCCCTCAGCAGAGTATTTCCTCAGTCTGCCTGTTCTGTTCCCAGCTCTGTCTCTGGTGAATCCTCTCACCCTTCTGCGCATCTGGCCTGTACCCCAGTTCTTGCATAAATAAATAAATAAATCTTTAAAAAAATGGTTTTCCAAAGATTCAGGAGATCTGCAGCCTCCTGAGACTCAGAGCAGCTGCTCCATACCTGTCTTGAGTGGGCAGAGAAGGAACACTGCAGCTCAATAGTTCACTTTCTCTCGCAGATTCCTTTACTAGATTGGCTCTGAGGGGGACCTTTGGGAGACAAGAGATCGAACCTTTCTAATGAGAAAAAAAAAATGGGATTGAATTTTAGCTTCGTCACTATCTTTATTAATTTGGACACGTTCCTTGCCTTTCTGAGTCTTAGTTTCCTCATGAATAAAATGGGTGTAGAGTTCTGAACCCATATGGTCACTTGAAAGAATATTCAGTGAGCGAGCATATACCTCACCCCCAGTGCTACATTTGCTCCCAGTAGGATGGCTGGACACATGAGCTGCTAATGTTACTTTCAGGCACTGTGCATCACGGGCGAATTGGTAGCAGTTCTTTAGAGTCACATTGGCCGTGATATAAATTAGATAAATAGCTCTATTACTCAGGACAATGGTGGGGGGAGGGCTCGTCCCTAGACTTCCCATATTTCTGTTCTTGTCCTGAAAATAAAACACATAGTTATGTAAGGTAATAATCTAATAAAAATGGATCTCTTAAGTGTGGCCTTATCTAAAGAAAGAAAAATCATTAAATTCATTTTGTATCAGGTATACACATGGTTTTTATTTGACTGGATCATGTCTTTGTAAGTTTGGATCTAATTCCTCACATTTGGGGCCTTCCCAGTGGTGCAGTGGGTTGAGCGCAGTGCTGTGAAGCTATCCGTAGCTTCTGCAGCACGGGTTTGATTCCCGGCCAGCCGGAGAGATTCCCGCATGGCACAGCAGACCTCTCCTGTCTCACCTGCTGCTCCCCTCAGCAGTGTATTTTGCTCATCTGCCTGTAGTGCTCCCCGCTCTGTCTTTGGTGAATCCTCTCACCCTCCTGTTACTCTGGCCTGTACCCCAGCTTTTGTGTAAAATAAATAACAAAATCTTAAAAAAACAAATTCCTCATGCTTGTCTCCTACCCCCATCCTGAACTGAATACATCCAGACTTCTCATGGAAGGAGAGAAAGATACATAATTGAGTGTTTTAATCATTATGTTTTCCTAAAGGTGGGAGATATATTTAGTTTTGATTAGGCTTCCAATGGATTGGAGGCACTACTTTGGAGATTCATTAAAATTCAGATTTTTCCCCTCCTGATTACATTCAATTGGCATCTTTTCTTCTATGTGTGACATTTGACCTCTGCTAGAAGGTTCCACCAAACATTTGGCTGCCACACCTGATGGGGGATAGGGGCTCTTCCTGATTATTGTATGTGTGCTTACGACATGTGGGTTTTCCCAACTATTTTCCCACTTCTAGCAAAGTTGGGTTTTCTTTGAAGGTGGGTATTTCATTTAAATATTACTCTTATCCAAATAGTAAAGGATAACAGGATAGTCATCTTTCCTTGTATTTGTTGAAGGTAATTGGAAAACTGGTGAATTCCAGGGAAAAGCTTCTTTGAAAGAAGAAAATGTAGTTAGAAAATGTCAGGACAGTTCTGGGACTAGAGGGAAAAAATAGATGTGATTGGAGAATAATCATTTGTTGTTTACTTTGTGTGGAATCAAAGATTGAGCCATTGGTGAATGGCCTTAGTTACGTTTTCAAATGTTGTCTTAAATCGATCTTTGTTGAATGAATGTCATCATTAGGAATAAAGGCCCCTGAACACAATCACAAGAGAAAACATTGTTTTTGTTTTTGTGGGTTTTTTTGTTTTGTTTTGTTTTGTTTTTTGTTTTTGGGAAAGATTTACTTATTTAGGCGTACAAGAACTGGGGTACAGGTCAGAGGTGTGGGGGGTGTGAGAAAATTCACCATAGACAGAGTGGGGAGCAGAACAGGCAAATCAACTTAAAAACACTGCTGAGGGGAGCAGCAGGTGAGCCAGGAGAGGTCTGCTGTACCATATGGGTCACCTCCCTGGCCAGGGATCGAACTTATGCTGCAGTGGCTGAGGACATCTTCATAGGTTGCATCTTAACCTCTTGCACCACCAGGGAGGCCCAAGAGAAAGCATTGTTTTTAAACAAGTATATGAATGAAGTATAGGTGTAGCTTGAACCCATAAATTTTGGATCTAAAGTGCC
Source organism: Talpa occidentalis (assembly GCF_014898055.3). Lineage (NCBI taxonomy): Eukaryota > Metazoa > Chordata > Mammalia > Eulipotyphla > Talpidae > Talpa > Talpa occidentalis. The sequence continues at coordinate 11,469,354 of NW_023602073.1, forward strand.
CAAAACATAGGTGTTTCCAGGTGAATTCTGGGGATCCCTTCTTGTTCTTGCCTTTGATAAAGTTTACTTGAGGGAAGAGTAAAGAGGAAGAGAAGGAAAATGGGAAAGGCCTGAAAATGAAGAAATTAAGAGGTTTTGGGTGTTTTATAAACATTTTGTACAAATTGCCACAAATATTGTGGCATATTGTATCTGAAGAAAAATATAATTGGGTTGATTCCCCGGGAATAGTATTTTGATTCTATTTAAAAAATGGCAGTTTTGTGTAGTTCAAACAAATAGAATTATCACATTTTCTTAGATTTTCTGTGAGTCCCCAACTGGGTGCATGGCATGCTTTAAAAAGCCAGAAATGCATATGTCTATTCAATTGTATTAGCACTATTTGCTCAAAAAACCTAACTTTTCTGTAGTGAATTGCCTTGGTATCTTTATAGAAAATCAATTGTCCATTAATGTAGGGGTGTATTTTTGTACTTTGTCCCTTCATTATGCAGTATATTTGTCTTTATGTCAATACCACACTGTCTTGATTATTGTAGTTTTATAGTAACTTTTAAAATGAGCTAAAAAAATACAATAAAAAATAAAATAAAAAGCCAGAAATGATTTAGCATTATATTGATGAATTTTTTTTTGTATATATTCTGGAATATGCAGAGGTTTTCTGGTTTCATTTAACTTATTAACCATTTTTCTTATTTTTTTTTTCTCTCTGAAATTGTGGTTATTGCCTCAAATCTCATCGTAAAGGTGCCTGAAAAGTGAGCACAGTGTGAGGGGGATGAAGCCAGTGGGGTCTTGTGAGGTCACCCAGCTGAGAACTGCCTCTGAGGCTGTTGACGGCTATAGGGCCCCCCAAATCCCAAACTGGGCTTTTACCTCAGCTGACTTTACATTTACTTTGTAAAGAGATGCGGGTGTGCAGAGATGGAAGTTATCCCTGTGGACACGACCTCGTGTAATGTGGGGCCTTAGAACAAATTTAAGTTTGTTGACAGTTGTGAGGTTGGCTCAAGTAGGTATTATTTCCCCTACTTTTCCAGAAGAAGAATGATTCCAAGAACACAGTTCTAGTTGGGTCAAGAAGCCAATTCACTTGGGGGCTATTCAGAGCTCTGGCAAGACCTGGAGGTAGTGTCATCCCTGATCACCTGATGGTGATGGGGTGGGGTGGTGCTGCATGGGAGGACGTTTGTTCCGTGTGAAAGACACAGATGCTTCCTTCGTTTACTTGTTTCTTGGTTTTCAAGCCTCCCTTTTGGTAGATTTATTTTAAGGTCTGCTGCCTCTTTGGTCTGGTGGCGAGGGTGTGGAGCACCCACAGGCGCATGCGCTCGCCTCTGTACCTTGTGTAATCTTAAGTGGAAGTGCAGAGCACCACAAACTGCTTTGAGCAGCACCCACTTCCCTTTACCCACAGAGGACGTGAAGCAGTTATACCAACATCAATCAAGGAAAAGCCACAGGCTGAGCTCACACCGTTGAAGCAGGTGCATGAGTGAGTCTTCGACAGGGACACGTGATTGAGGTGCACCTCCGGGTCTTGGCCACAGATGTCAGTTATGATGACTGTGTGGGGCTGTGTCCCTCCCCTCTCAGCCAAAACAAGGCTATGGTACTTGTGAGCTGGAACAAGGGTAGGACAGGGCATCTCAGTAGTTGATTTGCTGAGACTAATGGAAAGCAGTGCAAGGGTTTTTTATGTGTGTACCTGTAGACATTAAACATAGGCTTATGGATATGTGGATAAGGGTGTGGGTAGATGTGTGTTTGTACACACATTGTCTCCTAATTCAAAGCAAGCCTCAAGTGTGAGTTATGAGGTATAGAGAGAATGTGAACATCTGTGACTTTATATTTTTTAATTTTTATTTATTTTTGCACAGAAGAACTGGGGTACAAGCCAGAGGTGCAGATGAGAGGATTCACCCAAGATTGAGTGGGGAGCAAGAATAGGTGGGTTGACTGAAATACACTACTGAGGGGAACAGCTGGCAAGACAGGAGAGGTCTGTTGCGCTGTATGTGGATTAGCTCCCTGGCCGGGGATCGAACTCAGGGTGTAATGGTGATAGTGCTGTGACTTAACCCCTAGTCCACCAGGGAGGACCTACATCTGTGACATTTTTAAAATATCTGATCCTATGGCGAAGGTACTAATGAAAAATCAGCACACATATTTCATCCTAAGACAAACCTTTCTGATAGATACTAAGCTTTAGGAAGTTTCCACAAAAGTTTAAAGAAGTCTTAAAAAAAAAGCTGGAAACATTTAACACTGGGATTTCAATATGTAAAGTGCCTTTAGCAGTTAATTAACTTTTGATAGCTCCTTTTAACGCTGTTGGTTATGAGTATCAACTTTGAGCTGAAGCTTAAAAATAATTATGCATCTTATTGATATTCAAATATACTTAATATTTAAATATCTGAAGTTACCCTTTCTCTATGCAATGCATTTGAATTTATGATATTTAAATATATCAACAACCAGCCTTTCTTCAAGTAATGTAAAATAAAACAAGGCTTACTTTTAAACTATCAAATTGGCTAAGTTTGTGAATAATTATAAAAACCAGTGTCAATATACATATGGGAAAAACATTTCAGGGAAAAATTTTTATATGTTATTTAAAGATTATTTGGCAATACATAATACCAAAGCCATAAAATGTGCTTAGTCATAGTTTTGGTAATAATGCTTCTAAGAAAATTTGTCCTAACTATGATCAGTCATGTGTAAAAAGCTACAAGAATGCTTGTCACAGATTGTTTGGGAAAGATTTTGTTGTGTCTACACAATATTAGGGTGGTGAAAAAAAATTATAGTAGAAATACACAATAAAAGACCAAATGGCACATTCAAGCAATGTTGATTTTTCTATGCTCTTGTTAAAAGAAATAATCTATTTTGCATGCATAGATGCATATGTAGGCATTAGAGATAGTCGGGAAAATGGTATGTAAATCTAAAAATTATCTCTAGGTGCTAAGAGTAATTAAAGTTCTTTATTTTGCTTTTGTGTTCTTCACAATTTTCTAAAATTCATATGTTATGTACTGCCTGCATATTAAATATAGCACAGGGCAATCATGGAAATAACATTTAAAAGTCATTTAGAACTGTTTGTGAAATTAGGAAGGAAAAGAGACTTAATTTTTCCCCCTATATGGCTATTTAGCAGAGGAATTAAAGGCTATTAGGCTATGTCAATAATGCACAACACACATGCCAGGCACCGTACAAGGCTCTGTCATGTTTGCTATATCCTTTTCACATAGCAAATAGCTGAATCAGTTCTATTTCATATGCTGCATTAACGTTTCTTTACTACGAGTGAGTTAATAATACAAATAGGAATATTCTAAAATGGGTGTGTCAAAATTAGGATTAACTGGCATACTTTTACTTCCATTTTGCATGTGTGTTAGCTGCTCTATACTTAAACTATAGTTTTTTTTTTTTATCAGTAAATGTTTTTATTTTTTTTTCTTTTTTCAGTACTTTTATTTTATTTTATTTTTTTTAATAATAAATTTTATTTTTATATTCCCCATACAATTGCAACCCCCCCATTCTGACCCCAATCCCTCCCCTCCCACCCCCGCCCCCCTAAAAGTGTCTCTGGTTCGTAGTTTTTTGTTGATTTTGATTTTCACTTTCTTATAGTTATTCGTTTTCCTGGTCCCTTATTTAAGTTTTCTAGATTCCTGCTATGAGTGAGACCATCCGGTATTTTTCTTTTTCTTTTTGGCTTATTTCGCTGAGCATGATCCCTTCCAGTGCCATCCATGTTGCTGCAAATTGCATGTGTTTATCTTTTTTGAATGCTGAGTAATATTCCATGGTATATATGTACCACATCTTCTTGATCCAGTCATCTATTTTTGGGCATTTGGGTTGTTTCCAAAGCTTAGCTATTGTAAACAGTGCTGCTATAAACATAGGGGTGCAGGTGTTCTTTGGAATTGATGTTTCTGTGTCCTTTGGGTAAATATCTAGGAGTGGAATTGCTGGATCCTATGGAAGCTCTATGTTTAGTAGGTCCAGAAATCTCCACACAGCTCTCCACAGTGGTTGGACCAGTTTGCACTCCCACCAACAGTGCAGAAGAGTTCCTTTTTCTCCACACCCTCGCCAACATTTGTTGTTGCTAGTTTTTTTAATATGTGCCATTCTCACTGGTGTAAGATGGTATCTCATGGTAGTTTTGATTTGCATTTCCCTGATGACAAGTGATGTTGAACATTTTTTCATATGCCTGTTGGCCATTTGCATTTCCTCTTCAGAGAAGTTTCTTTTTAGCTCTTCTGCCCATTTTTTGACTGGATTATTTTCTTTGTTGTTGTTAAGTCTCATCAGCTCTTTGCAGATTTTTGTGATCAGTCCTTTATCATTAGTGTTGGGTGCAAAAATGTTCTCCCAGTTGGTGGGGTTTCTCTTTGTTTTTGTTATTGTCTCTTTTGCTGTGCAGAAGCTCTTTAATTTGATGTAGTCCCAGCTGTTTATCTTCGCCTTCACTATCACTGCTTTGGGTGATGTGTCTGTAAAGATGTCTTTGATGTGCAAATCACGTAGTGTTTCGCCTATATTTCCTTCTATATATTTTATGGTTTCAGGTCTTATGTCTAGTTCTTTAATCCATTTTGAGTTGATTTTTGTGTATGGTGTGAGGTAGTAGTCAAGCTTCATTCTTTTGCATGTAGCGACCCAGTTTTCCCAGCACCATTTACTGAACAAACTTTCTTTGCTCCAATGCATAGTCTTTGCTCCTTTGTCAAAGATTAGTTGACCATAAATCTGTGGGTTTATTTCTGGATTTTCTATTTGATTCCATTGGTCTGTATGTCTGTTCTTGTTCCAATACCATGCAGTTAAACTATAGTTTTGAATATAACTTTAAGTTAGTTAAAATTTGACTATAGGTAAACTATAGGTAAACTTACCAGGTAAACTTACCAGTCTTCAGACCCTTGGAGACTCAAAAGCAGATAGGAAGATCATTGGGAAAACTTGATACCATTCATGAATTCTGCAACAGGCACTAAATTGCTCCCTGGCAAGTGCTTTGAAAAATCTGACCTCCTTAGTTTTGTAGGTTTTTGGGCTTTGAAACTCAATCTTGGCTTAATGTTTAGCAGGTGTCCTTTGGGAAGTCAGGACAGGGCTTGAATGGTAGGAGATTTGCTTGATGAATTTGGTGTCTCTCCATTGGACTATTGGGACCGTGGCGGGTATAAATAGAAGGTTTAGATTAGGGGTGTCTGGTGGAGAATCAGTATTGGGACAAACTGGGAGATATACATTTAGAGGTTGAAATGTTTTTCTGAGTCCCCAAGAACCTCTAGTCAAAGAACAGTATTTTGTGATGTCCGGTCTCTCTCTCCCCATGATGATTCTACAAGTACAACCTTCCTTGTGGCTCCTAAACCTTCAGTCACCCTATAGACATGAGAAGAGAAATTAAAAAAAAAAATGCCACCCTGAACCACCCAGGGCTCCATAATAAACGGGTTTTGCATGAGTTCAGCTAAAAAAAAAAAATAGTCTAGGTTTTTGAGAGGAAGGGTTTGTTTGCTTCAGTACTGATTTGCTCTCTCTCTCTCTCTCTCTCTCTCTCTCTCTCTCTCTCTCTCTCTCTCTCTCTGTGTGTGTGCGTGTGTGTGTGTGTGTGTGTGTGTCTAGAGAATAATCATAGCTTTTTAACTTGGTTCATTTCTTTCCCATTGGTGAAGGGAGGAAACAAAACTTTGGATTCGATTCTGTTTCCATTGTCTGGTGAATAAAGAGTGTTAGCCCCATCTGCTATTTTGCTGTGATATTGTAGGAAAATTTATAGTACATTCCTTTCCTACTTTTGCTCTCCATCCTTCTCTGCTGTTAAAACAGATAGGATGCCATTAACTAGTTGCCTTGGGGTACTTTGAAGTGTAAAGTGGGGGACAAAGAGTTTTTAACTATTCCTGAGATAAGCCCAGAGTGATAAAATCAATTGAAGAAATCACTTGCCTTAAAACAGAAAGACTTGTAAATAGAACAAGACCAAGACTGAGAAAAACATGTCTTTAGGCAGGCTAATCTAATCACACACAGAAGGCAGCTTGTTTTCGTTCTTGCTGGATCACTTCCACTTTATATTCTCACAGGGGACAATATATTAAGTACAGTATTTAGAAATATTTGTTGAATCCTACTGTCTGATTTTGGCAAGTATCAAGGAAAAAAAGAATATGTCTTGGACTGCTTGAGCCTTCCTGGGAGGAGACTGGAGTTTTCCCAGAGAGGCTGGCTTCACATTGTGGGAAACACTGGTTTCATAGATAACATGATTAGAATTTATATTTCGCAAGGCATTTCATTTTCTTTAGGTTTTTGGAGCAGCCACAGCTGATCTCAGGATCTGAAGGAAACCCAAAGTGCATGCTTAGCCCTTACTTGGAGCGATGCTGTCATTTCCTTTGCAAAAGCACCCTCGCTGTCACCCCCTCATCCTGTTATAGCAGCAGGCTGAGCTCACTAGCCCTGACTACCCAGTATCAGAAGAGAGAATGTGGGTGGTAACAAGTGAGAATTCTGGCTCAAAGAGAGGCTACACATGGGCTGAAATGTCCATGGGCTAATGGGTTTTGCTCTTACAAAATGTTGAAGCAGTCAGTAACATTTGGGCAAAATCCTAATCGAATGTCTAAATTCGATCGTCAAATGGCTTTGACTGCCAGTTTGAAATCTGTGCTGATAATCAAGATGAGAAATATTTAGAATGTAATGTTATGGCCTCTTTATTTAAAAGTGTGGGCTAAAATGAAAGTGGATGATGAGGAATGTATGTGAAATACATTCCTTAGTTGGTTTCTCAGCATGGATTTGTGATAAAGTAGTTTTCATAGATCTTATTTTAGGGTGATCTCGCAGTATTATTCCACTGGCTGCTTTAATATGAAGGTGGCACATTGAACCAGTTTATTCCTCTTTAGCTTGTCCCTTGGCTCTCCAAGTTTCCATCTCTAGAGTTGGAGGTAAGTGCCAACTTCAGAGGGTTTTTTAAATAAATTTTAATTAGAATAATTTTTGATTAACAGGAAAGTTGCAAAAACAGGAAGAGCGTTTTTATATATCTTCCATTTGGTTTCCTCTGCTGCTACCCTGTTACCTTACTATGTATGTTTGTCAAAACTAAGGAACCAACCTTGGTACTTTATTACTAACTAATTTCTGAGCTTGTTTGGATTTCATCAGTTTTCCTCTAAAGTCTTTTCTCTGCTCCAGGACCTCTTCCTGGATACCATGTCACATTAGTCATCAAGTCTGCTTAGATTCTTTTGATCAGTTATAGTTGCTCTGACTTGTTTTTGATAACCTTGGCAGTTTTGAGGAATATTTGTTAGTATTTTGTAGCATGCCCCTGATTGGGGATTTGTCTGATGTTCTTTTCATTAAAAACATTAGGGTTTTGTGAGTCATTTCAGGAGGCAAATCACCATTCTCAGCACATTCAGTCAAGGGCATTAATTAACTATCAACAGGGCTTATCACTGTGGGGGTTGACCTTGACCACCCACCCCACATCTTCTCCGCCAGGTTTCTCCTCTGGAAAATTATTCTTTGTTACACCTTCCCATTCCAGACTCATTGAAACAAAATAACTGTGCCTTGGTCATAGGATTAAATGAGATAATAAACTCTTGGCTCAGAAGCTGGTACTTGGAAAATAATTGTTAAATGTCAGTTGTTGCCCATATTACTGCTTTTACATCAGTTGCCTGCAGTACTTAGAAGGCAGTATTCTTAGAGCTGCTTCCTCCGAGGTAGAGTTCTCAACCTTGTATTAGGATTATTAATAATATAATAATATATATTCATATTTAAATATTTATTTTAATTTATTTATGCTTACAAGAACTGGGGTGTAGGCCAGAGGTGTGGGGTTTGAGAGGATTCACCAGTGACAGAGTGGGGAGCAGAACAGGCAGATCAACTGAAATACACTGCTGAGGGGAGCAGTGGGCGCTACAGGAGAGGTCTGCTGTGCCATGTGGCTTAGCTCCCTGACCGGGGATTGAACCCGTGCTACAGTGGCTGCGGAAAGCTTCATGGCTGGTGATAGCTTGACAGCCCTGAGACTTTAACCCCTGCACCACCAGGGAGCCCCGCTTGTATTAATATTGATGAAGAAATAAAAATAGAACCTAAGTATATTCACATAGTTTTCAAATGAGATGACTATATTCACAGGCATTCCTGGTGGAGGACTGTGAATTCATTCAGCTTTACTATTGAAAGGCTGGATGAAACCAGGATCATAGGCATCTGGTTCTGTTTCACAGGGTGGGGGTGGAATCAGTCATCAGGGGTGAGCATGAAGTCATGGGGGTAGAAGGGTCCAGTTAGGAGCAGAACCTACATTATGTTGAGGTCTTTTTATCTGAGGTTTGATAGTTTTCAGGTTGGATTTAGAGTTCCTCTTCGAATAAGCTGTCTTTGGCACCTCTGTGTAAAATGAGGGCCTTGTTCTGCAATGTGAAATGCTTCAGAGCCCACGCAGTTGTTGCTAGTGTAGTTCTCTGAACCAGGATAACAGAGCTCCGAGTCCCATGTAACCATGTCTGTTGGAATAAATAAGAACAGCTGGTCTCTTGTGCAGATACTGTTTGGCATGAATTTTTTATTTAAATCTTTCCATGTATCTAGTAAACAGTAAGCAGTATTCTAACATTACTAAAAGCCTCCCAAGTCTCTTTCCAATAAATTTCCCTCACTCCTCCCTATTTAAAAGTTCAGGGTGTAGGGCAGGGTTAATGCACCAAAGAAGGAATGCTAGGAAAGTATTTCTGAGCTAGGAAAAATAAGGTTCCTCTTCTATGTATTCTTTCCCATTTGACCTTCAGCTTCTCTCTTAGATAACATTTTTTGGACTGTTTCTTGGGAAAGCAAGATTTATGCAGACATTCTTTTGCTGTTCTGTATGTACTAAGAGAGACTTATTTATCTTAAAATGGAATACTTTGTCCCCAAGTATTTAATGGGGAGGAAATTTGCATCTGCACTGAGGGTAGGTAAGAGATTGAATAGTCTCTTGATCCTCTTTAAATGACCAACAAGAAAGTTCTTTCCTCATATTAATTTCTGGCCATAGCGAGCTTAAGACTGAGTCCCTCCTTCTTGCCTTGAAGAGAACTGGGGAAGCTCTCAAAAAACATAGATGGACACCATTTGGTGATTTTTGTTATCTTTGTTTATTTCTTACTTTTTATTAAATTTGTCAGTCATTTACATGTCTGCATAACTTTGAGGCTACATTTTTACTCTTGGATATATACATATACAAAACTCATCCTCCACCAAAATTCTTGTGCCAATGTCCTATCCTGTTCTCTCCCATATGGTCTCTCTGATAACCAGTACATTTTTCACTAAGTCTAAGAATTGTTTTTGCTGTGCTTGGCCAATATGCATTTTTTTTCCAAGATAAGTAAAATCATTTGATATCTGTCTTTCACTTTCTGACTTATTTAGGTTAACACAATCAAATCAAGGTCTATCCATGTTTTGTAAAAAGGCACTATGTTATCTTTTTAACAGCTGAGTAATATTCCATCAAGTATATATGCCACAATTTCTTTATCAAGTCATCTATTGATGGGTACTTAGGACGGTTCCATGACTTGGCAATTTTGAAAAGTGCTGCTATAAAGAGAAGAGGACACAAATCTTTTTATATTATAGTTTTCATATTTTTGGCTAAATACCTATTAGAGGGATCATATGGGATTTGCATTTTTTATTTTAAGATATCTCCATAACATTTTCCATAGAGGCTGCATCCAATTACCTGACCAACGACAGTGGATGAGAGTTCCTTTTTCTGCACATCCTCACCATTTGTTGTTTCCATTATTTTTGTTTTAGGCCATTCCCACAAGTGATATCTCACTGTGGTTTTGATTTGCATTTCCTTTATAATAAATAGATGTTAAACAATTTTTCATGTGTCTAGGTCATCTGAATGTCTTTTTCCATTTTTTGACTGGTAGTCTTTTTTTGTTGTTGTTGGATTGTATAAGTATTTGTGTATTTTGGAAATTAACCCCTTATCAGATGTATGATGTACAGATATCTTCGCCAAGTCTTCACCAAGCCTTTTTGTTTTTGTGATGGTTTCTTTTGACATAGAAAAGCATCTATAGCCAAGCATCTATAGTTTTTTGAGCTTAATGTGCTCCCTCTTGTTGTTTCCCTTGCTAATGCAGTTGTCTTCAAATACACCTTTGTTGTAGGTGTCCTATTGCAAATCTCCTTTGTTCAAGTTTACTTCCCTGGGGCCCAAAGGATTAAGAACTATGATATGTACATAGTCTGCTCTGTTTCTTACTGTTTTGTCAAACAGGCATTACAGTCCCTGCCTTGGAGTCTAGGAACATAAGTATAGGATGAGCTCTATATACTGCCAGGAACAAGTGATGACCTTTCTGGCTTCTGGGAGAGATTTTTGTCCTTTTGGGTCCTTAGAAGGACCATCAGAGATACTTACAAATGTACACAATGCCTTCCTTGGAGACACTTAGCACAGTGGCACTTTCTTGTCCAAGTTAGGCCTGACCGTGGATGGATGGATCTGTAGACTGATGGGCCGATGAAACCTGAAAACAGTTATGTGTGTTACTTCCCAGATACCACCCCCCGACCCAATCCCATCCCATGCCTCAGATCTATGGTCAGCTTGCAAGTTTTGTCTTTTTCCTTTTTTTTTTGGTTTCTCTTTTGTTTGGTATCTCTATATTCCACATATGTGAAACAATCTGATATTTATCTTTTTCCTTTTGACTTACTTCACTTTCAGCTCCATCTATGTTCCTGCGAATGGCATTAGTTTATTACTTTTGATTGCTGAATAGTATTCCTCTGTGTGTGTGTGTGTGTGTGTGTGTGTGTGTGTGAATGCGCTACATCTTGATCGATTCATCTGTTTTGGGGCATTTAAGTCATTTCCATAGCTTGACTATTGTAAAGAGTGCTGAGATAATCATAGGGGTTCAGGTTTCCTTTCAAAAAAGTGTTTTTATGTTGTTTGAGTGGATTCCTAGGAGTGGAATTGTTGAGTCATAATGTAGATCCATTTTTTAGTGTTTTGAAGAACTTCCAACAATTTTCCATAGTGGCTGAACCTGCCTATCGTTCCCCAGATGCAGGACTTTTCTCCCATAGATTTGTGTCAGCTAAAACATTATTTTGTTTTACCTTGGGTGAAACAATCATTTTAATTCCATAAAAAGTGGAGAGGCAGGCACCACTGGTCTCATGTTAGAAGTCTCACACAAAGAAATCAAAGAGTAACACTTTCACAATGAAACTGGACCAAAATTTCTGTCTCATAACTTCTTGGAATGTTTCTTTTTGAGCCACAACAACATTATGTCATAATATTTTAATGCTAATCATGTAATAGCTTTGATATTCAGACCAGAAAAGTGACACATTACCCAGAGTACAAGGTCACACTGGACTTCCAGTCCTAGCCTAGTTTAATTCTATCTTTTTAAATAATAGTATGAGTAACTTCAGCTCCAAATTTAAGTATATGTACATGTAGCTCTGCACTCCTGTGTTTACCGCAGTGCTATTTACAATAGCTAAGATAAGGGAACAACCTAAATGTCCCATAACAGACAGATGAATTGAGAAGATGTGGTCTATATACAAAGTGGAATACTACTCAGTGTTCAAAAATGATAAACTCATGCCATTTTCAGCAACATGGGTGGAGTTGGAAGGGATTATACTAAGCTAAATAAGTCAGAAGGGAAAAGAAAATATCAGATGGTCTCACTGACATGTGGAATATAGGGAAACTGAACAAGAGATCAGAAAAATGACAAAACTTTCAGGCAAACCATAGATCTGAGGCATATAGGAGGTGAGGGAAGGGAGAGGAATCCAAGCAGGAGAGGGAAGAACACAGGGACTATGGTGATGGTAACTGTGCTGTGGTGGTGGGAGAATTAGGGAAACTACAACTGAGGGGAGAAATCAAATATTATACAAAAAATGAACAATGATGTAAGGAAATTTAAAAAATAATTTAATAACATATACATAAAAATAGAATTACCATAAAAATAGAAATTCAGAAGTAAAAACAAGTATATAATCATGTATACAATATACACATGCCCATGGAATATGAATATGTGTCTGTGCTTCCTGAGTTCTCGCAAAGGGAAACTAGCTATTTTTTCTCTAACACTTGAATTAAAGTAGCTTCTTCATTAATGCTGAAAAGAAAAAAAAAGTAGAAGAAAAGTAAGAAGCGGATGGAGGCGGGGGAATGGCCTTTCGCATACTTCACCAGGATTAGCGTTACCATCTTACTGCAAAATGGTGTTTCTCAAGATGTTTTTTCATGTACTTCTGAGTCAATCATGAACTCATTAACAGAGGGGAAAAATAAATACACAGGATAAGGAAGAGGGGAAAATGGACATAATCAAAGTACAAGTAAATGGAAATAACTATATTGAAGTTTCAGGATTTACTATTTGCCCTTCTAAAGACTGTGATGGTTACAAAACCTTCTTCCAAGGGTAAGTAACAACATCCAAATGAAGAGTGGGTTTTTTCTTGGGGGGGATCATTTATTGTAAACAGAAGTGCAAGAGAGGGACGTACAAAAGTGGGTTGAGAGACGTGCCTGCAAGTAAGCTCTTACTAATTAAGCATGGAGTCCCTCGAGGGACCACACTGGCTGTCCCCAGCTACCCAAGAGGAGCAGGTCCTCCCTGCCAAATGCGCCAACTTGACCAAGTAGAAAGCTCAGCCTGGGAAGTATCCCCCAGAGAATCGGGCTTTGCTTACATTTCCTACCAGCAAGCAGACGGGAAGTGTTCTCAGCCTGACAAAGAAGTGAGCAGAAGCCAAGGCTAAAAGTAGACTGCGTTTCTGAGGTTCTAACATTGAAAGAACGGAAACCATATGGGAATTGCTTTATTATTCAGCTGAAGCCTTCAGGTGGCTTTAAATTAAAAGGAATAATGTGAAACACTTCCCTGGACCCCTATTTTTACCCCCTTCTCCACACCCTCCTCCTCTTTTCTTTTTAAATTTTACAAGCTCTGTGATTTAGGAGTGGAAATTCCCTAAATATAAATTAAGCATTATGTCCACCCAAGAAATTCTGGCAATCAACCAGTAGTTTGACATTAAAATCTCTCATATGACTCCTGGGAGAGTAAGTTACAGTGACTGCATGTTTGGGGGTGTGTGTGTGTGTTTGTGTGTATTTAATTGTCCTTCAGAGTTATTCTCCATTATGTAAAAATATTTGGTGACAAGTATACATGTGACGTCTGAAAAAATGTAATCTCCCTACAGAAATTGACAAGTATACTGAAACATAGGCCAAGAAATCATGTCCGTGTTTTGTGCAATAGTAACTACCGGGCAGATAGATGTCCCACCGCTGCCACCATCATAGATGACGATATCTCCTCCATGGTCCAAGCATCTAGGCCTTAATTCCTGAACTCTAAAGAGATAAAACCAACAGTGTTAGTTAGAACTGCCTGATAATGCTACAGGACCACAGCACCCCCTAACCTGGAGACTCTGAATAACTGAAGCTGACTGCTTACTCAAGCTAAACGATCAAGTTGTGTTGGGAGCTCTTTCCATCACAGTCCTTATAGACCAGACCAGAGGGTCCATCTCAAGATGTATTTCCACCAAGGTAGATGGAAGGGAAGGAAGCAAATTCCACAGTGCTTCTTAAAAATAGAGGAGGGAAGAGCACAAGGGACTATGGTGATGGGTCATGGATGCCATGTTGGTGGTAGAAGTCCAGAGAGTATTCCTGGAGGGAAAAATGTAATGTTATCTAAAAGTTAAAAATGATGTAAGAATAAAGAAACATATAAAACAAAAAAACAGAACTCCAGGCAGATGGAATTGCACAAAAATGAAAAATGATATCAAAATCTATAAAATAAAAAATTAAATGAATAAATAAGAGAGATCAAAAAATCAATTACAATTAAAAAAAAAAACGTAGTGGGAGAACATTTTATTTTGAGGAACAGAGTTTGGAAAGAAGTCGGTTGACCAGTGCTCTCCACTGCCCACATGGTACTGATTTTTCCCTTCCCACCAAGCCAGCACCGTGAGCCTCACCTCCTGACAGATTCATTACCTTGGTTAGTTTCTTCTTAATTTGAAATGATAAAGTACAGGTTGAGCACTCTGAGGATGAGCAAATGCCAAAATGAGCCTTGGTAATCTTAGAAGTCACTCGTGGATATACTATAAATATTAGGATGAAAATGATCTTGTTTGGCTTGGAAATGAGATGCCATAATTTTTTTTTTAAAGATTTATTTATTTATTTATACAAGCACTGGGTACAGTCAGATGCGCGGGAGGGTGAGAGAATTCACCAAAGCCAGAGTGGAGAACAGAACAAGCAGACTGACGAAGTGCACTGCTGAGGGGAGCAGTGGGTGGCAGGAGGGTCTGCGTGCCATGTGGGACTCTCGCCCAGCAGCTGGGGATTGAACTGGCACTTCAGAGGCTGCAGGCAGCTTCGCCACCCAGTGCTCAACTGCTGCGCCACCTGGAAGGCCCGAGATGCCACAATTTTTGTCCTGCCTCTTGTCCAGCAACTCCTCGATTGCTATTTCTTGTATTTCTAGAAGTGCATTCTGCAAATTTCTCATTTTCCCTTTGCCTGATTTTTAATTTGTGGTGACTTGAATCCAAAACAGAAACATAATCTCAGTACCAACCAAAATAACTATCATCCTGTCCTTTAATTTTCCTCAATACAAAATTTTTGAATGCATGTACAGATGATTGAAGATACTTAAATTCAACTTCATGAGATGAAGACACAGTCCCTGAACCCTCCTTTATATCACATATAAACTGCACATTGCCTTACACATTGCTGAAACTGTTAGACATTCTGCTTGCTAACTATTATGAGGTCTTCCATGTCCCCTATCCAGATTTATAAAAAAAAAATTGAAAACCAGTATGCAGTGGTCATGTTACGTCTGTGGAAATAATATCCACTCCAGGGCCAATTAAGATGCTTTTATTACATTCTTCTCTTTTCCAGTGTCATGACCCCTGAGCCTCTCTATGGAAGGGGTCAAATGCACAGGGCCAAAGGGAGACTCTTTAGTTCACTTTATCCATTGATTGAAACCATACCACATTCAGTTTGCTGCAAACTTGGCCTATAACCTTCTTGTACAATTTATTAACCCTGGGTTTTTGATCTTTGTTTTTTTGTGCTAGAAGAGGAAATACAAGACTTTCTGAAAAACTGAGTTTTTTTTCTAAGTTCCATGTTGCTTTCTTTCATTCCACCTCTAGTATCTCTTTTAATCTTGCTGTTATCAAATTTCTTAACAATATTTGGGTCTCGTTAATTCTGAATTGAACTTGTGGTAATGTGGAAACTGCATCTCCCTTTGGCCCAAGGAAGTTTTCTTTTATTATTTTGATATGTTTTCCTTAGGTTTTCTCTGTTCTTTCTTAATGAACTCTGGTAAGTCATATGTTGGATCTCCTGACTGGAATCCTCTACATCTCTTTTCTTTCTTATTCTTCCTTAGTTTCATTTTTCCTTTGTCCCCAAGAACTAGGAGATTTTGACTCTGTCTTCTAACCCTTTATATATTATTTTGTACTAATTCAATTTTTAATTCTAAGAGCTCATTCTTACTCTTTATTTTTTAGCTTGTATTTTATTTCGTTTTTATTTTTAGTTAAATTTATTTATTTTCTTACATTGTTGTTAATTTTGAACACTATTTGATTTCTCCCCTCAGATATAGTATAAGTAGTTCACCAACCTCAGAGCATCCATGACCCATCACCATACTCCTTTGAAAAAGCACTGGTTGACTATCAGGAATGAATCCTTTATAAAGCTCTACATTATAAAGTAAAAATTCCCTCTGGGTATTTCAAGAGATGGATAGTTTCATAATCAGAACACTTAGGAAGCAAATACCTGTTGCTCATTGGCCATCTAATTTGACATTTACCTTACTAATAATGAGTACCGAATAACCACCATCCATAGAGAGATTAAAAAAATCCCATATTTACTGCCCTCAAGGAGTTTATAGTGCAATTGAAAGAAAAGACCAAAGCAGAAGCACTTGAGGAATAAAAAAACTGTCATATAGTGTGGCATTTTTTGGCAAAATATTTTTATTTTTTTCCCATTATTTTCCAAGGTGATCCCTTTCAGTTTTTTCCTCTTATTTTTGAATTTCCATTTTGGATATTTTACTTATTGAGAAATATGGAAAAGCAAATTGTTGGATGAAACTCTTGCTTTTGATACATATCCATCTTTAAATAACAAGTTCAAATTTATTATAGCTAAGTAGCAATGGTAGTGGAACTTTTGAAAAGACGGAGCGATGTATTATATGTGAAAAATGGCATTATTATGATGTTGGGATAACTTCCATCTTTTGATGTTTATTGACATTTATATATGAATCATAACATACATATATGCACAAGATATTTCCTGTCTTCTCTCCCCTTTTCTTTTCCCTCTCATTCTTCATAATCTTCTCCCCCACCCTCTTCAATTTCTTTAGTCTTCCTCTTCTTTAGTGCTATTAAAAGAATACACTTAATCCCTATTGTGCCTGAATATTTTCTACACATATTTTACTCACCATTATAGTCACATGAGATAATTTCCTGAAGTGGTTGGATGTATATTGCATCTACTATGGATTATAGACTATTGATTATGTCTACTATTGGTGTAGTTTTATTAACATTTAGTCCACCTGTTCTTAGATGGAAATGTACGTGTGGTTTTTGTTGAATTACAAGTTGAATTGCAGAGCAAAAGGCCCTCTTGAACTATTTCCTAAACGCTGTTTTGGTGTGGAGTGGGAGAACCACACTGAGGACTTGGATTCTTAACCTGACATGAGGGCAGGACGTAATTGAAGCAGCTCATCATCATGTTACTGCTATTTTGAAAGCTCTTTGCAAAAATATTCTAACTTTGATAATTTCATTCAAAGAGAACAAGAACTGGCCCTACTTACTGTAGCTAAATTTCCTTCCAAAAGGATTTTTAAGTTTTGCAATTTGGCTCTCAATATATTTTGACTCCAGAAATCTCAATAAGAAATATAGTAGCATGTAGAGCTAGGCATTATTTGTCAGTTTCTCATCATTGAAAAGTTATTTCCTGGGATATCTCCCTGGTGGCCCAGGGGTTAAGTCTCAATGCTATTATAGTGATGTTCCACCATGACAACATGAGTTCGATCCCCAGCCAGGGAGCTAACCCACAGGGTGTAGCAGACCTCTCCTGTGTCACCCGATGCTCCCCTCAGCGGTGTATTTCAGTAGATCTGCCTTTTCTGCTCCCCACTCTGTCTGGTGAATCCTCTCACCACCCTTCCTGACACCTCCAGCCTAACCCCAGTTCTTCTATGCAAATATAAATAAATACAATCTTTAAAAAAAGAAAAACAAAAGCTATTTCTTGGGAGAAATGTGAAAATATAAATGCATATTACTTGATATTCAGAGTAACACTGTTCGATTAGGGTTTCTAGGATGAGAAACTAGATCACAGATAGTGTTGCTGAATTGTTGAGTATTGGTTGTTGCTATTAATACATTTTTATCATGTCTAAGTTTCACCCTTAAGACATAAAAAGAACATTCTCTATTTAGTCCAATAGAATTACCTTAATCTAGTAGTTAGTTAACAATTAAATACTTTGCTGAAGGCCAAAGCTGGAGGTTAAATTATTGTCTTAGATATTAGCTATAAGCCCCATCTGACAGAAGCCATGTGGCATACATACTAAGAATCATGGGGAAAATTTTAATTCCATTTGATTTTTTAAATAACAAAGAGAATTATCCAAATCTAATAGCTAAATGTGAAAAAAACTCCAGTATGTGTCTATATCTCTAGATTTCTTTGATTAAAGCAATCAAAACCACACAGGGCCCCAAAACATATGTAACCATGTTCCTGAACTACATGTCACTTCATGTCATAGCATTTGTAGGACCTTGTTGATAAATTGCATAATTGCTTCTATTTCCTGATGGATGGTAATAAATGACAATGATTTATCACTCTGCTTTTCAAGTAGGCTCAAAGAATGATAAGCAACTAAACTATTCAGCAGAGAAGTGGACCCCTCTGTTCTTCCAAAAGCATATGTCTAAATATTAGCTGTGGAATGTGAAGGGGAAAAATTGTGTAAGGATTGTTCTGGTAACATTCCTTACAGACAGAACTGAATGAGGAACTCATTTCATGCCTGGCTCACTGTCTACTCTGTCAGCAGCAATAGGATCTGGATCTTTATCAGGTTACTGCTGCTGATGTCTCCATTTTCATTTACTTTGGCTACCATTTAATTAAAAAAAAGACAAATGACTAAGGCAAGTCTAGGGGTGCAGCTGAGAATGGATGTCTCTTTATTAGTTTATGAATTTATCACATTCCCTGTGATGGGTTCAAAACATTTTTTATATTGATGACATGTTGAAATGATAATTTTAATGATGCACTTTCAACATTCAATTAAATGAAGGTTTTTTAAAAATAAGACATGCTTTTATCTTTTTTAAATAGTCTTATTTTATTTGAGTCTATTTTTAAATTTCAAGTATACCGATTTATATTTCAACATCTTTTTTTTTTTAGTTTTTTTTTTTGAGATTTATTTATACAAGCACTGGGTACAGTCAGAAGCACGGGAGGGTGAGAGAATTCACCAGAGCCAGAGTGGGGAACAGAACAGGCAGACTGACAAAATACACTGCTGAGGGGAGCAGCGGGCACAGCAGGAGAGGTCTGTCGTGGCATGTGGGACCCTCCTCTGTGGCTGGGGATTGAACTGGCGCTGTAGAGGTTGCGGGCAGCTTTGCAGCCCAGCGCTCAGCCGCTGTGCCACCAGGGGAGGCCCTCAACATCTTTTTAAATTTTTTTAATTTATATATATTTTACATCATTGTTCATTTTTGTGCAATGTATGCTTTCTCCTCTCAGATGTAGTCCCCATAAAATTCCCACCTCCAATTCACCTGTGTACCATCATTATATTCCCTTGTGCTCTTTCCACCCCACATTTTGATCCCTCTTCCTCCACTCCTTGTACTACTCTTAGTTTAGTTTCCATCCATCACCAAGTACTGACTCTGTACCCATATAGCAGAAAAATGGATTTTTCTTTACTGGTATATAAGTGTCCTATCACCTATTATGTCTGTGATAGAGCAAAGTCTTTCAATTTTACCAAGCCAGATTCCCAAATCTTGTTTTCTTAATTTTTTTCTGACATTTCATAATTTTTAGAAATTTTAAAAAGGATCAACTTTTGAGGTCCCATGTCTAGAAGTGAACCCTTCTCAAAATGTGTTTTTATTGCTGAATATTATTCCATTGTCTATATATATATACCACATGTTGATTTTTGGGGCATTTGGGTTGTTTTCAGTTTTTACCTATTGTAAATAGTGCTGCAATAAACACGGGGGTACAGGTGTTCTTTTGAATTAATGTTTTTGTGTCCTTTGGGTAGATCCCTAGCACTGGAATTTCTGGATCGTAGGGTAGCTCCATTTTTAGTAGACTGAGGAATCTCCAGACAGCTTTCCATAGTGGTTGAACTAGTTTGCACTCCCACTGCCATTTGCAGCAACGTGGATGGAGCTAGAAGGAATATGTTCAGTGAAATAAGCCAGAAGGAAAAAGAAAATTATCGAATGGTTTCACTTATAGCAGGAATATAGTGGAACCAAATAAAATACCAGTGTAAAAAAATAATAACAGTACAAAGCACAGCAAAGCAAAAGCAGACAATTATAAACCAGAGACATCCTGCAGGGGAGGAGGCAGGAGAGGGACCAGAGGGAGGGAGGGAGGAGCACAGGGGACTGAGGTGATGGTGCACGGGTGCATTGGGGAAGGAAACTATGGGGACTACACCTGAGGGGGTGGGGGGAAACAAATATTGTTTAAAAATTAACAATGATGTAAAAAAATAAATTATAAAAAATAAAAGTGTTTTTAAATAAACCTAAGTATAAAAGTGCCTCTGATGCTATGGATTATAGAGGTAAGAGAAGAGAAAGTTACCATTTCTCTGGGATGCTCAGAAAGAGAAGATTTCAACTCCAGTCAATTATAGAGTGGAGTTGTGTATCGCTCCTTTTGGAAAAGATATTTGCTGAAGAAGCTGGAAACATTGGTCTAGGCCACCATAACTGCTGAAATCTTTCCTTCCTCTGGTGTTGCAAAATGAACAGTTGCTTTGCTTCTGTTTTGTATGACACATTTCCAAAAAGCAGTTCAACTTTAATCATAGCAGGAGTGGACTTCTTTTATTACACTATAATGCTTTTCCTAGTATTACAAATGTTTCTGCTACAGGGTAGGTGGATAGACAGGTTCATGGATGGATTAATTGATGTGCGGATGCAAAAGGAGAGAAGAAGGAGGACAGTGTTTTATGTCCATGCACATATTTTTAAATCATTTGAGATTATATGTCTTACCACTTAAAGGGGGGAGCCATATCTTACCCACATTTCACTATCTCATGTGCAATTACAATAATAATGAGTCGCTTAGTCACTCTGATATTTGTATGGATCAGGTACCAATCTATTATTCTAAGGGCACGGCAGTAAGAAAACACAGAAATACCTAACCTTATGGTACTTTTATCTAGTTGGAAGAAAATCTAAAAGTAGGAATGAAATATGGATGGGTCTGTAATGATAAGTGCTATGCAGAAATCTAAAGCAGGAAAGGGGAGAAGATAAATTTTTTATCCAGGGGTTGCTAATATTTGCAAGACCTGAAGAAAGAGATAGGTAAGACTTGGGGGGTTTGTAGAGGAAAAAGCCTTTAAGGTCAGGGTTGCAATAAGATTACCCAGGTATGCATAAATAAATAAAAATAAATCTTAAAAAAAAAAAAACTCATAGCCTAGCAATACTTTTCAACCTAATCTGTGAATTGACTTCCTTTTTCTTTGAAAGAGATTATAGCTAGGGACCATTTTAGAAATGCTGGAATCCAGCTCCTTATTGCTATTTCACTTTTTTTTTTTAACTGAAGTATTGCATTATGATGTGCATCAGGTGTGCACTGAGAATCACTATGCCGATATGCCACATTATGACAAGTGAGTGTCCACTTCTAACCTTTGCCACACCGTTGTCCTCTTGTTCTGATATTCCACCCATTCTTCTCTCCTTCATTTATGGCAACAACTAATTGGTCTTATAATTCAAAAGTTTCTTTTTTTTATATAGTTCACCTGTTGTTTTCTCCATATACCATCTATAAATTAAATCCTATGTTTGTCTTTCTCTGACTTATTTCACCAAGCATAATACCCTCTAGGTCCATGCATCTTATTTGCAAACAGTGGGACTTCATATTTTTTTAAAAAGCTGATAGTATTCCGTTGTATTCCGCACCTTATTTTTTATCTGTGTTTTAGTTGGTAGGCACTTAGATGATTTGTAGCTCTCCACTCTTGTAGATAATGCTGAAATAAACATGGGTAAGCTTATCTAGGTCTTCCAATTGGCGTTTTTGTACTTTTCAGCTAAAATATTCAGAAGTGGTTAGCAAGATCATATAGAATTTCTATTTTAAATTTTTGGAGGAATCTTCATACTCTTTTCCCTAGTGGCTGTGACAGCTTACATCCCCATGAGGAATATATGAGGGTTCCCTCTCCACATCCTCTCCAACACCTGTCTTTTGGATAATAACCATACTTACAGCTGTGAGGTGATATCCACTGTTGTTTTGATTTGCTTTTCTCTAGTAAATGTTGTAGAGCTACATCTAGTGCCTGCTGGCCATCTGTATGCTGTCCTTAGAGGTGTGTCTATTTAACTCCTCTGCCCAGCTTTTAAATTGTGTTTTTAAATTTTTTATGTTGAATGTTATGAATTCTTTGTATATCTTTGATATTCACCCATTTGACACATAACCCCTGTTTGACATATATATGTTAGATATTAACCTCTGTTTGATCATATAAGGGCTCATACTCAGTGGATTTCTTCTCCTAAATCTTTTCTTGATTTCAGTTTCTCATATGCTAGTAGATTACTGCTTAGAAAAATGGTATAGTCATTTCTCTTGAAGAGCTTCCATCATGACCCACCCAATGCACTAACTGGTTCTGGGGTCGATTGGAAAGACTTTAGGGCTATAAGACTTTTTAGAACTTCTCCCTGTTTGAGGAGAATCTTCCATGTGCTCTTTCAATCAAAACCAGAGCTCAGAGATGCAGGCTGATGAAGGTCCAATGTGCAAATGCAGTTTAGTAGTTTTCACTCTGCACTATTTATATCTGTGCACATTTGCTTATCTGTAATTGACGACCACCCTGGCTGCATGACAAAGTTATATGGAATTGGCATAGGAAACAGAGTTTTACACAAACTGCAAAACCACCTGCATTTTAAAATTATTTTCATGGACTGTAAGAAAACAGATTTCAGGAGTATGGGGGAAAAGAAGGCTTTGCATACTAGCCTACAAACTGTTGATTGAAAATTCTCAGATGTCGTCCCCGGGCCCCGACTTTGGTTCTTTCGCTTTAAGTGTCCCCAAGCTGTTTTGGGAGTTCCCAGTGGGGTGTGCAGTGATCCTCACAGAGGGAATTGACCATAGACTCTGGTGAAGGAAGTGATGATGTGAGCCAGGAAAATCTGAATTCTTACAGCTCAGTAACCACATCTGATTCTACAAGGTTAGGTGCAGCCTGAAAAAATCTCTAAAGTATATACGCAACCAAGTTAGATGTTGTTCAGTTATTTGCAATTGCACAATCAAGCAATTGAAATATAACTGTAAGTTTCAAAGCGATCATTCCCTTTCCAAGTCTTTGTAGAGTTGTAGATACAGTCTTAGTCATTCAATTTGACATTGTGCCAAGTAATTTCAATTTCTTTAAGGAAGAAGTTTGGCAGGTGTTGAGATGGATGAGGCCACCTGCTTTTTGGAATTCCTTGAAAGAAAATGTTTTTGAATGCAGTAAAAAGAGAAAATATAAGTAGTATTTTCTCACAGTCTAATGGCAGCAACAATTAACTCTTAAATATCGCCTCTTCTGGCCAGGCATTTAGGCATTTTTAAAAAATCCTTTACATAAAAATCACTTAATACTTGCAACAGCCATGTGAGGTAGGTGTTGCCCATTGGAAAGTGGAGGAAACTGATTCCAAAGAGGTTTCATCACTGCCCAAGGTCACACAGCTAATAACTGGTGAAGTTGGGATTTGAGCCCAAGCAGCCTGACTCGTGATTTCCTGCTCTTAATCACCACACTGAATAAATATCCAATGCATGATGAATGGATCCCTGAAAAAAAATTTACAAATGGCCTCATAATTAAATCCTTTGAGTTTGAAATATAGTACAGTCCTCCAGTGAAGCCTTGTGAAAATGACATACCTTGGGACATTATTAACTTATGACTTATTTTTAAAATCTGTATTTAAAAACTGTCAGATTTACCAAGAATGGGGGGCGGGGATCACCTTTGCGCTGCTCAAGGAGTATGTACTAAAATTAATAAAGGAATAGAATATTACAGAGCAGGATGGTTGTGACTTATATAGAGTTCATAGTTAAAAACTAAATCTTGACCTAAATCTTGTTTTCAGGTTTTTTTTTTTAATTTTTTTTAAAGATTTATTTATTTATTCATACAAGAACCGGGGTATAGGACAGATGTGGGGGAGGGTGAGAGGATTCACCAGACACAGAGCAGGTTGCAGAACAGGCAGATGACAGAAATATGCTGCTGAGGGGAGCAGTGGGTGAGACAGGAGAGGTGTGCTGCACCGTGTGGGACCCTTGCCAGCCGGCCAACTGGCCGGGATCGAACCATTGCTTCAGAGGCTACAGACAGCTTCACAGCATGGTGCTCAACCACCTGTGCCAGCAGGGGAGGCCCTTTAGTTTTTTTTTTATTCATTAATTATTCATACCAGACATGGGGTACAGGCCAAAGGTGCATTGGTGAGAGGATTCACCAGAGACAGCGTGGGGAAGAGCAGAACAGGCATCTACTGAAACACACTGCTGAGGGGAACAGCAGGTGAGATAGGAGAGGTCTGCTGTGCCATGTGGGTCACCTCCCTAGCCGGGGATTGAACTCAGGCCGTAGTGGCTGGTGATGGCTTCATAGCCCTAAGACTTTAACCCCTGTGCCATCAGGGACACCCTGTTTTTAGTTTTTTAAGCCATTGTGACACTCTCCATAGATATACTCATCTGCAGATGAGTAAGCTAGACCGAGAAAGACTTAGGGAAACAATGGAAGACACCCTTTCTCGCTCCTATTCTCTATTTGCACCCAACCTTGACTTACATCTTGACAGTTCTCACATTGGTCCTGTCCTGCCGTGGCTCTCAGCTAGGGTCAAGTTATTCTTCCCAGTGTTTGAAACTCAGATTTTTGTAAATAACTTCTGACCTTGGTCAATCCCCCACCCTCAAAGTCTCTTGCTACCTAGGCAGGAACCCTGTTAGTTTCACCCCTATCTGCCTTCCTGTTCTGTTTTCTGAACCCAAATGTGCTAGCATAGTGTCTTAAATTTCTTTTGCATAGAGATCTCTCTGGAGGTTTATATGGGCTAATGGCTCCCCACCCACTTGACATTTTGCCCATTACATTATATGTTTCTTCCAAGGAACAAAAATATAACTCTCCTTCTCTGACAGCATGGGAGACATTCTCTTGCTGTTACTCTCCAGGAAAAATCTCATAATCTAACTAGACAAACCTTAACTGAAAAATTAAACCAAATGGCATGTGTAAACTCCAAGGAAAGCATTTTTCTTCCGTGAAGTATTCCCTCGCTGAAAGTGCTAGAAATTTTACTTATACTGATACCAGTTAGGTTTATGGAAAAAATGAAAGGCTATAAACAGCTGGATACACTGTCAAAACTGAACTTTGTCAGCCTAACTTTTTCCCTAGCTCTGTATGCTGAGAAACTTGCAGTGCCCCGAACACATGAGACAAATGAGAAAAATGAATGGATAAAGGTTGAGTTGCTTAAAAAAAAGTCTGGAAAGCTAGCTAGCTCCTTTTTGCCTATTTGGCATGTTTGCATGAAGGAATAATACTGGGAATACTTGTTGAGTTCATGTACCTGTCTTCTCTGTATCACATTATTTGTACACATGACAAAATCAGTGCACAGTTTGCCTGCTAACATTGGTGGTTTTTGTTGACTCATGTTCTAAACCCAGTAGGCAATGAAAATTCCCATATATGGAAAACATATATATGATCGATCTCTTTTGGTTTACAAGAGAACCATAAAGAATCTGTGATACTTTCTTTCAGTGTCAGATCAAATAAAAATGTTAGTTTTGGACCTCTGATGCACAGGGGAATATAACCGAGATGAAAGTGCATACATTGTACAAAAATGAAGAATGATATCATAGTTGTTTTGTCAAGACAAGATGCACCCCTTTATAAAATTATGACTTTTAATTAGCATCCCACTATAACACATTACAGATCTTCTCATCCCCTGTACACGATGGAGACTAACTATAAACTTAACAACATACTTGTATCGTCCAGATAAACACAATTCCATAATGTTGAGACAGAAATGGGATGGAGTTGAATGTGGTCTGATCTATGATTGGCATTCCATGAAACTAACTTCATTGTTTGGAATGCTTGGTTTCTTTTAAGAATTAGATTAATGGCATGTCTGAAATTGAACTTGGAGTCTAAGACATTTTAGAAAAATAGCCTCTTTCTTGTCTTCACAAAACAATTATGACCAGTAGAGTCACTTGCTCATCTTATGAATGCCACACATTAAAGGGGTTTCTTTTTTGTTTATTTTTATTTTATATATTTTTTGTATCATTCTTCATTTCTGTACATTGTATGCATTTTCTTCTTGGTTATAGTTCCTGTGAAATTCCCACAACCCATTCACCCATGAACCATTACTGTAGTCCCTTGGGCTCTTCCACCCCTGTTTTGATCCTACTCCCTTCTCCCCACCCCCCTGCAGAATGTCTCTGGTTTATAGTTGCCTGCTAATTTTGATATTTACTTTATTATAATTAGTTTTTTTCCCCTGATCCCTTATTTGGATCCTCTATATTACTCAGCAACCAAAAAAAAAAAAAAGAAATGCCATTCGCAGCAACATGGATTGAGCTTGAAGGGATCATGCTCAGTGAAATGAGCCAGAAAGAAAAAGAAAAATACCTGATGGTTTCACCTACAGGTTTTACTTAAAGGGGTTTCTTTTACACATTAGGTATCAGTTCAATCTATAATCTACCATAATTTTCTGAAGTATAGTGAAAATTTCAAAGCTAACCATACCTGGATGTTTATACCTGATGGATATGCCACATGCACTTGGGTGCATTAATCTCAGCCAGTCCTCAATTTTGACTCATCTAAAATGGTATATTATGTCATTTAAAGTATTGTTATAAATAAGAAAGATTATGTAAGTAAAATATCTTATACAGTGCCTAGGGCACAGTGATTATTAAAATTTAGTTTTGTCCCAGATGGTTTCTTAGGTGAAATCTATCAAACAATTAAGGATGTGTTAACACCAATTTTACACAAAATCTTTTAGAAAATAGAGAACATGGATACATATTTTATGTAATCATTGCAATCCTGATGCCAAATAACTAAAAGAATTTTAAAATATAGAGATCTTACCAAGAGATTATGAAATAGAATGCAGCAATCCATGAAAATGATAATATATCACAACCAATTTGGGTTTTCCCCAGGAGTACAAAGTCAAACATATGAAAATTAATCTGTGTAATTCACAGAAACAAGAGAATAGCAGATTGAAAAACCATATGAGTTAATTGATGCAGAAAAATAATTTGGCAAAACCAGTCACCCATTTATAGTAAAAATTTGCAACAAAGTAGTAGTTGTAGGAAACATTAACATGGTAAAATGAATTTGAAAAATCTGCAGCTAACATCATATTTAATGGTGAAATATTAACTGTTTTCATCCTGTGATTGGCAAGAAGGTCTACACTCTCACCTCTTGTAGTTATTGATTTGGAGGTCCTAACATATGCAATAAGAGAAGAAAAAGGAAATAGTAAAAAATACAGATGATAAAGTAGGTAGTAAGACTCTATAGATGACATGGTTGCATAGAATTTTCTAAATAACCTGTAAAACAAATATAAGGACTGATAAATGGATTGAGCAAGGTTGCAGGAAGTAATATCGGTATACTAAGAACTGGAAAAATAATTTAAAAAATTGTAGAGTAGCATGAGTAAACATGAAATACACAGGAATAAAACATATGTAACACATGTACACTAAAAACTAAAAAGTGTAAGAGTAATTAAAGACCTAAACATTTAAGAAGCTATGTCATATTTATTGATTAGCAGTTACATTGTGATATCAATTATTCCTAGATTGATCTACAAATTCAATGTAATTCCATCCAAAGTTCCACAGCATTTTTTAAAATTGTATGGAAAGACAAATTTAGATTATTAAAGGAAAATTTGAAAAAGAACAAAGTCTGGCTTCATGATTTACTCTGATACAAAATCACTAAATTTGAAGATAGATAGATGTACTCCTATGCATGTTCATTGTAGCATTAGTTACAATACCCAAGTTATGGAAATAACCTAAGTGCCTGATAACAGAGGAGTAGATTGAGAAGAAATGGTATATATAATGATGGAATACTATTCAACTATATAAAAAGATGGTGGGGCTTTCCTGGTGGTGTAAGGGGTTAAGCGCCGCACTATAAAGCAATACGCAGCCTCTGCAGCATGAGTTCAATCCCCTACCAGCCAGGGAGCTACCCATATGGCGCAGCAGACATTTCCTGGCTTGCCTACTGCTCCCCTCAACAGCGTATTTCAGTCAGTCAGCCTGTTTTGCTCCCCACTCTGTCTCTGGTGAATCCTCTCATCTCCTGCATCTCTGGCCTGTACCCCAGCTCTTGTATGCGTAAATAACTCTTGCCGCGTGTTACAACATGGGTAGAACTGGATGGCATTGTGCTACATGAAATAAGTTAGACAGAAAGACAAAGCAGATGATTCCACTTTTGTGGAGTGTAGAGAAACAAAGGAACTGGGAACGCTATACCAAAGTGAACCCTAGGAATATGGGATTATGCTCAGCAAATTAAGCCAGAAAGAAAAAAGAAAAATACCGGATGGTCTCACTCACAGCAGGACTTTAGATAACCTAAATAAGGGTCCAGGAAAAAGACTAATTATAATAAAGTAAAAATCAAAATCAACAAGCAACTGTAAACCAGAGACACAATAAAGGGGGCGGGGTTGGAGGGAATAGGATGAAAACAAGGGAGAGAGGGAATTGTATGGGAACTATAACCATGATGAAAATGCATACATTGTGCGAAAATGAAAAAATGATGTAAAAAGTGTGTAAAATAAAATTAAAAAAATAAAGAGTTGAGTCCACTAGAGGGGGAGGGATGAGAGATGTCAATGAAGGGAAGAGGTAGCTCTATGGATTAGGGTAAAGGACTGTGGGTGCTTGGTGTTGGATGTGGTGTGGTGACATTTCTGACAAAACACACAGTGTTTTAAACCAGCATTACCTCAAAAAATTTAAAATAAAGATGAAAAAGGCATGTCTTTAAGAGTCAGTGACATTGGCCTGAAAAGAAACTAATGAATCGGTGAAACAGAACAAAGCGCAGAGATAGATTTAGACTTTTATAGTCAACTGACTTCCAATACCAGTGTCAAAGCAGCCCAATCAGGAGGAGATTGTTTTTAGAAAATGATGTTATACAAAAAAATGGAACACCAACTCCTACTTCATACCACTTACAAAAATTAGCATGAAATGGTTCCACAGACCTATAAATAAAAAGTACCATAAATCTCCTACGAGAAAAGGAGAGTCTCTTTGCAATGTGTGGGAGGAAAAGGTTCTTTAGATCACAGAGAGCAAAAACAAACTCCAATATTGCTAAATTAGAATTAAAGTTGAGAAATTGAAGCAAAATCAAAATAAACTATTAAGAAATTTGCAAAATACTTATTTGACAAAGAATTGGCTTCCAGAATATATAAAAGCCAAATAATTAAGAAAGAGACCAGATCTTCACTAAGGAAGATACATGAATGGATAATACATGCATGGAGAAAGACTCACCATGATAAATTATCAGGGAAATGCAAATTAAGCTACAGTGAGAGGTATCTTATTGATGTGAGTAAAAGACTCAGCCAATATTGGTGAGACCACAGAATCTCCAGAACTCTTACATATTTGTACAAAAGTCTAAATAAATTTCTTATAAATCTAATGCACACACATACTTATGAGGCCTGGGACCTCCAATTTCACTTTGGGGGGTATTTTACAAAGCAAAAGAATAACACACCCACAAAAAAACTTCTGTAGGAAAGTACTTAGTTTTATTTAGAATAACTGTAAGTGGAGATAACTCCAGTATCCATCAAGAGGGGAGCAGATCAATTGTGGCACTCAGAAATGGAATAGTTTTAAGCCTTTAATAATACTGATTTCATGTGACGACAGATAAATTGTGAAAGTCGTTATGCAGTGTGAGAAATCTTACACAAACAGCTCACATTTGGTTCCATTTATATCAAGGCCTTGAACAGGCAAAACTTATTTATGATGAAAATAGAACAGGAGGGATAGGGCAGGTATTAGGCAGGAAGGGGCAGGAGAGAAATTTTAGAGAGGATGGTAATGTTCTTTATCTTGATGGAGGTTTGTGTGATGTATTGTGGGTATTGGTCAAAACTTATCCAATGGTGTGTCTGAAGTTTCCTACACTATGTGTTAATTTTGCTTAGAAAACACTAAAGATTTTGGGGGCCTCCCCGGTGGCGCAGCGGTTGAGCACTGGGCTGTGAAGCTGCCCGCAGCCTCTGCAGCGCCGGCTTGATCCCCGGCCACCAGCGAGGGTCCCACATGGCGCACAGACCTCTCCTGCCATGCCCACTGCTTCCCTCAGCAGTGTACTTCGGTCCTTCTGCCTGCTCTGCTCCCCGCTCTGGCTCTGGTGAATTCTCTCACTCTCCTGCGCTTCTGACTGTATCCAGTGCTCTTATAAATAAATAAATAAACAAACAAACAAAAAAATAAATAAATAAATGAATAGATGAATAAATATTTAAAAAAAAGAAAACACTAAAGACTGAAGTCTATCTTATGAATGCTGTAGAACTTAGGGATGAAGTGTATTGACATTTGCAACTATAAAATGAATAAATAATACAGATTGATTACACGACAGGTGTTGAGAGATGCATAGATATCGGATAAAAGCAATTATAACCATGTGTTAATTATAAAATCTGCATGGAAAGAAAATGGATTTTCACTGTGTAATCCTCTCAACTTTCTGGAATATATGAAAAAATTTATAATAGACTACTTGAGAGGGAAGGCTATTTCTGTTCCCACCTTCAAGGGAAGGAATGATCTTGTTTTACAAGTGAAATCTGATTCATCAACATCCAAAGTTGTTGAACAACAGAACTGATATTAGCATTCAGGGGGGCACTAATCCTACAATTCATATTCTCCTGGTGCTGTGCACCACTTTGCAAATCCAACCCCTCAGAGCCCATCAGTTGAAATAAGGGGTGGGCATGAAACCTCAGCTTTGCTTTGAACCCCTGTGACTGTTCTCCAGTTTTTTAATAGACCAACCTTCTTTTTTTTCCCCCACATTATTTTAAACAAGAATTAGTCTTTAGGGAAGAGATGCTAGCTAAAGCTTACTGAACACAGCTTTACTAAATATCCATAAAAAATGCCAAGGTGCAATCAGTTATAAAAAGAAGTATTTTTTCAAAGAGCTTTTTCTTTTCCGTCCTAAACTCAAGTGCTGGGAATTTTAGATATAAAATATTAGCATCCTCAGCCTGCACTTGTGTGTGTTTTATTTCTCCCTTCATCAAGCAGGAACTCAGCAGAGTCAGGGATGATGAGCTGGTTTTCTTTCCAATCTTTTTTCATTTTTTTAAAAAAAAATTATACATATTTTACATCATTGTTCATTTTTGTACAATGTTTGCTTTTGATTCGTAAATGGCCACAGGACCAGCTAGTGGACTAGCATGCACCAAGGGAGGATGGGCAGCCTGGGATGCAGCACTGCATCTGGAATCCCCCTTCTGACCTTAACCGGTCCTGTGACTGTACAACTCCCTCAGCCTTTCTCAGCGCCATCCTTTGATCCTGCTTTCTTTATTAGTGTGCGGATAAAAATAAAGCAAATCTCAAAGTTGAAAGAGAGTTGAAAGATAATCAAGCCCAAATGCCTTGTTTTATTGGAGGGAGAATTGAAGCCTAGTGATTTGTTCAAGGTAACAGAGGCAGATAGAGGCAAAGCCAGGCCTTAAAATAATCTTTTCCTGACTTAGAGGTTAGTGTAATTGCTCCATCACAATTGCCTCCATTCAGAAGCTATGAAAACACTTCAAGGATAAAAGCACCAAAGGAGTACAAAGTGCTCTTATTGATGCTGTTTCTTTAAGACACATGTAAATATTGTATGAATAGTTTTAGAGAATGTGTCTTTTGGATTATATGTAAACTGAGATTTTATGTTAAATCTATAACTATAAAGTTGGGTATAGATAACAATCTATCTGCAAGAAAGTGTTCCCTTTGGTAAAATTCATCATTTTTGTTAATATTCTGATCATGAGGCAGGACCTTTTTATAGATTATTGTTAACTATAACATTGAATATTTTTAATAAATTATGAGATTCAGTGTTTGTTTTGTAGATGTTCCATGGGGACCTTGTTGAGTAAAAGTAGATAAAGCAACACTGTACATTACTGCATTTTGAAATAACAGGACTTTTGCAACCTTGTAACTAAATATAACAACATCTGTTCAGATGTATTATTTTTTTACCCTTGAAGAGCCTTAAGCTATTTTGAGGTAAAAGAGGCTAAATGAAATTTCCCTCAACCGAATTGGGAGCTTTGAAATTTTGGGGTTGTGTTTGTCAACTTTATGCAAGATTATTAATATTTTTTACATCTTTATTGAGGTATAATTGAAGTGCAATGAATGACACATATTTTGGCACCTATTGATCAATTTTGGTAATTTGAACATATTTACATATTTGTGAAATACATAAATTTTCTTTTCCTTCTTCTACCCCATCGCTAGGTAACTACTGACATTTTTCCCCCAATACAAATTAGTTACGATTTTGCAGAATTTTATATAATAGATTCATATGTATATACGTTTTTTGGCCTGGCTTCTCTACTTAGTATGTTTTTTTTAATTTTTAAACATATTTTATTTTACATAATTCTTACATCATTTTTCATCTTTACACAATGTATGCCTTTTCATTTTGGTTATATTCCCCATACAATTGCACCCCCCTTATTTTCTACTTAGTATGTTTTTGAGGCTCACTATGTTATTATCTATCTATCTATCTATCTATCTATCTATCTATCTATCTATCTATCTATCTATCCATCTATCAATTTTGTTACTTTAGTAACAATTATGAGCCCTCTAGTATTCAATTATGAGGATGCATATGCTATACTTTGCATATGCATTTTCTGTGGGCATTTGTGTTAATTTCCAGTTAATGGCCATTACAGATAAATGTCAAAGTTTTGTGTGGATATATTTGCTTTTCTCAGTGAAAATACCTAAAACTGAAATGACTGGGTTTTAAGGGATGTAAATGCTAAATATTTTATCAAACTGCCTCAATTTTTTCCATAGTGGTTACATTATTTTGCATTCCCACCATCAGTGGATGAGAATTCTCATTACTCAAAATTCTTTTTTTTTTTTATTTATTTTTTTTTAATTAATAAATTTTATTTTTATATTCCCCATACAATTGCAATCCCCCCATTCTGACCCCAATCCCTCCCCTCCCGCCCCCACCCCCCAAAAAGTGTCTCTGGTTCATAGTTTTTGTTGATTTGGATTTTCACTTTCTTATAGTTATTCATTTTCCTGGTCCCTTATTTAAGTTTTCTAGATCCCTGCTATGAGTGAGACCATCCGGTATTTTTCTTTTTCTTTTTGGCTTATTTCACTGAGCATGATCCCTTCCAGCGTCATCCATGTTGCTGCAAATTGCATGTGTTTATCTTTTTTGAATGCTGAGTAATATTCCATGGTATATATGTACCACATCTTCTTGATCCAGTCATCTATTTTTGGGCATTTGGGCTGTTTCCAAAGCTTAGCTATTGTAAACAGTGCTGCTATAAACATAGGGGTGCAGGTGCTCTTTGGAATTGATGTTTCTGTGTTCTTTGGGTAAATACCTACTCAAAATTCTTGCCAATACTTGATATGGTCAGCCTTTTGTAATGATGATATTTTCCATTTATTTCCTTTTTTATGGAAGTGACATTAGTTTACAGTGCTGTATTGTTTCCAAGATTATATTTTATCATTATATAATGTTCATCTTTTTTTTTTTATTACAGTCTTTGTTTTTAAGTCTGTTTTGTCCACTATGAGTATAGCTGCTGTCTTAGCTTTCAAGCTGCTAATATGGAACATGTCTTTCCATTCCTCTGTTTTCATTCTGTGTCCTTATCTCTCAGATGAGTTTTCTATAGGCAGCAAATTCTTGTAGGCTCTTTTTTTTTTTTTTAATATAGTCAGCTAATCTATGTCTTTTGATCAGAGAATTTCATCCATTTACATTTAAGGTGATATTTTAAATGTATGCATTCATTGCCATTTTGCCAATTTATAACTGTATTGATAATTCTTTCCTGTCCCTTCTTTTATGTATGATGTTTTTCTTTAGTAGTGTGTTTAGGTTTCTTTTTCATCTTCTTTTGTGTTTGCTGTAAATTTTTGCTTTGCTCTATGAGTTTCAAAATTAAAATCTTACATATCTACTGATCTGTATTGAATTGATAGCTACTTACATTTAAACACAGTTTTCAGCTGTACATTTTTACTTCTCTCTCCCCCACTGTTTGTCTTTGGTGTCTAATTGACCATCTTTGTGTTATGTATTTCCCTTGATTAGTTACTATAACTTTAGTTACGTTTTGCTACTCTCTCTTAAAAGCTTCACTCTGCTTTGTAGGTTGTTGGACCACGACTTTTACTACATCTTTCAATGTGAGATCTCCCTGTCTCCCCACTCTTTTCTATGTTTTCTTGCTTTCATTTAGTGGCTTTTCTTTGCAGTTAAGCAATATTTTTAAAGCAATATTTGCTTCCCCCCACCCCCTCAGGTATAGCCCCACAGAGTTTCCTTCACCAATGTACCCGAACACCATCACCTCTGTCCCCTGTGCTCCTCCCTCCCAATATGTGTATTTTGGCTGATTTTTTTTTTTTTTTTTAGCATAGACTAGAGTGAACACTCTACCACATCCCATGTAAATGCTGCTCTCTATTACCATGGCTTCCACTCCATCATTTCTGATAAGAGATCATCAGTATTTCAACCCATTTTCCTGTGTTATATATAGATCTAGCTCCTATGAGTGTTTTTTACTTTATACCAATATTTGCTTCTCAATAGCTTGATCAAAATGTATCTAAGTATGTTTTTATTTGTGCTTGTAGATCACTGATATTCTTTGAGTTTGTATTTTTATGCATTCAAGTTTTTTCTTTCAAACATTGCATCATCTTAATTATATGTGGAGGCTAAAACAGTCAAATGCATTAAAACAGAGAGCAGATTGTTGTTTTCCAGTACTGGGGAGTTAGGGAACTAGAGATATATAGTGGTCAACAGTTACAAAGTTCTAGTTACATAGAATAAGTATGACTTAAGATCTAATGTATAGAATGTCTACTGTTAATATGTATTAAATATTAGAAATTTGCTTAGAGTAGTGATTATATCAGTTGCTTTATTATGAATTTCAAATTAGCATGTTTATATCTTCAAAATGCATATCGTTTATTAAAGAAACACATTCTGCTCAAGTTTTTCCTCCTTCCCTTCAGTGCTCCCAATTACCTATGTTATTTAGAAATTATTGCAGAGGTTCCAGGCTCTTTTTATCTGTTTCATTCATTCATTTGCTCTGCTTTCCCAGATTAGATAATTTCTACTGATCTGTCTCCAAATTACTGATTTTTTTTAAAGATTTATTTATTTATACAAGAACTGGGGTACAGGCCAGAGACATGGGAGGGTGAGAGAATTCACCAGATACAAAGCGGGAGCAGAACAGGCAGACAGACCAAAAACACTGCTGAGGGGAGCAGCGGGTGAGGCAGGAGAGGTCTGCCATGCCATGTGGACATCTCCCTGACTGGCCGGAAATTGAATCTGTGTTGCAGAAGCTGCGGACAGCTTCATTGTGCTGTGTTCAACCCACTGCGCCACCATGGAGGCCCCAAATTACTGATTGTTGCTTGTATAATTTACATACTATTTTTGACTATAATCAGCAAATTTTTCTGTTTTAAATATTGTATTTTTGCTTGTAAATTTTTTTTTGTAGTTTGTTTTCTCTGTTGAGAATTCATGTTTTTCAAGAGTGTTTGTTTCACTCATGAAGCATAGTTATAGTATCTACTTACGTATCTTTAATAGCTCCATCTCCTTGAGCATCTCATTTTTTTTTTTTATTTTTTTTTTGCTCTTTCCTTGAGAATTGGTCATTTTTTTGTTTCTTTGTTTGTTTCCTTGTATCTTTGGCTTCCAAAGCCTGCAAAAAAAAAATCTCACTGGAGGCTGTTTCTTGCATGCTAAGGTCATGAATTAAGTTGATAATGGTTCATTCAAGGAATTAAGGGTTACCTTTCTCTTCACTCTTGGTATTTCCAGGATTCTCCTCAAACTTTTGACTTGCTGGCATCCTCATTTCTTGTTTCTTTTGCCAAACAAAAAGACCTTATCTGTGCAACTGCCATTGTCTTATCACTTTGCAACTATGGTTTACTCTTGGGGTCATACTGCACAGGGGAAAATCAACAGTATGGAAAAACCATTACTACTAGGTAAAATTTCCAAGTTTTGGCTCTCTTCCATGGGTGATATATATTTACATATGTATATGTATATGTATATGTACTGTGTGTATTTGTATTTACATATTGTATGCATATATGTGTACAAATGTATGGGTACACACATTTCACTGTAATCAGCATGAGGAATGAATGATAGTGGTTTTCTGTCCACATGATTGGAACAGAACACACTGATTTCTTTCCCAAGAAAATCATTACACATCAAGGTGTGACTCTTTTAAAATTTGCCGAATCATTGTGATACAGTTGTATCTTCATGTAGGAGTTGTGCACAGGAGTGAATGTTCAGTGGTGTCATTGCAAACACATACACATACACAGTTGAAGAAGATAGTTGCTGTGATATTTCATATTTCAGATTGCAACTGTTTTCCCAGTGGTTACTATTTGAGGCAATGGAAGATAATACTGTTTTCCTCTTCCACTAGCTTATTAAAGATAACATGAGTTAGGGCCTCCCGGTGGTGCAGTGGGTTAAGCGCAGTGTTGTGAGGCTGTCCACAGGCCTCTGCAGTGCGGGTTATATTCTCTGCCGGCCAGGGAGATTCCTACATGGCGTGGCAGACCTCTGCTGTCTTGCCGGCTGCTCCCCTCAGCAGTGCTTTCAGTCTGTCTGCCTGTTCTGCTCCCCACTCTGTCTCTGGAATATCCTCTCACCCTCCCACGCCTCTGGCCTGTACCCCATCTCTTGTATAAGTAACAAATAAATAAATCTTTAAAAAAAGATAGCATGGGTTATATCTGTGAAATGCTTGGAACCATCAAAATGGAGCTGTACATAAATTAGAGTAGTATAATTATTACCTAGAAATTATTAAAGGACTGTTGGGACTTGTTTTTGGTGATTTAAATATGTTTTAGTTATGAAGGAAGAGTAAGAACCAATTAACATAGGTGACAATACTTCCTTTTGTGATGTGCATTTAATAGGGGTGGCAACTTTCTTATGAAGGTGAATTTATATAATAACACTATATGGAAATCAAAGGATAGATTATTATATCTAAATAATTTACATTTAGTAGTAGCACAATATTGTTGTTGTATGTTTTTCAGAATAATCAGAGACTGATGAGTTGCATATTCTGTTTCTACTTTTTTGTGTAGTAATTAAGTGACTAATAGGAATTGAAGAATGAAGATAGCAAAGTCATGTCATTTTATGTAACAATGAAGTCACATTGTTTTCTATAAAATAAAAGGTGTATGCACATGTGATAAAGCATTAGCTTTTCCATTTGCCTAAGATACCTTTCTGACCCTAAATTAGATAAAGTTATTGAAATAGGGTGCAGATAAAGAGTGAAGTAAAATAATTTCCTAGCAGGCACTTTCCAAGCATTTATTATTGTTTCTACCTCAAAATTTTAAGTGTAAAAATAACAATCTCTCTTGTGTACATCATTATTTATAAAACAATGTGCTTATTTAGTTTTTTTTAAAAAGATTTATTTATGCATACAGGAACTGGGGTGTAAGCCAGAGTTGCGGGGGGCGAAAGGATTCACCAGAGACAGAGTGGGGAGCAGAACAGGCATACTGACCAAACTATACTATTGAGGGGAGCAGTGGGCATCCTGACTTGCCATGTGGGCAGCTCCCTGGCCAGGGATCGAACTCGTGCTGCAATGGCTGGCAATAACTTGATAGTGCTGTCTTTAATCCCTGGCCACTAGGGAGGCCCAATGCACTTAAAATTTTGTTAGATGGAAACAAGAACTTTTTACAATACCTGATTAACATCTATTTATTTTATCAAATTATTTAGTAAAATGCACAAATCTTATGTATAAAGCTCATTGACTTTTCACATAGAGTGTATATTTTACATATGTCACCCAGATCAAGATATAGGACCTTCATATCACCCCTGGAAATTATTTTGTATCCTTTTCTTTTAATATCCCCTGTTTCCCAGCCACAGTTAATCACTTTTGACTTTTGTCGATACAGATCAGTTTCCTGTTATTAAACTTCATATACATGGAATCCTGTATTTTATAATGTTTTGAGATCCATGTGTTATATCAATGGCTATTTCATTTCCATTATTAAGGAGTATTCAATTTTGTCCATATGCCTCAGATTGATTACCTGTTTTTCTCCAGCTAGTTTACTTCCATTTTGATTAAGATGCTCAGTACATATTTTTGTGGGTATATGCCACACTGTTCATATTAAATTGGCTGATGGCAATTATTTGGTATATAGTAATGTGTCTATAAAACTCATTTTTCATGTCATCTTTTGGAAAGATAATTTGCTATGAAATGAAAAATGGTCCCAAGTTGTAAAATGTTAACTTTTTTTGAAGATGGTTCTCCTTTTTCCAAACCATGGATTTGCCCATATTTAATTCTACTGTATGAACTAGAAAGGAAAACTTAAAAATTAAGACATATCACATATATGAAATTCTCACTTTTTCTGTGCAGGTTTTGTGATCATTTAACCCCTCAATGATGGGTCATATGTTCTGTATCTTTTCTCCACATGCTATTTTACTATAGACTAGACAGTTCTCTTACCCATATCCCCATGAGGCTGAGCTCCTCAGAGACTAAGACCATCTGTTCCATACTTGTCTTCTGTCCTGAGCATCTAGCACATTCCCTGGAATGTGGTAGGTAGCAGTTTGTGTTGTGTGATCTGAATAGCTGTCTTTTGTTTAAGGTGCTTGCTTTGTAAGTTATTCTTGCTATGGGAACATTCTAGGCACTTGTCTTTAATTCAGAATTTTGCTATTCTCCTTATCTCTTCAATCTTTTGCTTAATATATGTTAACTTACTCCAGTTTCCTGTTTCTATAGAGTAGGTTTTTGATGAAAATACACTCTACAAAAATCATAAAATGTTTGTGTCATGGGTAGAAAAATACTAAGTTTCCTGATTTGTCACTGAGAAAAACAACTTTAGGTATATGTTATGTGTGTGTGTTTATGTATACACACACACCTGTATATACACTCATGGACATAAACATACACATATATTCTTAACTTTGTTTCTAGGGTATATAGTACTTAGTGTACTATATACTTAGTGTACAGACTATAAACCTCATTTTATCTTTCTATTTTTAATGGTGGCAGTAGACAAAAAATTGTGCGTGAAATTGTGCATGATTTCATTGCTAAGGAGATTTTTATGTTGATTTGGAGGTCATTATTCTCATCATTTGAGACCCCCTTTTTCCCCAAATAGATCTTTACAATACCCATCTGTCTGTGATTCATGGTACAACCTTTTTGATGGAGGCAGGGTGGCAGATGGACAGCAGATGGGAATTTTGCCCTGCCTTGTGGTTCAGATCCTGGCCCAGGCAGAAGCTGTCAGGGACTGTCAGTTTGTCCTCACAGCTTGTGGCTCCCATACTGTGTTTGGCATCCCAGCCGAGGATCTGAAATGATGTGGAGTTGGACCAGTTATTGGTCATTGTTAATGGCTAAAGTTTAACGGTGGGTGGGAGTGCACCCAGGAATTCTGCTTAAGCATTGGGCATGAAATATCTTTTCTTAATCACTGGGTGAGGAATCCTCGGGCCCACACAGTCAGCTTGTTCTCAAGGCCAAAGTTGCATCACTAGGACACACTCTTATTATGTAGGTATTTACCTATTTAATAAATAGGGCTCCATTTTCCAAAAGTCTTTGTTTCTTTATAAAATCACAAGAGGAAGCAAATGAGAACTAGAACTAGACAGCGGCTCAATCCTTAAACCAAATATTTTTGTGTAAATTGTTGGACAACTTGTCATCTGCTCGAATTCCTAAGGGTGCCACATAATTAAAACTTGGACTAAAGAAAACATTTTAAGTGCAGTAACTATAACTGCTTCTACCGTCACATTAAAAGACAGTTCATGTGATTGCTAGTCTTTACAAGGGGGAAGGAAAAAAATGTAAAAAAATATTTCAAAAAAATTCTTAATGGCTCACACACTATTTTTAAAATATGTGTGCATAAAGTTGCTGCTCTACAAAGGACTGTTCACTTTAGATAAAAACCAGATTCCGCAAAACATAAGGTTGGGTAAATACTACTGGAGGCTAAATCTTGGCAGTGGCCATGAATTAAAGCAATAATGAGTCAAATAGTAGGCTGAGTTTAGGGGATTTTTTAGTTTCTTCAGACTTGGAGACTCACAGCAACCATATTCTACCTTTTATTCAGCTGACCTGAATTCCAATTTTGATTCAGAACACTATTTAAGGAACGTGTGACCCCAGATCTTTAAATAATTGTCTGGTATCACTATAGAAAACCATCAGTCTCTCTATTGAGTTACCACTGCCTTATCCCAGGTAAAAGGACACCCTTAGAATGCTCTATTCTTTCTTTGTGCTCTGAACTAAATTGAAATATGGTGCCCTTCTGGCCTATTCATTCAGTAGAAAATTCTATTCCTATAATAGGTAGATTGTGATATTATGCAATTTAGTAATGCAAATTATTCATGTTTGAATATATTCTTGCACCTGCATATATGTAATAAGTGATGCTCTTATTTTTTCAGTTACAAATTTTATCAGTAATAAATTATATTATATCAGTAGTTATATAAATGATATCAATCACATATCAGTGTATGTTGTATCACTACTAATACATGTTATATCAGTAACATTGTTGTATGCAGATGTATTTTGTTTGCATTAGTTTGAGATTCCCTCAATTTTATTTAGATAACTGCAGTGTTAATCTCTAGAGACCACTTTAAAAGCTAGATTATAATAGCTCTCTTACCTGGCTGATCGGTTACCTAAACCATGAGTAATTCATTCATTATAAAATGAATATACATTGTATTTCATGTTGTATCCGATATTTTTATCAATTTCATGTTCTTTCATAATTTAATAAATATATTTAAATATTATAATTAATTAAAAGAGGACTGGTGCTTATATCCTCAAAAGAGATGGTATCCATGTGTTAGAAATTATTCATCAGGTTATATACTTAAGAAGCAACCAAAGTACCTTTATTTTGCAACCCTGACATTATATCTGGGGCTTCCTCCAAACCAACTCATTTGTTCTTTCCTTTTAAAGGAATCTTAAAATAGCAAAATATTTTGATGCCATGTTGGTGTAGCCCAGGATGGCCTAAAGGACTGAGTTACACCCCTGCCAGCTATAAATGTACTTTAACATGGTTCTTGCTAACATGATTTCAGGTGAGGTGTGGACAAGATCTAATTAGCTATAAATCTGTAAATGCTTGCACAGAGGATTAATTTGAAATTCTCCATCTGACTAAT
The DNA here is from genome assembly GCF_014898055.3 of Talpa occidentalis. Taxonomy (NCBI): domain Eukaryota; kingdom Metazoa; phylum Chordata; class Mammalia; order Eulipotyphla; family Talpidae; genus Talpa; species Talpa occidentalis. Next base: position 11,510,711 of record NW_023602073.1, read on the forward strand.
ACTATTGCAACACTGTAATCCCAGAAAGCTGTCTTATAATGAATTCCCATTAGCCACAGAGCTAAGGCAAAGTCATGAACTTGGGGAAGCTAAGCAATCCCTGTGAGTTAGCCAGTTACATCGAAGCTCCCCCTTCCCAGAGTTCTTCCCCAACTTTTATATTTACTTCTTGGAGGCAATTCTTTGAACAAAGGTCACAGCCACAATGAGCTGTTCAACAGAAAAAAATCTAAGCTATCTGACTCTGAACATCATCTATAAAATGCAAATATTTTTATTTAATCATCTTTTACATAGTTTGTGCTTATGTAATCATAAGTAAGATATTTTGATTTTTGAACATCCTAGTGGGGAAGCAGAGAAGAAACCTAAATAACCAAGAAAACAAATCAGAGTTTATTATCCAGTTGATTCACATTGGATGTATCATGGCAAACTAAAAATCCTGACCATCACCAAATGCAGATGATAAACAGACAAGCATATTCTAGGTTGTCTAATCTTAATGTTACTACAAATATTAAGGTAGGAGGAAATGCCAGGTAAGGGGAGGAGAGATTATTTTAGTATGGGGTGGGTGGAGAAAACCTCCCAGTGTTTGCGTGCATGTGTAGAGACACACTGACACACTTAGCTTTATTTATTTTAAAAGATTTATTTATTTATACAAGAACTGGGGTACAGGCCAGACATGCGGGAGGGTGAGAGCATTCACCAGAGACAGAGTGGGGAACAGAACAGGCAGAATGACTGAAATATACTGCTGAGGGGAGCAGTGGGCGAGACAGGAGAGGTCTGCCATGCCATGTGGGTTGCTCTGCAGCTGGCGGCGATCGAACTAGCACTGCAGAGGCTGCGGACAGCTTCACAGCACTGCGCTCAACCGCCTGCGCCACCAGGACAGCCCACACTTAGCTTTATTATTCAGATATCATGTACAGACTTCTAGATTGAGCCTTGCACAGATCCTAAGCACACCCTTTGATGAGCTTTGATAAATGTAACTTGAATACCTGTCAGGATATAGAACTTCTCGTCACAAGGAAGAAGACCAGCCTTGTCCTTTTGAGGCAATCTAGTTATCACTGCTCTTTTAGGCAAACACTGTGCTGATTCTTTCCCCGTTGATTAGTTTTGCCTGTTTTAGAACTTTGTATAAGTGGAATCATATGTGTTTTTCTGTGTCTGGGTTCTTTCCTCCTCTTAAGATTTTTTTTTTAAGATTTATTTATTTATGCATACAAGAACTGGGGTACAGGCCAGAGGAGTGGGGGGGTTGAGAGGATTCACCAGAGACAGAGTGGGGAACAGAGCAGGAGGAATGACTGAAATACACTGCTGAGGGGAGTAGCGGGAGAGGAAGGAGAGGTCTGCTGTGCCATGTGGGTAGCTCCCTGGCCAGTTGGTGATCGAACTTGTGCTGCAGAGGCTGCAGACTGCTTCATAGTGCGGTGCTTAACCCCCTGCACCACCAGGGATGCCCTCCCCTTAAGATTTTTGATGCCATCCTTATCATTGCTCTTGGTCACCATTTTTTTGGATTTGTTCTAGTGCTGTACATACCAGTTTGTTTACCTTGCTGATGGACCCTTGGCTAGTTTCCAGATTGGGTCATTATAAATAAAGCTGTTAGGAACATCTTTGTACCATATGTTTATGTGTTTACATCTCTTGGGTAAATATCAAAGGTTAGGTGTATAACTTTTTAAGTAACTTGCCTACCAGTTTCCAGAGAGGTTTTACCATTGCTTTTCTACCAGCAATGTAGGAAAGTTCTTTTTTCTCATCCTCGTCAACATTTGGTGTTATGATTCTTAGAGTTTAGCCACTTGAGTGGTTGTATAATGGTGTCTCATGCTTTTGATGGGCATTTCCATAATGCCTAATGATGACGTGGTTATTGGGTATTCATGTATATTCCTTTGCATGTCTACTCAGTTCTTTCAAAGCCCCTATAATAAATTGAGTTATTGGGCCTCCCCTGGTGGTGCAGTAGTTGAGCGCTGGGCTGCGAAGCTGCCAGCAGCCACTGCAGCACCGGTTCCATCCCTGGCCGCCTGTGAGGGCCCCACATGGCGTGACAAACCTCTCCTGCCACGCCCGCTTCTCCCCTCAGCAGTGTATTTCGTCAGTCTGCTTGTTCTGTTCCCCACTCTGGCTCTGGTGAATTTTCTCACCCTTCCGTGCTTCTGACTGTACCCCAGTTTTTGTATAAATAAATCTTTAAAAAAATAAATAAATTGAGTTATCTTTTTATTATTGAATTGTAGGAATTAGATAGAATACCTCTTTCAGAGATATACTTGGTGAATGTTTCTCCCAGTCTGTAGATTTACCTAGTTATTTTCCTAATGATTTCTTTCCAAGAGCAAATTTTTAAATTTTAATGAAGTCTACTTAATACGTTTTACTTTAATGTCTACGGTTTCTCCCATTCTCTAAGAAATGTTTGCCATTGTCAAGATCACAAAGGTAGTCCCTCTTTTTTTTCCTTGAAAAATTTTAGTTTTATTTTAATGTTTAGATCCATGATAACATTCTAGGATACTTTGTGTGTATGTGCATGTGAGGTGTGGTTCCAGCCTTGTTCTCACTTCCCCAAATAAATAATTGTTTTAGCATTACTGGTTGAGAAACTATTCCTTGATCTATAGAAATTTTTTGGGTCCTTGGTTGAAAACAAAAATAATCAGGTTTTTTTTGACTCATTTTTCTACATCCTAAATAGAAAAGGAGCAATGTCCCCACTCTTACAACAACAAAATTGCCAAAATATTGTAAATGCACAACTTTATTGAATCTGTGAGAGAGTTAAGCTCCTGAGGAAACCAACTCACCTAAATGTGAGGAAGGACAGTGCATCCAAGGAGAGAGGGTCTGCAAACATTTGCTTATCTGGAGCCAGTTGTCTAAGAGAGTTCAGTTGCAATTTTTAACAAATTGCCCAAAGCCAACCGTAAGTTAGAAAGAGAAGGCTATAGTCCTGGGGACTGCAAGCACAAAGGCATTTTGCAGTCCCTCCAGGCTCTTCCTCACTGATGTACTGGATATGCATAGGAAATAAGGTCAGGAATCCTGAAAAGTCAGTCCTGAGTCTTCCTGGGAGCTACTGTTGTGGGTGGAAGCAGGAAGGACCACCTGTGTCATTCTCCACTCCCTCTTCCTGGAGTCAAAACCGTAACCCACCTGGGAAAGAGTGATGAACTCTAAAGAGCTGTTATTTGGGCACCGTTGGAAGCTGGCAGAGGGCTGAGAAAAGCCTCCATCCCTTGTGAAGGGCCAGGAATATATCTTGGACATACTGATAGGAGTTGAGCAGGATCATTTTGGAGGAGACCCAGGAATTCAGTGTCTGCCCAATTAATGAGAACAGAGAACAATGCCAGCTTCACTTCCTAATTAACAATTGTGAGTATCAAATGCTAGCAAGATCCTCAGTTTTCAGATGGTAAAATCAGGACAGAAATGAAATGAGTTGCCCCAACATCTCACAGTCAACCAGGAAATAGAAAAACTGAGATGTGAGGCCAGCTATTCTGGATCCCAAGTCTTGTTAATTACTCTGCGTTGATGAAGAGACTAGAAAACAGGAGTGTAGAGAAGAAGGTGACAAATCAGAAGAGTAGTTTCTTCCAGAATAGAGGGAAGATACAAAGGAATATAGGGTTTTGAGAAAGGGGTTGCAATCAACCAAGTTTCACAGAACTGTTAAGCCAGGCAAGGGTTGAAAAGTGTCCTTTGGACTTTAGAAATTTTTAAAATTATCTGTAACATTAGCAGTAAATACTTCAACTAGAATGTTAACTATTGAAACCAGAATCCATTGGGTTGAGGAGAGAATATGGAGGAGACGGGTCAATAAACATATGCTTTTTCCCAAAAGTTTGGAGAAGAATAGGATTGGTTCATAGGCAAGAAGGTGCATAGGAACGGTAGTGGCTTTTAAGGATAAAAGTGATTTAAGCTTGTTTACAATGCAAGGAGGAGAAGACAACAGAAAGGGAAAGTTCTTTATAAGAATGGAATGGAGAGTTAAGGTGGTAGAAAGATTGTTGATATGTCTGGGGAGTGCATTGAAGTTTTCTGGGAGTACCAGTACCCTTACATACAATATTATGAGATATATCATTGGCACAGTTTAAATATCTACCTTCTAGCAGATAAAATGGTATCTATGCTTAGAGACACTTGTAGTAATCTCATGTATATCATCCTTGTAATTTTTTATTTTTTGGAATGAACTAGCCAGGAAAAAGTTTCATCTTCGCTGATGTGTATTGATATGTACTCTGTCAGAATACAGCTTTTTGGTAATGGTGCAATAAACAACTGTCACTAATGCAGTCATATATAACAGACATGACAACTCAATCATTCCTTCTTACTTGACACAATAGAAAATGGCTTGTGAAAAGCACCTGAAGAACCAGATTGAAGACCAGCTAGCATGAGTTTTAGGGTTTCTACTAGTACAGAGATGTCTTTGAGGGCAAGAACTCAGTAAAGTTACATGTCTTAACCGACCATTTCAGGTATGATATGGTATAATAGATGCCTTGAGATAGAATAGATGCCTCAAAATGGCAAATGTATTGAAAGAGCATACATTTATGTATATTATGTAAATCTGTTCTCAACATTTTAAAGCAAATGGCTAAACCTTTTTATATGCTTGAAAACTAATAGAACCTTTAGAAATACTGGAATTTCAATGACAGCCTTGAAATTTCAGACGACTTTAAAGATTTAGACCTGATTAGCTAGCCAGTTACTCTGATCAATTACACCTGGCAGAAACACTGGACACATTCTTCCCCTGTGCTTCTAACTCCTTGACTGTGTGGAAAGGATTGTATGGTCAGTTCTGTTTCCATATTACTTACACACACACACACAAACACACACACACACACACACACAGAGATTCACTCCTTCTAAAAAGAAAAATACAGTACGTGGGTCATGCTTTGCTTTTTGCTCTAAGCATGTGAGATGGGTTTATTTATGCTATATCTTAGATATGAATACATATTAATGAAAAAGTAAAGTTTTCATTTGGAAATTGACTTGACATTGGGAACTTTAGGTTGGCTGTCACTGTGGTTCAGCATGGAAGAAGTTGGCTAATTTTACCAGCCATATTTGGCCTCGCTTTCTACATATGTTTGCCAGATGCAAGAACCAGCTTATTGCTTGAGGGCACAGAAACCTGGAGGGAAAGCTTGGAACTTGTGCCATTGAATCTGCTGGATGTCTTTCTTTTTAGCTTCGGTTTTGCCTAGAGATTTACCAGTAGAGTGTAAGTAGAGAATGAGGCTTCTCTCTGCCTTGCAGCAGCTATAGAGTTTTATAGAACATTCTTTTCCAGCATTCTTAAGAAAACAGATACAAAAAGACATTAAAAATATGTATATTTATGATAAGAAAAATAGTTCTAGGTAGGAAAGATTAACAGATAAACACATTCTCTTTGGCCAGGGATCAATCATTTTAAGTTGTGTCTTAAAATGGAATCCCATGAAAATATTTGTATTCATATGAAGTTAGTCCCATATGCAACATATTTCAGAATTTTAACAAATCAATCACACAATTAAAGGTCATGTATTTATAACGGATTCAAACCCCAGAATGAATAGAGATGTCAAAGCACTGAGCATATTGCATGTTTACACATGAATAAGCAAGATGGCAGAAATTGTTTTCAAGCAGATCTGGTTTTTTTTTTGTCTTTGCATGTTTTTGGTTGTTCTTCAACTTGTAATTTTCATAGAATATTTTTTCATATTTACATTAGCATGTAATTAGCATATATATACATAATTTCATAGTGGGATATGTAAATGCTCCCCATTCACATGAGAGGAAAAATGGGTGTAGGTTTTTTTTTTTTTCACTTACTAAAATATCTTTAGACTATATTTGGTATTTAGGGAATAACAGTACTTTTTAATTTGAATCAATTAAATTGGAATCAGTTAAATGATGCAGTAGTCTATTAAGTCCCATTTTCAAGTCAAGTTTTTTTTTTAATATTTCAGGGCAGATGTTTGTAGAATTCAGAAGGATAGAATTTTAATACACTTGTTACTTTTTCCCTTTGCCACCTTTGGCATTTGAATGATACAGTCACTCTTTAGCTAAGAGTTTAGTTTTATTATTCTAATAAAACTTTCTCATTAACAGACACCTAAATGCAAACTCAAAGTCACGACATACCTCTAGAGGGATCTCCCTGTAAGTCTTTTCAGATCACTGGAAAATGTACTATTTGAGAAAAATGTTCCAAATTTATTTTCCAAAGCTGTGTGTGGTATAATTCAACTGCAGTTGTTCCAGAGAGGAAAGTTTGTCTTGAATCAGGATTTTTGAAAAAAGAAATGGCATTGAAAAGAGGGAGGAACTAGAGTTGAGTGACTCTCAAAACTTCCAAGTTACTTGGTGTTTTCCATTTTCCATTTCTGCCTCTCCATTTGTGATTTGCAGATTTATTGAGACAAACATTTTCTCTTTTGTCATTGTGTACAACCCATGTGTAGTGAAATTTCCAGCTGTAGAACTCCTTGAAATTCTAGTAATCTTTTGAAGCATGACAAATATCAATTTGGAAATGCCAGCAGCCCCATGATACTTGCAATTATTTTTATATTTTAAGTGTAATTTTATTTGTCTGCCCCACTATATTGTGATTGAATTAAGAGCCGGGACAATTACCTTTTTATATTTCAATCCTTAGCACAATATTTGTTACAAAAATTAGAAGTATTTGATAAATGCTAATTGAGTGAGAGAAATTGTGAATAAAGAATTTTAATGACTTCAGGATTTCTCTCTGTGAATTTCACTGAAATCAGGTACTCTTTTGCTTAAGTAAGCAGTAGGAATTCATATCCATATTTCCCCCCTTTCTGGATTGACTGACATTATCAAGAAACTTCTATATTACCAGAGAAAAGAACATTGAAGTTATAATAGAAATAACTTGCATTTATTTTTTGTATTTACTGCTTACATATTCTGTGCCCCACTGGGAAAATTATCTTCCTTGAGCCTTCATTTCTTCATCTATAAAATGGATTATTAATAACATCTGCTTCATACTGCTTATTTCAAAGTGCTTTGTCTTTTATTCAAGAAGCTCTCAAAATTGCTCATAATCTTAAACCACCTAGATTTTAGTCAGGACAAAATTTTGTAGTATTTCATGCTGCTTTTTAAAAGATTCCCTGCAAGTCGTGTTGCCCAGCAGCTGTCACACTCATGGAATCAATGGCCTTTATTGCTTTAGGGGTAAGGCAGATACAGTCTAGATTCTAGAACAACTGTGTCATTGTGCACTTGTCAGAGAAGTACTTATAAAAGCCACTTATAAAAAGCATTTGTTGAAAATGCTAAAGCTTCCATTTACATATTGAGAAGAAAGTCTGTGCTTGGCCTAGAGCTTATAAAAGTCAGAGTGACTGCCTGGGAAGGGAAGGATCCTCATGTGGTGCAAAATGATGATTGGTGATAGTTGGGCATGGAGACAGAGAACAAGAGGATTTAAAAAGAAAACAAGAAGTTTGAGAAGGGACGGAAGATGGTGTCATTTTCCTCTCTGGAACTCTGGGGAAATGCCTCCAGAGAAGTGCTCCTAGTCTAATGTCTAACCCATGTTGGCCAGGGCAGTAGGGCTGAAAGTGACATTGAGAAAAGGCTGCTCTTCTCACCTCACAGGTAGCTCCAGATAGCACCTGTCCCAGTACTGGCCCCGACAGTCTAATGGGACAGGAGAAAATGAACTGAGTGTATGAACAGAGGTCAGCGCGCTTTACAGGGCTCCCAGTAGAGCAGAGCGAGGACAATCTATGGCAGACTCTTGAGGGTGCCCTTTCTATGTGAGGTCCCAACAGTGGACATGGCCAAGCCTCTTGAGATGAGGAGTGAGAACTGTGCTGAAGAGTTGATCAATTCAGGGAAGAGGCCAGTAGCCATCGTTGTCCTGTGTCTGTGCTGGCCACTTCACAAATAGAAACCGTGAAGGTAGAGAACGACCCTTGAGACAGGGCCAGGTTAGCTGTGCCTTGTGAGGCAGCGGCCTGCCCAGGAAGGGTAGCCAGTGCTTTTTCCTGGCACCACAGCATCACGTGAACACCTTCTTGAGGAAACGAGGGAAGAGAGAGGACAACTGAAAGACTAAACATTTGTTCCAGGTTGACTGTCATATGAAGAACTTAAGTTACACCGAGTGAGTGAGCTTTAAATTTTCATTCTGTTTTGCTTTGTGACCATTCAGTGAAAAGGATGAATTTTGAGGCAAGTGAGGTGAATCATGTGATGGGGAAAACAACTCTTAAATGAATTAGTTTTTTGCACATGTTCATTAGAGTGAGAGATTTCCAAATCAACTACACTAGTCTGCCTTCCTCTAATATTCTGTGTGCAATGTCCTCATGTGTAAGGTGTGTGTAGTAACATTTTTTTAAGAGAAGGCCTTCCCATCTACCCACCCTCTCCTCTACTTCTTCGAGCACAGTGAGGTAATGTCAGTATTCTCTTACTTATATTTCAGGTGAGGAAATTGAAGATTTGTCCTGGAACAGAAAGCTGATGAGAAGAAGAAAGAACCAGAGGAGCTTACAGGTCAGACCCTCTTTCTGTGCTTAGGAACCCACCCCAAATGTTGCTTTATTGGGCTCCATTTATGTCTCTCTGGAACCCTGTGTTCTTGTGTGCAAGGATGTATTTATTGAGAACATATATATATATGTATATACTTACACACATATATATAGTTGCTTAAATAATTTTTGCAGCAGAGCTTTATCAGGATATATTTAAAATATTCTCTTGTTACCTAACATTCAACTGATTCTTTTGATTTGGTGATTTTAGTCAAAGTCCCACAAGAAGGGTCTGTCTAGGCAATAGCTTTTGAGTACATGAGCCAATATAAAACAGCCAATGGAAAATTCATTCTGATCATTTCACATCCTAGGAAAAATTCAGAGAAAGAAAAGTGAGTCAATATTTTATAAATGCAAGGTCAATATTCTATGTCAATGTCAACAGTGTATGAGTTCCAAAGGATTTGTGTCACTATTAAATTAGAAATGATCCACTCTTCTTTGATGTATTGTAGATTTAGCCATATAATGGGCAGAAACAAACAGAATACAAAAGAGAGAGGCAAACATATTTTGTGAGACATTTGCAAACCTTTTAGGTACTTCAGCATAAAGTAATAGTGACCATCTCATCTCGCTGGCTATTCATTCATCTTTAGTGTAAGTGAATTTATGGCTTGTGCTCTTGACCTTGACCTAGAGTCCTGACTGTTACATATCTCAGCCCTGCTTCAGCAGGTATGTTTCAGAAGAGTGAGCCTGTGTTACTTATGTGTGACCCAGACCTGAGATAGTTTAGTGCTGTTGGGAGTAGGGGAGTAATTTAACAATTGGAGATTTCCCCCTTTTGTATATGTTTGGATATTATTTGTCATCTTTCATTGTACACTATTTATTCCTAATATTAAATCCAGTTGAATTTGTTGAGCTGTTGGTTATGATCGTAGTCATAGGCTATTCTTCAATGATATTTTTCACTGATAATTTATTTTGTAACCAGCCAGGGTTATGGGTAATTCCAGTTTGTGTGTCCCTCTGAGAGTATGCAGTAAAGTAATTTTTTTCTTCTGTAGGAATTTTTGTTTTCCATCAGAATGCAGTAGGCCATCTATCAGTTACACAACAGTTTATGGGATGTTAAGAGAGGGTGTTTTTTCTTTTAACTAACATTAAAAAAGGGTTTATTTTTAAAAAGAAGTACTTTTTTCTCACATTGTTAATTTTTGGATAATGTGTGATTTCTCCCCTCAGCTGTAGTCACCATAATTCTCCCATCACCAAAGCACCCGTAATCCATCACCTTAGTCCTTGTACTCTCCTCTAGTCCCTATTTTCACCCTTTCCACTCACCACCTATATGTCTCATATCTATGATCAACTTACAAGCTTTGTCTTTGTCTGACCCTTTGTTTGGTTTCTCTATATTCCAAATATAAGTGAAATCATCCAATATTTATCTTTTTCCTTCTGGCTTATTTCACTTAACATAATCCTTCCAAATCCATCTATGTTGCTGCAAGTTTATCTTTTTTGATTGCTGAGTAGTATTCCATTGTGTGTGTGTGTGTGTGTGTGTGTGTGTGTGTGTGTGTGTGTGTGTGTGTGTGTACACCAAGTCTTGACCTCTTCATCTGTTTGGGGTCATTTTGTTCTTTCCATATCTTGGTTATTGTAAATAGTGCTACTATGAACATAAGAGTGCAGGTTTCCTTTAGAATTAGTTTTTGTGTGTTCTTTAGGTAGGAGTGGAATGAGTTTTATTTTCAAAGTCAGACCATTTTCATCATTAGATTGTTATAAGTACCCATCTGACATTACTTTAGTATTCTCCTTATATTCATATTTTCAGACTCTTTATACCAGGCAGAATTTTCTCACCCCCCCTTCTGTAATGATCAATGTGGGTGAGATGAGTCAATTTTTGTGTGTTTAAAATGGAAAGCCTCATTGCTGCACATTACTGTCCATGCAATAGACGGTGAATTTAAAAAAAATGCTCAGGTTAAATACATGAATTCTTTGTATCTGTCACTTTAGAAAATTGGCAACACAACGTGTATGCAATCATTTGGTGGAATATTTTTACTATGTTGGAAGAACACTTCTACTGATAAAAGCCCATTTGACTTACCAAACTTTGCTATATTACTTGTTCATTAACTCAGTGTCTTTAATATCCATAGCTCATTTAAGCCCCCACCTCTGACTGACAGTGGCCTCACTGTGCACCTTAGAATATAATGAGAAATATCTCTCCCTACCTGTCTTAAAAAATTGGAAAAAATATGAATTCATATGGATCGTATTATTTCATTGATTTTTGAGACTGAAGTAATTTGAATTGTAACTGGGGCATCAAGATAAATTTGGAAAGTAAGAGAAATAAAAGTATACACTGAAGTAAAAGTTAATGGGGATGCTGGGGGCGCAGTGATTATTTGCATACAATGAGCCTACTGCTGCCATTGTCTGAAGCCCTTTTTAAAAACTTTTTCTGTATTTTACTTGCAATTATTTTTCTTTTTGATTCTCGCATTTCCCACTTTTCCAGTGTTATCATCATTTTCTTCTTTTTGATATAAAATTATATTAACTGGAAACTACAAATAGCTGTGAGCTATTTCAGGAGAATAGGAAAGAGAATTTGCCAGGTCTCAAATATTTCCGCCTCTGGATCTAGACCATAGGACATATTGATAGGAGTTCTCTAATTCATGTCTATTGGGAAGAATTATGCACACATTTCAGTAAATTTTGGCAAAAGTTGTGTCCTCTGATGAGGAAGTGACTGTCTTCTTCTTGTATCATTTCCCAGCCCTGAAGTCTTGTTTATACCAAGCTCCTTTGTTAAAGATTCAACATAAAGGTCTTTGATACTGTCAAGCCCATCCGTGACTCATTATTAGCCGACACTTTTGTGTCTGGTAGGCAGTTTTTCCATGAGTGGTAAAATCAGCCTCCTACATTATTACACAACCTTCCCCATGCCTTGTGCGTCAGTGAAACTCAAAAGACTCTTAACAGTGAAAAACAAAATCTTGGAGTAGGATGGCAAGATGACCAATCTCTAAACAAAGCAAAATGATACTCATTTAAGAAGGGTTCTCTCTTGTTTATTATGCATCTTACTGGTTCAGCTTTCTCTTGCTAAAGAATTCTTTAAAATTTGTCTTCACTATAGTTAAGCATCAGCTATAAATTGTGGTTCAGTCCTTCATTAATAATGGCCTGGAACATTTGAAAGACACTTAGGGTCAGAACACTGTGGGCAAAGAAGATTTGGAGCAGCAGATCTTTCACCCAGGTTGCCTACTGGAGGGCCCTTAATTTCTCTACCTCAGTGATATTAGTACAATAGAAATAATCCTATTTAACTCACAGGGTTGATTATAACTCAGGGTATATAAAAATACTTGATAAACTGTGAACATCTATTGAAATGAAGTGTTATTTTTTTTTGAGTGCCAGAGAATTTGCTGTCATTTGGGAGAAGGTCAATACTAGAACCTTTTAGAAAGCACGGCATAATGTTTTAGAAGGATTGACTTGATACCTATTGGCTTAAACAAGTGGGATTTTCAATTGCAGCTGCTTTCTTATTCCTTTGACTCTGTATGACTGTCATGCTCTACTGGAAAATCTTCTTCCCTTAACCATGAAATTAGAAATGGAACTGGATTTGAGTTAGCTGTTACTCTTTCAGTGACTTCTAGGTGATGTGTTTTGAGTAATGTCCTTAAAATTGTTTCAACTCTGAAAGCCATCCTCTGCTTTCTTCATTGCTTAGAAGGCATCAGTGGGAAATTTCTTTTGACTCTTCACTGCTTGGTTTTTGATGGATACACACTTTTTTTTTTTTTTTTAAACTAAGAGACAGGTATCCCTATCAGAGAAAATGCAATATCTGTTTTAATCCTAGTGGTGGATATATCAATTAAGGAACCTGTAAATACAGTTGAACTTGGGACACAAAATGAATGTTGAGGATCGACATCTTCATAATAAAAGGCTTTGCCATTATAATCTCATTTGGCAAAGATGAAGTTGTCCCCTTGGGAAATGTCTTGCCAAACCTTTATCCATAATTTTGAATGTATTCCAAGCCAGACTGTTGCCTGAACACTACTTCACATCCTTTCTTTATGGCCTGTGTCCTTAGCCTCAAGGATTCAGTTTGTGAACATTGAAAGAGCCAAAAACTGTCTCAAAAGGGGGAGAACACCTTTTTAAAAATTGCAGTCATTAAGGTAAAAAACCATATGGACTCCAGGGGTGGCTAAGATGCTAAGTGTCTTCTTGTGCATCACGACCACAATATTTATATGAGCGGTAACAATAACAGCATATTTTGCAATCTGTGTGGCATGAAACTGAGCACAAGTGCAACTGGATATTATTGAGAGTCCCTATTGTTATGATGTAAATAACCCCAGGTTCATCTCTCAATCTTTTATTTCCATGTAAAGACAGGACTAGAAAGTGAATAAACGCTGGGCTATTTATTTCTCTGACAGAGTAGCCCTGAAGCTTCTAGTCCCCTGAGTAATTTTTTTCATCCAAATGAAGCAAGTCTTGTGGGTTGCCCAGATGGGGCACACAAATAGGTGTTTATTTGGAAGAACACTTGGTGATAAAGCATCCACATGAGAACCCTGACCACCCAGTAGTTCACTTTGCCTTTGTCCATTGCGGACCTGTGTGTCTGGGTCCTCATTGACTAATTCCAGTGCCTTTTTGCTACCTCTCGAACATATCATTTTAAATTGTTCTCCATAGGGATGTTTTCTATGTCTAGCTGGCTATCAATCTTTCCATCTCAATGTAGAAGTATTTGATTAGTGTATTTAAAGTAATAAAGATGTCAACAGTGGTGTCACCTTGATTGATGCTAATTATAAGTATTTAATGGTTCCTTCGCTTTGGCCACTATCCTTGCAGATTGTGATTTTTATGTTTAAAATTGTGCCCTGCTGTCCAAAGGCTTAATCATAAATTCTAATCTATCTATCTTTAACGATTTTGCATGCAGTGGTATAATCCCAGTAACATACATTATCTTCGTTCGTTAAAAGCAGGCAGTGACTTTCATCGGGGTGATTAATGCGTTTGTAAGGAGCTTGAAGAATGCTTCTTGGGATCACAGCAGAGGTTATGATGATTATGCTTGCTGGGCGTTAGAATTAGAAGCAATGTTACATAGGCTGTCTGCAAATAATGGAAGATTTTTATGCAGTCTCTGTTTAGCACATTAATGTTGTAAATGAGACTATAATTGCAATGGTAAAAAAAAAAAAAGACTTAGGGTTTGCAACCTGAAGATGCTATCAGTATGTGGTTGTCACACCAATGAAAACTAAAGCCAAGTTAGATTATCTGAGGGCTTTTTTCCCCTTAGAACAAAGAATCTTGTTAAATAGATTTGGGGTCACTTTATTTGAAATATCTGTTGATTAAAATGTCTTTCCCAATGGAGTTTTCCAGGGTGAATTTTCAGAATGCTAATATATGTATAGACTCTAATCTCCTTACTTAAGCCCAATGATAGAGTTTTAAGGGAAAATGTGTGTGTGTGTCCCATTATGTACTTTTAGGGTACTCGTAAGGTGTGGGGAATTTGCTAGGTAAATATATGCCCATGTGTACCACACAATTGCACTTCTCTGACATGCCATATCTTACTGAAGAGAAGATGAACATAAATTCAAAGGGTACTTGATGATTTTATGAGAGCAGTTTGCTTTCACATCAAAGCACGTAGCTCCTGGCACACATAATAGATGATTTAAAATACTGATGTAATAAATGAAGGCACTGACAACTTCTAAAAAGGTTGTTTTTGAGCTAATATTAGGATGCACCTGTTTTCTCCTGTGTTTAATTTTACACTTTGCTATGTTTGTAACTGAAGTTAGATGTGATGTGAATCTACTGACATCCCAAAGGTTAAGTGTTTAATATCTTTTTTCCTACTAATTTTATGTTCAGTTCTAGTGATAATAATCTACTATATTTGTTTCTAGCTCTAACCTCTTATATCTAGACAAAACTGCTCCTTATTTTCTTGTAAAAAGAAGCTACCTTTTCATTTTGACCCATACTAATTTTCAAATATAAGAAGATAATTATTTCCCAAGTGGTACCAGCATATAGAAAGAGCTCAGAGGCTGATTGTCAAAATGATCCTCTGACAATGGTGTATATTTAACATTTCTGGAGGTAACTATAGTTACAATTTAGGATGATAGTCAAGGTTACTGAATATACTTCTTTGTACATTTACGGCTGAAGTCTCCTCAATGTGTAAGCACCGTGTTAGAAGAGCTTTAGTACCTACATTGAGTTTTTACTCAATGATGCCTGAATGCAGTCTTGCCATCATGTAATTGAAGGTGGTTGCAGTCTTAATTTCCATATGACCTGGTGTGCTCTTAGGGATGTTCATCTATGAGCCAATGGCCACCATGCATCTCTTTGCCTGAGTTATAATATGTATTCTCCTGTGTTAAATTTTACAGTTTTCTATGTTTGTAATTGAAGTTAGATAGGATGTCAATCTGCAAGCATGTGTCTATGAGAGTAGAATTTTTGCCACCTTTCTCTTTTGGTCTTTGGCTAAGGCATTGCAAATATGGGTGGGCCAGTAAGAGGTGTTGGAAAACTTGGGATAGATGAAGAAGGCCGGCATTAATTGAGGTAGGACTGATTGCAGGAGAAACCTCATTTGGAAGCCCAAGGGGGTACTCGGTGATCTGTGTCAGAATTAATTCCCTGGGAAGTCACACCTACCCCTAATTTGCTTGTCCATGTATTTTCACAACTATACCACTCTCCTTATTATCAGTAGTGAGTCTCACTAGAATAACCAGACTGAGACTCTTCTGTGGAGTCCAAAATCAGTAGATACCATAAGGTTTGGGTCTTAGAATTACATTGTGTAGGATTCTGTGGGGAAAAAAAAAACAAAAAAAAAACCTGCTGGCTGTTTGATCAGAGGAGGTGTTAGCTACGTTGCTTAGTCTCTCGCTATGTGATTATTTTCTTTTGTAGTTTTGATAAATTAACATAAGCTCACGTATTCAACAGAATTTTTTTTAAGCCCCAGGGTTTCTGTTTAAAAATGCAGGTTAATTCTCAGAGGCTTTCAAAAGCATTTCTGCATCATGCTACTAATTAAGATAAGGTTATCATTTTAAGTTATACCAGGAATGCAATTAGAGCTTCTAGTGAGAACTGTAGCAATCAATTTTATACAAATTATTCAAACCAGGTAAGGTAGAATACAGTTTTAATAGGACAAGTGAACATACTGTGATTTATTAGATAGAATGTGAATTCAAATGACACCTTAACACCGCCTCTGTAACCCATCCTATGCCCAAGTCACTGGGAATCCAGTTCAATAGTCTATCATCAGTAGAGATTTAATAATATGCCTTCCATTTTCCCATTGTTCAGTGGCCGTCATTTGGGACTTGAGAAGGATTTTTGTTTTCAGATTTGAATGGTTTTAGACATGAGGAGGTCATCTGTGGAATACAAAACCCAGCTTACCTTGCCCTCTTCATTTGTCTAGACTGTCGCCTGCTGCAGCTAAGTCTGTCGGACCTGCTGCTTGCTTTTTTCTTTTGTGTGGTCTGCAGAGCCAGGTGATCACCTGACAGTGTTATTAACTAATTTTTCTGGGTCTTCCATCCCTGCTGAAGCAGTATTGGGTGTTGGATAAGAACGTTGCACGTCTTATCTGCCACCTGTCAGTGGTTACTTATTCATTAAATGGATAGCTGTTATTCTAAGTGTGTATGAGGCTGGCAGAGCTGAATAGCTCCTGGGAAGGCTGTATATCTTTTCTCCTAACATCACTATGGAGCACCCAGAGCTCTGCATGAGGGCATAAAAATAAATTAAAGCGCTTCTGGGCTTTCTTTTCACAGGCACCTTCAAAATATTTGGAATATCGCTTATTTTTTTCTCAGTTAATTTTCATTTTCATTTGACATGTCAGATGTTTCACTTTTTGCCCTGTGCCTAAGTTCCTCAAAATGCAGTCCTTGGGTGTGGACTTCTTGAGCTGCTGTGGTAGGTTGTGCATTGTGTTAAGTGTTGGGCATATGGTGGTGGAAACAAGATTGTGTGTTTGTATCGATTACTTGAGGTTGTTTCTGCCACTTCGTCCGCCTAGCAAAGGTCGGCCTTCCTTATATGTACAGAGCAGCTAAATACCATCAGGCACTATGTCTCCTCCACCCTTCATCTTTTTTCTCTTCCCATCTACTATCCACTGCTGAAGGCTTTTCCTTTATTTCCTAGCTCGTACAAAGTATCCTGTTTCATTTATAAAATTAACCTTGATTCATTTTAAGAAGTTCCTAAGGGCCTCCCTGGTGGTGCAGAGGTTGAGCTCTGTGCTGTGAAGCTGCCTGCAGCCTCTGCAGTGCTGGCTCGATCCAGGCCACTGGCGAGAGTCCCACATGGCGCACAGACCTCTCCTGCTCTGCCCGCTGCTCCCCTCAACAGTGTACTTTGACAGTCTGCCTGTTCTGTTCCCCACTCTGGCTCTGGTGAATTCTCTCACCCTCTCACGCTTCTGACTGTACCCAGTGCTTCTATAAATAAATAAACAAATAAATCTTTAAAAAAAAGTTACTGAATTTTTCTTTCTCCTTGCTGTTCATCTTTTTCAGTCCTCTGCTCCTTCCCTTCAACAACCACCATGTTTATATTTTACCCCAAACCAGATAGACAATAAAAATTTATCTTTTGTCATTTCCTTATTCAAGTTTCCTAGTTGACAGTTTTTGTGGATGTGTGTGTATGTGTGTGTGTGTGTGAGAGAGAGAGAGAGAGAGAGAGAGAGAGAGAGAGAGAGAGAGAGTCTGATCTTCTTCACTTCCTCATTTTATTACAACAGTCTGTTTTTTGGACCAAGTCTATGGACCAATGAATACCGGTGGGCTATGTTTAATTCTTATTCCATCATGTCTTTTAATAACATTTGGTATTGTTGCCTATTTCCTACTTCTGGAAATGCACAACCTCCTTGAATTGATGATGTCATTCCCTCCTGGCTTCCCATCAAACTGATTATTCATCCTCAATTTCCTTTGCTGTATTGGCCTTCATTGCCAGTCTTTTTAGTTACAGTGTCCCTTGCGGTCGCAACATTATTTTCCTTCTTCATTACTCTGTTAGTCAGCCTCCCTCAAAGACCTCCCTCAAAGGTAATCTGTGACCTCCCTCAGAGGTGATCTGTAAGTTCCCAAAAATGCATCTTTCCGATCAAAGGGTTCATAAATTTTATGTCATTCTCAAAGGCACCAAGACCAAAAAACTGTTAAGTTTCATGTCTTCTGTATCATTCCATTCCTAATTTACTCTTTCTTTGTGTATCCCTCTTAGACAGTGGCATTGCTCTTGATTTAGCTTGTTAAACTGTCCTCTTGTGTCTTGTCCACCTTCAGGTTTATTCCAAATACCTTCAATTATCATCCACAAATGTAACTGGCCCAAAACAATTAGTCTTCATTAGACTCTTGGTCACATATTTCTCACCACCCTGACCCACTCTGCATCATATTCCAGAAATGTTTTGTGATAGATCCTAAAATACTAAAAAAAAAACAAACTGGTTCACTTCACTCTTCCCTACTTAATATTCTTTAATAGATTCTTTCCCTCCTTCTATCTAGGTTTAATTCCAAGACACCAGGATTAATAAACACTTCAGTGGATTTCTCTCACCTATATAAGGGCACTATGATTCCTTGGTGATTAACCAGATTGGTTGTGATGCTGGTTTCCCTCTCTAAAATAAACTCTCCTCTGGTCTGCAGTAGGGTGACCAGATTTCTGTTTATCTTGCATCGTCCAGCTTGGTTATGACCTGTCATTGAAGTCTTCCCTGGCCCCAGGTAAAGTTAGCCATGACTTTCCCCTTGTCTTCTACCTCATTGTTGCATTGACAATTCGGTATGTTACTTTTTTGTAAAAATCTCCCCATGGAGACGGCGGAGGCCCTCCCTGAGTGAGCAGGAACAAGGCGCCCAGGCAGGGGAGCGGGATTCAAAAGGCGCCATTCCCGCGCCACTGATCTGGGCTACAGCCCGCGTCCTGGAACTGAGGGCTTTGGAACTGAGACCCGGGGCACGAAATTAGGGGCGTGGGTTCCCCACGACGGTGGGGCACAAGGCAGACACAGCACCCCAAAGCCGTTGAGGTGTACCCTACCATCCCCGCTCTGCTCCCTGTCCCACGGGGTGGAAAATCAGCTCCCCAAGGGCTCCAGGAGAGATCTCTGGCGCCACCTAGCGACTTGACCCCAGCACAGGCTACTGAAGGAGCTAGTGGCCAGCTGGGGAGTTAGCCCACACCTGGCTCCTTCCGAACAAGTAGTCTGAGCCCACAGGGAGAGCGAGCACCCACAGCCGGGGCAGACCAGGCGCGCAGAAGAGTGTGCCTGAGACCAGACGCGCAGGGAGTGTGTCCCACATCACCATTTTAGAACAGGGACATTTCTTCAGTAAAGACTACCTGCAGAAGGCTTCCTCAGGAGCCAGAGGTGAGCGGGGGAAGTTCGCCCACGCCAGACCCCCTCTGGCCTGCAGTCCAAGCCCAGAGGGGAGCAGGAACCCACCGCCGGGGCAGACCAGGCGCACAGGGGAGTGTGTCCCCACATCGGCATTTTAGAACAGGGACCTTTCTCCATTAAAGGCTGCTTGAAACTGACAGATGACTCCTGGAAGAACCAGAGGGGAACAGAGAAGCCCACCCAAGATGCCGGCCAGTCCCAACAACACAGTGTCCCAACGCATACGGCAAATTAGAAAACAGACAGTAGGGAGGAGAAGAACCACACGCAACCTAGCAACTCTCCAGAGAAAAAGCACACCACAAAAAGAAAGCCAGCCCCCAGATTGCAAAGACAATAACTTGGAAGAATTTCTGAGCCTTCCAGAAAGAGAATTTAAAATTGCCGTGATTAAAAAACTGACAGAAGTCATAAAGGAAAACAATGATAAGGGAAAAATAATCAACGATCAGATGAATGCAATTGAGTCCCTAGAGAGGGAAAACAATGGTCAGAAGAAAGAAATTGAGTCCCTAAAGAGGGAAGTAAAAGAAATGCAGGCGATCAAAGAATTAATGGAAGAACTAAAGAATTCTGGGAAAAGCAATGAAAGCAGAATAGATGAAATGAAGAACGAATAAGTAATCTTGAAGACACAGAAATAAAAAGAACCAAAACAGAAAAGGAAAGAGAAGTACGAAGGAAAAAGAACGAAGAAAGACTTCGGGAACTATCTGACTCCATGAGGAAAGGAAATATAAGAGTTATAGGAATACCAGAAGGAGAGGAGAGAGATGTAGGAACAGAGAAAATATTCAAAGAGATAATTGAAGAGAACTTCCCAAATGTGAAGAAGGAGCTGAAAATTGATATACAAGAAGCAAGAAGAACACCAAACTTCCACGACGAAAGGAAAAATACAGCAAGACACATAATAGTAAAGCTCCCAAGAATCCAGGACAAGGAAAAAATAATGAAGCTGGCAAGAGGGAAGAAACAGATAACATTCAAAGGAAAACCAATCAGGCTGACATCAGACTTCTCCGAAGAAACACTACGGGCAAGGAGAGAGTGGAGGGACATAGTCAACAGACTCCAAGAAAACAGATGCCAACCAAGAATACTCTATCCCGCAAAGCTCTCCTTCCTCTTTGAAGAAAGAATATGGACCTTCCCAGACAAACAGAAACTCCGGAATTTCATTGCAACTAAACCCCACTCCAAAAAATACTACAAGGAGTCCTAAAGCCAGAACCTCAGAGGGACGAATAACAATGAAAGAAGGCCAAAAAAAAAAAAAAGTTATTAAAAGAATAAATAAATAAAATCAAAGGAAAGACAAACACATGGCAAATACAGATGTTAACATATCAATATTAACTCTAAATGTAAATGGACTAAACTCTTCAATAAAAAGACACAGAGTGGCAGCCTGGATTAAGAAACAAAACCCAACCTTTTGCTGTCTCCAGGAAACACATTTAGCTACAAAAGATAAAAATAGGCTCAAAGTTAAAGGATGGAAAACAATCCTACAAGCAAATGGACCAAAAAAGAAAGCAGGAACAGCTATACTTATATCAGATAAAACAGATTTCAAACTCAAAAAAATAAAAAGAGACCCCAATGGTCACTACATTATGATCAAGGGGACAATACTTCAAGAAGAAATAACACTCATTAACATATACTCACCAAACGAAGGAGCACCAAAATATATCAGACAACTGTTGTCCTCTCTGAAAACAGACATCAGAGAAAACACATATGTAGTGGGAGACTTCAACACACCACTATCAACAATGGATAGATCAACAAGACAAAAAATAAGTAAAGAAACCAAAGCTCTAAATAAGGACCTAGAGCAATTAGGCTTAACAGACATCTATAGAACACTAAACCCCAAAAAACGGAGTACACATTTTTCTCAAGCGCACACGGATCATTCTCCAGGATCGATCACATACTGGGGCACAAGACAAACATCAACAGATACACCAAGATTGAAATCATACCAACCATCTTTTCTGACCATGAAGGCATCAAGCTAGAAATAAACCATAAAAAGAAGGCAAGGAACTTTCCTACCTCATGGAGATTAAAAACCACACTACTGGAAGACCATTGGACTAATGAGGAGATCAAAGAAGAAATTAAAAAATTTTTTGAATTGAACGACAAGGAGGACACTAATATCCTAAATGTATGGGATGCAGCAAAAGCAGTAATAAGAGGAAAATATATAGCAATAGAAGCTCACATCAAGAAACAAGAAAGAACGCAAAGAAACAACCTCATCTCGAAGCTCAAAGATCTAGAAAAAGAACAACAAAAAACCCCAAACCAGTAGAAGAAAAGAAATAATAAAAACCAAAGCAGAAATAAATGAAATTGAAACTAAAAAAACAATCCAAAAGATCAATGAAACCAAGAGCTGGTTTTTTGAAAAAATCAATAAAATAGACAAACCCCTAGCCAGGCTCACAAAGGAAAAAAGGGAGAAAGCACAAATAAACAGGATCATCAATGAAGAGGAGAAATCACAACGGACACAGCAGAAATCAAAAGAATAATCAGTAACTACTATGAACAGTTATATGGAAACAAGTTTAACAATCTAGAGGAGATGGACAAATTCCTACAACTCTACAATCACCCAAAGCTAGATAAAGAAGAAATAGAACACCTAAACAGACCAATTACAAGCAGCGAAATTGAAATGGTCATTAAAAACCTCCCCAAAAACAAAAGCCCAGGACCTGATGGATTTACAAATTAATTCTACCAAACATTCAGAGACGAATTAGTGCCTATCCTTCACAAACTCTTCCAAAAAATTGAGAAGGAAGGGACAATACCAAACACGTTTTATGAAGCCAACATTACACTAATACCAAAACCGAACAAGGACAACACAAAAAAGGAAAACTACAGGCCAATCTCCCTAATGAACACTGATGCAAAAATCCTCAATAAAATTTTAGCTATCAGAATCCAACAATGTATCCATAAGATAATTCACCATGACCAAGTTGGATTCATTCCAGGGGCACAAGGATGGTTTAACATCCGAAAATCAATCAACGTTATCCAACACATCAACAAAAAGGAATATAAAAACCATATGATAATATCAATAGATGCTGAGAAAGCTTTCGACAAAGTGCAACACCCATTCATGATAAAAGCCCTTGAAATTCTGGGGATACAAGGAACATACCTCAACATCATAAAGGCCATCTATGACAAGCCAACAGCCAGTATCATTCTCAATGGTGAAAAGCTGAAAGCAATTCCATTAAGATCTGGAACAAGACAAGGATGTCCACTCTCACCATTGCTTTTCAATATAATACTGGAAGTCCTAGCCAGGGCAATAAGACAAGAGAAAGACATCCAAGGAATCCAAATAGGAAAAGAAGAAGTCAAACTATCACTATTTGCAGACGATATGATATTATACATAGAGAACCCCAAAAACTCCACAGAAAAGCTAATTCAACTCATCAATCAGTTCAGTAAAGTGGCAGGATACAAAATCAACACGCAAAAGTCAGTAGCCTTCCTATACACAAACAATAAATCTGAAGAAGAAGAAATCAAAAAGACCATCCCTTTTGTTATTGAAACAAAAAAAATCAAATATTTGGGAATAAATCTAACAAAGAGGTAAAGGACCTATACAAAGAAAACTATAAAACACTGTTAAAAGAAATAGAAGAAGACACAAAGAAATGGAGAGACGTCCCTGCTCATGGATTGGAAGAATAAACATTATTAAAATGGCCATCCTACCAAAAGCAATATACAGATTCAATGCTATTCCAATCAAAATTTCAATGTCATTCTTCAAAGAAATAGAACAATTATTGATGAAATTCATATGGAATCACCAAAAACCCCGAATAGCCAAAGCTCTCCTGAAAAAAAAAGAAGGGAATGGAGGCATCAGACTCCCAGACTTCAAACTATACTACAAAGCCATAATCATCAAACTGCATGGTATTGGAACAAGAACAGACATACAGACCAATGGAATCGAATAGAAAATCCAGAAATAAACCCACAGATTTATGGTCAACTAATCTTTGACAAAGGAGCAAAGAATATGCATTGGAGCAAAGAAAGTTTGTTCAATAAATGGTGCTGGGAAAACTGGGTCGCTACATGCAAAAGAATGAAGCTTGACCACCACCTCACACCATACACAAAAATCAACTCAAAATGGATTAAAGAACTAGACATAAGACCTGAAACCATAAAATATAGAAGGAAATATAGGCGAAACACTACGTGATTTGCACATCAAAGACATCTTTACAGACACATCACCCAAAGCAGTGATAGTGAAGGCAAAGATAAACAGCTGGGACTACATCAAATTAAAGAGCTTTTGCACAGCAAAAGAGACAATAACAAAAACAAAGAGAAACCCCACCAACTGGGAGAACATTTTTGCACCCAACACTAATGATAAAGGACTGATCACAAAAATCTGCAAAGAGCTGATGAGACTCAACAACAACAAAGAAAATAATCCAGTCAAAAAATGGGCAGAAGAGCTTAAAAGAAACTTCTCTGAAGAGGAAATGCAAATGGCCAACAGGCATATGAAAAAATGTTCAACATCACTTGTCATCAGGGAAATGCAAATCAAAACTACATGAGATACCATCTTACACCAGTGAGAATGGCACATATTAAAAAAACTAGCAACAACAAATGTTGGCGAGGGTGTGGAGAAAAAGGAACTCTTCTGCACTGTTGGTGGGAGTGCAAACTGGTCCAACCACTGTGGAAAGCTGTATGGAGATTTCTGGACCTACTAAACATAGAGCTTCCTTATGATCCAGCAATTCCACTCCTAGGTATTTACCCAAAGGACACAGAAACATCAATTCCAAAGAACACCTGCACCCCTATGTTTATAGCAGCACTGTTTACAATAGCTAAGCTTTGGAAACAACCCAAATGCCCAAAAATAGATGACTGGATCAAGAAGATGTGGTCCATATATACCATGGAATATTACTCAGCATTCAAAAAAGATAAACACATGCAATTTGCAGCAACATGGATGGCGCTGGAAGGGATCATGCTCAGCGAAATAAGCCAAAAAGAAAAAGAAAAATACCGGATGGTCTCACTCATAGCAGGAATCTAGAAAACTTAAATAAGGGACCAGGAAAATGAATAACTATAAGAAAGTGAAAATCAAAATCAACAAAAAACTATGAACCAGAGACACTTTTAGGGGGGCGGGGGTGGGAGGGAGGGATTGGGGTCAGAATGGGGGGGGCTGCAATTGTATGGGGAATATAACAATAAAATTTAAAAAAAAAAAAAAAATCTCCCCATGAACATGTGAGGTCATAGGCAATTAGAAGCAATTTGCCTTATCTAACCATCCTCAGTGCCCAACATGGTGCCTCCAGACATGCTTTCTCAGGGACTGCATGTTCTCCAATTAAACCAGGTATGCAGTAAACAGACATTATAGTTGTTTTTTTTTTTTTTTTTTTTTTTTTTAAGTCAAGCAAACACATTTTTCTAGATTTCCTTTTTGAGTGAAGTTGTCAGCTCCTATTATTAAAAACAGTTATCACCTCTAATTTTTCCAGCGGGATGCAATCTGAGCAAATGCCCATCATGTGTAGTATATAACATATATGGTATCCCTAGGAAAAAGGCTTGGATCCTTTTTATGAAATAAGATGAATAATGTGTATAACACAGAATATACTTTCTCTGATAAGCCTTTAAAAATAAAGGCAGGGCGCAGCAGTTGAGCACTGGGTTGCGAGGCTGCCCGCAGCCTCTGCCGTGCCAGTTCGATCCCCAGCCACCAGCGAGGGTCCCACAAAAAAAAAAAATAAATAAAGGCACAGTCTTCTGTGCTTTGGGGTAATGGATATGTGACTTCTTTAACTTTTCAGTGGAAATGTGGTATTTTAAAACTTTCTGGCAACGTGGCATATCATACCAGGGAGACCGCCTCTACCCACCTCCTCTGAGATTCTGATTACTTGCCAGTGGCTTAAATTTCACGTTGCCACTCTTTATTGAAGATGATGTACCTCTTGTTCCTCTCTAATATTTGTTATGTAATTTATTAACAAGCTGTATCCCTGGGAAATACACTTTTTGTCCTGTCACTATCTGAGGAATATTTTTTGCTAATGAGAAAATTGGATCATGGAAGTTATATTATTTCCCATGGATTTTTTGCCAGAGAATGTAAGTGTTCAGTAAAAAATAGTGGGTTCTTAATAATTTGCATTAATACCTCATCCCCAAATGAACCTGGTATATACTTTCTAGATACCATGAAACTACTGCAAAATTGCAGTAGTTTGCCATCTAATCCAAGAAGCCATCATCCCTGTTAACTATTGCTCCCTATCTTTCTGTGAAAGAAATCAGTGATTCTTATTCAGATTTTTATTAAAAATATCTAAAAAGAAAATAGGAAAAGAATGAGCTCATTTTATTTCCGATACCTGTCTGCTCAAGACTCTTAAAATTAATTTTTTTGTATAGTAATTGGATTAATTAGTTAATGGACATCTGGTGCGTTGTTTTTTGTTACACTTTTTGACAAAGGTTTCCTTTATCTTTTAAATGATTTACTATTTACACTCCAACAGAGGGAATTTCAATGTAAGGCACTGTCTTTTACTAGAATTTTTGCTCAAACTTCCTTTTGTCCTACAAAGAATACTGTTATAAAACATCAAAATTCTGCCAAGTGTATTGTTTACCCTCAGAAATTGATTTGATTTATGTTCATTTCGACTACCTTGTATGTCTTTTCTATTGCAAGAATGGAACCTAGTTTGATGAAAGCTCTGAAGACCAGAGACTGGAATTTTCTGCTCTTTTCCTGAAAGGAATTTTGAAATCTTGAAGCACTGTTTCCTGAACTAAGCTAGAGTATAGGTGACTTTTCAGTATGTCTGATCTTTCCATAAAAGTCCTCAATATTTTGAGTGTCACAAGTCATAATGGAAAGAATTTCATCATCATTCATTAATCCTGTCTAGAGCAAGGACTGATGGTCACATTTAAGAAACTGTGTTATGAACTGCTGGGCAGATTGCTTTGAAAACTGCTTGATTGCAAGATAGATCGACCTTGTTACTTTCCTGAAAACTGGGTATGTCCCCTGCCTACAAACTCTCTCTTTTCCAGTTGGACTCTTGTTTGTAGCTTTGTGTTCCATCTAGATTTCTGCTCACAGTCCCCGTATGAATATTCAGCATCTTACCTTTTCTGAATTCTGGTGCTGCCAGTTACAGGTGGAACCTGCCAGCTGCATACTGAGTTCCAGACCAAACTCTTTACACATCAGTTGTCCATTTTTCTGTTGAATCCTGAGTCAGCTACGGCAATCCTACCAAACTGAAGCTTGCTGCAAGAGTATTTTATTTTGGGTCTTGATTCCTATAGATCAGTTCAAAAATGCTGTCACCTGGCCTTTTCAAAATAGTTCTTTGAAGACATTTAAACACTATTATTAATATGCAGGCAGGAGGAAGACGTATATCCTAATAAATACAAAACTGCTTGTAAAGAGTTAAATCGAGTAAGTCCCTACAAATGGATATTTATTGTAAGTAACAGTTAACAAAAAATTTCTAAAAATATATGACCCAAGAGATTACAAAGCCCCAGATGCTAATCAAGGTAGTCTCTAGGAAAAATCTGAGAGGCAGGAGTGGAAAGTAGTTATAATTTGCTAATCAAAAATGTAATCAGAGTATTGTATCCTGTTTTGAGAAAGGCTGCACAAATATAACCAGGTTAGTGACAAAGGATAGAAAAGGAACATCACAAAGGCTAACGCTGATGATGTCCATTTCAGTATAGTCTGGAGGAAAGGAATTTGAACACTGCCAGGAAAATGACTGGCAAATTGAACATCTGTTATGTGCCAGGTCTGAGGTCTAAGCCTTATCTGCATTGTTCTAATAAATTTTCAAAAGAACATTTGAGCTACCCTTGTGTTTTGAAGGAGCTACATTATACAGATCAGGGAAATAAAGCTTAGAAAGATTTGCAGATTAGCCCTTGTGTTTTGCCTATTACCAGAATTCTGTTATAGAGCTGGGATTCGAACCTAGACTTCAAGGCTCCATGCCCCACAGTCTCACTGAGTGTGCTGTGTGACTTTCTTGTGCCAAGACTATATCCCACAATGAAAAGAAACTTCTGAATATCTTTTAATTTAAGGGCTCACATGACAGGGTTATGTTGCTATCCAGACAAGGAAGTTATTGAAGTTTTCCTTGCTACCTAAATGCCTTTGTGCCACTTTGAAAACAATCCTTGTTCCCAAGCCAAGTCCCTCAAAGTCATTGATCTGTTTTCTGGCCCCATCCACATTTTTATGTAAAGTCCAACAACCAATAGCTGTAGCTTGTCTGGGGTGAAAATGGGCTTTAGTCACATTGACAAGAGCTTCTGGTTGAATTGACACTTGTACGTCTCATTCTAAATTCATAGAATGATATTCTGATCAGAATTTGGCTTTCTCTTTTGTTTGCTTAGTAGGAGAAAATTCATGGACATGCTCAGTAGAGATATGTGTCTTCTCGAAAATAATTTTTGATAAAATAATAAAGTGGCATATGTGTATGTATCTGTATTATATATTTTTGACTAAATATATAAAATCATGATCCCCTATCCAACATATTCTTCAAATGTGTCCAATCTATGTTGGTAACCAGACTTCCACATACTACATCTATATTATACTGTCTTGGGATACATTTTATTTTGTTACTTTAGTTACTTTATGCCAATGAATGATTTAAGTACCTAAAAATTTACTATACTCCTGTAACTCTGAATTACATTCTAGTATTTCCAAGAATTATGCTATCTTTAAGCGATTTTAAAAGGGCAGATGTTTTCCACAATTACACCTGAAATACTTATAGTCAATGTGTTGGATTGTGGATGCCCACTTGTATATCAAAGTATGAACTTGCATCTACCGTAAAATTTTCAGTAACCAAGCCATGCTGAACTTTGAAGCCACTGACTATTGAATTTTAACCTGGTTATGTCTAAAATAAAGGGGAAGAGTCCCTTGGGATGAAATGGGGGTGTGTGTCTCCATTTTCTCTGTCACATGCAATAGTAGAACTGTTCTTCTGATGACCCCCAAATTCTTACTCCCCAGGCACTCTGTTCCATCCATAGTCTCTGCTCAGCCAGGATATAAAAGGTGGCAAGCCTATTTTGGTCGAAGAATTTGAGTAAATATTTCAAACTTTCTTTGCTGTAATAGTATTGGCTTATAGCCCAAAGCATGGAATAAATATCCATGACTCTGTACTACTGTTAAAAATGACTGAATGAATAAATGAGTGGAGACATTTCCACTGCAGAAGAATTTTGAATAATTTATGTAATTATTTTACCCACAAGTAGGTGGGGCTTAATTCCCCCATCCTTTGTGTGGGCTATACATAGTGACTTCCTTCCAAAGAACATGGTTGAAGGTGGGGCAGGAAGAGTAACATTACAGTGAAAACAAGTGCCCAACCACAGCCAGTTGGCCAAGGTCAACTTCAAATATATAAAGCATGTTGATGGTATATTTCCTTAATATAATGGATGAGAATGACACTGGCACTTCACCTGTTTGGTTTTCTTCATCCAAGCCCGTAATCCCTATCCAAACCAGGGAAAACAGCAGACGAACTGAAATTGAAGGGTATATACTGCACAAAATACCTGTGTAGTACTCCTCAAATTGTCATGATCCTCTAAAACAAAGGAAGTCTGAGAAACTCATAAAGAACACCTTATAAATAAATACAGTGGGGTGTCTTGGATGGGACTCTGGAACAGGTAAAAACTGAGGACATCTGAATGAAGTATTGAATTTAGTTAATAATCCCCTGTCAGTTACTCATTGAGACAAATGTAAGGTGTTTAAGAATAGGGGATATCGGCAACTCCTACGCCCTCTTTTCAATTTTTCTATATACCCAAAAACATCCTAAAATTTAAAAGTTACTAAACATTTTTATTGTGTGATAGTTTTAATTTAATATTAGCGTTAATTAAAAGTTTTTATCATCAGTTTTATATGTATTTGTGAAATTAATCATGTTGATTGGAATTACTCAGAGTTGTGAGAATGTCCTGAATAGATGTTTCTATCAGATGTAGAAACCATCCCGTCCACATTTAATTTTTGGAAAATCATTCTGCAATTTGTCATTATGAATTTCTTAAGATTCTTTAAAAGAGTAGAAAGTTGCTAAGATGTTATGAGTCATATAGCCAGTTTGTAAGTAACAGGACATAGCCATTAAATTAACTAAAAAAAATTGGCATAAAATCAAAAGCATTATGTTTGAGCGCATGGGGCCAGACAATGTGTCTGTAAGATAGACTTTACAAACCTAGTTTGATTAATTTTTGTTTTTCTGAGGATGTGATTCTTTTCTGCAATTATCATTCTGTTCTCCCTGACAGGCCATCTAGAACCGGCTTCCTTAAACTCCCTGTGAATTGAGTTATTCACAATAATACTTTGTATTATGAAGGCATTATTTGAGTGGCTGTCCGCTGTGATCTGGTTATTTGGAGCTTTACATAAAACAGGTGGTTCTTCCATCTCATCAACATTTCTTATTATCTGGAATCCAACATCTTTTGTCTGTTCATCACAGTTATAACTCTACCCTATGGTTTGCCCCAGTTTATATGACTTCCCCTTTACATCTTGGTCATTTCTGGTAGATGCTCCATGTTCTTCCTTTTTTCAGGATTTGTCTATGTGTTTATGTATAGTTTGATGAAATCCCAGAAGGCTTTGTAGCAGCTAATTTTATTTGCTTGGCTCTGAGATGATCCAGGCAACTTTGATTCCAATAAGAGGTGGCATTTACTTTCAATGGGTTCAGCGCTGATGCCCCTGTCCAGTGAGAAGCCACTTCTGGTGTATGATCATATGGACCATTGCCATATGCTTCTCAATGGTACCATTCCTTATGGCCCAGAAGCCTGGCTTTGACCCTGTTGGCTTAGACATCTGATTCTTTCTTTTCTCTCTCTCTTTTTCCTTCCTTCCTTCTTTATATATTTCTTACATAATTTTTCATTTTTGCACAGTATATGCATTTTCATCTTGGTTATAGTCCCCATACAATTTCTACTACCCTTGTTTTGATCCTACTCCCTTCTCTCCCCCACTGTAGTGTGTCCCTGATTTATAATTGCTTGTTGATTTTGATTTTTACTTTATTATAATTAGTCTTTATCCTGGTCCCTTATTTAAGTTTTCTAAACTCCTGCTATGAATGAAGCCATCCAGTATTTTTCTTTTTCTTTCTGGCTTATTTCGCTGAGCATGATCCCTTCCAGCTCCATCTATGTTGCTGCAAATTGCATGAGTTTAGCTTTTTTGATTGCTGAGTAATATTCCATTGTGTGTATATACCACATCTTCTTAATCCAGTCATCTATTTTTGGGCATTTGGTTTGTTTTCTGACTACTACCTCACACTATGCACAAAAACTAACTCAAAATGGGGTAAGGAACTAGACACAAGTCCTGAAACCATAAAATATATAGAAGGAAATATAGGTGAAACACTGCATGGCATACACCCCAGTAACATCTTTAAAGGCACATCACCCAAAGCAGTGATAGTGAAGGCAAAGATTAACAGATGTGACTACATCAAATTAAAGAGTTTCTGCACAACAAAAGAGACAGAAACCAAAATGAAGAGACACTCCACTGATTGGGAGACAATTTTTGCACACAACAAAATGATTGATCACAAAAATCTACAATGAGCTGACGAGACTCAACAAATACAAAGTAGATAACGCAGTTAAAAACTGGGCAGAAAAGCTAAAAAGAAACTTCTCCAAAGAGGAATTGCAAATGGCCAATGGGCATTAGACCTCTGTTTCCTTTTCATTAGATGATGCTTTGACCTTGGCTGATTTTACTATAATCTCAAGTGCCCAAGCTTTGGAGTCAAAAAGAGCAATGTGTGAATCTTGCCTCTATCATTGGTTAGCTTTCTGATCTTGAGAAAATTATTTTGCCCCTCATTTTTCTCACCTCTAAACTGATAATAAGAGCAAATTTGCAGAGTCGTTATTAAAGTCTAGAATGTCTGATTATGTATCACAGATTCCTATTATATGCTCACTGTCATCAGTATGATTATTTGATTACTTTTTTTTCACATTTTTCTCATCTATCCCCTTCTAGCTGGCTCTCTACTTCTCTTGTCTCTCAGCCCTACATGTTGACTCACACATTTACATGATTTTCTAGTCATTGTCTCTGTGGTATGAGAAAACTTGTATCTTTTGTGTCCTGCTTTAATCTTCTCTAAAACTCTGTAGGATGTCATTCCAGTAGTTCTCACTAGTGAAAACATGTCATTAGAAGGGTTGTATTGTTTTCCTTGCAGTTGGCTGTCTTGTTTTTTTAAAGATTTATTTATGCATACAAGAATTGGGGTACAGGCCAGAGGTGTGGGGGTGAGTAGATTCACCAGAGGAAGAGGGGGAAACAGAACAGGCAGATATACTAAAATACACTGCTGATTGTAGCAGTGGGTGAGTCAGGAGAGGTCTGCTGCACCATGTGGGTCACCTCCCTGGCTAGGGGTTGAACTAGTGTTGCAGTGGTTGCCGGATTGCTTCATAGTGCTGATGCTTAACCCCTTGCGCCACCAGGGAGGCCCCTGCCTTTTGTTTTTATAACTTGAAGAGTTGGGTAGACTTAAGTGGGTCCTGCCTTGGATGGAGCATGTCTGGGGCCAGGTGGTAGAAGGGAGAAGGTGCCATGCTTATATTGACCTGTTAATACTTTTGAATATTTGAAATTTTCCTTCAAAAGTATTCTTTTGAAATCCTCAGCAATAACACATCTTTGTCTTTTGAAATAGAGTATTAAAAGCTAGAGCCAACTCTATTAAATTTAGATAAATGATCTATGTTGACAGTCTCTTATCTATGCAACTGTAATTTCAGGTACCTGTATAGCTATATGGATTCTGTCGCTTTATAATCTTAACCAAATAGATGCACGTAATATCCATTGACACTTAAATTATGTGTGGTTATGTACTTGAGAGGAAGAATGTCAAGAACACTGTTAAATGTAAACTGAATTATTCTCACAAAGAGGTAGTCAACCATTGAGCCACAGTTCACTTTAAAAAATCATGCAGATTAACTCATATGTTCCCATATTGGTTGGGAAGTGTAATTGTGGTTTTTTTTTTTAAGATTTATTTATTTATGCATACAAGAACTGGGGCACAGGCCAGAGGTGTGGAGGGTGAGAAGATTCACCAGAGACAGAGCAAGAAACAGAACAGTTAGATGGACCAAAGTACACTGCTGAGGGGAGCAGCGGGCGAGTCAGGAGAGGTCTGCTGTGCCATGTGGGTTGCTCCCTGGCCGTCCCGGGATCGCACTCATGCTGTAGTGGCTGCAGAGAGCTTCATAGGTTGCATCTTAACCCCTTGCACCACCAGGGAGGCCCATAATTGTGTTTTTGACTTTATGGATGACTTCTGCATCAATCATGCATCGAAGCAATGGGGTAAACAACATCTTTTGTTCTGATTCTGGCATTCTTTCCTTCCCTTCCATGTTTTTACATTCTTGTAGACACCATAGCACTACAGCACTGATTTGGGAAGTCAAAGAATTAGGGGGTGGCATGCTTCAATGAGAGGTGCAGTCTCACTGAAGATCAAAATGTTTGACTACTTCTTCCTTCTGTTGCTTCAGAAAGCATCACTGCTTTTGCAGCCAGAGCTCATTCTGTATGCATTTGACATCCCAAACGTGGCCATTTTAATTATTTTAAAGTTTCCTCGAAAAGTCTGCCTCTCTACTTGAATGGCAATGTGGTCATTTGGGCTAATTGCATGTTAGAGTCTCTATTATATTGGTGACAATAAGCTAATGTTTACAACTTTTCTTCATATCAATTACCATTAGGTGCTCAATTCTGTAACAATATGCTACCTTGGTGTGTTTTGCAAATACCCAAAACCCTTCAGTCCATCTCCCCAATGCTGTCTGGGTATAGCCCACATAAGCATCATGTAGCAAAGGCTTCTTGTTCAGTTCTTTCGTGTACCACATGTCCTTAAGCTCAGCATTTTAGCTTGAGAACTCTGCCTGACTCTCAGACAGTGGCTTGAGACCAGGACAAGACAGGGCACTCTAGACTCTGCAATAGCGCTTCTGAGATTGAGATAAATTAGGAGGCAATATGACATGTAGATCTCCAGGATCATAGCTGGATCATAGCTCACATTGAAATTAGAGGACCTTAAAAAGCATTAAAGACTGACATAAAAAGAGAGCAAAGTGAATATTCAGGAACAGGCTTGTTTTACAGTGGATGGTGCTGAGGCCAGGGTGGTAAAAGGACAGACACAGAGAAAGTCTGGGCTAATACCAGACTCTCATTTCCAGAAAATCAAGCCCACCTTTCCAATTTTTATTTTTAGTTCTTTTGATCTAAGAGAAAAATCGCATAGTCTAATAACATACTTAGTGAAAAGATCAACTATTGTGTGCTGTCAGATTAATGTTAGGAGGGCTATATGTGTCCTCGAATCTCATCGTGGAGTTAATTTTACTCTAATGCAAGCTCTCAAATTGAGCTGGTATCCTATTTTGACCATATGCCATCCCTTCCCTCCCGTCTAAGAATGTGAGTAGTATTCCCATTGTGAGAACCGCTGATTGACATCAAACGAATCTGTTGTCATGGCTCTAGTTTAAAAATGTGAAAGAAACTGGATCTTTTCAACCTAAAGGTTCTCTCTGTATAGTTAATTAAAGACATTTTAAGAAGGCATTTGGATTATGGGAAAGCGATGATATCACATTATGACATTTACTTCATTCCTTACCCCAAGAATCTCAGTAATTGGTTCGCCTATTCAAACCCGTTATTTTATCAGAGGGTAAAGATTCCAGGAACCCAGTGGGATTCACCTCATTTACCTAATTGGCATATTCTTTTAAAAACATCTCTGGACATAAGAAATTTTGCTTCATGCATGTGCTACTCACTTGTTTTGAGATGAGACAATTTATGGTGAAACTTAACTAATTTCAAAGAAAGTCTTTAGGAAATTCTAGCCAAGGATTTATATTTATGCCTTTGTGCTAATACATAGATCTTAAAAAATGAAATAAAATTCCATACACATAAACTGTTTGAACGTGGTGCAGCTCAGGGAGCATGTTGTCAAGATTCTTGCTTTGCAGCTGAGGAAACTGAGGTTTGGATAAAGATAAATCACCTACTGATGAGCAATAGTTCACACAAAATGGGTACCACACCCCAGTGCTTTTGACTTCCTGTCCATCATGTTCCCCTAAGCCGGGTTTTGGTAGCTAATTACAGGTGTGCTCATTCTATGCCTTGCTGTTGTGCTATCAGAGGAATAGGAGTTGTCACCATTGCCTTCTAAGAACTCGCACCCTGGGGCCTCCCCCTGGCGCAAGGGGCTAAGCACAGCACTATGAAGCTATCCACAGCCTCTGCAGCATGACTTTGATCCCCAGCTGGCCAGGCAGCTACTCACATGGCACAGCAGACCTCTCCTGTCTCACCCGCTGCTCCCCTCAGCAGTGTATTTCAGTCAGTCTGCCTGTTCTGTTCCCCACTCTGTCTCTGGTGAATCCTCTCACCCCCTGTACCTCTGGCCTGTACCCCAGTTCTTGTATGCACAAATAAATAAATCCTAAAAAAATGAGGGAGGGAAAAGAGAGGAATATGCTCAGTGGGAAGATACTTAACAATGAGTCCAGAAGTAGATTTTGCCTTCATAATGTTTTCATGTGAGTTTCCACATCTGGGACACTCCTAGGGCTTTCTCATTGCATGACCTGAAACCACCCTACTCACGTCCCTAGTTCATCTCTAGAGCTCTTGATGAAATAGCTTAAAATCCTTGTGTTCTGGCCTGTACCTTAGTTCTTGTATGCATAAATAATCTAAAAAAATAATTTATAAAATTTTTAAAAAAAAAGAACTCACACCCTGGTCGGTATAACTTTCCATGAAAGAGATACATCTCTTAGGTGTATTTCCAAATACACTCATGTTTCCATCAAGGATAGCTATTCCTTCTCCTTTCATTTTTGTATTTTAATATTAGGCTATGTGCTATAATCAGAAACAATACCAACAGGACAGAGATGGTGAAATAATGACCCCTATCCCCTCTTCAATGATGGCGGCAGTGGAATCTAGGGGCCCAGGTGAGCCCACCGAGACCCCAGGTGTGACACTCCCTCCAGGAAGGATAAGGCAGATTCTGCTCCACTAGCTGAAGTTTGTCTCATGGACCAACAGAGCTAAGAGTACTGTTTGCTTCTTGTAGTCACATCGTTTTCTGTTTTGTGGTATCCAACACTGGGAGAGCCAACACTGAAGTGGAATGTAGGGTGGTGAAAAGAATAGACATCACAGAGGGTGGCTAAGGAAACTGCCAATATTTCTTTTTTTTTAAGATTTTTTAAAATTTTATACAAGAACTGGGGTACAGGCCAGAGGTGTGGGAGGGTGAGAGGAATCACAGAGAAAGGGTGGGAAACAGAACAGGCAGACTGACTGAAATATACTGCTGAAGGGAGTATCAGGCGAGTCAGGAGAGGTCTGCCGTGCCATGTGGGTATCTCCTTGGCTGGTTGGGAATCAAACCTGCACTGCAGAGGCTGTGGACAGCTTCACAGCACTGTACTCAACCACCTGCGCCACTAGGGAGGCCCGAAACTGCCAATGTTTCATGTGGCAGCTGCCCTGTAATATCCAGAGAACCGTTATGTAAAACACACACTAGACTTGAGTGCCCAACTTCCAAATGGGGGGCCCATAATCATCGCTACAGTGAGCTCCCACTCCCATGCATTTGGACTTGTGGACTGAGGGCTTTTGAATAATCTGGCTGTTGCCTTCAAAGATAGGCTGGCCTGTCCCCACGGTCCCTCTTCTCCCCCAGCTGCTGTTCATCACTGGAGCTGCTTTCTCAGAACCTGGGTGGTTGAATGGAGGAGAGAATTTAAAGGGCGGCATTCCCAGTTCAGATTTGCAGTTGGACCAGTTGACCTTTAAGGTGGTTCCAACACCTGGAGTTTATGTTGCGTTTCTATTCTGTGTCGATGCTGGGTATGTGTCACATTGTTTGAACCAAACACTGAGAATAGACAGGAGCGCAGTTTTGGAATGTTGATGGCGCTCACATCTATTTTGTGTTTCAATTTCTGGAAGCGGTCTTTGTCTTTGAGGCAGTTTGGTCCCTGACCTTCTGTAACATTTGGAGCTCAGCCATACTGTCTTTGTTTACTGTAAAGAGCATGGAAAAACTGACTTCCTGACAGTGCTTTGCAAAGTCTAAGGTCAAACCACTCACAGGTGAACAAACACAGGCCTTCCACCTTAAAATTGCCATTTGGCCCCTGTAAAATGGACCAGGGCAATAATACTGGGTAACAGAAAGAGGGGAAATCAGTGCCTGCTGGCAGCTAGCAATTAGTCACTTTGTCAGGCGGCTTTGTGAAGAACTAATCTTAATTCAGTATCCATTTGGAGAAGTCAGAAAACATGGTGTGTGATTGTAAGCCTTCTAGCAGCCAACTAAATAATCTTATAGACCCTCCCTTTCTCTGCACTAACATCACATCGTTAATATTTCCCAGGATTGCAGATAAAGCATAGCATTCTTCCTTATGGAGCTGAAGAGTGGCCCTCATTGAATATTCATATTATCCAAGCTATTTTGTTTTTCATAGTAAGACCTCAGAGTGACCCAGTTGGGTGGGCATTCGTTCAAAAAAAAAAAACGTATCCATATTTTTGCTAACCTCTGTGATTCTTTACTGTCATCAAAGGCAGTGATCCCTTTTTGCCAAAGGCAGGGGAGTGTCCCCCTGGGTGAGGGTGATGTAAGCGCATTGGGAGCCCAGACAGTGCCTCATGCATTTAGCAGCCCTTGCATAATGTCACCCTGCCTGCCACTGGCAGATCCACATAACACCTGTGTGAATATTACTGAATGAAACCATGACCCTGTTCTCCTGTTAACCTATTTCCTCAAAATCATTTATTTGTGAGATCCAAGTTTTCCTTTTAATATTTCAAGATGATTAAAAAGATGGAAAGTGATACAGATGAAAATGCTACCAACATAAATTCACATTTTTTCCCTTTTCCTTCAAGAATGAATTTGGTTTGGGCTACATTTTTAATTTTTTCATTGTTTTTGGTCTTCAGTATAAGCAGGCTCTTGAAATGCCCTCATTATCTAACATTGCTCTTGAACTCCACTTAGAGATGATATACTGGCCTTTTACTAAAATATATCTGGGTATTAAAAGCCTAATTCTTTACTGCTGATGAGAAAGATTATTAACACTTTTTTTCAGCTATAATATGAGGCAATAACACCCCCTTTTACTTCCAGAGCCAGAGGCAGTATGTCATATTAACCTTCATTAACTGCCTAAGAAATGAGGTACGTTCGTTAATTTAGTATTCTGGTTAGCTAAGATTGAGTGAGAAGGTTGATAAACTTCTGTGGTTTCTCCATTTGCTACATGCAGAAAAAGAAGAAAATGGTCGGGTATGCTGGCATACTCATTTCAATCCGTTGGCAAATACAGCCTTTGTGTTGGGGGCCAGGCATGCATGAGATGGGTGTTCAGGTGGAAGTCAAGAATGGAGGTGGCTGCACCGAACTCAGCAAGAACAGCCTGATCAGATAGACCTGAAGAGTAACCTGACAGGTGTGTGGTGGGAGAAAGTTGGTATCCTGGAAAAACTGAGTCAAAAGCAGAAAGAGAATATTGAACTGTGTGTCTGTGTATAATTTCATGATGGACTTTTTCCCTTAGATGATGTCTAAAGTACTAAATTCAATTTACATTTTTCCATTTCTAGCCCAACTTTCATTTACTCATTCTTCATTTTTTAAAAATGTCTCAAACTATGTGCTAATTACACAGGACATAGATTCACACAGATCTTCGCTTGCTATATCAGGCTTGGGGAAAAAAACAACAACATGGCGTCAGCTTAGCCAACATGATCCTCCCTATTCCCCAGAATCCCTGTGTTGTTTCTTTCTTCTTAAGGCCTACAGAATCCATTCCAGGTTTTTCTTCTTCCAGTACAGTTCAAGCACCATCTCCTTGGGCTGACTGTTGCAGGAATTCTTGATCACTCTCCTGGTATCCAGTGTCCTTCCTCCCCAAATCAACCTTGGTTGTGGCTACCAGACCTTCGCCCTACAATTTGGGGGTTCCTTTGGCTCATGATGAGGGTATAAATACCTTATGGTTCTCCTCAGTCTGGTCCCCCTTCTACAGAACCAACATCCTTCTTGACCCTAATTGATTCCTTGTGCACCTTTACTGTATAGAGGGATTTCCTCCCATGGATTTGCCGACTCCAAGGCGGTACAGCCTGGTGGTTAATAGGATGTGCTCAGGAAGTAGAAGAGTTCTACCTCTGACTTGCTGTGTGGTCTTGGGCAACTTATTCAGTCTTCCTTTTGGGTTTCTGTTCTGTATCACTGCAAAAAATTTGCAAAGCAATCCTGCCATCAGAGGGTAGTTAAATCAAGTGAGTTCATGTATGTGAAATGCGTAGAACAACTCCAGCATGTAATAAGTGCCAGTTTTTAGATATTGCCCTTCCTATTATTGTAATGACCCAAACCCCACCCCCTAAAAATCCCAGGATCCTCTGGGGACCTGTCCCCCTGGTAGATAGAAGTAATCTTTTACTTCCAGTCCTTCTATGGCACTTCTTATCTGACACTCATTAAACAGGCAGACTTCTTAGTTATGGGGCTTTATTTATGCAACTTGAAGAGATAACTAGCAATGCAAGATTGTGACAGTTAGCATGAGAAGAAAAGGTAGCACAGGCTCTATAGAATATGCATTTTCTGGGGCCAGGGACAGCATCTCATGTCTTTGTTTCCCTTAAAATGCATTAGACCTAATTATTACAAAATCTAAGCCATTAATTTATTTTTTAATTTATGAAGGTTGTATCAGGAATGGACCAGTTTATTTAAATAGATAATATCCAATCAGATAATAGGGTGTCGTGACTGGTGGCATATATATGTGAAAGAATAGGGAACCATCCTTGGTTGTGGACAGAGGGTTGTCAGGGATTCTGGGGGTCATCAACCTGTCGTTAGGTATGATTAGTTTGACGACAGCCTGCCGAATCAACTGGGATAAACAGAGTGAGGCAAGAAAGAAGATTGTTGAGCATGAAGCCATGAGTGCTTATGCTTGGAGTCTAGAAATGGGACATGGAGAGGAAATATTCAGTTCTGGGGTGGTGTGTCGAGAAAGAACCCTCAAAACCTGGGGATTCATAGAAGCTGATGGTGAGGAAAGGGTGAATAGCCACCACTGGGTTTCTTCTCTGGACAACTTTGGATATCCACATTGGGAGATGTTCATCTCCAAAGGAAAAACACTGTGGGCAGTGAACACGAGGGTGGAGACCAAGCCTGTCTGGCTCACCCCTTGGTCCCAGTGTCTAGAACAGCCTTTGACACACTCCCAAATAGGAGGCTGATGAGCGACTTGAGTGAATTATTGGCTACTCACCTTGATCTCTGCAGAGTGGAAGAAAACAAGTAGTGGACAGTTCCCGCCACCTGTTTAATGATTTCCTGGTTCTAGTTAGCTGGCGTGATCAAGTTTTATTAACGGTTTCCCTCTCGCATCGCAGGCAGGATGTCCCAAATCGGCAACTTATTTAATTCCAGGATGAATGACAGAATCTGCAAGACCTGGAGGCCATCTCGCTCCTACATGCCTTAATGCAGCTCGTTAAATGTACCTGCCAGTGCAGCCCCTCTGCAGAGAGGTGCTCCAGAAAGCAATTGTTTGCTCTTGCCCTGCTGAGAAGGAGCGATATCCGTGTGGCTTAAGGGCTCTAGCTGCAGCCATGAACAGTATTAGAAAAATATCACCATCATTTGCCAGCGTGCAAAGCCAAACTGCAAATAAGAGGCATGTCAGTTCAATGAAGCAGAAACATTACACTTGTTTTTAATGATTACTTGCGGGAGAACTTTATTGTTATGTGTTTGTATGCCTTTAAATAAGGGAATGCATTTTTTGAAAATGATGAAAACCGTCTCGTCTCTTCTTCTTACAAAGGGACAAGCTTTTCCCACTTGGGTGACTATTGCCTGCTTTGCTCTCGGAAGAAAGAGAGTGGTCTTGGCAAGCATCTTATTAGCCTAAAAATAAATTATTCAGAATGCAGGTTCAGATACAGATTGTAGGGAGAGATAATAGAATTGGTTTTCCAAGCCTGATCATGCTATGAAGACATGGTGTGTGCTTTTCAGGAATCCACTTAAGTGGAATCAGCTTTGACTAATACAAACTAGAAATAATATTGCTGCCATCCAGCTAGTGTCTGCGGTACAGCATCCTCGAAATGTCCTCAAGTATCCTTGGTCTCTTTCGTCTGTGTAAAGTGTGCATATGTAAAAGTAGATGTGTGCTCACAGCATTTCTTCCGAGATGCAGTCTTATTGTTCGTTTAAGGAAATTTCTTGCAGCAAGACCGGGGCAGGTATCACTTGAGATCTGGCTCCCTCCGACTCCCCCCTGCCTCAGCAAAATAGTTGACCACATCAGCAGCCGACTCCAGTTGTCATGTGATTGCTCATGTGATGCTCGGTCTGCAGCACTTTGGAGCAAGAGCCTTTGTGACTCGGCACTCATGGACAGTCGCGTGCAGGGACTGGAGAGATTTTGGAGGGGGCGGGGAGGCCAATAAACCAAGAAACATCAGAAATAAAAGTCGCATGAAGTACTCTGATCTATGTATGCCTTTTTTTCTGAAATTTGATTTTAACTCTTGCTTTTTGCATGGTTTGTGTCTTGTTTTTATCCACCCCCGCAGGCGCCAAGCCGCGCTGTTTTGTGTTTCTATTTTTTTTTTTTTATTCTGAAGCCAGATCGTCTTTCCTCACAGCTCCAGGGCTGCATTGCTGTGGGCACGCCAAGCTTCCCCTGGTTACCTGTGCTGCTCCTGCTGTCTACCCGCCTCGGCTTTGCCACGGTGCACCCGAATCCGGACTGGTTCGTCTGCGCGCTGCGGAAGAAGGTCCAGCTCGTGGAGACCTGGTTGGGGCCCCCTCGCAGCTGGATGAGGGCACTTGGAGGACAGGGTGAAGCTGCAGAAGATCCGGGGTGGGACGATAGAAAGGACGCCAAGGACCGGGGAAGGGGAAGTTAGGAATACCTCTGTCTGGTGCCCACCGGGGCTCTGCAGGTCACGGGCACCACTGCCCATGCATCTGCACCCAACGTGGGCTCCTCCCAGGGACTAGTCCGGGGGGCAAACCCTTCCTGAGATGTGGTGGCATTTTACCTGAGAGTGGAGCTGAAGATGGATAAACCGGGTACCTGATGTATCTGTCTGAAGAGGCAGAGTTGGAGGCAGAGTGGAGGGAGCGCCTGCAAAGCAAGAGGAAATGCTGGATGCCGTTGGTCTGCCGCTCGCTCTACATTCTCATTCTAGGGAGGATGGCATAATTTATAACCCAGTACATGGATGGAGGAACTGTAAATTGTAGTCTGGATGTCCCCGATGCTGTCAAGGAAGAAACTGATGGGCTAGGTGACTGTACCAGTGTCCCCAGAGGAAATAGCAGCCTTGCAGCATGGATTTAAATGCATGTGCATGCGTGTAGAGACATGAAAAAAAAAATACGATTTCTGACCATTTTGCACAGGAAGTCTGTCACTTTGCTGGATCGGGCTTGATTGCAGCTTGTATTTTCAGCTTCAGCTCAACACCCATTTCCTGACTAGCTAGAGAGCATGGTCAAAGCAGCTGCATGCAGAATTTTCTTGTTAATGTGAAAGCAAGCCCCCTCAGCTTTAACTCCTTGAAGTTCTGAGTGCTGTGTTCTCTGCTAGGACTGATTGTGGGGCTTTGTTTTCTTCTTCTTCTACAAATCCCTGTAAACACAGCTGTATTCAGTATGGTGAAAAATTCTATCCTGTAAATAGAAATCTGATCAATTTAATCAAAATAAATGTATCCCAGATGACTTTGAGACCAGCTGCCTACCACAGGCTTCAGATGTTAAATGTTCAGAGGAGACAAACGCAGTGTTATATGTTTTAGAATCCAGGATCAGCCTATAATTAAAAAGGAAGAAATCGTTTCCTAAGGCGGGGCCGTGGTCCTACCAGCTCGCAGCTAGATGGTTACTTGCAGGTGCGGACGCCATGCGTGTGATTTCAGAGGTTGGGGTGTGGCATTTGTAGGGCTGGTGGCATGCGGATGACGGTGGCTGGCCACTGTCAGGATGGAGAAAGCGGGCATCTAACTTGCCATATGGAGAGGCGAGTACCTTGGGAGGAACAGCCACTGGGGAGGTAGTGGGCGGCCCAGGAGGACGCTGGTTCTGGCTTCAGAGGCACCAGCTCAGAACTGCAACTCGCCTCAGTCATGTCCGCTCCAAGTTGGGCATGAGGAGCTTTTGCAGTTGTCATGGGGAGCCCTTCTGGGTCGCCTGTCTGGCCCTTCCACTGTTTGTTACTAATTCTACAAAGGCAGCTCTGTGTGTTGGATTATGTTTGGCCAGCTGTTGATGCATTCCTGCGGGCGGGGCTGGGTGGGGATCTTATTACTGTACTTCCAAACTGTAGATCTGTGTGCATGGGGACAAGGGAGGGAATAGAAGGAGAGCAAATTGGAGAGGATCTGATCGCTCTTACTGCTTTCTCCAGAGAGTCCTAGCATGAGTCCCGAAAGGCTAAAAGTGGAAAGAAAGGAAGAGGGGATAATTGGGAGATGTAGGGGGGAGAATGTAACTGAGCAAGCACATGGGACAGAAAAACAGACTTAGAACTTCAAAGCTGCACAGACAAGCAGAATGTCAGCAGCTTGTAATTAGCGGCTCATGGTTGCGTCAGTGACTATATCTCTCCAAGAATAACTATGTGATGTGTGCCACAGAGTGAGGAAGATAGTCATAACTAAGTTATCAAACCCAGTTCAAACAAGGGCACATGGATTAAGGAATTTTCTATGTTTGTAAATCAAATACGGGTGGATTACATAGAGAAGACTTGCTGAATTCTGCATAACTGAAAGCTGAATTAGGAAGTTGGGGTGGGGAGAGGTTCGTGAAATAAATCTGTGGACCCATAAAAATGCAGATTCATTGTGCAAGAGCATCTCAGGGCAAGCCGTCTCCAAGCAGAAATTGTCCCCCAATGTCTACCGCACACGGCCAGTCTCCTACTTAGGTAACCTCACATGGTTTTTGTTTGCTTGCTTTGTGCATGAAAATAGAACGAATTCAAGAGTTACCTTCAAAGAATAGAGTCACTAGAAATTCTAAAATTTCCATGGCAAAGTTCAGAAACGATCGTGGGGCACTGATTTCTGGGGCCAGCCCTAGCTGCACCCTTGAAGGAGCCTCGGTTGTCTTAAAGCCAATAGCAGTTTGCTGGTCACCACAGGGGAAGGCGGGACTCCACGGTGGTTGAGATTTGAAGGCCAGGCGCCTAATCCCTTCCTCGTTTCTTGTGCTCAGAGATTTTGGTTATTACTACAACCCACACGAAGAGACCGTGGGAGGAGCTGATTGGCTGGTCGGCTTAGACTGTTTACTCTTATTTGTTTTCAGCGCTCCCCCACAGCATTCATTTGCTATTTGTATTTGTGTTCACGCTGCACAATTACTTCTGACCCGCTTTGTTTCTCTCCCCAAAGAGAAGTCAATTTTAGTTCAGCTCTGTGCATTTGGCTTCCTGGGTAATATGTGCCTATGTCTTGCCTTCCCGTGTATGCATTTCCCTTTTTAATGTGGATTAGGGAAAATCGTAGGCAGGGAAAGCTGTGTGTATTAAATCAATAGCTTTTTGAATCCCATGTAATATCATTTAAATATACTTACTCCGAGCTTGCCAAAGCTGACATTGTCTGAGCCCGTTGAAATTTACATCTTCGATTTAGTCAAGAAGCAGAAACTGCCAGATCAGAAGAGAGTATTCTGTGCACCCAACAGGGTGGAAGACATTATTTTGTTTGTGTTATTTCAAACAGCTGGTCATTAATGCAGTCCCCATTTCGGGAGTGAAGTGCGGGTGGACATGAATGGCTGCCTGATTAATGCTGTCCCTCCGAGGGTCCTTCACCCAGCAGTCATGCTCACAGCAGAATAATGTAGCGTGATGTGATTGCGCTCTAACAGGGTA
Source organism: Talpa occidentalis (assembly GCF_014898055.3). Classification (NCBI taxonomy): domain Eukaryota; kingdom Metazoa; phylum Chordata; class Mammalia; order Eulipotyphla; family Talpidae; genus Talpa; species Talpa occidentalis. Next base: position 11,555,174 of record NW_023602073.1, read on the forward strand.
GTATGTCATTGTGTCACCAAGCAATTGAGGTTATTATGGGGCAGGGCAGACAGACGGGACAGTGGGGTTACTAGACCGTAGCATTTTTAGAAATACAGGCCTGACCTACTTAGAGTTATTCTCTCTGGCTGGCAGCTGCATGGTACATAAAGTCTCCTGATAGGCTGAGGCTGTTGCTAAGGGGAATTAGCATGAATTTTTCCACACACACACACTCAGTGACTGAATGATAAAAGCGGACTGGAATTAAAGAGATTTGGTTTAGTGTTATACAGATTTATCTGCCTCGTTTTTCTTTCTCAAGTGCAGAGCAGGAGTGCAAAATACAGATTTTGTTTCCATTTGTTCTTTGACCTTCTTGTTCTGCACCCCCTATACCCCCCCACTCCCACCCAGGACCCAGGAGGAGAGGCCGACAGGACAGTTATGAAATTTTGGTTAATCTCTTACTGTTAGGGTCATTGAAACAACATTGCAAATTGTAAAATATTTAAGCTTAAAAACTGCTGGGAATGACTAACAGAAGGTTAGATTATTTTTCCTCTTCTGTGCACTAAGCTGTTTTGAAGTTGGGCATGCATCTTTCATGCACTGTATATTTAAACTCTCTTTCCCTTTTAGGCTTGAACAAAACATTTATATAAATTCTTCTCTATCCAAACAGATTGAAGCTTGCAATCTCTGGCTTGTTTAAAATAAGATAGTCAGGATTCCAGATTTGGAGGGGGGAAAATACATATATATATATATTATATATATATATATAAAATACCATTTTTTATTACAAAATACTTTTTTCCTGAGCTATTTTGGGTTTGGCTCATTTTTCAAAAGCCAGCCTGATGTTTATGCTCATGGATGAAACTTAACTGCTCCCACACTACCCCCTTTGCTTTACAATGAACTGAAAAACAGAAGTTTTTTTTTTTCTCCAGAAGGAGGGATATCTGTAGGATTTATCTGGAGATTGTTTTTTTCTTGTGCTGACATAGGCACTGCATGTAGAGAGCTCACATAATCAATTTTATAAGAAAACCCCATTTTTTTCTTCCTCTGTATTCTCCCAGTGAATGTGCATTTGTGAATTTTAATAGATCTTTTCTAGGGGCAGATTTTTAATAGATCTTTAAGGTAATCTGAAAGTCCATCAGGAGAAAAGTAAAATCAATGGATTCTCAAGAATCCTTTGATTTGTCTTATTCTTAATTATATGCTATCTGGGCTTACACTGCAGTTTTCCTCTGTTACCTTTTACTGAAGAGAGTAGTGATTATCCTGCCTTTTCTATTTGAAATTATTTTTTGTAAGAACATGTTGTGATCACAAGGAAACAAGAAGCTTGGCTACATAAGGGAGAAGAAGAATTTAGTAGAGCCTTATAAACATGCAACATTGGATTTCTTGGCCATGTATTAAAACACAAGAAAAAAAGTACATGTGGATTTTTATTTTCATTTCGATTAAAAAAAGTAGTCCTGACTAATTAGATTTGTTTTTAAATATGGATTTCTTCTAGCTCCAGAGAAAACAGCTGAAACAAAACAAAACAAAATGCTCTAATAGTATCAGAGCCAAGAAACACATCAATCCTTTTTCGTTTTCACCCACCAGTGTATACATTTCAACATGTAAATATAGTTTATCAAACAAAAGTACATTTTCTGATGTTTTCATTGCTATAGCACACTCTTACTATCTTTGAGAGTCTCCCAAATAACATTTATTGTAAAGATTCTCAATCATATTAACAGTCTTTCTTAAATGAGTAAAATGTCAATTCATATTTGTTGAATGAATGATTACCTTGGGATGCTGCTATTTCCAAAATGCAGGAATTTCATCTATTTTGGTCAATAAATCTTTTAACTCCTCTTCCCTACTACTAACTTGGGTTAGGTCAACAGACACTCATTTAAATATTTAAGTTCAATGTAATAGAAATAAAATGTCACTTGAGGGGAAATGTTAGCATAATGCCATTAACATTCATCAAAGGACAGCTGCCTAATTTATATGTTAAATACAGTCTTGTCTAGGTATCAAATCAAATCGAATGTTTATTGTTGATAATAAATTGATCGCACTGAAAATTATTGAGTATGAGTCTCATTTGGTTGGTTAGCTTGTTAAGAATTTTTCATTGTTGTGGTTTCAATCATGCCGAGAGAGGTAAGTATTAGGTGTAAAGCTCCAACAAAAAGCAAGAATATCTTAAGTTGTAGCTATTGTCAAGCTTGGCTTTTAAGATATTCACTCTATGTATGTTCCTGGTGTGCGTTTCAGTCACTATCATTGATCAAAACATCAAAGGAGCAACGGCACTCAATCATTTTACCTGTCATTTATTCATTAGGTAAGTATTTTCTGCTCACACATGAGACTTTTTTCTTAATGATAAGGGATAATGAGATTTGGGGATGTTGTTGGATATATAAAGGAGAAAATAGCAGTTAATAAATGTGAAATACCAAACATAGTAAGATCTTTGCTTCAATAGCTTCCCTTATGGTATTCTGCCCACCCCCTAATGTTATGTCATCTTAGAACATGAGGCAGAACTGATAACACTAGATGCCTAGAACTGGTAACACTAGATCAGCTGTCCTAGTATCACAGACACATTATTCTGAACCATCTCAACACTTTTTTAAAAAGATTTATTTATGCATACGGTAACTGGGGTGTACACCAGAGGTGTGGGAGTGGGGGAGTGAGAGGATTCACCAGAGACAGAGTGGGGAGCAGAATAGGCGGATCTACTGAAATACACTGCTGAGGGGAGCAGCGGGAGAGACAGGAGAGGTCTGCTGCACCATGTGGGTTGCTTCTGGCCAGCAGGGGATATAACTCATGCTGCAATGGCTGGCGATAGCTAGATAGTGCTGTCTTTAACCCCTCTGCCACCAGGGAATCCCCTCAACACTTTTGTAGTATTAAAGATCCAACAATAAGCTAGAATGTACCTTTTGTGCAGTCATGAGTGCACATTGGAACCCAGAGATTTCTTATTTCACTATTAAAAGGATTATTGATATTTTAAATACCTTCAGGTGCCACACTATACACTACCTGGAGCTTCTGAGTCACTCTATGTTTTTGCTTTGTTTCCTCCTCCTTGAATCACATGCTATTCCTTCCACTTGTGTGAGTATGCCAGAGTTTTCCAAGCAAAATATTAAACAAGCCAGATTCTTGCTTTTCACTCCATTGATGACATCTGTAACAGACTAGATTTGAACCTTCTGATCCCTCAGGATGATGCATCCATACTTCTTTATTAGAGCAGTCATTACAGTGTCTGCTCTTAGTCTGTTTCTCCACTAGTCTCTAACCTGATTTTCATCTATGTGCCAGATGCACGAAAGTGGCTTTATAGACATACGTTGGTAATACATGAATAAATAAGTGAATTAATAGGTATCCAAAAGATACTTACTAGAAAAGAACATCAGAGTCTTTTGTTGTTAGACTTGTCCATGGGTTAAGTCTAAGTGGTAAACTTTTCTATAAGGGGTCAGATAATAACTATTTTAGGTTCTGTTGCCACTACTCAACTCAGCTAGTGTAGTGAGAAAGCAGCCATTGACAATATGTAATCCAGGGAGTGTCACTGTGTGTTAATAAAGTTTTATTTATAATAACAAGGAATGGGCAGGGATTTGCCCTGTGGGTAATCATTCACTGGCACTGTTATAATCACTAACTATAATAATTTGAGGGTGTGATTACACAGGATGTACTGAAGATCAGTGTATTTTTTTAAAAAAAAGAGGATTTTTTTTTTTTTTTAGAGAATTCAGTTAAGACAAAGGAGCACATAAATATTTGAGATGGGAACTCATTGCTACTGAACCATGTTTGTTCCCTGCATGATTACCTAGATGAAGCAGTTTGTTTTAAAATTCAAAGATGAAAGCAAGGATTGTTACTCTCTCTTAAAATATGCTATTTCATTGTTCAGTAATAAGTATGAGAGTGGAAAATTTTTTCAAAATTATTCTTGCTGGTTGCCTAGGTGCAAGGAGAAATCCTACCTCTGTTGTTTTGAAACGTTGGTACAACTTTCAAGAAATGTAAAATGGTCAGTCTGGAAGCATTGCCAGCTCACCATGCTGTTGTCTACAGATTCTTTTCATCAGTTTAAATATTGTATAATTTCAACCACAATCAATTCTTTCCTTTTTGTCATCTCCCCCGTCCCTTCTCCACTAAATAGTAATTAACTAGAGGATTATAAGTTCTACACTCTTCCTTTTCATCTTTTCTCTTCTTCTATTGGAACTGCTTACTGTTCTTTGTCCTCTGTTATATGACAGTCTTTGTTGGCCTTGGTGGATGGTGCTAGAAGCAGCAATTAAATGTACATCCAGGTCCAAAAGCTGGAGCTTGAGTACCATACTGGTCTATGTTTAAGTCTCATTCCTACATTTACCAGTGACCTGAGGCACTTTTGTTAATTTCCCTAAGCTAGAACTTATTCATAAAAAGGGTAATCATGGTGTGTATCTCACAAAGGTTTAGTAAGGATAAAGGTGATCATAAGCATCAAACCTTTCAAGCCCTTGGTAAGTTTTCAATAAAATTTGCTGGTGCTGAGGACTTCTAGTCCTGCTCCTGCCTTCATCAATGGGGGTTGATCTGCAGACAAAGACTGCAAAACTGAGGCAACCTGAAGGGGAGGGTAGCGAGGTGGGTGTAGGGAAGGGGGTGTCCAATGGAACATGGTGGAAGTTTATTGGGGCTTTGGTCATGGGTTTGGTATGAAAACATATGGTAATTTGTAGAGGTTTGCACCCCTAACCCCTAAAACAAATAAATGATGTAAACCAACTTTACCTCAATAAATATAATTGGGGGAAAAAGGAAGTGTGTGATCTGTCATTAGGCTTTGAGATAATGGTGGTTATAGTTAGATCATTATAACTGTTTCCTTCATATGAAAAGTTACCTATTTGTTTTTGAGCAATCAGGTATTAGAAGTTCTGCAGCCAAGAACTAAACAAAGAAGCCCAGACCAAGTTAGAGGTACCCAACATGTTTCTAGAATTGTGTTCTGCTGATTCATGTCTCTTTCAAATTGAATGAGTGTATTTTTTTTTAATTTTCAAAAAGATTTATTTATTTTATACAAGATCTGGGGTACAGGCCAGGTGCACGGGAGGATGAGAGGATTCACCAGAGCCAAAGCGGGGAACAGAACAGGCAGACTGACAAAATACACTGCTGAGGGGAGTAGCGGGCACAGCAGGAGAGGTCTGCGCGCCATGTGGAACCCTTGCCATCAGCCAGAGATCGAACTGGTGCTGCAGAGGCTGCGGGCAGCTTCGCAACCCAGCGCTCAACTGCTGTGCCACCAGGGGAGGCCCTGAATGAGTGTATTTTAGCATATTATTTTTCCCTCCAGGAATGCCGAAATGGGCACAGTGTTTTTTTGTTTTTTGTTTTGTTTTTCCATGTGTGTTTAGGGTAAGGGCGATGACCAATAGAACACAAAAGGCTGCTGTTCTACTTTCATGCTACAGTTTCCTTTCTGGAAAATTATGCTCAAGGCTTATCTGCTCCAGAAAATTTATCCTGATTAAATGGCTTAGGAGCAGCACATGTCCAGAAACATTCCTCAGCCTTAAGCTGATTTTCTGTCAAATTTTAAGAACCTTTGTTATTCATTATCGCCTGCCTAACTTTACTGTTAGTAATAATGTTTCCCTTGAAACCTTTTCTGGCTAAATGTAGCCTAGGTTTTCTTCCTGTGTGAGCAACTCTGAGATCTCAAGTAAAAGGGGTGTTCCTGCTTTTGTCCTACTGATCACCCCCAGTTAGCCCCAGAAGGCAGAAAGCAGTCTTTCTCTCATGTGATATTTTTAGCAACTGAATTGTAGGTGCATGCCAAGTGCTTAGTAAAGATTTGGACACAAATAATTGTCATTCTGTATATTCACATGATGCTATCATGCTATCATGTTAAATAAACCACCAGGACTTTTGCTAGACTCTTAGTAGTAAGTCCACATTAATGGCATAATTCATGCATTAATCTACTAGAACATCACCTAAAATGGAGGGTCCTATCCATATAGTTTTGGACATAGTAAATGAGAAAATACATCCATTATTGTAACTTCTTCTGAGACCAGAACCAACAAATTATACATCTTTATCTAGATGCAGTGGAGACATGAAACCAGTTTCCTTCAAGTAGTAAAAAATAGGGATTGTTATAAAGCAAGTATCTTGTACTTGCTTTATGATCATTCTCCTTTTGTAGGGATTTCATAAATCATGTATCTTATTCCAGGAGTGAGACATTCTTACTTCTAACAAACCATGGAGAAGCTTATTAAATGAAAAGTGTTCAGGAAACATCCATTGAATTTGATATTTTGGCTTGTCTTTATATTTTCATTGAATAAAAAAATCCTTTAGTTCTCTATCCACGCAGAAAAATAACGCTCTGATGCTTTTAGGGACACTTTCCTAACCCCCAAGACTAAAGTCTGTTAATAACAGAGAAGCATAGAGGCAGGAGGGTGGGTGTAATTGAACGTATCTGGTCTCCCTGGGGGTCTTTCCCTGGCTGTTGCTGCTGGTGGCCACAAATGGCCGCGTCTCCCAGGGGCAGTGAATGTAACAGCATGGGAGTGAGAGCCTTTTTGTGTTTCCTGCCAATTATTAGGTGTGATTGAATATTTTGAAAGAAGCCAGTACATAAAAATTGGCCTGTGGCTAGTGCCTTATAGAAGTGATCTGTCCCCACCTCTGTTTTCTTTTCAAATGTGTTTGATACTCTGACATTAGATTCTGCCTACCTCTCGTTATCAGAGGTAGGCATCAGTCTTAACAAAAAATGCTTGATAGATAAGGGATGGACGGATGTTGGTTTACAATATATTTTTTTTTCTTTTCCAGCTGCTGTGGGTTTCTGTGTTTTTCCTATGTTCTGTGACAAGCACCTCTTGATTGTTTCTCCAGCACCTTGGCCAACAAAGCCCATACCACAAAATTTCTTTGGTTTAGGTTTATAGTTGTAAGAATGAGGATCCCCAGTATTATTTTATAAGAATGACCTTGATGTATTTACTTTATTGTATTTTTAGAAGGAAAGGAATAATAGAACATGTGTTTTTTTAATTAATTTTTATTTATTGAGTTAATGTTGGTTTACACCATTTGTTTGAATTTTATAAGTGTGGGGCACCGCACCCCATTTTTAGGTGTTGCTGTAAGCACTCCACCAATAACATTTACTGTGCTTCTCCCTCACTTTTATAATTCTTTTTATATACAATGTTCATTTATTTTCATTTGTTCATTAATTCTAGATGATCCACAGTGATACATATGATGATATATATATGCAGTGTAAATGAATATATTTGATATACTAAATATGTAACATCAACTATCATAGTATATATAATTGAATATATACTGTATATCGTATAATTATATATTATATAAAATCTAAATACTTCTTTTTTAATATTTTATTTTATATAATTCTTACATCATTTTTCACTTTTGCACAATGTATGCATTTTCATTTTGGTTATATTCCTTCTACACTTATTGGAAAAAATACAGAATTTTGCATTTCACATTGTTTCAACAGAAAGCAGAAGGAATGATGTTTGGCAATCATTAATCTTTACTAGAATCTGAGGATGCCTAATTAAGGAATTAAGGAAGCCCCAGGGGGTCTTAAGGCATATTTACATAGAAAAGAATTTTATAGCAAAATATTAATTGCTTCGAGCCAATTCCAGTGAGGACCCACAAAATGGAGATTGACCAGTTGCGTTCCTTCTTTTATCCGTTCTCTACATTGCTCATTGCTGGAAATCAGGAAATAGGGAGGGGGTTTGGCTTCATTCTGGTAGAATGGGGAGGGCAGATGACTATAAAGTCCTTGAGAGGAATCCTGAAGTGAGGCTTTGCAATGAAAATGTAGACTAAAGCCTCTATGTCTTAGAAACCTCAGGAGTTTTGAGGAAATACTTTAGCATACAGGACACTCCTGTGTTTCCAGAATGCTCTTTTGAACCAGTGTGCTTGCTTCTGCCTGATCATATGTACAAGAAGAAAGGTAAACATGGATGAAGATCTATATTTTTGTATAGCTGCATTATGGTAAACTTTTGAAATTTGAAGGAAGACATGACTGTATTATATACTCAATGCTGTAGGCGGCATTTGCTTGATTTCCTTCAGAATCCATGAGGACAAGTATGTCAGTTTAGCTCCCTGCTGCCTGATTCAGACAAAGTACTATATGCACATCTTTTGAATGAATTAAAAGTGGTGGGAAAAAATATTTAGATATTTTAAACCCAAATTCCCAATGTAAATAACTTTTTTTCAGTTCAGAATGTAAAATCAAAAATCCTATCTTTGCAACACTGTTGCTAGTCATCAATTTCCCACTTTTATTTAAGTAAAATGGAATTGTCTGAAGCATCATTTTTAATGTACCATTGCTTTGTGTGACGCTTATTCCGAAGGCTTAGAGAAAAACTTAGAGAAAAACATGTGGTTATGATTGCTTGGGATTTGATTTTTTCTTTATAATGCATTCAGTATTGGTTGACCAATGCTTAGAAGTATCCATAAAAAGAACAGGTGGTAGTATTCTTTTTTCTTCTAAAAGACTGACTTACAAAGGCTATTATTATATAATCATTTGTGTAGCAGGAATTAGAATAAGTATCTTAGACCTGGAAGAGACCTTAGAAATAATCCAATCCTCCCACTGCCAGTCATTTTGCAGATAAGGAGATTGGGTCATGGTGAGGTTAAGAGAGTTGCTTAAGGTCATAAGGATATGGATTTTTTTTTTTTTTTTTTTTTTTTTTTGGTAGAAGAACTGGGGTGTAGGCCAGTGGGGATAGTGAGAGGACTCACCACAGACAGAGTGGGGTACAGAGCAGGCTGATTTACTGAAGTGAACTGCTAAGAGGAGCAGGGGCCAAGACAGGAGAGGTCTGTTACACCCTATGTGGGTTAGTTCTTTGGCTGGGGATCGAACTCAGGCTCTCTTGGTGATAACGCACTTAACCCCTAATCTACCAGGAAGGACCCCATACAGCTAGTTTTTAATCAGAGCTAGTAATAGAGCTCATTCTCCGTACCCTTCTTGATTCCAAAGTTGTATGTGATATACAAACCTGCTGTACTTTAGGCTTCATTTATTTTTCTCAGAATTAGTCTGCAGTTTATTCTAGAGTTTATTCTAGGTCATTTGTTCTTGTTCATGCCTAAGATAGGAATTACCAAGAGTTTTCAGAGGAAAATTAGGGCAAAATACTGATGGAATGCTGTGCAATAGAAATAAACATGTGTAGTCTTGAACGCGTTCAAGCTCACCATATTGTAAAAGAAAGTTGCAAAACTAGAGAAGAGTTACCAACCTGCATCTGCTGCCAACTAGCTGTGGGGGCTTGGCAGATGTGGGGCAAGGGGTGCCACTCATCTTTCTAGGGATTGGTTTTGTAAAGTAAGGATAGTGCTAATGTAAGCGCTTGAAGTTTCCTTCAGCTCTGTTCTTGTAACAGCCTGTTAATGGCCAGAAAAAGTGATCCTGTATTTTTGAAATTGTGACTAAAGTGTTTCATGAATCTATCATGGTCTGTGGACTCTGTCATGAAGTAAATGACAAGACATGACACAGTTGAAGTTGTATCATAAGAATTGTTGCCCTCATATTGTTCCCCACATTAAAGGAGAAGACTCCTAGGGTCAGGAAGTCTACCAAATTTGTACTTGTTTTTAATACCCGGGACTTACTACTATATAATTGCCATTCTCTTGTGCTTATAGTTGTGCAACATTGAATGTAAACAGAAAAATAAACGTATAACAAAACTACCAGAAACAGTATTGAACAACGTAGTGTCCTACATGGCAGTTATTGACCCAATATGGCTATCAGGTACTTGAAATGTGACTGGTACGAATTGAGATGAGTCAGAAGGACAAAATACCCTCTAGATTTTTAAGATGTAGCTTGATAAGAACAATGTCCAATATGTATTAAATTTATTTTAATATTGACTGCCTGTTAAATGTTACTTTGGTATATTGAATTGGAATGCTATTGAAATTAATCCTCATTTCCTTTAATTTTTAAAATATGTCTTCTAGAAAATTTAAAGTTTACACCTGTATCATGTTACACTTTTATAGTTTATGCTCTATTTTGCCTGTTTTTGTTTTGTTTTGTTTTTAACATGGATAATAACTTTGTCTCAGAAGCCTGGGGCAATAAGAGTGGATAGGGGAAATTGGAGAGGGTATTGGGGAACATGAGAAGGTAGATGTCAATGAAATCCTTGAGGGAAGTGTGTGCTCCATAGCTGGGTGGGATTTTATTCTGGAAGTTGACAGCTATTTGCCTACATTCATATTTTAATATCATTGAATTTTTGGAAAACTCTTGAGTGAGCTAGGAGTGGGTATGGTCAGTCAATTCACAGGCAACTTACTGTAGCCAAGTTCCAAGTCTCTTCTAATCTCCACAGTGTCAGATGGCTTAGCTTTCATAGTGCTTTTCCTTTTTTTAATGTAGTTTACTGACTTCAAGTAGATTTGGTCTGAAATTCTTATAATGCTAAAAGGCATAATTACCCATAGGATTCATGATAATAGGGAAATTATAGAATTTGGAATGAAATAGATGGAATAGATACCCTAAAGGGTCATAAAGGGGTAATTATAATTTTGCCAGTAATAACAAAACATTTGAGCAATAGCAATTGTAAACTTGTGGGATAACCACCATCATTATGAACAAGCTATAGGGTTCTTTGGAATTGTATTAAATTTTACTTTTGAAAGAGAATGAATAGAACACTGATTATGTTAATGTTCAGTACATTTTGCAATATTGCTTTAAACTTGGAAAGTATGACTGTTTATTTAACATTGCAGTGCTTAGACTTATCATGTCTTAGAGGTTTTTCCTATATTATTGAAAGCTCGTGGAGTTATGGAATTAACAAGGACATTTTTAGCGGTGAGGAAACAGATGTGTAGACATGGTAAGTAATTGGTGGTACTGGACCTAAGATCGACATCTCTTGATTTAGAATCAAGCAGTATTTCCATATTACCATGTTAACATACTTCTTTAAAACTACTGTTATTTTTTAAAACCACATAACTAAATTACAAGATGTTATAACTTCCTAAATCCTCTTGAAAGCTAGTTTCTTAAACTACAGAATAAAATGCAACAAGACTTACCCTGAACTCTCAACCTCTAAGAAAGTTATTTGTTTATAAGCAAATAAGTTATTTGTTTATAAGTATGGAAACACTGAAAATAACCATATACTCTTCGAAAGCAAACAGACAGCTTGCTGGTTGACTGAAACAAAAGGAAAGGAGGGATTTGCCTTATGTAATGACTACATAGAGTACTATGGACTGAGACCTGTAACAGAAAATATAAGCTCTGGATATAAATAAATCGTGGGCATTTGAAGGCACTAGAGAGTAAACAGACATAGAGAGCCTAATAGAGGAGTTTTCTTGAAGGAAGGGGATTCAGTGAAGATTCTGACTGTTTTCATGACTTAGTCACTAGACATGGATGCAGAGAAGAGGGTGCTGGTGACAAAATCTGCAGTCCATATAGACAGGGAACCAGAAAATGGAATCTGGGGAAATTTCAACCTACAGAGATAAGGGGAAATCCAAGAAGTGAAAGAATTACAGCAGGATTTCTATATTTCGTCTCTACACATATCTGGTTTATACCTTATTCATATATATGTGGAGCAGAATCAGTATCTCAGTTAAAGGTAAAATACCTGAGCTGAGATTGGTTGTTACCCAAAAATCGAAATTTGCAGTTCTTACTTGAGACAAGATAATTGGAAACTAAAACAAAAAGGACAACACTCATAGGTGGAAAATAGCAGAATCCATAATCTTTATATTGTAGCATTCTTAATGTTCTGGATACAATGCGATTTTATCTGACATACAAATAATCAGGACAACAGAATGTATTTCATGAGATGAGAACCTCAACTGATGCAGAAATAAAAGAGAGACAAAAGTTGGACATAACCCAGACATTAGTTAAAACAGCCATCATGACCATCTGCCATGAAACAAAAGAACCAATGGAAATTCTAGAGCTGAAAAATGCAATATCTGAGAAAAATTTACTTTATAGTGTAACAGCCAAACAGTTGACAAAGGAAAAATTGGATGAACTTTAAGATAGATTAATAGTAATTATTCAATGATAAAGAACTGAGAGAAGAACAGATTTAGATGAACAGAACTTCAGAGATTGTTAGATAATATTCAGAGGCTTAACTTACATGTACATGGAGTCCCAGAAATCGAAGCAAGAAACAAGGGAGCAGAAAAAAAGTATCTGAGGGAATAACAGCCAGTGTTTTCTCAATTTTGATGGAAGACATGATGCCATTAAATATCAATACACAAAGAAGGACACCCAAGTCATGGCATAGTTAAACTGTTAAATCAAAGATAAAGAGAAAATCTTAAAGAAGCAAGAAGAAAATGATGCATTATATATGAGAATAATGATTGGAGCAGTTGCTGACTTTTCTTCAGAGACATTGGAGACAGAAGAGTGCAGAATAGCTTCCTATAATGCTGAAAAAAATTAAAAACCCGTTGTCTAAGAATTTTATATGCCATAATTTTTTAAGAAATAGGACAAAAGACATTTTTAGATAAGCATGAGTGGAAAAGGCTACCAGTATTCTTTATCAACACAGTCATAATGCAGGAATTTTAAAACCAGATTCTTCTGCCTGATGGGAAATGGTACCAGATAGAAATTTTGAGCCTTGTAATGGAATGAAGAGCATGGGAAATAGTAAATAAAACAATATTTTGTTTGCCTTTTTTTCCTTTTAATTTCTTTAGAATACATATGGTTGTTTAAAGGAAGACTTATGACATTGTATTTATGGTACTTATGACCTGTGTAGATGGGATACATGCAACATGGGATACATGCAGAGGAAAAGGATGGATGTTGAGATGGGCCAGGTGCAATATTTCTCATTTGTGAAATAGTACAATACTAATTTAAGATGACCGGAAATGTATGAATTTGTCTTTTAATCCCCAAAGCAGGATTTCTCAGCTATTGACATTTCAGGCCAGACAATTCTTTGTTGTGGGAGACAAACTCATGCCTTGTAGGATAATTGGCAGCATCCTTGGTCTCTAACCCTAGGTAGCATCCCCCACAAACTGTGATAAACTGTAAGTGTCTACATATATCATCAAATGCCCCCAGGGACCAAAACCATCAGTCATATCCACAGTTTTAAAAACCATTAAAATATATGTATTCTTATAGATTTTCTTACATCTATATTCATATATATATTCTTATATACGTTAGTCAGACTCTTTCTTTGTCACATATACATGACTAATGACCATTGAAAATCATTTCACCATTTATCCTTTCCTTGATGCTTTGTTTGCTATGTGTGTGTGCGCAAAGAAAAATTAAATTCTAAAAAATACTCAATATAAGAAATGTAAGCTAAACACAAAAGGAATAGAGTTGACAAATAAAAACAATCGCTAACCCAACCATATAATCAAACAAGTTGGGAGAGAAATTATAATTAAAATGAGGTAACTGTAAAAATGGATGAAAAGAAGCAAAATAGAATTGATTTACTCTTTGTGAATCATATACTTTAAGAGATGTCTGTAAGATACATGTATTTCAAGTATAAATACAAAGTTAGGTTGAAAGAGATGGAAAATATACCATACAAATTGGAAAGAAAAAAAGTCTACAGTGGTAGATAAATTTCAATAAAGTATTACCAAGATAAACATTTCCTGATAATATACGAATCAATTCATCAAAGCCATATAACAATAATAAATATGTATGTATCTCATAATAGAGCTTCAAAATACATTTCTCTTTACCTTTGATAATATAAAATTCAAGGGGAAAATATATCATTCTATCAAGTTAGAGGTTTAACACCATTCTTTCAGTAAATGATATTACAAGTATACAAAGATACAGCAAAGGAAATAGATTTGATCCTCATATCAACCACTTTGACTTAAATGCTATTTATAAAAGACTATACCCGATAACTGTATATTACACATTCATTCAAAAATACATGTTTTCCAAAACAGATGATATGCTAGATCATAAAAGAAATCTTGATATATTCTTAAAAATATTAAAATCAGCATATGCCATAATGGAAATAAATTAGAAACCCATAACAATAAGAAATATCAACTCAGTTACTTGGAAATCAACCACACACTCAATCCAAGGATCCGAAAAGGGTCTGCACAAAGGAAATTTAAAAATACTTTTAACTGAATTACACTGAAAATACAGCATCTCTTGAATCAAATTAGTGCTTAGAAATAGTATAAAATGCTTATATTGTTGTGACATACTAAGAAATACATACTTGTCTCTGCACGATTCTCCACACAGCTCCTAAAACCCTTGTAATTTCTGGAGCGAATGGCGGTGATAATACCATTTTTGTTATAATATTTAGTCTTAGATCCTATTTGCTGACACAAAAGCTTCTAAGACAGACTCTCTGGAATGATAAGTGTTTCTTTGTTTGCAAGTGAGACAACCTAGGGAGGTTCAGAATGGACTTGTTGCCATTGGAACCAACCATGTGACAAGAGGTTTTAGCTGAATACCCTGACCTTGGGAGGGGAAAGAGACTGGATATTAACTTAACCAACAGCCAGTGATTTAGTCCATTATGCCTATGTAAGGAGTCCTCCATACAAATGCTTAACAGCAGGGTTTAGAGATTGTCCAGGGAGGTGAACACATGGAGGTGCTGGGAGAGCACTACACCTAGAGAGGTCATGGAAACCCCATAACCTCACATCCCAAAACTTTGCCCTGTACATCTCTTTCATTTGGCTGTTCTTGAATGGTAGCCTTTATAATAAACTGATAACAGTAAGCAGAGCCCTTTCCTGAGTGCCATGAGTCGTTCTAGCAAACTGTTGAACCCAAGAAAAGGGTCGTGGGAACATCCAATTTGTTGCTGGTTGGTGAGACGTGCAAGTCACCACCTGTGGCTTGTGACTGGCACAGGGTGGGGATAACCTTGTGGACTGAGCCCTTAACCTCTGGGTCTTGTGCTGTCCCTGGGAATTTAGTATCACGATTGAAATTAAGACACCCAGTTTATATTTGGAGAGAAAGAATTGCTTAATATAAGGGAGAACCCACACATTTGGTATTAGAAATGTGTGGATAAAGAAAGGTGGTTCTTTTTCATCAGAAAAGAAGTTCCAAAAAAATCTGTGGATTTAGTTCCTACTATAAGAAAGACCTAAAGGAACTGTAAGAAGTTATACAATGAAGAGTGAATTAAACTTCTAGTATGGAGATAAAGGAGAACCTATTAAAAGTTGAAATTAAGAAATTGAAAGTAGAGAAATGAGAAAAATCAACCCCAAAGCTCTTTGCAAAAAAAAAAAAAAAAAAGAAAAAAAAAGATTAACCTGTGTCTACATTGATCAATAAAATAAAAGAAACAAATCGACAAAATCAGGAATGAGGCACAGCTTTACAGGTCCCATAGATAAGAAAGACAGTAAATCTGACAGGAGGAAATGGAAAAATTCACTGTAAGACAGAACTTATCAAAATTGACTGAAGAAGAAATCGGAAAGCTAAAAAGACCTATATCAATAGAAGAAATTTAATTCATAATTAAAAATTTGCTAACTAAAGGCCTCAACGGTTTGGTGAATTCTAATAAAGATACAAGGATCAAAGAATTCTAATCCTACACAAACTAAGAAAATAGGGAAGGCAATGACTTGCAGCCAAGATTGAGTAATAACCTGAAATAAGTAATAAAATGGAGCTGATGGACAGGGATCTGAAAAATACATCTTTTCTCGGCTATCATCATCCATGCAATTTTCTGCAATCATGGAAATATTTCTGCACATCTGTTACAGTGGCCACCAACCACATGTGGCTACTGAACACTTGAAATGTCCCCAGTGGACCTAAGGAATTAATATTTAAGTTAATTTAAATTTAAATGACCACATGTGGCTAGCACTACTATCTTTGACCAGCTCAAGCATATGTATACTTGAAGATCCAGGAAATGATTTTATGATTTCTGTAGCCAGTGTGAATAGAGATATTGTTAATGAAATTGTTAAAATTAAAAACAAATACTTAGCATGCTAAATTTCATGCACGCGTATGCCTTACACATTATATGCTATAACCCAGCTATTTTCTTTACTGTAATTGTACTAGGCAAATTAATTTTAAATATATTTAGGGTTATGAAATTAAAAGTAATTTTTGGATGAGATTTACCTTAATTGAACAGCTAATATGAATATTTCAGAAAGAATATTTCACATTAAACTGTGAAAGGTGTGTGAGGAGCATTCTTACTTAGTTGCATGAAGCACACACTAACCTTTTGCTGTTTTGAATTGTAACTCTGACTTGATTATAAATGATTTCATTTTTCTAATATTTCTAACTGTATAGCTGTGATTAAAACCCCCTAAAAGACAAAAGATTGTTAGAAATAATAGGAAGCCTGAAGCAATGTTGAAGCCTGGAAGGAAAAATATGACATTGCTTTCCTCCCCAATGTTGTTTTGATCTGGCCTATTGTAACAACTAAAAGTGTGACCTTGGCTGGATCCACAGTTTTCTTTACCTGTAAAATTTAGCCTATACCACCTAGATCTCAGAAATTATTGTGACTATTAGGTGAGACATGTATTTGTAAAATCTCATGCAACGCTTGTCACATGTAAACAGACTTGTAAACTAAATCTTCAGTAATTTTCCACCTGATTCTTATAAGCTTAAAGGGGACTGTTTTAGTAAAGATCTTGGAAATAGGATAGCTTTTTTTGCAGCAACATGGATGCACTGACAGGGTCTTTTTAGCTTTCCGATTTCTTCTTCAGTCAATTCTGATAAGTTCTGTCTTACAGTGAAATAAGTCAAAAGGAAAAAGAAAAATAGTGGATGGTTTCACTTATAGGAGCAATAGAGGGCAACTGAACAAAGGGTCAGGAGAAAGACAAAACTTAAAGGCAAATTAAAGATCTGACATAGGGAGGGAGAGGGGAAAAAACAGGGTAGGGACGAGCACAAGGGACTGTGGTGATGGTTCACAGGTAATGTGGTGGTGGGAGATTTGTGAAATTACACCTGAGGGGAGATATCAAATATTGTACAAAAATGAAAAATGATGTAAGAAAATAAAGTTTAAAAATTTAAAAAAAAATTAGGACAAAAAATAAAAAGAAAAAATGTGATGACTGAATAGAGGAGCCATTCCTAGTTGATTTAAATTTTTATAAACAAGTAAATTTGATTTATGAAAGGTTGATTTACAAATATTTTACAAAAGAGAAAAATATGAATTATTAAATGCCTATTTTGTGGTTGGTTTTGTAGTGCTAATATACATAATCATGATAATGACAACTAAAGGTATCGAGCAGTTACTTTTACCTGTCGTTGTTTGAAGAGCATTACAAGCATGGGCTCATTTACTTACTATCAAATTCAATGGTATAATTGTCTCCATTTTACAAATGGGAACATATGAAACTTCAAATATTTAACGCACCCACTGTCACATTGCTGTTTGTGTATGTGTGTGTGTGTGTGATAGGAACTCAGTGCATTGACCCTATTTCTTAACCAGTCTACTAGATTAAACTATAATCTAGTAGAAAATCTCCATTTTATCTGTAAGAAAGTTTACAACTTGAAACAATTCCAAGAGATTTCAAAGAAGTGAAAGACCATTGTGACTTTCAGTAATCTGAAAGGTTTTATTTTTAAAATAAATAACAAATGGGTCTTGAGTTGCCTTTTTACATCATTGTTCTGATTTCAACACAAGACTACAGGCAAGGAGACCTTTTGTGATGGGAGTATAAACAAGCTCAAACTCCTTCCCTATAGCTGAACAAAAAAGATGTTAGAGCATTAGTAATAAGACTAGAGACAGAGAATGAAACATCATCATGGAGAACCTTAAAAGCCAATTCAAAATTATTTTGTTCTATAATCTAAGTCCTTGAAACTTCAGATCTTGGCTCCTTAGCAGGTACTTAAAGTATTGGGTCATGACCATCATATTTATTTTAATTAAATGGATAGAGCACAATGGAAAATATAAGTGTTTTGCAGTTCATAGAAGACATTTACTTTATTCATAGGCAGTTGATTCTCATTATTCACTGAAGCTTCTATTCTATAGGGCTAGGGAAAACAATGCTTTAATGAATGCATAACTATAGTTCCTAAGGAAAATTCAGGGTTGGGTTCCTATGAGCCTCTGCTTGCAAGAGTTTCATCAACTGGTCAGTATGTAACCTTGTTTTATGTATGTTTCTATTCAAAGACACCTTATTTAATGTATGTTGATTCATTAACATTGAACTCATGGCCAACAGCCCCGTAATTCATGCTTGAGCAAGCATATCTAACCCATGTATTTTCTTCATGAGAAACATGGTAGCCTTCTTGCACTTAGGAATATGAGTTAGCACTTCAGCACTATGGGGCCATTTTAACCAACAAAACCACCAGAAAAAAAAGCATAAAAATACAGAAAATATGGCACTAAATAGATCACATAAAGGACACTTGTGTACAATATGAAAACCAAAACAAGGCAGTATTGCCTTGTTCCTCTCAACTGGGAGCATGTGTATTGACAAAATAAAAATGTTTTATGTCTCTGCATTTCTCTGAATGACTGCAAAAATGTTGTGAATATTGATTGGGGCATGTAGGTGAATTCACTAATATGGAATCTGTGCATAATGAGGATTAGCTATACATGCATAGGCACATAAATATGTTGACTCCGTCAATCTATGAAATAATCTTTTTAAAGAAAGACTATTTTTAGTAACTTTGACCTAGATAATCAGAGTATTGAGTGACATAATTAACTGTGTTTTAGGGTGTATCCAGTGTTGATACACAGAATGGGATAAGAGACAAAGCTACTAGCTAAATTAGAAGACTCATAGTAATCTAATCTCATAAAGCTGAGAGAGGGATAGTGGGCACAGGGAATTGGAAATTAAACTAAGAAAACAAATTTGATATTGTCACAAACTGAGTAGCTGAAAGAAGTCAGTTATACTCTGCCTGTTTTTGGTCTATAAATTGCAAGTGGTGGGTATGGTGAGATATGTGGTAACCTAGTTGGTATGTTGGTGGAATCGAGTTTGAATCCTGGCACTAAGACTTTACTAGCCCTGGTACCTTAGGCTAGTCACAAAGTAACTTTACCATAAGTGAGTTTAAAGTGAGTTTAAAATAACTCCATTGGAAGAGTAGGTTAATTATCATGAAATGAACAATGTCTGTGTGTATATGTGTGCCTGAAAACCTGTATTTTCATAATTGCTAATTGCTGTACAAATAGTAGATGAACTTGTGTATATGTCTATTTGTATGTTTATATTATACATGTAAAATAACACAATTTCACTTGAAGAGACCTTGGGATGTCTAAGAGTGCTCATCAAGACATTGAAATTATGAGACTATAATAAAACTGAGAGGCTTGGATTGGGACTGATTCAGCATCAAAGACAAAGAATCAACAGCCAAGTTGAAATAACCAGAAAACAGTATATATACTGAATATTATGATATAGTAATCTATGCTATATATAAATCTATAAAAAGATAAAATGAATTTGTCTTTATAATTATATAATTGTATTACATACCATACCTTTTATGTGTTGTGTAGCAAATCAATGTCTATTGTGTAGTATTTTAAAAATAACGCATGATGATATATACATAATAGTATACTACTCAGCAAACAAAAAGATAAACTCATGCCATTTGTAGCAACTTGGATGAGCTGGAAGGGATTGTGCTCAGTGAAATAAGTCAGAATGAAAAAGAAAAATATTGGATTGTTTCACATGTAGGTGGAATAATAGGTAAACTGAACAAAGGGTCAGGAAAAAGACAAAACTTACAGGCAAACCATAGATCTGAGGTATACAGCAAGGGTGGGGACAAAAAGGGGTCAAAATAGAGGCGGAAAGAACACAAGGGACTGTGGTGATGGATCACAGGTGATGTGGTGGTGGGAGAACTGTGGGGATTATACCTGAAAACAGAAATCAAATACTGTCCATAAATGAACACCGATATCAGAAAGTACATAAACATATTAAAAATAGTATATAATGATAGGATGGATCATTACATTTATAATACATATACATGTACTATTTTTTTTTTTAAGATTTATTTATTTATACAAGCACTGGGAAGATTCAGAAGCGCAGGAGGGTGAGAGAATTCACCAGAGCCAGAGCGGGGAGCAGAACAGGCAGACTGAGGAAACACACAGCTGAGGGGAGCAGCGGGCACAGCAGGAGAGGTCTGCGCACCATGTGGGACCCTCGCTGGTGGCCCTGGATCGAACCGGTGCTGCAGAGGCTGCCGGCAGCTTTGCAGCCCAGCGCTCAACCGCTGCGCTACCAGGGGAGGCCCTATACATGTACTATTGACATACTGTATAATATTACCAGTTTTTAAAACTCTAGAACATAAAAAATATACAACACAATTGCCTAACAAAATGTAAACCTTACTTGAGAAAACAGCAGGATGTTGAGACCAGCTAGAACCATAAATACCAATTTTGTTTGTCATATTGGCAAAGCTTGGAATGGCGATGTAAAGTGGAATTTGATTGATAGGCTACCAAATATTCAGGCTTTTTCTTCAATTTTTCTGCAGGACAAGGTTAGTATTGTAAAAACACTGCAGGCAACATTATAGATTTTAAGGCTGCAGTCTCTTATCTCCCCTGGTATAAAGGTAATTCAAACAGGAAAAAACTGTCCTCTCATTTTATCTTTTCTTGTTGATGAGAGACAAATAGATCCACTTGAGAAATGATTATATTGACGATTGTCATTTTAAATTTTCTTTAGCACTACAAAACTAGCAAGAAGTGGCAAGCCTGTGAGTCCAAAAAGACCAGTGAGGTGTGATTTTACATATCACAGATATTTTCTCTGCAATATAATAGAGCTGAGTGTATGATATTGAGTTATTCCCCAATGAATTACATCCCTTTTGCATCTTTTATAAACATTCTCCATTAATATTAATCTTCCCTAATTGTAATTAAAACTAGTCAATAATGGGGATTGCATTTTTACAAATTTTGCCTCGCAGAGACTTAATTTTTGTCTGCAGCCTAGCTGTTGCACAGTCTGATAGCTTTCAAAGAACAAGCCAAATTGTCAAACACTGTCAGTGTATAATGTCATGTTCGATCTGGAGCTGGAAAGTGTGGCCTCAGGTTTCTGGCCTGTCTTTTATGTCGCAGAAGCACAGAATTGTTAAACAATCTGGGGAAATTGAAGGCAGCAAATGCATAGTAAAATTTCCTATGTAGCTCAGTGCTACATAACAAGAGGGACCTATAAACTTTCCTCTGCTCTTGCATTGGCTGCTGACTTATCTGCAGGCACGCCAATCACAACAGATGTAAAGAAAACCAGATAGAACTTTTTAAAAATAAACTTCAGGAAATAGTTTTAAAGTCTTTTCACCCCCTCTGTGTTTCAGCTAAAGCTCAAAGCATTCCTAAAATGTGCTGTTGGAAACAATGAGAATGGAACAAGCTCTATTTTCCATTTTCTTCCTTGTTTCTGGGCGTTTAGAATGGCCTTTTCATAACCCTGAACTTCTAGAGTGTTTTAATTAAGGACTTCATTGTTAGAGTATAATAACATAAACCTAAGCTCTCCCGTGACAATCATGCTTTATTTATGGTTTTACAACGACCTTGTGTTTTATCCTGTTGGTATATGGGTATTGTGTCTTGGAGTTTCTTTTGAAGGTGCCAAAAAAGTACTAGAAGCTTAAAGGAAAGACACCTTCAGTCACTTTGGCTTTACTTGATGATGTGACTTATTTCTGCCAACTCTAAATAATTCAGTTCATGGGACTTATGAGTACATTTATTATTTTAAAATATAAAAATTTACATCAAATGAAGAACAGATATTGAAAATAAGACAAGTGAGTGATTCTTTAAAATGAATTTCTGTCTATCTCTACCAAGAACTTATGTATTTTTCTCATGTCCAAAAATTGGGATAATTTGACACCCTTTATTTTAAAAATATATTGTATTGAAGTAACATCCCATTAGAACATCAAGTTTTCCATGTTTATTGCAACAGCACTGTCTACAGCAGCCAGGGTCTGGAAGCAGCCCAAGTGTCAAATGACAGACAGGTAGTTTAAGAAGCTGTGGTACATGAGACAATAGAACACTACTCAGCTATAAAATAAAAAGGTGAAATCCTGCCATTGGCAACAACATGACTAAAACTAGAGGGGATTAAGCACAATAAATCAGAAGGAGAAAGACAAATACTGGATTATTTCACTCATATGTGGCACATAAAAATCAAAGCAAAGGGACAAACCAAAGTAAACTCTTAAAATCTTATAGCAGAGCGGTGGCTTCCTGAAGGGAGGGGGTTCTATGGACTATGATGGAGGATTATTGGTTCTTTGGTGGTATGAGTGGTGTGAGCACATACTTTTGTAAAGGTGTGAACCTGTACTCCAAAACACACAATATTGCAAATCAACAATACCTCAATAAACATAAAAAAGAAGCATTATAGGGGTTACGTATAGCATTTG
Source organism: Talpa occidentalis (assembly GCF_014898055.3). Classification (NCBI taxonomy): domain Eukaryota; kingdom Metazoa; phylum Chordata; class Mammalia; order Eulipotyphla; family Talpidae; genus Talpa; species Talpa occidentalis. The sequence goes on from NW_023602073.1 coordinate 11,577,915, forward strand.
CAGATACGTAATACTACATATACATACATTATAATGCACATTCTATAATATGTTCTCCACTGAAAGTCCAGTTCTGTCCTGTACAGTAATTGACCCATTAGACTTAATTTACTCACTCCCAATCCCCTTTCCTTCTAGTGACCACTGATGGATATTATAGTCTATCCATGTATTTTTGTTTAATTTAGTTCATTTTTTTTTTTTAATATGTACTGCCTATAACTGAAATCACATGGTGTTTATCTTTCTGTTAACATAGATGACCTTGAGGGTGTTATACTTAGTGAAATGTTACTTTCTTTTGGGCCTCCCCGGTGGTGAAGTGGTTCAGCGCTGGGTTGCCGAAGCTGCCCGCTGCCCACAGCCTCTGCAGCACTGGTTCTATCCCCGGCCGCCGGGTGAGGGTCCCATATGGCGCGCAGACCTCTCCTGCCACGCAGACCTCTCCTGCCGCGCCCGCTGCTCCCCTCAGCAGTGTACTTCATCAGTCTGCCTGTTCTGTTCTCCCCTCTGGCTCTGGTGAATTCTCTCACCCTCCCAAGCTTCTGACTGTACCCAGTGCTTGTATAAATAAATAAATAAATCTTTAAAAAAAAATGTTACTTTCTTTTAGAAAACATTTGTGCTTTTGTCTTATAAAGAAGAAGAAAAACAATATGAAATTTTCATTTCCAATGTTAATTTACAATGAGATCAGTCATTGCTCCGCCTCACTTCCTCCTCTGTACTCTGAATTCAGTCCTAAGCCGTGATTCAGTCCCCCTGTCTGTAGCAGAGAAATGGGGGGACTGTGGTGCCTCAGAACAGGGTGTCAGATACAGGGGTGTCAGAGCCTCATCAGAGTGGGCACTATATTCACACGTGGGGTAAGCTGGCCTGGATTTGGAGCCCAAGCAGAGGGATGAGCCTGTCCACGGTACAGTGGCTTGAATTACAGACCCCAAAATAATGCATCCAAGTCCTGATTTCTGGTACCAAACTCTCGATTAGTTTCCCAGGACTGCTGTAAAGAAATTAAGAAAAATTGTTGGCTTATTACAGCAGAAATTGACTCCATACTTCTGGAGACCAGAAGACCAAAATCAAGAGATCTGCAAGGTTCTCTCCTTCTGAGCTAGCTTCTGGCTTGGAGTTCACTCGGATAGCAGATATATCACTCCAATCTCTGCCCTGGTCTTCAAAAATACCCTCTCTTCTCTGTGGGCCTCAGTGTCATCCTTTCTGTCATTTCTAAGGTTCCTTGCCATTGGATTTAGAGTAACAGTAATCATAGTCCATCGAGCCCCTTCCCCCTCTGGTAGAGCCCTCCCTACTCCAGGATGATCTCATCTTGAGATCCTTACTTTAGTTACAAATGCAAGAAAAGTGTTTCAAATGAGATCAGATTTTGGGCAGACATACTTTTTGGGGGTTTACCATTCAACAATACATGGCAGAGGTGGCTCATCTGGTGAAGTCAGAGATCAAGATTAGGGAGAGGAGCCTCACAGCAAGTGTGCAGGGAGTCACAGGCAGGGTTGGGGAGCATCTGTACAGGAGGTGGGACAGCACAAGGTGTTAGGTCCAGAGTGGAGTGAAGAGACACTAACAGGAAGGGGGAGGTGGGGACTTGACATTAGTTCTGTACGATGACTTCATGAAATAGGCAACTATATGTGGTGATGGAAGTCAGTGTCTCACTGTCAGAAAAGGGAGGTAAAGATACGGAAAAGGAGAAAGTATTAGAGTTGAAGGTATTGATGTGAAGTCATGGATATTTTTTAAAGATTTACTTATTCATGCATACAAGAACTGGGGTACAGACCACAGGTGTGGGTGGTGAGGGGATTCAGCAGAGACAGAGTGGGGAACAGAACAGGCCGGCTGACTGAAATACACTACTGAGAGGAGCAGTGGGCAAGTCAGGAGAGGTCTGCTGCACCTTGTGTGTAACTCCCTGGCCTGGGATTGAACTCATGTTGCAGAGGCTGCAGACAGCTTTATAGGTTGTGTCTTAACCCCTTGTGCTACCAGGGAGGCCCCTGAAATTATGGATTTTTCTTTACTCTAGGTCATGGATACATGGAGATGTAAATTGTTGTGGGTTTGTGTGTGCTCATTCCCTGCCTTTGCCCCTGCAGGAGCCTGGGAACAGGAAATTTCAATAGCAACAATTATACTTAGCACCCGTATCTTCTTGGCTTCTGTTTATCAGTCTTCACTAAAAAGAATAGAGCACTCTTTGGGAAGTTGGCCAATTTCAGTGTATGGATAGAGGAATAACAATCAGAACCCACAGCATCTTATGCTAGAAAGGATGGAAATACCCCCTAAACTATGACAACATGTAAAAATAAAACCACAAGTCATCTGGAAAGGCTCTCACAGGGCAGATTGGGGATAACTTGAGAATCAAAATATATGAATCCAGGGCCTTCCTGGTGGCACAAGGGGTTAAGACGCAGCACTAAGGCCTCCCCGGTGGTGCAGTGGTTGAGCGCTGGGTTGTGAAGCTGTCTGCAGCCTCTGCAGTGCGGGTTTGATCCCCGGCTGCTCCCCGGCCACCAGAGGAGGGTCCCGCATGGCGCGCAGACCTCTTCTGCAGCCCGCTGCTCCCCTCAGCAGTGTACTTTGGTCCTTCTGCCTGCTCTGCTCCCCGCTCTGGCTCTGGTGAATTCTCTCACCCTCCTGCGCTTCTGACTGTACCCAGTGCTTGTATAAATAAATAAATAAAAAATCTTAAAAAAAAAAAAAAAGAAAACAAAACAAAAAAAAAAAAGACGCAGCACTATGAAGCTATGCTAGCCACTGCAGCATAAGTTCAATCCCCAGCCAGGGGGCTAACCGACATGGTGCATCAGACCTCTCCTGACTTGCCCGCTGCTCCCCTCAGCAGTGTATTTCGTCAGTCTGCCTGTTCTGTTCCCCGCTCTGTCTCTGGTGAATCCTCTCACCCCCACACCTCTGGCCTGTACCCCAGTTCCTGTGTGTATAAATAAATCTTTAAAAAATACTACCAAGATTAAACATTAAAAAAAAAAAATGAATCCAAAGCTACAAGTTTATAGTGATCTAAGTAAATAAATGAACATATTAATTTTTTTGCTGTAGAATGTTTTATTTAGATACTTTAATATATCTCTCCACTAAATTCCTACAAGTGACAAAGGAGAAACTGAGTAACTTTTATGTAGAAAAGCCCGGCAGACATCACCTTAAATATGTGGTCAAAGTGAACATTATCAGTGATGATGTAATAATGCAGAGAAACATGTGATATTCTTGCCATTTGAATCTAATCACAAAGCATAAATCCATATTGAGGTACATTCTGTAAAATAGTTGAATTGTAATTTTTTTTAAAGAATCAAAGATCTGAAAGTCAAGGAAAGACTAAGGAATGGTTCAAACAAAAGACATCAAGAAAGACACCATAACTTATTGCAATGTATGATTCTATATTGGGTCCTCTAGTCTGAAAATTGGTGAAACTGGAAGGGAGCCTAAAAATTAGATAGTAATTATACTTCCACATATGAATACCTGGAACAGAGGAAGCAGTAATTTTAGCTCCAATAATGATGAAATTAATAGAAGGACTCTATGAAAAACCTATCTGGCATCTACCTACTCAATATCCTGGAATTCTGGAACAGGATTCTTCTGGATGCATATGTAGTGATCTGTTTCCCTCAGGTCTAATCAAATTAAATTGAGAGGTAAATTTAGGTTATATTTCTTTCAGCCAACAGAGAAATAAAAAGCACTTTGCCAGGTAACTCAACACTTGGGACCCAGGAATAGTAAAATTAAATTGTTTTCATGAATGTGAAAAATTGACTCTTCTGGTACCTAAAGAAGAGGAATGAATATGAGAAAGGAAACTTGATTTGTCCCAACAGTGGAGTATTGGGAGCAATTCAGTGAACTATAGTGTTGGAAGAGATCATGGTGAGTTTGCCAAAATACTTATTTGAAGCCAGTTTGGAAGAACTGATCCCTCATTCCATTTTTCAAGGGAAAAATAAATCCCAGAATAGTATTAGTATTTCTATATATATCTTGCTTACTTTTCCAAAAGTTAGAGCTCAAAGTCAGTCATTTGTATTTAGAGAAGTTGTGTGGGTATCCTCACTCACTTGACCCGGTATTGTAGGGATGGAGAGGAAATTTCTCCTTACTTCTTTGGGTTCTTACGCTGTTTGAGGTATCAAGTTAACATCAGCTGGATTAGTCGAAGAAAAAAACACATTTACATACATGTGGAGCATCTACATGGATGTGAATTCCAAAGACCATGGGGCCAAATGAGGGTATATCTCCTGAGTTAAGTAAAGGAATATGGCCTTGGACATTCAAGAAGAGAGAAAAGGAACTCAGAATAGAGAAGAAATGCTCTGTAATTAGATATTCACCCTGCCAATTAGGTAGTTTTCTTGCATTGAAAGGTTATTTCTGGTAAAAATCTTTTTTTTTTTTTAATGGGTGATGTCAGAGATTGGGAGTCTATGTATTTTTTTAAAGATTTATTTATTTATACAAGAACTGGGGTATAGGTCTGAGGCGTGGGAGGGTGAGATAATTCACTATTTCTGGTAAAAATCTTAATTGTAGATAATTCCTTCAATTTTTATTCTTCTAGAAAGTAGTTAAGGAAGTGGTAGATTTTTTTTGAGAGCCTGTGGGACCTCAATTCACCTCAACTTGAAATAATTCACATGCCAAAGTGGCACATCTTGAGAAAACCTGTTCTGAACATCTTGGGGAAGTTCACCTGAATATCCTGGGAAGTCCTAGCCTTCTGTATTTCTGAGGATTCTGCATATTCGTAGGCTATTGCTTCACCAACCCCACCCTAATAAAGTTAACCTACATGTGTGTAGAGAAATTATTTCTAGAAACACCACAAGCCATTCTCCTAAAAATATCCCACATGGTCTTGAGTTGTCACTAAGCGTAGTTTTGCCCCTTTTAACATGTAATCCTCAGCATGCTTGATGATCTGATTCTTCAGAGCCCTTCAAATAAGAAACAATAAATTATTGGTATAACCTTGACAGTGAGAAAATTGGTTTGTGGAGGAGAGATGACAGAAGCAAAGAGAAAGTCAAAGCTGGCAGCCTGATAGATTGAAAAGAAATGAACAATGAAAATACACAAAATATAGTTGATTTCACAGCACTGAGAAATATAAAGGAAGCACAAGGTGATGATCTTATGAGTTGGAATCTTGTTTTACTAGCATCTCTTTTATCCACTGTGTGTACTTGAACTTCCACTGAGCTACCGGGGCGCTCGGGAAGTCTTTTCCACCATGTTTATTATCCACATAGGATCAGGACCTCTTCTTTCCCATGGAGAGTGATGAAAGAGAAGTAGTAAAGAATCCTAGAATGTTACAGCTAGAAGACCAGTAATTCAATCACCTAGCTATTTCTTTTAAAAATGAGAATAAATGACTCCTGTTTAGCTTTTATCTCTGTTAATGGTTGTTTTTGCTAGTGTTTATATATCTGGGTTTAAAAATCTCAAGCTGTACGGGCCTCCCTAGTGGCGCAAGGGGTTAAGACGCAACCTATGAAGCTATCCGCAGCCACTGCAGCACGAGTTTGATCCCCAGGCAGGGAGCTACCCACATGGCGCAGCAGACCTCTCTTGACTCACACGCTGCTCCCCTCAGCAGTATATTTAGTCAATCTGCCTGTTCTGTTTCCCACTCTGTCTCTGGCTTGTACCCCAGTTCTTGTATGCATAAATACATCTTAAAAAATAAAAATCTCAAGCTATGTATTTTAAAAGCCTCAAGTAATGAAATCATAAAAATAAAGTTAAGCCATTTTAAGTACACTCATGACTTCCAGAGCCAGCTTCCTTCTTCACTCTTCCATTGGTGTTGGTTCTAGTTTCTCAATCCAGTTATGCACACTTTTACTTTTTATTACTTGCTTACCAATAGCATTTGTAATTTGTTGTGATAGTGGGGGTATCATCTTTGTCTTTCTCACCTTGGTGAATGTCTTGTTGAATTAGATAGAATGCCTCTGCATCTTGACAAGGGACTGTAGTTTGTATTCTATATGTTTTGTGTTTGTGAGAAAGCTGGGTGGGTTAATATATTTTGCATGTTATCCCAATTGTCAATTTTTTGTGGAGTACTCTCTATGCATTTAAGTTATGATGGTGACATTTCTGTTTAAACACAGCGCTGATCAGATGAGGATACACGGTTGTTCATTTTTGCATAATGCCAAATTACTTAATTGTTGAAAAACTGGAACTCAAATCTGGGCATTTTATGTTATTTTCAGTATGTCCTAGAATTTCAAAGAATAGTCAACTATCTGCAATAACCTAAGAACAAAAATAAATATTTTAAGAAGAAAATGACACAGACATGACAGGCTGTGACTTAATAGAGAAAGACAAGAAATGGTCTCCATAGACCAAGAGAAAAATGGAGGCTCACACATAGTTGTGCTAAAGAATGTTCTGTATGTAAAAAGTAGCTTGTCAAAAAAAAAAAAAATCAAACTTTGCTGATGTTATTGCAAGGCTAGTGCTTCTTAGTGGAAAAAAGCTATAAATTGGTTTTACTTGTCTCCATTTAATATTTATTAGCTTTTTTATAATGACATCACCTGAGGGGTTTAACTGCGTGTATAACAGGATAACTGTAACAGTTTTAAAGACGGGAAGTGTGAAAACCAGCAGTAAATGAAAACAGAATTGTGAGAAATGCCTGCATGTGGATTTCACTATCTCAACTGAAGTGTGCAAGAAATGTAACTTATTTTTCCTGCACTTACACCTAATTTTGTTCAGTGCAGGGATCCCCCAATTTCCCATGGACTGTGCCAAAGGTTTGGTGGATGGCATTGCACATTCTAAGGTGTCCAGTGAGTGATTGCTGGAAGGGGAGTTTGGCTCTGTTGTAGCATGGAGCGCCATGCTGGTGTCTTTCTGAATTGGCATTTTCCCTCACTGGCCTCCACAGTGACTGTGTCTTCATTTGCCTTTTCTTCTTCATTCTTTACTACCATAGGACTTTAGTTTTAGCCTCTTCTCAAATGTTTTCAGGCTGCCTTTGATTGCATAGCTAACCCTCTATTTCCTCTTCTCAATGTTGATCCTTGGGATGTTTGGGGGGGCACTCTTTCAGACCCTACTTTCCTAAACATACTCACCCATATTTTCTTCCTGGACAGTGTCTTGTCAGTTGATCAGGGCTTAAGGGAATAATTCCTCTTTCCTCTAGGCCTCCCAATTGCCCAAATCTAACCAGCTATTTCCACAGAATTTGAACACTTAGCTTCTCCTCTAATTTCTCCCTCCTCTGAGGGGAGACTTTGTCTTATGTGGGAGTAGGATGGCTTGGCTTTTCCTTTGCATATAATCTCAAGACAATTGTTTATTATTTAAAATTTTCCCACTCTTCCTGAGGCCTAGGCTATTGTAACAAGCATTAGCTTCTCTCCTTTTACTTTCAGGCTGTGTAAAACAAGAGTTGACCCCACCCTTTTTTTAAAGAATGATGCAATGTTTTAATCACCTGTAACTCCACCACTGTAATATAAACCATACTTTTATTCATGGCAGGATAATATTTTGAAATACTAGCTTATAATACTTGATTCGTACACCATTTATTCAGTTAAACCATTTTTTATGAATTGCTTTAGAAGCAGCAGAAGTCCAAAACAAAAAAAAAAAATCCAGATGGCAGAAATGGGGTGCTATATATAAATATATACAGTCACACACACACACGCACACACACACAATCACTCACCGATAGTATGATAGAGAAGAGGTACTAAAAATCCCTTTGGTTGTCTTTCTGGGTTGTTCCATCTTCCAGTTTCTGTCTGAAGTTAGTTTCAATTCTTTGATGGTAGCACCAACTCATTTTTAAGGTTCAGAATCAATTAAAATACATGGACCAGCTGATTGCGGGGTCCCAGAGGAATGCCAGATGAATGGGCATTTCCTAAGAAATGGAAGTCCTGCTTTCAATTGCTGCCTGTCACTAATTACTGCTCAAGTTCTCTATTTAGTCCTTGCTTTCTTTTGTCTCATTTCAAAATATATAGTAAAGAAGTAGACTGATTTTCAAGACGTATTCATGTCTTATCTTGTATTACATTTGTACATTTGGTTGATTTGGGATATAAAAAAAATGAAAGAAAGAACTGCTCCCCAAAAAATCTAGAGAAGTCAGGTCACCAGAGGAGATCTTGCGGTTACAAGAACCCCAATGCAGGCATGTGTTAGGAGATTAGAAGAAATGCTCTTTGGCAAATAAATATTCTTTACTTAGCAATTTTTCTTAAAACTGAACACACCCACCTTTTTTTTTTTTTTAAATCAACCAGGCTGAACTGTTGGACTCAGTTTATATTTCTGATATAAAATTCTACCCAGTAAAAGCTGTGGTTTTCCTGTTTTAGGTACATATTATAGAGTACCAATGTGGATTTATAGAAAAAGCATGCAGAACCTCTTTTCCCAAAGGAGTGGTATTGTACATAGGGTACTTTTTCTTTTCACAGGTCGTTTTAATAGAAATCACTTATGTATTTTAAATGATGGCCTGAAAATGTGGGGGTGGGGAGCATGAGAACCCTTGACCTTCTCCATAAAGTTGAATTGCTCTTTATGCTTAAAGTTTTGACAGAGAGCGAGAGAGGGAGAAAGAGAACATCCTTATTTGGTCACGAGTACCCATTAAAAAGACAGTATATTACATTTCCTCTTTCCACACATTGCTGTTAGAAGGATTTGTGAGCCAAGTGCCGTGAGACTGCTAGAGTTAAGAGGCTGGAGACAGGTAGTTTTGATGATGTTTTAAGGGACACTCAATAACGTGTATAGGCTGAGTGGGGAAGCTTAATTAGCTTCAGTTAAATGCAAAACACACTGAAAAGCCACTGCGCGTCTGGCACTGTGCTCCTTGCCCAAGTGGCACAAAGGAGACACAAGAACCGTTGAAGTTGAGAGATGAAAAGAAACTTAGAGCGATCGGTTTCCTGCCTGCCAGAGTTTTTACCATCAAGGGCCCCTTTCATTATTTCCTTCTCTCCCGCATTCCATTGAAATACTTGGTGTACAGAACCCAAGTCATTGATGTGATGTTATTTTTATATTAAAGGGAGTACTCTGTCAATCAGGGCTACTGATCAGGGTACAATAAGCAGGTTCCCACTGAATGTCCTAATTTCCTTCCAAAGCCAAGCCATCGGATGATATTTTTGCGGTCTTTTTTCTTCTGAAATAGAGCTAAAAGGTAGACCGCGGTGATTTTTGTTCACTCTGCATAATCCAACACACAGTTAACAGGTTACTGGTGCTTCTTTGACACTACTGATCACTGCTGACCCCTCCCCATAGAGGGGCAGTGTGATGTGGGCCAAAAATCACTGCATGTAGACTCAGAAGTCCTAAGTTTGAGTCCTGGCTTCCCTGTCTAGCATATGAATCTGTTAAATGGAGACACCCCCCCACCCCTGCCCCTCAGGCCCTCCTCATGGTTCTGAACAGCCAATGACATGAGGTACATACCAGCTATCATGATCTCAGAAGTCGTGTAAGTAAGCTCCTGTTATGGGGTGAACCATCTCCCCAAAATTCATATGCTGAAGTCTTAACCCACACCATGCCTCAGAATGTGACCGTTTCATAGATGGATCTTTAAAGGGTTAACGGAAGCAAATAAGGTCAGGACTCTGGATGCTAATCTAATATAACTGGTGTCTTCATAAGAATTTGAAATTCGGACATAGATATATGCCAAGGGAAGAAGACCACATGAGGACAAAGAGAAGAGCATGTTCTCTAGAAGCCAAGAAGAGGACCTTCAGATGAAATTAACCTTGCTAGCATCTTGACCTTGGCATTTCAGTGCCAGAACCATGAGGAATAAATTTCTCTTGCCCAGTTTGTGATACTTTGTATTTATACCTTTAGCAAATGAATGCAACTATGATTTTACAGGTTTCAGAGCCAAAGAACCAAAATGATTTGTATTATTTGTCCTTGAAAAATGTCTTACGTTGGGTGTGATATTAGGAACCTAATATCAGGAACTTAATATTAGGAACCTCCTATCTTAGGTTTCCGTTTTACATATTAGTGGATTTTGCCTACCTTACTTTCTCCCCTCAATATTAAACTGATGGTTTCATCTTTCAATATTGTGCTTCATGTTCTAACCAGAAAGCTAAAAATAAATATTATGCTATAGGAACTAAGCCCATTATTTCAAATGTAGTTTTAAAAGTTTTATCCTCTATCTGAAGAATATGAAATCATCAACCCAAAGAGTTATGTGTAATGCAGTGTTTATTGCAGCGATTTTTATAATAGCCTAGATATGGAAGCAACCTCTATGCCCACTCATAAATGGGTAGATTAAAAAGAAGTGGTGTCAATACACAATGGCATACTCTTCAAACATAAGGAAGATGGAATTTTGCCATTTGCAGCAAAATGGAAGGAAGTGGAAGAGATGGTATGAAGGGAAATTAGAAACATAATGTTTTGATTCCACCTATATGTGTTCTCTAAGGAAACTAAGCAGATAAATAGAAAAACCAAATAAAAATAAACTACTGGATATGGAAAACCACAATGAAGAGAATGGGGAATTGGAAATAAGGCTGGAGGGGGTATAATGGATGGTGGTGAGTGGTTTTTTTTTTTTTTTTTTTAAAGAACAAGACTGTTTAATCCATATAATAACATTGAAGTTACCATTAGTTCCATTTTCCAGAAGAGAAACTTGAGGTCAAGGGGAAGAAATCTAGTCAGTGATAGAAGTGTTATTCCAACCTTGTTTTGTGTAAAACGAATTCTGTCTCTTTTGCACTAGAGTTGATTCGTCTTTATTCTATATTTTTTGACAGATGTGTAGTCCACTAAGGGCCATATACAGCAGTAGAGGCAAGGAGCAGGTCATCTAAATAGGCTTTGTGATTAGTGTATCTGATACAGTTTCACCAGCTTTTGTATCAACAGCTCCTATCCCAGCAAAGGAAAATGCTGGAGCTGACTACTTCCATGTAAGGTCTCCCCGTGGGAATGGAATTCACCCCTAAGTATGTCCAGTGTGGGAGGACTGGTCTGTCCCTCTTCATCACGCTTGCATTGCAATCTCTGGGCCTCATATGCTAACTTTGACTCTACAATGAATATTCTTGTGCTTTGGGATCACGTTATCTTCCAACCAACTCTTCTTTCAGCCAAATTCTTTCTGCTCATACCATCATTTTTTTTTTAAGATTTATTTTTTATCTATATAAGAGCTGGGGTACAGGCCAGAGGCATGGGAGGGTGAGAAGATTCACCAGAGACAGAGTGGGGAACAGAACAGGAAGAAGGACCACTGCTGAGGGGAGCAGTGGGCGAGACAGGACAGGTCTGCCTCACCATTTGGGTATCTCCCTGGAAGGCCGGAAATCAAAACTGTGCTGCAGAGGCTGTGGACTGCTTCACAGTGCTGTGCTTAGCCCGCTGGGCCACCAGAGAGGCCCTTATATTATCATTTCTCTTGTTCATGGAGTCTGGAAACTTTGATGTCATTCATATGTCTCTTACATTCCTCTTTGTTCCTCCACAGTCTGTTTCTATCTGCAGAGTCACCAAGTACTGACCATTTTTCACTCTGAGCGCTATGCTTTTTAGTTGCTCTGAACTCTGCCCAAGTTCTCAATTGCCATATCTAGTTTTTCCTATTATTTTAATATATGAAAATGCTATCTTCTTAAATATTCCCTAGATTCCAAAATGTACTAAATGTTGTGATTCAAAACAGCCTGCTAATTATAATATAGAGTGTTCTATTTTAGAATGTGAATGGTCCTCTCAAGACCAGTACAATTTCTGCCCACTTCATATCTTTTCAAGTGCCCCTAAGGTAGAATATCCAGATGATGTTGATTTATAATGGTGTGCACCTGAAACTTACATAATGTTATAATGCAATGTGTCTTCAATTAAAAAAAAAAAACTATTGAAAGATAGATGTCATAATTTATTTTTTTAAATATTTATTTGTTTTATTCATACAAGAGCTGGGATTCAGGCCAGAGATGTGCGGAGTGAGAGGATTCACCAGAGACAGAGTAGGGAGAAGAACAGGCAGGTGTACTGAAATACACTACTGAGGGGAGCAGCGGGTGAGACAGGAGAGATCTGCTGTGCCAGGTGGGTTGCTCTCTTGTAGGCTGGGGATTGAACTCATGATGCAGTGGCTGCTGATTGCTTCATAGCACTGCATCTTAACCCCTTGCACCACCAAGTTAAGATGTCTTATTTTAGACCTTGGATGATGAAGGCTATACCTACTACTATCCCTTTTCCTCTGATATCTGAAAGTATATAGTTTGTCTAACATAGTGATTAACTTTGTGAAAATAATAGGGAAAACTCGATAGGGCTTACAAAATCTAACATACATAAAAACTACACAGTTAACCAGGCACTGAACTGTGGTCATCTGAACAAGCTGAACCATCCAGAAGTTGGTTTTAGGCACACCTTGGTGTATGGCTGGAAGACTAGAAGATATGGTTGTTTCATATTCCAGGAGCAGAGCGAAGGTCATGCCTGCCACAGATAACTCTTAGCCTTGAGCCCTATTTTTCTTCTTGTATACTGATTTTTTCTTTTGGAAAACTGAAATGAAGGGCTAGCAAACTGGTGTCTCATTTGTCTTTATAAATAGAATTGCTGGTTTGGTCTTGTAATCAGGGCATCTGTGGGGTGCCCAGTCCTTCAGTTTGAGGGAGCAGCATTAGTTCTGAGTCATATCAGAATAGAAATCCCAAACAGTGTCTCAATCCACTGGTTTTTTTCTTCCTCGCTATCCCCATGAGAGATCTTTGTTGGTAAAAACAGACTCCCATGTTCAAGGTCACAGAACTAGAATGCAATTTGTCATTTATTTCCTTGGATGTTTTAAGGCTAAATCAAGAAATAACTTAAATGGAAGAGAGCTACATACTTTCAACAACATCTTAAAGATGAATATCTATAAAGACAAAAATGGCTGTAGAAGAGGTTGGGGATGACTTTAAATGGCCAAAGGTTTCTTACGAGGGTGGTTGAAATTTTCTGAAATTAGATTGATGATTATATAGTTCTGGAAATATATAAAAAAAATTCATTGAGTTATATACTTCAAATATGTGTGTTTTATTATATTCAAATGTTACAATGCAATGTTTCTTCAATTAAATACTTAAAAAATAAATGCCTAATCTTAGACCTTGGATGATAGAGACTGTGCCTACCACTTGTACCTTTTGGTCTGATAGCTAATGTGTGCTACTCGATAAGTATTAACTTAATATTTCATATTATTTTTTAATACTTAAAATTAAATACTAACTTTGGAATAGTAGGGAAAACTAGATAAGGCATAGAAATCTACTATATGTAAACTACACAATAAACTAGGCACTGAACAATTCTCACCTGAATCAAGTGAACCATCCAGAACTTGCTTATAGATATATGCTTTTATTGTATTTAAATTATATCTCAATAAAACTGTTTTTAAAAGTACTTCCAGGGTGGATGGCATGAATAAGAGAAATAGTGTGCTCTCTAGGGGCTTCTCTGCACCATGGATCCCTAGTTAGGCAGGTATGTTGCCAGGGCCTATTCTAATGCCCACATTGATAGGAGGATGCCCAAGTCAGTTGCTCAGATATCACTCCTGGCAGGCAAGTGTCCTTCCAGTCATGCAAGCATCAGAAGATGATGTCTTTCTTTGCTGCGAGGGTGACTATATTGACTTTAGTTTTTTCTTTCTTGTTGTTTTGTATTTTTTTTTCTACCTTCCTAGCTACAAAAGCATGAACATCAGTGTTTACAGCAATAAAGAGGGTTTGATAGACCCCTTTCCTTTGGATTTCTTGGGTTATCAACATCCCTTACTGGCTTAACCAAACACAAATGTGAAGCAAAACTGGAAAGGCCATAAAAGAACTGTAGTATGTGTCTGCTGTGGGCTGAATTGTGGTTTCCCCAAATTTATACGTTGAAGCTCTGACCCTCATTATGACTATATCTAGAAATAGGGTCTTTTGGATGTTCAGTGAGTACCTATCTTCATTCATTTTTCTTTACAGTTTTAATAAATTAATCTTAAATGAAGTGAAATATTTATCCTTAAATTGTAATTGGATAAAATGGCACAAATTATCTTATTTCTAGTTTATATTTTATATTCTAGCTTCTTTCGGAGTCCATGATGCTGCTCACATTTTTAGTATAATACATGAAATGAATCTTATTACTTTCTGAAAGGAGGAATTGGATCTTTCTCATCTTATGAGGGCCAATACTTAGCCCAAGATCCTAAACATCAGAGAAGCACCAAGAGACAAACTCCATATTTGGTGCTGCTTTTCACATGAAAAGATTATGCTATTTGCAAGTAGCAGCTGTGAGTTTGACAACTCATGCAGAAATCTAGCAGGTTTCTGGGCTTGAAGGGGTTAAAATTCAAGTTCAAATTTCTTCATCCATGATTGTAGGAAAAACTCGAGGGTTTTTTTTTTTTTTTTAGCATTTATTTATTTATTTATACGAGCACTGGGTACAGTCAGAAGCTCGGGAGGGTGAGAGAATTCACCACAGCCAGAGCAGGGAACAGAACAGGCAGACTGACGAAGTACACTGCTGAGGGGAGCAGCAGGCGCCAGGCAAGGTCTGCGCGCCATGTGGGACCCTCGCCTGGCAGCCGGGGATCGAACCGGCGCTGCAGAGCTTCGCAGCCCAGCGCTCAACCGCTACGCCACCAGGGAGACAAGTCTCAATGATTTTGATTGGAGGCTTTTGGTTGGAGCCTTAAAAACGTTGCACACTAGATAGGAAAGAGAAAGTGGGATATTTGTGCTAATTCAGAAAATAGAAGATAAGCTTAAACTCAGATGCTCCGTAGCAAAATACCTGATCAAATGAAAGTGATCAGCTTCTGACTGCTATATGCAAAATTAAATCCAAACTGAGGGAAATATCTCTAATTATTTCTCCAACTTTTTTATTACAATATCTGGCATGGAATGAAAAATACTCTCAAGAGAAGACTGTACAAATCGAGCAAAAATGAGAAATAGCTAAAAAATAAATCCACAAATCATTCAGGTTATGAAAAATAGAAAAGATATTTGCAAATGAGACAAAATGGATGAAATGCATCAAGTCACATATTGAAAAAATCCTTACAAAGCCTACACAGATTAAATCATAAGTAAACCAAATATAGGTACACCATAATAAAATGCTAAAAACATATGACAAAGAGGAAATCGTAAAATTGGCCAGAGAAGACTCTGGTTCCAGACTTTCATGAGTACCTTGTATCACACCAACACTTTCTCCAGACACAACTACAAAAGATGAAAGATGTTAAAGAGAAAAGTTCAAAACTTAGGGAGTGCAGCTAAAGCAGGCCAGATTTAATGTGCTGCAAACCTTGATTGAGGCAACACGCCAAGGTGAACTTCAAAGACATACTGTCTTTTCCCTCAAGGGCATTTGCAGTGCTGTGGCATTGGGGAAATGGTGTCTGAGCCGAAAACAATAATTTCACTGACCTGAGAAGAGAGAGGTTTTAATGAGCACCCGCTGAAGTCGCTTGGATGTCAAAATCCTAGAGGAAAAAATGGCAGAGAAGTAAGTTCAAACTCTTGCACATGAGCCATTGGCTGATATTTAACAATTGGGTAGCGTACACTCACCCAAATCACAATGAAAGTAGCAAAGATTTGCATAGTTGAGAGAGTTGGGCAGATAAACGTTGGGGTTCAGAGTGAGTTAAAGTGGATGGATTCTGGTAACTATCCCAGACTTTTAGTTGAGGAAGGCAACTTGCCAGGAGTAAAGACCACATTGAAGGGTAAGATATAGATCAGCCCTGACAAAGCATAATATACACCTTTGAGAGGTCAGAGATCTGTTCCTATACTCTACCTTCTTGAGGAAAAACTTCCCTTTATTAGATGAAGAGCTCATCATTCAGAGAATCTATCTGTTCATTCTCAGAATCTTTTATTAATAATTTAAAAATTGAGGCATTCCAGTGGACTATCATGGTATATTATGGGCACTTGGGTGGTGTGTGTGATGTGCTAACGTACAGCTGAGGAGGTGTGAACCTGCATTCCGAAATCATACCCAGTGTTGTAAAACAATATTATTTTAATAAAGAATAATAGGATTTTAGAAATAGATCATGGTAAATAACAATAACAAATGTCTGAAAACCGAGGAGAAAAAAAGAGAATTGAGCCTATATAATGTGATTCAGGTACAGAGAAGGAGACACATTAATATAAAATGACCATTTTGAAACACAGAGAGGAAAATGAAAAGTGTAGAAAAAAATTGAGACATATGAAACTGGAGCAATGTTTGCAAATTGTCATCAGGAATTTTCAAAATGAACAAAGTATTCAGTATATAGTTTCAAAATGCTCTATTAATCGCAAACATGAATAGCTATACCTCGCTTCTCCTAGGTATAGGATAATATCTCCTATACTTGGACACAGCATGATTGAAAAAAAAGATACAGGAAATGAAAAATAATATGGTAAAAATTTCATTAAAAGCAGCCAAAATAATACTAGATCACTTTTAACAGAAATGATAATAGTAGAAATTATGGGGAGAAATTATCTACCAACCTAGAATTCAATACTCAGTGAAAATAGTCTGCAAATGTGAAAGCATTTCTAGACAAATAAAAAGTAAGAATTTTTCACAAATGTATGACAAGAATTCTAAGTTCTTTATACAATCGGATGTTGCTATTGAGGATGCACAGAGATGCAGAAGGAAGAGTAAGTCATCAAAAATTGAATAATAAAATAATACAAATTATAAAAATAATTATTTCAAAAGAAGATAAACAGAACAGATAATGAGAAATACTAAAAATGGCAAAGTGGTAGATTTAAATAAAAATATTACTAATTAAATGTAAGTGGACTAAATTCTCTAAAGAGAGGACATGATTGTCATACTGGAATGCTATTTATAAGGAAAAATTTAATACCCATCTATGAATTAAGGTCTGTGGTTTGGTTTTAATTTCTAAAGTTTTGATGCTTTTCTTAAATCATGCTTTTCTTTTCTAAAAAAATCACTCATTCAGCATGTCTAAATCTCTGACAATGTGGAATATATATAGTTCTTATATTACTATGCTTTTAATTTTAGCCAGGCTTATATGTGATGGAAGTGAAATTTCTTAAAATTAATGCTTTCTTGATGTCTTTAAAGCCAATTCTTAAAAGCATATAATTATTTCATTTATAATACAGTTCTGCTGTCTGAGAACTCTCATCTTGTGATTTCCTATAGCTCTTCATTTCCTGGGATGTCTTTCCTTACCCAGTGACCAATTTGGTCATATCTAAAAGAGTGTTGGAAGAATTTTAGAAAAGTCCATTCTGAAAATAACTTCTTTAACATTCCTTATATGAATTAGTTACAAATTTTCCCCATGTTGGTTAACTTTCTTTTAGATTGCCCAAGTCTTTTGAGTGTAGAACAAGAATTGGTTACAGTTAAACATTGTATGTTGGTGCGTACATTCAGTGGAATACTACTCAGCAATCAAAAATATAAACTCATACCATTCATAGCAACATGGATGGAGCTGGAAGAGATTATGTTCAGTGAAATAAGTCAGAAGAAAAAAGAAAAATATTGGATGGTTTCACTTACAGGAGGAATATTGGGAAGCCATATAAGGGATCAGGAAAAAAAAAGACAAAACTAGCAGGCAAACTATAAGTTGGAGACATTCATAAGGGGAGGGGAAGAGAAAAGGATCAAAATAGGAGAGAAGAGCACAAGAGACTATGGTGATGGTTCATGGGTGTCTTGGTGGTGGGACTTTTATGGGGACAACACTTGAGAGGAGAAATCAAACATTGTACAAAAATGAACAATGATGTAAACATATATAAAGAAAAAAAGGGGGAGGGTAATGGAAAAAATGGAGCTCCCTGGTGTTGCAGAGGTTCACATCTCAATGCTATCATGCCTTTTCACCATGAGTTCCATCCCCGACCAGGGAGCTACCCACATGGCACAGCAGACCTCTCTTGTCTTGCCTGTTGCTCCCCTCAGCACTGTATTTCAGTCAATATGCCTGTATGCTCCCCATTCTGTCTCTGGTGAGTCTTCTCACCCCCTGTACCTCTGAACTATACCACAGTTCTTCTATACATACATACATAAATAAATCTTTTTTAAAAGAATGGGAAAAAACATGAGCATTTATGCTATCTTTACAAGCATTGATGGTCTCTATTCAACTGAAATGTTGCCTAATATTGAAGAGTACTTGCTATCTCAGGAAATCTGGCTCCTTCTTTTTGCTCTGGTCAGAATTATTATATTAATGTATATGGTTATAGTCTCTTGAAGGGCCAATTAATTCTGCTGTCTTTATTGAGAAACCAGTGTTCATCGCTCATGCTTTTGAGGAACCCTTGCCTGAAGTATCCTTTATTTTCTCAAAGATGAAAACAAAGATCAAAGTTTAATGATGGGTCCCTCCAAGTTACTTGGGGAAATGTGTGTGTTCACACAGCACATTGTTTAGGTTTAACTTCATGGCTCAAGACAAACACCTGCATGTTTATGTTTGACACTCACATTTGTTGAATCCCAAAGCTGATGTGAGCCCTAAACAAACGAACTAAACAAACCAACTTCTTGGCCATCTCCAAATAACACACAAAGCAAATATATTGTCTTCAATTGTACTTTAGAATGTTAGCTTAGCTACTGTTTTACTCACGGAGCTTACAAGAAGATCACATTTAGAAATCCTAAACTTGGATGAATATTAATTCCTTCAGCAGGTCTCGTCCTAGTGACCATGTAAGTTAGAGAATATGACATTTAAAAAGGCTATTTATTTGTCATGTACAATGTAAAAAGTAGGTCAGGATGGAGACATTCTAACATAATTTTTGGACTGGAATACCATGTTATAAATGGGTTAATCATATCAGCAAAAAAGTTATTTTTTGCATTTTCTGGAACTTTTAAAAATTCTAATGCAATATTTATCTCGGTCTTGCAAGAATTTGAATAAGAGAAATAAAACTCAGAGCCCTCAATTCTGTTTTTCTTCCATTTGATCTTACCTACTTGTATATTTTGGTGGTATATTTGGGAAACCAAGTTTGAAGTTCTCCTGAAAATCAGAGTCCTTGAACAATAAAGTACATCAGGAAGTCTTGCTCAAACAGTTTGCTGGGTGTCTAAGAATTTGCATTTTTAAAAAAGATTTATTTTTATAAAAGAATTGGGGTGCAGGCCAGAGATGCGGGTGGTGAGAGGATTCACCAGAGACAGAGTGGGGAACAGAACAGGCAGACTGACGAAATACACTGCTGAGGGGAGCAGCGGGCGAGACAGGAGAGGTCTGTCCCGCCATGTGGGTTTCTCCCTGGCTGGCCGGGAATCAAATTTGTGCTCAGTGGCCACGGATTTCTTCATAGGTTGCATCTTAACCCCTGCACCACCAGGGAGGCCCTAAGAATGCATTTTTGACAAGTTCCCAGGTGAAACTGATGCTGCTGGTCAGGGGACCCTGCATTTAGAACCATAGGTATAGACAATTTTTTAAATGAATCTCTTCAGTTGTGATACTGAGGCTTTCTCCAGGTAGTTGACAATCTGATTCATTTAACCTACTGATTAATAAGCTTAGAGAGTACCCCCTCTGAGCTAGAACACTGATTTAATTGAAAACAAACAAATAAACCAGCAAAGATTAATTCAAGGATATGAGGATGGTAATGGTCTCGGGGATTAGTCAAGTTGACATGTAGAATAAAGTAGAACATGAGACTACTGGGGTGAATATAGTCGCTTTAGTCCTTTTAGAATATATTTAAGAATTTCTGGCTGTAGTATTCCCCCCCCTTCCCCACATGTTACCTGAAATATAGATATTACTGAACTATGTTTTCACTAAGAAAAATCTAAGTGAATCTATGAATTAGGCACAGTAAGTTATTAACAAAAATAATAGAATAAAATGAAACAATTATAGCAATATAACAGTAAAATTTATGTAAATGTTTTCTCTCTCTCCCTCCTTTGACCTTCAAAATCACATTATTTGTATTATTTTCAGAACCCCTCTCGTGCACAGGGTTTTTTTATTTCTCCACATCCTAACTAACACTTGTTTCTTGTGTTTTTTTTTTTTACATAATAACCATTCTGATAGGTATGAGCTGATTTCACTGTGGTTTTGATGAATAGTGATATTCATCCACTATCACTATTTTTTTTCCGTATGATGCTTTATCATCTATGTGTTTTCTTTGGAAAAATGATAACTTAGTTCTGGCCATTTCTTTTTTTTTTTTTTTTAATTAATAAATTTTATTTTTATATTCCCCATACAATTGCAATCCCCCCATTCTGACCCCAATCCCTCCCCTCCCGCCCCCCACCCCCCAAAAAGTGTCTCTGGTTCATAGTTTTTGTTGATTTTGATTTTCACTTTCTTATAGTTATTCTGGCCATTTCTTAATTGGATTTCTTTTTAATTGAGCTGTTTGAGCTCTCTGTATATTTTGGATAGTAATTCATTATTGGATATATGATTTGCAAATATCTTCTCCCATTCAGTAGGTTGTCTTTTAGTTTTGTTGATGGTTTTCTTTGGGAAGAAAGAAGGTTTTCCTTTGGTGGAATCCCATTTCTTTATTTTTGCTTTTGTTACCCTTTGGGGTCAAATTCAGAAAAACTGCTGAGACCTACATCAAGGAGTTTAATCCTTATGATTTCTTCTATGAATTTTATGCTTTCAGATCTTACATTCAAGTCTTTTATCCATTTGCACGTGCCTGTCTGTTTTTCCCAATTCCATTTATTAAAGAGATTGTCTTTTCTTGACACATTGTCAAAAATTAACTGACTGTGTATATATAGCTATATTTCTAAGTTTTCTATGCTGTTCCACTGTTCTATGTATCTGTTTTTATGCCAGTATCATTCTGTTTTGATTTCCATAGCTTTGCAGTGTGATTTAAAATCAGGGTAGGTGATCCTTCCAGTTTTGTTCTTCATTCTAAGATTGCTTTGGCTATTTGGGTTATTTTGTCGCATCATGCACATTTTAAGGTTGTTGGTTCTATTTCTGTGAAAAATATCATTAAACTTTTAAATTGCATTGAATCTGTAGATTGCTTGAGTAATATGGATATTTAAGCAATATTAATTCTTCCAGTCCATGAGCATAGAATATCTTTTCCTTTATCTGTGCCTTCTTCAATTTGTTACATCAGTGTCTTGTGGTTTTCATTTTATGGTGTTTTATTTTCTTGGTTAATTTTATTCCTAGGTGTTTATTCTCGCTGATGTAATTGTGCCTGGTATTGATTTCTTAATTTTTATTTTTGATGTTTCTTGTTGTTTTATAGAAACACAACTGATTTGTGTGTATTTTTTTTATCCTGCTTTTTTACTGATTTATTAGTTCTAAGAGTTTCTGTGTGAAGTCTTTAGGGTTTTCCATATATAAGATTGTGTTACTCTGAAGTAATGACATATTTTCTTCTTCCTTTTTCAATTTGGACACTGTATTCTTATTTTTCTTCCCTGATTGGCTAGAATATCCAGTATTATGTTGAATGACAGTCACAAGAATGGACTTGCTTGCTTTCTTCCTGATCTCTGAGAAAAAGAGCTCAGCTTTTACCTTTGAGTATAAGTCTAGATGTGGGCTTTGACATATATTGTCTTTATTATTTTACCTCTGTATCTGCTTTGTTGAGTCTTTAGAATAAATGGATGTTGAATTTTATCATGATCCTTTTTATGTGTTGTTGAATACGGTTTGCTAATATTTGTTGAGAATCTTTGCATCTGTATTCATCAAAGCTGTTGTCCTTAGTTTTCTATCTTTGTGGTATTCTTGTCTGGTTTTGGTATTAGTATGATACTGGCTTCAAAAAATGAGTTTAGAAGTGTTCCTTCTTCCACAATTTTGTTGGAACCATTTGAGAAGTATATGTTCTACCAAATGCTTTGAATATTTGTTAGAATTCCTCAGGGAATTATCTGGTCATGGACTTTTATTTGGGGGAGGTTTTTAATTGCTGATTCTAGCTTATTAAAACTGGTAATAAGTCTGTTCAGATTTCTACATTTTTCTGATTCAGTCTCAGAAAACTGTAAGGACTAGAAGTTTATCCATTTTTTCTAGTTTGCCCAATTTGATGGCTTATTTGTTGGCATATTCATCCTAAGTAATCTCTTAAGATCCTTTGTATATCTGGTGTCAGTTTTAATTTCTTCTCTTGATTTCTCATTTTATTTACCTGTGTTTCTTCTTTCTTTTATTTTTAGTGAATCTAAAAATCTGTCAATTTTATTTTTTCTTTTCAAAAAGCCAACTCTTATTTTTCATTCATATTCTATTATCTTTGTGGTCATAAAGATCTTTTTCTGAAATTTTATTTTGTTTATTTGCAATGTATTTCTTCTCTTTTTGTTTTTTGGTTCTCTATTTTAGTTTCAGTGTAATAGGATGATTGATGGTCAGATCATCAAGTATCTACTTTGAAAGTATGTCAGTATGTGTGGTGCTTTGGAGTCCCTGCTGGCCTCCAGACTCAGTGAGATGGAATATCCTTTGGGGAATAGCTTCAGCAATAGGAGTTACAGAGGGATGTATAATCTGAGAGCTACTGGCCAGCTATAACAAAGTCAAAAGGGCACAAAGATAGCATCTTGTGGTCTATGTTCCCTGAGTTCATGGAGTTTCAGGGATACTATGATGAGTGGGGTGACCATTGGCAACCCAGTTGTAATGCACAGTGAAGCATGGGGAGACAAGACTGATGTGGTTGGGTGACAAATCTGACTCTAGCAAGATGAAGGATGTGCTAATATGACTCTCATCAGGCTCGACTTTAGCAAGGTAAGGTGAAAGTGCAAAAATGGTCCATGGCAGTGCCTTTGACCCTGGAGAAAGTCCAAACAGAGGTTCTAAGATAAGATAATAGAGTTTCCTTCAGGTATGACTTTGGTGCTTTTCAAGTTATTTTTGCACCTTCTGTTGGGGTGAGTGAGTTTGAGAGCTTGCCCTTTAAGTACACTCTCCATTTCTTACCACCTCTTGGGTCTCCTGGTTGGTTTTCAAAGTTTTCTTTGTTTTGTAGGGCCTCTCTCTAGTGTAGGTCCCTGAGTTTGGGTACCTGTGTGGAGCATGAATCCCTGAGTCTTTGGAGAAGTCTGTACTTCTGAGATCCCTCCTGATTGGGGACTACCAAATCCATTGTGAGGGTTCCTGTTGAGACCATGTCTCTGTCTCTGTCTCTCTTTCTTGATTTGGTATGACTCTTTTTCCTCTTGTGGTAGGAGTGTTGTTAAGTTCATTCTCCAATCTTTTTCAAAGAGAATTCTCCCTAATATAACATATGTTTGGTGTGCCCCTGGGAATAGGTGAGCCCAGGGTCTTCCTGTTCCTCCATCTTGAACCATTTCTCCTAGGGAGTACCATTTGGGCACAGATTTATTCTTAATTGTTTGAGAATGGAGAGTTATAGCCTGAAAATATTCATAGTGACTATTTATTTTCTGAATGAAGGATGCATTGTAGGACATTATTTTATAACCATGAAACAGATGTTACAATGCTACTACCCTCAAAGTTTTTATTTTTTACGCTTTTTTAAAAAAGATTTATTTATTTATGCTTACAAGAGCTGGGTACAGGCCAAAGATGCAGAGACAGGAGGGGGAGAATGAGAGGATTCACCAGAGACAGAGTGGGGAACAGAACAGGCAGACTTATGGAATACACTGCTGAGGGGAGCTGTGGGTGAGACAGGAGATGTCTGCCATGTGGGTTGCTCCCTGGCCGGCAAGGGTTAGAACTCATGTTGCAGAGGCTGTGGGTTGCTTCATAGTGCAGTGTTGAACCCCTTGCGCCCTCAGGGAGGCCATACTACCCTCAGAGTTAAGGTTAATACCACATTAGATGCAGTAACAATTTGACAGTGTAATTGTCATTTATAATCTTAAAATAATGCATGTTATTGTAGCACATTAATTCAGGGAAATATTAATAGGTTGAATGCAGGATATTTGTCGATATATGTATTAAATTTTAAATGTTTTCTTTGATATTAAATTTGATGCATGCTTTATTTTGTTATCATTTCTTGGTAATCTTTATCCATTCTCTTATTTTTTAATGTGGGTTGGCTGTGTTTGTGTATGTATTGTGTAGCTCTTGAAATGAACTAGAGTTGGTTTTTAAACTTAATGTAAAAATTTATCAGTCAATAAGCAAGTTTTTTCTTAATATTTATTGTAATTACAAATCTTTCTTCTGTCATCCTATTTTATGTTTTCTACTTCCCTTTTTTTGATATTTCTGTTACTGGGAAATTGAGTGTTTTTATTTTCTGTTTTGTCTTCTACTAATTTAGAAGCAATCCATTCTGTCTTATGTTAGTGGGTTTTGTACATCTTTTAATATATATGTCTGATATTGCATAAATCAATATAAATTTTGATCCATACAATGATCATAAAATACATAAACTCCAAACAATCCCCCATCTCTTTATGGTAAAATTTATCTATCATCTACTCTCTTTATTTCTAAATACCTCATAGATTATTGTTATGAATACACAATGCTTATTTAGATCTACCCCAAATTTTTGTTATCTGTGTTTCTTAAAACTGCCAGATCCTATAAAATATTTGAGATTCTTCTGAACATCTGAGACTCTGCCCTCCTTAAAATCTAACAGATCACCTGCCAGTTTCACCAGTATTGACAGATGAGTCTCCAGGGCCAGAGACACAGGACTTTATTACGCTTGGCATTTGCAGTATCTAAAGTATTTTTGATAGTTTTCTTTGTTCTCTATGTCCCACAGAAGCAATTCTCTAATTCTTTGGTGTGTTTTTGGTATGGATGATGGATAATTTTATTTTTCCTCTTCCTGATATATACAGTTATGTACAATTATTTGAAAATACTAAAATATAAACAATCCCTCTATGATAGGGGAGCTCAAAACTATTGTTCATTTTTTAAGGGAATCTGTGAATATGTAATTTATCAAAGCTGTCACCATCCTTTTAGCTCAAAAGTGTGATGGGTATTATTAACAATAAGCCCTGGAGCAAAATTTTTGAAAATGGTCTGAAAGAATTGCTGAACATGTCATTTCAAGTTCAATAAATATGTGTTCTAGAAACTTTTTTGTTTGTTTGTTTTGGAGTAATGTTTCATAATAATGTTGAACAAGCAGTAGATTAACACCTGAATATCAATTTCAGTTGAATTTTTGTCTCCTATTAGTAGAGTAATTGTGTCTTGTTTTCCTCATCTGGATAAATAATTCTACCCTTATCATCATCACCAATCATACAAATATTTAAACTGTTGCAACTTGTCTTAAGCAGAATCAGTGTGCCCTAAAGAAGTCTATGTCTGAATCCAAGCTACCTTTGAATATGTTAATTCACATGGCAAAGGGGCCTTGCAAATGTGACTAAATTAAGATTCTTTATATGAGGGAGATTATCCTGGATTATCTGGGGGGATGGGCAATGTAATCACAAGGAAAGAGGAGGCAAGAGATGGGATGAAAGAAACATAGACAAAGGGATTCAGCGTGAGTGTGAGTTGACCACACATTGCTTGAAGGATTAGAAGAGGGAAGAGGCCAGGAGTCCAGCACAGATTGGAAAAAGCAAGGAGACAGATTCTCCTCTAGAGCTTCCAGAAGAAAGCTGATACTTTGACACCATCCCGATTTAGCCCAATGAGAACTGCTTTGGACTGTTGACCTCCAAAAAGATAATATATTAAAAAACGCCATCTTCTTTTAAACCATTACATTTATTGTAATGTGTTGCAGCAGTAG
This sequence comes from Talpa occidentalis, assembly GCF_014898055.3. Taxonomy (NCBI): domain Eukaryota; kingdom Metazoa; phylum Chordata; class Mammalia; order Eulipotyphla; family Talpidae; genus Talpa; species Talpa occidentalis. The sequence continues at coordinate 11,603,837 of NW_023602073.1, forward strand.
TGGGAAACTAATACACTACTTCAGTAGATTATTGTGATGATTTTAATACTTAATTGATAATGAGAAAGTACTTTGTAAACCCAAGTGCTATAAATGTTAATTATTATTAATAAAATGAAAATGGGTTCTAACTACTTTAATTAGAAGGATGAGGGCTGTTTCAAACAAAATCTAGATTGGAAATGGACTAGTGGGTCTTTGCCATTTTCATCCACTTTAATAGGGTTCCTCCCAAAGTAAATGAACAGAACCATTAAAAGCAACCCCTTTGGGACCAATCTGAAATTAATTTTTTAGCTTTATCTCTACAACATTCTCTAAACCATAAATTAAAAGTAGGCAATACTTCTTCTCTGAGTAATGCAGTTGCCTCGTTAGAGGTCCACTAATGCAGCCTACAGCTGGGCTTACATAAAACAATCTTTGCAGTTTGAAAAATGATCAAGTCAAAGAAAACTGTATACGTTGTGTATACCATGGCCCATTGTAGTGTGCCCGTAATGATAAACTGATTATCTAAAAAAATTTGGAGCCTGCAAAATGGAAACATTTTTCAGCAGCACTAAGCTCAAGAGAAAATGACCTGGTTCTTCTACCTCTCCTTGCATCATTCTCTTTCCAATCTCCACCTCTGATTGTTACCACGGATTAACTGTGATGAGAAAATATGACTGCTTATTGGCAACATAAGATAATCCAATTGGTACAAATTATTATTCGAGATGACCCCTTTTTTTAGCTAGTGCTTTTCTCCTTCATTGTGTACCTAAAATTCTGTTTTACATTCAGGAGCAATGATACTTGAGATTGAAGTTAACCAATATGTTTAAATTATTAAACACATCACATTCATAATATTATGTAGAAAAGGATTCATTGACTAAAATCTTAGTTGTTAGTCCACATATCTTGGAAATCACTTCAGTATTCTCCAAATTATTAACTTGCCTTTGCAGTGATTTTTAAAGCATATTGATTACTGAAATTAAAACAAATTTTTTGTTAAAGACATAAACTTGATTTCAAATAGATTCAACACACCTGTCCACCCAGCACAAGGGGAAACTGACTTAGGAAGCCTATGACTTGGGTAATAAACTTATGGTGGCGCAAGGATTTGAGAAGCAACCTATGAAGCTATTCACAGCCACTGCAGCATGAGTTCAATCCCTGGCCAGGGAGCTACCCACATGGCACAGCAGACCTCTCCTGACTTGCCCTCTGCTCCCCTCATCAGTGAATTTCAGTAGATCCATCTGCTCTGTTCTACTACTCTGTCTCTAGTGAATCCTCTCACCCCCCACACCTCTGGCCTGTACCCTGGTACTTTTATACATAAGTAAATTAATCTTTACAAAAAACAAACTTATAGGGATGCCTACTCTGTAATCTTACTCTGGATCTTTAATGAAAAATGTTCCTTTTATTTAATTCTTACACAAAATTATTTTACTCTAGTGATTATGTAACAAAAGCCAACCAAGGACTTTGAAGACACTTACCCTGTGTCCTGTAGTCTGCTATAAAAACAGAGTTTAAATGATGCTAAGATGAACATGAAGTTCCTCTCTCAGGGATTGATATGTGCCAGGGAAATATGGGTTTTATTTTGTAAGGAATTCTCTTTGGGTCCAAACTTAAAAGGATTGGGTGTGGCATGCATTTTAGCAGCACGATTTGAACAGAATAGAACAACGAACAGAATTTTGGTTTGCTTTGCTTTGGTGAGCCAGAATTTAGTTTCATGGACTTTGTCCAATACAACTAAATGTGAATTGTGTTTTTGCATGGGTAACTCTTGCCCTTAACTGCACCAGCCATTGTTAAAGAAGGCTGGCACTTGTTGATTCTAATCTGAGTTACCCATAGAAATCCTTAGCTACCTTTCTAGAAGAACATAATCTCCTCTGACTGTAGCTGAGCCCTAATCTACTAAAAGACTTCCAGCTTTTAGTGCCCAGAAGTAGATCCCCCTGCTTCCCAGAAACAACTCCTTTATTGTATATCGGCTCTCACCTTAAAATCAAGCTAAGAACCAGAATACCCCTATGCAGGCAGCCTAGAATGGCCCTAGGGAATATTGTTTTGTTTATTCAAACCCCACTCCCTGAATTCTTTCCTTCCCACTGGCTTCATGAAGCATCCAGAATGATCTGTTTGGATCCTGTCTCTCCCTCCTCTTCTTCTCAAGGAATAGCAGACGCTTTGCCTCTGTCAGTGCCTAGAGGACCACACTTTCTTGTTTCATTATTGAGGGGGAAATTGTGCCAGACTTTGTATTGCATTATCCATTGCACACTGACCCAGCTAGTTTCAGTGTAAGGCAGCCCCTGCTCATTTCAGCCCAGTATATATCTGTGTTATCTTCTTCAGTGGTCTTTATCTTAATCACTCTTCATTTTAGCTCAAAAAATGTGGCTATGCCAAACTGCATCATTGTCCACTTTACTTTCTAAAAGACTTTGGCATCTGGCTCAACTGGTAGTAAAACATCTACCAGTTTATATTATGTGTGCAATTGATTCAGGTAGCCTCTACCACCCAACGAAAAGACCATTTTTTTGAAAATTATTTTTCTTCTTTTGCTGCCCAGTAAGGGTCTTTGAATTAATCCTAACTTTTACCAACATCAGTTGGCTTTTTTAAAGTATGGTATTTCTTCTCCATGGAGTTACCAAGGTTAAATATGAAATTGATGATGTATTTTGCTTTCTGGATTTATATGTGTTACTAGAAGGGAAGGAAGGATAGATGGATCACATGACTCAGCATGCACACCAGTTCAAAAAATATTGGCAATAAACCCTACTGTTCTGTCTCAGACCAGGATTCTAGATTCTGATTCTAGTAATATCAGGAGGCTGAGATTCTGAATTTTTATTTTATTTATTTTTTTAATGCATATAAGAACAGAGGTGTAGGCCAGAGGTGCAGGGGTTGAGAAGATTCACCAGAGACAGAGTGGGGAGCAGAACAGGCAGATCTACACTGCTGACGGAAACAGTGGGCCAGATGGGAGAGGTCTGCTGTGCCAAATGTGGGTCAGCTCCCTGGCGGGGATCGAACTCGTGGAGCAGTGGCTAGGTATAGCTTCATAGTGCTGAGACTTAACCCCTGCGCCACCAAGAAGGTCCATAGAGATTCTGAATTTTTAATAAACTCCAGGTAATATCCATGCCACTGTTCTTTAACCAGACTTTGAAGAAGGCAGCTCTGGGTATTTAATTTAACCTTTTGATTCATATTTTATACATGTAATTGATTCTTATAGCTTTTTTTGTTCTTGTTGAAGAGCATAGCAGTACATCTATACTCAGTATTGGGATGCTTAAGAGAATTTGGAATTTGCTACATTGGTAAGTGTAATTTATTTAAACTTTAAAGATTTGTTCAGAATGTGGAAAGATTTTGCTTGTTAGGATCATAAATGTATTCAATCAGGCACATGAAGTAGGGTGTTTTAATTTAGGTAAAGTTTAAAATTTTTCAGGGGTTTTAATTATCTCCATTTTTAAATGACACTGGTTGTTTTAGGTAGAATTTAATTTGTATCACTTGAGTTTATCAAACACTAATCTACATTCCCTCCAAAAGTTGTTCTAATTTATATAATATTTACTAGATTTCAAAATAGATATCATTTGCATGTTAAATTTAAAGCAAATTAGGTTTCAAGAATTTTACTTTCATAGGCAAAAATGAAATTAAGGAAAAATAACTCAAAGTAACTCTTCTTATGAGAAAAGGGTCCCTTGAGTAAGATTCACCTTGACACTGCTGGCAGCTCACCCCACGCTGGCAGCTCACCCCACTCTGGCATATCTCTGAAAACGCCTCATTTCTTCTGCATTGCCAGAACTTCCCTTTTGATCAATGATCCGTTTGGATGGACATCTGGCAGTATTTTCTGCATTGCTGAGGACACCCGGGTCACTCCTGAATGGGTGGGGCTTTTTAATAGAATTCCGGGACTTTCTACATGGCTCCCAGCTGATCGGTCTGGAAGTCCCCAGCATACCTTCCCTCTGTCACCTGCCACCCCAATTTTCCCACCACAGCCCACTTCTTTTGCTCTTACTCATTTTGGTCCAGATTCAGTTCCATCTGCTTTTCTACTGTGGAGACAGCAAGAGATTTAGACCCCTGGGACGAGGGAATGGGATTAAGGAATGCAAAAATGTCTAAAAGGCAATAAGAATTTAAATAACTCCTGTATTAAGCTAAAAATATCCAGTGCCTTTTTACCCCATTAGTAGAGTTATATTAGGAAAATAATTCCTTTCCAGGCTTGTTATGGACCTAGTCTCCAAGGCAGGGAGCATTGAGTCAAACCTTGGGAAATAGATGAGGTAAGGTCACATCTGATAGAGCCTTTCTCTCTGGTATTCTACTAGAATAAATCATAGTTCTCCTTTGCCTTTTCTTTCTGCATGTCAGCTTTTGTATGTCCCTCTATCTCAAGAGAATGATCCCTTGGCTAAGTATCTTTTAAAGGCCATTTTTTAAAGAGCAGGTTTAGGTTTGTAACAAATTTGAGAGGAAAGTACAGAGATTTCCTTTATGTCACTTGCTTTTAAAAAAATAATAATCGGGGGCCCCATTCCCAGGGGACTGTTCCTGAATCAACAAGCTCCTGTAAGCCTGAATGCTGGGCTGCTCATTAACTGGGAGCCCTTCCCCCCACCTCTCCAGCCTATGCTTCGCTTTCTAGTTTCCTGGTTTGCCTTTCAATTTCCTGCCAGAACCTTAGCCCTGTCCTGAACCTAGCAATAATTAGCAGCTTATCTTCGAAAGTCCCGCCCCGGTTTGACAGACCAGGACTTGGAAATCCCAATGGTTGGATACTTCACATCTGCTTCTAACCAATTAACCTACTAGACTGGAGACATATAATCTGCCTGTATGGTTAATGCAGAGACTTGTGGTCTTATGTTCCCCCGCACCTGGATAGTCCCTCCTGCATGCAAGTATCAGCCCTGATTATTGTTATTTCAACTGCGGGTTTTACCCTTGGGGGCAAGTCATGCCACCTGGTTAGTTTCCCCACCTCTAGACCCTTTGATTCCCTGCTGTCGTTACTCTTCCTGTTGCTCAGTGTACAGAGAGCCTATGTGAATTATAGCCTTGCACATCTGCAATGCAATTATAATCGATGTTCAAAGGCATGTCCCTAAGTCACTACAGGAGCTAAAGGTGCCTTCTAAATCATTAAGGAAAGAATAAATTATGTTCATAATATTTTATTGTTCCCATATTTTCATTCCTTAGAAACTGCTCATCCACATAGGAAATATGGTTAACTCTGCGTTAGTCAGATTCATCAACCGTCCATTCCTAAATAGCTTAAAACTTACTACCTTTGCAAAAATCTAGATGAATGACTATTTCTTTCCTTTTCTAGATATTTGACATGTACGCAGATTTCAGGCAGAGCTTACTATGGCGGGAAGGTAATTAGCAGCACATAAGCCCTTATTTCCTTGGTCATACATGCCAACAGTTTCTACTGCCTGCTGATTCTTTTGTTTCTGTCTTTGACCTGGTTCATCACCTTTCCCTCAAATGATTCCTCCTCGATAATTTTTAATGCCGAAACATCCACTGTGTGGCAGTCAGAAATGCTCACTGAATATTCCATATGTTACCCTACACTTGGTGCAGGTAATGAGACTGCATGATTGCTTCTAATGGATGAAATGATGAGTGGAAATGATGACTATCATTTCTGGGCTGAGGCATTTGAAAGCCAAAGTACCATCTCCATTTTCTTGCTTCTCTTTTGGAAGGAAGGGGAAAGGAATCCTTTAGTAACTACAGATGTCACATGTTGAGATACAGAATCAAAATTAGAAAACTGTCTGACTCTCCAAGTCACTTAGTGGGGAGAGGAGCTTTGGAGAGTCCCTGAGATAGAAATTTGCATGCATTAGCAACCTGGGAGTTTGTACTGAAATATTGGTATTGTTTGTTACTGCAGCATAACATTGCCTATACATGCCGTTGATCCTTCAATAACCTTGGTTTTCAATTCCTTGATCTCTTTTCTTCCAATGACTGTGACTTTCATCTTACCTCTGCTATCCATCCCCATCATATTTGCCACCAGTGACTGCATTCACTGTGTAACTAAACTTAACTAACTTACTCTTATGCAAACTCTCCAAACACTATTACTATAAATTTAACTTACTCCTGCTGGTAGCCCAATTTCAATGGGTTTTCAAAACCCTACTGTATGGTATGTCTTAACCTACTTACACCCTCTATTCCTTCCTTATCCAGCTTATATTTTGTAGTTTACCATTATAATCATTTCTATACTCATGTCCCCTAAACCACTTTGCCTTTCCTTCCCAAGCTAACTTAAATGCTATTTTCTTGAAACATACTCATGCCTGTATGGACAAGAGAACATTGTTGGAGAAAAGCATGAAATCTTCCTGAGCAGTGTCTAATAAAATTTCATATTCCTATTATATTTTCCATGTCCTTTTTACTCTCAAGTTCTCTTAGGTGAGCGTTTTAGATCTTCTTTATCTGCCCAATTTCCTATCACTTTCCCCCCTTTTCGGTATCAGTTAATGAATTTACTTCTTATTTTCATGAGAAAGTATGAGCAATTTGGGCCTCCCTGGTAGCGCAGCTGTTGAGCGCTGGGTTGCGAAGCTGCCCACAGCCTCTGCAGCGCTGGTTCCATCCCCGACTGCCAGGCGAGAGTCCCACACGGCATGCAGACTCTCCTGCTGCCCGCTGCTCCCCTCAGCAGTGTATTTGGTCAGTCTGCCTGCTCTGCTCTCCTCTCTGGCTCTGGTGAATCCTCTCGCTTCTGACTGTATCCAGTGCTTGTATAAATAAACAAATAAATCTTTTTGTAAAAAAAAAAAATAAGTATGAGAATCTGGAAAGTACTTCTTCTTGAATCTTGTCCATCTAGTTGGCTACCCTACCTGCTACTTCAGATTAACTGTCCTTACTTCTAAGGACAATGCCATTATTTGTGCAATAGTTCCTGTTCTCCATGAGCTCTCAAGGTCACTCATCCTGCAATTGTCTTTCTTTACTGTTGCATTATTAATTTACCCTTATTTGCTAATCATGTCATCAGCTTAGAGCATACATCCCAAAATAATTTGAAATCTCCTATTTTAGAAAGAAAGACAATATTTGGGCCTCCCTGGTGGCCTAGGGATTAAGTATCAGCACTACCATGCTATCACCACTGTGGCCTGAATTCAATCCCTGGCTAAGGAGCTTCCCCATGCATGGTGCAGCAGACTTCTCTTGTCTCACCCACTGCTCATCTCAGCAGTGTATTTCAGTAGGTATGCCTGTTCTGCTCCCCACTCTGTAACTGATGAATCCTCAGGTGCAGAATTATGGAAGAATTCATTCAATAAATGGTCCAGGGGGAAACTGGACCACTACATGCCAAAAAATGAAACTAGACCACTACCTTTCACCATGCACAAAAATCAACTCAAAATGGACAAAAGAACTGGACATAAGACCTGAAACCATAAAATATATAGAAGAAAATATAGGTAAAACACTACAAGACATACATCACAATAGCATCTTTAAAGACTCACCACCCAAAGCAAAGATAGTCAAGGTAAAGATAAACACCTGGGATTACATCAAACTGAAAAGCTTCTGCACAGCAAACGAGATATTAACCAAAACAGAGAGACACCCCACCAATTGGGAAAAAATCTTTGCAATCCAGTCAACTGATAAGGGTCTGATCACAAAGTTATACAAAGAACTCACACAACTCCACAAAAACAAAGTAAACAATCCAGTCAAGAAAGGTGCAGAAGAACTTTAAAAGACATTTCTCCAAAGAGGAAATGCAAATGGCCAACAGGCATATGAAAAATTGTTGAACAACCCTTATCATCAGGGAAATGCCAATTAAAACCACATTGAGATACCACCTTATACCAGTAAGAATGGGACATATCAAAAAAAGAAGCAACAACAAATGTTGGTGAGGATGTGGAGAAAAAGGAACCCTTCTACATTGCTGGTGGGGGTGTAAACTGGTCCAACCACTATGGAAAGCTGTGTGGAGTTTCTTCAGTCTACTAAAAATGGAACTGCCATACAACTCGGCAATTCCACTCTTAGGGATCTACCCAGAGGACACAGAAACATAGATTCAAAAGAACACCTGTGCCCCTATGTTTATTGCAGCACTATTTATGATAGTAAATACCTATTTACAATAGGTAAAATCTGAAAAAAAACCAAATGCGCCAAAATAGATGACTGGATCAAGAAGATGTGGTACATATACACCATGGAATATTACTCAGCATTCAAAAAAGATAAACTCATGCCATTCGCAGCAACATGGATGGAGCTAGAAGGAATTATGCTCAGTGAAATAAGGCAGAAGGAAAAAGAAAAATATCCGATTGTTCCACTTATAGTGGGAATATAGGGGAATCAAATAAGACATCGGTGTAAAAAAAATAATAACAGTACAAAACACAGCAAAGCAAAAACAGATAATGATAAATCAGAGACAACCTGCCGGGGAGGAGGGAGAGGGACCAGAGGGAGGGAGGCAGGAGCACAGGGGACTGAGGTGATGGTGCACGGGTGCCTTGGGGAAGGAAACTCTATGGGGACTAAACCTGAGGGGTGGGGGGGAAGCAAATATTGTTTAAAAATCAACAATCATGTAAAAAAATAAAAAAATAGTAAAAATATAAAAAATAAATAAATATAATTGCCAAAAAAAGAAATATGGAAGAATTCAACATACAGACTATACGATACTGCTAGACTTTTTTTTGGCTTTTCATTCTATAAATGCAGGAAGACAGTTTTGCCATTTAATATTTATAAAGTGATTCTCTTAATTATAAGGGTTTATTTGAGTTTATTTTATTGATTTATTCCCCACCAACATCATCCTTTGTGTCTCCTTGCTCCCTTCTCCCTTCCTTCCTTCTTAACCTGAGATCCCTCAGAATGTTTGTTGACATCCACTAGTTTTTGAAAGTGTTTTACATTGTTGAGTTTTTAATTATATGACTGTCCAATATTTGTTTTTATCTTTCTGATGCGCTTTGCTGCTTTGCTGCACATATTTTTTTTTTCAAATTTCCCTCCATATTATTGAAAATGCTTGCATTTCATCCTTTTTTGTGGATATTTAATATTCTATGATATGTATCTACCATGTCCTCTGTAGAGGAGATATAGACTGTTCCCATGGCCTAGCTGTTATAAATAATGCTGTTGTCAATTTGTTGTTGCTAATGATGGTTTCATATTCAAAGGGTATAGACCTAAGAGTGACATTGCTGGGTTGTAGGTATTTCTGTTTTTTAATTTTTTTAAAGATTTATTTATTTATTTATTTATTTATTTATACAAGCACTGTGTACAGTCAGAAGCGCGGGAAGGTGAGAGAATTCACCAGAGACAGAGCGGGGAACAGAACAGGCTAACTGATGAAGTACACTGCTGAGGGAAGCAGCAGGCATGGCAGGAGAGTTCTGCACGCCATGTGGGACCCTCGCTGGCAGCTGGGGATCGAACTAGCGCTGCAGAGGCTGCGGGCAGCTTCACAGCCCAGTGCTCAACTGCTGCACCACCAGGGGGGGTCCTTTTTAATTTTTTAAGGTAAAGCCATATTGCTTTCCATAATTGTTGTGCAAATTCATATTCCTACCAACAGTGTAATAGTGTTCCTTTTTCTCTGCATCCTCTCTGGCTCTTATTGGGGGTCTCCATTTGAGTTTTAAAGGCATTTGAATACTCTGAGCAATGAATAGAGTCCTATTATAATTATCATTAATACAGGAAGTGTTGAGTATGAATTTAGGTGAACTTGGTTTTCATTTCTTCCCTCATCAAGACTAGGATCAAGTTAATTTTTTCTGGTGGTATTTTGCATGCTAAATGCCGTTTCTCTTCTCTGTCTGAGCAAAGATGAGGTACTCACTTTTCTTTCTCTCTTTATGCTAGACTTAAAATGCAGAAAATAGTATAAAACCTGAGCTTAGGCTACCAGAGTGGGAGGAGGAGTCAGAGAGGAGAGAATAGAGTAGGAAGTAAGCAGCATTGACTGTGGTAGAGTACTACAGGTGTCGTGGTGGAGGATGTGATGTGGTAACAACATCTGAAGAGGGAGGTTCTATACCTCTAATTCACAAGCAATAATGTAAACCAATGTTACCTCAATAAAAAAAAAAAATCTAAAATACTATCACAATTTAAATAAAGTGTAAACTGTGTCTCCCCAGTGGTGCAGTGGTTGAGCACTGGGTTGAAAAGCTGCCCAAAGCCTCTGCAGCGCCGGTTCCATCCCCGGCTGCGTGCTAGGGTCCCACATGGTGCGCAGACCTCTCCTGCCACTCCCGCTGCTCCCCTCAGCAGTGTACTTCGTCAGTCTGCCTGTTCTGTTCCCCGCTCTGGCTCTGGTGAATCCTCTCACCCTCCCGTGATTCGGACTATACCCAGTGCTTGTATAAATAAATAAATCTTAAAAAAAAAAATAAAAAAGGTGTAAACTCATGAATCATTAGTTTCAAAATTGATTATAATTTTAGCACTTAAATTTTTTAAGTAATTAAGTTCAGGTAAAGAATACTAGGTTTAAAATTTGGACTCCTAAAAATAAATTTTTAACATTTTTAGTTTGACTCCTATTCTCCAGTGAGTTTTCAAGCTTTATTTATTGGTTTCCCACACAAAAAAATCTTGTGTAAGCAGAGAAAATAATTCAAAAGCATAACTGAAAAATCAGAGAATATGGTCAGTAATTGTCCAGATTCTTGTTGGTATTTGGTCCAGCCAAGTGTGGATGGGACTTTCGCAACAGGGATAGTGGGACAAGAACTTAGTACAAATTACAGGTCTTGCCAGGAAGTGATGGCTTTGAATGTCACTTCTCTGTGGACTTCAGTTGCTTTGGCTAAAAAATAAGGACATTGAACTTGGACTGTGTTGTTTTTTTTTTTTTTTTTTGATTTATTTACACAAGTACTGGGTACAGTCAGAAGTGCGGGAGGGTGAGAGAATTCGCCAGAGCCAGAGCAGGGAACAGAACAGGCAGACTGACGAAGTACACTGCTGAGGGGAGCAGGGGGCATGGCAGGAGAGGTCTGGGCACCATGTGGGACCCTCGCCCAGCAGCTGGGGATTGAACCGGCGCTGCAGACGCAGCCCAAAGCTTAACCGCTGCGCCACCAGGGGAACCCCTGAACTTGGATTTTTATAAGCACCCTTTAGTTACTAATGACTTGGGTTTTTTCCCTGTATCTTGATAAAAATCAAGGAGATTGAATGGGAGTGATGTCTTTTTTTTAAGATTATTTATGCATACAAGAAGTGGGATACAGGCGAGAGGTGTGGGGGCTAAGAGTATTCACCAGAGACAGAGTGGGGAGCAGAACAGACAGATCTACTGAAATACACTGTTGAGGGGAGCAGTGGGAGAGTCAGGAGAGGTCTGCTGTGCCATGTGGGTAGCTCCCTGGCCAGGGATAGAACTTGTGCTGCAGTGGCTGTGGATAGCTTCCTAGCGCTGCGTCTTAACCCCTTGTGCAACCAGGGGGGCCTCAGATGCCTCTCTTCTTTTGTGTTTCATGTTATCAACTTCATGGTCTTGTACATGTGACTCTCCCTACTTCCAGTAGAAAGAAAACCCTACCCTCTGTTCTCTGAGGCTGAGTCCGTGTGTCTAGTATCCTTCCTGTTTTTCACTAGGGCATCAAGTCCCTCATTTGGAACATGTTCCTTCACCTACACCAGCCATGCATATCTCTTGATTCTACCATGTTCTTAAGGAATTCATTCCCTGTTTCATAATTATTAGGAAACCAGGTTGCCCCAACCCTAGGAGACTTTTCTACTGATCATGCATGATTGGCCCCTCAGTGAGGCATGTGACCAGAGGGGCCAACAAATTTTTCCTATAATTGTTCAACTGGAGAAAGGGGGGAAAAGTCATTTCCTCATTTGTGATGAAGCTGGGAAATAGGAAGCAGGTGGCTGCCTATTCTTTTGTTCCCTGTAATGTGAAGAAAGCAGGTTTGAGAGAATAATGTGACACAATTTGAAGCCAAGGCAAGAGGTGAGAGACATGGCCTTAGTGGGGTTGAGTCTCTGGCCAGCTACATTGCTCTGCTTCCTGTAGTTCCCTGAGCCTTCCAGTCCATTCCAGTTTTTGCTTAGCTTGAGTTTAGGCTCTATCTGGTACAGCCATGATTAATTAATTTACTTTCCAGATATGGAATTTTGTGGTAGAAGTCGTCATTTTGTTCTTTGTTCTTTTCTGTCCTTCCTCCCTCTACACCTTTTTAAGCTATCAGAATAATTTAGGACATATGGAAGGATGCTGGTATGCATTAGTACCCATCCATCACTATAAAAAATGACTTTTGTTTTTGTCCATTCTGTACCTTCTCCCCCTTCTTTTGATAGTTGTCCTTGGCTCCTGACCCCAAGAATGAGAACTTGACCCTGGATGTCACAATTGTATTCTTTATGACTCTGAGCACAGTGATTATTTCAAGGTGTGAGCATATATCACAGGGTAGAACAATGAGGTTTGCTTTTTTGCAAATTGGACCATAGACTCGTAGGCCACAGAATTGCTAGCATATGTGTCTGATGGCTGTGCTCTCCACACAGAGTTGAGAAAGTGCATCTTCAGCAGGGAGAATTAAGATGACAGGTAGAAAAAGACATATTTTGGAAAGGAAGAATTTTAATCCGGTGGAAGATCTGGTTCCATTTATAAACAGCTAGAGACCCAACAGCACAGCTGGGTTCTTCAGAAGCAGATGCTAAGGTGGTGGTTGGCTTGCAGAGTGCTTTTAGGTATCAGTGCCCATGGATGATACAGAAGGGTACAAGGCACATGTTATCTTGCAGGGAAGAGGTCTCTACTTTGTCTTCAATCAAGCGAAAAAAGCCAGCTCTTCATAAGGGTACATGAGCCAATCTATAATAGACTCCAGGACTGCAGATCACACTGGGGTTCAGGGTTTTGAGGCAACTTTGTCCATATAGGCCTATCCTAAAAAGAAAAGCTCCCACTAGCCCAGCCATATTCAGATCCTTAACACCTGCCTTGGGTGGATATTTTCCCTCTCTGCAGTTTTTTCCTCTAGATATTTTTCTACTGTCTTAACACTGCATCTAATCTAGTTTCTTTTCCATTTTGTAGGAAATAGGGACTCCCTGTAAGATATCACAGTGGCCCTTTTTGCACAGGCATTTCATAGTCTATTAACCAGTTGTACCATTTGATTAACATTTTCTAGAAGAATGGTTTTCAAGGGAGATTCCAGGACCAGCGTCATCAACACCACTTTGGAAATTGTTAACTATATTCTTTGTTAAAAATTTCTTAGGTTCTTCCTTAGACTTTCTTAATTCAAAAAGTCAATTATTGATCATTGGAACCGAGAAGTTTGTGTTTTGTTAAACCCTGGAAATCATTTTGATACATGCTAACTTTTGAGAACCATGCATGAGACTATTAGTATCACTTAGCAATAGCCATAGGATAACATTGTTCTCTTACTTATACAATCTCAGCACCTCCCTTCTGCAGGTACAGCATCCCAGCTCACACCACTGTGATTAACAGGCCTTTACTTTCTGCCAGGTGGTATCTGGACTCCACCTAACCCAGTGATTGATTCCATCTTGCTAGACCTGGTTTAAAGTTAGTGCAAGGAATGCTGATGGGGAAGAAAAAAAGCAAACTAAATAAAAAAAGAACCTACTATTTTTTAATAATTAAAAAACTGTCAAAAATCAAGAAACAGTCCTTATTTTCTTTAATATTATGAAGTCAGCTCACTGGGTATATCTAAATACTTGCTAATTATCTGATTAGTTTGATCATTATACGGAAAACAAAGTCAGATAATTTAAGAAAAAAGCAAAACAGAAAATTAACAATATCTCTTCTGGGAAGCAGCCAAGTTAAAAATAAAATTATTGCAATATTGTGATATATAAAATATGTATTTGGTCATTCAGATGACCAAAATTTGTGTATCACATATATTTGGTTTTCATCCACAGTTCCTAGCTTACAACTCCCCCAAACATGGAATTTCTTAAATGTGCAACTTAATAAAGGTGTCTCTTGTTATGTTAATGAGATGACTCTTGGAAGCACATGAGGTTGGGCCTTGTTACCTGGAGAACCAACCATGTTTTTGAAAGACTGTGACTTTCACTCTCACTCCTGAATCTTCCAGAAGGGAAGGGGGCTTGGAGATTAAGTTCAGTTGCCAGTGGCCAGTGATTTGATCAACCATGCATATGTACTGAAGCTACCATATAAACCCCAAAACGGGGGCCTCCCGGGTGGTGCAGGTGCTTGAGTGGAGTACTGTAAAGCTGTCCATGGCCTCTGTAGCACGGGTTCGAGGCAGGCCAGCTGTGGAGCTACCCACATGGCGCGGCAGACCTCTCCTGTCTCACCCACTGCTCCCCTTGGCAGTGTGTTTCAGCCAGTCTGCCTGTTCTGTTCCTTGCTCTGTCTCTGGTGAATTGTCTCACCCTCCTATACATTTGGCCTATACCCTGGTTGAATGAATAAATAAATCTAAAAAAAAAAAAAAAAACCCACAGGGTAGGGCATTGGAAAGTTACCAGGTTAGTGGATATGTGTAGATTTGGGGAGAATGGCATGCCTAGAGAGGGCATGGAAACTCCATGTCCTTCCCCTTCATCTTGACCTATGCATCATGCCCACCCGGCTGTTTCTGAGTTACAGCCTTTGTAAAAATCAGTGATCAAGTGTGTAAATGGGTTTCCTGAGTTCTGTGAGCCACTCTAGCAATTTAATCAAACTTGAGGAGGGCATCCTAAAAACTTCTTATCCATAGCTGGCCAGTCTGTCAGAAGCACAGGTAACTGATTGCCTGGGCTTGAGACTGGCATCAGGAGCAGAAATTGCTTTTGGGAGAATGTGCCCTTGACCTATAGACTCTGAGGCCATCTGCCAGTAGAAAGAGTGGAGTTGAATTCTTGGAAACCCTGCTGGTGTGCAAGAATTGCTACCTGATGTGGGAAGGTGTATACACACACGCATACACACATGTACATACACACATGTACACACATGATCCAGGAGCCCTAAATATTGGAATTCTACAACTTGTTATTGAGTCCTGACTAATATACCTGCGATACCTAGGTGTGTGCTTATGAGGGATGCATTTTTTATTAATATTATTTGAAATCATCGTCTAGCACCACATAATCACAGCACTTTGCTGCTTTACAGTACAAATGCTTTGCATGTTACTCCATGTACAGCTGTAAGAGGGAGGAAAGTCTGATTCTATTGTAAATGCACATGTCTCTCCATGCCTTTGGATCATATTTAGCTTTTCTTATGATATGAAGCATACTAATGTGAAATAAAGTAGAAACTTCTGGTTGTTCCACAGTAGTGCAAGATGCTGTCATTCTTTTAGTGCCTTTAATTGAAACTTGCCCCTGTAATCTCAAGAGGACTGAAAAGATAAAGACCTGTCCTCTGACTTCCTCAGAGGCCTTTTCAGCAGGATGTGCTGTCACTGGGATGACACAATCCATCCACAAAGCATATGACACTATTCAATGACAATATTCCTCACATTCTCTTTGGGTGTAGATGCGGTTTCCAAATGACACATTTGATCCTGTCATTTCAACAGTGCTCATATTCAATACCAATCACTGCTCTCAACTAACTGTGATTTACATCAGTTGCTAAAACAGAGGAACAGATTCTTCCATTACATAGATTGTGTATTTTGCCTCTTGCAGCAGCAGGAGGGATGGAGCTGGATCTCTATGATCTGAGCAGACGGGTAAAGGTGGAGTCCTGGAGCCCTTGGTGGCTTCTTTAGGCTTTTGTTGAGTTTACCAGGTACACAGCAGGCAGGGGTGTGGGGTGGGGGTGGAGGGGAGCGGAGCGGCAGAGGCTGGCAGGCCTCCCAGCTTCCCCACACCCCCCTGCAAGTCTTCACTCTTCCTGGGCTCTCTGGCATTCTCTTGTGGTCTTCGTTCTCTCTCTTCTGCTGCTTCCTTCTGCTCTCTCACTTGATCTCTTTCTGGTTCTCTTCTGGTTCACTGTGACGCCACCCTTATAAGCCCCCAGTCTCACTCCAGGTGAACCGACCTATGGATGCCCACACCCTACTCCAGGTGTCTGCTCTCAAGCATGCATTCAAGACTTCAGTATTCGTCATTAATACCAATAGCGGGAGGGCAGAAAAGCCTGACTGTCATTTACCCTACACCTCTCTATTCTTGGTCGCTAGGTCTTTAAAACTGAAATTGCGGGCCTCTCCCGGTGGCCCAGTGGTTGAGCACTGGGCTGCGAAGCTGCCCGCAGCCTCTGCAGCACCAGTTCGATCCCTGCTGCCAGTGAGGGTCCCACATGGCGTGACAGACCTCTCCTGCAGCGCCCGCTGCTCCCCTCAGCAGTGTACTTTGTCACTCTGCCTGTTCTGTTCCCCACTCTGGTGAATTCTCTCACCCTCCCGCGCTTCTGACTGTACCCAGTGCTTGTATAAAATAATAATCTTTAAAAAAAAATACATAGTGCTTGCATAAATAAATAAATAAATCTTTAAAAAAACAAACAAACTGAAATTGCTACAGGAATCTTTACTCCTGTAGACATTTTGATCGTAGATATTTCAGCCAATCAACCAGAAAACATTTATTTAAACTCCTACAATGAAACTGGTATTTAGTTATTACAACAAGGAAAATGATAACAATTTAAGGCATAGTTGAAATCCAAAACTCCTATCTGCATAGGGGACTATCTTAGGTTGGTTCCCCTAGATTCTGAGCACTAACACAAAGCTTAGCAATAAGATCAGTGTTAAAGAGAACTAGTGACTGAAACAATCACCTCTAAATATATTGATTGCCAATGAACTTCAGAATATATTGCTAATGGATGCATATAATTATTAGTTTGTCAGAGCTGCCCTAACAAATTACCCCAGCCTGGTTGACTTAAACAACAGAAACTAATTTCCTAACAGTTCTGGAGACTCAAAGTTCAAGACGGAGGTATTAGCTGGACTGGTTTCTTCTGAGGTTTCTGTTTGTAGCTTGTAGATGACCAGCTTCTGTGTTCTTTCTGTGTGTCCTCATCTCTTAAAAGGACACCAGCCACCCTAATGACATCATTTTAATTCAATTGCCTCTATATCTCCGTACTCCCATTCTGAGGTGATGGGAGTTAGGACTTCAACAGATGAATTATATGTGGATGCAATTCAGCCCTGAACACTGATTGCTTCTGAAAAACATTCAAAAAAACTTTATGTAACATGTTCCTCCACTGAGAAAATTAGCTACAGTTATTTTCTTTTGTTGTAGTTGTCTTGCTCTGTAATGATTGACATTGTCAAGAAATCACCAGATGATTGAATCGGTGACTGAGGTTAACCAGCTATGAGAACTATCCCTAATGGCACTTCTTTCAATTGAGCAAGGAAAATCAGCTTAAATCTATCTTTTTGTGGATTTGAATTCACAGCATATGATGAGACGCAGTAAAAAAAAAAGTAAAGCAGAGGCAGTGATACCATGTCACAGGAATGATACACTGATAGAGTTGTGAGCCACAGATGCCTTCTCTGTTGAAATTTGCTTCTTTGCCCTCAGTTCTATTCCCTAAGCTTCCCCAGCATTGATCTGTACTATGAACTTCTGGTATATCAGGCCAATGGAAAGTAGCAGATCTGACTGCAAAAAGAAAGAAAAAGTCCAGTATTTTTTCCACTCTTTCTGTCTTAGTTGGTATATCAGGCAGAGAATATATTATCTTCCTGGTTCCAGTTCTGCCTAAAAGCACCTACCTTTAACACCCCCAGTTCCTATTAGGCCAAGCTACCACAGTTCCATTTTCCCCAGATGGGCAAACTTTTTGGACTCCAGTAATACTGTCTTCTTCATTTCTTTTCTGAGCCTCCGAGTAATAGCAGGTTATTGTTGTCAATAACTTTAATTGACTCCAATCTCCTACCTCTTGCATCCATTGTGAAACCAATTCCCCCATTAAATTCCTGCTACTTGAAATACCTGGAATAATTGCTGATTTTCTGACCAGACCATAATCACATCCTTTTTCTAAGGAGATGAGTTCTAAAATGGTTATCAAGACACCATTTCACTCTGAAAAATGATTCAGCTCATCCAGTTTCCAATCGTAGGTGTGCATTGAGAGGTAGTTATAGTTCTTTCCTTTCCCACATGTCCTTATAATATATATCCATTATTTGAGATAGTCGGAGCATATCTCTAATTCCTTCAACCTAAAAATGACCAGCATAACTCAGGCAATGACTTATAGGGGGAGAGCTCTCTTATCTAAAAAGGAAATTGTTTAGTGAGACTGTCACAGAAAGATTTTGGATAAGGGCAGTTTCTAAGAGCAATCTTCTTATCATTTACATGGATTTTTATACCATTTTCACATTTATTGACTAGAATTCTTATGCTACACCCCACTGGGAAAGGTTGGAATGTCAGCCTATTTCACTGTTACTGTAATCTTTTTTTGAAAGATTATAACCTTTCAGTTCTTTAAACAGTGGAGATGGCCTGGGTTTTCTTTAATTATTCAGGTTCTTATAAGAGTCTCACAGTTAACCTCACAATATTGTTGCAACAGAACCATGGAAAAGTCTTAAATACTAGCCTTACCTTTTGGGAAAATGTGTGAGTGATCTGGGATGAAGGTAACTATTTTTTAAATGTCCCATAGATGATTCTGATAAATATCCAACATTGAGAAACACTGCTATAGATGAATAGTTGATACAATATCTTTCAACATTATTTCCCCCATATAATCAAATTCAACATTATTTCCCCCTAATAATCATGGTATATTTTCATGATCCATCTCGACGTGTGACATGAAAAGCATATTTGGATAAATAACTGTGATTTGGAGTTGCTTTAAATTGAATTCATATGAAGACGTGGCTTCAAGTTAAGTCCACTTAGAGGAATCTAGCATGTTCTATATGATATCAGTGGGCAGAACATGAAGCTCAATCTCAGACCAATATCAAGACAAGAAGAGGATTGGATAAAAGACCCAGGCTTTGACAATTAGTCCAGAGTGTTCCAGGCATATGTAGCCAAACCACTTAGAAGACTTCCTCATTAAGTCATATGATGGGAATTTTCCATGTGATAGTGTGCAGTATTGCTCATGTAGGTCTTACAGTAATGCGTCTCATAATATAACTGAGTGGAGGACTCAGGACAACTCAAGCATCTGTTCTTTGTCTTGGTGAATACAGTGACCAAATGCTAGTTGAACAGAACTGCTGCAGAGGCAGCCAGAGCTGCTTAGTGGTAGAAGGCTGATGAGTAAAAGGATGACTGCCTAGGCATGACGTGGATGAGGAGAGGCATGAGTCACTCAAGAAGGCTTTGGTTTGGTTCTCCATGCTGGGATGGAGACCAGCTGGAGCTAACCTGCTCCCAGTTTTGAAGAGGAGTGGCAAAGCCGCTTAGGGGCTTCCTTCCATAAAGGATCTGGATGCTTCCTGGAAAACACGACACTCTAACGAATGACAGAACCAAGAATGAGGAGGCACAGGGACTTCTTCCCGTTGGTTGTTACCCGTGATAATGACTTTGGTATGAACACGTCAAGCCAAGACTGGTGGTATCTTTGAGGACAGGAACAGCAAGGAGAGCTGGTGCAGCTGGAGCTTCCAAATGAAAAGGAGTGTGAGCCTGAGAGATTTCAACCAGACTCTGGAGCCTGCTGTCTTAATGTTTATGTCCTTTCATTTTCTTTTCTTTTTTTTAAAGAATTATTTATTTATGCATACAAGAACTGGGGTGTAAGCCAGAGGTGCAGGGGGTGAGGAGACTCACCAGAGACAGAGTGGGGAACAGAACAGGCAGATTGACTGAAATACACTGCTGAGGGGAGCAGCGGGCGAGGCAGGAGAGGTCTGCTGTGCCATGTGGGTAGCTCCCTGGCCGGGGATCGAACTCATGCTGCAGTGGCTGTGGATGGCTTCATAGTGCTGTGTCTTAACCCCTTGCACCACCAGGGAGGCCACAGTCCTTCCATTTTCTTAACTGATGCTTTGTTCCTACAGAAGAAAAACTCAAAATCCTGAAGTGCGTCGATGTATTTTACTCAAATGATAGCTCATTCAAATGATCTGTGTGATCTTATTCGTATTGAAATGAATTTTCAATATGAATCCTATCATGGTGATCAAATAGATAATATTTTCAGTAATTTTTGTCAACAGTTATTTGTGCAGTTATTTTCTTAACATTTCGTATGCATAGCGTAAGACTAAAAGAAATCCTTTCATGTTGATCAGGAAAATAAGGAAAGCACTCTGTAGTTTTTTTCTCGAACTTTAATGCTCTCAATGAAAGGACCTCAGGCATATGCTTCTTTGAGATAAAATGCATTTTGCATGACTGTCTTCCCCCTCACATCGTGGGTCTCTGCCTTCACCTCATGGGATGTTGGCTTGGAGGCACGTCTTATCTCTTCCTAACATGCATCCTGCCATGTTATATTTCTTAAATGAATGGAAACCTTGTTTAAACAGCGGAGAAATAGAAGGATCGCCTCACCTGTGTAAATGACTGCATGAGTATGCTTCGGTCATTGCCATTCAAAATGTGTTTACTCGGCAAGTTCCGCTGCTGTATGAATTGCTCTCTAAGAATTCCTCACAATAGTTATTAGGAGATGAAAATATAGCTAACTATTTCCACATGTAGTTTTAAAATTAAAGGCAGCAGTTTCACAAAATGGAATGATTTGTGGAGTTAAGCTTTAATTCTGATCTGAAGTTCTCCATTTACCTCTCATGTGACCCAAGGCAAATTCTACAACCTCATTGGATCATCTTTATTTTTCAGTTCAATTTTTTTTCAAGGTGGTTTTATGTTTGTTGATTGGGATTTTTATTTTTGAGGAAAAGGTTCTGATATGTTCATTTCTATTCTTTCTCCAAATTTTCTTTACATCCTGTATTCTTTTATGTGATGATCTTTATTATTTATTATTAATGAAGTACCATTGTTTTGCATCCTTGTTAATATTTTGATAGTATCAGATTTCTCCCCACAGGTATGGACACTGTAGTTGTCCAAGCACCGAGTTACCCATCATCCTCCACCAGCCTCATCTTTTAAATGTGAATAAAATCCATTTCATTATGTTACATTGAGAAGGAAGTACTGTATAAAAACACCCAGCAGTATATTTGGCATATAGATTAGAAACAGCAACACATTTTTTGTTTTCTTTAGCATTTTTCTTTTCTTTCTTTGAATTCTTCCAGATTGAGAATTCATTGGGAATGCATTTTATTTAGAGAGGTTTTAAGCTGACTTTGTTAGTGTCTTCCCAGAGTGAGTCAAATTTGCATTTTCTTAAGATAACAGAGACACTTCAGTGACAACTGTGGAGCTGGTGGGTTCAGATAAGTCATCTTAACTGGGTGATCTTTTTTGTTCTCATTAATCATTTAGCATCATCTTTCCATTTTAATTTTAAATTTGCCCAGTGTTATTAAAACAAGCGTTTTCTAACTCCACAGAAAAAAGTTCAGCATTTACATTCTAGAGAGGACTAAATGGATGGCAACATTCGAAATAATTACAAAAACAGTTGGAGCAGTTCTGTTGCAAGAGAAAGAAGCAATGGACATATATCAGAAACCTCATAAGTAAGAATTTAAGCTGCTTGACTTTTTCAGAGTGACTGTTTTACAGCTTTAAAGGACCCACATAAAGAGCCCTTTCTATGGAGGATAATAACATTATGATATCACTGCAGCTGGCAAGGTCAGCTGGGACCCTGACTAGGTAACAGAAGACTTGTTGCTGGGCTTCATTTCCGCCTAAACAAGGGCATAGTCCATATTTGGAAAGGAACACATATCATTTCATGGATCTAAAAAGAAACCAGCTTTAGAACCGTGTGATGTAGTAAAAGGATATGAGTTTTGGAGTCAGATATCCCCAGCTGAGGTCACATGTCAGCTGAACACATTTGAGGAAGTCGTTTCTCCATCTGTGCCTCAGTATCTAAGCAGTGAGGACAGTGCCATCCTGTTTGTTGGCTGGTTGTGAGAATGCAAATGACATGATGCAGGTAAAAGCAGCTGCTTATCGAGATTCTCCTTGTGAGTTCCTGTTTGGCACTAATGATATTCTTACTTCTAATTTTAGTTGTTAAAATCAACCAATCCTAAGACTCCAAGAAATATGGAACCTCCCCGAGATCTGGCGAAGAATCCTTTTTAGGAATTCTGTGAAACATTACCATGAACGTATTTTTTTTTTTAAAGACTTATCCTTCTTTGCATACAAGAGCTGGGGCACAGGCCAGAGATTTGGGGGGTGAGAGGATTCACCAGAGACAGAGCGGGGAACAGAACAGGCAGACTGACTGAAATACACTGCTGGGGGGAGCAGCGGGTGAGACAGGAGAGTTCTGCTGTGCCATGTGTGTAGCTCCCTGGCCAGGGATCGAACTCGTGCTGCAGTGGCTACAGACAGCTTCATAGGTTGCTTCTTAACCCCTTGCGCCACCAGGGAGGCCCATTATCATGAACATATGGAGTAGATTTCTAACTTGAACCCACTGTGACCTCAGGATTAAGATTAAATTTATTGACTTTTACCCACCCTGGAAACTCTGACAGGAGTTCAACACATTTGACCCCTCACAAACCTGACTGTGTTTGGCAATACTGAGGAGCCAGGAAGTGTTAGATGAAAAAATTGATCTGCTTCCAAGTATTCAGAATTCATCTGATTGAAAGTTCAGGGTTATACCTACAGCTGACCTATTGTGAGGCTGAATGTGGCAACTTCTTAATACTGTAACTATTTTTGCTTCCCTCTTCCATTTACATTTCTGGTGGCACTTCTTAGAGATTAAATCACCAGTTCAACTAAAGCACTTTCTGCAGCATTACTCTTTAGCTCATTCCCAAAATTATGCTACAGTTGGATGAGGCTCAGTTGCTTCTAAGAGACCGTTGTTTGACATTTGGATTCCATTTATATGACTTTATCCTTCATAACTCGTAAATGATCACTAATAATAAATGCTGTCATGATTATGTTATGTGAAAAGTAATATTTAAAAGGCTGAAATTCTAAGGCAAGACTACTAGGCCATAGTAAGACATTGAAGCTAAAAGGAAACTTATTGCCTCTTTGAATTATGCTCAAACTCTTAATCTATCTGATGAGTCTCTTCATCTTAATGCAGTTGTAAAACAGAATAACAGGTTTAGAAATTGTCAGAACTGAGGGTTCATTATCAGTTTAACTTCCTAATTATACTATAAAGATAACTGATAAAATATTTTCTTTGAAAGATGGTTTCCAAAACATGCAGATTATATTACATATAATAAGACTGTGTTACTAGAAGAAGGGATACTGGATACCATGCCAAATTTAAGCACAGGAAAATAACTTGTTTATGTGTCCATTGAAAACTGAGCAATAGAGAAAAGTATAACATAGTGGAGAATATTTTGCATTTCAACAAAATGAGATTCTATACTCTTACTAGTTTTGTGACCCAATTACTTAATTTTCCAAGAACTTAGCACCTTTATCTTATGAATGAAAATGTTACTATACAGGAAAGTTGTAGATATTACAGTAAATATGCAAAGCCCCTAAGGCAAACCTAGAATATAGCATATCTTCAATGAACGTTAATTATAAACACTGAGAATAACCTAAAAATTGTCAATGAATTCCTATGATCCCCCAAAAGAATGTTCCTTGACAGACAGAAAATGATAGTTAATTTTAAATGTACTATTATTACATCATAGTTATGGGCCAACCATAGCAACTTTGTGTAATCTTGAGCAAATTATTTAATCATCCAGAGTTTCAGTTTCTTCATCTGTAGAATGTTGATAATAGCAATATCTCTTAGGGTTGTATCAAGTTTATGTGAAGCTACATCTGCAGAATGCTTAGCCCAGGACTGGGCCCTTGTTAAGAACTCTCTCTGTCTCTGTTTCTGTCTCTTTGCACCTCTCTCTGTGTCTGAGTCCCTCTCTCTATATATATATGTATAGATACAAATAAATATTGATAATATTGGACATTTGATATAGTCAAATGCCTAATATAAAACTAACCATCTAAAATAATGAAAGTGCCCAGTTTGGTGGTATTAAATACATTGTGATCTCATATAGCCACTGCCACCTCCATCTCTAGAACACTTTTCATCTTGCAAAACTGAAACCCTGTGCCTATTAAGAATAACTTCCCATGCTTCTTCTCCCAAGCCCCTAAAACCATCATTCTGTTCTCTTTCTCTGTGAATTTGAATTCGCTACTTTAGCTATCACACAGAAGTAGAATAAGACATTTGTTTTTTGGGGACTGCCTTCTCTTATTTAACATAATTTTCTCATGGTCCACCCACTTTGTAGCCTGTATCAGAATTTTCATACCCTTTAAAGGCTGAATAATATTCCATTGTATGGATATGCCACATTTAGTTTATTATCCATTGTCTATGAGCTTTTTCAACCTATTTTCTTGTTTCCATCTGGGTGGATAATGCTGCCTTGAATAAGATTATGCAAATATCTCTGTATATTTGTTTCAAATATACAATCTTTGCTTTCAAATCTTTGGTGGAAATATATCCAAAGGTAGAATTATTTGTAATTCTATTTTTGATTCTTTTGAGTAACTGCTGTTTTTCTCCTATCTGCACAATTTCATATTTCATGAACAGTGCACATGGGTTCTAATTTCTCCACATCCTCCCCAATATTTGTTTTTATTATAGTAGCCATAAAACTAGATCACAGTTATAGACCAACCATAGTTTAGTGAGGTGGAGAAAATGCCAAATTCATATTATTTTATTGTGTATATGATTGTCTCTTCAGATTATGGCTTGAGTTTTCCATTGGCCCCAATCCTAGGCAGTCATTAATCCTGGGATAGTATTTAAATTATATGTTAGGACTGGGGAGAGGGATCTCTTCAACAGTACATGTGTACTGTGGCATGGCAGAGGCTAAAGTATCAAAAGTACAGGGAAGATGATGAACAAAGGAGGTTAGAAGGGAGATACTTTTTTCCTGGCCACGCTAACCTAAGCTGGATATACCTCCACATCTTAATTTAATTAATTTATTTTTTGGTTGCTGCAGGTTGTGGAGTGTTCAGCTTCAGAAAATCATCTGAGTGGCGCACTAGTAGTAGGTGTAGATGGACGTGTAGATATAGTAGTCTCAATACACAGATGGTGGTGATGATAAAATGGCTGCTTTGTAGATTGCAGTTGAGCCTGATTGGAGACAACCAAGGTAGCCATCCTATTCTCCTGAAGTCCAGGGTTTCTTAGATTGGGCATAAGAGGTACCCCTGAGCTTCTAACTACTCCTTGGGTAGGAGACCATGCAAATCTCCATGAGGATCAGTGTCAGTGACCTTGGGAATCCTTAAAATGTTTGGAAGGTATTGCGTGATACAAAAGATCGCCAGCCTTTACTGGGTAAGTCTGAGCTCTGAGAATTCACAGACTGAGCATACACAAATGTTACCTTATGTGGATCTGCAGCAAGGAATATGTACAAAACAGTCATATTTATGAATGCCTTCATATATGTAGTATCATCTAGAAGGTAAGGTGCTAGGAGTGCTACAGGGCTGAGTATAGTGGATCAGCCTTTCCCTTGATTCCTGTGACCTCGCTACATAGTCACACACACACACACACACACACACACAAAACAGGAAGACTCCAGGTGTCTCAGGCTCATTAAAGCTTTATTCCTCAATCATAATATTCATCCACATCTATTAAAGGTAGGGACTGAAAATAGGTGTTATATTCCAAAGGTTGAGCAGTAGATTTAGCTATCCAGAGGATAATGTGATTTTTTTGTTGTTGTTGTTGTTAAAAATCCTGAAGAGGGCCTCCCTGGTGGCGCAGGGGTTAAAGACATGCTATCAAGCTATGGCCAGCCACTGCAGCATGAGTTCAATTCCCAGCCAGGGAAGTGACCCACATGGCACAGCAGACCTCTCCTGTCTCACCCGCTGCTCCCCTCTGCAGTGTATTTCAGTAGATCTGCCTGCTCTGCTCCCCACTCTGTTTCTGGTGAATCATCTTATCCCCCACACCTCTGGCCTATACGCCAGTTCTTCTATGCATAAATATAAATGAATGAATGAATAAATAAATAAAATCTTTTAAAAGAAAAATACTGTTTTGCAGGAAAAATGTAAGTCAGTGGCCACTAGACATGGGGCTACTGTCACTGAGGAATGGCATTTTTAATTTCAGCTTTAATTAATTTAAATAAGTCAATGTGGCTAGGGGAGAGCATAGAAGGTAGAGCATGGGATATACAGACAGAGTTTATGAGGAATACTTGAGGGAGGTTTCTGTTTTTGCTGTGTTGAAGAGAGAAGAGATGTGTACCATTTTAAATGCTGGTAAGCTGTAAGCAGCAAAGAGGAGCATTTGAAGTTAGTAGAGGAGCAGGGAAGTAATCAATAAAGTCTCTGAAAGAAAGGTAGTGAGGTTGATGGTATCTAAAGCAGAGACAGATGCTTTGACCTTTCAGAACAGAGACCATGATTCTGTGGGAGGAGAGAGAGAGTGTGATGGGATTGGATCCTGGTAAGTGTGTAGGCTAGTGGCAGGAAGTTGAGTGGGTTTCCAGCTGACGGATTCCATTTTTCTCTGCAGGATGGGAATTGAGGTCATCTACTGTGAGGGAGGAGGAAAGTAGTACGTTAGAGGCTTCAAGAGAGTTGAGAAGATTTAAAACAGCTTTGTGGGCAAGACACATAGCTGCCTGGGAAAACATATAAAGTTTATTGAGCAATTTTTATTTTTTCCATGGGGAAACTGAGACATACCGAGCTTGTACAGGTAGTTCAATGTTTCTGAAGCCCAGAGAGCAATGGTTCCACAGCCACAGTTTTTAACTCTGCCAAGAATTGGCCCACTTTCGCCTACCTCCACATTCCTTACCTGTGATTCTTCTATACTTTTCACCTCTACTTTCTATCCCATTGATTCACAGAATGGCTTAGACTCTTTGTAAATTCCTGGTGTGCACAGGATCCATTATCTGATTCATTCTTGTGCCCCTGTAGACCTAGCGCCATCCCATACACACAGAGTGGATATTTGTTGAGTGAATGAATGGATGAGTAAAGAAAGAAAAGATGTGTCAGCTGCAAGAGGCAGAGAAGTGCCTTTATCCTACAAGGGTTCACTTTCCTCATTTATATGCATGATTGGCTCCATTCTCCTTCACATTTCTGGCTTAGAAGTAGCTGGAGCCTCTCCCTACTATAATGATAGTTTGGAGAGGCACAATTTAAAATCAAGTGAAGGGATGCAGTGTGAAAAAGAGGGCTGCTATTTTTGAGATTTTTTTTTTTTGCTTTTTGAAAATTATTTTTGGGAATCCAGGCAGAACCTAAAAGCTGACACTTGGGAGATTTCCTTTTCCCCAATATAACTGACATCACAGTTTATGGCCTTATCTTTCATTCTCAAGGGTATAAATAAACATTGGGATTGGCCAGATCCCTGACCTTGTGGATGACTAAGGTCCTTTGGAGTTAAATTCTAACTAAGATTTTCCCCAGGGACTCAAATTCTATCATTTTTTGCTTTATTTACCAATGATGTTACACTTTATCTTTATCTTAGCAAATATTTAAATTGTTGAGAAAAAAACATGTCATGAATGCATTACTCATAAGTTTCCATATTTCTGAAAGATCCTGGCAAGTAGCAGAGATGGAGCTTCTGGGGTCTTATTAGTACAGTGGAACAAAGCCAAGTGCCAAACATTAGTGAATTCATAGGCATAGACAGGGGTATCAGACAGATCCTAACAGAAATGTACTAAATGATTTGATATGGCCAGTTGATGGGTCGTCAACCCCTTCCTTTGCAATGTTTTGCTTTGCTTTGAAAGCAAACGGTTTAAGAAATATGCATCCAAGAACCAAGAAGATATATCTTCTCCACTGAAAATATGGGGGGGGGCTCTTTTTCGGAATTCTGTTCAATTATAAATAGAGCTGAATAAGAGTATAAGAATTGACTGAAATTTCAAGTCACTCCATTTATGCTAATGTTTAAGCTTCTGAGCCAAAACATATTTGAGATAATAAAATAGTTCTTGACATTAATGATTTTGATAGTAGTGAAACACAGTATTTTAGAAAACTGAAATAGGCCCGTAAAAGATGAGTTTTTATTGATAACCCTTAAAAACTCAATATTTGTACTGCAAGCTGAAATCTGACTATAGAAGCAGCTCTCTTGATTTCCCAAGTGACTTCACAAGGGGTTTGGGCTAACTTTCTCTAATTCTAAAATCCAAAGAAAATAAATTTTATCCAGATGTTGGGCTTGGAGAATCGCGTTGCATTACAAACAAAACTGAATATTTATTTTTGGAAAATCTTACTACTGTATATAATTTAAAGTAAAGGTTATATGTGTTTCTTCATTCTTGTTACAGCTTCTCATTTTTAGCCTCTGAATTCCACTTTCCACTTCTGAGTCTTCTGCATTTCTATGTTTGTCGACAATGCGCATGATTAAAATGATATTTTCATATTTCAATGTAGTTGGAGCTCCTTAAAGCAGAGGGTTGTAAGTGCAAAAAAAAAAAAAAAAAGATATGCAGTTCCCTAATGGCTTATTACCATCACATTTGCAATTCAGATCAGCTCTAAATTGACTGAAATTTTTAAACACATAGCAGGCAGTTTAAACTAATGATTGTCTGGAGGTTCACATCTGACATGAACTAAGCTTCTGTTCAAAACAAATTGCAAATAATTCCTCCCTTAGAGTCAAAATGTCACTTTAAAAACTCCATGTTATTGCTAGATTTTTGTCAGTTACATACTAAAAAAATCTGCTTTATCGTGAGTGTTCTACCTTTGAGAGGACTCAGTGACACCATTTCCCTATTAAAAAAATGCACAACAACATGTATCTAGATCTATGGATCACCCCCTCCCTTCTATTCCCCCCCTCTTCCCTTTCAAAAATCCTAATTGTAAAGTAAAACACCCTTGGGGCAGTGGTAGGCCCAAGTTGCTTAGCAACCCTCAGCAGGTAGCTGGGATTCAGCTGCAGCTGTCCTGATTCTTTCCTAAGAACCTTCTTA
This sequence comes from Talpa occidentalis, assembly GCF_014898055.3. Lineage (NCBI taxonomy): Eukaryota > Metazoa > Chordata > Mammalia > Eulipotyphla > Talpidae > Talpa > Talpa occidentalis. The sequence continues at coordinate 11,633,056 of NW_023602073.1, forward strand.
TTACTGTTTGTGTTAATCTTTAACCAGGCTTTTAAACCACAGTCTTTCTTTTGGGCCTCTTGTTGTTAGATTGCAGGGGCCTACTCAAATGTTGTCCCAGAGGTAATGGTATTAAGGGTGGCTATTGAATGTTTGAAGAGTGATAAGCACTGAAAGGGATTAGAATTGCATGTTCCAACTAACCTTATTTTACATTCTTAAAAAATATCATGAAAATTGTACCCTAATAGCAACAGTGGTTGGTGTTGACACACAGCTCTAAACCTGCCTTTGCTCCTGGCTTGTAAATACAGTGAGGCTGCCTTACTCTAATTGTTCCTTTTAAAAGGCTCCCATTCTCCCACAAAGACCTCTTAAGGAATTCATTTAGAATTTGTAGATAGCCTTCCACTGATGACAAAGTCTCTTGATTTAATTATAGGAGAGCTAGGTATGGATGGGTAGATACAAAAACAGATTTACTAGCTTGTCTCCCTCTTTAAAGAAGCATTTCTGTTTCTGTGGGGTGGTGGTAGTGATAAGGGGGTGGTGGTTCCTGACATCCAAAAACTCTGTACTTGAAGTTGACCAGTTCTTAGAGGATAAACCAGTCTTACATGACAGAAGAAACACACTGATTTTTTATTGTGTCGAGATTTGTCCTCATTATTTCCTCTGTTGTTTGGTTTGGATAAATGTCAGAGATCACCCACACTATTATTAACCAGTGGGAGTAAGTTCATAAAATATTTAAAAATCAGGATATTTCTATAATCCCATTAATACAGCACAGTGTAAAATGGTGGGGACACAGCTTCTCTGAAGTTTGTCACTACCTTTCTCTCAGTAGATTTAAAAAAAATTATCTCAGATGATTCGCTCCCAGTGTAACAGGGTGGTCCCCAGGAAAGGGGAAGGTTCCAGGTTCCCTGACCCACCCAAATGGAGGGTGGAGCTGAGCAGGGAGAGAAGAAGCTGCAGAGGAAACTGAGAAAGGAGGAAGCAGGATGGAGCCAGAAGGAGACCTGGAGGAGGCACATGGAGCCTAGAGACACATGAAGAAACTGCACTTGTCTTTTGGTCATGGACAGGGTGACATAGATGTGGGTGAGACCCGTGGGGAGGTGACAATGGCAGCTTTTATCTTGACTTTGATGTTGCTCTTTTCCTTCTGGGCTTATCTGGTTGTTTCTGCTCCTTTTCTGTGGGTCCCCACTGGAAGATGCTTTAGACTTGTGGCAGGCTTTGGGGCCTTGCTCTGGGCCAATCCCATTTGGATGGACTTTTACTCACGAGGGGACGGGTCACTGTGGGTGCTTGATTTAGAAACTAGATTCTTTGCCTTTCCTGTATTGTTTCCTAGTTGTATTAAAGTTCCTTCCCATTAAAATCTCATGTTTTGTGTTAATGCGGCGGATGGCAGAACCCACTATAGAATAGGCAGGTTTGTGGGGTTTGGGCTGCCCCTTTCCCTGCCCTGTAACAGATTTGGTGCCCAACGTGATTTAGGACAGAGCCATCCATGGTTAGTCAGCCCCATTGGGGTTTGTGGGGTTTGGGCTGCCCTTCTCCCTGCCCTGTAACACCAGGACCTTTATTTTATATTATTTAAAAGAAATCCAGGCCTTATCCCATCATAACATTTGGTTACAGACTCAGTCCTATTATGCAACGTAATATGTACTTAATAATGCTGATTAACTGATTTGGAAATTGGAGAAAGTTCAAAGCACATGAAGGAGATGACTTTTTATATTTTCTGCATATATTTTTATATTTTCTTCGTGAAGTTAACCTATATAAATACAATCTTCAAATTTTAGATGAAAACTAGACACATGAAAAATATTAGTCTCCTGACTTCTGAATGCCATTAATACTCTGTTTTTTTGTTTGAAGCAACTTTTAAAATATTTTCATCATAAGCCAAAACCAAAAGTATGACTTCCTCAGGAGACTGATAGTTGATAATGTCTGCCATCCTAGGATACCTGGGGATTACTGCACTTTTATTCCTTTGATGCCACCAAGCTGAAATGAGTCCAACACAAAGAATGTACATTTCATTCATTACATTTCTTTTTCTTTAAAATTTATTTATGCATACAAGAACAGGGGTGTAAGCCAGAGGTGCAGGGGAGTGTTGAGAGGATTCACCAGAGACAGAGTGGGGAACAGAACAGGCAGATCTACTGAAATACACTGCTGAGGGGAGCAGCGGGTGAGACAGGAGAGGTCTGCTGCACTATGTGTGTCACCCCCCTGGCCAGGGATCAAACTCATGCTGCAGTGGCTGAGGTTAGCTTCATAGTGCTGCCTCTTAACTCCTTGTGCCACCAGGAAGGCCCCAGTACATTATATTTCTGATGGGAAAACTAAGCAAGGAACTTAACGCAGTTTTTAGGCTGCCATGTTTGGATACCCTGAAAGTTTCATGAGATCAGATAATCTCCCCAATGTAGGGTTATCACTTAGGTCTCCACTGATAATGGTTTTGCATTTAAAATACTAGGTAATTTTTCTTTCCGAGAAACCTTGACCATCCCATTTAAAATTTTGATTTGTCTCCTATTTAAACTCCAACCTCTGTCTTTTATCTTTCTCTTTCCCTAAGAGAAATTATTTTGCTACATGTATGGTTGCTCAAATAAGTCAGTTAAATTCCGAATATAGTTGGTTTGGGCTATGATATTGCTAATGAAAATGTTTTTTTGGGAGGAATCTTAAGGCAGTTTATAAAAGTAGGCTCCTTGATGTACCCAGAAGAAAATTTGGAAAAAAATCTTTCAGTAAGCATGTTGATAGATTTCATCTTATCAATCAAAAAATTGTTTGATAATAATTTGTCAAATGCCAGCTGAGGAGGCTGGGGCAATTTGAAACAATGTGCTTAGGTGCTTAGGTTGCCGAGGTTGTAGTGCCATCTTCATGGCTTTGGGTTTGGCCCTTATCTCTGCTGGTAGTAGAAAGAGAGGTCTGGCAGCTATGATCATCAGGCACCTAGTTCCTGTTATTTCCAGGAATTATCCATGTCTGCTCAGCAGATAGTTTTGTGGACCTTATGCCCTCTCTTCAATTGTGCCCATGATGTGTGGCCTCAAAACCATCAATCTTTTTTTAAAATTAATTTATTTATACAAGCACTGGGTACCATCAGAAGCGCCAGAGGGCGAGAGAATTCACCAGAGCCAAAGCAGGCGCAGAACAGGCAGACTGACGAAGTACACTGCTGAGGGGAGCAGCGGGTGGCAGGAGAGGTCTGCGCGCCATGTTGGACCCTCGCTGGTTGCCTGGCATCGAACCGGCACTGTAGAGGCTGCTGGCAGCTTTGCAGCCCAGCGCTCAACTGCTGCGCCACCAGGGGAGGCCCCCAAAACCATCAATCTATAACTGGGTCTCATTGCACCCAAAGGCTGTGTAATGGGCTTTTTTTGGGAGGGCTGGGGTGCACTGGCTTCAGCTCACCACCTTATGGCTGTTCTCCCTCCCCATCATCATCAAGACTGGCTCTAGCCATGTTTCCACAGGCCCACAGGCCTGCCCTGCCCTGAGTGCAGGACAATCTAGACAAGGTTTTTCCCCTTTTATATCTGGCTTCAGGATCCTGAATGGACCAGTCAGGTTCAAGCTATATGACCAATCAGTTTTGAGGTCTCCAGCTGTCACTCAAACTTGAGTTCATTATTTGGATTGAAAATGGAAAGCGAGGGGCCTCCCTGGTAGCTCAAGGGTTAAGCACAGCACTGTGAAGCTATCCTCAGCCTCTGCAGCATGAGTTCGATCCCTAGCCAGGGAGCTACCCACATGACACAGCAGACCTCTCCTGGCTCGCCATTGTTCCCCTCAGCAGTGTATTTCAGTCAGTCTGCCTGCTCTGCTCCCCACTCTGTCTCTGGTGAAGCCTCTCAACCCCCACACTTCTGGCCTGTACCCCAGTTCTTATACATATAAATAAATAAATCTTTAAAGAAAAACGAAAGCAAATTGATGGATGCTAAACAGTCTAATAAGGGTTAGGTTTGAAAATGGTCCAATCAGATTGTAGGATGGGAGACCCTGATAAACTTATAAGGCAAAACAACCCGCCAGAGCCAGCAGCAGCTGCTTCCTAAGAGAAAAGCATTCATTCGACCACTTTTCTAGAAGAAGGATTCAGCATATAACCTTCAAAGAAAGAAATGCTTCAGGACACTTGCCCTTGACCCCACCATTTGACTTCTGAATGTAGGTATGAATAAATCACCATAAATTTTTTCTGTATGACTATGTATTTACATTATATAGAGATGTTTCTTAGATTTTTTTTAACCCTAGATTTTCAATCTTGGCACTATTGATGTTTTAGGAATTATTGATACTTTGGGCTCAATGATTCTTTTCTGCTGAGACGGTCTCGTACATTTTAGGATGTTTAGCAGCTACGCTGGCCTCTACCCCCTAGATGCCAGCAGCACCTCTCTGCTTTGCCAACCAACAGTCTTCCACGGCATTGTCAAATGCCCTCTGGGGTACCTCATCACCCTCAGTTGAGAACTAATAGATTGGTCCCTCGCCTCAAAGTGGAGGTAAAGGTTGCCTGTTGATTTTGATTTTTACTTTATTATAATTAGTCTTTTTACTGATCCATTATTTGGGTCTTCTAAATTCCTGCTATAAGTGAGACTGTCTGGTATTTTTCTTTTTATTTCTGGCTTATTTCACTGAGCATGATCCCTTCCAGCTCCACACTGCAGCGGGGGAGAAGAGACTAGGGTTGAAACAAGGGAGGTGGGAGTTTTACGGCGACTATAACCAAGATGAAAATGCATACATTGTACAACAATGAAAATGATGTAAAAAAATATATATAAAATAAAAAATAATAAAATTTTAAAAAGTGGAAAAAAAAGTGGAGATGAAGGCCAACAGATCAACATCACCTAGAAGCTACATAGAGCTACAGAACATCAAAGTCCAACCCAGACACATTAAGCAGAAATCTATGTCTTAACAAGATCCCAAGGTCACTTCATAAGGAGGAGGAAGGGAGAGAGAAAGAACAGGATGAGGAGGAGCCCAATGGACTATGATGGAGGAATCTGGGTGTCTTAGTCATGGATGTGGTGTGGTAACAACACCTCAGAAGGGAGATCCTAAACCTCTAAGATATTAATATGAACCCAATGTAACCCAATGTTATTTCAATGAAAAATATTTTAAAAATTTCCTAGAAAATTAATTGAAATTAAAAAGAAAATTAATGTGTGAGTAGTGCTGGTTTAGTTCATCAACTTGAACATAAATTAGGCACATTTATTTCTGAGGCTAACATGGCATAATACCAAGGTTCAAAATGTCATTGTAGCACAATTCTTTGTCTGCAAATTGATGTATACTTTGGCAGATATATTTCAAGCAAGTGTAATTGAAATATTTAAGGAAAGTAAAAGGATATTAAGGATATTGACTAATCTAAAGATAATTTCTTCACCCAAATAATTATTACGAAGTTTTAGATTTTGGCCCAGTCCCTACTATGGACCTGTGAATTAATAGTCTTTTGGAAATACTTCAGTGTCTGCTAAGATAATCCATAAATAACACTAGCAATAGTAAATACTATAGTTTATCAGGTGTTTATCATGTAGTAAGTGCTGTATCAGGACTTTAATCCTCACTACTCTGTAACATATATTTTTTTAGGATTTATTTATTTATGCATATAAGAGCTGGGGTACAGGCCAGAGCTGTGTCGGGGGGAGAGGGTGAGAGGATTCTCCAGAGACAGAGTGGGGAGCAGAACAGGCAGATCTACTGAAATACACTGCTAAGGAGAGCAGCGGATGAGACAGGAGAGGTCTGCTGCGCCATGTGGGTTGCTCCCTGGCCAGCCAGGAATGGAACTTGCACTGCAGAGGCTGCAGATTGCTTCATAGGTTATGTCTTAACCCCTTGCACCACCCGGGAGGCCCTACTCTGTAACATATTAACCTCACTTGACAGATGAAGAGAAGAAGCTAAGGCTCAGAGAAATGAAGTCCCTTTATCCTGATCACACATTGAGGCCAAGTGAAACACCCAGCTCCCAGGCCCTGTTCTTTCCAGCCAACCATTCTGCATTCCCTTCTATGGAGAAGGAAAAAAAAAAAAGATAACAAACATTTTCTCTGAGCTAATTATGCCTGAACAACATCTACACAGATCCTCAGCCGCTGGAATGATCAGGGGGAACAAATCATTATTTTCTTTAAAGTCCTCTTTGTTCTATCTAAGCAGTGGTCTCATTATACCTTAGGAATGTCTGAGTGTAACCAACAGCTTGAGGTGAAGAATCAGCATCACGCATTTCCATCCCTTTGCCCCATCGCAACAACAAAGACACACAGTACATTTGAAGACGCATTCTTGGGGGGATGGTTTTGTCTCTCTTGTGTTTGAGATTTGCCCACTGATGACTAGGAGTATGTACTGTGGACTGATTAGCTAGCCCAAGGGTTTGATGAGTGGACACAAACTGTGAAAGAAAACGAAGAGTGGCATTTACATGATTTAATTGGAAATGAACACCTCTGTGATTCTTTATTTTTCCTTCATTAGACAAACCCTCTGCTATTGCTTCTGATCCTTTCTTCGGCTTAACCTCTTCTACTGTATCACCAGCCTAGGTTTTTTTTTTTTTTTTTATTCAACCTATATTCCATCAGACGATATTCCCAGCTTCCTTTTATCACCATGGTGACACCATGTTCTTATGCCTTTATTAAAAATTTATCTTAAATAGATCTTCTAGGAACTAGTCTTTTAGGTAGTGCCAGTTTTGCAGTTTCAAATCCACCATAATGTCCAGATACTGGGAATTTGTGTGCAAATATTATTCCATTATTACTATAAGGGGAAATAAAGCAAACTATTTAAAATTAGATAGCTGCTATTTCGGCTAGCTTCTTATGCATGGAAAAAAGACATTTTATATGCATTCCTTTCTTACTTTCCAAGTGTACTTGGCAGACAATTTTTTGTGGAAGGAACTTTAAGCTTGATTTAGTTTATTTGATCATATAGCATCGGTCAATTTTAAACTTTTTAACTTAATAATTGTCTTTCAGGACATATCTATTAAAGGTATCAGAAAGGCTAACAAAGATTGAAATGCATATAATTGGCCTTACATTAGTTTAATAAAAAGCTTAAAAACTACATATCTGTCCAGAAATGGGGAAGGATTAAATAATAGTATAACAATATCTATTACTCATGAATGATGGTACAAAGAATTTTAGAGAGGGGAAATGATTATGTTAATTTAAAAAGATGTAAAACTTATATGTGACTTCTGTGTTCATCACTATCTCCATAGCTCTGTAGTTATCCATGTATCATTTATAAAATTGAATAATGACAAATATTAATAATGACTACATTTTGTGGATCAGTGTGTAGGCATTTTTTAATCTTTTTAAAGTTATCTGTTTTCTTCAATTTCTTTAGTGAACATAAAAATGCTTTTTGAAATAAAAAAAGGGGAAACGAATATTTAAATATAAAATAAAACTAATTTAATTCTTCCTGGGTTGTAGTAAATGATTAAGAGGTCCCTGGGATTTTGCATACTTTTCTTGTATTTAAAGAGTCCATTGTTACAGAAACTACTCTTAACCTGGTACTTTTGTTTAAAAAGAGGGTTTCAAAACAATTATCCCAGATGAAGGACAGAGACTATTGTCTTCACCACGGATAATGAAAAATGAGTTAGCAGGAGACAGGAAGAAAATCAGGGACATTGTCCCAAGTGCGTATAAATTAAATAGCTAATTTTCCAAAAGGTCAAATCGAGAGTGTGCAGATGGGTTTGACAAAAGAAAAGATTGCAGGGATATTTTTCATTATAGTTAAACAAAAATGTAAAATAAAGCAAAATGTAAGAAGATGCTTTTCTACAAGGATATGATTAATGGGCATTTGGATGGTGGGGGGGGGGTGGATCCTCAAAGGATGGTGCTGGAATCGTAAGAAAGAGGCATAGTATTTGCTCACAAGAAGCCTGGGATGTTAGATTTGACTCTGCCCTTGCCAAGATTGGGACAAATCGTTTAATCTGTCTTGGCCTCAGTTTCTTCACTGTTAAAGGGTTTTATTACATGGTACCTAAAATCCATAGTGGTCTAGAATCTGATTTATTCTATTGTTTTATATGTTCCTGTAGCACAGATCAAATTATGGGAGATTACATTTCTGAGACTTGGGTCAAGGTCCTGGCTGATGCTCAACAAGAACAACTGTGTGGGCATCTGCGGAGGTAATAGGGATTCTTTGGTGACCAGTCAGCTCTGTTATTTCCTCCAGCCAAATGAAGCCAGCAATAGGAAAAGTTGTCCTGGATACACAAAATCTCATCTTGATTCCTGCCAAACACTGCTTTTTCAGTTGGAACACTGTTTCCCCACATGGAGTTATCGCCCTTTATAAAGTATAAATTTGTGATGAGAACCAGCAAATGGTGGTAATAGCTATTCTGTTTTCTGAATACAAGTATCTGTTTTCTATGTCTAATATGCATTTGGTTATAGGAAAATGCACATTAAAAAGACACTTAAATATTTGATAAGCATATATAGATGGAGAAGTTGTTAAAATAGCTTTACAAAAGCCAAAATGATATGCAACAAACTGGACTTATTTTAAGTGTTCTGTTTGGTAAGATTTGATATATGTATTTACACATATGCCCTTAAAACCAAAAACAAATTAATAACCCCAGAAAGATTCCTTCCTTTTGTAATTTTCTCTGCAAAGTTGTATGTGGTAAAGCATGGATCAATGTTCTGATTTTGTTTTTTTTTTTTTTTTTTTTTGTTTTTGCACTGTGGCTATCCAATTATTCAAGCACCATTATTATTGAAAACCTGTCCTACCTCCCCCTTGCAAATTGCTAAAAAATAAATTGCCCACATACATGTGCATTATTTCTGAAATTAATATTTTTTCATTGATATAGTTATCTCTTTATGCCAGTGCATTGTCTTGATTGCTGTAGTTTTATAATAAGTCTGGGGAGTTAGATAATGTAAATTCTCCAAATTTGTTCGTTTATTTTTTCCAAAATAGTTTTGAATATTTTAGGCCTTCTGGATTTTCATATGCATTTCAGAATCAATCTGGGTCTATTAGAAAGCCTGCTGAGATTTTTATTGGGATTACATTAAATCTCTAAATCAGTTTGGGAAGAATTGATATCTTAATGGTATTGAGTTTTCTGAAACACAGTGCATTTCTCCATTTATTTAGATTTTCTTTAATTTCTCTCTACATGGTTCTTTAGTGTAATTTGTTATATTTATACCTACATATTCCATGTTTTTGATACTTACACAAATGATATTGCTTTCAGTTTCTGAAATTTCACTTTCTGACTATTTATTACTAGTCTGTAAAAATACAATTGATTTTTTTAGTACTAATCTTGGACCTCATTATGTTGCTAAATTTCATTTTAAGATCCAATAGGATTTTTTTAGTAGGTTTCATAGAATTTTTAACATGGATGATCATTAAATTTGTGAATTATGATGGTTTCGCTTTTTCCTTTCCAATCTAGATGAACTTTATTTCTTTATTCTTATCATTGTATATTGACATGAATTTCAAGTAAAATGATGAGTAGATATGTAAAGCAGACATTTTTTCTTCTTCCAGATGTTAGGGGGAAAAGCATTCAGTGTTTCACCCATTAAATATGACATTAGCTATGCAATTTTTTTTGTAGCTGTCCATTATCATGTTGAAGCAGTTTCCTTCTACTGCTAATTTCCTGAGAGTATTTTTTCAAATTGGGGATGGATTTGGATTTTTCCATACAGTTTCTCTGCATCTGTTGAGGCTCTGTGTGTACATGCACATGTGTTTGTGTGTGAAATCAGTTAATACAGTGAATGACATTGACTGATTTTTAATATGAAAAACAAACCTGTTTCCCACTTGGTTATGATGCATGATTGTTTTTAAAAATATATATTGCTGGGCCTCCCTGGTGGTGCAAGGGTTTAAGACACAACCTATGGAGCTTCTGCAGCCACTGCAGCCTGGGTTTGGTCACTGGCCAGCAATGACCACATGGCACAGCAGACCTCTCCTGACTTGCCCGCTGCTCCCCTGAGCAGTGTATTTCGCCAGTCTGACTGTTCTGCTCCCCACTCTGTCTCTGGTGAATCCTCTTACCCCCCACACCTCTGGCCTGTACCCCAGTTCTTGTATGCATAAATAAATCTTTTAAAAAACTTTATATATATATATATATATATATATCTGAATTATTTTTTGGTAAAATTTTTCCCTACCACTATTTCTTGTGTCCTTTGTCCCTTTCTCTCCACCCTCCCTCTTAGCCTCAGAGCCTTCATATGTTTATTAAACTCTTTTTGAAAGTCTTTTATGTTATCGAATTGTCTGCTATGTAAATGTCCAGTATTTGTCTTTGTCATTTGGACTTTACAGCACATAATTTTCTCAACTTCCCTCCATTTTGTTGAAAATGACTATATTTTATCCTTTCATAGGGCTGTATAATACTTCATGGTGTGGATATATCACATTTTCTTGATCCAATTGTCTACTGACAGACATTTAGGTTGCTTGCATACCCTAGCTATTATAAACAATTCTGCTATGAACATTGTGGAACATGAGGATTATTTTTTGTTGATGGTTTCATATTCTGGGGATATATGCCTGAGGGTGGGATTGCTGGGTCATATGGTATTTTCACTTTTAAAGGGAAATCCAGATTGCTTTCCATAATGATCATACCAGTTCACATTCCTACCAACATTGTAATAGGGTTCCTCCACATCCTCTCCAGCGCTTGTTATTGGGTGTCTTTTTATTTTGTGCTGTTCACCTGGGTGTGAGATGATATCTCATTGTAATTTTAATCTGCATGTCTTTCATTATTTGTGACAATTAATATTTTTTCAAATGTCTTTTGGCCCGCTGGTGAAGTTTCTGTTCATGTCTGCTATCCATTCATTAACTGGGTTATTTGTTTTTTACTGTTGAATTGTCTGAGTTATCTTGGATATCAATCCCTTATCTGTTGTACAAATATTTTCTCCAATTCAATAAGGTATCTACTTAATCATTTTGTTTTTTCTTTGGCTGTGTGGAAGCTTTTTAATTTGAGGTAATCCCAATTATTTATTTTGCTTTTAATTCCTTGCCACAAGGGTGGTAGTCACCAAAAGCACCTTTATTGTTGATAGCATAGAATATATCACCAATGTTTTCTTCTATGTATTTTATTGTTACAGGTTTTATATATAAATCTTAAATTAATTTGAGGTTTATTTTCATGGCTTTATTTCTGGGTTTTCAATTCTGTTCCATTGGTCCATTAATCTATTTCTGTGCCAAACCATATTATTTTTTAGCATTTATTTTAATATGTAATATGTATCTATGTTACTTTTATTTATTTATTTATTTATTTATTAAGATTTATTTATTTATTTATACAAGCACTGGGTACAGTCAAAAGCGCGGGAGGGTGAGAGAATTCACCAGAGCCAGAAAGGGGAACAGAACAGGCAGGCTGACGAAATACGCTGCTAAGGGGAGCAGCGGGCGTGACAGGAGAGGTCTGCGCACCATGCCGGACACTTGCTGTTGGCCGGGGATCAAACCGGCACTGTAGAGGCTGCGGGCAGCTTTGCAGCCTAGCGCTCAACCGCTGCACCACCGGGGAGTCCCCTATGTCACTTTTATAGTAAAATTTGAAGTCAGGTAATAGGACACATCTATTTCTCTCTTTTGTCTTAGGGTTGCATTTGCAGTTGGAGGTCTTTTTCCTTTAGTTTTTAAGCACTAGGTGCAGTGCAAGCCATGGATTTCCGTTAATATGGGGTCAGACTGAAACTCACAGATGGGAGTCTTACCTGGGGTGTCCTTTTCTAGTTCAGCCTGGGGTGGGGGTGGCAGGTGTTTCAGACATCTCAGCCTGGCTTCTGTAGTAGCCTCTTCTGTAGGGAAATCCAGGTGTTTGGATACCATTTGGGTTATTGCTATTCTGTGTTAAGCACCTCGTACTCAAGGCAACAGTCCTTATACTGTGTCCCTATCTCTGCGATTCTCTAGCAGTGCACCCTCCTTCCTGGGTGCCTGTTCATGCATTCCCTTATCAGAGCACTGTCTTAGAAACCCTGATATCTGTTATGTACCCCAGTTAATAACTATAGGTGGCTCTGCACGTCAGGTATTCCTCTCTTTTGTGGGTTGTACTACCCATTATCACTCTAAACAAGGTTCACTTAAAATTTTCCCTGCCCCTTTCTGCCGGACTGTTGCTCCTGTTGTAGGCTGTGGCCCTCCATTTTTCCCTCAGGGATTTTCGGACTTCGTTTTACAGCAGTTTTGTTGTGAGTACTTGGAGAAGGAGCGCCCAGCATCTACACTTTGATGCCATATTGCTGAACTTTTTTTTGGTAATATTTTGTTTGATTTGAGATTCTGAGTAATACTATTATTATTGAATGAGTTGAAAGTACTACCTCTCTTCGCAACTACACAAGAAATTGTCTAGAATTAATTTCTTCCTTCAACATTTGATAGAACTGACTGAAAAATTTATCTCTCTATAGACTTATATTTGTGGGAAGATTTTCAATTGCAAATTCAGTTTCTTAATAGAGATGGCAGTATATAGATTATCTCTTTCTTCTTGAATGAGTTTTAGTGGTTTGTCTCTTTTAAGAAATGTGTCCCTCTCATAGAGTTGTCAAATTTATAGCCATAAACTCTATAATATTCCCTTATTGGCTGTCCCAGCTATTAATGTATTGCCTTTCAGCTCCAAATTCACTCTTTACCTCCTTCTGTGATAATGAAGCTTTAAGCCTTTCTCCTTTGCAGCAAGTAGGATAATAAGCTTTGTCAATAGAAGGCAGTAGAGGCCATCATAGAGGACTTTTTTTTCCTGGTTTCTATTAGAAGTCGGTGCTCTGTATATTTTCACATTTTTGTAGTTGGGGATTTTGAGCAAAGAACACTGGCAGCTAGGTTAAACTGCTTACATAGAACTCTAAAGATAAAGACATCTAGTGAGATACACAGATTTATATACCCAGGACTATTCGTTTACATTTGTTTAACTATAAGGAAATGATATGGAGAGGAGAAAATGGAATCCCCAAAGAGGATTTGTTTATATTCTGGAGCAAAGGTCTCTCTAAAGTAGAGGATGGCAGCTGTGCCAGAAGCTCTATATAAGCTTTAAGTTTCATAGTTTTGGGGTCACTTTCCAGAGGTGCAAAGGTCATTTTATGCACAAGGTACACCTTGCTCCAATGCATTAGCCTGTGGTAGAACTGAACCATGAGTGCACACAAACTGCTCTCTATATAAAATGACTGTTACCTGAGTAATCAGTTTTACTTACACACACACACACACACATACATATATATTCACATGCATATGGACATTCACATGTGTTTTCACATCCACATGGAAATTCACATGGGCACCCACATGCTCATGCATATACTTATTAACATTCACATGGACATAACCTTACATCTATGTTCCATCAACTTTTTGGCTTATAGGTCAGGTAATATTTCAGACCATTCATTATTTCAAATTTTATACTCCAGTTTGCTTCTGTTTTGCCATTGCTTTGCCCCTGCTGCATGGTTGTCAGCAGCACATTGCCCCAGCAACACGTCCAGAGCACCAGCTTCTCAGTATGCTCTACGTGGCCCCCCCACACTCACTGAGGCTCGGCTGACATGGCCACCACATGCTCCAGGCGTCACTCTGCCCACTTGGTCAACAGGCTGAATACTCCAGCCCACTCTGCAAAATCCCCCAGCAGACTTGACCTATCTACACCAGAGAGGGGTATTTCCCATAATCCTTCTGTGACAGATGCTGCCCAGCCCTAGCTGCACATGCGCCTGCCAATGTGTGTGTTCACTACACCTTGATAACTTTTGTGCTCTTACACCGTCATTGTTTCACCAGCAACTGGGAGAGTTTTTTATTTACTTATTCATCTTTTCCTCCTTGTTCAACACTTGTGAACCAGCTCTAGATTAGGCATTCTAACAAAGTTCTCTCCCATAAGGTGGGTTGCAAGTACAGTTCTTGCTATCAGGTCTTTTTTTCCCCAAAGCTTTATTTATTTATGCATACAAGAGCCAGAGATGCAGGGAGGTGGGGTAGAGGGAGAGGATTCACCAGCAACAGAGCAGGGAGCAGAACAGGCAGACTTACTGAAACACACTGCTGAGGGGAACAGCAAGTGAGTCAGGAGAGGTCTGCTGCGCCATGTGGGTAGCTGCCTGGCCGGGGATCCAACTCATGCTGCAGTGGCTGCGGACAGCTTCACAGTGAGGTGCTTAACCCCTTGTACCACCAGGGAGGCCCCCAATCAGATCTTAATTCAGTCTTGAGGAAGGCATGTCCTTCCAAATATGCTTCTCCTTGAGACTCCTTCCCAAATGACATTTATTTTTAGAATTTTCTTTACCTATTTGTCATTACCTTTCATTATAGTTAATCATTCCTTTTTATAGTGAATGCAGATTTTATTTATAGAAGACTCTAAAATTAATATAAAATGCACTAACCCTTCAGGCCTGTAGGAGAAAAATAGTTCACAAACTCTACTTAATTAGTCTTTATAGCAAACCTTCTTTGTTCAGATTACTGTGGTTCTGTACCATGATTAGGCTCTAACTGATTATGAAAACAAATTTTAATTAACATACCATAAACTGTACGTGTACCAATTGTATAATTTAATATATATTTTGACATGTGTATTCACCCATAATGTGCTATCTGGATAATCAACATTCATTATCCCAAAGCATTTCTTCATGTCAAATGGTATTTTAGGGATCACATAGAGAGAAATTGAGCTAGGGGTATGTTTAGTTTGTGATCACTGGGTTCAGTTTATGTGATTCACAGTTACTTTCCTGAATGGTTAAATCCCTGCTGGTTATCCTGGTTGAAGAATAGCTTCTAGAACTATGTCCACTGCCCGTTGCTCTCACCAGCATGTTGATAGGAAGTAGTAGAATCATATGAACATGTCCTCTGGCACTGAACATGGATCCATGTGGCTAATGGAACAAAGATAAGCAAAAATCTATAAATACAAATATCCAAGATCTTGTCTGTGGAGAATTGTTTTAAATTTTACACTCACATATATAAACACCTGATAGAGGTATTCCCAAGTAATCAGAAAACTTTAAATGACTAATAATGTATCAAGAAGTTAAAGAATCATTTGGAACTATAATGATAAAAAGAAAATAGATTTTGATTAACCATGCTCAGAGATTATATTAGCTATCTAGTGACTTTACAGAATAGAATATCAAAGAAGTTGAAGCCAAAAAATGTAGTGAAAACCTACTGTAGAACTGGGTCTTCTTAAGGTTTTAATGCAAGTGGTATTTGCTAGTTTTGGCTTTTTTTTTTTTTAATTAATAAATTTTATTTTTATATTCCCCATACAATTGCAATCCCCCCATTCTGACCCCAATCCCTCCCCTCCCGCCCCCCACCCCCAAAAAGTGTCTCTGGTTCATAGTTTTTGTTGATTTTGATTTTCACTTTCTTATAGTTATTCATTTTCCTGGTCCCTTATTTAAGTATTCTAGATTCCTGCTATGAGTGAGACCATCCGGTATTTTTCTTTTTCTTTTTGGCTTATTTCACTGAGCATGATCCCTTCCAGCGCCATCCATGTTGCTGCAAATTGCATGTGTTTATCTTTTTTGAATGCTGAGTAATATTCCATGGTATATATGTACCACATCTTCTTGATCCAGTCATCTATTTTTGGGCATTTGGGCTGTTTCCAAAGCTTAGCTATTGTAAATAGTGCTGCTATAAACATAGGAGTGCAGGTGCTCTTTGGAATTGATGTTTCTGTGTCCTTTGGGTAAATACCTAGGAGTGGAATTGCTGGATCCTGTGGAAGCTCTATGTTTAGTAGGTCCAGAAATCTCCACACAGCTCTCCATAGTGGTTGGACCAGTTTTAAAGATTGATTTATTTATTTATACAAGCACTGGGTACAGTCAGAAACGTGGGAGGGTGAGAGAATTCACCAGAGCCAGAGCAGGGAGCAGCACAGGCAGACTGACGAAATACACTGCTGAGGGGAGCAGTGGGTGGCAGGAGAGGTGTGTACGCCATGTGGGACCCTTACCAGCAGCCGGGGATCGAACCAGCCCTGCAGAGGTTGCTGACAGCTCCGCAATCCAGCGCTCAACCACTGCGCCACTGGGGAGGCCCAGCTTTGACATTTTGAAATCTGTTGTACTTTGTTTTTTATTCCAAAAGAGTTTTTACTTTTATACCTATTTCTGTACACATACTTTTCTATTTTTTTTTAAACGGACCTGCCCAGTGCATGACCTTTGACCTCCATACCACATGGATCTACTCCTGCCTTCCAGCATTATTTTACTTGAACATGTCCCAGTAGATGAATTGCCCAGAATTTGGTATTGTTTAGGGTATTAGAGACTATGCAGGGATTTTAAAAAGAAATGCTTATCATAATGATGATGACAGTGATGGTAGTGGTGGGTGGTGACAGTCATGGCTATACCCATTATTCCTATAGATCAAGTTGAATCCATCAACTCCCTTGTAGATTTTTCTGATTTATCGAAGAACCCTTATTTTTTTTTTCAAATTCATGCTTACTGCAATATAAACTTCATTTTGATCTAGCCTCATTGCACAATGAGAAGCTCTGGTCATCATTTATGATATATTTATGTGGATATTCAATCATATAAATTTTCACTAAATGATGACAATATTTTATCAATCCCAAATCAGGACACATAGATTTTTCCTACTTTATACTTTTATGGTGTTATACACTTTGGTGTATAACACCATAAATGTATAATGCTTTATAAAATATTGGTTTAATGCTTTATAAAAGTATTGGTTAATTTTTAGTTACTTACAAACTTAAAATATTGTCTTATTATGAAGAGTACATGAAAAATGACTATATTTTAGCCATACATATTTCATGTACTTACAAAAGTACATGAAAATTGAACTGGAAAACTGAGAACAATCTTATTTGTCTAGTCCAAAAATTATGTTTTTGGGTGTGTTTTTTTCACCATGGTTTACAACATTGTGTTGTAATCTAAAAAAATATGTGGAAAACAAAATAAATGACATTTTCAGTTCAAGACAAAGGTTAGAAAGTCTTCCCTGTATTATAGCTTAAAATTATTTCATACGTAATTTTGCTTTTATTCTTCATGTGTCTCTTTCTAGTTTGAATAGATCCCTTTCCATCTTTTCTCTCTTCATTTATCATTATGTTCACAGTCAGATGGCTCAATCTCAGAACAAAGAGCTCTGTGATAATGGTTTAGAAGAAAGGGTTAAAGAATGGCTTAAATTAATTTAAGAAAGAACAGTCCGATTCCCTCTTGGAGAAGGACACGGGGCTGAGTCAGATGGGGATGTGGAGCCTGGGGATGAAATTGTGAGTACTTGTTCTTGATTGAGTATCATTATCCTCCTGTTGTCTAGGAAGATGATTGTTATAATTAGCAACAAATGTCATGGGTAACTATAATTTAACTTTCCCTGTAACAACTGATAGTTTACCTTTTTCAGTGCGGTCTTCTCCCTACACACCCTGTTACTCTCCCTAACCTTCCATAACAATCAAATATAGAATAAAATATGTGCCTCACGTTATTTAGACCTATAGCAATGTTAAAATTTTTATTTTTAAAAAGTTATTAAATGATCTTTCACCCAAATTTCACTTTATTTTAAAATTGAAGTTCCTATTAGGAGGAATTAGAGATCATAGGGTTATGTAAGATGCAGGATTAAAGGGTCCTGAGAAAAAGGATTCCAATTTTTTTGACTTTATATTATATCAAGCTGAATATGTTCCATTATATATTTTAAGATAACACAGAATGTTATATTTAGGATAGTAATTAGATGAGAAAAGTCAATGAAATAAATAAATGTCTGAGTTATCTTGGGCAAAGGATAGATGTGAATAATATCTCACGATGAAGTTTTTATTTGAGTGTAGCTACTGTCCTAATATTTTTCGTTTGCTACTACATTTCCAGAATGAATGTTCAATAGCTCCTGTCTACTTTATGTCTTTATGATCTGAATTTATTCTGTATGTCTTCACTGAGACTCTGTTAATACTCAAGGTATCACTTCCTTTGTCAGTTGATAACTTCTCTTTCTGTGACCTGATGAATGCATATGAATAGGGTTCATTTTTGCTGATTACTAGGGTCACAAAAAACAATTTATTGCATGTTTTCAAATTATCATGGGATTACCCTATAAAGTCTTGATTTTTTTTTTACCACATTTATCTTAAGGATAGGATTAAAAACAAGCAAACAAGCAGGAACGCAATGTCTGTATGAAATGTTTGTGTTAAAAAACTAAACAAGGGCACAAATTAGATTTTTGTGTCCTGGGTAAAATGTGACTGGAAGTCAATGAGACTGATGTTTTATATATGACTGTTAAATTAGTCTTATTATCTTAAAATCACACCCTGAATATTCTTGTCACAATAAATGATCAAAGCATACTGTAGATCTTTGTGCAAAGTTTGGTTTTACTGATGAACATTTTTCTGTGCCACTGATTAGTCATTAGAAGACATTACATAAAATGCCCGTAGTTGCTTCTTACAAATTAAAGTGTATGTGTTCACTAGGTGAATTTTTTCCTCTAATGTCATTTCATTTACAACTGTTCTTGTTTTGTCTCCACCAGTTTCACCTTTTCCAAGATAATTGGGTGGTGAGTGTTTAGCCGTATGCCCAACCCTTGGTTAATTCAATAGATATAAACAATACTGAGTTACATTTTAAAAATGCTTATTGCAAATGTGCCCTTTGCTCTTTCTCTTCACTTGTGGGCCTTTGGTTTCATATTTTGCATTTTCAATTTGAAAGACAATATCACAAGAAAGATTTTCTTCTTCTGGTCCTCATTTCAGAGTTGAAAATATCAACATAACCACAGACAGCATTCAACATATATGGAAACTGTATTTGGATACAAAAATAAAAAAAAAGAAATATCAAATACTTGGTAGAAGTAAGAGATATAATCTTAACATGATATCTTAACATGACTGTAGAATACTCATAACTGACAAAGTCATTATATATTATCAATTATTTGCTATAAAGATGTGTTGAAATGGAAAATAGATGTAAAAATAAGCACTTTATATTTATAGCTATATTAGAAATTTTGGGTGGAAAATTTAAGGAACAGATTTAGGTATTTTTATCTGAAATGTCCCATTTAAGCTAATTTGAATAATCCTATGCAAACTATGGGTTAAATTTCTAGTCAAACTATGAATTAATTGGAGTACTGTGAGTTAACAAATATTGTAAGACTTACAAAAAGATCACATTCATTCTATTTGTTAAATCCATTCTAATATATTGTAATAGTTACCAAAACATATAATAATAGTATGATAAATCTGTTGAGGGGGCACTCAAGAGAGTATAGTAGTTGAAGAAAAACAGTATCTTCATGGCATATTACAAATACAAAAGATATTAAGCATAAATACTTTCATAAAAGATTCAATTTCTATTACCAATTATTTAAGGAGTTCTATAATATGGTAACTTTATATTTGTACCAAAATTTTTGAATTTCATTTCACAATTAGACTTTTCTCTGATTGTATTAGATAAAACAACACAACTACCCCTTAATCAACACCTCAAGAGAAATTGATTTAATTTTATTTTTAAACTTTTAGAGCTATTTGGAACTTAATGTTCCAATCTCCCATTCTGGCCCAAAGTAATAAAATTTTTAGTCCACAATATGTTTATTGTATCCTTCTCCAAATCATTACATAGATTAGATTATTAGTGATCTGATTAAAATTAACCAGTAGTTTTGTTTCTTTTTATTAATAAAGCAGCTGCTCAATTCCTCAGCTCAGGCTACTCAATTAATGTACATTTCATGTTGTACTTGAAAACAGGTTATCAGCAAGTTTATTCTATCATAGATTTAAAGCAGTCTTAAAATATAATGAGAAAAAATAACATATGACACCACTCCAAGCAAATTAGGTAAAAACGAATTTAAAGTTAAAGTACTTAAGAAAAACTATGATAGAGATATTACAAATTGTAAAAGCTTACATACTTCTAACAAATGGATCAAAAAATTAGCACTGATTTTTAAACAATTAACTGAAAAATTATGACCTGGGCAAGTCCATAGTTTAGAGTTTAGTTATTTAAAAATAGACCGATTGTTCAAGAGGTATAATTATTTTGTGTACTAATCTCAGAAGGAAATTTCTTCCAGCGTTTCTCATTAAGTGAATAATGTATAGAACAATGCCTTTTGTGACATTCCTAAAGATTGAGGTTTCATCAGGTCTGTTATAAAAGTTTATCGATGAACTATTTAAAAGTATTTAATACATTTATGTTAATATATTGTCTATAAATTAATATCAACATTTTGGCTAAGCATACAAGTATATTAAGTATGACTATATATGATCTTTTCTTAGAGTATTACAATAAGGCAGAGGACAGAGAGGTAAACTTATTTCTATGGGAGTATGCCGTATAATTATCACCAGCCAGCCATGGCTTTATTAGACATCTGGCCATGTTATTTGTTGCCAAGCAGAAGGGCCAGATGCTCCACCCAAAATAAAAGCCATCATTTTGGGCAACATAGCCATAACATACAACTGGCTTTTATAATTTCTAATTGTATGCAGTAGGTTAACACATTTTTCTTGTAGGTGTACATAAATGAATAAATAAATAAGTAAATAAATATTTATAAATAAATAATAAATAAATAAAATAAGATTTATTTATTTATACATACAAGAGCTGGGGTACAGGCCAGAGTTTTGGGGGGGTAGAGGATTCACCAGAGACAGATTGGGGAAGGGAACAGGCAAATTGACTGAAATACACTGCTGAGGGGAGCAACGGGTGAATCAGGAGAGGTCTGCTGTGCCATGTGGGTCACTTCCCTGTCTAGGGATCGAACTTGTGCTGCAGTGGCTGCTGTGAGCTTCATAGGTTGCGTCTTAACCCCTTGCGCCACCAGGGAGGTCTTGTAGGTATATATTTTGCAATCAATTTTCCTTTACTGTCGAAAGAATGGTCTGCTAGTCAAAATTAACTCTATCACAACTGCTTTCCTGAGACTTATAAAAGAAAAAATGAAAGAACAAACACCATTGGTTTACCTGCATCTAACTTTCAGGTTTATTTAGTTAGCCATATATCCTCTGCTGGAGAATTTTGGGGACCCGCTGTTTCCTTCATCTCTATGTCCAAAATTACAAGTGGGGCAACATCTCAGTTCTTCATGAAATGATCTCATGAAGTCATTTATTGATTCGTTCATGTGTATTTGCTGCTTTCCCTGACCAAGAGAAAGTTCTACATGGGTAGAGATTTTGCATTGGGGCTGAGAGATTTTCTTTTACCACATGGACTATTGGGTGGTCACCTCAACTTTCTAAGAGGATATTACTCCATCTCAGCATACATCTCTGATTCCAGCCGAAGTAGGATATCTGTACTCCTGGATAACTGTCAAGGAATACCACTTTTAAGATCCCTGCGTCTCCAGGTCTATGAAAAACTCACCTGACCAAGGTATATCTATGAACACACACACACACAGAGCCGTCACTGGTCGGTTATACACAGCGCTCATTGGCTGCTTATTACTCTTGACTCCTTGTATAATTGCTTTATTGAATTGCTTCTTTAGTGCAATGCCCCAGCCTACAGCGAGAAATTTTATAAGAGCCAGTCTTAGGTGACATGCCGCTGCTTTGTAAGAATGAAAAAGAATGCTCTTGGCTTCATTTCATCACCCAGTGTCATCATTATGGGGACCCAGGGGAGAAAATTTTCTCAGATTTCAAAAATAATAATGCCTATCCTGAGCCAAATTCCTCTTTTCCTCCTTTATCCATGTTCTGAATAAGGTACCTCATTGTGTCATATCTAAATCCTGGACTTACTGGCTCTGTCCCCCAAGGCCCTCCTTGCTCTGGGGCCCTGAAAATGTGGGGCCAATATATGACCTCTTAGCCTGGTCCAGCTCTGCAGGCAACGTGTGTGTTCACTTCGGATGTAGCTTCGATTAATTTCTTCTAATGTCCTTTTCCCTGGATGCCATTTTTTAATCCTTTTGGTTTTTGTTTTATCTCTTCTTAGTATATTTTATGGATTTTGAAAACTACCTTAAATATTTTATGAAAGTGAGCACGTGAGTTTTGAGAATAGTAAAGGCTTTGACCTTTCGTTATTACATGTCCTCCCCAGTCCAGGGACCCTGTGGTCTTTAAACTGCCCCCATTTGCATTCAGACCACACTGAAGATTTTGCTCACTCTCCCCTCCACAGACTTTTCCTGAACTGATCAAATGATATTTTATCACCTTCCCCGGGGAGGACATGAAACATGGTTCCAGTTGCTTCTATTTCTGCACATCACTTGTGCTATGCTCTTTAAGCATATAAATTTTGATAAAAAATTTCAGCCTTCTTGGAAGTATTAGATTCTGTGAGTGTAAATGTCTTTGATTTTGATGACTCATATTGTCACTCAGTTTCTTGGGTGATATAGTAAAAGATCTGAACTCTTTAAAACGAACACGCTCATTTAATACATAAAATGAAATGTTTACATAATTATTTTGATAGGAGTTGACAGTAAAGTATAAATTCTGAGGAATGCTAGTACTAAATATTGTCAGTAAACTCATTTCTCCTTTGTCTGAAAATACTTCTCACTTAAATGGCATAGCGGAGATTCAATATATCCTGTGAGTAGCTTTAGTATTCATACATTTTGAATAGCTGAGGTGAATATAGAAAAATCTTTTTTTATTAGGTTATCATTCATTCACTCACCCATTTATTCCTGCAGTCAATAACGCCTCTGTACCCTGAGCTAGTTTAGGTATTGGAGATACAGTGATGAAAATGCAAAATCTCTACCCATGTAGAACTTTCTCTTGGTCAGGAAAAGCAGCAAATACACATGAATGAATCAATAAATGACTTCATGAGATCATTTCATCTGGCGATGGATGCTGTGAAGGAAAGGAGAGGAAATGGATAGCAATGACTTTTGGTTAGAGGGATCAGGGGAAGCCAGTGATCTTTGATGTGAGACCCAACTAAGAGAGGGAACCAGCCATGCAAAGATAAAGAGAAGGAATTCTCCAAGCAAAGGGAACAACTCATGCAAAATTTACATATAACAGTGTCCGATTTCATGGTTAATCAGTTAATTGATGTTAAGTTCTTAGAAGAATCTCTAGCACTTGGTAGGAGTTGCATGTGTTACCTGTTGTTATTATGTATATATCCATAGTGCAATTTCTCCCTATTAAATCTCCTAATGGAGATTTAAAGTTAGAAGAGGTGTTGGAAATCATATAAAATCTTGATAGTTTACAGATGTGGTTTTAGCTCAGAGAGGTCAGATGCCCTATTCAGAGTTCCCACAACTAGTTAGTAAATGTTTAGTCTAGAATCTTGATCTCTTGACTCTCAAGTGAAGAACTTTCTACTATTAGATCTTGTTGGCCTTCGGTTAACCTAGTGGCTTAGAACTATTTTCCTTCATATTTGCTTCATGGGATTATATTTAGAATACTGCTTTTAAATCTGAATATTTTTGTAGAGACTGAGATAACTGGTTAATGAACTTGTTATTGTTAATGAATTTACAAGCTAATGCTTTACTCACAATTGAAAGGTTTTTGGGAGTAATTAGAATTTAAAATTATTCTATTTTAACTAATAGATTGACCACAGATTCAAGTATTTCATCAGTAGCGTTAGGAGTTACACTTTTTGAACACAATGGATATTGGGATATTTATTATATAATATTATATTATATAATATATTATATTATATATTATAGTATTATATTATATTATATATATTATAATATATTATATTATATAAAATGTAATATTATATCATTCATTCCCTCAGCAATGCCTATATGCCCTATATTACACTAGGAACTAGAGACAGCAACGAATGGCATGTAGTTCTTGTCCTCTTATTATTATTTATGTCCTAATTGGGAAAGCAGATAATAAACACACAAATTACTTAATATCTAAAAATGCAATTTCAGAGCAGTCCTAAAACTAATGTAAAATAGAGAACTCAGAAAATCAGTGATTTTATTATATTATTGATGAGAATGACACTAAAATTAGAAAAGCTAACCACACTTTAAATGACTAATTCATTTGAACTATTTATTAAAAGATTTATTTTATTTATTTATGCATACAAGAACTGGGGGCTAAGCCAGAGGTACTGGGGGGTGGTATAAAAGGATATACCAGAGACAGAATGGAGCAGAACAGGCAGATCTACTGAAATACACTGCTGAGGGGGCAGCAGCAGGAGAGACAGGAGAGGTCTGTTGTGCCACATGGGTTAACTCCCTGGTGGGGGATTGAACTAATGGCTACCAATAGCTTGATAGCACTGAGACTTTACTAAACTCTGTGCTACCGGGGAGGTTTTTAGCTATTTCTTCAGCCTCAGTTTTCCAGCTTCACTACCTATCAATAAAATAACGAACAGATTACATAAATTCAAATGTAATTATGTACATGGTGTTATTGATCATTGGGTTTTAACTTAATATTTGACATAAAGACTTTGTTAAGGCATCAGCATGTATAATTATAGGAGTAAAATGTATGATTTGGTGGCTCAGATAATTTTAAATGTTAAGTTCTCTCTTTTCACAACTTTAAAGATTTTTCTATGCATGGGAAGATTGTTTCCTGGGATAAGCTTTTCTTTGTTTGCCTCTTTATAGGTGTACTTTTGCTTAGGAAAGATTTTGTCCTCAGAGTTCATTTGCTATACATTTTGAACTCATTTGCAGTAGAAGGAGTGCTTAGCATGGTGGTCAGGTACAAATGGCAGATCATAGAAGTTTATTGCCCCATTCTTGAAGCTGACAGATCATATTTATGGTGCTCTCCTGAGTTCTGGCCCAAATAAGGTTAGAAAGAAGAAATACAAGAGGTGCATTTTTCTTCTTTATTCAGCTCAGGACCAGATTCAGTCTATCCTACCAATCTGTCTACCTTTCTACATCTCAACCTTTTATAATACCCTACTCTTTAGGCCTCCATTTTTATTTTACATTTAAAGTTGTTTTCTGGGGCCTCCCTGGTGGCTCAGGGGGTTAAGATGCAACCCATGAAGCTGTCTGTAGCCACTGCAGCACGAGTTTGATCCCCAGCCAGGGAGCTACCCACATGGCACAGCAGACCTCTCCTGTCTCACCCACTGCTCCCCTCAGCAGTGTATTTCAGTCAGTCTGCCTGTTCTGCTCCCCACTGTCTCTAGTGAATCCTCTCACTCCCCGTAACTCTGGTCTGTACCCCAGTGCTTGTGTACATGCATAAATAAAATCTTTGAAAAAAATAAAGTGATGTGTTCTTTACTTTCAGTATTCCTTCTTATTGGAATAACATCAAACTTCATACTTAGACACACAACATGGATACAAGTTTCCCCCATTGTCCCAGAGTAGAGTGTTTTTATGAAACCTTTTGTAAGCCAAAATGCCATATAGGAAGGAAGCAATGACCATTAATAGATACGGAAATTTTTTTCGCCTTCCTAGATACACAAAAACAACTTACCAAATCATACCAAATTACTTTAAAATCTAAAATAACACTAACTTATAGTAAGAGCAGGAATGATATGATAAATACACACCTGAATGAAGTAGCTTCTAAGAAGAACTTGGAAGGATTGCTCTCTGCTGCTTGGGGTCCCACTGCTTTTAGGAAGTCAGTTGCAAAACCAACACTGAACTCTGTCTTTGCCTTTTCTTTTGTCTTAAAAGAAGAAATCCTCTCTGGATTGGGAAACAGGTTCTAACGTAGGTCTTACCTAAAAGTGAAGTGGTATAATGTGAACAAACTTTTGAAAAGTGAGGGTTTTTTTTTATTTTTCAAGATGTCACAAAGGTATTTCACACAGTTGGAAAGATTACTGTTAATTTTTGTTCTGATACCTGTTTTTAGGGGCAATGAGTTTATTTTCTCATTTACCTCCCTTTGATCTCTAATAGTTCCCTGTGTTCAGTCAGAGCTGTGTCCAACTTGCCCCCAATGTTCATAAATGTTTGAGTTTCTCTCTCTGCTTGGTGTACGGGATTTGAAAATCTATGAAATTGCACACAGGGCAAGCTTAGACTTGTAAAAAAAAAAGTGAAAAATTATAGCAATATTATCTGATTAGTTTGGGTTCATCCTGCTCTTGGCACCTGCTTTATTTTCTATATTGTCTTTGTGCACTTTGCTGCCACTTTAGAGACATATACTACATGAAATCCTAGCCTAAGCAAAAACCAACAGAAGCACTGAGTTTGCCCCACATCGCTGCTGTAAAGACAGTACACAGGTCTGCTGCCTGCCAAAAATAGATCTAGTTTATAGTACGTTCAACTCCATTGCTCATATTTTTCATTTCCTCTTCCCAGCTGAATAAATGGGGGGAAAAGAGAAAAAAATTACTACCATAAAAAGTACATTTTCCCCTCTATGTTCAATTATGGAGGGACATCTATAAACACAGGCATAAAGCCCAGAGGAAAGGAGATATTTCCAAAATGTGGTCTGATAGTCACTTTAGCTTCCAAATAAAAATTGTTTGAAAATACATTTAGGACATATAAGCAGAAATATTGACATATGGTATATGATATTTGGCTGAGTTTATGGCAGATATATGAGCCTGCCTGAAGGAGCTTTGCTGGTAATTGTATAACCTAGGAAGAAAGTGATTGTCAATGACATAGACAGTTAGGGATCAATGAGCTCTTTATGGTCATGTAGAAGAATTTCCTTCGTAATTAGAGCACAGGAATGCCATGACTACAAAATATGAATACAATTAATGAGATTTTTTAGAACTAGCTGAACTCTTCTGTTTTTGTAATTTCCAAAAGAGGCTATCTGCTGAGTCCCAGGTAACTGTGGCAAAATTGACCTTTGTCAAACACCTTTTGTTGATTTCTTGTTTCCAAGCTGCTTAAGATACAACATTTGTTCATTGTTTTACCTCTAAATTTATGCCACATAGGTTTAGGACATGTTTAAGAAGGCACATGGATTTGTGTGAGGAGGAAAGATTTATAGCAATAGATGCAATAATGGTATTTATATGAAAAGTAGAGTTTTGAAGAGAAAGTGAGGTTTATTAGAATGCATATTAGATTGCCATTAGGAAACTTGGTTTCTCTTTCTACATTTGCCATCTATTTTTATGAATATAGATAAATGACTTCATTCTTGGATTTATTTATATATCTCTCAAATAGAAAGGTTGTCATTTTAATTTCCAAGGCTCTGTCCTTTTCTAAATATCCAGAGCATTCCACAGAGGACACAATGTGTCCAGGTAAGAACTTTTCTGTTTATGCCAAGAGTATTGACTGAAATATCTACAGATTTATATAAAAATTAAAGAAAAAATATGAACTGATTTTTTAAAGTTTTTTTTTTAAGATTTATTTTTTATTTATACTGTAGCTGGGACATAGGCCAGAGGCACGGAAGGGTGAGAGGATTCACCAGAGACAGAGTGGGGAGCAGAACAGGCAGACAGACCGAAAGCACTGCTGAGGGGAGCAGCGGGCATGACAGGAGAGGTCTGCCATGCCATGTGGGTATCTTCCTGGCCCTTTGGGAATCAAACCTGCACTGCAGAGGCTGTGGACAGCTTCACAGTGTTGTGCTCAACCTGCTGCACCACTGGGGAGGCCCTGAAATGATTTTTTAATAATTATTTTTTACCCACTCTCGTGACACCTGTGACTATTTCTGTATTAAAGACTTTGGAGTCAGGAAGAAAGATGTCACCTGTAGTTTCCATAGTGATGGATCCTTGAGGATCTTCATCCAGCAGCACTGGATACAAGGTGGCTACCTTGTATCATTGTCAGAAAGCAAGATGGCATGGTCAGCTTTGGAAAATAGAAGAGATGGATGAGCTATATAGAACTGATGGAGCTAGGTGAAAATTGTAATCAGAGTAGACAATAATCTAAAAGAATGCAAAGAATGGGATGGCCAAGAATGGGGAGACATTGAAACCTCTAGGGCTGGAGAGGCAAATGGCCCCCAAAGTGAATGTTGGAAACTGTAGATATTTTTGTACATAACTGTAGCTAATGGAGAGTCTCTCTAACCAGACTTCTGGACCTCAGTGGAGAAATTAGGTTGCTTTGCATCAGCAAGAGAATCAGAAGAAAAAGTAAATACACTAAATTCTTTCTTCATTGACTCTCTGACCTCTTCCTCATATCTGCTATTGGACTAGTTCAAGATAAACACAGAGACAAAAGAAGCCAGAGGGAGGAAATCTGGTCAGGTTGTCCTCTATGACAGAAGTAGAACAAAATTGTTTCTGGGAGGGCAAATAGAGAACATCACTTATATCCATTATTTTATGCTATAGGAATGTTTTCTCCATTATATAAAAATTAGTAGTGCGGTGTATGTGTGTGTGTGTGTGTGGTGTTTTTGTTTTAACTTTTTTATTCAGGTATAATTGAAATAACATTAGTTTCAGGTTGGGCCTGAAACTCCTGTGCTCCCCTGGTGGTGCAGTGGTTGAACGCTGGGCTGCAAAGCTGCCCGCAGCCTCTGCAGCAACGGTTCGATCCCCAGCTGCTGGGCGTGGGTCCCACATGGTGCGCAGACCTCTCCTGCTGCCTGCTGCTCCCCTCAGCAGTGTTTTTCGTCAGTCTGCATGTTCTGTTCTCCACTCTGGCTCTGGTGAATCCTCTCACCCTCCTGCACTTCTGACTGTACCCAGTGCGTGTATAAATAAATAAATAAATCTTTAAACAAAACAAAACATTAGTTTCAGGTATACAACATAATGATTCAATATTTGTATGTATTTTGAAGTAATCATAATAAGTCCAGTTAATATCTCTCCCCATACCTAGTAATATTTTTTTTCTTGTGCTGAAAAGTTCTAAGATCTACTTTCTTAGCAATTTTCAAATATACAATAACAAGGTCACCATGCTGGAAGGTTGTGTATGTTTTTGATAGACATTTAGAATGATTCTTAGCATGATTAACTTTAATGGGAAAAGTCAGTTTCTGATATGACCTAGACTTGTGTTTTCATCACATTGTTGTTATAATAATATTCTTGCCAGGACCCTAAATGACAGTGACTTATCTAAATCCTGTGAATAGACATGTAATAGGAGGGCAGAGATTGTTCAGATTTAGGAGGGGGCAGAGATAGTTCAAGTTCATTTTTATCCATTGTTGGATATAGTTTTCTAATTGTGTGAAGATTTTTTTTATTTTTATTATTTCTTACTGAAGTATAACTGACAAATATTATTTTAGGTTCATGTGTACGACATAATGATTTGACATTTGTATGTATTGCAAAATGATCACTGTGATAAATCTATTTGCTAGAGTCAGGAATTTTAAACCTAAATTTATGAGAACTATGGGTCTTTCCCTCCGTCTTTTTTATTTCTCTCTCTCTGCCCTTCCTCTTCCCCTCTCTTTGTTTTTAGTTTAGTGAAATATTAGCCTCATCAAATTAGTTGGGAAGGATTTGTCTATTTTTCTCAAAGACATTTTGCAAAATTGATACTAATAGGTCTTCCTTAAGCAATTGGTAGAATTCTCCAGTAACACCAACTGGTACTGAAAACCTTTTTCAGGAATTTTAATATTATAATTTAATGTCATTAATGGTTCTTGGACTACTCAGATGATCTAATTCTTTTTGTCAAGTTATGGTAATTTGTGAATTTTGAGGAATGGGTCATTTCTTTGAATGAGTCTTCTTCATGAGTGTAAAATTCTTGTAGAATTCTCTTAATATTTTAACAATTGTCAGAGCTGTGGTGATATCGCCTATCCATTTCTAATATTGGTGACTGGTGTCTCCTTTCTTCTTACTTTATCAGACTTGCTGGAAATTTATAATTTTATTGTCTTTTTTTCAAACAACCAGATTTTTGTTTCATTGACTTTTTTGTTTTCAATTTTGTTGATTTCTATTATTAATTTTATTATTTCCTTCCTTCTGCTTTTATTGGGTTTACTTTATGGTTATTTTTCTACATTCTTAATGTATGTCACTTTATTATAAATTTTGGGCTTTCCCTTATTTCTAACATAAGCATTTTGTGCTATGAATTTCATGCTCAGCACTGTTTGAGCTATGTGTCACATATTTTGGGTATATTGCTTTTTCATTTTCATTAAGTTCTATATATTTTTTAGCTGCAATAAGATTTCTTTTTTTGCAGTAATTAAGAAGTGTTACTTAATTAGATATGTATTTAGAAATATCCTTGTTGTCTTTGTTATTGATTTCTGTTTTTACCTATTATATTCAGAGACCACACTCTATATGATTTATATCTACCTACCTACCTACCTACCTACCTACCTACCTACCTACCTACCTACCTGTGTAGTCTTTTTTCGGTGGAGTGCTCTGTGTGAGTCACTTAAGTCCTGTTTGATTGTCCTGTTCAGATCTTCTATATCATTTTTGCTTTAATGTCTAGTAGCTTTATCAGTTATGGAGAGAGGTGTTGAATTCCTATCTAGACTTTAAATAAGGATATGCTTATTTTGCTTTTCAATTCTATGCATTTTTGCTTCCTATGTTTTGGTGTGTATGTATTTACAGTTATTATATCTTCCTGTTGATTGATCCTTTTATCTTTATGTAATATCCTTATATTTCTCTCTGTCTCTGGGAATTGTTTTTGCTTTGAAGTCTACATTATCAGATGTTAAGATAGCCCCTTTTGTTTAAAAATAAAATGTTTGCATGTTATGTCTTCTATCCTTTTACTTTCAACTTTTCTAAATCATTGCATTTGAAGTAAGTTTCCTAAAACATCATATAGTACCCCTGTTATTTTTATCACTGTGCCAAGCTATATCTTTTGATGGGGGTGTTGAGATCATTTATATTTCACATCATTAATGATGATGCTTAGGTCTGCCATTGTATTGGTTGCTTTGGGTTTCCCATTTATCTATAACTCTTTTGTTGATTTCATGTATTACTGGAATATTTTATAGGATTCCATTTTAATTCATTTATAATGCTTTTGAGTATCTATATATGTGTGTCTGTCTCTATAGCTATACCTATAGATAGATGGCCTATCATAGCCATTGGTATAAAATTTTTACTATATATACTGAAAAGTGGAAGCCTCATTTTCATTGGGAATCTTCCCTGGGTTTAAATATCATTATTGTGAATATCAGCTGGCATTGTAACTTTTGTCTCAATCATAAATATGATTTATGAAACTCAAAAAGTACAGTATTTTATGTGTTCAATTCTTTTCATTGTTCTTTCTTCTCTCCCAAGACTCCAAGATTCTGTCTTTTCTTATTCCCTTTCTGTTTGAAGAATTTCTTGAAACAATTTTGAAAAGTAGTTCTGCTTGTCACAAATTATTTTAGTTTATTCTTTTTCTGTGGTTGCTTTCATTCCTCCAGTCTCCTCCTACTTGTGCATTTCTATATTGTTCCTCTGGTCTGCAAGTCCCAAACCATTTCACCTACTTCTTACCCACTATTAGATATTTGCTTTACTGTTCTCTTGTTATTTGCAGGATGAAGAGTGGGCATAAGTGAATCTGTGTCATCTTATCTGGACTAGAAGCCCACAGTCTGATTTTAAACCTAGCAAAGACATTTTAATGGTCGAAGATGCAGAGGGAACTATGAAAACCTCCCAGCAAAAGAGGTAGAAGTCATGGAGCCCACTTAGTTTGAAACCATCCAACACTGAGTAAGTACTATAGATGATTTACACATTCTGGCCAAGTCTCATTCTGTTTCATTCACTTTAAATTTTTTGCATTTCTTCATTAATTTGCCACACAAATGGATGTTAATGATAACCATAAAATTTTGTTTAGTTTACTTTTGTATGCTAGTGGTCTGCTTTCAGCAAGCCTTGAGATTTAAACCCTTACAGAAAAGAAATCTATTGTAAAATTTGCTTTATCATTTAGCAGTAAATGAATTGATGGACTAATAAAAGGGCTAATGATGATTACTTAATTGAACTTACAAAATTTTATGTATGCATAAGAAGAAGGATATTCATGTATAATTTTATCCCCAGCCCCTTATGGGATGTTGAGGACTTTGATTTAAATTGTATATAAAATATATTATTATATTATGATAAAGAACTTTTTGTGGTAGAAGTATGTGTGTGCATAGAATCCATTAGTTCAGTGGCTTTAAAAGGGAGCATCTTTATCCCTTTGGGAAGAAAAATAACTGCTATTTCTATTTCTATTTATTTTTATTTCATTTTCCTTTGCATCTTATGTGTCTCAAATATGATGAAACATGAGAATAACAACAGATGTGTATGATTTTTAAATTTTATTATATAGGCATTAATGCCATGTTATAAAATGAAAATGGTATGGAGACTAGTGATTCAGGAAATAGAAGAGTGACAAAATTTCCTCCATATTGAAATATTTAATGTGGGCAAATGTATCACAATATTTCTTGAAAGATCTTTCTATTCTGCTGAAGATACACAGATTGTTCATAATAGAGTAGACCCTTGAACAAGGTGTGGGTTAGGGGCACCGATTCCTGAAGAGTCTAGAATCTTTTCACAACTTGTAGTTGGCCCTGCTTACCTGTGGGCTCAGCATCTTGCAGATCCAACCAACTGGACATCTTGGTAAATGGGAATCCACACACAGAGCAAAAATTCCTCATACAAGTGGATGTGCCTAGGGTCAACAATGTTCCCATTCATACGAGTTCAAAGAACACACATCAGTCTTAGAGACTTAGAGACAGAAACATTTTTTGAGTTGGCTGAAGAGAAAGTAATCTGATAGGAGAGGACACCTCTTAGATCTGGGACAACACAGGAGAGCACAAATTTGGGTGATTTAGTAAGAAAGTCTGCTGTTGCTACTTTCAATGCCTTCTAAACTCTCTTTTAAAATCACTCCCTTGCACCATCTGTACTTCCTAAACCCCTTACCCTGTTTGACTATGTTCTTTCTACATAGCAAAAATCATCTGCTAAAATGTACCATACAATGTACTTATATTCATGTTTATTGTGGGCTGTATCTTCCCCCAGCTAGAATGTAAGTTCCCCAAGGGTATGTGTCTGTCTGCTTTGTTCATGGATAGAAACCCAGCAACTAAGAACAACGCTTGAGTAAAGTGGAAATTAACTAAGTAATTATTCAATGACTACTAACAGAGTACTAGGCTGGTCTATGAATTTTAGGTATTAAAGGCTTTTATTTGTTATGATAGCTAAGCCATTCTGCAGTTAGGTTTATATGCTTAGGACATTTTCCTGTTCTCTTTCTCTGCAACAGTATAACCTATATTTAGAGATAAGGTTTTGAAACCAATATGCCAGGATGTACCTTTAAAAACAGTATTAGTTGATATGCTCTCTTTATCCAAAATGAAGTATATGCTTTTTTTTTTTGATGTAGTACAATTAAGTGTGATGAGTGGCCATGAGCCTTGAATCAAAAATCATGTTTAAACACTTGGGTTGAATAAGACACTTCATTGCCAATTGACATAGAGCCTTCATCGAAGAAGCCACCTCTGATTAGACTCACCTGGCTCCTGCCATTCTGGTGTGGCATGCAATTGAACGTCTGCTTTTTAAAAGATATGTTACCTGTGCCATTTGCTCATGCATAGCTTTCTAAATCTGTTTCATCGCTTCATTGGCCTTTCCTATCTTAACTATCCAAATCGTTTATAATTTGTGAGATGATTTCTCGGCGCAGAGTAGAATCTGCCTGCCTACTGGGAAGAGTCATTCCACTCTTAGTGTTATATTTTCAGGGGATTAGAAAGCTTTTCAGTATCAAGTGTCCATAAATATGATTATTACCTTAGAGTGGACACACTTTAATTATTTATCTGATTAGTGATTAACTGATCTCTTGTTGAGAGAAAGAATGAAAGGGGAATAAACAGGTATGGATTCAAGAGAAAGCATTGAGAAACCCTCGATGAACAAAAAGATGAAGGGAAACAATTATTTATGTTTTATTTAGGGCTGGCTCTGTAAATAAATGGGCAGTGTTCATTTAATTTTTATTCACCCACCATGCTGTACAATGTATGTGTTCTTTAAGTGTTCAAAGAGACAACTTGCAACCTGCTTTTTTGTTCTGGTATTTGATATAGTCTAGCACAGACTCTTTAGTGTACTCATTGCTGTGATTTGCTAGCATAACATTTTTGATGATTTCTGGTGCAAAGTTGATGTAATACAAAAAAACAAAATTCAGATTCATGTGTACATAACCTTAATTTATCTCTTCTCATTTTTCTGACTTTCCCATCATTTATTTACTCATCTAGTCTCATGTTTGTGGATGCCTTTTGAGCTTTTATGGCTTCTTCCTGCCTTCCATATCATCAAGTTCTTTTGCTTTTGTCATAATATCTCACCTCCTTTGCTTCTTTCTGCTTGATAGACACCTGTGATATTTCTATAGTGCCATAATAACATTCCAATGTGTTTGTCATTCTCTCTCTCTTTTTTTTTTTTTCCTTACTGCTTATATTCCCTCAGATTCCTCCAAGCCAGATTAAGATTTCTACTTTCCAATTCTGGACATATTGTTCTCTTGCACTAAAATTTACTGTTTTCCTGTTGCCCGTAAAATAAATTGTCATAAATGATCCTGCACAATGCATAAATAATCCTTACAAGTTGTTCCCCCATTATTAATCTATTTCGAGTGTTTGGCATACTGAGGGTGCTTAAGAATGAGGGATATTAGATGTCTGTTAAAACATTTCTGTGTTGTGGCCAAAATTCCTTCTTTTGTTTTCTTTCTTTTTTTTTTTAAAGATTGATTTATTTATTTATACAAGCACTGGGTACAGTCAGAGCGCAGAAGGGTGAGAGAATTCACCAGAGACAGAGCAGGGAACAGAACAGGCAGACTGACGATATACACTGCTGACGGGAGCAGTGGGTGCGGCAGGAGAGGTCTGCCACACCATGTGGGACCCTCGC
Source organism: Talpa occidentalis (assembly GCF_014898055.3). Classification (NCBI taxonomy): domain Eukaryota; kingdom Metazoa; phylum Chordata; class Mammalia; order Eulipotyphla; family Talpidae; genus Talpa; species Talpa occidentalis. The sequence continues at coordinate 11,668,227 of NW_023602073.1, forward strand.
TGGCGGCCAGGGATTGAACCGGCACTTCAGACGCTGCGGGGCAGCTTTGCAGCCCAGTGCTCAACCGCTGCGCCACCGGGGAGGCCCAATTCCTTCTTTTCATGTTCATATGTTTCTTAAGCTGTATTTTCATCCACCATCGCCATTTAATGTCACCTGTTATTATGACTTTTTCTTACCATAGAGTATAGAAATGTGTTTGTGTTTATGCAACTGTATCTCTCTCTACAGCATGAGAGCAAATTTTTGCAGGATAGATTTTTCTTACCTCCTTTTTTAGTCCCCATAGTACCCATAGCACATGACTGACTCGTCCCAGATCAGTGAATTGCGAGGCTGTTTTGTTTGTTTCTTTATATTTTGTCACTACTATAGTTATTCTTATATAGCAGGGACATTTTTTCAAACATAGTCGTACTTGGAAATTATAAAAAAGGGAAAAATAGACTTGCTCTTTTGAGAAGGGGAGTTATTGTTATAATCCTCCCAAATACCCCCCTTCCAGCTCCCCTCGCTGACTCTACAGCACACCTATGGTTTTGCACAATTGTGTCTGAAAATTCCAGTATTCAGCTTATATGTCATGGTCATACAGGAAGAGACCTTTTAATATCACCACCTCTGTTGTTTATCTGAAATCTTAAGTGTGCTTGGAATAAAGAGAGAAGAATGCATGAAGATGTGGGTGGGATAGTGGTGAACTTCTGTCTCCTACAATTGCATTGTCTATTTATTGCCAAATTCACCTCTGATAAATATCATCCTCTCTGTTGGAAACACCTAGAAATTGGAGGAAAGGAAGTTAAGTAGGTGACACAATAGAATTAGATGTTTTTAACAACAAATGACTTAGAAAGAAAGTCATACAGGGTTTTCCCATATTCTCATGGCTTTTAAAGGAAGAAAGCTGAAATATGAGGTAGTTGACATTTTGCATGCATGCAAGAGCCAAGGGAGAGATTGATAGATTGGTTTGGGGCAGAGTATTCTGTTATATTCTGAAAGGTTACAAATAGAGGCATGAGCAGGACTCAGACAAAAATAACCCTGGCTATGAAGGAAGGGATTAGTTTTGCTGGATTGTGTTCTTTGCATGGAAGAAGACAGTTGCCTTGAATGCTAATATCAAGGGGTGCCAAGTTCTGTTCATCTCTAGAGCTATTGCTAGTGTATTAGTAAGGGCAAGTAATACTCCTAACACAAAGGAAATTTTTGGAAAAGGATGAGAGAAGAATGTGAAACAAAAAGAAGACGTGAGCTATTTGCTCTTAGAGCATAAAAAAAGAGAAATCAAATTGAAATTTAGAAAATTATGGGTCCACTTCATTGTTATTCTCTTAGGAACATGCCAATAACATTTAAATCTTTCTCAGCACGCCAACTTTAATTTTAAAATTGAAGACACTAAAGAAGCCTAGCAACTAAAAAAATACAAATTCAGGTCTTCACCCAACACAGTATTATCATAAGTTCTCCTCATTCATACCACAAACCTTTTATTCACTTTCCCCTGTTTTTGCTTTTCCTTTTCTCTGCCTCCCTCCTGGTCTTCTTCTACTCTGCCTTTCCGTTTCATCTCTATCAGGATATTGGAATATTTCCTATTGTTTGTTTTCTAGGAATTTTTGCTAAGGGACTAAGACTGCTGAAAAGCAGCCCTGCAAAACGACTGCCCTCGAAGGAGAGCTAGCAGAGACTGGCCCTCATCCCAGGTAGTTTAGAAGCAGTTGAATAAGCTCAACAGTGTAATGTAGGCTACACTTTCCAATTTTAGTCAATAGAAGACTCAGTATCTTGGTGGGAGGGGCTGACAGAAAAGGCTAAATAGATGAGGATGGCGTCATCCGGTGACCTCATAGGGAATGTTTGTATGAGCAATTCTGTAAAATGATTATTGATAGATGAATGCTTATTGGTTCTGAAAGAAAGGCTGAATCCCATCTCACTTCTTAGGTTAATTCTGCTTATGCGGCCAAATTTCTGATGCACTCTGTGTCCATGTGGACAAGAAAAAAAGATAACTGTCAAGAGATCCCAGGAAGTGGTCAGAAGCAATCTGGTATCATTGCCACTCAGTTGTTTGGAGTGTTTATTGAGCATGGCTTCCCTGTGGATCAGCTGGCAGATAGCTGACATCGAGCCAATTTTCTTCAGTAAGACGCTTGTGTGGAAAAGGGAACAACATCAGAGGCTGTAAGAGCACTGCAAATAATAGAGCTAAAGGGTAGATAGAAGAATCCAGAAAGGGCATTTTCCCTGGTAAAGAAACTGTAGTGAGATATTCCCACTTGAGAAAGTCCTGGGGTCCCACAACAGAGATGTTGCCATTTATTTACTTTTTAATTTTTTTAAAATTAATTTATTTATGTAAGCACTGGGTACAGTGAGAAGCGCAGGAGGGTAAGAGAATTCACCAGAGCCAGAGCGGGGAGCAGAACAGGCAGACTGACGAAGTATACTGCTGAGGGGAGCAGCAGGCAGCAGGAGAGGTCTGCGCGCCATGTGGGACCCTCGCTAGTGGCCAGGGATCGAACCGGCCCTGCAGAGGCTGTGGGCAGCTTCGCAGCCCAGTGCTCAACCGCAGGGCCACAGGGGAGGCCCAGATGCTGCCATTTAATGGAAATTCCAGATTAGTTCCTCTGACAATGAGAATTCTACAGTTGCGCTCCCCAATCAGTAATGTCAGAAATTTCCTATATTTCCTCATCCTCCATTCCATAGGAATGGAGATCTAGGTGTGGGGAATTACATATGAGGAGAGGAAAACGTTAAATAAGTTTAATATGAGATAGACTGAAACTGACTAGAATGATAGAAAAATACTGGATGGTTTCACTTATAGGAGGAATGTGGGGGATCCAAATGAGGGGGAAAAAAGCAATTATAATAAAGTGAAAATCAGGGCCCCCCTAGTGTTTAAGGGGTTGGTGGTGGTACATGTGTGAATTGGTGGTGGGAGTATCACGGGAACTATAACTGAGATGAGAAAGCATACAGTGTACAAAATTGAAGAAAAATGTAAAAAATATATAAAATAAAAAATAGAATAAACAAAAACAGACAAATTTAAAAAAGGATCTTTTTGACCAAGAGTGATTAGAATATATGTCATGTATCCAATGAGTGGCAACTCCATAGAGCATGGTTGAAGATGGCTAATGAAGAAAACTAATGACGTTTCATGTCTATATCCTCCATGGTCTGAATGTCTGTGTATCCTCCAAATCCACAGGTTGAAATTCTAACCCCGAAAGATGACAGTATTAGTATTCAGTGTATTTGTTGGTGATGATTAAGTTACACAGGCAGAGCCCTCATGATTGAATTAGTGTTCTTTTACAAGAGACACAGAGTCCCTAGTTCCTTCTGCCTTGACATGGAAGAGAATACACATCTGTCCGTGTTGCACCCTGGCCTTGTACTTCCAGCCTGCAGAACCTGGAGAAATGTATTTCTGTTGTTTAAAAGCTACCCAATTTATGGTATTTTGTACTAGTTGTCTGAGTAGAAGACAGCATCCTCACACATCTTAGACTGTTCGGTATATCTCATGCTATTAGGGTACAGCACATTTTCCCCATACTTATATTGCCTGTCATAACACTGTGAAGGTTAGCTGCTAGGATGTGACTGACTTTCATAAAAAATTCTGAGAATTCACTCTCTCAGAAGCATGACCAGTACATCCTATCGTCTGATTATTTGACTCCCATAATGTGGGAGCTATTAAAATGAGCTATTAATTGTCTTATTTGTAATGCTAGTTTCTGCTACTGGTGGCAGATTTTAATAGTAACTTCTCAGTGGTAGTGATGAATTTTCCTTTGATTTTCTATTAAATGAAGATAAGAAACTTTGACAGATTGCCTTTGTAGATTTTGACATCTCTGAGGAGTCAGTTTTTATTTTTTAAGACGAGACCCATTACACCCAAGCATGCATTAAAAAGCTATAAAACTAGAAGAAGCTTACATGGGATGGATCATTAAGAACCATCTCAGAAATAGATGGAATGGGTGTGGGTTCAGCAGTTGCTGTCATAGATGATTCGGCACTTCAGGAGCTTGAGGTAATTGTCAATCTTATGTGAATCCCTGCGTAGGCAGTGGAGCAGGTTATAAAAAGCAAAGAGGCGAGCATCTTCATCAGCCATCTGCAGGGATGGAAGTCCCGACCAGACAGAATAGACTTCATTTTCTTTGATTCCAGGATGAACCTAATTACCAAAGAGATAGTGACTTATTAGCATGATTAGTATTTGCTTTTCTGTGTTCTTTTAAGTTGTTGAATTATGGTCTGGACAAGAGACATAAATGTGATGCTCTAGACAGAGGCATGGATTATTGAACCAGTATCAAGAATTATAACAAAGGAGAAGCAGAACTCAAATGTGAAGTTTCTCCTGTGTCTGTGCTCACAGATAAAGTGTGTTTGTGCAGGAGTAGAAAGATGGTGGATCACAAAGTTGATATTTGAATACAGGACTGAACATGGCCAGGGGATAAAGAGGAAAAAGCCTCGTTCTCCCCCTGGAGAAACCATGTCATGGTCTGAATCTTGTCCTCATGTGCAATTTGTATTATGTTCTTCTGACTGGTCACCATGATTACATTTGTATTTTTCCAGTTTTGAATGGATTCTATTATCTGTGCAGTGAAGGGACCCAAGTCTTCAGAGGTGATGTGGATTGTACTTGATGTTTTAAGGTGCAGATAATTTCCTGCTGATTATGACTGAGATGATCTGCTGAATTAGTCAGAACACTTTCACAATCTACCTAGGACAGATAAACCCCTGAATTCCATGAGGAATAGCTGCTTTCTTTGCATGTCTCTGGTATGGAAGGTTCTGGAAAAAGTACCTATGTGCATGCAGGTGCTGCCAGCACTCCCTGGTAGTGATGAGTGAGTGGGGTGGTATGATGGGAAGGTGATAACCAGTCACATTGAGCAACACCAGGTCACACTCAATTGACCTTTGTTGGGATCCTTGGAGAGAGGAGAGAAGTAACCAGCTTGTCCACCAAAAAGTCAGCTAGTTTGGAGAAGTCAGCTAGTTTGGAGAGCTATTAGATAGAAACATGGCATACCTGTAGACCATGATGAGCTAAATTAGCTTTGTCATGTGAAGTAAGAATATTTTTTAAACATGGAAATTCCTTACTTGAATGTAAAGTGTGTGTGTGTGTGTTTGTTCGCTTTCTTTCCGTTTTTATTTTTGTGCTTGAGCTTTAAGACAGATTTTACTGTGCAGGGGACAGTGATATGAACAAGGACAACCAAGTAGTTAAAAAAAAAAAGAACAAAAAAAAGTGAACTATTATAGAGCAAATTAGTGACCTTGGAAAACAGGCCCACAGTAATGAAGAAAATAACTTGAAAATCTAGGTGTTTATTTCTTATGTTGCAAGGTCAAAATGCACTTTGTATTTGTGTTAGAGATATTCTTCTCCTATGAAATGACAAAAATGACACATGATAACATGTACTTTGTACACAATAAGAGAATTCTAAAATTGCTCCTATTATTATTCCTATAATCATATATTTTTCTTTAGATAATACATTATTTCTAAGAACTTCAGAAAACTGTTTAGATGTTACCGATTTCATGCTGAAATTACCTCATAGCAATGGTGATAAATTGCAAATATTCACTCAACCTAAATAGGACACATTCTTTGGGGAGATGAAATGCAATGATCTGATTTTTGAACCCCACACAAAACAAAATTTAGGATGAGACGACTTTTTATAAAAAAAATATGAATTCCAGTAGAAAAGATACACCCGCTTCTTTTGTGACCCACTAAAATCCAGTCCTGCGGGGCAGCATTGATGCCGTGGCTTCAATCAACTTCTTTTCCTGATAAATATGTCCAGTGTTGGAAAGGGAATGTGGGAAATAGACAGGGGCAAAACATCCAGTTTGATTTTGATTTTCTCTTTTTCCCTTCCTACTGTCATCCCTTGTTGGGGGAGAAAAAAAAAGAATATGAACAGAATGTCAAAAGTGGACACCCTGGGATGAACTGAGGAAAACATTTATCTTGCCAATTCTATTCTCCAGCTTTCTTTCTCTTGAGTACACTTTAACCACCTGTCCCCAGGAAGGGAGAAGTCTGTGGGATCTGTGTGCAGGGTTGGGAAGACTGTACCTATCAGGCATCACGGTAGAATCCTGAGACTCACAAACAATAGAATCTGACACTATGCAACCCCAGGCTCTTGCTTAATTTAATTCAAGTCTGGCGTACAGGTTGCCTAACTCCTGTTCTTGCCATGCAAGATATTGCAGAACTCCTCATCATGCAGGTCACCTCTTTCATTAAAAGAGAAACAGAGAAGCTTCAGGAGCATGCTCACCTGCCCGACTATCTTCTCCATGCCTTCTAGAAGTCGCTTGTTTTGTTCCTCAATCTCTATGGCTTTTGATAGGATACCATCTGGGGCTTCCTGCATTCCACGCACTTCAGTAACTAGATGATACAGAGGGACATTCCAGGAGCGCAGAACTCTAAGTACCAGGTTCAGAAGGTCTTCGTACTGAGGAACGACATAAAGTAACCCCATGAAAACAAGGGTAACACAGTGCATTTCTTTGCATATGACTTTGCTCAGAGAGGCTGACCTCAAATATCTCTTTGTTTATCCCTGCATATATGTGAAATTTTTTGTAGGTGGCAAAGTTTGTAAAATTATGTAACTTTAAGCTCTTGACTTATACACATCTGTAACAATTTGCTAAAATTAACAGAAATCTGTCTAATTTAAATAACTCTTTCTACTGAGAGTTCTAGTTTATAACAGGAAGAATGGGGATTTTCCTCTGAAATTTGACCCTGTGCGCATTCTTTGTGTTCTTTTATACTTGACTACTCTGTTTGGGACCAGCGGAAGCTTTATTGGGACTCAGTACGTATCTATAGTAATTGACTCAAGAAAGACAGATTTTACTAGTGTTAGTGACCAAGGGACCAAATCATTTTCACCCAAAGATTCCCTCATATCAGTGAATGAAACTGATGCTCTATGCATTCATTTGTGATACGTATTTGTATTTTACAAGATTAGAACAAAGAGACAATGAGGAAGACATGGTGTTTATAAACATAAGCTTGCCCCAGCCTCCCTGGTGGCCTAGGGGTTATGTCTCAGTGCTATCACCACTGTGGCCTGAGTTCAATCCCCAGCCAGGCAGCTAACCCACATTTGGCACAGCAGACCTCTCCTGTTTCACCCACTGCTCCCCTTAACAGTGTATTTCAGTAAATCCACCTGTTCTGCTCCACACTCTGTCTCTGATGAATCCTCTTGTCCCCTGTACCTCTGGCCCAGACCCCCGTTCTTCTATCCAAAAACAAAATGCTTTCCTCAATCTCTACCAACTCCCACCCCCTTTGTTCTATCAGAAAAATCTATTTTGTTGACATATTTAGATGAGTAAACAGGCACAAAGCTCTCTCTGTCCTAACAGGACCAATGGATTCACACCAGAGGCTTTGTCCTCTCCTCATTTACCATCACCAGGATGGGGAAGCCCAAGTTGCTGATCTCTGACTAATAAACCTTTCTTGATGTCTGTTAATCTATCTAGCGGGAAGGGAGTTGAAGAGTAGAGAAGAATCGAATGGACATTGCCATAGAAACGTACTGGGATGTGAAAGCGAGTTCCAAGGAGGTACAGGCCGCATACTAAATGGCACTGTAGTTTTGCTGTGCACACAGAAGTGTTATGATGAAAACAGGGTTTCGAGGGTGGGGGCAAAAGGTGGAGTGGCCAGTAGGAGAGGGTTATTGATCCCTTGCTGATAGATGTAGTGTGATAATAGTTTTGAGGAAATGTGAACCTGAACCCCTAAAATATACAATTTGTAAATCCAGGTTACCCCAGTTTAAGAAAAAAGGCCCCTTTACGCAGGGGCCTGGTGTAAATTCCATAATCTCTCCAAGTGCTGGCTTCCTAATATTAGTCAGTGTAATGATCATTCCTTGTATTATAGGAAATTTTGGCAAGGATTAAATGCAGTAATGCACAAAAAGCATTTTTCCATGTCTGGCAGTGTAGTAGCACTTAATAAATGCTAATTCCTCTTTTCCTTCTGCCTTTATTTTCCTGTTATGATCATCATCATCATTGTTTATTTTTCAGAATTACCAATGTATTTTTAGTAGACAGAAAAATTGTTGTACCATTACCAAAGTTGAAAAAAAAAAAAGAGAGCAAATTGTACTCAGGGGGGAGGGCATATTAGTGAAGATATTTATTGTAAATCATGTTTGTCAGTGGTCAAAGGGAGGAATTATAATTAAAAAAATTGGAGTAGAGATTAATATGCAGACTTTGTTGACATCAGAAAAGAGGCGATAGTTCCAGCTATGGGAAGCAAAACATATTTTATAGGATCAGATTGGGAGGGAGACTTACAGTGAAGAAGTAAGAGGTGGCAGAGGAGTCAGTGAAGAAAGAATTTGGTGTTTGAGAAATAGTAGAATCAGGTGAAGCATGAAAGTCTAAGACTCAAATAGTGGGTTGGTCAACGGACTTATATGCTGCCCATGTAGGAGTCACATAAAATCAATAAAATGCATTTGCCTTTCCTATATAGCCATGAATTTTCCAGATCTTATATTTTACACGTGGAAATTCAATTAGTGCTTTCATGGATATAATGTATGCAATCCTAGGTATTTGGTTAAAATTATGCCTGCCTGGATAATTATAGATCTGCTATTTATTTTGCTGCTATAACCTTTACTGAAATTTTATCAACTACTTCTTGTAATTTCTCTTGGCTTCTCACACTTCCTTCACTTATCTCTGCATGTGCAATCACCATTACCTACCTAGTACCTCTTATAATCTACAGCTTGGCAATGCCAGGGAAATACCTCAATGTAGGTGAAAAATATGACTGAAAGACTCACACGAATCTGCTGGGCTTGCTCCTTGTCTTCAGGGGTTGAGAGGGAAGAAGTGTGGCAACTCTTGATGGCCTTGGTAATGAACCCTCGGCCCTGTGCGTACCGTTTATCCTGGAAGTGATTAAGCAAATTCAATTAGTTGGGTTTGTCTGGGCATTGAATAAATATACCCATGACCAGAATATTAAGACAGTTGGTGCATGTACTTTTTTTTAAAGTGACAGCTAAGCAAAAATAGAAATTGGTGACTTAAGAAAGTCACACTTTTCCCTGTTTTTTCTTCCATTATGTCTATAAATGTATCTTTTTCATCTACCCTCAAAATAGTCCAACTCCTTCCCATCTTTGTGATTCCTTTGTTTGATTTTACTCACTCTATGAGTTACTATTTGGAAAACAAACAAATAAAAATATACTATGTAGTTCCAGGAAGGGCACAGTGCAGGTTTTCTAGGATCTGAGCAGACAGGCAGATAAAGGAGAGTCCTGGAGCCCTCGGTGGCTTCCTCAGGCTTTTATTGAGCTTTTACATGTAGTGTAGCAACCAGATACATGGTAGACAGGGCAGCCGGGGGCCAGGGGACTGGTAGGCCTCCAAGCCCCTGGCAAAGCTTCACTCTTGGTTTCTCTGGCATTCTTTCTCCCTGTTTTTATCTCCTGCCTCATCTCCTGCTTTTGCTTCTCTTGGCAGATATCTCAATACTGAGCCATGGCCTACAGAAGTAAACAACACAGCTTACAACAATGTCACAACTGCAGGTGCCCCATCAGGCAGGGCAATCCTAATTCTGGGAGGGCAGAAAAGCCTGAAACCATTTACCCTACAACTAAATATGAAACATTAAATGTTTTATTACATATTTAATTATCAGTTTTTCTTTAGGATTTGAAGCATATATACCTATAGTTGGCCAGTGTATTTCAGTAGATCTGCCTGTTCTGCTCCCCACTCTGTCTCTGGTGAATCCTTTCACACCTCACCCTGTGCATCTCTGGCCTGCCCACCAGCTCTTGTATGCATAAATAAATCTTTTTTTTTAAAAGATGAGAACTCTGTATATATGTATCTATTCCAAACACTGAGGCACATCCCTCATGGAGATCCTTTGACTTCCTCAAATGAAGTCAACAGTTCCAATCTGTTGTCTGATCCTGGATTAAAATACATCTTCCAGGAGCCTCCCTGGTGGCTCAAGGGGTTAAGATGCAGCCTATGAAGCTGTTGGCAGCCTAGCAACCCACATGGCGCAGCAGACCTCTCCTGGATCACCCGCTGCTCCCCTCAGCAGTGTACTTCCATCAATCTGCCTGTTCTGCTCCCCAGTCTGTCTCTGGTGAGTCCTCTCACCCCCCACACCTCTGGCCTACATCCCAGTTCTTGTGTGCATAAATAAATAAATCTTTAAAAAATACAGCTTCCAACCATCTTAAGCAGAAAGAGTAAGAATAACTGTTTCCACTTTTAAAGTGGAGGTGTAGATCTATACACTGGAAATCTTAGAATGATAACTTGCCTCATTTATTCATTTCAGAAAACTATTATTATAGGTTTGTTTTCTTGACATGGATTCAGCTTTACTTTAGCTTTGTTCTACTTTGCAATCCACTGCAGCTCAGTTCTTAACTTCTTGAACATCAGCAGTAAGCTGGGTGAGAGTGCCCAGAGCGAGGAATCCTACATGCAAGGACAAGAAGGGGACACTCCTCCTGTTCCTCAGCTCCACCTAAAAGTGTTTTATGTTTGGTGTTGTCATGGACTGAATGCTTATGTTCCCCCCAAATTCATATGTTGAAGCCCTAATCCCCCATGCATTGTACTGGAAGAAAGAATCTTTATGGAGGTAATGAAGGTTAAACTATGCCATAAAGATGCAGCTCTGATCCAATAAGATTGCTGCCCTTATGTGAGAACCACAGCATTCTCTCTCTATTTCCCTCTTTTTCCCTGTCTCTCTGTCTGTCTCTTTCTCTCTGTCTCTCCTCTGCTTGCCACATGGGGAAACAGACAGAGGGTAAGCTAAGAAGAGATACCTCACCAGAACTTGACCTTGATGGCATTCTGACCTTGGACTTCTAGCCTTCTGAACTGTGAAAACATAGATTTCTGTTGTTCACGTTTCTCAGTCTATAATATTCTGTTTTGGCTGTCCTAGCTGAGTAATATAGGTACTTAAAATTCTCAAAATGAGTGAAAGGAAATTAAAACAATTACTACCCTCTTCAAGAGTCATTGCGATTGTATGAAACGGCCCCTCTCTCCAGGTTCCACATTTTATTAGCTGATGCCCTGTTTCACCTAGTAATTCCTGTATGTGAAGTCTGACTTAGGCAGCTTCCTAGTTAAAGTGTGGCAAAGCCCAGTCAATCACGGGAAGGTTCCTTCTGGGGAGACACAAGAAGTGCGGTGCTTACAAATTCGTTGAACATTTCCGAAGAGAGGTTATGGATGTAGTGAGACAGGATGACAGCACGGTCAAACAAGTCTCTCAGGGACACCTGGCAATTGGCAGCCCCACTGGGACAGATGGGCAGGGAGGATACGCTCTTGCACAGAAGCAAGTTCGACACCAGCAGCAGCAGAATCAGTAGTGACCCTGTAGAAATAGACGCGTGAGTCACTGAGCTGATCTATTAAACAGAGGTTATCAAAAGTAATCCTGTCCAGGGAAGTTTTATCTCTCCCTATGGCCCTCAGCACGATTTGGTACTGTAATCGCTGGGGTGGGGGAAGAAACAACAGCTTCCACTGTGTAAATTTAGATATATAATTATATTTGCACAGATATATAGTTGGAGAAGTAGGTTACTCCCTGCATTTGTGTATTGCTCCCAGAAGTCCTTCTGTACTTTGCAAACATTTGGAGCTTAAATTAATTCTGAGCCAGGGTGGGAAGGTCATTCTCTTAAGATAGCTTAATGTCTTGGGAATACTGCAAATTTTCAGCAGCCAGGCCCTCTAGGAGCTTGTAATTTTTAACTGTGTGTTGGCCTATATTTGCATCTTAGATGCTGAAATGGCAAGAATAGCCCAGGTGATGTTTGTTCTACCTCAGACCTGGTAAGACTAAACAGGCAATGGTTTGATTATATTGAGTATGGGGACCATTCTATCGTAAAATCATGCTGTAACTTGGATCTCTTAACTCACCTTAACAACCCCACGTATTTGCTTGACACTCTGCCAAATACTTTAAAATTGTTTAAATTTTGTGTTTCACAGTGACCCTGTGAGACAATCTCAGCCATCACTGTTATGAAATTACATTGAAGAAGCAGATGACTTAGAGTTTAGGTGACTTTCCCTGACACCCCTTTCTAGCAGGTGGCTTGTCATCTTGTCACTGGCCCTGCTGATCAGACACACCTTTGGGCGCTCAGTCTGTCGGTGGAGGGGGTAGGTCTTCATCAGAAAGCATAATTACACAGTTCTTGCAGAGGTTATTACTATGACTTGTAAAGAACAAAACTTTCTTTTTGATTGCCTCATAACAGTCGCCCCAGGAAGCTGATTTGACCCACTTCTTTCCTGCTCTAGCTATAAAATAGTCACTTTTAGAATCTTTGGCAAGTATCAGAAATGATTTAGTCATCAATTCGTTATCTCAGCAGATGGACAGATAGGAAGGACCTCTAGTATATCAATAGCTTACTCTTTCAAAGGGAAAGAAACATTTTAAAATCACTTTTAACCTCAAAGAAACTGCTCCGAAAGGATATCTGATTTAAAAAATGTGCTTATCAGAAAACTAATTTTCTATTGGAAATGTCCAAGTCAAAACTAGGCAAGTACAAAAGATTTATGTGCGGAAAAAAAATCCAAACCTAAATATCTAAAAGCATTGTTTAGTATAAAATGTAAATGACCTTTTAGCTACAAAACAAGAAAATATTAGTAGTGTGAGATGATGCAGGTAACACACTTTAAAATTTCAAAACCATTATGTTTCAGAAAAGTTTTTCTAGGTTCATTATAGTCATTTAATGGATATTTCTTTTTCCGCAGCTGTATATAAAATATGTTTTGCATATGAAGACAGTGGCATAGTGGTTCAAGGAAATTCATAACTGGGTAGATATTTTTCAAGCCTGAGTATATTTATTTATGTGTACATTTATCACCTGAAAGTGAGATAAACTCGATCAAAGTTTTTGTATTTTGTTTCATAAAATAAATTTTATGATTGCCCCAATGTCTTTATCTTCCAAATGTCGATCAAGAAATTGGAGGTGATTAGTTGTTATCAGTCTGTTTTTCCTTTGAAAATGTCATTTGGCGCAAACCCAATCAACAAATATTATGAAAACATCCTACTGTCATTGTCTGTGTTATGGTTCCAGAGCTAAAAGTTTCATCAGGCTGACTCATTTTGGTCAAACCACAGAAGATTCCTGAGAAGCAGAGAATGTTACTTCCTGCCTTCTGGAGTTGTGGTAGATTGGATCCATTGTCACTTACATGCTTGTTGCAGCCCGAGGTTTCTCAAACTTGGCATTATTGGCATTGGAGCTGAACCATTCCTTGTTCTAAAGACTGTCCTGTGCATTGTAGCCTGTTTAGCAGGCTCTCTGATCTTAACCTTCTCGGTATCAGTAAAACACACCTGCCATCCTCTTAAGACAACCCCAAACATCTCCAGATGTTAACCAAATGTCTCTGGATGAAGGAGGATCCCCCAATTGAGAACCATGGTTTTAATATGATCTTGTACAGTTGGTTTTTTAGAGCAATTATTAGAGAAGCCTTTTAAATTCTAAGTACCTATTGCTACGAGACTGTTAAAATTTCAAGTTACTACCCCTACTGGCATGTTGATAAAGTGAACAACCCCGTTAATTTTTGCACATACCTTTCAGTGATGAACCTTTGTTGTCCATGGTGGTGGTAATTTCAAGAAGCACACCTTACCAGAGAAGACCTGGTAGTCCTACAACTTCCCCTTCCCCAGATATTGGCTTTATAAGGCTTTGACATCTTCATGAATATATTTAATCAGGCATTCCCTTCCCTCTTGCAAGTCATCCATTTCCGTCATTGAGATTACCCCCATAATTTCAAACATCAAATGGTATTTTATTTCTTATTCATATGCAGGAAGACATACTGACCCGAAATGAACATTCTAGGGAGGATTTGATTAATTAGACCAAAGGAAATGAGAGAAATGATGAAGGTGAGGTGTGGAGACTAGGTTGGATTTGAGAACCTTTGAAACTACAGAAGTCATTTACTTTAAAATTTCTCTGCAGTTTCTTGAATAGAGTATTATTATATTTCACTTAGGTGTCTCATGTATTATCAAAAGGCATTCTTTTTTCATTCAAAATTGATGGGTGAAGTAAATATTTCAAAACTTACACACTAAATACCAGGAAATAGAGACTAAGAATTGAGACAGTAGAATTTTCTGTTTCCTTTTATAGTCCTACATTTTCCTCATTCTCGCTTTTACTTATTTTGTTTTGTCCATTGTAAAATGGAATATCTATGTATCCTTTGTTTGAAAAGTTACCTTATTTCATTAGTTCAATTCTTTTGAATTTTTCATTTATACAAATATATCACCCCCAGTTTGCAGATTACAGCACTGAGGCTTGGACAGATTAAAGGCTAAAGGTGTAGAAATAATTAGTCAAGTTAGATACCATGAGGATTATTGCTTCAAGAGCAATTGGGGATGTGAAAAAGGTTAGAAAATTAATCATTTAACAAACATCACTGTCCACTCACATCTAAAATGGACAAGAAATCACCCTTGCCTGAAGGGAGTTTGGGGAAGCAATTTAGTAGTTTTCAAGGACACACAAACACAACACACACACACTGGTATATGATATAATAAAACAAAATTCTCGGCAATCATTTCCACTCTCTTCAAGGATGTAGAAGTGGATATACTCTTACTGACTTATGATCACTTTATTTCTCTGACCCTGAGTCATTCTAGGATTAAGCTGACAAAAATCCATCTGTCATGGACTCAAAAGTTTCATTTGCTTTGTAGATATTTCCTAAATTAAATGATTATAATGAATAAGAACTACTTTTTTGACAACTCTCATTTTTCACTTTATGCATCTCAAGCAGCCTGTGACCTTTAGTTTCAATTTTACCATATGCCTCTTATAGAAAACTGATGGGTGAGGTAATTAAAAAAAAATAATCCTTTCTGTGGCATTTACTTTTTCTATAGTTGCCCCTGCCATGTTTTTGCTTTAGCAATCATCTGACTAAGTGCTCTTAGGAAGACCTGGAAATCTTAACAAAGACTAACATCACTGAAAAACTATTTTTCCTAATTGCTTCAGTTTATGCAATATTAGATTTTTAATCATACTCATCAAGTCTGATGTTTCATTGGCTCTATCTCTCTAAAGCTGGGCCAGAAATCCCTACCCTCCTACTAGGTATCCGTTTTCCCCCTTGGCCAGTGAAAATTTGAATTACTAAGAGAGCAGGGCCATGTGGTAGAGAAATTAATGCTGCCCTACCTTCCAAGCCTTTCCTAGAAACTTAAGAGTAGGAAAATCTGTCATCAGAACTGACGAGTTGATCTTAAAATTTAAAGGAGTTGCAACTTTTGGAGATAGGCAGGAAAAGAGAATCTAAGGAAATCTGACTTGTGTTTATTCAGTGAAGGCCAGTTAATTTATCTGACTCCAAAGGGGTACACATTTCTTTGTAAAATTTGAGATCTTCCTTACTGCTTCAGAGTCTCACATTTCCTTTTAAGGGAATATTGCAATGTCTAAATAATGCAAAAGGCATATTTTATGCAAAAAATCTTATTTGTCCTATTTTTTTCCTGCTATGTATATTAGCTACTTTTCACCCTAATTTGGATGTCTTCTTTTACAGATCTTGCTCCTTCTCCAACCCTGCCTTTAATTTAGAAAAATAAAGATCTGCACAAAGAATGGGTTGTCTGTTTATATTTATAAACATTCATTTGTTATTATGTCTGAGATGTATGGATTAACTGAGAGATGATGACTGATTTCTACAAAGTAGTTGAATAAATAGCTCTGATAATGTTAGTCTCTTGGTATTTTCAATACTTGAAACTAATAAATCATTTTGCCATCTTTTGTAAATGATGGTGATTTTTAATATTAGGTCACATTAGGTTGGTTTTTATTCCTAATTAGGATTGGGACTTGTACATTCTTTATATTTATTTTGCTTCTCTTTTTTAGTTTGGCATAATATGATTTTTCCTTCTGTCGTTTATGATGCGAACTTTTTATAATGTTTATATATCATGCTTACATGTAATAATACTCCACATAACATAAAAAGTGTCTACTACAAGTTGTTTAGGCAACAGTAAAGGACAGGAGCAGTTAAAGGTTTAAAAATCATCAGAACAGGGCCTCCCTGGTGGCACAAGGGGTTAAGATGCAACCTATGAAGCTACTCACAGCCACTGCAGCACAAGTTCGATCCCTGGTCAAGGAGAAACCCACATGGCGCAGCCCCCTGCTCCCCTCAGCAGTATATTTCAGTCAGTCTGCCTGTTCTGTTCCCCACTCTGTCTCTGGTGAATTCTCTCACCCCCCACACCTCTGGCTGCACCCCAATTCTTGTATGCATAAATAAATACATCTTTGAAAAAATTAAAAAAGTAAAAATCATCAGAACAAATAAATTAATGATAAGGATATTTCAGTTTGTGTTAGTAATGTATCATCTTTAATAAAGTAAAATTTGCAATTGATTAAAGAGTTTTTATTGATTCATACATGCTAAGGTGCCATCTTCTAAAACTTGGACTAAATTATCAAGGAGGATATATGTTGCTTTCAGGAAAAAAATGTCTGGAAATGTGAAAGGTACTTGAGAAAGGATCAGCCACAGTGGGGGCTTATTGAATGACAGTGTTTTCAGGATATGCAAGATATAACAGTTTCATTAAGTTCATGTATAGTAAGATACACTTTTCTCCCTAAATGCCTATAGGAAATGCTTATTTCTTGCTGGGACTTTCCAGGTCACCAGCCTTCCAGATAATTCTCAATCCAAATTATTCATCTCTTGACAGTGACTTGAGGGTATTTGCTCCTTAAATACGAAAGCTGCAGTGGAAATTTTGGAAATTTCCCCCATAATTCCTTTGTTTTCCTTTTCCTCTCTCTTCTTTTTGCATTGATATGATATTTCTATTCTCTAATCTAAGTCTATGAGTTTTCTGTGTTGGTTTACCCCTCCAGTTCCTGGTCACAGGCTTACTCTCAGACATCTGTATCTTTGGACAAATCTTTATACCTGATATAAGAACAATGCCAGATCTAAGGATGATGTATCCAGAAACCTTCAAAGATGTAATCTTTGATGTTATGCTTTTTCAAATAAGAGCTTCAAGTACTTGATTGTATGTTAGTACTAAGAGGGGCAGATAATAAATTCCCTTGTAAAAGAGTCTTCATACTTCAGTATTACATGTGTGTATGTGCGAGTGCTTTGTGTGTATTCCTTCTGTAATAAGTGAATTTGAAGCTGTGTAATAAGTGAATTTGTAATAAGTGAATTTATACATACAAGGGATATATGTATATACATACTTTACATATATTATAAAATAAACATAGGTATATAAATATACATAATGTATATATATGTGTTGTGTATTTGTACATATTTAAATATAGATGTGTATGTGCATGTGTGTATATATATATATAGATATCTATATCTCTCTATATATAAAGAGAGAGAGAGAAAGAGACTCATAGTTACTGGGATCTTAGCCATGCTCACTTCCAGGATTAATTTTAAATTTTATAATTAGCACAGGTGCCATCAAACAGAATAGAAAATTATAGCAATAGATCCGGGCCCCTGAATCCCCCAAGCTAAAGACAATTTATTCTTTTATTGTTCAAGTGTGGTAAGACTGCAGGGTTTCCAGAGGAGAAGGCCAGAGCTGTTCAGAAGACTCAGGGTGCAGGGAGTTGGAACAACAAATCTGTGCTGAACCAACGTATTTTGATAATTAACGACTCCCAGGGTCACGTGTGGACTGACACAGTATCATCCTGCTCTTCCTCCACTCTGACATTTTTCAATACATTGAAAGAATTCCAATTGAGAAGGGCAGAGGTTTCCTCATAGGAAATAATATCCTTCATTTCCATCCTCTACTCCTGTTATCCTCCAATACATGTTTCTACTAGAATTTGATTAGAGTATCTTAGCCGTGATGTGTGTGTCCATCTATCTTTTTTTCCTTGTTCATTAAATGCAACGCTAGTAAGATGACTCGTGTAACATATACATTAATATTCGGGAATTAACTAAAGTGTCAATTGTTTAGTGAAACGCCTTATCATTTGGGGTTGAACTACAATGAAGAAGGAATTTCTGGGCCTCCCTGGTTGAACGCAGCTCTGTGAAGCTTTCTACAGCCTCTGCAGTGCCGGTTTGATCCCCACTGGCTGCGGAGCTACCCACATGGCGGGGCAGACCTCTCCTGTCTCACCCTCTGCTCCCCTCAGCAGTGTATTTCAGTCAGTCTGCCTGTTCTGCTCACCACTCTGTCTCCAGTGAATCCTCTTACCCTCCTGCACATCTGGCCAGAACCCCAGTTCTTGTATAAATAAATAAATCTTTGAAAAAAAAAAGGATTTCCTTGATTACTCTTTTGACTGGAAATTGACGCAATGCTGTATTAACAAGACACACACACACACACACACACACACACACTCACATATTCTCTTTTAAAATACAAGGGACAGGAAAGGTATGGATGATAATGAGAGTTTCTTTTTTTTTTTTTTTAAGATTTATTTATTTATTTGTACAAGCACAGGGTACAGTCAGAAGTGGGGGAGGGTGAGAGAATTCACCACAGCCAGAGTGGGGAACAGAACCGGCAGAGTGATGAAGTACACTGCTGAGGGGAGCAGTAGGCATGGCAGGAGAGGTCTGCGTGCCATGTGGGACCCTCGCCGGCGGCCAGGGATCAAACCAGTGCTGCAGAGGTTTGATCGCATCCCAGCGCTCAACAGCTGCACCACAAGGGGAGGGCCCATAATGAGAGTTTCTGAGGTAAGGAGATCACAGACTTTTGACTTTATATTTAAAACAAAATAAGCAAAAAGTGAGTTTAAAAAAATAGCAAATTATACCTGCTGTCACAGGTAGACGTACGAACATGTTCACTTTTTCACGGTTTAGAGGCGGGAAATAAATAGCTATCTTCAGGCTGATTTTTTTTAAAGAGGTGCCAACAGATGATGCAAACTTGGGTTTATAATCAGTAGAAAAATGGGAAACATTATAAACCTAACTTGTTAGGAAAAGGGAACATTGCACACACAGTATAAGTAATTCCATTTACCAAAAAAACGGAAAAAAGTCAGCTCTCTGCCCACCTGTGGCTCTGCAGTTTCCTCTCTTTCTTTCTCTTTATCCTAATAAACCTCTTCTTTTAAAACGTAAAAAGAGGGCCTCCCCGGTGGCGCGGCGGTTGAGCGCTGGGTTGCGAAGCTGCCCGCGGCCTCTGCGGCGCCGGTTCGGTCCCCGGCTGCTCCCCGGCCACCGGAGGAGGGTCCCACATGGCGCGCGGACCTCTCCTGCCGCCCGCTGCTCCCCTCAGCAGTGTGCTTCGGTCCTTCTGCCTGCTCTGCTCCCCGCTCTGGCTCTGGTGAATTCTCTCACCCTCCCGCGCTTCTGACTGTACCCAGTGCATGTATAAACAAAACAAACAAACAAATAAATCATAAATAAAATAAAAAAAAAAAAAAAATAAAACGTAAAAAGAAAACAGAGGAGCCATAAAAACAAAATATATATAATTAGAGGTGAGAATAAGATCAAACATCCAAAACACAGTGGAATAAGTTTACATTTTAAAAAATAAAAAAAAACAAAACTGAATTTCCCTAGAAAAGGCAAATCCCTCTTAGATGCTGGATACAAGTGATATATCTGAAACCCTCATTTTTCAAAGGGTGAGGAATTAGGGATTGATTTTGCTCCTGGGGAACATTTGCCAGTGTCTGAAAATATATGTGGTGATCATAACTGGATATAAATGAAGATGGGGTGCTGCTGTCACCTCTTGGGAAGAGGCCAGAGATGCCACTAAATATCCTACAATACACAGACCGCCCCCCAAGAAAAAAAATCATGCCATCCAAATTGTCAGTTTGTCCAATGTTAAGAAACTCTGACCTAAAATGAAGTGGCAAAGAAAGTTAAAATCTAAGTATAATAATAAACCTCCATTAAAAATTATCAATTGATGGAATAATAAAATTAATAAGCAAGTTTGAATCTAAGACAAAATGTATTAAAGCCAAGGGCAGTACTTTATGATATAGGGTACAATCATCCATGGAAACAAGACTGAACAGTCTTCATGCATTTAATAATAGAATCCCAAACATAAAGCACAGAGTAAGGAAATTGGATGGGGAAATGAGCCAAGACAGAGTAGGAACTGCAACTGGTATGTGTGTGTGTGTGTGTGTGTGTGTGTGTGTGTTTCAAGCATCTATGAAATATCACCAGTAAATGGCATTGTATGGTGTTAGGCCAGAATGAAAATGTCTAATTTTCTAAGAATTTGAATACAGGACTGTAGAAATATATATAAGTAGTTCACTTGCTTTCCTTAAATATTCACCAAGGGTTATTTGATTACTAAATCTAAATAGCTCCCTGAGGCCTTAGTTACGTCATTTTTTTTTTTCAGGATTCAACCAACCCTGTACTCTCTCATAGGTGGTCAAAGTCAGTGTTAAAATGTCACCTGTCAGTTCCATGAAGATAACCCCAATTCTGTTTATTATTGCCTGTGTTCTTCTGAGTGGTCATCTACCTGCTAGACAACATAACCAATATGTCTTCAACCAAAGGACAATCCTGAACAAAACAGAGGCAACGAGAGGGGAAGAGGCTGAGGGGCAATTTTATAGTGGTAGGTGGAAACTAGACTTTGGTAGGGATTATAAAAGAGCATATACAGATGTAGCATTATAATGTCCACAAAAATGAAACCGATGTAACATTGTAAATCAATGTTACATGAATAATAATAATAATAAAGAAAATCCTGAAAGACTCAGCATTTCTGTACCATTATCTTCCTAGTCAAACACACTTAACCTTTCAGAGTTGTATTTATTTCCTTTTCTTAGGGGGGTGGTCTCCTGACATACACTAAATCAGATGGTATGTTGCAATTATTCTACTTCTATAACCTCCGTAAAATTCTCTCTGCTCTCTCCAGATTATATTGACCTGGATATTTATAATACCTACTCTTCCATTTTCTCCTGCCTATGTCCATTTCAATTTCAATTTGTTGATCTCTCAGGAAGATTTATCACCTCAAAGGCAACTTCTGAACTATCTTTAATTTTCTAAGATCACAGGAGCCATAAAGTAAATCTAACCAAATATCTCATTTTACAGGTGCAGCAAATACAGTAAACACATTTAATTATTGACTGAACAGGCACTTGAACTCCAGATCTTTTGCCTGTCAGCCTGTAATATTTCATCTTGCTTTCTATACTTAGACTTTTGTCCACTGAGCTTCTTATGCAGCGGATGGTAAGTCTTGATGAGGAGCTATAAAAGTGACCTTGAAGACACTTTGAAAAATATGTTGTTTCAAGGAAAATGCCAGGGTAATTGGGTTGTTAAAGAGAGGAGAGAAAGAAAAGGAATCTTTTAAACACACTTGGACCTTTTAAGGAACTGTGGTCGCTGTCAAAGACAATTTGAATGTGATTCTAAATCATGCCATAAAAACAATATGCTTGTTTGAATATTTCTTAATAAATTATATAGATAAGGATTGAAATGTTATTCATTTTTGTCTTCAAATTGGTTCTTGGTTTATCTACCATTTTGGTCTCTAAGAATTCTCTTACTAATATGAGTCTTGCGTTTGTCATAAAATTTTCATTTAACTTTTTCACTTGTCACTTCTACATGATTAGTAGAATGAAAGTCAAAGAATTCTTGTAGATTAAGGAAAAAAATAAAAGGTTATCTGTTGACCACTTGAGAGAAGCAATAATAATATTACCGTTCCAGACAATGTGGCATTTGACTGTTGTGTTTCCCATAGGCCATGGTTTTTTGATTGAACTATTTTATTTCCTTACATTGTTGTTCATTTTTATAAAATATTTGATTTTTCCCCTCAGGTGTAGTCTTCATAAATCTCCCCCCACCATATCATCCAAGAACCATCACCATAGTCCTTGTGCTCATGCCTCCCATTTTGATTCCTCTCCCATGTTTTATGCCTCAGATCTATAGTTTGCCTTCAAGTTATTTTTTTTAAAGGTTTATTTTTATTTATACAAGAACTGGGGTACAGGCCAGAGGCACAGGAAGGTGAAAGAATTCCCCAGAGATAGAGTGGGGAGCAGAAAGGCAGACAACCAAAAACACTGCTGAGGGGAGCAGTGGGCGAGACAGGCGAGGTCTGCCGCACCATGTGGGTATCTCCCTGCCTGGCTGGGAATCGAACCCTCTTTGAAGATGCTGTGGATAGCTTCACAGCACCGTGCTCAACCCGCTGCACCACCAGGAGGCCCTTGCCTGCAAGTTTTCTCTCTTTTCTTTTTTTGACCCTCTGTTCAGTTTCCCTATATGTCTCCCATAAGTGATACCATCTTATGTTTATCTTTTTCCTTCTGACTTATTTCACTGAGCATGATCCCTTTGAGCTCCATCCATGTTGCTTCAAATGGCATAAGTTTATCTTTTTTGATTGCTGAGTAATATTCCATTGTGTATTTATACCACATCTTCTCGATCCAGTCATCTGTTTTTAGGCATTAAGGTTGTTTCCATATCTTGGCTATTGTAAGTAGTACTACATGAAACATAGTAGTACAGGTTTCCTTTTGAATTAATGTTTTTGTGTCCTTTGGCCATTTTATACTCAGACATTATAAGATTTTCATAAGAGATGAGAAATAGGGTGTTTTTACAGAAAGGAGAATTAATTTCATTCAGAAAGAGAATAAGTAAAAAACTATAAATTTCTGGTGATGAGTATAATACAATAAGAATAGACTTTACATTCAGCTGTACTTGAAAACAAAGACAGTGTCCACTTAGATGAAGGTACGTCATGGATGTATGTATACCCAGGTAACAGATAGGAAATTTTGAAAATGTTTTCATGTTTAATTTCGAGAAAACTTTCTAATTAAGATCACATCAAATATATCTGAGGGGATATTTTATTAACTTTTTTGGAGATAAATATGTGAAGGAACTGTATCAGTCTGGAAGCAGTCTTGACTATATATGGAGATTTTTAATAAAAATAATATTCATGTAATTCAAACTGAAGAGAACTATAATCTCAAATGCCACAACAGAAATGTTTCCCCATTATTTTTTTTGAGTAATTTGAAACACTGCTTCTTATATTGGTGTAGATTTTTTTTTATTCAAAATTTTTATCAGAAACTTCAACATTATCAAATTGTTTGGTAGGCTTTGTGGACAACCATTAATGAAATAATTACAATTTTTGCATTTCAAATTATTTGATGACCCAGATAGTGATGGTCAAAAGAATGAAGAACATATTTTTAGTGTTTTGGTCAGAATCCTATAACATGCACACTGATGGGTAGATTTCAGCATTGCTATTTGAATATTTTAACTTTAAAAATGCATTTTTACTTTTACTCATTGTGCCTTTAGGGAACAATATGTGTGTGTGTCTGCATTACTAAGATAATTGTCATAGTCTCATCAGCTACTACAAAAATATATTGCACACAGAATATACCTTAATTCCTCATCACTTTTTTAAAGGTTTTAGAAATGTATCCTTAATAAATCACATGTAATATTTCCCATTATTTGAGGTATTATAGGAATACAACTAAAAATCAAAATCCTGCAAGATGATGCCATTGGAGATTTCATTGATTCTGGGAAGGTCATGGATATGAAAGTGGAAATAAGGCAGCTTTTGATGGGTTTAAATTTTTTTATATAGTATGTATGTAAGATAAAAAGTGAAAAGCTGAGGTCTAGATAGCATCTTATCACCCACATCCATTTCTGATAATCACTGTTTCCTTCAAAGTTTAATTAAATTATAAACACACACCTGCAAGAATATTTTTACATTTAAAAAATTCATTAAATGTGGAATATACCTTTCCTGTTTGGCCAGTTCCTTAATGAATATATTTGCATTTAATAAGAGCAGCCCACCTTCAGAGATTTCCTGCTCATTTTCTCTGCCTTTATCCTAAGCAGCCAGATTTCCAAGGTTAAGACCAAAGGCTTTGTGAAAATGTCATGAGTTTGTCCTTGTCAAAAAAAAAAAAAAGTCGCAGTAGTCTTTCCTTGTAGTTTACTTCAGTGTTATTTCAAGAATGGGAAACTTTATCTTCCTAAAGATAAAACCAAAAATGTTATTTTTTTTTTGTTTTTTAATGCTCTGAAAGACTTTATTTACATACATATGTACACATGTACATGTACACATACATATATACATATATATACACACTCATATATATATATATACACACATCAATGTATGAAATATGGCAAATGAAAAGGGATTTTTTACATATATAAAATATCCCTTTTCATTTGACATATGTTAGCACAGCTCATAAAAGATGACATTAAAGCTGTTTTACTTTAATCACAACTCCAAATTGCAAGCCTTATCTTTCTAGAAAGGGTTATGTGGACATAAACTACAAGATTTCAGATGAAGATAACTACTTATTTTGGAACAAATTGTATGTCATCGTTATGGGGTTGTATAGACGTTTGCATGAATCATTGACTAAGAGAAAAAAAAACCTCAATGATATCATTGACTCCATCTCTTTCTTACTGGGGCCATACCTACATGATTGTGACAGTAAGTTACTTTTGTTACAAATTTACTGAATACAGTTTGTCCAAATTCATGATTCTTGCTGGTTTCCTTCTGCTCATGAAGTTCTGTAAGCCAGCTATGGCCAGCAATTTCCAGATGTATCTAATCCAGCCAAGGCATCAGGAAGTCAGATACTCAATGACTCATTTGAAAATGTCTTTCCATAGATGACTTCTTAGATGATTTATTGAATATTGTTTAGAATATTCTTTCAATTTTTAGTAAAAAGAGACTATAATTGTTTTGAAAATCCATTGCTAAAAAATACTACAAAGTTTAATGGCTTAAAATGAGACCAATCAGTTTATTACTCTCTCTCATAGTTCTTGCTTGTGGTCTTTTGTGGAGATTGTAGCTGAGGCCTGATCTACAGGCATCTTGAGGACTTCCTCACTCAGCTACCTGGAAGCTGATGTTGGCCCTCTGCTGAGACATCAGTTGGGATTGACCCATAGAACACCTGCACTGGCCTTTTCATGTGGTCTGGGCTTCCTCCAAATATGGCAGCTGGATTCCTTGACCAACTCAAGCCTTGGAAATTGCATGCCTCATCTCCTTCATGGTCCCATGCGTGCCCAGAACCATGGAGATAAAATAGATACATTTATCAATGGGAGGGTGTCAACAGGTGATTTAAGGAAAGTATGCAGATCAGCAGAATCTGTTCTGTCCATTTTGGAAACCATAATCTGCAGTAATCATTACTTTACTACTGGCATTTTATCTATACCTTAAATTATCCTGCAAATGATCGTTGATGTCTACCATCTAATTAGTGCTTTTTTTAAAGCATTTTTAAAAGATTTAATTATTTATGCATACAAGAACTGGGATACAGGCCAGCAGTGTGGGGGGTGAGAGGATTCACCAGAGACAGAGTGGGGAGCAGAACAGGCAGATCCACTGAAATACACTGCTGAGGGGAGCAGCGGGTGAGACAGGAGAGGTCTGCTGCACCATGTGGATAGCTCCCTGGCTGGGATCGAACTAGTACTGCAGATAGCTTCATAGGTTGCATCGTAACCCCTTGCAGCAGGCCCTAATTAGTACTTTTAATTCAACCAGCAACACATTTCTCTATATTCTATGTCAACATTTACCAGAGAGTCACACTTCCCCCTTTTGGGCCCCCAAAACTGTTTCTGTTTTTATTTTTTAACACAGGACACAAGTCTTGCAAAGAAAAGAATAACGTAAATAAAGATTTTGTCTTTCCAGAATCTAGATCAAGGGTCAGCACTGTTTCTTAAGGAGCAAGAGAGTAAATATTCTAGACTCTGCAGGTTTCATGTAAAACCCTTTAAAAATGTAAATAATATTCTAAGTTCAAGGGCTGTACAAAAATAGCTTATTTGGCTGGATTTAGCCTGCAAGCTATAGTTTGTCAACCTTTGGCCTAGATCATTAGACAGTAGTATAAATCAAACTTATTTCAAAAATTCTAATACTCTGAAAAACATGCTGGTTACAGAGCGGAAGGGAGGAGAGAAGAGCAGATAGAGGTGACAGGGCATTGGCCCTAGTGGAGGGTGGATGAGCAGGTGCACCTATGGAGGTGTGAAGTTGATCTTGCAAATTTATGTAGTGATGGAGATGATTGGCAAATCAATAAAATTTGCAAGAATTATAAAATATTTATTTTAGTATAATTAGTCTGTGACATTTTAATTTCAGGTTTTTCTATTTCTATTCATTTGCCTTCAAGTTTACTCTTTACATTGTTACCACCATACTATGATTAAAAAAATAGTGACACTTTTTTGAAATTTTTACTTAGCTCTTTTTCATTTGGCTTCTCTGCTAAGAATTCTACTTACTCATTGTGAGCATATATCTTCTCCTGTCATTGATCATAGTTATAATTGTTTTTAATTCAATTATTTTTATTGAGATAATATTGGTTTGCAGCAGTGTGAATGATGTAGGGGTTTAGGTTCACACGTCTTCAAATATTTATCTGCCACCATATGTCAGGTCCACGACCAAAACACCATTAGCCTCTGTCTTTGCCAGTTCAGACAATTCGTCATATCAATTCTGAACACTGCTAATTATCTGTTCTTTTGATAATGAGTGATATTTTCCTGTTTCCTCTTATATCAAGTAATTTGGTACTGCATCTTTTCTTTGTAATTGATCTGTTGTGTTTGGATCTTGGTATAGTCTACTGATGTAAATTGCTTCTTATTGCTTGTTTTAGCAGAAAATTAACTAACTCAATTTCTAATTCCATATCTTGAGTGGTAATTCAAACTTAAATTTAGTTATTTAATCCTTAATTGTGCTGGTTGGAGTCTGTCACACCCAGTCAGAAGTTTGAAGAGTTGTTAGAAAGAATTTATGACTCCTTTTCTCTGGCTCTTTTCATTCTGGGATGTTCCTTTCACCTCATTGGCTACCACTGTCCTGAATAACTGTGGGTTTTCTAACAGTTTTACCCATTCAGCTGGCATTATTGCAGTATTCTCTCAGATTAGAAGCCATACAGTAAGGAAACTCACCCTTGAAGTTCTCTTTTGACTATTTACAAAAACATTAATTCAAAAGGACATCTGCACCCCTATGTTTATAGCAGCACTATTTACAATATATAAAACCTGGAAACAACCCAAATGCCCAAAAATAGATGACTGGATCAAGAAGATGTGGTACATATACACCATGGAATATTACTCAGCATTCAAAAAAGATAAACACATGCAATTTGCAGCAACATGGATGGAGCTGGAAGGGATCATGCTCAGCGAAATAAGTCTGAATATTAACCCTTCCTTAGGAATTCCTTGCATTTAGTGTTACTCCCTAATGTGTTCAAGTGAGTATTTGCTTGTTTTTCCTTTCCTCTCCATTTCCCTTCCCTGTTCTCCTTTTCCCTTTCCCTGCTCTCTCCCCTCACGCCTCGCCTCCTGTCACTCCTACTCCTTCCTTCTTTTCTCTCCCACCCTTCCTCACCACCACATTCTCTTCCCTTCCCCAGAGGTCATAATGTTAATAGCATAAGGATAAGGTATAATAGGATATTCAAATCCATCTACATTTGAGGACAACAATAACTTTTTCTTTGAAAATAAAGCACACAACTTTTGATAGCCTACACTGGACAATATAAACATGCTTATGAGTTAAGCCCTCATCTATTTTTTTTAAAGATTTATTTATTTATACAACACTGGGTACAGTCAGAAGCGCCGGAGGGTGAGAGAATCCACCAGAGCCAGAGCGGGGAGCAGAACAGGCAGGGACCGAAGCACACTGCTGAGGGGAGCAGCGGGCGGCAGGAGAGGTCTGCGCGCCATGTGGGACCCTCCTCCGGTGGCCGGGGAGCAGCCGGGGATTGAACCCACACTGCAGAGGCTGTGGGCAGCTTCGCATCCCAGTGCTCAACCGCTGCGCCACCAGGGGAGGCCCAAGCCCTCATCTAGTTTAGCTAAAAGAGTTATCTCACTTGAAGAAAAATACAATTCCTTTTTTTAAAACATTTTTAAAAATGTTCACTCTACTTTCATAAAAATGATATCAGAAGACAAGCACACGTCCTTCTTTAACATATTTAAAATATTTGTTTTAAATAGCTTTCATTTGGAAACATTATTTTGAAAATGTTTCTGAGAAGGGACTTAACAAAATAAAGTTATAATCATGTCTGCTCTAAATTCCATGCTGTCATCAAGTCTTAATCAACTTTCGTCTACTTTCTTGCCCCTGAAACTAGAAAAAAAGTATTAAGAACCTGATTTTAGGGTAGAAGAGTAATATCTCTAGTGACCTTTGTAAATAAGTGGAATTCAAGATTGAAGTGAGCAAGAATTTAACCTGGGCAAGGACTGATGAATGAGAGAGATTTTATCATCTGGAATGAGATCTGAACATGATTGCTTTTCCAATTTATCAGAGGAGTGGTAATTAAATTAAAGATAAGATATCTGTGCTTACTGGGATTTTTTTTTTTTCTGCTTAGTCAATTGGAAATGGGCACAGTGTCTAAGAACAAGATTGTTATTTATAATTAGGTAATGAAAGCAAAAGAAATTGCTCCCCCAAAGAAGGGATGAGTTGGGGAAACATGTGCTGCATCTCTCAGCATCTTAAGAACTTATTTTGACAAGCCAAAAAAAGGAATAGCTCATATAACATTGATGTTCATGTACATATTTCTGTAAATACATGTATTGTGTATAAATATAAATTCATATATACATACACCTATATAGCACTTTGGACCTTATCTAAATTAGATTTTGTGTGTGGTTATAATTATAGTATAAACTCTTCCTTGGTACATGAGCAAATGTATGTTTTTCTTCCTGTTATAACCAAGTAACACACACAAATATTTAACCTATCACCACAGACAGTTTCACCATTTTCACTGGGTTATTCAGACTATAAAATGAAAGCCTTAATTATTGCATAGGTATTACATTACAGCTTAATGTGAAAAACAACTCAAAAGCAAAAAGTTTTTGAATCAATGTCATAGCAAGATTTAATCCCTGACCTTGCAAGTGCCATAGTGTTCTAGTATTAAAATTGATGTGCTTCCGGGCCTCCCTGGTGGTGCAAGGGGCTAAGCACAGCAGTATAAAGCTATCATGCAGCCTCTGCAGCACAAGTTCGATCCCGGCCAAGGAGCTACCCACATGGCACAGCAGACCTCTCCTGTCTTACCCGCTGCTCCCCTCAGCAGTGTATTTCAGTCAGTCTGCCTGTTCTGCTCCACACTCTGTCTATGTCTTTTTCAATTGTTTTTTCTTGATCACCACAAGTCTCTGGAGGGATTATTTTTCAGACCCCTTTGCGTTTTGGGTTTCCTGATGCTCATTCAGATAGTTTATCTAAGATCTAATTTTGCACTTGGATTTTAGTATCTGCAGCTGCCCTGCTCAATGTCTCTTACTGCTCTTAATTTTGACTTTCAGCTGAGTAACACTTTTTATGAACTTAGTATTCTTCTGGCACATTTTCTGTGTGTAAGCAGCCTATGCTGGTTCCTGACTTCTGTTTTGTTCTCCTTCTTGAATAACTTTGTGCACTTCACTTTATCTATAGGCTATGTTACCTTTCATTTTTATCTCATTGCTGAATATCTATCATTCCACTTGCTGCCTCTCTGGTACAATGAACGATGTATTATGAAGACTAATACTAATATAGAGCCACACAGTACTGAAATTATAATGGATAGAGACATTGTATTTTATTTTATTTTTTTAGGATTTATTTTACTTACACAAGAACTGGGATACAGGCCAGTGGCATGGGAGAGTGAGAGATTTCACCAGAGACAGAGTGGGGAGCAGAACAGGCAGATGCACTGAAAACACTGCTGAGGGGAGCAGCAGGTGAGGCAGGTGAGGTCTGCTGCACCATGAGGGTAGCTACCTGGCCAGGCCAGGAATTGAACCCACACTGCAGAGGCTGCGGACTGATTTGTAGTGCTGAGTTCAACCCGCTGTGCCACTGGGAGGCCTGAGAGATTTGTATTTTAAAAAGAATAAAGGTACAATAGTAATAATGCCCTCCTCTTTAAATTATAAACTCCATTAATACTATCAATTTTTTCATGATTTTCTATCTACGTATTATTGAGATTACCTGGTTCATTTTTCTTGACTATATGGTTCGATTTTGAAATAGAATTTATTGAGCAATAATAGGTTGTTAAACAGTAGAAATTACTTTCTTCTGCTTTCTCAATAAATATGTGAATATTAGATATTGCCCATTGGAGTGATTCTGGGGCCCATGTTAAATCTCACTGTATGATGTTGTCATTTGGTAGAGGATATATAGTATGGGCTGCAATCATCAACCAGATGGGTGGAGATGAAAGGAAGCAATGCCTGAAGACCTGGAAGGCCTATTTTGCTCTGGAAGGAAAAGCTTTCTATTACCTTAAGTCTAATTTTCAGGTTTATCCAAATTCTTTTTCTTTTTGTATTATTTAATTGGGGTTATTTGTGGTGGTTTGCTATTGATTTGTATGAGTTCTTTGTGTATTTTGGTTATTAATCCTTTATCAGGTCTGTGGTTTGTAAATATTTTCTTCCATTTCAAAGGCTGCTTTTTCATTTCATTGTTGTTTTCTTTTTTTGTGCAGAAGCTCTTTAGCTGATGTAGTACCATTTGCTTATTTTTACTTTTGTTGCTATTTACTTTTGGTGTCAGATGATTGCCACAGCCAATGAAGATTACCCCCTATGATTTCTTCTAGGGGTTTTATGATTCCAGGTCTTATATTCAAGCATTAATCCATTTTGAGTTAAATTTTGTGTGTGGTATAAGATGTGGATCCAGTTTCATTTGATCTAAATTTCACCCAATACTATTGAAGAGACTGTTCTTTCCCCATTACATATTAATGTCTCCTTTGTCATAAATTATTTGACTGTATAGACATAGTTTTATTTTTGGTGTCTCTTTTGTTCAGGTGTCTGCTTTTATGCTAATACCATACTGTTTAGATCAATATAACTCTGTAATATAGTTTGAAATCAGGTAATGTGATGCTTCCAGATTTGTTCTTTCTCAAGATAGGTTTGACTATTTGGACTATTTTGTGGTTCCATATAAATTTTAGGAATGTTCATTCTATTTTTGTGAAAAATGCCATTGGAATTTGATAGGGATTGCACTGAATATGTAAATTGCTTTGGGAAGTATGAACATTTCATAGAGTGGCTGATTGGATCAGAAAACCAAACTAAAAAATCTGCCGCATCCAGGAGCCTCATCTGTGTTCCTTAGCAATATTAATTATGTTGATATATGAGCATGGGCTTGTTTTCCTTTTATTCTGCCTTTCTCGTTATTTTGATTAATATCTGGGGGTGGGGTGAGAGAAATAGGGAGAGATAAATTAAAAGATATATATATGAATAATTTCTGAGGATATATAACATGATGACTATAATTGATAAGATTGCATTATAAAATTTACATTTTCTTTGAGAATGTAACTTAAATTTTCTTTTTTCAAAAATGTTTGCATTGAAGAGCTGGGGTGGAGGCCAGAGGTATGGGAGATGAGAAGATTCACCATAGACAGAATGGGGAGCAGAACAGGCAGATCTAGTGAAATACACTGCTGAGGGGAACAGTGGGTGAGACAGGAGAGGTCTGCTGGGCCATATGTGGGTTAGCACCCTGGCCTGGGATGGAAATAAGGTCAGGCCATAGTGGTAATAGCAATAAGACTTAACCCCTAGGCCACCAGGAAGGCCTGTAACTTAATATTTCTAACAAAAAAGGTAAAGATATGAAGTAATAAATGTGCCTATGAATCAATGGAAAGCAGAATTCTTTCACAATATATATGTAAGGAAAATCATATTATGTATGTATAATATATAACAATTTTGTCAACTATATCTCAATAAAAACAAACTCTTGGGCCTCCCTGGTGGCGCAAGAAGTTAAGATGCAACCTATGAAGCAATCTGCAGCCACTGCAGAACGAGTTCGATCCCTGGCCAGGGAGCTACCCACATGGCACAGCAGACCTCTCCTGACTTGCCTGCTGCTCCCTCAGCAGTGTATTTCAGTGGATTTCCCTGTTCTGTTCCCCACTCTGTCTCTGGTGAATTCTCTCACCCCCCACACCTCTGGCCTGTACCCCAGTGCTTATATGCATAAATAAATAAATCTAAAAAAAAAAAAAAACCTCATCACTCTTCACTGCTTGTGACATTTTATAGATGTGTGTTGATGTCTGCATAAAAAAAGAACTTGCTTCTGGCATCTTTTGAGAAAGGCAGAATTGAGAAGATACTTGATGCTTTAAGTACCAGTTAAGTAAATGGGTTAATTTTAAGTTCGTAACAGTGGAAGAAATGTCTCTCAGTAACCTGCTCCAGTTTTCCTAGATCCCAATGTTTTGTTGTTCTGCTATCTTTGTAGAGGCCATGTCTCTTAGGACCAATCAATAGCCAATCACTGAAGGGAAGAAGGGTTTGATTGGGCCAACATACTGTTTCCTTGGACAACCTCAGGTTCTAAAGGCTTTGTGTGGGCACAAATTAGAATATAGGAACTTGGTCTTCAATTGCTGTTACCACCTCTTTGAAACAATTTGAACTTCTTGAAGTGTATTGTGAAGAGAGAAGTCTCATCTGAAATGGCTGCAGTTAAAGGTTGCATTTATTTTGCTTATTATATTTTAAAAATATATGCCAGCATAATAGATGTAATTTTAAACTGACTTTTCTTTTTTCTACATTTCTTTTATTTATTTTTAGGATTATTTTTATATTCCCTATATAATTGCACCCCTCTTACTTTGACCCCAATCCCTCCTCTCCCTGATCCCCCCCCATAGTGTGTCACTGGTTTATAGTTGCTTGTTGATGTTAATTTTTTCTTTATTATAGTTATTCTTTTTCCTTGTCCCTTATTTAGGTTTTCTAGATTCCTGCTATGAGTGCGACCATCTGGTATTTTTCTTTATCTTTCTGACTTATTTCACTGGGCACGATCCCTTCCAGCTCCATCCATGTTTTTGCAAATTGCATGAGTTTATCTTTTTTGATTGCTGAATAATATTCCATTGTGTATATGTACCACATCTTCTTGATCCAGTCATCTATTTTTGGGCATTTGGGTTGTTTCCATAGCTTAGCTATTGTAAATAGTGCTGCTATAAACCAAGGGGTGCACGTGCCCTTTTGAATTAATGCTTCTGTGTCATTTGGGTAAATACCTAGGAGTGGAATTGCTGGATCATATGGAATCTCTACCTTTAGTAGACTTTTCTATTAGTAGGTTTAATTTTTTTTTTAATTTGTGCATTTTTATTCAAGTTATAAAGACTGCATTTTTAAAAATTTAATTCATTTTCTTATATCTTTGTTCATTTTTGGACAGTATTTGATTTCTCCACTCAGATGCAGTTCCCAAAGTTTTCCCATTACCACGGCACCCATGATCCATCACCACAGTCCCTTGTGCTGTTTCCTCCCATCTTTGATCTCTTGCACTACCCCTCCCCTGCTGTATGCCTCAGAACAATGGTCAACTTGCAAGTTTTATTTTTTTCTTGTATCTTTGTTCAGCTTCTCTATATTCCACATATAAGTGAAACTATCCGATATTTATCTTTCCTTCTGACTTATTTCACTCAACATAAACCCTTCCAGCTCCATCCATGTTGTGGCAATTGGCATGAGTTTATCTTTTTTGATCACTGAGGACTCATGACTTTTTAAAAAATAATGCTTTGACCAGTTATGAGGTGCAAAAATACAATCGAGGTGACCTAATCACTCTCATTCATTTTACTTGGTTACGAAGTATGAACCACATCAGATGGAGACCATTCTCCTGCTTCTGTAGTTCCTGGCAAGTCAGACCACAGTCTCCTTGAATGATTCACCCATTCCAGGACTCAGCAACCAAGACTGTTAGAATTTCTTATTTTACTACCTTGAAGTTTAAAGTCATCCATATGTTTTTTTTTTTTACTCCTGTTTTCCAGAATTTGAAGACCTCCTTGTTCTAAAATCCCCAATATTTTTAAGCTGGTTATGACTTTGGACCTAATATTCTTTAAGGTAAACAATATCAAGCATTTAATACTTCTCATAGGTCTTACTCATCATTCTTCCTTTTATATATTTAGAATATGAATTAATCTTAATTGAAATTATTAGACAATGCTTTCATCTTGTCTCTCTTCTATTTGATACTTTCAAGAATGTTGTGAAAAACAGGTAGGATCTGTTCATAGACATAGACCAGGAAGTCATTCATCTGGGAGTGAGTGAAGTTGTGCTATGTCCAATGGTAAGATAGACTAGCAGATGAATAGAAGAGCATAAAATAAAACAATGTTTATGTGTTTCAGTTGCCAATTTATAAGATAGATGCTTCTGCCACGCAAAGTTCACTTTTTCTGTTTTGCTAATTTTCTTTTTGTTCAAAGATTTATTTATTTATGCATATAAGAACTGGGATACAGGCCATCGGAGCAGGGAGTGAGAGGGAGTTGAGTGGATTCACCAGAGACAGAGTGGGGAACAGAACAGGCAGACTGACTGAAATACACTGCTGAGGGGAGCAGCGGCGAGTCAGGAGAGGTCTGCTGCATCATGTGGGTAGCTCCCTGCCTGGGGATCGAATTCGTGCTGCAATGACTGCAGACAGCTTCATAGATGTGTCTAAGCCCTTGCGCCACAAGGGAGGCCCCTGTTTTGCTAATTTTCATATCAAAATCAAAGCCCCACAGTTTTGCAGCCTCTTGCCTAGTCAGATAGATACAGAATCCCATTGTGGCCAATTGACACCAAGGGTATCTCACACTTTATAAATGAAATGAGCTGGTTATCTACATACTGACTACATTCCCTCTCTGGCCTCCCCCTGTGCCCTTAAACATTTCTTTATCTTTCCTGTCTGTCTGGTTCTATCTCCCACTGGGTAAGCAGTGGAAAACAGGGATCTGAAACACTTCATATATTAAGAGCAAAAAGTTGAAATGACCTCCATTCAAGTTGAACCTAGAGATATCATTTCTTTACTTCTTTCCTGAGTGCTGCTGAATATGATTTGAAAACTGGAGATGTGGTGGTGTATTAAAAAAACAAGAATTGTTTGTAAAGTCCTTGACTGAAGAATGAATAGATAAACTCAGTCACTGAAAGTTTAAACTCTCAGAACTTCCTTAAGCTGTGATGAGTCAGTCAGGATTGAGAAATGGAAGTTCAGATCTTCTCGCCACTGTGAGCTGGCTGGCAGATGGCGGCCTGCTCGAAGTTTCTCTTTGTCTCTGTCCTAGTTGTCTGCACCCTGTAGAATAAAAAAGCTTAACAAGGCTACTAGGGTTTTGTGGGTCAGACACTCAACGGCAAAAATTTCTCCTACTCCCCAATCCCACCAAAAAAAACCTTTTTTTTTCTGAAATTGGAAACTTTAATGGAAGATTTATGAACCTTCAGGTTTATGAAACCATCTGGAGCTTTGGAGTTTGCAGGCTGGACGCTTTGACAGTTCAGAATTTGAACTGGGTCCTCATGTCCCCCCTCCCCTACAGTCCAATACAAACTCTACATTGATACCTAAGAGGCTAGCATTTTAAACTTATTGGGCAACTTATAAAAATCAGTAGGATTTAGAAGAACATACCTGTTGCTTTTTTAGGGGCTTTTTTATTGTTTGCTACATGCTGCATTAAGGAGTCCAGCTGGTGAACTCTGAGTTTTCCACTCTGCTCAGCTTCCTTGCAGGAGCGCCGTGTAATTTTGGTTTTGTTTTGACAGTTGGTGACCTTTGACCCCTCTCAGGAAAATGTTTAGGCTGAGAAGGGCTGAAAAGAGCTTTCAGATGGGATATTTCCAAGCTCTTTCAAGCTAGAGCAATCTTCTCTTCAGCACAGCCAACCCTTATATAGAAATGGTTTTCAGTCTCTATACAATATTCTGGTGGAACAAATGACATCAAAGACTCACTTAATATGTTTGAAAAATGCGCATCCGCATTGCAGAGCAAAAACATGTTATGGAAATCAATAATATCGTATTCAGGCAGCCCTAACTTCAAAGTGACTCCTATGTGTGTTCTCAATTTCAAAAGAAAATGGGGAAAATGAGAACAGGGTGCATAAGTTTTCTCTGCTTAATTCTATTTGTAACTGAGCTGAGATTGCCAATGTCTCTTTACTGCTTTTTGACTGGTCCCCCGGGATGCTGGTCGTAGGGCAATCTGCTTATTAATTGCCTGCACCTGTGATAATCGTGTACACTTAGGTTACAAGAGTGGCAAACTTTCCTCCAGCCCATGCGATTGGAATGCAAATTATTTACACTTTCCTGGAGGAGATTTTAGGGGAGCATAGAAAATAATAAACACAGTGATAATGTGGATTAACTCTTCAAATTTATAGTCCCAGAAAAATTGGTTTGTATTGACAGTTTTTTAACTCGTTGTAGTTACAATATTTGTTAGGACCGATTGTGTTATTATTTGTCGCTCTCCTAGGTATACAATATAATTAGACATTTAAATTATACGACCTTTTGGGGATAGGACTGAATGTCTATTTTTTGCATGATGAACATTTTTTATAACATTAGACTATATTTATGTGTGCATTTATGCATCTAAAATATTTAGTGTATTATGTCAATACTTACTTGACATCAGGGTTATACATATATCATCTTATTTGCTAGAAACTAAATATTATCCAAGCAGTGATGGGAAAATCTTTTAAAATAAACTCTTGCACCAACTCTTCTATTTTCCCTTCCAAGTTTTTACTTGAAATGGTGAGAGTGGATTACAATGTCATAGAGATCCATGTAAAGGAAGTAAAGTTTAAAATGAGAGGCCAAGGATTAAATCATGAGATCTCATCTGTTTTTTAACTTTGTCTTAAACAGTTGGACATCATGCAATATCTTATTTTGCTTTTCAATCTCTGATAAATGTATTTGTTTGCAACCTATCCCCAACACAGTATTAACATCCCCAAGTTCAGATGACGGATTGAGACAGTTTGAATTGTGGGTTTTAAATGATACTACACAGACATTTGCTTAGAAAATAGGAAGACATCAGCTGACCAAATATGATACAATTGGAAATTTATCTACATTGATTCTGGACCTGACTCATCTCTGACTGTATCTTGGTTGCCAGAACTTCATTTCATTGCAAATGAAACTCCAAAAATGCATCAGAGATTTTGATCAGATTCCTTTGAATCCAACTTTAGATAATTCCCTCAAATACATTTGATAGTCTGTGGTGTCCTTCCAATTTAGAATAGCACCTTTAAGGAAACCACACCCCTTGAAAGGGTTCTTATTCTAATTGGTGTAAAAAGACCTACAACCTTGGGCTGTTTTCTTTCCTATCATTTTGAAATTGGTAGGAAAGAAAGGGGTTCTTTAGGTTTGTGTAGTGAATACACAGACATTCAGGATTTTAGACTCAAGTTTTAACTCCCACTTTTTTATCCTCGTACATTTCATATACTATTCATCACCAGTTCTGTGAGCCTTTCCCTCGAGAGAGCAGGTATTTTCACTTGACTCTCATGTCAAGTACTATGAAAATATTTTTAAGTTTTGACAGATGTATCAACTTCAGTTTTTCTAACTAGCAGCACCAAATAAACTCTGTCCTGGGGATTACTGACCTTATGCACGTTGATTGGGTTTGATCAATGGTTGCAGTCACTTTGTAGAAAGGTACATTTAAGAACAGCACATGATGCTGCCACTTTATTAAACTGATTGATTAGTTGAATTAGTTTTTCTGTGGAGTTTTTGGGGTTCTCTATGTATATTAGAAATTTCTCCAAAGAGGAAACACAAATGGCCAACAGGCATATGAAAAAAATGTTCAACATCACTTGTAATCAGGGAAATGCAAATCAAAACTACAATGAGATACCATCTCACACCAGTGAGAATGGCACATATTTAAAAAGCTAGCAACACATGTTGTTGAGGATGTGGAGAAAATGGAACTCTCCTGCACTGCTGGTGGGAGTGCAAACTGGTCCAGTCACTATGGAGAGCTGTGTGGAGATTCCTCAACCTACTAAAGATAGAGCTTCCATAGGATCCAGCAATTCCACTCCTAGGTATTTACCCAAATGACACAGAAGCATTAATTCAAAAGGGCACCTGCACCCCTATGCTTATAGCAGCACTGTTTACAATAGCTAAGCTATGGAAACAACCCAAATGCCCAAAAATAAATGACTGGATCAAGAAGATGTGGTACATATACACCATGGAATATTACTCAGCAATTAAAAAAGATAAACACACAAAAGCCCAGGACCTGATGGATTTACAAATGAATTCTACCAAACATTCAGAGACGAATTAGTGCCTATCCTTCACAAACTCTTCCAAAAAATTGAGAAGGAAGGGACAATACCAAACACGTTCTATGAAGCCAACATTACACTAATACCAAAACCGAACAAGGACAACACAAAAAAGGAAAACTACAGGCCAATCTCCCTAATGAACACTGATGCAAAAATCCTCAATAAAATTTTAGCTATCAGAATCCAACAATGTATCCATAAGATAATTCACCACGACCAAGTTGGATTCATTCCAGGGGCACAAGGATGGTTTAACATCCGAAAATCAATCAACGTTATCCAACACATCAACAAAAAGAAACATAAAAACCATATGATAATATCAATAGATGCTGAGAAAGCTTTCGACAAAGTGCAACACCCATTCATGATGAAAGCCCTTGAAGTTCTTGGGATACAAGGAACATACCTTAACATCATAAAGGCCATCTATGACAAGCCAACAGCCAGTATCATTCTCAATGGTGAAAAGCTGAAAGCAATTCCATTAAGATCTGGAACAAGACAAGGATGTCCACTCTCACCATTGCTTTTCAATATAATACTGGAAGTCCTAGCCAGGGCAATAAGACAAGAGAAAGACATCCAAGGAATCCAAATAGGAAAAGAAGAAGTCAAACTATCACTATTTGCAGACGATATGATATTATACATAGAGAACCCCAAAAACTCCACAGAAAAGCTAATTCAACTCATCAATCAGTTCAGTAAAGTGGCAGGATACAAAATCAACACGCAAAAGTCAGTAGCCTTCCTATACACAAACAATAAATCTGAAGAAGAAGAAATCGAAAAGACCATCCCTTTTGTTATTGAAACAAAAAAAAATCAAATATTTGGGAATAAATCTAACAAAAGAGGTAAAGGACCTATACAAAGAAACTATAAAACACTGTTAAAAGAAATAGAAGAAGACACAAAGAAATGGAGAGACATCCCCTGCTCATGGATTGGAAGAATAAACATTATTAAAATGGCCATCCTTCCAAAAGCAATATACAGATTCAATGCTATTCCAATCAAAATTTCAATGTCATTCTTCAAAGAAATAGAAAAATTATTGATGAAATTCATATGGAATCACAAAAAACCCCGAATAGCCAAAGCTCTCCTGAAAAAAAAAGAAGGGAATGGAGGCATCACACTCCCAGACTTCAAACTATACTACAAAGCCATAATCATCAAAACTGCATGGTATTGGAACAAGAACAGACATACAGACCAATGGAATCGAATAGAAAATCCAGAAATAAACCACAGATTTATGGTCAACTAATCTTTGACAAAGGAGCAAAGACTATGCATTGGAGCAAAGAAAGTTTGTTCAATAAATGGTGCTGGGAAAACTGGGTCGCTACATGCAAAAGAATGAAGCTTGACCACCACCTCACACCATACACAAAAATCAACTCAAAATGGATTAAAGAACTAGACATAAGACCTGAAACCATAAAATATATAGAAGGAAATATAGGCGAAACACTACGTGATTTGCACATCAAAGACATCTTTACAGACACATCACCCAAAGCAGTGATAGTGAAGGCAAAGATAAACAGCTGGGACTATATCAAATTAAAGAGCTTTTGCACAGCAAAAGAGACAATAACAAAAACAAAGAGAAACCCCACCAACTGGGAGAACATTTTTGCACCCAACACTAATGATAAAGGACTGATCACAAAAATCTGCAAAGAGCTGATGAGACTCAACAACAACAAAGAAAATAATCCAGTCAAAAAATGGGCAGAAGAGCTTAAAAGAAACTTCTCTGAAGAGGAAATGCAAATGGCCAACAGGCATATGAAAAAATGTTCAACATCACTTGTCATCAGGGAAATGCAAATCAAAACTACCATGAGATACCATCTTACACCAGTGAGAATGGCACATATTAAAAAAACTAGCAACAACAAATGTTGGCGAGGGTGTGGAGAAAAAGGAACTCTTCTGCACTGTTGGTGGGAGTGCAAACTGGTCCAACCACTGTGGAAAGCTGTGTGGAGATTTCTGGACCTACTAAACATAGAGCTTCCATATGACCCAGCAATTCCACTCCTAGGTATTTACCCAAAGGACACAGAAACATCAATTCCAAAGAACACCTGCACCCCTATGTTTATAGCAGCACTGTTTACAATAGCTAAGCTTTGGAAACAACCCAAATGCCCAAAAATAGATGACTGGATCAAGAAGATGTGGTACATATATACCATGGAATATTACTCAGCATTCAAAAAAGATAAACACATGCAATTTGCTGCAACATGGATGGCGCTGGAAGGGATCATGCTCAGCGAAATAAGCCAAAAGAAAAAAAAATACCGGATGGTCTCACTCATAGCAGGAATCTAGAAAACTTAAATAATGGACCAGGAAAATGAAAAACTATAAGAAAGTGAAAATCAAAATCCACAAAAAACTATGAACCAGAGACACTTTTAGGGGGCGGGGGCGGGAGGGGAGGATTGGGGTCAGAATGGGGGGCGGCAATTGTATGGGGAATATAACAATAAAATTTATAAAAAAAAAAAAAAATAAAGATGAAGACAGAGAAAAAAAATAAAGATGAAGACAGAGAAAAAAAAAAAAAAAAAGATAAACACATGCAGTTTGCAGCAACATGGATGGAACTAGAAGGGATCATGCTCAGCGAAATAAGTCAAAAAGAAAAATACTGGATGGTCTCACTCATAGCAGGAATTTTGGAAACCTAAATAAGAGATCAGGAAAAAGACTAATTATAATAAAGTGAAAATCAAAATCAACAAGCAACTATAAACCAGAGACACACTGTGAGGTGGGGGGCAGGGAGAGGAAGGATGAAGGTCAAAATAAGGGGGGGTGCAATTGGATGGGGAATATAACCAAAATGAAAATGCATACATTGTGCAAAAATGAAAAACGATGTAAGAATTATATAAAGTAAAATATTAAAAAAATCACATGTTGTGATTCTCTGTTGCAGAGTTTGGTGATCCCACTGAATCCATCTGTTGTCCTTACTTACAGATTCAGAAAATACTTAAATACATGTCATTTTCAATAAGAAAGGACAAAACACATTTGTTCAGCTTTTCAAATTAATATGTTTGGTCATTCCTCCTAACCTATGCATCAAGTTTTAATTTTCACTCTAAATTTTGTTAAATCTAGGCAAGAATTTTTGCTGTTCCCTGACTTATTATATGTTTCATCATTGGGACTTCTTCATGTGTTTTTGACCACTAAATTTCAACAGATCATTCCCACTGTTGGCTTTAAAACTATCACAAGAGTTGGCCAGACATGGCCTCTTGATCATTGGTTGAAATTTTATAGTAACCACACATTTCTAAGTGAGCGAACATCTTTATCCTTACTTTTCTGCAATAGTACGGCAAGTCTTGATCAAGTTGTTTTCAAAAGAGAAGGATATTGTATTTTTAGTATTAGAGTGACCCGTGGGTCCTGGGTAAAATGCAAATTACAGAAAAGAAGACACGACCAGTCCAGAAACTTTGGCCTTTGACCCACAACTATGTCTTGATGGGTCTCTAGATGAATTTCTACAGAGATTCTTTGCGCAGTAAAACTGACAACCATGAGCTTGTCTCAAATGTTAATACTGTAGTCTCTTAATAACTTGTGAACAGAATGAAAGTTTTAGGAGTCATCTTTGGATTCTTAAAATTCACAAGCTTTTCTGACCTTGAAAAATGCTATGGGCAGGGAATTGAGAATGTCTACTCTGGAATAGCTGAAATAAATGAGATCTTGTGTAAAAATGCTCTGTGACTTGTAACTGCCATACTGATGTCCGTCACTAGTATTTATAGCTTGATAATTTTCTTTTGCTTCAATGAAATAAGGTTCAGTTTAGATCAGTGTTATTTGGTTTAAGTATGTCATAGTGAAACATAAATTGAACAGGCTTTAGAATAATTAATTCTATTCTTGTTTCTGTGTAACAGATAGCTATTGGTTCTGCCTGTATAGTTTTCTTTTAACCCAACGTCTGTGGAAAATTTCTCCTCTTTTTCCTTTTCTTTACTTGAGGAATTATCTAATTCCCACCTGAGTTCATGCATTT
Organism: Talpa occidentalis; assembly: GCF_014898055.3. Taxonomy (NCBI): domain Eukaryota; kingdom Metazoa; phylum Chordata; class Mammalia; order Eulipotyphla; family Talpidae; genus Talpa; species Talpa occidentalis. The sequence continues at coordinate 11,710,956 of NW_023602073.1, forward strand.
TGGGCATGATTAAGCCAAATATTTGCACTAAGATTCAAGACTCAATCTGAGGAATCAGAATTCATTGTCATTCGTTGATGGGTGAACATGTGAATAATAATAGATCAGCTATAATCATCTATGAGACCTATGCTGAAACTACTGGGAAGAGTAATCCAATAGCTTCTAGTAGTTGTGTTTTCTATCCTATGGGGAAACTGCTGAGAATGAAGTCAACAGGGAAAAAAACAAAACAGAAGCATGGAAATAAATATACATCCTCATGACAAAGGTCAAGCTCCAGCACCTAGTCAAGTTCAAAGTCATTGAACTTCCTGGCTGTGTGAGCCAATGAGAATTTCTGCCTTTCTGTCTGTTTAGTTTCAGAGAAGTAACGATTACTGGCAACTGGGTATTCTGGTTTATCCTCAATCTGTCATGCACAGACTGGCTAAGCCATTGCGTAACCTTGGGCTCGCCACCTGACTTTTCCCAGATTCAGCTTTTTCATCTATAAAATTAAATTATTTTATTCAGAATTCAAACTGGAAGCAGATGGCATACTGAAATTGGAATATTTCAAAGAATGTTTATTTATAAAGGTATGGAAATTGGGTAGTGGGAGATCCAAAGGGCTAAGAGAAGGGGGGAATATGGATCTTGGAGAGAGAGTCTCAGAGCCGAGGACTGCTTAAGGAAGCAGTCACTTGTATCTGGAGCAAATTTGACAGGAGAAAACTGGAGACTAACTTTCTTGGCTTCATCCTCCCTAAATCACCTGACAGGACTTCCTGTTCACTGTTTCACAGGAAGCAGAGTGAGGGGGTCAGTTCATCTGGTCCATCAACTCTATGCCATGGAAGTAGAGAAGAACAGTATAGAGAGGGTGGAGTGTGATCTGCAGGGCCAAATGAAAGGTACTTGGCATGGTAGATTATTTTGAACTTGTCTTGTAATTCTAAAATTAAATGAGAATCAAGGCAAACATTCAAATGCCATGACTTTGGGATCGGTTTAGACTCACAAACCTATGTGAATGAGAAACCAGGCAGAAAATATTAAAATTTGTTGCTGCTTTTTTTCTGCACATTTAACATTCCATTTCAGTAAGGCTACAAATAATCTGCTCAGTGCCATTTCATTCTACCTGATGACAACAAAAACCAGGTTAACAAAATCTGCTAGTTAAATTAGATAATGCATTTGTTCAAATTGTTCTTAAATGTTTCTTTAAATGGTTAGAGTAGGATTTTGAGTGTCAATTTGGAAAATGAATAAAAAGGTAATTTCCTTTTGTATGCAATGCAGTTACAGTATTTTAACTCACTCAATACATGTGCTTGAAAAAAAGTACAAAGACAAAAATATATTTTTATAAATTGCTATTAAATGTTAGCCTGGTGTTTCATCTGGTTTTTCCACTGAAGAAACAGCAATTTATGTCATTGCTAGAAGAAAAGCAGATCATGTGAGCCTCCTTGCAAGACAGTATAGCATATACAAAACTATGTATACCATTCTTTGAGCATTTTAAAGAATGTTCGAGAATACCTTTATCTTTGCAATTTGTCCCCACTGACTTAATTGCTGAGTAGATGTGACTCCACCACATGGTACAATAGAATACTCAAGGAGAAAATAATAATTTTGCATAATGATATTCAGGGCCTGTAAATTTCAGAAATGCCTGTTCAATTCCTGTTCTTTTATTTGAACTGGGTCCTTAGAAATATGAAGTGTAAATGTATGCAATGTTAACATACCATATGGAAATGCCTCCTTCTCCTTGGTGCTGGGAATGCTTTCTCTAGTTAAACAGAATAGATTCCTCCTGTCCAGATTGTTCTATGTCTTTCCTCAAGGAGGTCAGCCTGTGGCCAGTAACAGAAGTGTCCGCTCAGAGTCTGCATATACTTTGTGCATGGGCCTCATGCAGTTCTGCCACCCAGAACTCATTTTCACACTCTGGGGTCATGTGTGCATGTGCAGTGCCTCAAGATTTTATGCGGCGCCAAATGGTTTCATCAAATGGGCCCATAGTAGTAAAAATTGTGAGGATTTTTCTTGGAAAAGAATGTGAACTCACGGCCTTGATTGTCTTTTGAAACTTAAATCAGAAATCTTACCAAACTGATAAAGGTGAATTCTGAGATCACACTTTTTATTCATCTGCTGGAGGAAAACCTGCCAGTGTGGAAAGGCCAACAAGTCATAATCCAGAAGATTTGCAAAGAACTGTTTGAACACAGTGACAGAGTGGTGTGACATTTGCCACATGTATTCCCACCTGCACTGCAATCTGAACACACAGTGGAAGATGTGACCCAGGAAAAAGTCCAACTTGCATCACTTGTGAAAAGCACAAAATTTAATTTCACTCTAAAAATAGCCATTTTGCTTTTGTCCTTTTTTTAAGTTTCTAGACTAGACTAGGCTCTCTAGGAGATATTTTGTATACATCGTCATATTTATATTTTTGTTCATAGCCCAATACATGGCAGGGATTAATACCCTTATTTTACAGCTGGAGAATCTTTCTTGCTTTCCTTATCCTTCCCTTATATAATTTGTTATAAGTTTTAGCCACTCTTTTCTCTAAATTTCTCACAGACCTGTCCACTTCTTTCCTGACGATCTACCACAAATTGATCCATCCCTGGCCTGGATAATCAATAATCTCTTAAAGGATATCCCTGTATCCACTTTTGCTTCCTGCAATACAGGCTTTTCTCAGGGGCTAGATTTCACTTGAAAAATACAAATCTAATTGTGTTTCTATTCCTTAAACCCTTGCATGGCTTGCTCTGGTCCTTAGAATAAAGTCCACTCACGGTACCGGCTCAAGTCCCAGGCTTCAGCCTTGATCTTGCTCTGTTTTCTTCCTTTTCACTTCAGTGCAGCCCCCCTGGGCTTTGTCAGTCTTTGAGTCATTATCCTCTACTCTTTAGCCTTAACTTATTTTCCTTTGCCTGGAGCTCTCTTCCCTATAATTTCCTCAGGTTTTCCCCATTCACCCCTTAGATTTTTAGCAATTCCTGAAACAGTGACCCCTACTCCTTCAGATTAGACCCCTTCTTATATACCACATTGCCCATTCCTTCTCTTCCAAGATGCTCTACAGGGCTGCATTACTTTTTTGAATAAATGCTTTTTGCTTCTACAATATAATCTTTTTAAAAAATTATTTAATATTTTTTGAAGTTTATTTTATTTTTTATACTTCCTGATTATTTTATTTTATTTTTTATTTTTATATTCCCCATACAATTGCACCCCCCTTATTTTCCCCCAATCCCTCCTTTCCCCACCCCCCATAGTGTGTCTCTGGTTTATAGTTATTTAATATATTTTAAAATTTTTATTTATTTGTACAAACACTGGGGTACAAGCCAGAGGCATGGGAGGGTGAGAGATTCACCAGAGACAGAGCGGGAGCAGAACAAGCAGACGGACCGAAGACACCGCTGAGGGGAGCAGTGGGCGAGACAGGAGAGGTCTGCTGCGCCATGTGGGTATCTCCCTGGCCAGCTGGAAATCGAGCCCGCACTGCAGAGGCTGCAGACAGCTCCATAGCACTGCACTCATCCCGCTGTGCCACCAAGGAGGCTCTATTTAATATTTTTAATTGAAGTAATATTAGAATACCCCCATCAGGTATTACCACTGTAGTAAACCCACCAAATCACCCATAGTCCAGTGCCACAGACCATAGTATTTCTTTTTTAGTTCTTACCATTCTCCACCCACCATGTTCCCCAATGTTTCACTTTCAGTCAGCTTTCAAGAGATGGATTTAAAGACTGTCTTTTTGACTCTTAGTTATGTTTCTCTGTAGTTCACCTATATGTAACACCATCCAGTATCTTACCTTTCTCCTTCTGACTTACTTCCTCACATTACTCCTTCCAGCTCCATTCATGTTGTCACAAATGGCATGAGTTTATCTTTTTTGATTGCTGACTAATATTCCATTGTGTGTATATACCACATCTTCTTAATCCTCTCATCTATTTGGGGGCATTTAAGTTGTTTCCATAATTTGGCTACTGAAATTAGTGCTACAATAAAGATGGGAGTGCATATTCAAGTTAGTGCTTTTTAAATTTTTGAGTAGAAGCTAGTGTGAAATCAACATTAGTTGTCCAGGTTATCAAGGTATTTTTATATTGTAATACAACATCTACAACAGAATAATAATGCAATAAGCATTTGTTGAATGTATAAGTATCTTTTTTTTTTTTTTTACTAAAGAAAAACCCAGCTTTACTGAGATATTATTAGCATACAATGAACTCAGGTATCAGTGTGTTAAGTTTTAAATGTATCAATATACCTTTGTAATCATCACCACAATCAAGATAATGAATATGTGGATCACACTCAAAAGTTTCCTCCTGTCCATTTATAAAATCACTCTTCTGACCTGCTCCATTCCCAGATACCCACTGATCTGTTTCCCTTCTATGTAGATTAGTTTGTATTCTCTAGAATTTTATGTCAGTGGAATTTAAAAGTACACTCTTTCTGTATGACTTTTTCTCTCAACATAATTATTTGGAGATAAACTCATATTTTTGTGCATATGATTAGTTCATTCTTTTTTATTGGTGAAAAATACTGCATTGTATATATACCTAGTATATTTATCCATTAGCCAGTTGATAGACATTTGGGTTATTTCCAGTTTTTGTTTATTATAAATGAAGCTGCTATGAACATTCATGTTCAAGCCTTTGTGTGATTGTATGCTTTCATTTATCTTGAGTAAATAAGATTTGTATGTAATTAACTAGGTATGATTAACATTTTAAAAACCTGCCCCACCGTTTTCTAAAATGGTTGTAACATTTTATATTCCCACCAGGAGTGTATGAAAGTTCTGGTTGTTCCAAGTCCTCTCCAATATTTGGTGTGATTAGTTTTATTTCATTGAAACTTTCTAGTGGGTATAGAGGGATGTCAGTGTTTTTCCTTTACATTTATTTGAATTTGCTTTTTCCTAAGGACTAATCATTGAGTACATTCATGTGCTTATTACTTACCATGGAGTATCTTCTTTGATGAAAATTCTATTCAAATCTTTCATTTGTATTTTTATTTGTGTGTATGTTCTTCTGCTAAGTTTCAATAATTCCATATGTATTCTGCTTACGACTACTTTATTTGCAGGGTGATTTGCAAATACTTTCTCCTGATCTGTGACTTGATTTTTTCATGTCTTTTGAAGAACAGAAGTTCCTAATTTTGATAAAGTCCAAGTTATTAAATAAAAAATTAGTGAATATAACTTTTGGTGTGATGTGTAAGGAATCTTTGCCTAACCAAAGCAAAATTTTTTTTTCCCATTTTATAGAAATTTTATTGCTTTACATTTTAAATTTAGGTCTTTGATTCATTCGGAATTAGTTTTTAATACAATGAGAGAGAGAGGTGAAATTCTTTTTCTTTTGGTCCATTATTCTTAGCACTATTTTGGGGGAAAAATAAACCACAGCATCTACTTTCTTCACTGAATTGCCTTGTACCTTTGTTGGAAATCAATGAACCATGAATCTATGTACCTATTTAGTTCTCTACCCTGTTACATCGAATAACTTGATTATTTTGACACCAACATCTTTAAGGCTTGAAGTCACACAGTGTAAGTCCTCCAATTTTGTTCCTTTTTCAAAATTGTTTTGACTCTTTTAGATTCTTTGCTTTTCCATATGAAATTTAGAATCAATTGCCAGTACCTCCAAAAAAAGTCTGCTGAGAAACTGTTGCAATGAAAGTACAGATCAATTCAAGGAGAAAGGACACTTTAAACATTTCAAGTCATCAGTTACTTGAATGTGTGTGTTTTTTTTTAATTACTGATATTTGGATACTATAGGTAAATCAAATCAGGATTTCTGAGAATAGGACATGGGTGTAACGATTTTTGAAGAAAATCTCCAGGTGATGAATTATTTAAGTAATGTTGATTTATGTCATTGCACACGAACATTTTTAAGACAACAGAAAACCAGAGAGATTAAATCACCTTCCTCAAGCCGTACAAGTTACCTGTGATGACACTGGTATTAAAACCCAAGTGTGATTGACAATATAGCCCCAGGTCCCTGCTTTCTCTTCATTTCACTGATGCCCAGGCAGGAACATTCATTTCGATCATTTTCTCATTTTTTTCTTATTTTCTTTGTTAGGGACAGTATTTTGGATTTATTTTATTTATCAAAAGTTTCTAAATTCTTTGCAATAATAAAACATGTTTTAAAATAGTATTTTGAAAAAATTGTTGCTGGTGGCTTAGTGATGCATCAGGATGTTCTGAAAGTTATGTAATCTACAACCTTCCTGTGAAAACTGTCATAAACTACTTTTAACTTTTATCTTGAACATTATGTTAAGATTTAAAATCCTTTTGCATTGTCCACTAATCTTTGTTAAGTTTTGCCAGAAAAAATTGCTTGAAATCACAGTATTATTTTGTGTATTCAATACATGAGTGGTAGATTCCTGCTATATGATTATGTTTGTATCCGTTTAGAAAAGAGGAGAAATTAATTTGTTGGTAAACAGTTGGCATGTGGAAGGTGAATCTGTTTTATGTTTGTCAGTAGTATTTCATCTGTGAAATTTATTAATTCGCAGTTCAAACAGTGTGAGTAATAGAAGTGCAAATGTTGGTCCTGGCTTTGTTTAGTTTATTTCTCTTGATATTTATAAACACCTCTTTAGTTGTTAGCAGTTTACGAAAATTATAGATTGCCTAAAACCAAAGATAGTGAGGAATGCAGAAACATTCCTTCATTCCTCTTTTCAGGCCTTATATTTTTTAGGCATTTCTGAAGAAATGAAAATAAGGAAAAATGTATACAAATAGCTATGAGTTGATTTTGATTTTTTCTTTCTTATAGTTATTCTTTTTCCTGGTCCCTTATTTAGGTTTTCTAGATTCCTGCTATGAGTGAGACCATCCGGTATTTTTCTTTTTCTTTCTGGCTTATTTCGCTGAGCATGATCCCTTCCAGCGCCATCCATGTTGCTGCAAACTGCATGAGTTTATCTTTTTTGAACGCTGAGTAATATTCCATGGTGCATATGTACCACATCTTCTTGATCCACTCATCTATTTTCGGGCGTTTGGGTTGTTTCCAAAGCTTAGCTATTGTAAACAGTGCTGCTGTTTACAATAGGGGGTGCCAGAGACACACTATGGGATGCCAGAGGCACACTATGGGGGTGAGGGGTGGGGAAAGAAGGGATTGGGGTCAAAATAAGGGGGTTGCAATTGTTTGGGGAATATAAAAATAAAATTTAATAAATAAATAAATAAATACAGTATATGTTATATTAAATACATATTGAGAAAAAAATAAAATAAAATAAAAAACCAAATAGCTATGGGTGGCTACTGGTGGAGCATAGACATTTCAGTTTGTTTTACAATAGAAGGAGTAACTAATATTTAGTACCTGATGCCCATCAGTTGCCAACTTCTAAATGGTGCCGCTAATTCAACTCTGGAGGGACGTTTTGGGACAGAAAGACTTTCTGGAAGCCAGTGAACCTGGCTTTCTTTCGGTGAGAGTTTGAAAAACAGAAACGGTGAGGACCCATACTTTCCAGTCCAACTTTGATATTTGTCACTTTTCTTTATTTTTCTTATTACCTTAGTTCTTTTGGACATTCCCATGATTTACAAATCAATTGAGGTAGCTATTATTTAGTATGGGTGTGTGTTGTGAAATAGCAGCAGTGACAAACTTTGAAGCTTTGTTTGCTTGTTGCTTCTGGAGGAGTTGCATTAAGAATATCCAGTCCACCCATACCAATCCTTTTTGTTTGCTTATGAAACTGATCAGTTATGGTTGCATTTAGTTTGTACCAAGCATGAGCTGTCTTCAGTCTCTCCTTGATGCCTAGGAAAGAGTTTCTTAAGTGATAACTGCAGAACTAGAATCTGGGAAATACTGCAGTGTTTCAAGTAACTCAGATATGTAGGAGATAATTTTCTGTTGTTGTTCGCCTGAAAGATGAACTGGGCTTTGAGAATTAGCAATGGGATATTCAACTTTTATCTATGAGATGCTGCAAGACACAATAACTTTGCAGTATTTGTTTCTTTTACTAATTTATAGCTTCTGCAATTTTAGTATTAAACTTCTTTCTTAGGGAAAAAACACACTGGAAGTGGCATTTTCACTAAAAACTCAAAGAGTTACTGCTTGTTTTAAAATAAATAAGAATGTTGCTGGGAATGCTCTTGACTGAGCCTCTTGGAATGTGTCACAAGTCCTTCCCACAAAATGAGACTCCATGCTTTGGGGAAGCAAGTTTAAAATTTTAAGGTATAAATCCCAGTTACCTAGAACCACTTCCAACTGTTTACCTACCGAGTGGAGATTCTTGGCTTTCTTAATTTATTTGGTGGAGACTGATTTTATTCATAACAATGATCAGATAAGTGCTACCTGCAGTGGGCAAATTTGTTTTGAACATTATCTGCCATTTGTGGAAATCTGGCAATAAAGAGGCATTAAAACAAGGTGAGTGTGTACATGGGTAGGGAAAAGGAGTCATGTAAGTATTCATTTCTCTTTTATGAATAGAAACCTTGGTACATTCTTCAATGGAGTTAGAAATGTATGATTCTATGTGTCAGTCAACTGTATCGATTATTGCTCCTTGAGAAACAGAAGATCTAAAATGTGGGGGCTGGTATGGCAAGAAAAGTCACCATTAAATTCCTGATCATTATTTAGATCGTGATTATTACATACTTTTGACAATAGCTCTATAAGAGATTCATGGGTTGTAAATTTCTGTTGAACCCAAGGCAGATGCATTATCAGTAAGGCATTCATTCATGCCTAAATGCCTTTGGGTGACATATCAGTGAAGACCCTTTATGAAATCACAAGTAGCATCTTTACTGAATCCTAGTAATCAGCTTACAATTAATTGTAAATATGACAGCAGTTGAGCTTTCCCAAAGTTTTCCATTCCATCTTAATTAGGAAAAAGAAAAATGAATTTGGGATACCTGAGATTGATGTTGGGAAGATCACCTTATAGTGTATATATTTTTGGTATTTCTCGTGTTATAATAGAGGAATCAGTGTGTTCATTAGACAGTTTGTTATGTTTAAATATATTTGGTAAACACCTTTTCTTGAAATGGTTACAATGGAAACTGTATTATCTGGCCCCATTTAAAGCAAGGCCCATAGGGGCCTCCCTGGTGGCACAAGGGGTTAAGTCTCATTACTATGAAGCTGTCAGCAGCAGTGACTTTTTATTTTTTTCTCTGTTTCACATTTTGGGGAATTATAATCCCAAAGTAAAATTTTCAATTATGTCTTTCTGTATTATTTGTGAAATATCTGCAATGTTAAAAAAACATGTTTTTTTCCTTTTGGGAAGAAAAAGGTGAAACAGTAACAGGGAGTTTACTCTCTAATGTGGGGGAAATACACACACACAAAATTAATCGCAATATATTGAGGCCAATACAAACATGTTAAGAGATGCAAAAATATTAATTTTATGTATGAAGAAACTGGGTCATAGGGAGGTCTAAATATCTCACCCAAAGTTGGGCAGTGTAACATTGATTGCCATTGATATGGTGCTTCTGGCTTCTACTCTAATATTCTTTTCAGTTTAATAGCACAGTATTAAATATACCAATAAAGTCTGACAAATACAAAGCAAGCTTGCAAAGTTTCATCCAAATGGGTTACTTTTAAACTCTGCATGAAATTATAAAAGTAATTGTATCACTGACTTGGGTCCCGATTTTGTTTTCTGGAATATAGAATAATAATATATTAAGAGGTGGCACATGTGTTATTGTTGTTGTTTTTTTTTTTTAAGTATGCTTCTTTTTAAATATTTTTTAGCACTTTTTTATAAGCCATTTTCCTTCCCCCCAGTGTTGGGATATAATTTTTAATTTTTGGAGTGCTCGCTACTTTGCTGGGGGTTGGGGGTCTCACTGAAGATGGTTAAGCCACCTAAAGCTTTACCTCCATGCTACCATATTAAGGAATAACACAAATGTGTTATTATAAAACAAATGTGTTTTATTGCAAAATAACTTATTTATGGAACATCTTTTGGCAATTTGCTCCAGTTTAAAAGATAAGGCAAAAATATAGATACAACCCTGTATCTATCTACATTTAAAGAATCTGCTGAGATGATCTTCTTAGGTTAAAAAAAAAATTGCAATGGTTGCTTGTTGAAATGGTTAATATTAGACAATAAACTTTTACATTATCACTATATCAGCTTTTCCCTTTTCCTTGCCATGGTAAAAATGTTCCTTACTAGAAACAGAGAAAGATGATTTAATAAAAATAAAAATATATGAAATATTATTTGCAGTAGGCACTAATGTCCTTTTTAAAAAATAAAACTGAGTAGGTGTTTAAGTGGCAGACAGATAACAATGTACATTTAGAATCAATATTTTCATTTTTGAAAATTGGATGATACAAATTCCATTTAAAATTTTGAAATAACGTTTTGAAATGACACACTTGGACATTTCATTATTTTTTAACTTTTCCTTTTGCTCCTTTTTCCTGTTTATATGACAAATGCTTTTTACAGACCTGTTTGATTTTCAAATATGATCCTCAAGCCTATAGCATTTCTCCTTACGTCCTGGAAGTGAAATCTGAGAAATACCTTAAAGAACTTGAACACCGTCAGAGTTAGCAGGACTGCCAAGCCAAAAGCATGATTCTGAATGAGTAAACCTTGTCCAGAGATCATCTGGGAGCTGAATGTCCCTGATCATCTATTTTTGTATATAATTAGGGTCTATAGAATAATTTAGGGTTAGACTGTGAAGGGACTCCTGTGACATATTGATAAAGTTATATTGTGTCCTTAAAGGACAGTGAAATTTGAAGAAGATGTGAAGTTAGAGAAATTTTTTAGGAGGAATATGGAAACAAAACACTTTTTTTATAATATTTCTAACAGGCGAGCACAATCTATCTCCGGACACATTAGCTACAGACTAGGAATTTTTTGGTTGTAAACCAGATCTAACCCACTGTTGCCTTAGCTATAGATATGGTGCCTGCCATGACTAAGAGAAAGAATGCTGTGTAGAAGTTTTCTTTGTATTTCCATTGCTTATTTCATAGGCGAAGTGGCTGCTGTGAGGAGACATTTGTAGGGTTATTGCACTAGAGCAGATTTCAACAGCTTTAGACCATCCTCCTCATACAGAATTCTGCTGCTTTTTCTGCATGTGAGCCCAACAGAATGCTGAGAACATCCAGAAAAGGCAGGTTTATTTTTTTTAAAGATTTATTTATTTATGCATACAAGAACTGGGGTACAGGCCAGAGGTGTGGAGGTTGAGAGGATTCACCAGAGACAGAGTAGGGAGCGGAACAGGTGGATCTACTGAAATGCACTGCTGAGGGGAGAAGCGGGTAAGTCAGTGGAGGTCTGCTGTGCTATGTGGGTAACTCCCTGGCCAGGGATCGAACTTGTGATGCAGTGGCTGTAGACAGCTTCATAGGTTGCATCTTAACCCCTTGCACCACCAGGAAGGCCCAAAAAAGTCAGGTTTAAAGAAAGATCTTTCATGGGTTTATGAAAATCATGCAAACTGGAGAAAAGCAAAGCCAGGACAGACAAGGAGGCTGCTTGTTACCTAAACATAAAAGAACATGGAGGCTGGATTGGGAAAGAAACTAAAGGGAGGTGATATGGAGAAAGTAAAAAATATTTTGGTACAATTGATAGATTTTAATGATTGTAATTGGGGAAGGGAGACGAGAGAAAGAGAAAAAGATTCCAGTTTGTGATCTGGGCGGCAAATTGAGTGGTGAGCAATGACTTGTCCTCAGATGGGTGTGAGGGAAGTGAGTGGCTTGAAAGTAGATTCCTGGGTTTCTTTTACTAGCTATGCTGTCACAGTTTCAAGAAGATAGAAGTTATGGGTATTTGTATTTTTTTTAAAGATTTATTTATTTATTTATTTATTTATTTATTTATTTATTTATTTATGCAAGCACTGGATACAGTCAGAAGCGCGGGAGGGTGAGAGAATTCACCAGAGCCAGAGTGGGGAACAGAACAGGCAGACTGAGGAAATACACTGCTGAGGAGGGCAGCGGGTGTGGCAGGAGAGGTCTGTCGCACCATGTGGGACCCTTGCCCGTCACTCGGGGATCGGCCCTGTGGCGGGGGATCGAACCGGCACAGCAGAGACTGGAGGCATCTTCACAGCCCAGTGCTCAACTGTTGCGCCACTGGGGAGGACCGGTATTTGTATTTTTTATAAGTAGTGCTGACTCTTGTTTTCTGTTAAAGCTGCCTAATGTGAATTTTAGTGACTTGTATAGGGCAAAACTACTTTTTTGTCATGTATTGGATTGGATATTTATTGGTATTGATTGCTTTAGTAGCCTAATATCATTAAGTTTTTAAAATAGGTAGTGTTATATATGAGATATGATTACCCAAATCCAAGTGATAAGATAATATATTGCATTTTTGCCAACAAAAGTGATCGTGTCCCGAATTATGACTTCTGTACAAAAGCAAATACCTATTCACAGTAAGAAATGTTTGTCTGAAGGATGATGCAAACACAGGTATAGGTATGCAGTTGGCTGTGAATGATATAAAATTGAAGTGAGTAAATATCCATTATATCTTCTACCAGAAATTTTTTCATTCATTGTAAATTGGACAATGTCATCATACATTATTATTGAAATGAAATGAAACATGTAAAAGGAATAAGTTATATTTTATAAGCATGCCCACTTTGTGGGCCATGTGGTTGTAACAGTATTTTATTATGTGTTTCCCTATGTGAGGAAAATATAAATTATGATGTAGTGTTCTGATTTACATTTTGGAAGGATAAATTAAATGGAATTTTTGATTGAGATGAATACATTAAATTGTTTGGTTTTACATTTGATTTTGCTTTATGTATAGGCTTCATAATAAGGCTTCAAACACATAAAAGGGAATTCATTCAATAAGCTAGAGTGAGAGATTCATTTTAAATATTTAATGATTTAATTAAGTTTTATTAGTGTGATGCTCTTTGCTTTGCTATTTAAAAATTGACCAGGGTTTCATCTGCTTTTTCCCTTTTTGGGTAGTATCTGTGTGTTGTTTGTTTTGTATTTTTATAAATAGTGATAAATTCTGATTTCTTAAAACAAATTCTTTTTTCCAAATCTACTGAAATTGCCAAGAAATGAAGTAGAAACAGCTATGTAACATTAACATCAACAGAATTTACTCATTGTCTCATTCTTTTGATTAAAACACTGAGATTTTGTTACATACCCATAGAGAACATTTGATTTTCTTTATTCCTATTTTCTTTCTCTACTAAGTCTTTGCCAGAATACAAAAACTGTTTCATATCCTTACCACTCAGGTGAAATTGATGCTTGCCACTGCATTGTACTTGGGGCTTGAACGCAAATGAGGCAAAGTGATGGGCAAGCAAACCATGAGAAAGAATAAAGAACAAATTACTGTTAATGTGTTCCCTGTAAGGGGTTTATAAGGAGTGGAGGTACCCAGTTTTATAATCCAAAATTATACAAGTACTCCTAGTTTATTAGTTATGGTGATACTATAAATGGTACAGGGAGACATTGGCCATATGTTTCCGTGGTCTTCATATTTATATTCCATCTGTATTAATTGCCACAAGACTGTCCATGTAACTCTGGATAACTTGATGACTTGAGAAATTTAAATGACAAACAGAGGGGAAAAAAGAAGTCTCAGTTGTAACATTTTTCCAGTAGCAGCAGTTGACACTGGTTAGCAGAAAATGTAATTCTCCAGACTTTCCTGATAAGTCCCATTCTCTGAATGTGATCAACAGTAAGAGTTGCCTTGGAAGGCTGGCGTCTCCCCATCCCCCAGATATTCAGAACAGGCTTTCCTGAGATGCATTACTTTGGTAAGTGGGTTTTTCAAGTTGGGGTCAAACTACCCTCCAGGCTTACAAGAAATTTACTACTCCCTTAACTACCTACAAAAATGAAAATTGGGGGTGTTACTCAGAATTAGACTTATTACCAGAAGTAACTTTCTTATCAAAGGAAACTATCTATATGTAGAGACAACATCTAATTATAGAGCATATGTTCTGAGTCACATACGTTACTCTTTCTTCATCATGTGTGTCCCTTCCTTCTTCTTGAAGTGCAGAGACCTATCCCATTCTGTCGATCAGGAAATATACCCTCACAGCAATGGGAATCCACACCTATGTGGATTCCTTATACATACACAATTAAATATTTTTTCTCATCTTAATATCTCTGATGCTAATTTAATTATTTCACTAGCTCAAGGAGAACCCAATAGACTGGGGCCAGGGGTTCCCCACCTCCCTATACCTTCAAATATGCATCTGAAGGGAAAATAAAATATAAGTCCAACACAATGAATACCCACAGATGTTAACTTTTCTCCTTTATTTTTCTAAAAAAAGTTAAACAAAACTCACATTCTTGTCAAACTCTTTTCAAGATTCAGGACTATAGCTACTGGTAGATTCCTGAAAATATACTGTGGAAAGTTGGAATGTTGGGATGACAACTAGGTTTTCCATTGCTGTTGTCACTGGCCACATTAATTATTGATATCTAGATGTAAATCAACTGAAGTTAGATAAATGAAAATTATATCCCTTTAATAACTTTAATATATGTGGTTTATGTGGTTTAATCCCTTTAATATATGTGGTTAATGGCTGCCATATAGGACAGTGCAGAAACATTTTCCTCATTATAAGATGTTCTGCTGACAAGCCCTGGGTGAGGAAGTGTCTAGAAATGTGCATGGGAAACAGCACTTTTGCAGAGGGTGCTATTAGGCATAGTAACAACTCCCAACATTTCAGGCTGATAAATATCTTTTGTTCATTAAAGCTCTAATGTGGGTCTGAGCGTTAGGCAGCTTTTCTCTATATGATGAGGATTCAGGCGTCTTCCTTTGTATGATTCTGCCATACTCCACATCATCCCTCTTTCTAGCTGCTGAGAAAGGAAAGAAAAAGTGGAGATGCCGCATTGACCTCTTAACTATCTTGACCTGAGAATGGTAAAATCACTCCTCTAATAATCCACGGGTGAGATCTAGTCATGTGGCTCATAAGTACGAGGCCTTTAAATAGCGACTCTGTCTTATGGAAGGAGAAGCCATTGGGAAACTGTACAATTTCTCAGTAGTTGAAAAACCCTGCAAAATTAATATAAATTTTAAATGGGAAAATAACCAGTTGTCAAGGGACTGTTCTATAAATTATGCTTATTGCATTTCTTCAACTTCATCATATACATCTTATTTTCTACCTTTTTAGGCTTTAATTTTCACATTGTAATTTGATAATCTCTAAAAACCAATTAATATCTTCATTTTTTTCATATAACTGAATTTGTTTTAAAACACTTTGTGATCTTATGAAAAGAGTCATGCATGTAACTCATTAATTTGCCTTTCTTGATACTGCAGTAGCTTTAAATTTAAGACTTTTTGTTTTTGAGACAGTTCAATTTTTATTGTTGAGATACTTCAATGAATCATTTATAGGCTGTGTGAAATATATTAATATATTCATGTTCTTAAACATCAAAACTCTTTGTGCCTTCCTAATTAAGGACAACCCAATAAGAAAGCCTCATTTTTCCTTACTTTGTATAAAGTATTATATATTCATAGGAAATTTTAATAAAAATGATCACATATTTTTATATAAGCTTTTTATTCTATAGAGAAAATGGTGATGCTCTTTGTTCCTAGAAATTTTCTGTTGTGGGTTTAAGTACAATTTAATTTAGAAGAATAGAATTTATATAAAATTAATTGCATATATTACATGGAACAAAATACACTTGTAAAGGAATCTCCCTTATTATAAATGAAGTAGCTGGTGGAACACTCATAGGATTGCCTTTTGTAAATTAACTCTCTAGTTAAAAGATGTATCTGAGTGGATCCATACTCAGTGTCTGCACGTTATATGTTTCTGTGCAGATGGTAATTGGATGTCAAGTGCATAGACATATAAACATACTTTCTCTTATTGATCTTGGCACTTGGGAACACAAAAATTTAGTTCAAAGTAACCACTATGTCTAAATTAATTTTTAACATTTTCTTCTGTTTCTCTCTGTATATCTCTATCCAATCTTTGCTTGTACTGCTTTCTCTATATCTGTCTACCTAGCATTTATCAGTCTGTCTGTCAATCTATCTATCATCCATCCATCCATCCATATCTATTGGCAATTCTCATTTTGGGATTGTGAGAATGATCATGTAAACTGAAATTGTACAAATCAATTTTATTTTTTGTAAATTGTATTACTTTTTATTAATATAACTGTTTATAAATGATTTAGGGCTATAGGTACATACCTCTTCAGATGTGTTTCCACAACATGCTCACCGCCAAAGCACCACCAATAACCCACCATAGTCCAGGCCCCATCACCCCTTTGCTTCCCAGCTCCCACCCTACCCCTCTGGTAGCTTCAATTCTGCAGTCAGATTTCTGTTTATTTTTGACTATTTCATTATATTCCACATGAGTGAAATCATCTGACTTATTTTAATGAACAAAACGCTTTCCCTATCTGAATTATTTTAATTAACAAAACGCTTTCCAGGTCCATTCATGGCATAAATGACAAGAATTCATCCTTTTTTAATAGCTGAGCAATATTCTTCTGTGTGTGTGTGTGTGTGTGTGTGTGTGTGTGTATCACACTTCTAAATACATCCATATGTCAATGGATACTTACATTGTTTCCATTACTTGGCTGTTGTAAATAGTACTGTTATGAAATAGCTTACAAATACCCCCTTTGAATTGCTGTTTTTGCATTCTTCAGGTAGATACCTAGGAGTGGAATTGCTAGGTCATATAGTAGATCTATTTTTAATATTTTGAGAAACTTCCGTACTGATTTGCATAGGGACTGGATCAGTGGGACGCCAACGGTGTTCCTTTTTCTTTCTTTCATAAATTTAACATTTTATTTATTCTACTTCTGTTCTTGAATTTCCTAGCCTATTCTATTCTATTTATTTATTTATTTTAAGATTTATTTTTATTTATTTATTCAAGCACTGGGTACAGTCAGAAGTGCAGGAGGGTGAGATAATTCACCAGAGCCAGAGCAGGGAACAGAACAGGCAGACTGATGAAGTACACTGCTGAGGGGAGCAGCGGGCAGCAGGAGAGGTCTGCGCATCATGTGGGACCCTCAGCCGGTGTCTGGGGAGCAGCTGGGGATTGAACCGGTGCTGCAGAGGCTGCGGGCAGTTTCGCAACCCAGCACTCATCCACTGCACCACTGGGGAGGCCCTATTCATTTATTTTTTAAAAATATTAATGAGGTTATATGGGTTTATAAACTGTATGTAATTCAGAGCATAGTATCACACCTCTTCATATATGTCACTATACCACACCCACCACCAAGGCATCCATTGTCCTCCACCATAGTCCATTGGGCCCCATAAACTTTGATCTCTACCCTCCTTTTTCTCCACACCTTCAATAAGACTTTCTGTTTCTACTCTTTTTTTTTCACATGTGCATATAAATTTTTATTTATATATATATTTTACATCATTGTTCATTTTTGTACAATATATGCTTGTATGTTTTTTTTTTTTTTTTTTTAAAGAGGCACGTATTTTATTTATTTATTTATTTGTTTGTTTATTTGTTTATACATGCACTGGGTACAGTCAGAAGCGCGGGAGGGTGAGAGAATTCACCAGAGCCAGAACGGGGAGCAGAACAGGCAGAAGGACCGAAGTACACTGCTGAGGGGAGCAGCGGGCAGCAGGAGAGGTCTGCGCGCCATGTGGGACCCTCCTCTGGTGGCCAGGGAGCAGCCGGGGATCGAACCGGCGCCGCAGAGGCTGCGGGCAGCTTCGCAACCCAGCGCTCAACCGCTGCGCCACCAGGGAGGCCCTGGTATGCTTGTATGTTTTCTCCTTTTAGGTGTAGTCCCCATAAAATTCCCACCACCAATTCACCCATGAACCATTTCTATAGTCCCTTGTGCTCTTCTCTCCCCTGTTTTGATCCCTTGCCTCCCCCTCCCTTACAGAATGTCTCTGATGTACGATTGCCTGCTAATTTTTTAAATTATTATTGCTATAAATATTTTATCCTGATCCCATATTTGGTCCCCCTGTATTCCTCCTATAAGTGAAATCATCTCATATTTTTATTCTTGGTTCTTACTTATTTCACTGAGCATAATCCCTTCTAGCCCCATCCATATTGCAGCTAATGGCACGAGTTTCTTTTTTAATTGCTGAATAGTATTCCATTATGTATATGTACCACATCTTCTTGATCCAATCACCTATTTTTGGGCATTTGTGTTGTGTCTATATCTTACTTATTGTAAATAGTGTTGCAGTAAACATAGGGGTGCAGGTATCCTTATGAATTAATGTTTTTGTGTTCTTTGGGTAGATTCCTAGGAGTGGAATTGCTGGGTTATATGGAAGCTCCATTTTTAGTAGTTTGAGGAAGTTCCACACAGCTTTCTATAGTTTGTACTCCCTTGATATATGTGTCATTCTCATGGGTGTGAGGTGGTAAATCATTGTGGTTTTGATATGTGTTTCCCTGATAAAAAGTGATGATGAGCATTTTTTCATGTGTCCCTTGGCCAACTGTATATCTTCTTTGGAGAAGTGTTTATTTAACTCTTCTCCCAATTTTTTTAACTGACATATTATTGTTGTTGAGTTCTGTGTGTTGTTTTTAAACAATTCTTGAATATCAGCTCTTTGTCAGACATATGATATGCTAGTTTTTCCTCCTATTTGGTAAGACGTCTTTTTTTTAATGTTATCCTTTTTCATTGTCAAATAACCTTTTAGTTTGATGTAATAATATTTGATTACTTTTGTTTCTCTTCCTATTGGAGTCAAGTCCCCAAAGACATCCCTGAAGTCAATGTCTTAGAGTGTTCTACCTATTTTCTTCCATGTATTTTACAATTTCAAGTCTTAGATCTAAGTCCTTAAACCGACTGAGTTAATTATTGTGTATGTTTTGAAATACTGGTCTAGATTCATTCTCTTATACACGTGACTGTTCAGTTTTCTCAACAGCATTTTTGTTTTTTTCAGATAGATTTTTAAAAATTTATTTTATTCAATTTATATTTTACATCATTTTTCATTTTGTACAATGTATGCATTTTCATCTTGGTTAAAGTCCCTGGAAAATTCCAACCACTCTTGTTTTGATCCTACTCCCTTCTCCCCCCCTCCCCCTTGTAGTGTGTCTCTGGTTTATAGTTACCTGTTGATTTTGATTTTTCCTTTATTATAATTAGTCTTTCTCCTGATCCCTTATTTAGGTTTTCTAAATTCCTGCTGTGAGTGAGACCATCCGATATTTTTCTTTTTTTACTGGCTTATTTCACTGAGCATAATCCCTTCTAGTTCCATCCATGTTGCTGCAAATGGCATGAGTTTATCTTTTTTGATTGCTGAGTAATATTCCATTGTGTATATGTATCATATTTTCTTGATCCAGTCATCTATTTTTGGGCATTTGGGTAGTTTCTATAGCTTACCTATTGTAAGTAGTGCTGCAATAAACATAGGGGTGCAGCTGTCCTTTTGAATTAATGTTTTTGTGTCCTTTGGGTAAATATCTAGGAGCAGAATTGCTGGATCATATGGAAGCTCCATTTTTAGCAGATTAAGGAATCTCCACACTGCTTTGCATAGTGGCCCAACAGCATTTTTGAACAGACTATCTTTTTTCCATTGTATACTCCTTGGCCCTCTTGTCATAAATTAACTGCCCATGTAAGTGTGGGTTCAGTTCTATTCCACTGATCTGTGTGTTGGTTTTTAATCCACCGCCATACTGTCTTGATTACTATAACCACAAATAATTTTAATAGTCAATAGGAAAATTTATGTTTCTTCAGTTACCTTTCCAACTTTTGTCAAAAGGTTAACTCTTACTTTCAGTCATAAATGTATAGGGGAATGAAAAGGTTTTAAAACTACTGTGTATTTAGTATATTATAATTGAAAACAGAAATATTAAAAATTAAGGTGTTTTCTTTATTTGCAAAAACTTACAAGAATATTTTGGACCATGTTTATTTTCTTCTTATATAACTTATGATATGAAGTGAATATCTACAGGGCCATGGCAAATTCCTAGCATACTTTTTACATTTGGGTCACCTTCTGATTTTATCCTTTGTGCTTTCAATGTCATGAAATAACTCTGAGAGGCCTTTTACTGTGAAATTTATTTTTTATTGATGTCACTTCCTTTGGAACATCTTCATCCTTTTCATCACCACCACTTTCCTCATTTACATTACTAAGTTCTCTTTCATTAATTTTTTTATGGCTGTATGCCCAGAGGCCCTTGAATGGTGATAAAACCAATATTTCCATGGTCAGCTACTTATGTGAGATTCTAACTGAACTTTCAGTTTTAATACTTTTCATTTATTTGCTGTACTTTCATCTTTGTTGGTCATTTCCTTCTTTGGATTATCCATTTTTGTAAGATGTCGTGTGGGATTTTCACCGGGACACCAAAGGATAACACAATGACATGCTTTTTGTGTTTTCTGCTTTCATTGAATAGCAGACACACTGTGAACATTCACCAGCAGACTTTGAAAGATGTGTCATGACTGGTCACTGAATGGGATGAACAACTATTCTTTACATAGTGATTTGTGGACTAAGGAGCTAGCAGGAAAGTTTGTACTTCAAATGATTACTCGCCACTGACCTATTGTGGTCATTGAAATTTGAACCATGTTGTCGGAGACTGGTATTATTTCACTAAACCATGGTAACTGAAATTTGTGTATATTGGAGTTATGCAAACAAACACTGCTTCTTTGTGTATTTTCCTTTTATGTTATCTTCTCTCTGGTCCTCACATGGTTTCCCATTCTCTTGCCATCATTATTACTCCTGCATCCCATATAAGATGAATCCTCTGGAATCTTTTACTGTCTGTCCTACAATGTGTCTGTGATATAGCTGGACAACCTGTGAAGAAAATAAGAACCATCTTTGAGAACAATCCATAAAAAATGTACCTCTGTAAGTTGGATATTGTGTAGAATGTAGAAAGCTAAACAACACTGCACCTTTCACAGAGGGTCACACCCAAGTGAATCTGTACAACTGTTTATGTAATAGCATTCTAATTTAAAAATAACTGTTCAATATTTGAGATAAAAAGTGTAACTTGAACCTAGTTAATTACTGGATTTGAAGAAAAGCAATGCAGACATTTGCAAGTAAACTAGATTTGACTCTAATATGCATACACAACAAACTAAAAAACTTTAAAATATAATGAATATATAAGATTTTTTCTTGAATTATCCTAGTAGAATTTAGATTTGTGATCTTCATACTGTGAAACACATTTGAATTACTGGGTTGTTTTTTGTTATTAACATACAGATTCTGAGGGTGGTGTAAACTCTGTGATTTTGTGTTTTTAGTTAACTCCTCAAAAATGACAGTGCTGCTGACCAAACATTGAATATCAAGAAACCATAGCTACCAAGATTCTGCTATTAAGATTTAGGAAACCCATGTCTTGAGCAAATAAAAGTTTAGCATATTTAAAATGGCATATTTGACATTTTCCTCTTCTAAGAAAGTGGAACCTCTGTACTTGTTAAAACAATTTTGGGTCTCTCAAACTTCTTTCCTTTTTTTACTTTTCCTTTCATCCCCCCATGAAAGAATCATTTTTCTTTCACTCCTGCCTCATCTCTTTCCATTCATTCACCAGCTCACAAAATTTGACTTTAATCTGGACTGTCCGACAAAGACTTTCTAAATGCAACTAGGGACCTCTGTGTAGTCAATTGTGTGGTGTGTTTTTCAGTTCTGGTAAAGATGAGCTACCCTCAGGAAATTCTTCCCTCCTTTGGTTTTAGGATCATCATTTCTCTTATTTCTTTTGGAACTTTTCTCCTGACAGCTTCTCCCCCTGTGTGGGTTCCTCTCTTTGTCCAGCTCGCTCAATGGTGGAATCACTAGAAATACATTCTCTTCAAACTTACCAGCTTCTCCCCACCCATCATTTCTTCCTTGGCTCTAGCCACCGTGTATATTTTAGTGACTTCCAATTTTTAACCTTTCTACCTCCAAGACAGCCATAGTTTCATTCATAGTGATCTTGAGAACGTTTAACTATTCTGACCCTCACTTCCTGCCTTGCAAAGTTCTTGTGTGGATTAAACAATTTATTACCTGTAAACTATCTGGAAAGAGTCTGGCACGAGGGCTACTATACATTTGTTGGAATTTTGAGCAAACGTGTGAGGTTTTTTTTTTTTTTTTTACACCTTATGTAACATAATTTAGGTATCTACTTATGTGCTTTGAATAATGATAATTAATGAGGTTCCTATGACAATATTTCCCATTTCTCTGTGTTGCAGAGGCACAGGCTATAATATGTAAACATACATGCACACACACACACATAAATTTGAATTTATTTAGGATGGAACTATTTCTATTTGTATTGACACTAGCTCTTAGTAACTATTGATTTAATGGATGTGCTGAATGTATGGATATGACATACTTCCTTGGTCATATATTCGGTTGTGGACATCTTTGTCCACTTAAGTCATGCTAAACATAGCTGTCAATTTTTATCAAGGATTATACTATATGTTAAGAATTGTTTTTATAGTTTCAATTTTTGGAATTATTCACATTTGGAAATTATTTTAACTGATTTTTAGTTTACCATCCTATTCCGTTACATTAGTAAAACTGTAATATTTTCCAAAGATATAATCTAAAGTATTTTAGCATGAGGAGTAAGCTTGATAACCAGTTTGTAAATAAATATTTAGTGCATTTAACTCAACACACATTTGCTAAGTGTTTGAAAGGGTTAGTTGAATTTAAGTCTTGCTGCCCTCAAAGTTTTCATGAGAAGGCAAATATGTGAATAAATAACTAAACACAGATGTGTTAATTTCTATGGCAAATGTAATAAACCATGCCGTAATAACCCATAGGAGACAACAGCTTGTCTGTGTGAAAAAGTCATGAGAATTTTCTATTAGATCTGAAGGAGCTCTCAAGGGGTGGAGGTGGGGGAAATTCAGGTTAGAAGAAGAGCATATACAAAGACATTTAAACTCAAAGAAGTTCTGTGGCCTTGGGTGGTAAATACTACAGGTTCACTTCATAATCTTTGTAGGATTCAGGCCGAAGCAGTAATGGAAGCTTAGCCTGTGACCCACCCAAAACCTTCAGTTTTGTCCTATGAATGGCCTTCTGGGTAAGCACATAGACAGCTGAGGCACAGGCAGGAACACTCCATTGACCATCTGCCTGAGGAACAGAGCACCTCACACTGGACTTGAAAGAGGGTTAGACCTTTTAGGTAGAGAATTCCAGGGTACAGGGATTTTAGGTCTAAATGGATAAAGGCATAGACCCCGAGGAGGTCTGTGGTTCTCAGGAAGAAGGACATAGCAGGACTAACAGCTATATCCCAGGCAGATGTCCCATGCCAGGTCTGAGGACATAGCTCACATTCCACACAGCTCATTAAATACATTTCTTGGAAGTGGTTGGGTATGGAAGGTAAAACTGAACACTTAGATAGGAGCAGATTGTGATTGGTCTTGATTAAAAAAAAAAATAGACTAACCTTTGTCTCTGACTATGTAGTTAGAGTAATAAAGTAGTTATATGTGCATTTATATATTTTTTCATTTTATTCTTCAAATTTTTTTTTTAAAGAAGCACAGAGACACTGTGTTTTTCAATTGGGAGAAGAAAACGGGTCTTGGTGAGTTTCATTAACCAGCCTTGCATGGCAGATGGTTACAATAATGCCTCTAGATTGCTCAGGCCTCCCTGTGTCTGCTCTCTTATATACTCTGCTCCCACAGCAATTGAGCTTACTCATATGATTGCTTTGGGCCAATGAAGCAATAGCAAATGTGGCACAAACAGCCTTGAAAAGTGCTTGCGCATCACACTCACCTCTTTTCCTGCTGAGAATGGTTCTGTCAGTGTGAAAGAGCTTGGGCTGCCCTCCTGGAGGCCTCAGACATGTGAATGAGATCATCCCATCATCCCACATTAACATTCCCAGCAAGCCAGCAAAGAGGAAAGAACCAGGCAGACATCCCACAGAATCATGAACTATTGATCAATTGTTGCTTTAAGCCGCTGTGCTTTGGGGTGATTTGTTAAGCAGCAAGCACTAACTTATAAACTTAGAACCAGAAGGTGGTCAAGCAAGATCAAAACTTAGTCTTTGGCATCCAATCTAGGCACTTATTTGGGCTATGGACATGTAGTTCTTTTACTTAGAAGTTGAAAAAATGTTTGATCTAAATGATGATGAAAATTGAAAAGGGAGAAATCAAATCCTTTTATAGTGATTATCAAAGGCTGTGGCTTGAGTTTATTTTTTTTTTTTACAATATTCTTTTATCTTGAACAAAACAGCTGTTATCCACATAAACTTTTTTTCAGCATTATTATTCTGTATTCTCTTGCATCCTAGTAAGTGACTTTTATTATGTGGTTAAATTTTCTAGTGAAAATAGAAGATAAAATAGTTCAGATTTATTCATGTATTGTCTTGACATAGTACAATTCTTGGCATATGTGCTTTGCCCTACACAGGCTATGGAGTTGAATAAAATAACCAAAGTAATAGAAAGTAACTTTTTTTTTCTTTTCAAACTTCCCTTTGCAGTGATTTTGCACACTTAAATCAATTGTTTACAATTCCTTAAAAATAAAGCAGGTTACTATTATCGTTTCAAGTGACAGCAAAATATAAGTATCCCAATGCGAGTAAGCAGACCTCTTCTCAATATTTTCATGTCTTAGTTGCTTTGGTGAATTTCCTTCAACTCTTCGTCAAGTTTCTTTTGGTTTTTTACCAAGATTAATTATTTTCAGGGATAAAATGATTTTTGGTAAAACTAAGATTTCACTTGCATGGGGGTGGGGAGGGAGCTGAATCAGTGCCTTTTCAAGGGCACTTGGCAGCCACTTTGAAGTCCAGAGCTATAGCCATAGCTTCATAATGCTCCACTGAAAAAAAAAAATCCCACAGAAAAGTAAACATTTTGACAAGGATCTAGACATCAGTTGGAGCTTATCCAGCCTTAAGCAGAAACACATGCTTTATTCAAGGCATTTGAAGAAATAAAATCATCCTGCCTTCTTTAATTAATTATTATTTTTTTTTAAGTTCAGTCTTCTACTTGTGCTGTGTTGTGAATAAAGGACACCATGGAATTGGAAACCGAGACAAATTCTTTTGACTTCATACTGAAAACTCCCACTTTCTCCTTCCCAGGGCTTGTACCAGTAAGCTCCAGCCTGCCCTACCTTACCCCTCCCTGTGTTATTATAAACATCTCCTAGTCAAGTATCCATTATAAGTGCCATAAAATGGAAGCTGAACAGGCACCCCTCCCTTTGGAGGAAATGGTAAGAATGCACCCTCTCTCTGCTTTTATATCCACCTGATCTGAGCTGTACCTGTGGCCACTGGGGGTTCCCTGTGATAGGAAAGTGTTCTATTCTAGAAATGGGGAGAACATGTTCTCTTCTTGTTACAGGGCAGAGAAAGGGGCACCCCAGACCCTGCAAATGTTTCCTTCCTTCCTCAGTCTCTCTGCAGCCTCTTCTCTCCCTGCTCAGCTCCACCCTCCTTTTGGGTGGGGCAGGAAACCTGGAACCTCCCCCTTCCCTGGGGACCATCCTGTTACATTCTGACCTAAAAGCTTGAAAAGTTACACCAATCTTCATTTCCAGGAGACAGCGTATATGCTTCTCCTGGGCCTTACAAGACTCAAGTTTGATGGACTTTGATATACTTAAGTGGCCAAGAAGACACAGTCAGGCGATTTGTCAACCCCAAGGGGTAAATCCACAGAAAACCAAAGTAAATAAATCTTCCCCAAACCCAGCATGTTTTCATTTGCTTTTCTAGGGATGGTACAACTGGTTAATTAACTAAATTTTTCACTTTTCAACTTATTGTACTGATGTGAACTTGATACCTTCCTAGTTCTATTAAAAACCACAAAGTTGGAGTATTTGTGGCGGGTAGGCACCGTGAAGCACTTACCATGTTTTGACCACATTTTTTTGTTTTCTAATCATGGCATAAAAATCCTCTCAGTAAGCAGATTTATATATTACATTTCACAATTACCTGTTTATAAAATGTAAAGGCAGTAGAGTGGGGAAAACATCTGTATTTAATATTTCTTGAAAATCACAATTGTAACTGATGTTTCCAAGGCCACTGACCTCAGGGTAGGGAGGTACAATGTGGTAATAAAAATGATTCTAGACCCATATGGTAATTCTGTGGCTTATGCTCACTAATTGGCTCCCTGGAAGGTGCCTCAACTCCTTTCCTTCTTCCAGAAATTCCTCTCTCAGACAAAAGTAGAACTAAGAAGGGGCTCATAAGCATTTCTCTTTTAAGAGCACCATTTGCTGCTTCAGACTGGCTCAGGTTGTTCATGGAATGCAGCCTCACAGCTGTGTCATTGTGTTATTATTTCTCGCATCATCTTTTAAATACCAGTGGCATAGTGGAGAGTTTGTCTCTTTATGTTTCATCTACTTTTTTTTTATATTTATCTTTTCTTAAAAAAAGATTTGTTTATTTATACAAGAACTGAGGTATAGGCCAGCAGTGCAGGAGGGTGAGAGAATTCACCAGAGACAGAGAGGGGAGCAGAACAGACAGACTGATGAAATACACTGCTGAGGGGAGCAGTGGGTGAGACAGGAGAGGTCTGCTGCACCATGTGGGCCAGCCAGGAATCAAACCCATTCTGCAGAGGCTGCAGACAGCTTCACAGTGCTGCACTCAACCCACTGCACCACTGCGGAGGCCCCTATATTTTATCTTCTTAATGAAGGATCGTGGCTGCAATACTCTCCATCATGTTCTCTGAAGTGAGAAGGCATCCGTTCCCCTTCTTGGCTGGGTGGGGATACTCTTTCTCAAAGCATCATTGGGACAGAACTCATCAATCCCCTTCTTTAAAAAATTGAAGCTTCAGATACAGAGCAGGAGGGGGTACCCCAGCACCCCCAAACTTGCTTGCTCCAAATGGGTTCTGCCAATCCCCACATCAAGACAAAATATATTCTAGTCCATAAGACCTTCAATAGAAACTACCTTAAATACAATGAGTGTGCAATAAAGAGAAGAGAAAGAATATAGTTTCCAAATGAAACACCCAAAGTCACCCATCCCTTCATGGGCAAATGTCCAGCCAAAGTAAGGCTACTGGGGCCTGAAACCCTGCCACAAGTGTAAGGCACCTTCTGGTGGAGACCCATAAGAAAGGGGCAGAAGAGGCCAGAGAAGTCTGGAAGGAAAAAGCAAAATAAAGATAAAGCCACTGTTAACTTCCCCCAAGTCTCTCTCCCATGTCTGTTTCAAGTGTTTCCTACAAAGCCCCCCAAGTCCTTGGCACTAGTCCAAGGCCAAGAGGCAAGTGTAGCTCTGTCACATGTCTCTCTGCTCCATTTGCCTCCTTTAGGTCTCCTTGATCTCTTCCAGTCTCCTCTCCAGCTTCTCTTCCCTGCTCAGCTCTACCCTTCCTCGAGTGGAGTAGGGAACCTGGAATCTTCCCTTTCCCTGGGGACCATCCTGTTACACTTCTGTCTCCCTTGGCAAGTCTTTCAGTTGGACTTCAGATTATATTTTTCATGTCTTCCACTCCACCTTCAGGACTCCCATCTGGGTATATTTCTTTGTTTTTTTTTTTTTAATTAGGAAAAATTATTTTTTTAAAAAAATTTTGATTATTGTTATTAATTTTTGCATCATTGTTCATTTTCAAACAATACTTGTTCCCCCCTGCTCAGGTGTAGTCCCCAGAGAATTTCCTTCACCAATGCACCCTTGCACCATCACCTCATTCCCCTGTGCTCCTCCCTCCCTCCCTCTGATCCCTCTCCCTCCTCCAATGACCCAGCAATTCCACTCCTAGGGATCTACCCAAAGGATATGAAAACATTGATTCAAAAGAGCACCTGTACCCCTATGTTTATTGCATCACTATTTATAATAGGTAAAACCTGGAAGCAACCCAAATGCCCCCAAATAGATGACTGGATCCAGAAGATGTGGTATATATATATACACACAAGTGGAATATTACTCAGCAATCAAAAAAGATAAATTCATGCCATTTGCAACATGAGGATGGAGCTAGAAGGAATTTTGCTCAGTGAAATAAGTCAGAAGGAAAAAGAAAAGTATCGATGTTTCACTTATAGGAGCAATACAGGGGAACAATATAAGATATCAGTGCAAAAAAAAATAACCACACAAAACACAACAAAACAAAACCAGACAATTATAAATCAGAGACATCAATATGGGTATATTTCTTAATGATTCTAACTTAAGGAAGGACCATTGGTCCTTTGGAAGCTTTACCCCAAATTTCAAAAGTAAATAAATTGGTTCTTGCAGACTCGTTGTAACCAAGCCAATAGACCCAGCGATCCAGGGAGGTTCACAAGGGGTTTACACACATGGACAATTTTAAGGGAAACAATTTTTAAACTCACAACATCTATGTGATCTCTTTTTTTGCTTTCTGAGAAAACATTTGTATTTGAAGACTCAAATACAGGTCTTCTTTGCCACCTCCCCTTGCAGAATTGCTCTTATCCTGTTTTATAAAGAAAGGCAAGCCTTTCACTCATTCAGAGTCTTATTATTGTGTGGTGCCCCAGGGTGTACAAATCTCTGGGATGCCAGACACAAAGACCATTTGAAATACTGTTGTCGACTAAGCTTTCTTTGATCAAGACACCATGAGCTCATGGTAAGGCTTCATGTTTTTCTGCCTTATATTTATTTCTGTTAAATGTATGGTGAGAAGAGTTTCATGTTGTGACATTCTGAATTCATATATATTGTGGAACAGGATGGCAGGCTTAGATTTTGATTCTACAAGCCTTGACCCCTTTGGTGATCACAGGCCTTTGAACATCTAATTCCGATAGAGGCCGACAGTATATTTGCCACAGAGTGATTATAAGCATGAATTCTGGACTTGTGTATACCTGGCTTATATTCTGTCTCTAGCACTCTCTAGCTCTATGATGTTAAGCAAACCTCAGTTTCCTCATCTCTAAAGCATCATTAAAAAATGGGACTCACTCATCAGAGTAATTAAGGGAGGATAAATACAGTGAGGATCAATGGAGAGCATAAAAAAAAAAAAACACATCATTTCAGTGAAGGACTAGAGCAAAATAAATGCTTAACAAATGTTTATTTCATGAAAAACCACACACACAGATTTCCTTATTGTGAAGTTACAACAGAATATCCTCAGACAAAACGAACAGACAAACTTACCCAAAGAGTAATCTGGCCTTTGTCCTTATTTTCTGGGAGAAAATCTCTAAGCTCTTAGAGTTTTTTGTCTGAAAAAAATGTTTTTGTTTACCTGGGAGCCTGGGGTGAGCCACATACAGTCATGCATTGCTTAATGCTTAAAGTTGGTACCGCAGTCTTAGAAATTGTCCTTGGGGTCTTTTGTCATTGTGTAAATGTGGTTGAGTGTAATTTCACAACTACAGATGGTATAGTCTACTACACACCTATGTTATATGGTATAGTCTTTCAGGACCACCTTCATAATATATGAGGTCTATCTTTGACCAACATTTTCTTAAGTAATACAAGATTGTAGTACCTGTGTGGTTTAGAATAAGGGCTTTGGGCCCCACCAGCAACGTGATTGAATGGGTAGACTTGGATCATGCAATCTCAGCTTCACCTCTGGAGGGACTGAAGACTGAGATTAACTGCATGGCAGTCAGTCATGAGTAGGTGATGAATCCCTGTTGAAAACTCTGGACACTGAGACTTTGGTGGGTTCCCCTGTTTGGAAATACTCTATGTGTATTGTTGGAAATCATTTCTCAGAGAGGAAAGCTGTCTCTAACTCCTTGGGGAGAGTACATCTAGAAGCTCCAAATTTCATATTTTCCTTGAATCTGCCCTATAGAACTTTTTCCCTTGGATGATTTTGTTATTTGTCTTTTAGCTGTAATAACCTATAACAATTTTCAGTGAGTTCTTTTAGCTAACTGCTGAAGACAAGAGTGATCTTGGGGATCCTCAAACTTCCAATTGCTTTTAGAAGTGGGTGTGGGCTTGTAGACTCTTCTTTCTAAACTTTGCACCGGCAAAGCAGCATTGTGGCACTGGAGTAGAAATAGACACACAGTCCAGTGGAGTAGTATTGAGAGCCCAGATATAAACCCACACTTCCATGGACAATCTATGGCGAAGGAGCCAAGAGTATACATTGAAGAATGGAAAGTCTCTTCAACAGAGAGTGCTGGGGAAACTGGACAGCCACATGCAAATAAGTGAAACTAGACCATTATCTATCAACAAAAATGAAAACAAAAAAAACGCAAAATGGATTGAAAATTTGGGTGTAAGAACTGAAACCATAAAATTCATAGAAAAAAATAGACAAGACATTCCACAACATTAGCTTTTGTGATGTGTTAGGGAACTTATTTCCAATGGCAAGAGAAACAAAAGAAATAGAAACAAATGGAACTAAACCAAACTAAAAATCTTCTCATGAGCAAAAATAATCATTAAAATATCAAGAGACCCTGTTGAACAGAGGAAAATATTCACACACCACATATTTGACAAAGGGCTGATATACAAGATCTACAAAGAACTCACACAACTCAATAAAAAGAAACTGATTCCAATCAACAATGGACAGAAGAGCTAAATAGACCTTCTCTAAAGAAGATATATATAGATGATCAGCAGGTGCATGAAAAAAATGCTCGTCATCAATTATCAGCTGGGCAAAGCAAATTAAAAACACGACGAGACATATTCTCACATTTTTTAAAATGACTCATATCAAAAAGAGCATGGGGCCTCCTTGGTGGTGCAAGGGGTTAAGTCTCAGCACTATGAAGCTATCAGCAGCCACTGCAGCATGAATTTGACCCCCAATGCCCAGCCAGGGAGCTACCCACATGGTGCAGCAGACCTCTCCTGTCTTGCCCACTGTTCTCCTCAGTGTATTTCAGTAGATCTGCCTCCTCTACTTCCCACTCTGTCTCTGGTGAATCTTCTCACCACCATCCCCCTGCACCTCTGGCCTATTTCCCAGTTCTTGTATGCATACATAAATAAAAATAAATCTTAAAAAAAAAAGGGCAGAAACTACAAATGTTCGAGAAGATGTGGAGAAAAAGGAACACTTCAGCACTGATGGTGAGAATGTAGACTGGCTCAGCCATTATGGAAAACTGTGGAGATTTCTCAAAATATGAAAAATAGCTCTACCATATAATCCAGCTATTCCACATCTAGATATTTACCCAAAAATGCAAAAATATGAATTCAAAGGGATATATTCACTCCAATTTTTATTGCAGCACTATTTATAATAGGCAAGCTAGGGAAACAACCTAAGTGCCCAAAGACAAATGAGTGGATTGGAAGATGTAGTATATATGCACGTGTGTATGTATGTGTGTGTACATGTGTATGACACACAAATACCATATATATATATATATATATATGCACACACACACACATACCATGGGTTGATATTTACTGATTTAAAAAAGAATGAACATTTTCACTTGTGACAACATAGCTGGAGCTGGAGGGGATAATGCTAAGGGAAATAAGTCAGAAAGAGATAGACAAATACTAGATCTTAATACTTATATGTGGAATTTCGAGGGAAGAAAAGGGTCAGACAGAACTAACCCAATAACAAACCTTAGACATCTGACTGTAGAATTGAGGCTACCAGAGGGGAGCTGGAAGTGTGGAGAGCAGAGTGTGAAGGGGCTTCAGTGGAATACGGTGAAGACTGGGGTGCCTGGGTTGTGGGTATAGTGTAGTCATATACATCTGAAGAGATAAGACCTCATTTACCTTTTTGTGAACAAGTGTTACTTCAGTTAAAAAAAATAAATATTCTTTATATCCTTAGTGGCTTCATGTTTTGCAGCTATATGGACTATATTAGCACCCATGTGCTGCCTTTGATGCTCTCTTTTTTGAGGCAACGTTGGTTTGCAACCTAAGAAAATAGGCACACATCTCCTCAGATGTATGCTACCACCACTACCATCCAAACACCCACAACCATGTGTCCCTCAATTTGAAATTGGATATCTATGCTGCCTGTAACACCTTCATTATTATGGAATGGAAGAGACATTAATAATCATGCCCATGTTCTTCATTTATCTGGGCTGCTATAAGAAAATAACTACAGACTGGGTGGATTATCAACAATAAGCATGTATTGCTCATAGTTCTGGAGACTAGAAGTTGTCTGAATCAGTTAAATTCTTCAGTATCTGCTCTACCTCACAATATGTTTGTCTACATTAGTTTTAGAAAAATCCTTAGTAGGGATAATAACTCTACTGTTAAGGGACACTATTTTAATCTTTTTGGTCTTCCATATAAAAGCTTGAGGTATGGTGAAATGTACTCTAAGGAAAGAAATTATTTCAGGTGAGATTGGGTGTGTTCTGAGGGGTCTAGCCATAGATTCTAGTGAGAGAAATTATTTCAGAATGTCAGCATATCTCCCTAAAGAAGTTTACCACTTTAAAATTAGGTCTTGAAGTATACAGGAGAGTCATCATTTGCATATTTTTGTTTCCTACATCAGTGTTTTTCCAAATAACACATCTGTCCTGTCTCTATTTGCCTGAAGCAATGTAGAATGTATACTCTCTTTGAAAGAGAAAATTAATAATGCATTAGGGGAACTATATTTGTAGTAGCAATAGCAATTCCAACTTAGCCCAGTCATCTAATCTAAGATATTAATATCATTTTGGGACCATCATCCCGGGGAGAATGGAATTCCCATATAAATTGCCATCAATATCAATTCTGCATTTCAACTTAACAGTCATTCACCTCATATATGCCATGGGTAAGGACCCAGCTTGAGGAGGGGTATTAAGAAAAACAACCCTGAAATTCACTTTCCTCATCTCTGAAATGCTTATGGTTGTAATATTTACCTCGATTTTTAAATTAAATTCTTTTGGATTTAATAAGATGGTGTTTGTAAAATACCAATTTCTGGCATGGTAGATGTAATAAATAGTCACTTCAATGCAGCAGGCATTTCCCTCATTACCCTGGAGATCTGAATTTAATGGGGTTAAATATAGTGGGGTTTGGTGCTGACAAACATTTAGCTATAAAATAGCAAGTATGTGGTCAGTGAAGTAAAAATAGTAAAATAAAATTGGGAAACATTAAGGAGGAAGAAAGTACTTTTGAATAGAGAAATTAGATAATAATTCACCAGAGAGGTAACATTTCTTTTGAACCTTAAAAGGAAGAGCCAAGTTTTCATATGCAGTGTAAAGCTATTTGATTTGTAGACTCTCCTTAAAATATCAGTATGGGCCTCCCTGGTGGCTCAGCGGTTGAACGCTGGGTTGCGAAGCTGCCCACAGCCTCTGCAGCGCTGGTTCGATCCCCGGCTGCTCACCGGCCACAGGAGGAAGGTCCCGCATGGCGCGCAGACCTCTCCTGCCACCCACTGCTCCCCTCAGCAGTGTACTTTGGTCCTTCTGCCTGCTCTGCTCCCCGCTCTGGCTCTGGTAGATTCTCTCACCCTCCTGTGCTTCTGACTGTACCCAGTGCTTGTATAAATAAATCTTAAAAAAAAAAAATCAGTCATGATCAAGATAATGTGACTAAGAGGATACACCTCAAAGGGGAAGTATCATAATCTTATAGTAAGGAATAGTTTTAAGTGGCTGGTTTCAGAATCTTTCTCATTCTGTCCTATTCATCACTTGTCAATGATTTGATTATCACGTTTTCAAGTGGCATGAAAATGATAAAGACAGGGCCTTCCCTGGTGGCCAAGGATTAAGTCTCAGCACTACCACCACAACGGCCCACTGCAATGGCCTGAGTTCAATCCCTGGCCAGGGAGCTACCCACATGGCAGAGCAGACCTCTCCTGTCTCAGCTGCTGCTCCCTTTAGCAGTGTATTTCAGTCAATCCACCTGTTCTGCTCCCCACTCTTTCTCTAATAAATCCTCTCACCCCCTTAACCTCTGGCCTACACCCTAATTCTTCTGTGCAAAAATAAATACATGAAATTGAAAAAAAGAGAATGAGAAAGATAGTATATGTTTAATAACAGAATGCAAATCCAATGGTTCAGTCTAATAAAATGATATTTAGATGCAGTGCATTTATGGTTCTAGAATTCAGTCCAAGTATTCAATTATAAGAGTTTAGGTGAAAAAAAAAAAACTCAGTGATTT
The DNA here is from genome assembly GCF_014898055.3 of Talpa occidentalis. Lineage (NCBI taxonomy): Eukaryota > Metazoa > Chordata > Mammalia > Eulipotyphla > Talpidae > Talpa > Talpa occidentalis. The sequence continues at coordinate 11,745,358 of NW_023602073.1, forward strand.
TAGACAATTGTAAGTTATGTGTGAGGTAGCATTTAAAAGGTCATTGAGATTTTCCTGTGCAGTAATGAATTTCACTCAAAATGCATCTCATGAAGGTTTGCTGTAGGCAAAGAACATATAGTAGTAAAGAATACACAATTGAACATTACGATCTTGGGAAAAATTAATAAATTTTAATAGAATAAAGAGAAACAAAAGTTCATAGTTAAGTGTTGTACTGCAATTGTGATAAGAGACTAGAGGGAAACAGCAGGTGTAACATGCATGCGCCAAGCAAAGGAGCCGGTATCAGAGTCAAGGAAGACTTTCTGAGGAAGTTATTTTTACTGAGATCTGAAAGATAACTAGGGATTAATAAGGTAAAAGAGAGAGTAGTCCAGGTATAGGAAATAATATTTATAAAGGTCTTTACTATAAATGAGATTATAGAGTGGGCAGAGAGGACATATCAGTCTTGAGCCATAAGGGCATTTAGTAGAATTGGTAAGACTTATAGTAGGTAAAAATTTAATATGAGGTGGAAGGTATTAAGTGATGTGAGGGAGATAAGAATAAAGTTTGCAGGGCCTCCCTGGTGGCCCAGGGATTAAGTCTAACACCACTGAGGCCTATATTCAATTGACCACTGAGTGGGTTAGAACATGGAACGAACCCACATGGCAGAGCAGACCTCTCCTGTCTCTCACCCACTGCTTCCCTCAGCAGTGTATTTCAGTAGGTCAGCCTGTTCTGCTCTCTGCTCTGTCTCTGGTGAATCCTCTCACCCTCTGCACCTCTGACCTATACCCCAGTTCTATGCATGAATAAATTACAAAAATCTTTAAAAAAAGGAATAAAAATAAATGTTTGCAGAGCATAAGACGTACGGGTTTCCCTGGAGTGTTAGGTAAAGGTTCATCCAGAATATGACATTGTATTTGGCACTTTAAAGAAACATCTGGACTTGGCAGGTAAGGTGAGGGTGTTATCAAAGTGCAAAGACTGTTTCTTTAAGAGAGACTAAAGACTTTCTTTAGGAGACTAAAGCAGCAAAAACTTATGTTATTTATTTATATTAATCAAGGAGTAGGAGGAACTAAAAGAAGTATGGGATCATGGCAATTAAAGGGATAAAATTACAAAGAGAAAAGCATCATAATTTGGGGCGATTTGACAATATTTTAAATAAGATGGAAACCGAACTGTATCCACCTTATTCTTTGAACGGAAAGTTATTGATCAATTTACCACGAGTAAATTGAGCTGTAAAGTATAAAGTGAGGGAATAGATATCACAGATAGAAAGCTCAGAATTGTAAGATTGTATTGGCAAGATCATTCATTCTTTGTGTATTTTTGGAGCATAGTGCCCTATTAATTTCTGAATGGAGGAATATTTGGGAAAAGAAAGGTTAATTATACCAGAAATAGGACAAGACTTTGGGGAAAAAGAGTGGAGATTATACTCTGGCTCTAGCAAATTACTAACTTTGTGACCTTGGGCAAGTCATTTAACCATGCTGAGCTCTAGTTTCCTTACTTATAAAATGAGGATAATGATAATTGATCTAATTACCCCTAGAGAGTTGGTGAGAATGTGAAAGTAAGAAATGTTACATGGATGTTCTTTATAGTGTGGAATGCCATTCTAATAGAAGATAGTAATGCCATCATAGAAGGATTAGAAGCCATGCCAGTGACTGACTGAGCAGGATGGCCTGTTCATTTTATCTTTTTCTTGGATTACATGTCCTAGTGACTCTTGCAGCCACACTGCTCTTAGGGTTGAGTCGGAGCCAACAGCATGTGACCAGAGGTGGTTTGTGCCACTTCCAGGCCTCAATCATTGAGACCTCCAAAGGGCATGTTCCTTAGCTTCTGTTGGCTTGATATATATGAATGCAGGGACACTTGCAGTCATGTGTTGATGGATGCACACATTATTATTGCCAATGCAGAAAATTTGGCATTAGCTAGAAAATTTGAACTTTTTCATCCCCCATAGTCATGCGATTCTACTTCTGTTAATAGATATATTTGGTTTAGAAAAGCTTGCAGTTGTTCATTAGATGATCCAGTATTTAGTTTATTGTTTATAGTAGCCCCAAACTTAAAGCAGTCCAAATGGCTGCCAATAGAAGAATGGAGAAAACAATCTATATTCACAAAAAATTTAAATAGCAATGAAAATTCATCACTCTACCTACATGAAACTACATAGGTAAAGGTGAGAAATACAATGATAAGTTAAAAAAAAGGCCACTAAGGAAAATATAGGTTGTGATGGAATTATTAAAAAGTGAGTGTGAGAAAAGAGAGGAAAGGACTAAGCAATATATTTTTTTAGTTCTGCATGCATTTGTAACTTTTTTGAAGAGCAAGGGAATTGTATAATAATCTATCAACAAACTAGGACTACAAAGAACCACCCCAAAATTCAATGGCTTCAAGAATCACATATTATTTATACAAGCATGCTGTGTTCATCTACTCTTACTTGTACTTGGTTGATCTTGACTGGACTTGCTCATTCATCCACAAGAGCCACAAGTTGACCAGGCACTTCTGCTCATCTTGGCTGACATCTGTTCTTGGCTTGGATATTCACTAATCTATGGTGCCCATGATCTAGTGTGCCATAGTTCTGCTTCACATGCCTTCACTGCTAGCTGCTGACTAGCTGGGGCATGTTCTTACGGTAAGAGCCAGAGGGAATGAATCAGCAAGCCCGACCCTACCAAGAGGCAAGCAAGAATATGCTGTGTGTTTTCCAGAGCTCTGCTTGCATCTCATTTGCTTACATCCTATTAGCAAAAACAAGTCCCATGCATGACTAAGCCAGAATCAGAATGAGATGGGAAGATGTTATAGGGCAAAGGCCATGGGGGGATATTAATTGAGGTTATTAATGCAATTAGTCCACCACAGGAACACTTTTATCACAGATTTCAGCTTCGGGATGATGCCTGTCAGAAGGCAGGGGTTATGGTGGGGAACTGGTAGGTTATTGGTCATTTTCTTACCTTCAGTAGGTATCAGCTTTATCAATTTTCATTTTATAGTGATGATTTATAACCCGCATACATAGTACATGTTTTTCCTTTGTCAGCGCCAAATGGCATAGTTTTCTAACATATTTGGGAAAGAAAATCTTTAAGTAAAACTGAAGGGTTAATTGGCAATTTCCAGAGAGGATGGGCCCTTGGATTCTTTCATGAGTGTCTGCAAAATGGGATGGTAATTGTCACTTTTGAATAGATGATTGTGACCTTGACAAAAAAAAATCACTTATTAAAAGAAGCTGAAGGAATGACCAACCTTGCCAAGCTGGTGGAACAATCCTCTCTTTCTTCTAGAGACCTCGGATCAGATTTCAATAATGTAGAAAAATGCACGTTTATTCTGTTCTCCTTCCCTGTCTTTTATTCTGTTAGTTTTATTCCTGGAACAAAGATCCTACTGCTTATCTTCGAAGGACTTCCATGTGAGTTTGAAAGAGTGTAGAATTTGGAACATGCTATAGTTCAGATAAAACTCCTGATTTTTTTCAAAGTGCTCCTCTATTGGACACAGGTCCCAGACCTCCGGGGTTTGATCCATTCATCTCTAGCTGGAACTGTGCTTTCTAGCCTCTTTCCAGAAGACTGGGAGATTCACTTTAAAAAGACACTGCTGCCGCTGCTGCTTTTTTTTCACATCACAAAAGAATTAATGTTCGCACAGCCCTTTGAAGATGTGGTGTCACGCATGTGCTATTATTAATAATAAACTACAGATCTGCTTCACACCAGCTGAAAATCTGAAAAACAGGGCTGTGCCGCCATGAAAGAACTTTTATTTCAACCAGTTCTCCATTATGCTTAGCCCAGATCCAGCTCGGCTTCAGAGTGAGGCTTGTCCCAGAACATGAGTAAAGAAAGGAAGCAGCTGGAGAGAAACAAAACAACATCTACCACCCAATACATTAAAAAAAAAATAAAGTAAAAAGGAGGCTTTTATACTCATCAGAGATTAGTGCCACCCTGTGCAAGCATTTTAGCTGAAAGGTGGGCTTGGGGCCTTACCTCCTGAAGACAGGGTGGAATGGAGGGTGTCTTTGATTCTTAATGTGCCCTGAAGGTCACTGTGCCCGGGTTCATGTAGAGACAGGAAAGGAAGCACAGATCACAATCTGCTGTTCGTCTTTCTCTTTCTATTTGCTAAGTGCTTTCTTTGGCTTGTTCTTTTCCTTGAAACCATGAATATCATTCCTCTAGCAGTGTTTTGCATCTACAAGCTCCCTTTATGTGCCTGGGTTGGAGGTGATGGACGCGAAAGGAAGCTACTATAAGTACAGTGCATTCAGGGCCCGACAGGTCCATTTGCAAGGCAAGTGCAAACACACGGCTGAAGGGCCAAGGTGGGCCTTCTTGACAACAGCACACCTGCTGACAACGGCAGCCTGACAAGGAGCAAATTTGAGAGCGGGGCCTATTACTTATTTATTTATTTTAATCTTTGCACCTGTCTTTGGTGGCAGGCTTCTCAGCTCCTTCCCCTGGTTTCAGCCTCCCCTTGGCTGTTACTCAAAATGGCCTCCAACCCTATTTCTGAATGAGAAGGGCTTGCAAAAGGGGAAGGTATCTCTTGCTCCCTTCCAGGCCTCCACATAGGTGCTGGGGACAGAAAAGGAGCTGGAGAGAAAAAGAGAAGAAGAGAGAGGGAGGGGAGGAGAGAGAAAAAGATGCAAAAATATAAAACTCAAGGAAATCGGGACCATGCTGTGTAAAATTGTTACAGCTGTTTCTGTTTTTATTGGCTGTTTCTTTTGGCTTCACTTTTTCAGCAACTGTGGTTCATATGAGCAGGAAGGCAGAGAGCATGACTGAGCTCTAAGGGGAGGAGGGAGCACGGAGCAAGGAGGAGAGCAGGAGGGCAGGGGTTGGGTGAGGAGGCTCTGCACAGTGGACAGTGCTTCCAGGGGATACAGATCAAAGCATTTCTTTTTGATAGTTTGGCGGAAACCTTAGCAATAGAATTCAGATGCACTTAATGGACACTCCTAAAAGCATCCATCTCCCTGGCTGGCTCTGATTAGTGGCCCCGTTCAGGCAGAGTACCACCCCTGGAAATGCTGATCCGATATCTCTGAGGAAATAAAGTGTCAGCACACATCCCTTTCCTTCTCTCTGCCCGGCTGTGATTCACCTAGACCAGTGCGCTGGCCGAACATACAGAGAATGCCTCTCTTCCCTGCAGGACTTCATTTCTCAAGGTTATAAATGGAATGAGCTATATGGCTGCTCACTGACCCTAGCAGGATATTGGCTGCTGGGATCCAGCACCCCAGAGCAACTTTGCTCCTCTTGTAGAGCAGCTGGAAGGTGAGCCAAAAAAAGGCATGTGAAAAAAACCCGCACTTCCTCTATTTCTTCAAACTTCCTAATAAATTGGTGATTTATTTATTTTTAAAAGATTTATATATTTATTTATTTATTTATTTATTTATTTATTTATTTATACAAGCACTGGGTACAGTCAGAAGCGCCGGAGGGTGAGAGGATTCACCAGAGCCAGAGAGGGGAGCAAAACAGGCAGACTGACGAAATACACTGCTGAGAGGAGCAGCGGGCACAGTAGGAGAGTTCTGTGCACCATGTGGGACCCTCGCCAGCAGCCAGGGTTGGAACTGGCGCTGCAGAGGCTGCGGGCAGCTTCACAGCCCAGTGCTCAACCGCTGCACCACCAGGGGAGGCCCTCAAACTAGAGTTCTTGAATTCTATACTATTCTTACCCACCCTTGTATGTGTGTGTACACGTACATGTGTGTGCACGCACACACACACATTCTATAAACACTAAAAATAAAATCAGTCCACAGTGAGTATTGTGGCTTATAAATGACAACAAGTAGTTAGGAGAACTGGAAGGTGAGGTATATAGTAAGAGGAAGAAAAATTGTTTACTTACATTTGACTTGAAGAAATAGCAAAAGGGAAAATACTGGAATGAAATATTGATTAACAAAATAATCTACATCTGGTGATAAAAGGCATCACACTTAAAAAAAAAAAATCCAAGCCAATGTGTGGTAGGAGGAAAGGCACGTCCCAAGTTCATTGCCCATCAAATGGTTTTGCTTTAGAGACTTCAGGCCTTCCCTTCAGGGACTTCTGTGAGAGTTCCAGAGCCACAGAAGACTAATGCCAGCTCTGTGTCTCAGTGTTCACATCTGAAAATGGAGCTGGACTTGGGAAGATGGACTAATTAAAGGTTACAAAGCACCTTGAGACTGTAAAGCCCCAGGTAATTGCAAACATTAAATCTAATAACATAATTAGGTGTTGAAGGTTGTACCTTGGTCATTTTATTTTCTGAGTGCAGGGAAGGTCTCCCTCAAAGCTTGCTCTATTTATTTTACCATGCAAGTCATTGAATGACCTGAAGAACCGGTGGTTTAGACTAATGCTCTCTTGAACAATTATGTATTTTGAGGTGTACCATGCTTTATCTGCATGCGCAATATCATTTTTTTTTCCTGATTCATTATGTTACCTTTTTCCTATGTGTTAATAGTAGCTAGGAACATATCATTATTACCAAATATTAAATTTGTTGTAAACTTCAGTTGTGTTAGGGGAGAGTGCATGCAGAGTGAGGCTTTTTGTTTTTAAAAAAGGACTCGCCAATCTCTTTAAACAGGAAAATCAGTGGTTTTTTCGAATTAGGAGTGGCAGGAGAGCTATTCTCTGCCTTTTAAGATTGAAATTGTACCTCGTGAAAGATATTAGTTAAAACATTACCAATTTCATATTGAGCACTGGTGCTTAAAGATTGGGTTAATAATGAGTGGTTAATTCCCATCTAGTCTCTGACTCACTGTTAAAGCGGCCAAAAGTCCTTGGCCTTGGGCTCTGGATGCCAAATGGGTTCATAGTGCTTGACCTCAGATAGAGGATTGACATGAGTTCTAGAAACACACAGCGTTTCTACCCTCTCAGACCATTTTCTCCTTGTGCATCTGTTAGCTGTTATTACCAAGTCGAGCTACCCTTCATCGGTAGCATCTCTGACAAACGAGGAGCTGATTTTTGCATATTGAGGTTCAGCCAGGCACCCCCATTCGTTGGCATACATTGAACCTCACTTGCAAAAACATGTTTCTGCTATTATCCTTACAGAAAGCTGTGTGTTCACACACATGCACAATTATAGACTGAACGCTCCCTACTTCTTTTGGTTGTTCTTTGATCTTTTGTTGTTTTGCTGCTTGTGTCCATATGGAAATGTTACCAACCAGCAGGCAATGCATCTCCATTGTGATTCCTCATTCACGGTCCTCCCTCCTGTTGTTTCTTATTTGTGTTGGGCTCCAGATTGATGTCAGTATTTCAAAGGAGCACACCTCATCTCATGGGGTTCAAAAGCTCAATTTGCTTTAAGTAGCCATCAAAGCTTACACTTAGATGTAAGTACCTGATTATATCCAAGTTTTTCTGGCACACAATGACAACACGGGCATCTCAACAGAAACAGTTTTCTTCTGTGACAGGGGAGACCTGTGGGATTAGGTAGGTAGGTAGGTAGGTAGGTAGGTAGGTCATAACTACTGTCCATATTAAGTTTGTTTTCAGTTCAGGGTTCTCTGCTGATTCTCATTTTGGCCTTTATAGATACGTAGTATATATAATACACACACAGTCATGACCTCATCTAAAGAAAATGTCCTGAAAATTGTCAAACCCCCCAAAAGTTCAATTTGTGGATGGCAATTTATATCCATTCCTAAATGTTCTTCCTATATATAGCACCCAATAACTCTCCAACTGGCAACCCCTGCTTTTGTTATACTGGAAAATACCAAAGATGTGAGAGCATAGAAGTATGTGCTTACTAAGGGAGCTTGCTTTCTTTTTTTTTTAAAGCCTTCCAAAGCACCTCCCTAGGAGAGATTAAATAAAATCAGTGCTTTCCCACTTCCCAAGTCTATCTCCACACATCAAACAAATGAAAATCCTTCCAAAACTCATCTCCCTCATGCCCACACTCAAAGATGCTGTTTTATGTGGGTCGACCAAAGTCTTTTTCTGATTTTCTTCCCCATCTGTTCTTTGAATAAACATGCATCCTAAAGAGAAGGAGGACTTAAAGGATCAAATTTGGTTCCTGTATTTGGAAATGTTTTCAAAAGACCACACTGCACTTGGCTATTCGGTCAAATTAGGTTCCGTTTGCTTCTAATAGCATTTAATTACCTCCCACATGCCTCTCAAGCTCTTTCACTTCATAGTCTGCACAACTTAGCTATTATGATGGCTGCAAGAGTTTTTTTTTTTTTTTTTTTTAACAAAAATCAAGTATGTGAGCTGGTAGAACTGCAGCTGTTGGCCATGTCCACATCAGACCGAGGCAACCAGTCTGTTCAGGTGGCCCCCTGGGCCGGGCTGGGTATCTGGAATTCTAGAAACTGAACAACTTGAGATAACCACCTGGCTTTGAACTTTTTAAGTTATTATTTGCTTGCTATAAACACCATACCTTGACTTCCTTCTTTCATAAATGGGTTAATGAGCTCATGAGATTTAAAAGCTCACTTGAATAGAAGAAGACAACAATGTTGGATGAGACAAAGTACACCCCAAAAGAGGAGTAATTCAGTACAAATTATCTTACAGTATCTTCAAGGTGGGATTTGGTTATCCTGACTAATTGTAGCTTTCATTTCTCTTTCTTCAGATTAAAAGGCAAGAGAGAGGGGAATCTACGACTTCTGTGAAATAGAACACACTTTCTGTCTTACCAGCTTAAAACCTCTGAATAGGCTGAGAATATGTTTGTGAACCTGAATTGAATTCTAGGGGTATAACAAAGAGACTTGTTAGTTTCATTTGTCACAATTTAGTTTAAAGCTGAGGTTGGCCAACTTTTCTGTTTTTTCAAAGGGCAAGAGAATAAGTGATTATGCTTTGTGGGCTAAAAACGAAGTTGGAAATATCATGTAGGTATTTATGTGACAAGAAATCTGCTCTGCCACCTCCTGGGTGGGTGGTGGGTTCATGCTGCCTGTGACTGATGTCTTCTGGACTTTCTCTGGCTCCAGATGGTGGGGCCTAATGGGCTGGTAGGAATGTGTGGGGCCCCGGAGTTGGCCCTGGGGAAGGATGGGTAGCCACCAGCCAGGGGACAGGCACTGTAAGAAGAGGAGGGAATCCAGGGTTGGGGGGAATATTCTAGCACAGGCTCTGTGGCTCACGTATGAGCAGCTGGGAACAGTGCTTACAGGGCCATACAAAAATAGAAGGTGGCCTCCTTTTGGCAGTTTGCCAACTCCTAGTTAAACAATTACCAGGCTACCGATGACTCCCAAATTTATATCTCCAGTCTGAACTCCAGTTATCTGTTACACATTTCCTCTCAGCTACTTGGTAGGCACTTTGGAGAAAAGAGTTTCCCAACTGAATTCGTTATTGCTTTCTTCCCTCTGTGTCTTGTTTGTATAAATAGAACCACAGTTCATACAGTTACCCAACTCAGAGACTTGGGGTACATTTTTGACTCCTTTGCTTCATTTTCCTATTCTTTTCGTCATACAGCTACTGAATTGGATGCAATGTAAGGCACACAGAAATCTAACTTCTCTTTATATTCCTAACTCTCTGTAGAATGCCTGACACATAGTAGTCTATTAAATTTGCTCGTGCATTTATCTAGCAATCACCAAGTTTAGTTGATTCTTCTCAATTACTTTATTCCTCCATCAAACTTTGTAATAGTTTTCCATTGATAGAGAATAAGTATAGAAGACCATGAAAAACTCAATTTTAACTTTCCCTTTGCTAAAGGCTAACCATTAAAACTACATTAAATGTGGGAACATCTCAGACTTCACCAGTTTATCCATGCAGTGTTACTCTCTCTGCCTAGAGTACCTCTATCCCACTATTTTTATCAGGTATCCCTTATGTGTCCTTGGGGATTTGACTGTTATAACCTTCAGGGAGTCTCCCCCCAAATCTGTTTTCCAAAGCACTAGCTTTTCCCCTTTGATGACACGTCATCAGTGCTGAGATTATTTGTTAGTCTAGTTCTTACTAGATTATGTGTAGTGTAAAGGCACAGCTTCTTTTGTCTGTTTCCTCATCTTGGCACTTGAAAAGTGGCAGACAAGACATGATCATCCAGCTGAACTAAACTTGTTACCCCAGTGTAACTGAGGAATCTGAGAACCCTCTAAAACCCATGTTAACCTAAGAAGGCCTCTTTCTGGCTCCAATGGACCTCTCCCAAGCCTTGTGTTTGGAGTCAGAGGGACTAGACTATAATTAGTCTGTATCAGGGATTTCTTTGTGTGCTAAAAGGCACAGAATTCCAAAGGAAAAGCTTGGCAGAGGGCAAGAAGATGGACTTTGTATCCCAAAGCATGGTCTTTGGTCTAGAATTCCTTTGTGTCTTGGTTTGTATTGCAAATAATTGTACTTGTAAGTTACCTAGACAAAAAGCATGCAGCAGGAATGATCTAATAACTCCAGAGAAGATTGTGAGGGCCATGAGCAATTTCCTCATATGCTTAAAATAAGAAAGATCTGGAATATTCATTGAAATCAGTGATTGTAATACCATCCCAGTGCATGTCAATATTCAAATAAAGAATCAAATAACAACAAAATCAAGTAATATACTATTTAACTTCTTTCCTTTATGAAGTCTAGGTAGATAGGTTATTACAAATAGGTAAACATATAAAGGATACACACTCATGTTATTGTTAGTAATTTAGAAAATCTGAAACAAGGTCTGGTAGCAATGATAAAGAAAGGAATGCAATATTAACTAAGTGATTGGATGTGAACATTAATGTTGTTTAATGTATTGATCATATAATTAATCATTAAAAAAATCTCCCTAACATACAATGATGGTTGGGTTATAATGAAGGAAGAGAGACAGTGGGAAGATTATAGATATTCAGAGGAAGCGGATTTGTTAATTTTGCAAGAAATATAAAAAAATAAGTACCTGAGGATATTGTTTAATGTTTCTTTAAGCGTAAAGACCAGGAAGTTAGAAATATTTGGATTATTACCAGATTGACAAAATTGGTGCTTAAAGAATGCCTATTTCACTTACTTCTCTTGCACATTCCTTTCATTCCCATTAAAATAGAGGGGAGAATGAAGAATTTCCAGAATTTGCACATCCAAATTATTTGGAAATAGGATTTTGTAATATCCAAGAACCCTCTGCCTCCAAAGCTGCAATTAATTTATCAAATCTGTGACAATGATTTTGTTAGAGAGAAAACTTCTTATACTTTCCTATCTTTCTGTTTTCTGAAAAAGAAAATAAAACATCATGCTTTGATCCATAATTGATTATAAGAGAATAGAATTCATTTTTGCCCTGAAAATATTGATTTAGAGAGAAAATGGGAAATAGAATTTTTTTCCTTTTTCTCTGCCCTCCCTTCCTGTTCTTTACATTAGGGAGGAACTGGCAGAAATAAATGAACCACTAAATTTTCTGCGGACAAATCAGACTACTGGAATTAATGAGATTTCCCAACTAGATCTTTTTCTGTGGCCAAGTTTAGACTCTGGGGGGAAAAATGTGTGTTTGCAGGCCTTTAAAGATGGAACCTGTTTCCTCTGCATCGCAATGCAGGAAAGGATTTCCCCCGCAAAATTTCCCCAGAGTCCTCACTAATAAGATAAAGTCAGCTGAAAATCACTTTGCTCAGCATAGCCGGTGACTTCTGAAAGGCTTATTGAAATTAATCAGTATATTTCTGTCTTACACTGTCTTTGTGTTACACATCTAAGAATGTTCATTAGGACCAAGAGAGGAAGAGATGGTTTTCTAGACATGGGAGGCAGGTGGTCTTGGCAGGTGTCACTTACTTGCAATGTGGGCTGACACAGGCTGAAAGCAGCTCATCTGAAATGTTCTCTGTGTTGCTGTAGCTGGCATGCATGAAGATGAGAGCTGACAGCCTCTGTGTAATTGACTTTCTTCATCTGGATTATTCTGCTCTGGAGTATTTCACACAAGGCTTCCAAGCCAGCAGGAAAGACTGAATGGCCCCACCAGGCAGAAATTAAAGTGGGGGAGCCAAGAGAAATGTATCATGTGCTTAATGCTATAAAAAACCACTGGGGGAACAGTATATTCCATTGGGGACACCCCGATGATTCTTTCTAGGTGAGGTGTTTTCATGGTTTACTTTGAGCCTCCATCATAAATGACCTTGATCTTTTATTTCAGGCACGTCTGTTTTTCTCATCTATTATGGTGTCATCTCTTAGAGGGTTGGGACTGCTCTGGATTTCATCAACCTTTTGTAGAACCTTTTTCAGTGCCAGGAAGAAGGGAGATACTAAAGAGACTTTGAGAAATTGTAAAGTGAATGACTGAATGATGCATAAACTTTTGCCCTAGAGAGAGAGAATCCTAAATTTTTCTTTCACTTATGATATTGAAATAAAATTGTTTTTTAAAAAAGATTTATTTATTTATGCATACAAGAACTGGGGTACAGGGCAGAGGTGCGGGGGTGTGATAGGATTCACCAGGCACAGAGTGGAGAGAAAAACAGGCAGATTCTCTGACATACACTGCTGGGGGGGCAGCAGGTGAGACAGGAGAGGTCTGCTGCGCCATGTGGGTTGCTCCCTGGCCAGCTGGGGATCAAACCCATGCTGCAGAGGCTGCAGATAGTGTCATAGTGCTGTGCTTAACCCCTTGTGCCACCAGGGAGGCCCTAAATAAAATTCTTAGGCTCAGTTTGCATGGTTATGTGTATACTTTCCTTTATTTAATTATCATATGAAAATTATTTTTCCTGGCATCTATAGTTTCTAACTTTTCTCCTCTTTTCTTAGATAAATCAATAAATTTATAGTGGGAAGCTTACTCCAACTCTAAATCTGTTGTCTCACTTGCTAATTCTGTAGCTTTTTCTGTCATCATGTGTAATCTGGATCTACTTCTTTTAAAAAAAATACTAGATTATTTTTCATTGAGCTAATGTTGGCTCACAGTGCTGTATGTGATTTAGGGGTAAAGCTTCACACCTGCTCAGATGCAAGTTACCATAAAAACCTACAGCCTAAAGATGATGTGGTTAGATAATGCTATGCACACATCAAATTTTCTTTTATTTTTTTCTTGCTTGGGTTCAAGACAAATCACATTTCCCTGTCCTTCTGAGTTAAATGGTGGCAGATGACAAATTCTGGCTAATGAAATGTGGAAGCTAGGAACATGTGTGTGTTCCAGACTGAGTGTGAAAAGGCTCTGCAGGATTCTTTAGTCAGTTTCCTCCCCTGCCATGGACAGTGATGATGGCTCATGTTGAAGTGAAATAGCCTGATGACCAAGGCCATTTGTATCACTGGTCACTGTGTGAGGATGCCTGCCTTGGAGGATAGCCTGGATCCACAGCCAGGATTTGCATGTGTTTTATTAAACTACTAAGACTGCGGGGTCTTTTTTTATATAGCATTCGTCCAGCCTATTCTAGCTGATACTGAAAAGATGCAGTGGGATTGCTTGTTCTAGTCCTCCATGAGCTTCTTCTATTTCACCATTGGTGGAATTAGGAGCTGTAAGCAAAGTCTTGAGCTAAGGCTCCTCAAGAACAATTAATGAGTAAGTTATATTTAGTCAATAGATTAAAGTGAGAGTAAGATACATATTGGGGATAAGATATCATCGTGGAAAAAATAAATAAGTTGAAGTAAGATAGCCCTGGATGAAAGTCCCAATCTATAATAAACTTTTGTTATCTTTATTCATTTGAATAAAGATGCATCATCATTAAAGTAAAGAAGATACAATGGAATACTACTCAGCATTCAAAAAAGATAAACACATGCAATTTACAGCAACATGGATGGAGCTGGAAGGGATCATGCTCAGCGAAATAAGCCAGAAAGAAAAAGAAAAATACCGGATGGTCTCACTCATAGCAGGAATCTAGAAAACCTAAATAAGGGACCAGGAAAATGAATAACTATAAGAAAGAAAAAAATCAAAATCAACAAACAACTATGAACCAGAGGCACACTATGGGGGTGGGCAGGGAAAGGAGAAATTGGGGTCAAAATAAGGGGGTTGCAATTGTCTGGGGAATATAAAAATAAAATTAAAAAAATAAAAAATAAATAAAGATGATAATATCTGCTTTGTAGAATTGATGGGAGAATCTATTAACAGGATTAGTTCAAAATAAAACCCATTGGATTATGGTTTCGCTACAAATAGGCTCTACAACCTTCAGAGAGACACTTCACCTTGTAAGCATGAGCTTTTTAAAGTAGAGTCATTATCTACCTTGCGAAGAGTTGGGATATCTCCAATGAAGAGTTTCTCCTACCCATGGCTCCGCATAAAGCCAAACAGCTTCTTTTTGCTGTCTTGCCGTTAGTGGTGGTTCAGATTGGCAAGATGACATTACCCTTTGTTGTGCCTAAGCCCTAGGATTCAAAGTTTCCATTTGTTACAGACCATCTCCATAAAAGAGGGAGGGGCATTAAAAGGATGTCATTATCCTTGCCCCCACTTACATGCAGCCACCTTGGATTACAAGCCCCAGTATGCCATGAACTGGACTTTCTGTCGAGGGGGCAGCTGGGAAAGAGGTTGAAAGAAGGGACTTGGAAGAGTCACACAGAGGTACATGGGAGGAGACATGGAGCAGAGATGTGGAGACAGTTGGAAGATATACTTGGAAGAGACACATGGGTGAAAATCATGTGGGGAGAATGTGCTTGGTACTTGGCAGAGACAATAGCAGCTGTTTCTTCCCTTCATGGTGGCTTATGTGGCATATTTTGAATTTTGAGCCTCTCCTTCTGTCTAGCTCACTAGACCTGCTTATCCTCTTTTTTTGTGGTTCCCTGCCAAAGGCACCTTAGACTTGTGGCAAGGTTTTAGACCTCAGTACTCCTGTTTTGGGCCTAGCCTGTTTGGCTGGGCATTTGCCCATGAAGGGATGGGCAATTTTCAGAGTTGTATTGTGAAGCTATTATTTGAAATCCTTTCTTCTCTCTCTCTTTATGCATACCAGTTCCATTAAATTTTTTTTTCACAGTAAGAGTGTGCTTACTTTGCCTCTGTGCACATGGTTGGTGAGACTCCCCTGAGAACATATACTCCTTGACAATTTGGGGTCCCTGGGTACCCCTTGGTTGCATACCAACATATAGACAGCTCTTCAAGCTCATTATGGATTCTATATGGAGAGAAATGGCCTTCAAGTTACTCTTATCCTGGCGATCTTATAGAAATGAAACTTAACTTGCATTTTTTGAATTTTCAAGAAAGCATACATACCTTCTACCCTTGCACTTTAATTAGTTATAGTTTTTTAAACCTAATTTTAACCCTAATTGTTTTTTACTAGAGAAGCATACCATGGAAATATAAAATGGAGAATTTGTTTTCTTACATCTGCTGACAAGCTCACCCCTGATTTGCTCCTTTTTTTTTTTGACAGTTGAGTTCATTTGACAAGTGGAAGCACAAATATCAGACTAGCATCTTGCATACATTATCTTGTAATAATTCACAGTACAATAAACAGCTGTTAATGAAGAGTCTCAATGCAGAGTATCTGGTTTTATGATTTACTCTATATAACTAATTAAAAAAAGAAATCTTTATTGCCTCTTATATAGCCATTCCAGCCTCATCACATTTATGTCTTCTAGCATTTTTTTCCCTTCAAAATTTGTGAGTCATATTGGCCCATATTGGCTTGTACTCCAGATGGATTAAGCTGTAGCTTTATTCTCTTAAATCGTTTCAACAATTTTTTTTGCCAGGTTCCTATACTGTAGGCAGCCTACAACCTCCAATACCCTCCAGGACAGCCGGCTGTCCTGGTCCACATGCCAGCAATCTGTTAAAGGAAATCATTTTAAGTTTGTAATGACTTTATTATGCACTAAATAACTGCATGGATTTGAGCAATTCACTTACCTCTTGGTGTATTTCCTCATCTGTAAAATTATGACATATGAAGAGATGGCATATTATAAATCTTTCAAGAGCAGGGACTCAATGGCAAACCAGAAATTATAGAAAGGGCATGCAGACTTTCAAATAGAAGTCTGGAGAGAGGTGATGCTGCATTTAACCAAAGTAATTAATTTTTAATGGTAGACGGTATTATAATCACCCACAAATGTTTGTTGGATACTCCCCATGCGTGTGGCAATGTGCATCATGGCGGAACACAAAAATGTAGCAGACTTTGTTCTTGCCCTGAAGGAGTTTTCAATTTAGTGGAGGAGACATGTATATGACTAAGTTTATGTCATAGAATTTAATTAAACTAATTAATGTCATAATGGAGTCACAATCAGCATGATGGCTGGTTTATATCCATTTCAGTTAGCTAGGGTTTGGTAGATAATTGTAACTGCATACTGCATCAAAAATAGGATCACTTTCCAAAGTGAAAACAATGACTGAAAGTTGCCAGCATTCTATTTAGAGATTAAAAAAAAAAAAAAAACTACTTGATTATTGCGAAGACAATGTTTCATTTGTTGCTTTGAGACACATTAAATCCCAACCTAGTCTCCATTTTGAATTCATAGGAAGCCAAGATAAAAGGAAACAATTTAGTGGTTAAAAACATCATTTTATTGGGGCCTCCTGTGGCCTAGGGATTAAGTCTCAGTGCTGTCACTACTCTGGCCTGAGTTCGATACCTGGCCAGGGAGCTGACCCACATATCCCACATAAGGCGCAGCAGACCTCTCCTGTCTCACCCACTGCTCCCCTCAGCAGTGTATTTTAGTAGATCTGCCTGTTCTGCTCCCCACTCTGTCTCTGGTGAATCCTCTCACTTCACCACACCTCTGGCCTACATCCCAGCTCTTCTAAGCAGAAATAAATTTTTAAAAATTTAAATCTTAATAAAAAACAAAAACATCATTTTATTTTGTTCACGATGCTGTTTGGGTCAGGGATTTAGAAAGAACTCAGCTGAACAGTTCCAGCTCCGTATGGATTTATCCTGGTAGATTGATAAATGGGTTAGAGGATCCACTTTATGATGTTCTTCACACACATTGCTGGTATTTCCCTACTCCTTGGTCTCTCTTCACGCAGTGTCCCATTTTTCAAGAATTCGTGTTGTAAGGGCTTTGCAAGCCAGGGTATTCTCACAGTAGTGTTTTTAACCTGGTAGCTGGATTCTAAGAGCATAAGACAGAAGTATACATCTTTTTCTTTAAAAAAAAAAAGATTTATTTATGCATACCAGAACTGGGGTGTAAGCCAGAGGTGCAGGGGGTGATAAGATTCACCAGAGACAGAATGGGGAGCAGAACAGTCAAATCTACTGAAATACACTGCTGAGGGGAACAGCGGGCAAGATAGAGGTCTGCTGTGCCATGGGGGTAGCTCCCTGGCTGGCCATTCATCTAACTCCTGCTGCAGTGGCTGGTAATAATTTTATAGTACTCTTTTTAACCCCTGCACCACCAGGGTGGCCCAGTATACATCTTTTTTCAAGGTTAAGCTTTGAGCTTTAAGATAAGTTAAAGGTTAAGTTACATCTCTAAACAGGGACTGCTTAACATGACTTCTGTTATACTCTAATGGTCAAAGCTGTCATAGGGAACATCCCTCTGGATGGGCAGAATAGAAAAATGTTGAGATTTTAATCTGGTATACACTCTTTGTGGCACCTAATCTAATATGAAACCATAGTATCTTGATTTTTCATTTGCTCTAATTTTGTTTATGAAGAGGAAATAAATAAATGGGTGATCCAATAGATTTTCTTAACACTGGACTACCGGCAGTTTTTTGAGTGAGACATTTCTTTACATGGGTGTGTGGGATATATTTTTAAAAATATTTATTTATTTATGCATATAAGAGTTGGGGTGTAGTCCAGAGGTATGAGGAGGTAAGAAAATTCACAGAGAAAAAGTGGGGACAGAACAGACAGATCTGCTAAAATACACTGCTGAGGGGAGAGGTCTGCTGTGCCATATGTGGGTTAGCTCCCTGGCCAGGGATTGAACTTGTGCTACAGTGGCTGCTGATAGCTTCATAGTGCTGAGAATTAGCCCCTTGTACCACCAGGGAGGCCCCTAAAACACCTTGGCCAGCACACTGTAAATGTGACTTATACAGTGCTGCCATATTGAACAATAAAAACACAACATACATTTCAAAACTCTTCTTGGTAGAGTGGAGTGTACTTCCCCGAGAGAAAATTACAAACACAATGTCAAAATATGGTGGCTTTCTTAGTGAGGTGCTTATCACGTTGCTGTTTGGCCTGTATTGATAGAGAGAAAAAGAAAAGGATTTGTTTCTGTTGCATTCCATTCCATACAATTCGAAGTTCTTACTGAATACATATAGCTCTGTGTTTCTATCAAGCAAATAATTGCAGAGCTATTGGGGTATATAATATGTACCCTGTCCTCAAGCAGAATATAATGTTATTGGAGGCATTCAATTCAGTCTTCAATAAAAATGCAATTTGTGTTGCTTTCAATATCAGAAGCATTCATTTAAAAAAATTAGGAAATACGGCCTCCCCAGTGGCGCAGCAGTTGAGCACTGGGCTGTGAAGCTGCCTGCAGCCTCTGCAACGCCGGTTCGATCCCCGGCCACCAGGTGAGGGTCCCACATGGCGCGCAGACCTCTCTAGCCACCCGCTGCTCCCCTCAGCAGTGTACTTCGGTCCTTCTGCCTGCTCTGCTCCCTGCTCTGGCTCTGGTGAATTCTCTCACCCTCCTGTGCTTCTGACTGTACCCAGTGCTTGTATAAATAAATAAATAAATAAATAAATAAATAAATAAATAAATAAATCTTTAAAAAAAAACACAAAACAATAAAAATTTAGGAAATACGGAACACTGTAGGAAACACATCCACACATCTTTAATCATACAATTCTGATGTGCCACTGTTTACATGTTGATAGATAGCATTGCAATTATTAATGTGTGTATCCATATGGAAGACTTTTATTTATGTATGTATAATATATATGATGCTTCTTGATACTGTTTATGGTAATATAAATAGTACATTCGGTAATATACCTTTGATATTTCTTAACACTGAGAAAACATTATATATAAAATGTTAATGAATATTAATCAAAATCAAAGTGTAATAGCATGTATTAAGATGTAAACTGAAATTATTAGAGAAGGTTTCATATGGTAATTGAAGTTTTTATCAGGAGCTTGAAGAATAGGTACACTTAAGATGAACAGATTCCTAATCAATAACTCCATAATAAAAATGAACATATAATTGGATGATGATCTAGTTTGTATCTGTTATTTTTGCTTTCGGTTTTATTAGGTTTTAAGGTATAAAGCTTTAGATTTGAAAATGGGAACGTATTCAAGAGATATGAAAAACTTTAATCAGTCATTGGTTTATAAAATTGCCCTCTCTTGCTGTCAATGAAATCTGCATTGTTCTCAACTGAATCAACAGATGGCTGCGTTGACAATTGTGATATATTGGTCTACATGGAATGGCAAGGTGGGGATCTCAAAAGTTGGTAAATGAGGAAATGATGAACGACAGCTTCTAAGATCATAATGCATGGTAAGTTCAACTTGGATATCCCTTTCCCAAAGTACAAGGAAGGAGACAGTCATCTGTATTCGGAACAATGTGAATGCATTTCCTAATTATATTACTCATGAGTAATAGTCTATTACTAATAGACTAATAAAATAATGAAAATGTAAGTTACTTGAAGGCAGAAACTATTTTGCTCTCTCTCCTAACAGCTCAACTGGAGTTAGCTATAGTAATGTTGAAAAATGATTGACTGAAAGTCTCCACAGTAAAGATGTTCTTCTTTATGAAAAATGGGAAAAGTAATAAATAGCATGAATAAAAGTAAGAACTTACTTTTGTAGATAGCATGAATTTTTGCTTATAAAACTGGCCAGTATTTTTTATATCATTGTTCATTTTTAAACAATATTTGCTTCCCCCCACCCCCTCAGGTGGAGTCCCCATAGAGTTTCCTTCCCCAAGGCACCCGTGCACCATCACCTCAGTCCCCTGTGCTCCTGCCTCCCTCCCTCCCTCTGATCTCTCTCCTTCCTCCTCCCCTGCAGGATGACTCTGGTTTATAATTGTCTGTTTTTGCTTTGTTGTGTTTTGTACTGGTTTATTTTTTTTTACATTGGTGTCTTATTGGGTTCCCCTATATTCCTGCTATAAGTGAAACCATCTGATATTTTTTTTTTTCTTCTGACTTATTTCACTGAGCATAATTCCTTCTAGCTCCATCCACGTTGCTGCAAATGGCATTAGTTTATCTTTTTTGATTGCTGAATAATATTCCATTGTGTATAAGTTCCACATCTTCTTGATCCAGTCATCTATTTTTGGGCATTTGGGTTGTTTCCAGGTTTTATCTATTGTAAATAGTGCTGCAATAAACATAGGGGTATAGGTGTTCTTTAGAATCAATGTTTTTGTGAACTTTGGGTAGATCCCTAGGAGTAGAATTGCTGGGTCATATGGTAGCTCCATTTTTAGTAGACTGAGGAACCTCCAGACAGCTCTCCATAGAGTTTTGACCAGTTTGCACGCCCACCAGCAATGTAGGAGAGAGTTTCTTTTTTTTACCACATCCTCACCAACATTGGTTGTTGCTAGTTTTTCTGATATGTGTCATTCTTACTGGTGTAAGGTAGTATCTCAATGTGGTTTTGGTTTGCATTTCCCTGATGATAAGGGATGTTGAACATTAAAATGCTGTTTTTATATGACTACATCCTGATTGAATAGGTTGCAGAGCAAAGCAAAGCAAGAGCAAAGCAAAACCACCTTGAGATTCTTGCTTGCATGTGTCTAGCTAATTAGAAATAACCCCTCTAGGTATAACTATTTTAAGGCAAGGATTATTTTGTTAATATTTGATATGTGATTGTTAGTGAAATTCTGGCAACCATATAAAGAAAAAATACAGTGATAGAGAAACAATGTACTAATTCAAACAGCATCTGATGTAAGATCAGTTAGATAACAATCATAATATAGATATTTGCTTATTGACGGAATGATCATTTTGTATTAGATCATAATGAAGATAACGTAATAGAAAAAAGGCTGTGGAAGAGAGATTTCTAAGATAAATAAGTACATTAAAATAATATCTTTTGTTTATACCAAATTTTTTAAATTATTTTTAAAATTTTTTAAATTTATTTTGTGTAGAAGAACTGGGGTGTAGGCGAGAGGTGTGGAGGTAAGAGACAGAGTGGGGAGCAAAACAGGTAGACTGATTGAAATACACTGCTGAGGGGAGCAGCGGGCGAGATAGGAGAGGTCTGCTGCATCATATAGGTAGCTCCCTGGCCTGGATGGAAGTCAGGCCATGGCAGTGACAGCACTGAGATTTAATCCCCAGACCACCAGGGAGGCCCACAAAGTTTTTGTAAAAAATAACTATTGCAAAATAACTTTGGATAGATATATAATGATCAATAGACCAACATATTCTGGTCAAATGGAAGTGCTGCCTCTTGGTTAATTGGTAATTCTGGCACCTCACCCAATAAAGTCAATATTTCAAATAAACTTAATCCACAAGGTTGAAAAAATGAAGGGAATCCCTAGTTAGGTGCTACAGTTAAGTGTAAGTGGTCAGAAGAATCAGTTGAGAAAGCTGTAAAAAAAAAAGAATCCTGGGCATCAACAGTAAATGCCTCTGAGTCCGTATGCCAGGGCACAGCTTCCTGAATCTGCATTTGTAACCTGCATTTCAGGTGGCTGCTGTGCAGGTGATCTATAAGTTTACATTTTATCAAAGAGTTCTTGGAATTCTTGCCCCATATCCCTGATCAGAAGATTCGATCCCTTAGTGGAATATGTAGACTGTAGAGAAACCAAACAAGCTTGAAAACTAACCCTTGTAAGCTGACTATTGAACTGAAGCATCCAGAGGGGTTCATGGATCGAGGAGGGGTGAGAACAGGAGGGAGAGAAGCAGAGAGGACTGTGGGGGTGAACTATGGGTGATTTAGTGGTGGGAGCACTACAGTGTGAAACCTGATGGGGGGGTCCTAACGTTACTTCAATTAAAAATATATTTGTTAAAATTAAATAAATAAATGTATTCTTCAGAACATGAAAAATAGGGAATATGGACAAAACCAAAAAAAATAATAATAAAAGGAGTCACATTTTAAAAACAAAAAATAATGTGATATGAAGCATCTGAATTATATTGGATAATATTAATCACATGTTTTTTTTTTTCATTCTAACAAATATGATTCTGTTAATCGAACAGAAGGTATAAATTTGGAGAAGAATGATGTTAAACTTGGTCATATTTGTGTACAGAACTGAAATTTCTTTTTGGCAGATTTCATTTGTAGCTCTAGAAAGGTCATTTTCTATCTGTAGGTAAGGCATGGGTTGAAGGCAAAATTCTAATAAGCTTTTCAACACTTGGTGACACCTGTAGTCTTTTCTTTCCCTTGGGATAGGGGTCTAGTTATGCCCAGAATTGCTATGAAAATGCCCTTGGTGGTAATAGGTGCCAGGTGCACTGCTAGTGTTCAATAACTAATGGATAATGATGGGCTCTATTCACACCTTGAAAATGAGGTGGTGAATTTTTTTGAATTTTCTTATAGAACTCAACACAATGGGAATCCCCATGGAGGTAAACGGGGTGAGAATCTGTCTCAGAGACTGCAGGTGATGACAGAGGGCTCTGTTTCAATATGTTTTGTACAGGAAATCACAGCTTCCATGTGCGAAGCTGGTGAGTTTTCATCAGAGCTGCACCAGTGGTATTTATAGACTTGTGGAATCTGTCATTCTGAAAGACTTCTGAAAACCTGACAGTGACTCATTCCAGATGATATCGGCCTCCCCTGGCATTGATAATTAAATATAGGGAGTGAGACCTTCTCTAAAAACAATAGAACAAACAGAAAGAACTTTGAGGTCACATGGGAAGGTTGTTGTATTTTTCAGGGCGAGAACGCAAAGAGAGAAATTTCAGTCTCCTTTATAGTAACTCATCTTACTACACAAAGGAGAGACAGACAGATACAAATCAGTGTTCTGGGTGGATTTCATCCTAGTTAAATTGTTCAATCATTTTCATATTCTTTTTTAAGAGCCATCTACTAGACAATTGCAGGTGAATAGTCATCCTAGTGTCTAAAGACTCTCCTGCCAGAAAAGGTATAATTATATTAGTAGTGCATTGGAAATCTGTTTGGCAGAGTTTTATTTAAAGTGACCCTGAATTTTACCATGAGGCCTATTCATATTTAAATGAATATTCAATAATTTTAAATGTTTAAATGAATATTCAGTAATTAATTCGTATTTAAGTCTATCCATGTTTGGTGGTCTCATCCAATATTTGTATGAAAAGTGAAGGTAGCTTCATTGGCTTGAGGTTTCCCATGTGTCTACCCCAAGGGCAGCTAATTTCCGTGGAGTAAGGTGAGGCCAGATGGGACCAGTCTACCTGCACAACTCCTACCAGAGTCATCTTGCTGAGGTCAGAAAACCATGGCAACTAAACCCTTCCTGCGCTCACTAAGTGAGTCAGCACTGGACCATGCAATCACCGCCAGCCCCCAGGTCCTGCTTGACCTTAAGTTCTGTTCTCCAGGAATGACAGAAAGGACAGGGTCAGCAGATTAGATTTGCTCCAGGTCATGCTGACCTGTGATCCTAAGATACAGCTATTGTTCTAAAAAAAATGGTGATTTCCCCTCTAATCCTCTCCTCATATATTGTTTTTTTCTCTTCTCTACATTGCCCCAGTGCCTCTCATTATTATAGAAACAGCTGCTCCTCTGAACCCCTTTATGGGTTAAGCTGAGCTTTCACAGACATCTCCTTCTCTTTAAGGGACTGTTTTCAGGTATTTTGGGGTGGTTAAATGACCTTGTCAGCAAGATATCAGCCCCCAAGTGTGACATTTCATGTCTACTTATAAAGGTGTATTTTACTACATGTTGCAAGGCTGTGGGGTTTATAGCAATCCGAAACATTTAGCTAGATCATGAAAAAGAAGTCAATTAAGACAAGTGTGATGTGTCTTAATGACAATGCTGATTCAATCATTCAGCTTCAATTTCCTTTCTCTAGGGTGTGAGTATATTGTTGTTGTTGTTGTTTTTAACTTTGTTGAGTTCTGGTCCTCTAAAGACAGTGGCTGTGATGAAATTTGTCCTCTCCCTCTTGAAAATCCTCTGCGTTGTCAACTTCTAATTTATTCCTTTTTAATGACAGGGGGTTCACAGCCACCAGTAGCTTTTTCCTTCTTTCATTTCTCAAAGCTGGCTTATCTTTTCTTTCTGTGTGTCTTAAGGTTTTCTTTGGGAATGCATTGGAGGGCTGTCAAGGTTTTGCTGTAAGATCCTACGATTGGAATCTTTGATTTAAGTTCCTGCTGAAGATCACCCAGGAGTCAGTGAGACTGCCTCTTCTGCAGGGTCATTCAATGTGGAGGCCTTGCCTGGCCCTGCCGCAGAAAGGAGGGCTGAATTAGCTCATGTATATGTGCATGTTCAGAGAGGCATCTACGGCCTCCCAGTGGCCTACAACCCAGAGTTTACTTCTTGGGTTTCAAAAAGTCATCTGAGATTCCACACTGTTTTACTCACTTGCAAAATACTGACCATTTGGGAAAATATAGAATTCCATCAATTTTGCAAAGAGAGAATGAGGTCATGTGATTATGTCATCCCTTCCTTACTGGTTTTCAGATGTCAGCCATGGGCATTTGAACCAAGATTGTGTAAGTGCAGGAACATTAGGTCCTTAGGATGACCATGAAAACTAGCTAAGGGGTGGCTCTGAAGAGTGCTAAGGTTTCAAAAAAGTCCCTTCTTTTTTGACCTAATGATAAAAGTGAAAGAGAAAAAATGATTTTGTTTGCTTTTACAATTCTACAAGTTTTACCTATGGGTTCAAGTGTCCAGAGCCCATATTAAATGCAGGGCTTAGAATCTATGGGGGAAAAGGCATTGGAGCTACAGAGTCTAAGACAGAACAATGTGGTGCTGGAGAAGATGTGGTCACCCCGACAACCACTGCTTGTCACTGGGGTGTCTGGTACCAAAGAACCAGCAAAACAAAACTAGCAGCTAGCAGCATGTCCTCTGCAAAACCTCTGTTAGAATGTAGGGTCCTTGCTTTCATTCCAATAGGTTTCATAAGCATGTAGCAGTCCGAGAGAGAACAGATGTGTTTAGACAAGGTACAGTGAATAACACCCAACTCTGGTCATTTTGGGTGTGGTGCATGGATTTCATGCAGTAAACTTTGCTAGTAGCCAGATTTAGCATCTGGTTAGAAATGAAATGAGATGAAATTGAGGAGATAGGAAAGGAACTCCCCAACACAAGAATCCAAATGACTGCTCTGGCAAAAACCTTTATTTCTAGAGAAATGAAGAAAGCAGTAGCAAAGTATTGAAAGGATTGGCTCTCTAATAAAAATAGCCCAGAAAAATGGAGACAAGAAATAGATGAAAAAAGGCCTCATAATTTCCCTAAAACCTTGGTTGTCTGTGAGAAGGTTATTTTACCAGGGGATTTGTGCTATTGAGAATGAAGAGTATCTAGCATAAATGCTGATATCATAAATATTGCATATAGGGGAAATCCAACCAGACCTTTTTTTTTAATTTTTAGATTTTAAAAAATTACATTTAATCTGAATTATTTTTTCCTCTATTTTCAATGTTAACTGACTCAGATTTAAAGAACACGCTTTTTCACCCATCATGTTAATTGATCACTTGTTTATATGAATATATTCTATCTCACACTACCTTTTATACCAATTAAGGATTTTGAATGTTAGCAAACTAGAAAACTATAGCTCAGAAATGGCACTTTTCCTTTTTCTCATTGTATTGCCTTATTTGTAGTTAGTCTTTGTCTGAAATTTTAACATTTATTGTCCACATGATTATAATCTCTTCTGGGGGATGAAAATCATGAAACCTGTCTGCTCACAGACTCACACAGCAAGATTATTTCTTAGAATGCATTTTTCAAAACATATATCACAGGCAGTAATTTGTACAGGTTTCAACTGGGAGCTTTGTAGCTGTGGTTCCTACAGTGGATGACATTCATTGTTTGGTCAGTGCAGCATTATATTGATTAGTTCTTCCTTCCGTACTCCAAGGATGCTGGTTTTCCTTTGCAGAATATATCTTGAGTCAGTGTTAAACTTTCACCGTTAAATCTACTTTAGACCTCTGCTTTGTGTTGCTGAAGGGAATTTTCAACTTACCCAGCATTCTTGTACATAACAAATTACATTTTGTGTTCCCAAATGTCTTGTACTGTTGGCATTGTTTATTTTGGTTAGGAAGTCCTAGGGACCTCTAGATCTTACTGCTTCTCCTAAAGGCTCTGCAGTAGATTTCCAGAATGTTCATGGTATTGAGTGAAGATTTACATTCTCTACAAAGTTTGTAATTTAGAGGTTTTGGTGGTCTTGTCTTTCCAGATATACTATTGAAGTCAGAAAAATCTCCCCTGTGAGTGTTTGTGCCTCTTCCCTTTCCATCATTTTATGACTGAACAGTCCCTGAGCTCTGGATGAATTAAAAAGAATTAAGATTTATTTAAAAATAAAAAAAGACATTAGATTAAGTTTGTCTAGCAGACAGCACAAGACCCTGGAGATGGTTTGTTTAGTTTTAAGTAAAAATATTCCACTTTTTGTAATATTTTCATTTTAAAATGCAAACAAAGAATGACATTTGGCTTTCAGAGACAATATTATTGACACATTTTGAATTTTTATCTTTATGGTTTTTAAATTTATGCGGTTGATGTCAAGTATTTTAGAGTATTTGTACAGGATTTACAAAAGTAAAACCTATTTTCTATATAGACTTAAGATTTTTGTTTTTAGGTATACTAAACTTGTAAAAGAATTTCTCTAATTTAATTACCAAACTTACATCAGTTTTGGCTATTCTATAAAGTATACTGCATTAAAGATAACTTGATAACTTTCATAGAAAACCCTAAAGACTCCACTAAAGTGGTAATTGAAGTAATAAATCATTACAGTAAGGTGACAATGACCAACATCAATTTACACAAATCAGTTGCAAACAATGAGCTAGAAGCAAAAGAAATCAAGAAAACTACTCTTTTCATAATTGCAGCAAATATAATTAAATATCTAGGTGTAAACTTAACAAAGGAGTTGAAGGATCAATACAATAAAAGCCATGACATTGTTAAAATAAATAGAAGACACCAAAAAAAAAAAAAAAAAAAAAAAGGAAATATATTCCTTGTTCATGGACTGAAAGAATTAGCATTCTTAAAATTGCCATCTTACCAAAAGCAATATATAGATTCAGTGCAAGCTCTATCTTGATATATAGATTCAGTACAAGCTATAATGGTAGTCTCGAAAGAAATAACACAAACATTATTGAATTTGTATGGAAACACAGAGGACCCTGAATAGCCAAAACAATCCTGACAAAAATGAGGACGAGTGGTGATATCACACTCTCAGACTTCAAACTATACTCCAAAGCTGTAGTAATCACCATAGTATGGTAGAAACAAACAAACAAACAAAACCCAAATACATAGCCCAATGGAATAAAATTGAGAGCACAGAAATATACTTGCATATCTATAGACAGTTGCTCTGTGACAAAGGAACCAAGAGTATACCTGGAGGAAAGAAGAGTCTCTTCAACAAATGGTATTGGGAAAACTGGATGGTCACATGCAAAAGAATAACACTAGATTGCTATCTTATACCTTATACAAAATTAACTCAAAATGGATCAACTACATGGATATAAGACCCAAAACCAAAAAATACATTGAAGAAAGGATAGGTAAAACACTCAGATGATATTGGCTTCAGTGATATCTGTGGATTCATCTCCAATGGCTAGAGAAACAAAATGAAATTAAAACAAAAGGGACTATGTCAAACTAAAATGCATCTGCACAATAAAAGAAATTCTCAGTAAAAGAAAAATACAGCAGAGAAAATATTTGCTTATCATACATCTAACAATGGATTGATTGATATCCAGATACATAAAGAACTTGTACAATGCAATAAACAGAAAACAACTATTCACAGAATTGGCAGAAGAGCTAAATGAACACTTCTCCAAAGAAGACATAAGATGGCCAATAGGCACGTGTTAAAATGCTCATCATCACTTATCATCAGAGAAATGCAAATCAAAAACACAATGATATATAATCTTACAGTTTTGGTAATGGCCCATATCAAAATGACCAGTAACAACAGTGTCAGAGGATGTGGAGAAAAAGAAACCCTTGTGTACTGTTGAGGGTTTCTGAAGCCTTTTTCTATGGAAAACAGTGTGGTGGTTTCTTGAAATATTAAAAACAGACCCACAAGATGGTCCAGCAATTCCACATCCAGGTATCTACCCAAAGAATGCAAAAATACCAATTCAAAAGGACATATGTACTCCTGTATTCAACACTATTTATAATAACCAAGTTAAGGAAACAACTTAAGTACTCAAGGACAGATGAGTAGATTAGAAAAATATGGTATATATCTGCAATGGAATACTGCTCATTTATAATAAAGATGAATCTTTCCATTTGTGCGAACATGGGTGGAACTGTAGGGGATAATCCTAATTAAACTAAGTTAGAAGAAGAAAGACAAGTGCCAGATCTTTTCACTTACATGTGGAAAGTAGAGAAGGAAAGCAGAATTAGACAAAGCCAAACCAATAACAAGCTTTAGAAATCTGACTGTAAAATTGAGGCTACAAGAGGTGGAGGGGTGAAAACAGTGAGGAGAGGGTACAATAAACTGTGATAGAGGACTATTGGTACTTTGTTTGATGTGTACCCTGGAGAGGTAGCTCCCTAATGTGGTGACCAACTGTCCTAGTATTCTTGGGACTCTCCCAGTTTTAGTATTGAATTCCCTAAGTACTAAGGGAACTTCTTACTACTGGGTCACTGGGACAACTGGTCACCCTACCTTGCAGCCATGTTCTATTTTACGTGCCTTCAGACTGTGACTATGCAGCTGGTGGTGTAAATTTTTCTATATTGAGCATGATCCCTTCCAGCGCCATCCATGTTGCTGCAAATTGCATGTGTTTATCTTTTTTGAATGCTGAGTAATATTCCATGGGATCATGCTCAGCGAAATAAGCCAAAAAGAAAAAGAAAAATACCGGATGGTCTCACTCATAACAGGAATCTAGAAAACTTAAATAAGGGACCAGGAAAATGAATAACTATAAGAAAGTGAAAATCAAAATCAACAAAAAACTATGAACCAGAGACACTTTTAGGGGGCGGGGGCGGGAGGGGAGGGATTGGGGTCAGAATGGGGGGCTGCAATTGTATGGGGAATATAACAATAAAATTTATTATTTAAAAAAAAAAATTCTATATTGGACCAATCACCTGCTCCAGCCTTGGTATTCTGAAAACTGACCTGCGAGAAACACATTGAGACTAGGAATTATTTTGCAGCCTAATTATGTTTTATGAAACCCTTCAGACCTGGTCAAACATGATTGCATTTAAAAAACACCTGTAATTCTTAATACATAGTACTTGGTAGACCTTGGCCCCAGAGATTCTGATTTCATTGGTTTGCAATGGGGTGTGGATATGGTACTTAAAAAAAATCTCATTTGGTAATTTTAAGACCTCGCCAGGGTCCAATACTACTCTAAGAGGAAGATATACCAGCTCACAAAATTCTAGTATTGAAGGCTCTGGAGTTGCTTTGATCCCTACCATTTCTGAGCTTGCTTCAGAAAGTTAAAAGAAACACAAATATTATAAAAACATTGTCAATTTAGTTCTAAGATTTCTACTTTGGGTAGGAGGAATGGAGAAATGAATAGAAACAGGGGCCAGGAACAAAGAAGAAATTCTGGTCAGGATCCAAAGAATAATAAACAGTCTTATACCTAAGGGTAGAGCCTCAACTTAACAGTCAGGCATTATTAATCAAATTAATTTAATTAATTAACTTCATAGTTCCTTGCATCAAAATTCACATGATCATTTAAAATTAAGTTCTAGGAAAAAGATCCACCCTAGATGAACTAATATGTGTTACATATAAAAAATATTATACTCATATTAAACTAATTGTAGCATTCTCTTTTATTTGCCTTGGTTGCCAGGAAACTTAGAACCAAAATTAGTAAGATTAGTAAGCTCAATTATTAAGATTATTACCTGATGTTTCAAGCATTTTTATTTTTCTATTCCTCTCCACAGTTTACAAATTTTTCTTATTATTCAAATTGTCTTAAACCCGCAAGCTCTTCTGGGTTTAAGCTATTTTAAAGTTCTTTTGAATACAGATGTCACAGACTATGAAAGGCAAAAAACAATACAAAAATGAAGTGTTCATAAGGTGAAAGCCACTATACTATTATTAATAGAGATTATATTGCTTTTAGATATTAAAACCCACCTTTTAAATTATGAAAGCTTATAAGTAAATGCTAGTATAAAAATTCTAGAGAAAAATGGGTTACTGAGAAATATGTTCAAACATTTTTCATGCAAAAAGTTAATGTTTTTAATATATAAAGGAGTTTTATAAATTATGACACAAAAAGATAACGATAAAACTCTAATAAAGATGGACAGAAGTCATGCTAAAAGGAAAAGGCTAATCATATCAAAATAGGTTCAGGATTAACAGATGTTAAAATAAAGCAAATTGTTTTTTTAAATGGATATTCAAAAAAAATCCAAGGGTGGCAAGAATTTTGTATAAAAAAATGTAGAACTGTTTGTTGGGGATCAATTAATGAAAGAGGAAAAATATTTCTACAGGAGTTGATAATACAGGTTAAAATATTCATCCTCCCTCTAAATCATGCATATATATCATTTATTATAAACATGATTAAAAAAATAAGTCTACATTATATATTTTCACTGTCTATGCACACGTGTATTCAATTAACCAAATTTTTACAAGGCCGCTGTTCTATGCTACCATTATAATTGATTTTTATTTACCATTCTGTAATTTCTACATTTATTTAATGTATGGGTTATTTAAAATATAATGTTATATTTAAGACATATAACCTATATATATAAGCAACCATTTCACAATTTTCTGAAGAGTTCACTATATATACTGTTCACAGTTGCATTAGTTAATTTCTCAAAGGTATGTACTGCTGATAAACGAGCTATGGGGTAAAAAGTCATCATTAAAGCCTTTATGGAAATGGTTATATTTTGAAATAGGAGACATTATTAGCAAGTTGGGGATACATGGATTATTCTTATTCCACTGTGAGTATTGCCCTTCTTTAGTTTACATGTATTTATATATACATGGTTAACGATACACATAAAATGAATGTTTGTAGTGATTTATTTAATGGAACATTTTTGTAAAATTTATTACTTTTGATACATTATTAAATGCTAGGTATGGGGTGAGATGCTTTGCATATCCATGCAACAGTTCTCTTATTAACAGTTCAAAATATGTCACATCATTCACATTACCGGGATCTTTGCTCATCATTTTGGAATGTGTGCTACAGCAAATTAATTGGAAATAGTAATAAAAAATTGGTGAGAATATGAAGAGCTTCATTAAGTATGGAATGTGGTGGTTCAGACTCACTATTTTCAAACATCAAATATAATACTATAAAAATAAGACATTGCTCATGCATTGTTTTTTAAAATATGAATACTAATATGACTTGTCTTATTCTATTTTGTTTGAATAGAACCTGCAATTCTAAAAACTCCCTTGAGAATTTTGAAGCAACTGGCCTATGTTATGCTTTTATAAAATTCCTGAAGTACTTGATGATTGAGCAAGTTTGGAAAGTACTGTATTACATGAAATTCAACTAGTTATCTAGACTGGGGCTTCACAGAAATTTTAAATGTCTGACACCATACTTTGTAAATTTCCAAAAGAAAACTGTAGTTGGCACTATTCCTCAGATGTATCTGACCACAAATTCCTATGTAAAGGGAACTTGGCAAGGGATTTGTGTCCTGAGAAACACGGTGAGGCAGTTTGTGCCATCTGAACCTGTTCACTAGAATGAAAATAATATAAATGGCCTTCATTTTGGCAATCAAAATGCAGCCTTATGTGACATTACCATCCTCAAATGGGGAAATATTTCTTAGCAATAACTGTTATATACAATAAACAGTATGACTCTCCCTATTGTTCTGCTGTCTTGTGATAAAGATCAATCCTTAAACAAAGTTAACACATCCGTTAACAATGATGCTTACTTATACCTGTATTGTATTAACATAGCTCACTACAAGTGATGACCTTATATTTTTATTTAACAGCATCAGCAATTTTTAGTGAAAACTCAGCATCCAAAGTGATGAGTCCAGATTTGGGAATAGTAAAACTAATCTGCATGATACCATAATAGTAAGCACATGTCCTTATATATTTGTCAAAACACTTACAATGTACAACACCACATGTGAGCCCAAATGGGTGTTGTGGAATTTGGGCATTATGATATATCCTTATAGACTGTAACAAATGTGCCACTCTGGTGCAAGCTGTTGATAGTGGGGGTGGCTGGACATAGGTAGGATAGAGGATATATGAAAACTTCCCACTCAATTTTGGTATGAACCTATCACTGCTTTAAAAAATAGTGTAGTAGAAGTGACAAGTATATATGTTTTCTAAACATGGAGAAAACCTCTTATGTCTCTCTTTCCTAATGGAGGTAAAAGGTGAATGAAGATGAAAGAACTGTGTAGGTGGAGATTCTAATGGATTTATAGAAACTCTATGCTCTAAGCACATTTCACATAAAAATGTCAGGAAAATGTTTTTCACATGGATAGAAAATCACAGTACTCACTGCAGATATTAGACATCACAATAATCATTACTTCTTCATAAGCACTTCCTTTTTCATAAGGTTACCTATTGATAGGAAAATTTGTTGTAGTTGCAGAGAGTAGTAAGCATGCAAAATAAATCCCTGGGATATTATTGCTATGCAAATTTGACATTTATTGAAATTAAAATTAAATGAATTCATAGCTTTTGTTTTGGTATACAAGTTTCCCATATAACTTTTGAGATGATAATAGGTGACAAGTTTAAATGAAAGATCACTTTAAGAAGCCTGTGAACAAAGCACAAAAAGTCAAGAAAAAATGTTTACATCCTGTTGATCAAGTCCTTCCAGATTCTATTCTTCCATACAAATGTTGGTGTTTGGGGGATGGATGCATGGCTATCTGTTTTTAGTTAATTTCAAGGTACAAGAAATTTGAGTTCCAAAGGATATATTATTTCCATTCTTTAAATTCTGACATTGGTACTAAACCCAAAATTATTAACTGAATTTACTAATGACTAGGCAAAAAAAAAAAAAGTATCCCAAGCCTTCCTAATTATGACACACAAGGCCATCAACTAAAGCTTCATAACACCAAGATTCTTCTTAATGAAATGGACACTGTAGTGAGGTGCAAGGGACAGAGAGTAGAGTGTTACTCCAAATAGTTATCCTTGTTTTTCATATCCCAAAGATGGTGCCCTTGTGATTTGAGAATTCTTTCTCAGGATAGCATTGGTCATAATGGAGGTGATGATATTGACCTCTCTGTAATTTTTGTCTTACTGCCTCTGGTTCCTCACCTCAGAAGCTTGCCTGACATCTGATTTCAGTTTTACCAAAGTATCATGCAAGAAGCACTAGATACACACAGTGACCCTCATTGGAAACTATGAACATTTTGTACATGTGTCTACCAGAGCAGACTTTTCCCTGGCTCCTTTGTTCCTCAACTCCCATTACCTCTTTGCTCAAATGGGACATCAATCTTTGATGCTTACCTCACCTTAGACTAACCATTTCTACATAATCTTTGGTTAATCAAAGCCTAGCTTACTCCAGGGTAGTGTTTATGTATTTGGTTAACAATAATTTACAAAAGAAATATTAATTTTGCCTTTTAAAAACAAACTTTCAGCAATTATTTTTTCTCTTAGTGCTTTACCCTTTTTTTCTCTTAGTGCTTTCTTATCTTAATAAGAAAAATACCATAAAGGTTGAAAGACAGCCTCTATTAAATATGGAAAATGATTTAGTAATACATGTAGGAATATTAATTGGTAACCTTATGAGAAAGAAGTGAATTTGCTAAATGTTAACTGCTTCGTTCACTAGCTTGATCACAATGAAAGCCTGGATGCCTCAGAGTGGGTGGTGCATTTTCTTTATAATTCAATGGTTCTTAGGCAAAGTCCTGTTCCTTTTGGGTGTGAAGAGACATTTTAGGTGGAATGTAGAGCCACTGCAGAATGTTGAATCCAATCCATGCAATGAACTATCTCCAGGATTCTGACAACTAGAAACCCACTCCTTTCACCAGTTTCCCAGTGCTTACCTCCACTCCAGATGAGAAACTTTGCTCTAATACCATTATATTGACTTAATTTAAGAAAACTATCAAACTGATGAGTATTTGATGAATCAGAACACATTATTGCTGTTCCTTTTGACTGAGAGTGTACTATACTTTATAATTATTATACCTTGGTGTCTAAAAGTGGTCAAACCAATGTCCCTCTCCCTTCACCCCCACTGAAAGTCATGGAAAGTTAGGAAGGCTGCTGAAATGCCCTTTAGATGTCTTCAATACCATAGTTCATTTACATTATGTTAATTCCTATGAAAATTCTGGGCAAGGTAGCAATGGTATTGTTTTTATTTTGAGGTCAGGTTTTTTGAGAAAGTTGCATTGTGGTTATGTGAATTGCTAGGGATTTATTCCACTCTTGTTTACATGTTAGTTGTCATACACAATACCAGAAACTACATAGCCTAGATGTTCTTAGACCTAATGTTCTAAGGTCTCCAAATCACACTAGTGGGTCCTTGGAGCTGCTTTTCAGTTGCATTTGGAAGGTGACATGATTCAAAATGGAAGACAAGTAAAGTATTATAAAAGTCTTATCTTTTTTGTTCTCCAATTAGATTGCATGAATAATTTTTTTTTAAACTTTTTTTTTTTTTAAGATTTATTTATTTATTTGTACAAGCACTGGGTACAGTCAGAAGCGCGGGAGGGTGAGAGAATTCACCAGAGCCAGAGCGGGGAGCAGAGCAGGCAGAAGGACCGAAGTACACTGCTGAGGGGAGCAGCGGGCGGCAGGAGAGGTCTGCGTGCCAGATTGCATGAATAATTTTTATCTCAGGAAAGAATGAGAAAATCTGGTATCGTCAGTGTGTTTATGCTCATTTTCTTAGATTGAATTTTTCCTGATGCGGTTAATGAATTCCAGGGATAAATGACTTGTTTTACTGGTTGATCTAAGTTATGTGAATTTCCAAAGATGTAATGCTTAAATTAACTGTTTAATTCATTTATTCTTCCCTTATATCTTTTAAAGTCCTACTTGGTAGCAATTGCTGCATTGGGAAATCAAAAGTAAATATGAGTGGAGTCATCTTCAGAATACTACAGTGGGGACCCCCCTGGTGGCCTATGGGTTAACTTTCAGCACTCTCACCCCTAGGGACTGAGTTCTATCCCCAGTCAGGGAGCTAACCTTTATATATTGCTGCAGACCTCTCCAGTCTTTAGTTTTTTACAAAGTGATTGCTATTTTACGGAATGATTTTATTTACAAAATGATCACATCAGATGTGAACCAATGTGAATTCAAGAACCAACGTCACATGTTGAATTGAATATATTATTACTTAGCTTAATTAAAAATAGAGGTAACACTAAGGGGGGTGTAGAATATTTTTTCTCAGTATCATTTCAATAAGCCAATAGGAAAATCATTTCATAATTTAAAAAAAATCCAGTTTTTAAAGTTCTAGTCACCTTAGGAGAAGCCATAATGTCTTTGTTTATCTCAAAAGGTAAATAAAATAGAGATGCTTATGAAATTCTGCTTTCTATTCCAACAAAACACAATGGAAACCATTGGTTCTGGTAAAGTGAATTCATTTCAACCTTCTTTCTCCATTTCTGAAAAGGATATAAAACTTAATCTATTGTTTTAGTCTATGATTAAATGAGGTAATATAGACTGGAACATTTCATTACATTGATATTCTGTTAGTAAAATATAAAGTTTATTATTCTGTTAATCTTTCACAGATTATGTAAATTTATTAAATTTTCCTTTCTTTTGAGAAATTTAAATGTCTCCTTTTGTGCAAATGATTTATGCTTCAGATAGATTCTTCTATGTCTTGAAATTGGATTTTAATTCACTCCTTTTGAATTTTCATACTATCTTTTCTTGATTTTGTGATTACCATATTTTCACAATTTAGGAAATTGTTGTCTTAAAAAATTAAAGTAATTCAAGTATATTACTACTATAATCAACCCTAAATTGAAAAAAAAAAATCAGAGAGAAAGAGCAACCATATTGTTCCCATTCAAATACAATTGTTTTAGCCAATATTTATGTTGCCTGTTATTTCCTCTTTATGGTAATAGGAATATTATGGCACAATAATTTCTTTAGATAGTGCTACCTTTCTTCCATCTTCCCATCATCTAAATTAATGGTTAACACACCTTTCCTCTAAATGGCCAGATAAAAATATGTCAGCTTTGCAGACCATTGGCTATCCTCTCATCTCCTCAGCTCTGCCATTGTAGCAGCCATAGGCAGTATGGAAATGAGTAAATGTTGCTGTTTTCCTGTAAATGTTTATTCACAAACACAGGCTGAGGGTTAGATTTGGTCCACAGGTCCACAGTTTGCTAACCCCTCATCTAAATGATGACAAGTTATTGTATTATTTAACCATGGACTTATTGTTCTCTATACCTCTCTATAATTACTTCTTCCTCAATAGAATTTGTCTTCAATCCTCATATTTAATGTTGGACTCAACTTTTTTAACCCACTAGGTATTGTCTTAACATTGTTGAAGTAAAAATTATATTGATAGTTGAACTTCGTTTGTCTACTTCTGAGAATAGTAAGTAGACAAGCCTCCTGTTTCCAGAAGGCTCTAATTTATCGCCAATTTACTTTGCAAATAGTTACAACTTCTGATATAAATTAAATGAGTAAGATTTCTCATTTCAGAAATTTTAATACATTTACTCACTACTGATAACTCTTGACTAGAATAGTCATTCAAAAATTATTTGTAGGGCCTACCTTGGTGGCACAGCAGTTGAGCGCTGGGCTGCGAAGCTGACTGCAGCCTCTGCAGCGCTGGTTCGGTCCCCAGCCGCCGGCAAAGGTCCCACATGGCACGCAGACCTCTCCTGCCACCCGCTGCTCCCCTCAGCAGTGTACTTCGTCAGCCTGCCTGTTCTGTTCCCCGTTCTGGCTCTGGTGAATCCTCTCACCCTCCCGCACTTCTGACTGTACCCAGTACTTATATAAATAAATAAATAATCTTTAAAAAATTATTTGTAATACTCACAGGTATATGTAGCAAATTTCTGAAATTTACAAAGGAGCAAATAATAACAATAAAACCCTAAATCACTAGCCCCTCTGCCCAGTAAGAACAACTTTTATCAATTGCTTGTATGTGTTTTAGCTATAGATTATGCATATCTACTTTTGGTAGAGAAATCTTGAGCAATATTATTTCTTTAATGATTATCACTGTCTTTAAAATTTATTTTCAGTGCAACATTTGGCATTTTCTATTTTTCAGAAATATGTGCATTTTAATAAAAGGGAGATATAGTAGATCTTCAAATTAATTTTGAAGTTCTAGTGTATAATGATTAATTTGAAGTATTCAAATTTAATTTAATTTAATTCAGATTAGTTAAATATTGTTTGTAAATATATCCCCTCTTTATGACATGTTTTTTTGCAATTGGAATTAATGAAATTGGTAAGGTAGAAAACCTCTTTATTGTGTCAGTGGTTCTTATACCACTGATATTATTTTTTTATTGTCTTTTTAAAATTATATCTTCAAGTCTATTTTGTCAAGGCATAACAAATTGCAATTTACTAATTTATTCATTTTAGCTTTATTCTTTCCATTTTATTATTTTCTTTTGAGTGTACTTTCCTATTTCTTTTGCCCTCATCTCCTTCATTCTGTGGATAGACTAAATAATCTCTTTATTTGGTAAGTGATATGTTCTACTCTTTATTTTCTAGTACCTGTTAAATGCATTCTCAACTTCTTAAATAAAAATATATAGTAACCTATATATCTTTCTCCCGGTAAAACATATCCTTTAATGTATTCCTACCTTATTCTGCTTTCAGCCATTATCTCCATATTCTTGTTTGTAGAATTTATTTCTGTATTGTTAACAATATACTTTTGTTACTACTTTTTCTTGTTTATTTTGATAGTACTGCTAAGCTTTTCGTTTACCCTTATATTTCATATAAGTCATAGCATTCTTTTTCTTTTCAGAATCTTCTAAGTCCTTGTATACTTACTTTCTCTTATTACCTAAGTGATAGGTAATATCTGTACAGTTTGGGGCTTGAAGTTTTTATATTCAAATATACTGACTGGTTATCTCTTTATGTCTTGGGTTGCTATTGAAATTTGATTTCAATCTAATTGTATACTTTGTAGGTGGTCTGGTCTTAGTCTCTGGAAGGATTTGGATTTTTTTACTCACCTTGTTATTTATTTATTTATTTATTTATTAATTCTCAGACATTGTCCTAGTTATGGGATATTTTTTCCTACATATTATTTGATGTCATGTTATGAGCACTTTTAGCTAGAGGGTAATACTCATCATAAACATGGGAAGATCTTACCGTGTGGGTCTTTATTTGAGTCCCATTTTCTATTACTTTATTTTCATTTTGGATTTCGTATTATGTGAATGTACTTCTTCAATGTTGTATCTTAGGTTGTATTTTGAAAGTCCGTCCTTTGATTACATTCTGGGTCTCTTTCTGAAGAGTTACCCTACCTGACTTTCCAGGTTTCTAATATTTCTCTTTGACAATATTCATTCTCTTACTGAAGTTATCTACTGGGTTTTTCTCCCATTGTTTTTCCAAATGATGACTCATTTCTGTAACTTATCTCCCATAGCTTCCCTTATCTCCTGGAATACATTTATTATATATATTTAAAATTCTTTGGCTACTACTTTAATTCTGCTTAATCTGATATATATTTTTCATTTCATTGAGTTTTTAATAGCAATTTGGTTTAAAAATCTTGTTTTCCCCCATGAAGCTTATATCTTTGTTGTATAGTCATGTATTCTTGGGTAAAACATACTGATAAAATACTAAATTATGTCCTTCCTGGAATACTGCAGAAAGGGAACATGTTTCAGAGAGAAAATTCTTAGCATTGCAATCCATTGTGAAGGACCACTGTCATTTCCTTCCTCTGAAATGTCACCATGCCCTCGATATTCCTTATACCTCCGACCACATCACTGCTTTTTACTGAATGCTAGCTATATGAACTGCAATCATCCAGTCCTCAAGGCATTTTAGTTTTTAAAGATTTTATTTGTTTATTTTTGCACTGAAGAATTTGGGTGTAGGGCCTCATTGGTTGTGCAAGATGTTAAGTCTCAGCACTATGAAGCTCTGCGCAGCACTGCAGTTTGATCCCCAGCCTGGGAGCTACCCACATGGCACAGCAGACCTCTCCTGTCTCTCCTGCTGCTCTCCTCAGCAATGTATTTCAGTAGATCCACCTGTTCTGCTCCCCACTCTGTCTCTGGTGAATCCTCTCATCCCCACCACCATACCTCTGGCTTATACCCCAGTTCTTCTATGCAAACATAAATAAATAAAATCTTAACAAAAAGTAAATGAAAAGAAAGGTTTACACAGTTGATAGGGCTGTCCACTGGTCCAGCCCCTATAGAGAGCTGCGTGGAGGTTTCTCAGAAGACTAAAATGGATCTGTCATAGGAGCCAGCAATTCCACCAAAATACAACACTAATTTGAAAGGAAGCCTGCACTCCAATGTTTATAGTAGCACTACTTACAATAGCCAAGATAGGGAGACAACATAAGTGCACCCAATAGATGAGTGGATCAAGAAGATGTGGTCTATATACATGATGAAACTATTCAGTGATCAAAAAAGATAAACTCATGCCATTTTTAGCATCATTGTTGAAGGTAGAAGGGCTTGTAGTAAGTGAAATAAGCCAAAAGCAGAAAGACAAATATCAGATGGTGTCACTTATATGTGGAATATAGAGAAAGCAAACACAGGGTCAACAAAGATAAACTGAAAATGAACCATTGAAATCTGAACATTGATCTTCAGCTTTCAGAGAGGCTAAGACAGGGAGATGGGTGGAGGAACACAACGGATTATGGTAGAAAACTATGAATGCTTTGGTGGTAGGAGTGGGGGAGAAATCCTGTACTGTCAGACTACAAGTAAGGATGTAAAATAATGGTACTTTAATAATAATAACAATAAGAAAATAAAACTAGAGGACTAAATTTTTTTTAAAAAAGAAAGGTTTATGAAAACTACAACTCAGAAACCATGCAAGTCTGTTTCATACTTGAATGACATTTTGGATGGTTTATGTTCATTTAGAACCACAGTTTCTCCCCTTGGGACTTCATGTGTTTAAGTTAGCTGTTATAGGATATTCTGAGAACCGATTATTTTGCCCTTTAAGAAAACTTGTTTCCTTCTTTTGATTTTCAACATTGCTTTTTATATATGAAGTCTGGTAGTTTAATAATTTCATTAGAAGTCTGGTAAATAATGCCTAGTAAGATTTTATTTACCAAATACTAAGTGCTTTTATGCTTGCAGGTTTAATCACATTGAATTTCATTGAATTTTTGGGGTTTTTATGGATTAGAAATGAAATAATTTTTCTATTTTTCCACCTTTTTGGAGACAATTGTTATGCCTAAGTGGACATACTTCTGACTATATATCATATATGCCATTCTCTTTAGAAATTTTTGTTCTCTTCTGTCAAGCTTTTCTTCTACATACCTCTTGTTCTCCATTCACTGCTTCTAAATGAAAGAGGGAAAAAAAATCTGAGGAAAATGACAATTTGGAAACCAGTGTCTGAGGAGAGGAGAGGAATCTGAAGGGAAAAATCTGAGGTTGAAATACTCTTTGGGAATTAGTGTCTGAGGAGAAAAATCTGAGGAGAAATGAGTCTTTGGGAACCAGTGTCTGAGGAGAAATCAGGGCTCTGAGGAGAAAAATCTGAGGAGAAATGTCTTTGGGCACTAGTATCTGAGAAGAGAAATCTGAGGTGAAATGAGTCTTTGGGAACCAGTGTCTGAGGAGAAGACAGGGCTTGTGGTGAAAATCTAAGGAGAAATCTCTTTGAGCACTAGTATCTTAGGAGAAATGACTCATTGTGTATCAGTGTCTGATGTGAAGACAGGGATCTGAGGAGAAAAATCTGAGGTGATATACACTTTGTCCACTAGTGTCTGAGGAGAAAAGTCTTAGCAGAAATGACTCTTTGGGAACCAGTTTCTGAGAAGACAGGTTTCTGAGGAGGAAAAATCTTAGGAGAAAACCCTTTGGCCTCTATTGTTTGAGGAGAAAAATCGGAGGAAAAATATTATCCTATATCTCTGTTGTGATCACTTATTTTGCAGATCTGGTATTGTCTTCATTTTCACTCAAGTGCTTGAAAATGACTTAGGTCATGAATTTTAGCCTGTTCTGTTAGAACATATTTTTAGAGGTAGTCATTCACACTTGTTCTTTATTCCTTTATTTGTTTTTCATGGAACTTTCAAAGTATTTAATAATCCTCTTTTATTATCATTTATCTTTCTATATATACAACATACAAAATTTATTTTTTAATATATTTTTTAATTTTTTACATCATCGTTCATTTTTAAACAGTATTTGCTCCCCCACCCCCTCAGGTGTAGTCCCCATAGAGTTTCCTTCACCAATGCACCTGTGCACCATCACCTCAATTCCCTGTGCTCCTCCCTCCCTCCCTCTGATCCCTCTCCCACCTCCTCCCCTAAAGATATACAACATACAAAATTTAATAGCTAAAATGAGCCTATACTACATGTGAAACAAACAAGTTCACAAAAATATACTATATATGCTTTCCCAGTTTGATCAGCATGAATGAATTAAACATAATAATTGATTTTTAAATAGAACTGATTGGCACTTGGCCTAATTTTTAGCCTTTGAATTATTGATAACACAAAGGTCTAGAGATACAGTATGTTCTGTCTTACCCACTTACGGTTGTCTATAAACAATAGTTTATTGCTTCATTTATTCCTTCTGTAATATTCTTCCTTTTTGTAGATCTGAATTTCTGACGTACATTGTTTTTCTCCTTTGTAAAGGAAAAAATTAAAATTTTTTGCAAGGCAAATCTGACTACAAATTTCCCTAATCTTTTTTTGACTGAGAAAGTTTTTATTTCTCTTTCTCCTTCAAAGGATAATTTCAGAGAGTACAAAATTCTAGGTTGGAGGTCTTTTTCTCCCAAAATTTAAATAGTTTACGCTCTCCATTTCTTCCTTGCAAGATTTTTTAAATTTTTAAAATTTTTTAAATATATTTTTACATCATTTTTCATTTTTTCACAATGTATGCATTTTCATCTTTGTTATAGTCCCCATACAATTCCATCCCCCCTTGTTTTGATCCTGCTCCCACCCTCCCCCATGTAGTGTGTCTCTGGTTTGCTGATTTTGATTTTTGAGGAAAAGTTTGATGTAATTCTTTTCTTTTTTTTAAGAGTTATTTATTTTTGTGTATAAGAGCTGGGGCACAGGTCAGAGATGCAGGGGGTGAGAGGATCCACCAGACAGAGGGGGAAACAGAACAGGCAGACTGACTGAAATACACTGCTGAGGGGAGCAGCGGGCGAGACAGGAGAGGTCTGCCTTGCCATGTGGGTTTCTCTGTGGCTGGCCAGGGATTGACTCCTGCTGCAGAGGCTATTGATTGCTTCATAGTGCAGTACTTAACTCCTTGCGCCACCAGAGAGGCCTTGATGTAATTCTTATCTTTATTCCTCCATAGGTAAAAACTTATTTTTCCCTCTGGTTTCTTTTAGGATTATATATACATGCATATATATATATATATATATATATATATATATATATATGCGTGTGTGTGTGTGTGTGTGTGTGTGTATTTGTAGTTCAAGAATGATATGTCTCAGTGCAGTTGTTTTTTGTTTATCTATAACCCACATCAGAGAAATCATCTAGTATTATCTTTCTCCTCACTCAGCAAAATGTCTTCCAGTTTCATCCAGATTGTCATAAATGGTAAGATTAAATCTCTTTATATGGTTGAGTAGTATTCCATTTGCATATATACAATATCTTCTTTACCTGCTCATCAGTTGTTGGGCACTTAGGTTGTTTCCATAATTTGTTTATTGTAAATAGTGCTGCAATGAACATAGGGATGCATAAATCCCTTTTAATTAGATTTTTTGCATTCTTTGAATAAATACCAAAATGTAGAATTTCTGGATCATATGGAAGATCTAGTTGTAATATTTTGAGAAACCTCAATATTGTTTGCCAAAGAAATTAGACCAGTCTACTTTCCCACCAACAGTATATAAGAGTTCCTTTTTCTCCACACCCTCATCAAAATTTATGCATTTATTTATTTATTTATTTATTAATATGGGCCATTTTCATGGGAGTGAGGTAATATTCCATTGTGGTTTTAATTTGCATTTCCCTGATGATAAGTGATATTAAATATTTTTCACATGCTTGTCAGTCATCTGCTTGTCTTACTTTGAAGAAGTGTCTGTTTAGCTCTTCTGCCCATTTCTTGATTATATTCTTGGTTTTCTTTTTTGTTTAGTACTGCAAATTCTTTGTAGGTCTTGCCTGTTACCCGTGTTCAACATATGAGGCGCAAATATTTTGCTCCGTTCAGTAGGATGTCTTTTCATCTTTATGGTAGTTTGCTTGTTTTGCCATGCAGAATATGTTAAGTTTGAAGCAGTCCCACTTGTTTATTTTTGCTTTTGCTTCCCTTGCCTTTGGAGATGAGTCCCCAGAGACATCACCAAAGCCAATGTCATGGATTGTTTTGCCTGTTTTCTTCTATGAACTTTATGGTTTCCAGATTCACATGCAAGTCTTTAATTCATTTTGAATTATATTTTTGTATGTGGTGTAAGAGAATGTTCTAGTTTCAGTTTTCTGCAAGTAGCTGTCCAGTTTTCCCAAGACCATTTGTTGAAGAGGCTTTCCCTAGAGACTTTCCTTTCTACA
Organism: Talpa occidentalis; assembly: GCF_014898055.3. NCBI lineage: Eukaryota > Metazoa > Chordata > Mammalia > Eulipotyphla > Talpidae > Talpa > Talpa occidentalis. Next base: position 11,789,561 of record NW_023602073.1, read on the forward strand.
TTGAATACTCTTGATTCCTTTGTTGCAGATTGACTGCCTGTGTACATGTGGGTTTATTTCTGGGCTCTCTATTCTATTCCATTGTTCTGTGTGTCTATTCTTATTCCAATACTATACTATTTTTACTACTATAGACTTGTAGTATAGTTTGAAGCCTGGGAACATGATACCACCATTCCTTTTCTTTTTTGTCATGCCTTATATTCAAGTTAATGCATAACCCAGATGCAAATTGTTTCCATAGGACAGAAAATACCAGCTTACAATACAAAATAAAATATGATTTTAATTTAAAAATAAAAATGAAAACCTTGCCTAGAGCTAAAACTTCTCTCCTCAAAACTTCCTTACCTTACTCTTTAATATGACTGTTGTATTTTTCTGCTTATATACATTATTTCCATATTATATGTCCACTATTTGACTATTAGCACTTTGAAAGCAGAGATGATCCTGTTGATAGCTCCCTCCTGGCTTATGTTTGCTCTATAAATGTTTTATACCTTAATGAATAAATGACAGAAATGTCTACTTGCTAAATTTCTACTTATTACTTCCTCTTTCCTTTAAAATTAAAGGTATATATTGTAATAAAGGTAAAAAATGGAGCAAAGATCTACACTGCAGTGAATGATGAGTTTGTCTGACAGATCAAAGTTAACCTTTGTCACAGTGAAATACCTAGTCATAGGAGAGACTGGTTTTTCTGTTTATACCTACTAAGTATATTATTATTTTTCAAAGTCAAATTATTTTACTTTTTATGATGCTCTTCTATTTCCAAATTTAACACATGATGACTTGCTATGTGGTTTTTTGGTCTTTAAAAAAAAACTTAAAAAAATTATATGATACTGTTTACTATTTAGCCTTAATATGCAATGTAGATTTTTTTGTGATAAAGATGTCTGTAGGGTTTGGTATTTTTCATTTTTTATTGTTATTTCTATATCCTGAATATAAGAATTATTTAGAAGGATTTTTCATATGCTCTCTTCAAATTCATACACTACCTTCAAATTCATGCTTTGAACCATTTTCAAATCCAGATCAGTATGATAATATCACCTCCTTTCATTGAGTTTATCAGTATATGGTCAAACAGACTGTATTTTAAAAGTGTTATTCCATAATGAGTCCTTGTTTACTTTTACTTTTAATGGAAAATTGTTAAGACCCTTTAGGTCAAAACTATTTGCAATCAATAGTACCCAAATTCCTTAAAAAAAAAAAAAAGACAATCCATTTTATTAATGAAGTTGGATGATGTCATCATTGCATGATAGCATTTACACATTCCAACAGCTAATAATAAATGTATACTGTAGAAAACATAATTAATTTTCTAATGGATCCCTCATTAAGGTTAGAAGTAAATCACCAATATGGATATGAGCAGGTAGGAGCAATATTGTAATTAATTCCTGAGCATTCACCATTTGACTAAGAAATAGAAAAGAATCAGAGAGAATGAGAGAAATGCTATAAACCTCACCTAATTCATTTGAAAGAATGATTTAGGTTGCAAACAATTGTTTTCTGTGTTCAGTGAAGTGTCTTTTCTATGGGCAGTCACACTCCCAGAGTCTTTCAGGATGGCATTTGCTCTGTGGATCCAAATCAGAATAAGATAAGGACAGCAGCACAGGAAAGCTGGATGCTGTAGTTATAGAACTAAAAAGTACAGTTTCCTAATAACCCTACCTTTAAACTTTTGAGAGCGATGTAGATGACATTTTCACTGACTCAATTGGTTTCCCATTCTGGGGGGAATCTGAAGATTATTTGAAGCAGGCAATATATTTTTTTAAAGATTTACTCATTTATGCATACAGGATCTGGGGAATAGGCCAGAGGTGTGGAGTGTAAGAGGAGTCACCAGAGACAGAGTGGGGAACAAAACAGGTGGATCAACTGAAATACACTGCTGAGAGGAGCAGCGGGCGAGTCAGGAGAGGTCTGCTGCGCCATGTTGGTCACCTCCCTGGCCAGGGATCGAACTCATGCTGCAGTGGCTGTAGGCTAGCTTCATTGTGCTGCGTCTTAACCACTTACACCAGCAGGGAGGTCCCATGAAGCAGGCAAGATCACATTTCCCAGGAAGGAAGCCAGAAGAGGACACAAGTTGAAGGAATAGATAGGTCTTTTTCCTAGCTCCTGTCAAGTTACATAGACATGTGACCTCAGCACAGCTCCTCTGTCAGACTCTGAACTTTGAGGGAATGACCTGAGATGCAGGGACAGATGCAGTATTTTTCTGACTCTGTGTCAGAGTTGGGATCTCATAGTAGAGCATTCAGAGGCAGGATCAGTATCCCTTCTGTAGCAGCATCTGAGTTGTGCTCAGTATTCCTCAAGTTTGATTATATTTTTTAAAGATTTATTTATGTATGTATACAAGAAGTGGGATACAGGCCAGAGGTATGGGGGGTGAGAGGATTCACCAGAGACAGAGTGGGGAGCAGAACAGGCAGATCTAGTAAAATACGCTGCTGAGGGGAGCAGCAGGCAAGAGACAGGAGAGGTCTGCTGCACCATGTGGGTATCTCGCTGACTAGCTGGGGATCGAACCCATGCTCTAGAGGCTGTGGATAGCCTCACAGTGCTGTGCTTAACCCCTTGCACCACCAGGGAGGCCCAAGTTTGATTGTTTTATAAAAAAATACTTCAATTTTTTGAGGTAACCTTAGTTTCCAGCACTATATATGAACCAGAGAAATAGTTTCACACTTCTTCAGATGAGCATCTCCATATCCCAAGCACCCAAGAGCACCCTTATCAATTTTATTGTGTACCTCCCCACTTTGTCGACATCCCTACTGTACCCCTCTACTTACTTCAATTCCGCGGTCATAGTTCTAGACTATTTTGGCTTCTCTTAACCACAAATGCTTTTAGTACCAAATTCCTGATTAAACTAACAAGAATCCCACTTGATTTATTTGTACTATTTTCTTCTTCTATAAAGATTAACAATTGTATCTATTATAATGATTGCTTTGGGAATTAAATAAGAAAATGTGAAAGTGCTTGGCTCAGAGTAGGCACTCAATCAATGTTGACTCTTATTTCCATCATCATATCCACATAGTTGATATCAATTAGATTCTACCCCAATTTTTTGATCTTGAAATGATTCATCATTTACCTGTTTAGAGAAGTATAACAGACCAAATTCCTTTGATGAATTCTCTTCCTTGATTTCCTAAAGGTTGTCTCTGTAGTAATAGTAGCTTTGGATTCTTTTGCAGGATGAGGATGTGGTTCTCGATTAGCATTGCAGGTACAAAAATAAAAGGATTTCATTAGATATGTAGTAAATATGGATCGCGGAGTAATTTTAGAAATACCAGGTCAACATTTTAGAGCATAGGGATGAAATTTTTATGGAAATAGCCAAAGACTTTACTTTCCTTAGGTCATGGAGCACAAGTTCATTTAAGACCAATTTTCTAGGTTGTTGGGGGAAGATGTTAGTTATTCTGTTACATGAAAATTGTCATTCTCTTCTGAGTTCACCCACATTAATATCTATATCATACTTCTCAGTAGGATATAAATATACCAACTGGACTTATATAGAATTTTGTGTTTTTCGCATAAACTGCTTGTGTGTCCCCATGAATAGGAAGGACTATACTGTTTATAAGTGAAAAAAAGAGACTTTCAAATGTTACAAATTCCTCCATGTGAGATCATTTCAGGCTGGAACTGGGAAAGAAATATTGGTTTCCTGAAGCTAATCTTAATTATAAGTATACATGATGGAGAGCGGTCATTTTTCTAAAAGTCAATTTCTTTTTCTTTTTCTTTCTGGCTTATTTCGCTGAGCATGATCCCTTCCAGCTCCATCCATGTTGCTGCAAATTGCGTGAGTTTATTTTTTTTTGATTGATAAGGGACCAGGAAAAAGACTAATTATAATCAGGAAAAAATCAAAATCAACAAGCAACTATAAACCAGAGACACACTAATGGGGACTGGGGAGGAGAGGAGGGATTAGGATCAAAATAAGGGGGGTAGGAATTGTATGGGGAATTAACAAAAATGAAAATGCATACATTGTGCAAACATGAAAAATGATGTGAGAATAATATAAAATAAAATATAAAAAAATACAAAAGATAAAAGAAAAGTCTATATTCTGTTAACTTTTGAATGAAGTAAATTTTTCCTGAAGTTTTGATTTCTGAAAGATTAATTTTAGCTGATGAAGCAGTGTTCTGTTCATTTGAGGACATGCTCATCAATAAAATCACTTAAGTTCATCCTATTATTTTTTTTCCACCTACTTTCCCTCCTGCATTTTCCCGTTCATTTGCATAATTATCCCACAGTTGTTGTTTAGCGACATTTTCATATGCCTCTGCTCTTTATCACACACTCTGCTATTTTTTATTATTATTTTATTATATATATATATTTACATCATTTTTCATTTTTTGCTATTTATTATTATTATTTTATACATATTTTTTACATCATTTTTCATTTTTGTGCAATGTATGCATTTTAATCTTGGTTATAGTCCCTGTGAAATCCCTACCTCCCTTTTACCCCTTGTGCTCTTCCCACCTCTGTTTTGATCCTACTCCACTCTCTTCCCATGCAGAATTTCTCTGGTTTATAGTTGCCTGTTGATTTTGATTTTTACTTATCATAATTACTTTCATTTTTTTGATCCCTTATTTGGATCCTCTCCATTCCTCCTATAAGTAAAACCATCTGATATTTCTCTTTTTCTTTCTGGCTTATTTCACTGAGCATGATCCCTTCCAGCTCCATCCACATTGCTGCAAATGGTATACGTTTATCCTTTTTGATTACTGAGTAATATTCCACTGTGTTTGTGTACCACATCTTCTCTGCCATTTTTGGGTAACATCAAGATATACAAGGCATTTTCTTACCTAAAAATATCTCAGTTCAGTGCAGAAATGGACAAGTGAATATAAATTATACTTTACTGATTAATTATTTCATGATTACACCATCAACTACTAGAGTGTGTGCTCTAAGAGAGTAGAGGCAACATAGTTGCCACATAATGAATAACATAATAAATATTTGTATAATTGATAAAATAGGTAAATAAGGGGAGGGTTAGCTCCTCCAAATGAATAGGTGATTTTATCTATCATCTGCCAGTGCTATCTTTCACAAAAATGACCTGAAGATCCTATTGCTCTTTGTGTTCTGTAATTCACAAAGCATCTTCGTAATACACATACACACACACAGTGCTTTGCTTCTGTGGTGGAAATTTGGGTAGAAAGCAAAGAATACACACAAATATAAGACACAAAATTCATGTTTTGTTTTTTAGTTTTTTTTGGGCAATTTTGCTAATTATATCAATTCTGGGTCTTAGTATCACAAGTGGTATACTTGGAACTACTTGTCTTTGCTTTGACTTGTCTTTACTTTGTCTTTGCTTTGACAGATCTCACCTAGTAAATAAGCAGTGCATATCACTGTTATCCATTAGCTTGGCTAGTCTCTATCTCTGTAGGGAAAGGCTGATTTCAGTGATATATGTTCAAATCCTTTGTCCAGTCTAATATTATAACTCGACAGATTATGCCCTTTCTCATCCTGACATCTCCCACCATCAGCAAGTTCTTCCTGATATATAGATGGATGATAGAGCTGCTCCCGCTTTATCCCCTTTGTGCCAACAGATATGATTCTTATACTTTTTTTCTTTATTTTATTCTTACAAAAATATTCAATAAATATTAAAATCATTCAGTACGATAAGAATATAGGTATTTATAGACTCCCTGCCATTTTTATTGAGTCCTTTTTTCCCCCTTTAGTACTATTGATTCCAATTACATTCAATATTTTAAAATCATCTTTAAATGGGTCAAAAATCACTGGTTAGAGGATTAGTGTAAATTGTAAAAACCTTGATATCCTAACTGAATGCATATTTGTTGCTAATGTTAAACTAGAAAACACATTTTGTAGGTCTTTGCTTCCTGGATGAATTGAATAAGTTTTTAACTAATTTAATTATTTCAGTCATTTACCTCTATTTCTCACTTTTATTTATGCACTTATTCATTCATTCAACAATTATTTACTAACCAGTGGTAAGATACAATGCTAACAGTACATACTGAATAGAATAGAATAGGAAAAAAACACTGATTATAGGGAAAAATGAAAAAAATGCATCAACTATTAAAGGAAGTATTCATGCTATTTATCAATGTTAAATTGCTTTTAAATTGCTTGTACCTATTTGCATTTCACAGTCATGTGAATTATTTCACATTTTTTTACAAACATTTACCATGAATAATCAATAATTGAATTTCCTGTCAATTCTTAGAAAAGGTGGCTTATCAATACTGATAAGAAGTACCAAAGGCGATTCAAAGTTTGAGCTCATTGTTCACTCTTGGTTTGCAGAAATATTAGTCTAACTTTTCCATAAAGTCAACTTCATCCTCCCATTCACAACATTTGCCAACTGCTTTTCACTCTTCTATGTTCTTTGAGTCTCAACTTTCGCCTTTCATTGAGATCTACTACCTTAATCCAGATTGTGAACTTCTGTTTGTGTAAGGCTGGGGTCTGCAATACTTAAGTGTTAAATCTGAGCCCTCATTGAATTGACATAATTAACATGATTTATTTCTTATTGGTAGCATATAGCTGGTTTGGTTCAATTTGAGGGAGGAGTAGATGTTCTGTTTTATAGTCATTCAGAGACCCAGGGAGACATTGCTGATGACCAAGGCAGGAAAAGTCAGAATTTGGGGAATAACATGGAGTTTGTTTACTGCCTCAGCCTGAATTAATCCTATGGCTGAGAAATATGAGTCTGTTTCTTTCTCAGTATGTGATCTGTGTTCACTTCCAAGTCTGACTATCCAGTTTTTCCTTTTTTTTTTTGTAATAATTTTTAGCCATCTGTTTCCAGCTTCCTATGAACATTTTTACTTTCCTCATTTTCCAAACTTGGCTCATAATCTTTCTTCCTTAAGTAGCTCCCTGTCTGAATTTCTAACTTGTTACCCAATGCACTGATTTAACCAACTCAAAAACTTGGAGTTGCTTTATACCTACTTCTCTGTATCTCTGTATATCTGTCCTCATAAACTCAAATCTACTAAAGTCTACTAGTAACAACCTGGGCATAATGATTATCTGTCTTCACTTTCTATTTCCTATGCTGTGGTCAATTAAGTTTTTTTCACCGTTCCATGAAACATCTCTGTACAGCCTCCGATCAAATCTACATAAAATGACCAGGATGATCATTGCTGAGATTTTACTCAGATTCACAATAATCTTGGTCTCTTTATTAATATTGAAATCTCTGCTCTGTTTTCAAGACTGTCTCAAGTCATCAAGTTGGTTCATTTCTTCTGCACAGTTGTCTCTTTTTAATTTTTCTTTCTAGTCTCACTTCTGGTTTCTCAAATTTAATTCCATCACTCTGGGTCTAATCTTGACCATGATCCTGGAGTCTTCTTTGCCCTTTATTCAGTTCAAGTACATGTTTCTGCTCTGAAGTCTTCAAGTTCCTGACTAGCACAGGATTAATATCACATTGCATACTTTTTGAATTCATTTATTCATGGAGTTAATATTAACTGACTGGTTATGTGTGAGAAACATGTGTATTGCACACACACAGGGGTAAATAAAACAATGACTGTTTCAGCTCTCACAGAGATTACTATCCATTTGGGCAAGCAGAGATGAAATGAATGTCTAACTAAAATAAATATTTAATTGTAAATGGTGATTAGAGCCCTCAGGGAAAGTTACAGGGTCCTCTAAGAAGGAACCATAGGAAGATCAACTTTAGAGAAGAGGTGGTGTATGGTGTCAGGTACACACACCCTGGACAGAGGGTGCTTAAGTTCAAATCCTGATCTCACCACTTACCATGTCACTTACCTTGTCCCAGTTACTTAAGCTGTTCAGACTCCGGTTTCCTTGATTATGTCACAGGAATAATTGTACCTGCCCATGTGAAATGGGAGGGCTAGCTATCACAATTCCCATTTCCAGTTCTTTATCTCTTACTCATTTTCACTAAGATTATGAGATATAAAGTAAACCTCTGTCCAAGAACCTTCCTGACAATAGGATTTGAGGTCATGTAACACAGTTCTGGTCCTGGATGAAAGTACTAGAAGATATTTGAAAAGCTTTTTCTTTCCTGACATGGAATGTTGATTAAAAAATGATCTAGTTCTCTGTGATGATCAGTATGTGGCAATGAAGACCAGGTCCTGTGGTTTGTTACTTTTCAATGGATCTTTATAGGAAAAATCTGTGTCCTGAGGTGCTTTGACTATACTTTGTTTCATCACAAGGTGGAAATGCCTAACATTTCCCCTGTGTAAAACTGAAGGCTGAGTCTGTGTGCCCACAGAGTTCGCTCTGTCCACTGGACCTTCCTGACATGCTCAGCCAAGAGATGATGTGGCATTTCTCCCTAAACTCTGCCACTGAACCCACACAGAGCTCAGATAGAAGTGCCAGAGTTTGGACATCTACTCTCTGACATTTCTTTTATGTGCTATTATGGAAAATTGGAGAAAGTACTCAAATAGTTTGAAGACATCAGCATCATTCACATCTTTGGAAGGAAACGAGAAATCTTTTTGTGGCAGTTGCACTGCTGGCCCAATAGCAGAATGCTTCCAACTCAAACATGGCATGGGGCCATGGTATGAATGGCACACATCAAAGAAGCTCCTGTCCTCAGTCGAATGGGTGCTGCCTTTTTGGGCTACCTTTGGCATCTTGTCTCTCTTGCCATCCACTGTTGGCATCACAGTGACCTCTGACTGCTCCAACAGCCCTATAAATACTAGTCTAGGCCTGTCCCATTCAGCAATGCATAGTTCCATGAAATTGACACTGCATACAAGGTCTATCCAAGTAGACTTGTGTTTGTTTTTAGTTCTTCTCAACATTTGTTCTCGGTCCGAGTCAATCAGTTCAACTAAGATTATGCCCAGTTATTAATAGAGTTGTTACTAAAAATATTTCAGAGCCCAGTAATTGATTTGTAGGTTAATAGAAATCTTAATGAAAACCTTACATACAGGTAATATTGCTTGAACACCAATTCTGAAGTAGCTACTCTGCAAGAAGATTATAAGTATATAATCTTCCCAACCTGATCATGTCAGTATTATTGCTAAAGATACAATAGAAAGTAGTAAAGATATAAATCTTTCATGTAGTTAATTAGTTATAAAGTCGAGTTTCAAATCTAGTTCCTGAAACTCTCAGTCCAGTGATATTTCTGTGTTGAAGGTAAAGTATCACTTAATGATTAAGGGAATGAGGCTGGATACAGACAATTTGATATTGGCTTTGCTGCTATTCAACTGTGTGACCTTGCATAAGTTACTTAACATATCTTTGTCTTTTTCCTAAAATATAAAATGAAGGACCTTGCCAGACACTGCAGCACGAGTTCGATTCTCCTAGCCGGCCATGGAGCTACCTACATAGCATAGCAGACCTCTCCTGCCTCGCCTGCTGTTCCCCTCAGCAGTGTATTTCAGGGGATCCACCTATTCTGCTCCCTACTCTGTCTGGAGAATCATCTCACCCCCTGCACCTCTGGCGTACACCCTAGTTATTGAATGCATACATAAATAAACCTTTAAAAAATAAATATGAAATGAAGATAGTATTAATAACTACATATTACAGTATTATTATTTAAGGATTGAATTAGTTGATATCTGTAAAATATTTATAAAAGTTCCTGGGTCCCGGTAAATGATTATCAAAGGGTAACAATTACATAGGACAAAGGGCTGTTAGTGACTGAACATGGCTGGATCTCTAAAACTCATAGAAAAATGCCTCTCTGGTAATGCCTTTCCGTATCTCTATAAGATACGATAAAGTATTGCTAATGGGGAATTGTAGAACATTCTTCTAGATAGACCCATTACGATAGAATAGACAACTCAGTATGTGATGAACTGTTCCATTGAGGCCAAGTAATAAAAAACATCACTTTTATATAAACTTTAGGCCTGTGTACATGACCAGATGATCAAGTGTCAGCTCATTTTCCACAGGTCTTCCAGGACCTTCCAAAGAAATGTGTGCCATTTTCTGAGGTAAACTCTCTTATCCTATTAAATTCAAATTTACATCCAAGTGTTCAAAACCCATCCTGTATTGCCAAATTATAGTCACATTGATCTTACACATGTCACTTTTATAGCATAGAAATCTACCTTAGAGTGTAACTCTCTTACCCTTCTGTGAGTATGCAGCAGTGGCCACTATATTTGTAGATGTGGTTTATACTGATACAAAAGCTAACAGCTCTGTGCTAAATCAACCCATTTTATTAGGCTAAAAGGTATTGTATCATCTTATCCACTGTAAAGTATATCTGCACACACACTTGCTCTTGAGGCTGTCATTGAAGCAGCATCTCAGGAGAAAGCCATAGTCTCTTCATCAGTCTGCAAAAGTGGGTTCAATTCAATATAACAAAAACACATTGCAGCTTTGTCCTGGAGATTCTAATTTGCAGAGTTATATAGATGCTGTAAACTATCAGTTGCTCTAATTAGGAGAATGGGGAGCAATGGAAGTTAGGATGAAAGATGACTGGAGTTATCACATCAAATCACTACATGCTAGCTAGCTCCACACCTGAGCAATATTAATCAAGATACATAAACTTACCATGTAGGGGGAAAGCAGAACACTTTCCATACATTGTTTCCTTTTATTTGACCAGTGTAGTAAAGTTGATATTATTTTCATGCCTTTTCAGATGTGTAAATGGATACTTAGAAAGTTAAGTAGCTAGGGGCCTCCCTGGTGGCATAGCAGTTGAGTGCTGGGCTGCGAAGCTGCCCACAGCCTCCGCAGCACCGGTTCGATTCCCGGCTGCTGGTGAGGGTCCCACTTGGTGCGCAGACCTCTCCTGCTGCGCCCGCTGCTCCCCTCAGCAGTGTACTATGTCGGTCTGCCTGTTCTGCTCTCCTCTCTGGCTCTGGTGAATTCTCTCACCCTTCCTTGCTTCTGACTGTACCCAGTGCTTATATAAATAAATAAATAAATAAATAAATAAATAAATAATCTTAAAAAAAAATTTAAGTAGCTAGTAAAAGGTCACATATCTACCAAATCACTGAGTGATGATTTAAATTCACAGTAGCCAACTCCAAAACAAAGCTCTTCAACTTTTAATGCTATTGAATTTTTAAAACACTTCAGCTTATTCTTTTTACTGTGTTGGAGACTAGTTAAATTATTTCCTTGTCTCAACTTAACACCTCTTTTAATATCCTTCTTTTCCAAATGAGTAGACAAGCTTACAAAAGTTCAGTCGTTTCCCTAAATCAGAAAGTTAATGAAGATGGAAGCTAGTCACAGATCATGCTTATTTTAAGGAACAGAAAACTATTGCTAAATTTATGAAGTAGACACAGTTTGTGACTATTGCTTTCTTCTGTGGGTACTACCCTGAATTTTGTCAGGTGGTCCCACATCACCAGCAAATCAGTCTCTCTTTAAGAAATCTAATGCAATGATTATTCTATTTCATGGTGTTATTGTTAACGAATATAAAGTATAATGCTTCACAACAGGAGTGTGTAGCTGCTGATAAGATTTCAACCACTCAAAGCTATTTTGGACTGGAGGATCTCTTTGCTGCACTTTAAAAGAGTATGCAAATACCCTACCCAGTTCTCACCACTGAATAGGGTAATGGCACCATAACTAGACACCCCTTTTGTAAACTCAGTCCACCCTGTATCTAACACCTTCACTCTGATTGCTTTGTAGACTGGGTGCCTGTGCTGAATTCTTATAACTGGATGTCTACCTTACCCCTCAGGCATGCGCGCGCACACACAGACACACACACACACACTTTTATCTACAATGGGGTTTTTGCATCCTGCCAACTATTAGTTCCTTTTGTGCAGAGCTTGAACCTTCCTTGCCTTGGGATGTTCTACGTCATACCAATTAATGAAGTGTTGACAAGCAACTGAAACTTGCTACTTTGTGCATTAGTTATGCTCCATAACAAATTACTGAAAATTTAGCAGCCTAAAACACTACACATTTATTTTCTCCAGCTTTTGGTCAGTTGGTTGGAAACCTAGGCAGAGCTTAATTTTGTTCTCTGCTTTGGGATTTTTACCAGGCTATACCCAAGTATCATGCAGGCCTGTGTTCTCATCAGAAGCGAAATTAGGAAACATCTGTTTCCATGCTCTATCCAGTTGTTGGTGGAATTTGTCTCCTTGCACTTGGAGGACTGAATGCACAGTGTTCTACCAGCTCTCTCTGCTGGAGGTAACTTTCAGTTCCTAGAGCTCATCTCTAGTTCTTTCCCATGAGATATACCCTAGAGGTCATGATGGCTGATTTCAAAACCAGCAACAAGGAGGTTCACTCTGATCTATTTAGTGTCTTCTAAAATGTAATGTAACCATGGTTAGAAACAAGGTAAAGCTTCTTGAGGGTTCTTGGGAAGAATATTTTATATAAGAGCATGACTCATTGGTGGGAATTAACTAGGGTGTGTTGGTCACATCTGGTAACACTTTTCCTTAATATCAAATACTATTCATGTGGACTCCTGGGAATTATAACTCCTAGAGCTTGATTTCCCATCTCTGCCCATTTGATGGCTCAGTTGAATTGAAATACAGGGTGGACAGTCCATTGGATGGGGCTGTGATCTCTATAGAACCCTAAACATCACTAGAAATAAAATGTCAGCAAACTAAAATTTTCTCATGTGGCTCTAGATAGCAATTCAAATGAAATTATAACAGCTTCCATCAGAGTAGATATCAATCTCCAATGCAACTTTTTCATTTGTCCAGAACTGACTAAGACAAATAGGTTTTCAACACACAAGTAAGAATTGCAAGTGGTAATTCCACCTGCCCTGAGACCTGCCTCTTAACAGGCACCTGGTGTCAAGTGAAATTCCAAAACCAAGCAGTGCTTGACTTACTATAATTTGTCATGAATAAGTGATTTCTTTATTATTTGTTTTATACCATTTTATGGGCTTTTCAAATATTTGTCTATTGCACAAACTCAGTTCTAGGGCAATTCCTAATAAAGAGTATTTTATATTAGGTGCATGGAATGATTTTGTTATTTTGAAGGTTAAATATTTTTGTCCACAGAAAATTCATTTTTCTAGTCCTCTAAAAAAATGTCTAGTTAAAATTTAAAGATTTTTGCATTTGAGGGACACCAAATTCTTATTCTGACGAGGATCTCCATAAATCTCTACAGGGATACACAGTTTTCTTACTAGTTTTCTCTCTGCTGAAGGCAGTCTTCAGTTCCTAGAGCTCATCTCCAGTTCTTTCCTGTGTGACACATCCTACAGGGCATCTCTCAAAATGACAGCTGACTTCAAAGCCATCAATGAGGAGTCTCTGACTCTGATCGAATTAGTCTTCTGTACTACAATGTAACCATGGGAATAGCTTGTCACTCTTGCCATATTCTCATTAAAAGCAAGCGGTATGTTTTTCTAGGATTCAGGAGGAGGAACTACTCTATTTACTTGATTACCTATTACCAACTGCTGGCCTTACTTTACCTGTGTTGGTTATCATACTCCTGGAACCCTTAGAGTCTGCTTCTCTGAACTCACTCAACTTATAGGTTTAATTCTTGGGACCTGTCCTTCTTAGCCCCATGTTCTTGTTCTATCTGGATAATGATGGAGTGGGGCAAGAAAGCCATGAATGACATTTTATGGTGAATTACAATTTATAAGTACATAGCAAGTACCATCTCCTGATCCCCACCACACCTTTGGTGGTTATAACTTTGATGGTCTTTATTTACAACTGGGAGTATATTTGTGGTTTGTAATTTTTTTATTTTGCTTCTTTGTGGAGCAGCAGGATGTCCTGGAACTGACCACCCTGTGATTTCATTTTTCTATAGCATTAACTTGACCAAACACCTTCATAGCATCAGCAAGTCCTGACTGGTCACAGGTTGAGGGATATAGACTTGCACAAAAAACATCTTCCAATAACCCTGAAATTCACCTCTACCTAACTGAGCAAGATTGGCCACTAATGCTATTGGGTTTTACTTTCACTTGACCCAAATGGTAAGAGAAATTACCTTTTTTATTTGAGTAAATAAAATATTCATAAATACCAAGTTAACAATCTCTTTTACTCTTCCAAAGTAGCAAATTAGAGAATGGAAATGCAGCTAAAGCTGATAAATGTTGGGGAAAGACTTAATATGGAAAAGGTATAGATCAGCAGAAGCAAGTTATTAGACGAGAGGAAGCTAAGCATATTCAACTTGTCCAGACCTGTTAGGAGGACTTTTTCTTGCTAGATATGATAGAATTGATAGAATGTGATTCACACAGAATGAATGAGTGTTTTCAAACCCGAAAACTAACTATCTCTCTGTGTGTCTCCCTCACCTCCTACCCTGCCTTCCTCTTCTCTCTCTGGCTCCTGTAGACAGAGTCATTTACATATTAAGATTTTATGTAGTTCAAAAACACATTCATTATCAAAATGAAGATGCAAGTTTTCTAAACCCTGGTAATCAATCAATTTGGACTTTAACATTCATATTTAAATATTATGTGTTTTTTGGTTATGTCTTATGCCTCTGATGGGTGCTGCTACCTAGAGAATCATGAATAAGAAAATATCCAGGGGGCCTCCCTGGTGGTGCAAGGGGTTAAGAGGCAACCTATGAAGCTATCCGCAGCCACTGCAGCATGAGTTCCATCCCCACCCAGGAGCTACCCACATGGCGCAGCATTGGGTAGTCTACTGACCTCGCCCTCTGGCTCCCCTCAGCAGCGTATTTCAGTCAGTCTGCCTGTTCTGATCCCCACTCTGTCTCTGGTGGATCCTCTCAATCCCCACACCTCTGGCCTGCACCCCAGTTCTTGCATGTATAAATAAATAAATCTTTAAAAAAATTATCTTGGACAAATACCAGATGGTGTCACTTATAGGTAAAATATAGAGAAACCAAACAAAGGGTCAGATAAAATTAAACTTAAAAACTTACCCTTGAAAACTGAATATAGTGCTGAGGAATTCAGGGGAGAGGAAGATGAGGTGATGGAACAAATGGAGAGGGAGCATGATGGACTGTAGGTGCTTTGGTGGTGGGTGTGCTACGGTAATAACACCTGAAGGGAGGGGACAGGAATCCTATACTCCCAACATACAAACAACAGTATAAACCAATATACCTCAATAAAATAATTTAATTTGGGCCTCCCTGGTGGTGCAAGGGTTAAGATGCAACCTATGAAGCAATCCACAGCCACTGTAGCACGAGTTCGATTCACGGCCAGTCAGGGAGCAACCCACATGGCACAGCAGACCTCTCCTCTCTTGTCCGCTGCTCCCCTCAGCAGTGCATTTTGTCAGTCTGCCTGTTCTGTTCCCCACTCTGTCTCTGGTGGATCCTCACCCCCTGCATCTCTGGCCTGTACCCCAGCTCTTGTATGCACAAATAATAAATCTTAAAAAAAAAATCTTTCCTGTCCTAACATCTCTGTTACCCTTTCACATCTCAGTCACTGTTTCTCATTCTTTTATTATTTCCTCTTCCTTTAATTGCCAATTCATTTGCTATTTCCTTGGGTTTTCATTTGTCCACTCCACCTTTTCAACTGCATGTGCTCCTGTAGCTGCCTTTTCAATTGCCAATATTACCTAAATGCTAAGCAGTTGTAAATCAATATCTCCATTCCAGAATATTTCCTTAGTTTCTATACTTTTATTTTCTCTCTGTTACTAATTATTAACAGGATTTCCCACTGGAAAATCTAACACATTTAAAACCAACTTTATTATCTTTCTCTGTAGAATTGCTCTTGCTCTTGTGTATATACCAAAAATGTGGACATAATTACAAACTCCTTTTTTTGTGCCAAAACCTAATCTCCCATATCCATCTGGTCACTGGATAATATAGTTCTCCTTACTTAACATCTTTCAGTCTGTCAACCCTTTCTAAACCGGCTCTCCTGCCCTATTTCCAGTTTTCACCATCTCTCTCTTGTGGAATATTTTAAGGATTTTCTCATTGAACTTTCTCCTTGTGATTTTGCCAAATCTATCTTCCATAGTATGGGTAGTCAGTTTTCTTTAAAAATGAAATATGATTTTATTTGCATGCTTTGAATCTACTGACTAAAAAATAAATTGATTTCATGTCAATATCATAATCCATGCCTTCCAAGGTCTTCTGTGATCTTGGTATTTTCTGCTCAGCATTCTCATATTTTATTTTCCCCTGTGTTCCAACTCTGCTTCTACCATTGGGTTTACCACTTCAGGTTGCTGTGTATTTGCCTTTATTCCTTCTGCCCCCAAGATTTTCTCCTAAAGCTCCTTTTCGGCCATCTGTCTGATGAATATCTACTGATTCCTTAGAAAACAAGACTAATCTTCTCTTTGGGGAAGAATTCACATCTGCTTTCTCTTTTTGCTTCCTAAGGGACTTGATAATTTCTTCTTGTGTGCCACAACACTATCTTAATTATTCAACCATGTTGGTTTTAATGCAATTGTTTATTTACATGACCATCTTTTAAAATATCAGCTTTTGGCCCAATAAATCAATGGATTGTAATTTCTGTCTTCAGGAACTGTTAAGTGTGCATGATTCAGAGTAGTTGAATAAATGATAGGAGAGGGCAGTGGAAAAAAATACCAAAATATTACATTTGTATTGAAATATAAGTGAATAGAATATTTTGGGGAAGGGACGTATACCAGTGGCGTTTGCCAATTGAAAGTAATACTAGGAAGATTTTTGTTAGCACGGTAGTGTTCATTGCGGGAAATGGAGAAATATCATCTATAAAGATCTTTCATTTTCTGTTCTCACCTCTAGTTTTCTCCTTTCCAAATTCCTTCTTCCTTCGTTTCCTTACTTTTCCTTTTCTATCTCTTGTACTCATTCTCCAAGCTCATGTTGAATTGTTACTTCTGTCCTTACTAGATATTGAGCACTGTTTCTTCATCTTAACTGTATATGTATTCGATAATTCTAAGTGTCTATGAAACAAAAAGGTCCATCTTGACATTGTTTTCATTTATTCCATTATACATGGTCATATGTGAACTCATCCAAATGAAAAAAAAAAAAAAACAATGACTCAAGTTAGGTACTTGAGACAGCCACATAGCAGTCAAGATAAATTGCAGTAAATGATGGGGCTCAGCTCACCTTTGCTTCTGTGTTGACTATATTTCTTAGGTCTGGTTTTGGAATTTTATCATGGCATTTCTGAGCCTACCATTTGCAAGTCCTGTGAATTATAATCTAATAGTCTAATAGTCTGAGCATTTTAAGGAAATTATGACTGGTGCAGACCATGTGTGAGAAGTATATGGCCCTGGGGTTAAGGGATCTGTCTGGGGCTCTGATGCTATGGGATGTAGATCATTCCATTGGTGACGGTGACAGGCAGGTGCTAAGATTTTCTTCCTGAAGAAGATGATTTTCAATTGCATTATGAATTTAACTAGAAAACCCCAATCTGAGATTCGTTCTTTCAGGATTGGTAAAAAGACTCCCCTTCATGCTTCCTGTACAGAAGACAATGTAACACCCGCAAGTAGGCAATAAGGAAAGAATACATGCAATTCTAAATTGTATCCAGAAAATACTAGACTTGCAGAATGCCTCAGTAAAGGTTTCAATTTTGCATGAGTAAACTATGAATCAAGTGTAAGAAATAAACAACTTCCTTTTTATCCTCTTCTCTTAAATAAAATGCTAGAAACACAAGATCTTATCCTATGGAAGAAACTGCATTCATTTGCTAAATTCTCTGACATTTACTTTCTCTGGTCCTTACTAATAAAAACATGAAGTGCAGTTTCTCTGTGTGCCAAAACATACACATATTGAACACTCAACTTAGAAATATTAAATTGTGCCTTTTAGAGAAATGTATTACCTAAAACTCCACTATAGGGAACTTTTAAGTGTCATGGTCATGACTATGGTCTGGTATTCATTATACCATCACATCTTTCCAATAAACATACCTCTCATTTGTTGTTTTTATCTATTCCTTCATTTCTTCAGAGCTATTTTATAGCAGCAACTATACCAGGTTCAAAGACAGAACTGAATGAAACCAGACAAGGTCTCTGTTCTCCTGGATCTAACCATCTAGGGGGTGAGATAAATAATCAAATATTGCATGGCCAAGAATAGAACTGATTGATATTGCAAGGACTACATGGTACAAAGATAAATGTTTAAGGAGGCTTCCACCTGGCCAGGAAGGCCAAGATTGTGTCTCCAAAGAAACAAATTTTGAATTAGAGAGATTCAAGGAGGAGAAGAGTTAACTAGATGGTGAGGGAGAAAAAGCTATTCTAGGCAGAAGAAACAATTCATGTTGGAATTCATTACTGTTTGTGATATAAAATGGATGCATCATCTAGGAATAAATCAGTGCTATTTTTCCCCTTTTTAAAATTGAGAAATAATTTACACATAACATTATATTTGTTTCAGGTATGTAAGAAAATGATTCAAGTGACATAAAATGTTATATAAGATACATATTGGTTGGTATATATGTTATCTAATATATATATTATATATATATTGAAATGATTACCACAATAAGTCTAGTTAAAATCCATGACCACACAGTTATAATTTTTATTCTTGCTTTGGAAAATTTTTAACATGTATCTTCTTAGTAACTTGCCAATATACAATGCAGCATTGTTACTTATCTTTCCTATGCTGTACATTGTATCTCCAGGAAGTTACTCTTGCATTTAAACCTCAATTTCTAAACCCAGTGGCTTAGTGGCCTTGGAAAATTTTTCACTTGTTTTCTTTTCTTTTTTTACCCAGAAATGAAACATAACGCTATGGCTTGATTGAGAGATTATTAGTAAGTTAAAACCACAAATCTGTAATTTTTTGTCTTCTTTCTTGCTTTATTCAGATCAGCTTTTCTAGACCTAAGTTTCTTCCACTAGCCATGGGGGAAATAGGCTAGAAAGCAGAAAAATGCTAAGCTGCTACAGAAAATTGAAGAAATGTTTTGAAGAAAGTCCCTTGATTTTTCCATCTTTGTTTTGTTCTATTAATTTTCTGTCAGCTTTTTCTTTCTTTTTTTTTTTTTTGCCATAGAACTTCAGAGTATGAATTCCAATTACCTCTCAAAAATCTAATGAGCTTGTTTTATTTTGATTGCTGTTATTATTGCTGTTGTCATGTGAACATGTAAGCTTGCGGTAAATTGGTTGTATTAATGACTCCAATCTTTCTTCCCTGTCACTGTCTGCCTTTAGTCATGTAATTTTGCAGGATGGAGTCTGTTTCCCTGTCCCTTAGATCCGTGCTGGACTTACAATTTTCCTTGGCTAATGCTGTGTCAGTTAGCAAATGTGGCACAAGCAGAGGCTGGAAAAGTCCTTTTGTTTTTGTTTGGCCTTGCTCTGTGAAAATGCCAGGAGAACTTGCCCAGGCTAGCCTGTTGGAAGGTGAGACAGGTGGAGGAAATCCAAATTGTCCCAGTTGTCCTGGCTGATGCCATCCTCATCAGCAACAGCTGGGCGAACCTCAGGCCAGCACTATACAGCCAAGTCCAACTGAGCCCACCGGAGTCACTGACCTGGAGACTTATGAGCAAAACAGATGCTTATTGTTTTAAACCACTGAGTTTTGGGGTGATTTATTATGTAGCCTTATTACAGCAATAGAAAACCAATACAAGAATAAATTCTTACCGACAACTTTATTATTTCTGCATCATTTTCTTCCATGATCACATTTGATTTTTCCATGGAAGAAACCAATGAGAAAATTGTAGAAATATCTTTGACTATGAATGATCTGAGACTTTATATCCTGTGAGGTGTCTGTAATACCTATAGTTTAGATACTGGAAAATTAGGGGGCAAAAACCCCAATTTCCCCATTTTATTCCCTAAATATAATGAAGTAGGTTGTCAGTTTGTCTCAATAAGATTTGGTTTCATTAAACAAAGTTCTCTATTAAATTCAGATTAATTTCTTTAATCTAAAAATTCAGGTTGCCATACGACTATGGTCCAGAAATGAAAATGCCCTATCTTCTTATGGAATAAGTTTGCTTTTTGATGAGAGGTGCACAAAAATATGCTGTTTTGAAATTTTATTGAATATGAACTTGTGAGTTTTATGAGTGAAAGTTTCTTAAGAAAGTTTCCCATATCCCACCTCTTTAGAAATGTGCCTGCCTTCCGAGGCCTGGAAATGTGACACTCTGAGGGCTGTTTGAATTGATCCAGCTGAGCTCCAAGTTAGATAGCTGATTCTTTCTAACTGCCTGATTCCATAACCCTGAAAGGCAGGGTCTCTAAAAACAAATAAAAGAGAATATCCTGCGTTACAAAGGTCAGGCTGTTGTCCACCATTGGCAGAGTTGACCACATAGTGTTACTTATATCTTTCAGCAATCTATATTCAAAGAAGTCGGGAGGATATTAAAGAGAACTTTAGGTTTAATTTACATTATTCTTCCCAGCAACTCTCATGTAGATGGCCTATCCCCACCAAAAGTCCAGAACATGGGAAAATGGCCAAGTTAGTCAAGCTGTTGAACCTGAGGGGAAAGTGTTGCAGACTGGGAACATAGAAGAAGGAGGCATGGGCCACGTGAAAGCCCCTAACTTCTGCCAAGAGATGCTCAGTTTTAACACAGCCTGTACTATGTAGTTGATGTCATCTAAACTGGCCTATTTTTTCAGAAGTTTACTTCCTGTTTTTGGCATGCCATTTCTCTGGACATACAACTATTTATAGTGTCTTTACTTTCATCTTGAGACAATGTTGAAATGATTATTTCATAGACCATCCACATAAGGGAATATTATGCAACATTAAAAATGATGCCTTCAAAGAAAATTTTAATGGCTTGAAAAAACGCTTTATGAAATAGATGAAAAGATTGATTTTAAAAGTGCACATGTGGTATAGTCAGAATTATATGCATGTGTTTTTCATTTATTTGTCCTTTGAAAAAGACCAGAGATAGTATACCAGGGTGGTTATCCCTCTGTGGTTTATATTTGATTGTTTTATTCATTTATTTCACACTTTTTTGGGTTTTTAAGTTTTTTGTTTTTTTTTTAGAAGATTTATTTATTTATATATACAAGCACTGGGTACAGTCAGAAGAACAGGAGGGTGAGAGAATTCACCAGAGCCAGAGCGTGGAATAGAACAGGCAGACTGACAAAGTACACTGCTGAGGGGAGCAGCGGGCGGCAGGAAATGTCTGCGCACCATGTGGAACCCTCCCCGGCGGCCGGGATCGAACCAGCACTGCAGAAGCTGCGGGCAGCTTCGCAGCCCAGCGCTCAACCGCTGCACCACTGGGGAGGCCCAGGTTTTTAAATTTTTGAAAGTGAAAATATGAGAACTTATGATTAGGGGAAATGAACTATTAATTAAATTGTGCTGGTTTAGGAGCACTTTGAGGACAAAGGATGTGTCCCTTTATTTCTAATTCTTTTTCCCCCCTTTTTTAATGCATGCTTCCATAATAATTTTTTCTCTCCTCCTATTATCCATGCTCTTATACCATCTATGTCCCTCCCTCTTCCCTCTGGTAACCATTATCTTCTTTTTGCCAAGTTCAAGTTTGATTCCTTCCATTTTTTGCATGTAATTGTTTTTGGGTATTTCTATTCCACAGATGAGTGAAAATATCTGAAATTTCTTTCACTGATTTCATGCAGCATAATCACCTTAAGGTATATCCATTTTTCCCAAATGCCACTGTTTCATCATTCTTCACAGCAGTATAATATTCCATTGTATTTATGCTCCACAATTCCTCTATCCATTCATCTGCTGAAGGGCACTTGAGTTGGTTCCATGACTTGGCATGTTTCTAATTATTAACATTCCAGGACCTTGTACTCAAAAGTGTGTATGTGGGGGGATTGTGGAAGACACAGATTTGGTGAATGAAAATGAAATTTTAGACAAGAATTGAGAAAACTAAATGGGCTACTGCCCATAAAAAAGTTCATCAAGGTTATTTTAAGGTGCAGATATAATTGTTTTCCTTATAGTTTATTATCATCCTTATCCTAAAGTACCAGGAGCTATCAGAGATCTAGGAACCACTTTGTTTATCAGTTGTAAGAGAGACTGTGAATAACAGAGAATAAAGGGAGCATTTATTTCCACTGTGATGAAAACCATTCCCTCTTCCAGGAAGTCTTCATTGATTACAGTAAATTCTATTATCATTTTACAGATGAGAAAGCTAGAGAGAGAAGTTCAGTCATAAAGAGTGGAGCCTTCTCCCAAAGTCCCTGCTCCTAATCACAGGTTATACTGACTTTTAAATAATATTGGTGTTTAAAGTGTTTAATCAATTGTATAAAAAGAAAGCCCAGATATTTTTGTGATTTCCAAATTACCTTAGACTATAATTGAAGAACAGTAATAGCATGTGACAAGTTCAATCAAAGGTTTGAAAGCTTAATCCTACTTTAAATAAGTCAAAGCAAATACCATTTTACTATAATTTTACTACATATAAGTCAAGCAAATAATATTTTACTTATTGTTTGGATTACTCAAGGAAATGTCAGAAGTTTTGCCTTTGGGACAAGTCTATAGATTCAAAAACTTTTTGTGCTGTTGAGAGAAGTATACTTTTCTGTCCATTTTCTTAATTCTGCATTTGTTTAGATTCTTACTGTGCATATGCTGCAGATTTCTAATGAGTGTAAAAAAGAGAAAAGAAATAATAAAAAACAAGCAGACAAAAACCCCTCTAGCCTGTTTCAGTCAGAATGTAAGTGAGTGGGATAAAAGGACTTTTTTTTTTAAGATTTATTTATTTATTTATACAAGCACTGGGTACAGTCAGAAGCATGGGAGGGTGAGAGAATTCACCAGAGCCAGAGTGGGGAACAGAACAGGCAGACTGATGAAATACACTGCTGAGGGGAGCAGCGGGCGGCAGGAGAGGTCTGCGCGCCATGTGGGACCCTAGCCGGCGGCCGGGGATCGAACCAGCGCTGCAGAGGCTGCGGGCAGCTTCGCAGCCCAGTGCTCAACTGCTGTGCCACTGAGGAGACCCTAGAAGGATTTTTAAAACACACATGGAACATTTGTTCATATACCTGTTGGCCATTTGCCTCTCCTCTTTGGAGAAGTGACTTTTTATCTCTTCTGCCCAAGTTTTGACTGGATTGTTTACTTTGTTTTTGTTGAGTTGTGTGAGCTTTCTGTGGATTTTTGTGATCATTCCCTTATCAGTTGCATTGTGTGCAAAAATTTTCATCCAATGAGTAGGGTTTCTCTTGGTTTTGGTTAATGTCTCTTTTGCTGTACAGAAGCTCCTTAGTTTGATATAATCCCAGTTGTTTATCTTTTCCTTCACTTTCTTTGCTTTGGGAGAATGTGTCTTTAAAGGTGTTACTGAGATGTATGTCGTGTAGTGTTTTGCTTGTATTTACTTCTATATATGTTATGGTGTCAGGTCTCGCATTCAGGGCTTTTATCCATTTTGAGTGATGGTTCACAGGTGAATTGGTGGTGGGAATTTTACAGGGAATGCACAATGATGTAAAAGACATAAATAAAAATATAATATAAACGATCTCAAAAAGAATGCAACACATGGGACACAGCAGCTCTCAACCAGTCTCAGCTGCCGGGAACAGCGTTTGCAGTCTCGTTAGAAAGTAGGCCTGGTGGAGAGAAAAATACTCTCAGGACCTGACCGTGATCTGGGAGGCCAGGTTCAGTTCTTTTTTTCTGTGCCCCAACTCACATATGTGCTCTGAGTCTAATCATTTTCCTTCTCTCTTCTTGATTTTCTTATCTGTCATTTGGGGACTTAATAACAGGTCTTTCCTTGGAAAGCATTTTGAAACCATTCCCTGAAAGGTGTTGGTTGTCCCTGTTGTTATTAATATTACCAGATCACCATTACAGGCCCGCCTTGGCTTGGGATGGAAAACGTGAGCCGACCTCGCTTGACGTGATTGTAATCCTATGAGCCTCAGCTCGCTTTTATATCTGACCCTCTGGCCTCGTGCTACCCGCTGGAGCTCAGCCTCTTGACAGCTGGCCCAGGGTCATCTAGTTCAGAGCAAAAGTGGGCCTGGCGGACACAACACTTTAAGGACTCATTGAATTGATCCAGCTGGGGCGGGTCCAGGCTCTCTTGGTGCCAAATGGAAAATGAAGACGGTGTCCATGCGAGGGAAGCAGAGCATGGGAGAACAGCATGCTGTGTTCTTCCTGTTCCCCCCTAAATTCATATTTAGTCTGAGTTGCTGCATTTCTATTCTTTATTACCCACCACTAACCACGAGCATTTCCAGAGCTCATGTACTTTGCCTCTTGGCTTTGAACTCCAGTTATGACGGAAACTTTATATTTTTATGTCTGCTTAGCTGAGGTCTGCTCCTCTGGGGAAATGACCTTAATGGCCTTTTGGGTGATTTCATCCCCACTGATTCTTTTCACATTCATAGAGGGTTTTTGATAGAACCCGGAGAAACAAACCTACATCTTGGACCATATCAACATTAGCAGAGCAGACTTCAGCACCAACAGCCGGTTTATAATCTCCTGGGCCTGTTTCTGTTTTCATTTTCCTGAAGATTGAAGTGGATGTGGTGCAGAAAACAATAGCAGGATAATACTGTAATCCTCTGGGTTCCCACATGTGTTATTCACTAGCCTGCGTTCAGAGATGTATGTAAGAATCTTCTGTCCTTATACCCATGAGGACACAAGAGATCTCACAGTCTGTTGTCTATCCCTAGGGAGTTAAAAACAAATATATAATATATATATAATATATATTATAATATTCCTGAAGCTTAAGTTATTTGAAAGGCATTTTATTTTATAATCTCGCAAATACATCTGTTCTTGTTTTTCAGGCTGGTAACCAGATCTCAAACGGCCAGTAAATAATCTCTCTTTTCCTTTCTTCTTTACTGCTCTGCCCTGTCTCCTTTAGCCTTTGCTCTTTGAGGCATAAGATGGGATGGGTGGGTAAGCAGGCGCTGAAAATCCACAATTACTAAGGGTCAGTTTTCATTTATTGCTTTTTCTGATGCTTTTGCTTTTCTCAACTTTACATGGTTAAAGAAATGGGAGGAAAGAGGTTGGTGAGCAGGTCAGTCTATTGTGTGGCCTCTCATTTCTGTGTATTTGCCCTTCCGAAGTCTGTTTATACTCTGAATCACTTGACATGCTGCGCATTCTTCTATAAAATCTGACTTTGAACTGCAATCTTTGGGCACTGGGGAGGGACACTGAGTAATTCTAGGATTTGAATAGTTAACAGACTTGGGGGATTTCTTTTTTTTTTTTAATAACCTGAAGCTATGATAGGCGATCTCCCTGAATGGAGTGGTGACCGATTCTGTACTTTTTTTTCTTTCAAATAAACAAAGATTGCTACACATTACGTATGGAAGCATCTTTCATTTATGTGATGAAAGTTCACATGGAATATCTTTTCTTGGTTTATTTAAAAGGAAATAGTCATGTTGAATGATAAGCATTGACTTTATTTCCATAAATAATATAAATGGTAAAATCAGATGTTACAGTGGGCCACTAGAGGTTATTTGATCTATATTTGGAATTGCAGTGAAATTAACTTTAAGGGTAGTAAAGGTTTTCAATTTTTTAAGAACATCTAAATATATTTCTCCATAAATATATATTACGACCAAAGACAAAATGTTAGTAATTCATAAAATGTGTCTACCTATTTACCAATTTGAAAATTAGAGATTAGTGGTTTGTTTTTGAAAGATAATCAAGTGCTATTCTAAAATTTTCAGCTGATTACAGGC
Organism: Talpa occidentalis; assembly: GCF_014898055.3. Lineage (NCBI taxonomy): Eukaryota > Metazoa > Chordata > Mammalia > Eulipotyphla > Talpidae > Talpa > Talpa occidentalis. The sequence goes on from NW_023602073.1 coordinate 11,815,438, forward strand.
AACAGCATTTGAAAACAGTGATCGAATCTGCCTGAAAATATGTGATATATGTAATTCAAACACAATGAAAATGTAAACGTGTTTATAGTCACAGATAGATATTAAAATTTATAATAATTAAATATATTACTAATTTTTAAAAAATAGTAATAATTATGGGTAGCCAGATATTTCTAGGTAAAATAGCAGTCAAAAGGAAGAAAATGACTGGGTTTCCAAAACAAACTTTTTTTAATCATTAAATTCATAGAATCTGTATCACCTCATTGTATCACCCATAATATGCTTCTTTTAAAAATTGTTAATCAGGGCCTCCCTGGTGGCACAAGGGGTTAAGCACAACACTGAAAAGCTGTCTGCAGCCTCTGCAGCAAGAGTTTGATCCCTAGCCAGGGAACTACCCACATGGTGCAACAGACCTCTCCTGACTTGTCCACTGCTCCCCTCAGCAGTGTATTTCAGTAGATCTGCCTGTTCTGTTCCCCACTCTGTCTCTGGTGAATCCTCTCACCCCCCACACCTCTGGCTTGTACCCCAGTTCTTGCGTGCATAAATAAAGAAATCTTTAAAAAATAAAAATAAAAAATATTAATCAATCTGACCTCTTCAGAGTTACTAAGGCCTAATGAATGGGGTAGTGCCATTTTACTAAACTTGAATCTTTTAGTTTCACCTGGGTTCTGGCTCTTGCCAGCTTCTTACTTAGTAATCCTGCCACAGGGGTATGAAATCCAAGAGCGTTTCCCTCCTAAACTACAGCCACACAAAAACAAAAGACTTCTGTTTGTCAGAACATGGGTTTTGTTCCTGATGTGATCATTAAAGCCAAAGTTCGAATTAAATCATTCTTTTTCAGTTAAGCACTGTACTGGAATCATTATATACTTTATATGCTTCATAATAGAAGACTATATGGGATTATAATGAATGAGTGGGAGCTTCTAACTTCTTTCCTCTGCAATAAATGATGCAATAAATGATATTTTGTGTTTAGCCTTTATCCATGGTGTTTATTCAGAGCTGAAATTCTTAATATGGGACATGGAAAATGAAGTACTGGTATCTTAGCATCTCTGGGAAGGAGATTTGTATTGGGTGTTGGGTTTCAAAAAATATGTTTGTCTACTCGAGAATCAATTCCATAGTGAAACTCTTGTTACTAAGGGGATTACATGGGGGAAAGTGATAGGCTTGAAACCACTGATTTAAAGTATTTGTATCAGAACAATCCATTTAAGTGAAAGCAAAGATCTCCCACTCTCAGGAGCTCTGTTTTTTAGAGCTGATATGCAAGAAGGGGTGTGTGTCTGTATATGTGTGTGAGACGGAAGTTGGAGGGAGTGTGGTGCTATTATCTCACTCCAAATGAGAGGAAAGACAGGAAATGGTGAACAGGTGGTATCTGTTTCCTGTTTTATACTCAGAAACAGTCCTAACTCTGACACTCACGTGAGGTCCTTCTAGGGACTCTCAGAATAAATACTTGGAGATATGTCCATGGTAGCCTGATATGTTATAATATTCAAATCTTAGAGATAACCAGATGGATTTCATATGTTAAAGTCAGTGTTTCATTTTCTATAGGCTTGTGAGACCTGGGAAGATTTGGAAAACACTATTTTTCACTTTACTATGACAAGTAGGATGAACACACTAGTAATTAGACAAAAAAAATGGTCATCGGGAGAATACAAAGATCTGGATTTTTTGAATGAAAAAGAAGCCTTCTGCAAAAGAATGCATTTTGAGAAACGTTTCATGTGCAGATTATGGCCAGTAAGTACTTCAAATACTTATATAAAAATTCATCATGGGGATTGTTCCTGACTCCAACAATTCATTCGTTAAGTAAATTTTGGCGGGCGTTTTGATTTTTTTTGTGCTGCAGTTTCCCTACCAAAAATGGAAGAAGGTTGATTTTTAATTAAGTAATTAATTTTCTTAAATTATTGTTACTTTTTGGACAGTATTTGATTTCTCCCCTCAGGTGTAGTACCGAAGTTCTCCTGCACCATGGCACCCATGAACCATTACCACAGTCCCTTGTGCTCTTCCCGCCCCCCTTATTTTTTAAGATTTTTAAAAAAATTTATTCATGTATACAAGAACTGGCGTATAGGCAGATGTACGGGAGGGTGAGAGGATTCACCAGAGACAGAGTGGGGAGCAGAACGGGCAGACTGACTGAAATACACTGCTGAGGGGAGCAGCGGGCGAGTCAGGAGAGGTCTGCTGCACCATGTGGGTAGCTCCCTAGCCAGCAGAGATTGAACCTGCACTGCAGAGGCTACAGGACATCTTCACAGCACTGTGCTCAACCCACTGCACCCCCAGGGAGGCCTTCCCTCCCCTGTTTTGACCCCTCTTCCTTTTTCCTCCTCTACCATATATCTCAGACCTATGGTTTGCCTTTGAGTTTTGTTTTTTTCCTCATCCTTTGTTCGGTTTTCAATGGAGGAAGGTTAATACTCATTGCTTGCATACTCTAGAAAGGTACCTAATCATTGTCTCATTGTTATTCCTTAACTCAGTGAATGAAGAAAGGTAAAGCTTGTTTCTAAATCTAATTTTTATCAGAAAACAGAGAAACCAAATTTCATAAAATTGCCTGAGAATTTCCAAAGTTAAGGCAAAAGTCTCATAGGAGTCCCTATCCCTTTGATCCCTCTGTACCGTCCTTCTCCCGACCCTCCCCCCAAAACACCTTTAATACCATTGAACTTCATGCATACCATTTATTGTGCATTTTAAGAAAATTTCTCAGTGCCAGCAGATGTCAATATTTATATTTACTAAATTTCCAAATGCAAATAAGGCATCTACTTTCTACCCCAAGAAAATTCCTGAACAGCAGCACAGGGAGAGGGAACTCAAGCAGAATTTAGTAATCTTGCAGACTTGAACAGACAGATGTTAGAGTTCAGAAGGTCAAGATGTTAAGATTTTGTGAGGCAGAGTATTGGTAGTAGGGAATTCATGGAGAAAGAGTTCTTGAAATGTGTCTAAGGATCCCCTCAAAACGTAGTTTGTAAATGCATAGGATAAAAAAAAAAACAAGGTCCAGATAGCAATTTCCAAGGAAATAACTAACAGTTGGAGCAAACAAATAAAAATTCCCAGAGTCATATAGGATTGGGAAATTTTTTGTGTTCCATTTATTAAGCCAAAGTGGAAAGATCTGGGACATTCGGTAGATCCAAAGGCTACAACTTAGAAGTGGGGTCTATTAGAGGTGGAATATCTAAGGCATGCACCAAAGAGATTAAAACCATATAACAAGTGGATCAAACTAGCCTACAATCAGCTTAATTACTTGCTAGAAGAATCCCTGTATGCTAAAGAAATACAATGAAATCCATCACTCAAAAAACAGAAAAATCCTCTAATTAACAACAAAAAAAAATTACTAGTCACTTGAAGAGACAGGAAATATAACACATAACCAGAGGGAAATAAGTCAATGAAAATAGATTCAGAAGTAACAGAAAGGAAGACATTAATGGAAATGAAAACAAGAAATAAGGAAACCATGAACATAAAGAAGAGAGAACGAGAAGATATCAAAATTAATGCAAATAAAATTTGTAGCTGTGAAAAATAACATATCTGCCATGAAAAATATACTGAATATGAATTATAACAAATTCTACACTGGAAACAAAAATACTGGTGAAACTTAGGTCATTGAACAACAGGAAAAATCCAAAATAAAATACAATAGAATAAAAAATTAATAGTCCCAGTGACTCATTGGAAAATACCTAATTTAATCACCAAGGTAGTGACTCAAACAAAATTTAAAAAAACAAAAAGAAATTTCCAAACTTGATTAAAATAATAAAACTCCATATTTTATAACCCAGTAAACCAGAGTACTTATTCTTAAAAATAGACAAATGCATATTTTAATAAAATTGCAGAAAAATCATAATTAATATAAAATAATGACCTAAGGAAAAATACTAATTACAGCAGACTTCATTCAGAATCTATACAAATTTAAAGGAAATGAAGTAATATCTTTATGGTACTAAAAACATTATATATTAAAAATGTTGAGGTTTTATATTTAGTGAAAATATCTTAAAATGATTATTTTCAGGTCGGCAATAAAATTAATGCTGAAGTTCTGTAGATAGAACAAAATTACACTAAGTAGAAATTCATATCTGTACAAAAATGAGAAAAAGAAATGATAAATATGTGGGTGAACCTAAAAGATAATTTTACCATTTGTAAATTTATATTTTAAATATGTACAACAAAAGTGATAGCAGTGTATTATGCAAAATATCATAGGAAAATGAAACAAAGAATAGGTGGAACAAGGTGGTAGATTTATATCTAAATATATTGATAATTCTATTGCATGTAAATGGTTTTAAAATGCCAATTAAGTGGCAAGAATTGCTCAATTTGAAAAGAAGTAACAAGTGATTTCCTACTATATTCAGTCCATAAAATACTCAGACTGAAAATAATGGGTTAAAAAATAAAAGGTAGTCAAAGATACGCTACTCAAATGTTAATTACAAATAATGTGCAGTGGGCCTCCCTGGTGGCGTAAGGGTTAGGACGCAACCTCTGAAGCTGTCCGCAGCCACTGCAGCATGAGTTTGATCCCCTGGCCTGCCAGGGAGCTACCCATATGGCACAGCAGACCTCTCCTGACTCGCCCACTGCTCCCCTCAGCAGTGTATTTCAGTCAATCTGCCTGTTCTATTCCCCACTCTGTCTCTGGTGAATCCTCTCACTTCCTGCACCTCTGGTCTGTACTCCAGGTCTTGTGTGCATAAATAAATAAATCTCAAAGCAAACAAAAACAAATAATGTGCAGTGCTTATGTTAATGTCAGACAATGTAGATTTCAGATGAAAAAAATGCCTAAAGAGAGTCATTCCCTAGGGAGGAAGGAGTTGCTTTATGAAGACATAACAATCCTGAATGTGTAAGCAGTTTTAAAATGCATATAAAATAACTGACGGAACAGAAAGGGGAAGCAAATTAAATTTTAAATTTGCAAGTGTCAACACCATTCTTTCAGAAAAATGATACAACAAGTGGATAAAAGTAGGAATGTAGAACACTGAACATACTGTCAACCAGACTGACCTCACTGGCAAATATAGATCACTTCACCAAACCATAGAATGCACATCCTGTTAAAAGCACAGGGGAACATTAACCACTGTGGAAAACTGTCTGGAGTTTCCTCAGTCTACTAAAAATGGAGCTACCATATGATCTGGCAATTCCACTGCTAGGGATCTCCCCAAAGGACACAAAAACATTGATTCAAAAGAACACCTGTACCCCTGTGTTTATTGCAGCACTATTTACAACAGGTAAAACCTGGAAACAACCCAAAGGCCCAAAAATAGATGACTGGATCAAGAAAATATGGTATATATACACAATGGAATACTATTCAGCAATCAAGAAAGATAAACTCATGCCATTCTCAGCAACGTGGATGGAGCTAGAAGGAATTATGCTTAGTAAAATAAGCCAGAAGGAAAAAGAAAAATATTGGATGGTTTCACTTATAGCAGGAATATAGGGGAACCAAATAAGACATCAGTATAAAAAATAATAACAGTACAAAGCACGAGAAAGCAAAAGCAGACAATTATAAATCAGAGACATCCTTCAGGGGAACAGGAGGGAGAGGGATCAGATGAATGGAGGGAGGAGCACAGGGGACTGTGGTGATGGTGCATGGGTGCCTTGGGGAAGTGAATTCTATGGGGATTCAATCTAAGGGGATGCGGGGAAGCAAGTATTGTCAAAAAAGTTTAAATAAAAAAAAATCGAAGGTGAATAAAACAGAAAAAGTACAGGGGAACATTCAACAAGTTCATTATATTTTGATGATTAAAAAAATTCAGAATATCCAAAATATTAAAATAATATAAATTCTATTATCTAATCATAAAAGAATTTATTGGGGAAAAATACAAAATGATATGATAGTTACAAAATCTGCCCCCCACATTTGAAAATTAACAGCATTTATCTACATATTCCATGAGTCGCTGAAAAAAATTACAATTATCTAACAGCGTGCAAAGGAAAACACGTCAAAATTTGTGAAATGCAGGTAAAACAATGAAAAGAATGAAATTTATAGTATTAAATACTCTCATAAGGGAAAAAAAATTGTGTTCTAAAATCAGTCATTTCTGTGTGTGGATTCGGGGCAGGGGGATATGAAATTAAGCTGAAAGTGAGAAGTAGGAAGAAAATAATAAATTAAAGGAGTCAGTGAAATACGCAAGAGACAAAAGAAAATCAAAGAAACTGAAATCTGGTTCTTTACCAAGATTAATAAAATTATCAAAGACTATGGAAAGACTTTGGAAAGACTATGGAAAGACTAAACCGGAAAAATAAAAAAAAAGGCACAAATGACCAATATCAAAACTGAAAGCAATAACTTAAGTGCACAGCCTACAATGATAAAAAGCTAATGAAATGTTATAAGCAAATGCATGTCCACTTTTTCAAATGAGATAAAACAGACAAACTTCTCAAAAGACAAAAACGAGACACAAAGTTTATCAGCAAAGAAATAGATAACAGCTTAATATCACTGAATTCTCAGTTAAAATTCTTCTCACAAAGAAAATGTAGGAACAATCATCTTCATTGGTGAAGACATAGTGCCAACACAACACAAACTCCTCCAGAAAATTGACAGAAAGAGGATGCATTCTACTTCATTCCACTGTACCAGCATTATCCTGATACAAATACATCACAATAAAGTTGTAGGCCAATCTGTCTTATTGATCACAGCTACAAAAATCCTTGACAAAATGGCAAATCCAATCCAGTAATACATAAAAAAGGATACTACCTTGTAAGCACTTGGAGTTTATCCCAGTAATGCCATTTGTTTAACATTAAAAAAAAAAAAAATCAATCGATATGTTTGAACACATTAACAGGCAAAACGTGGGAAACCACAAAATCACAAGAAAGGACATTAAAAAAAGCAAAGTAATCAAACCTTACAAGAGCCAACTCATTTTCAAGGTAGATTAAAAACTCTTAACAACCTAGGAATACCAGAGAATTCTTCAACATGACAAAAAGCTCATCTAAAGCGCTTTTACTAACATTGGCATGTTCTCCCTGGCAAGGGGAAGGGGAAATATTGTCCGTGACAACTGCTTCTATTTGTCTTTGTGGTTGTGGTCCTGGTCAATGCAGTATATGCAGAAAAGGTAGTAAAAGGTACACAGTTTGAGTGGGAAAAGAGTAAAATTCTCATTATTTTAGACAACACAATCATTTATTTAGAGAATCTTTAGGAATCTGAAAAGGATCGGAGAATAATTGAGGTTAATAAATGTGTTGGGCACAAGGTCAATATACAAAAATGATTTCATTTCTGATTACTAGTAGCAAATAATTAGAATTTGAAAAGATAGGACCATTTACAATAGATAAAAATGCAATAGAGAAATACAGATGTAACTGAAATTGTGCATAAGTTCTTATACTGACAAGTATAAAACTTAAAGGTTATCTAAATAAATGAAGAGGGCCTCCCCGGTGGCATGGCGGTTGAGCGCTGGGTTGCGAAGCTGCCCGTGACCTCTGCAGTGCTGGTTCGATCCCCGGCCACCGGGTGAGGTTCCCACATGGCGGGCAGACCTCTCCTGCTGCCCGCTTTTCCCCTCAGCAGTGTATTTCATCAGTCTGCCTGCTCTGCTTTCCCCTCTGGCTCTGGTGAATTCTCTCACCCTCCCACACTTCTGACTGTACCCAGTGCTTGTATAGATAGATAAATCTTGAAAAAACAAATAAATAATTAAATAAATGAAGAGACACAGCATGGCTGTGCATTGAAGACCCCATGTTTTTAAGATGCCAATTCTTCACAAATTTATCTATAGATTTAGTGAAATTCCAGTCAAATCCCAACAAGCAATTTTGTAGAAACTGATAAATTGATTCTAAAGTTACAGTTAACTTACAAAGAACCTCGCTAAACAGTGGGGGCAAAGGTAAAATTGAAGGTCTTGAACTATTGGATTTCAAGAGTTAATGTGAATTTGCAAAAATGAAATCAGTATAATGACTGATATATAGATTAATGGAATAAAACAAGAGAGACCAGAAAAATATCAACACACACCTTGTCAGTTGCCAGCGTAATTCATTAGTGGAGAGTAGTCTTCATCAAATGGTGTTGCAACAAAATTTATACCAATAGCAGAAGAATGAACCTCAACTTTTACAGCATATATAAAAATTAATTGAATATGTATTATAGACCTAACATAAGCACCAAAACTACAAATAACTAGAATACATAGAAGGTTCTTATGAACTTGAGTTAGATATCATCAAAAAAGCATGTACCAAGAAAAAAAATAAAACATGACAAGTTGGCCTTCATCACATTAAGAAGTTTTACTCTCCAAAATATACCATTAATAAAATAAAAGGACCAGACTGAAAGAAGTGAAAATATTTGCAAAATACATAGCTGATAAAAAATTTGAATCCAGGCTTATAAAGAATAGAACCCAATAATTAAATGTCCAACAATTGACTAGAAGAAACAAGTAAAGAAATTAAATAGATACTTCAGCAAATATAATATTAAGATGTTAATAACTACAATATACTCAGCAAAATTCAAAATAAAACTACAATGAGATAATTATATGTATACTCTAAAACTACAAAATTGAAAAAGACTGAAAATATCAAGTATTGCTATTGATATGAAGAAAATGGGAAATATTCTATGTCTCTGGTGATAATTTTAACTAATACAGTCATTTAAGAAGAGTGAATTTGGTGCTGAATATAAGAATCTCTCAAATCAGGCTGTATTAAAATAGAGATTGGTAGCTAGCTAAAGGAATGAATGAACAAATGTTAACTATGAAGTAAAAAAATAAATGGAAAGTTGATTATCAAGTTAAATAGCTACTATATGACTCAACCTTATCCACCCAAGAGAAATAGAAAGACCTGTAGGAAAATGTTCAGAGTACAATGTTTGCTATTCATAATAACAAAAATCAGAAACAGCTCATATGCTTTAAAAGTTAACATTAACAGGTAAATAGATAATAGGACAATGAGTATGTAAACAATGGCATACAACACAACAGTAAAGTCTTAGTTGCTGACATGTGACAACTTGGATGAACATAAAAAGCAATATGAAGAAGTGCAAAAAAACATGGAAGACAAAATACTCTCTGTATTTTTCCATTTATTTGGTATTCTGGAAAAGACAAGCTATAGCAGTACAAAATCCATCAGTGGTTTCCCTGGACTCAGGGTGGATGTAGAGAATTGACTACATCCAGATGGGAGGTTGTAAGAATATTCCTTGTTTTGTTATGGTGATGGTTGTAGGATATTATATATTTGTTCAAATTAGTAAAGCCTTATATTTAAATACAGTAAATATTATGGTAGGCCTATAGTGCCTCCATAAATCTAGTCTTAAAAAAAGATTTCTGGGACCTCCCCGGTGGCGCAGCGGTTGAGCGCTGGGTTGCGAAGCTGCCCGCAGCCTCTGCGGCGCCGGTTCGATCCCCGGCTGCTCCCCGGCCACTGGAGGAGGGTCCCACATGGCGCGCAGACCTCTCCTGCCGCCCGCTGCTCCCCTCAGCAGTGTACTTCGGTCCTTCTGCCTGCTCTGCTCCCTGATCTGGCTCTGGTGAATTCTCTCACCCTCCCGCGCTTCTGACTGTACCCAGTGCATGTATAAACAAGAACAAACAAACAAATAAATAAATAAATAAAAGCATGCCTCTATAAAAAAAAAAAAAAAAAAAAAAAAAAAAAAAAAAAGATTTCTGAACCACACAATGTCATTTATATATTCACTTATTTATTCACTTAACTAATTATGTGAGCAAAGGACTTGTTGTTATGGCCACTGATAACTACAGCTTGGTGCTGAAAGAGCTTACATTTAGTTGAGATGATGGATAATTAATCAGACTGATACAAGACAGTGTCTACTATGGGACCATGTGAGGAGATTATTGATGTGAAATTTATAGGTAAGGGGGAGGAAGCTTTTTTGAAGTTAGTGACCATCAAGTAGAAACCAAAGGCTTCTAAATACTGTACCATGTATATATATATATATATATATATATATATACACACACATACATAGAATAATTGAATTAGGCAGAGAAGTAGTCTATGACTTATCTGTTGAATGGATGATAAAGAGTTGCTGGGCAATACTTGAATTAGGAACTGAATCCAGTGGTGACAAGGTAAGATGGATTATCTGGGGTTCTGGTCTGTGAGGGAATGCTCTCTGCCACTTTATAATGAGACCCCATTGGTCTAGCAGAAGTGCTGTATCTGACAGGGTGACTTTTGAGTGCTGGGTTTTCAAATCAAATTTAGGGTGACTCACCTCTGCTCTTAGTATGTGTATTGTTCTCTTCAAGTAAATATTGGAGGAGGTAAGTGTAAAGCACTAAGCCTGGAGGAAAGATTTCTAACATATCTAAAACCCAAATCATTCAAGATTATTCTTAAATCACTTTTGCAGATTGAAGATACATTGAGATGGACATTTTTTTAAGAACATGGGGTATGTACATTATTATAAACAATTTGGTTCATACAGATAACAGCAGAAATTGTTCTTATTCACAGCAATTGACTTAAAAATAAGATCTCTGGCAATTTGAAATCTTGAAGTTAATCACATTTGCTAATTGAAAAGAAAATTTATTATTTGATCTCCAAGATAAAAATAATGTAATGTTATTTTTTCAAAATTCATGAAATAACCTATAGTGATAAAAGTTAAATGACTTAAGGCCACAGGAGCAAAAAAGGGGATTTAGCTTTCTTTTCTTTTTTCATAAGATAGACATAGCTCTCTGTTCTCAATTTTTTTCATTGTGATTTATTATTTCCATGTTCTTTCTATTTTTTAAAAAAAAAATCTGTCTTTTCATTTTCCACTTTATTATTCCTGTCTTATGGGGTTTCCATATTCCCTACTTAACTTAATGGTTCTCAAATTTGAAGATACATCAGAATCACTTAGAAGACATGGTAAAAGCAGATTTCTGGGCTAAAACTTTAAAATTCCTGATTCAGAAGCATCAGGAAAGGGATGCATGTGAAGGAATTTGCATTTGTAGTTAAGTTTCTAGGTGATGCTCCTGCTTCTGTTCCTATCTTTGCTCTTTGAAAAACAGTGACCTATTAGTCATCCTGCTGACAGCAAAGAAGGCTGGGAGTGTTCTGGAATAGGCTAGAATAGAATCAAAGTAATCTAGAAGTCTAATTACATGAGAAACTTGCACTCTAGCTTCAATTTCTAGGTTAATTGCGGACATTATTTTTCTCATCTTGCAATTGGAGATATTTTGAAATTTTCTTATATTTCTTCCAGTAGAGTTTAAGTCAGAAGACAGAGATTTTTAAAACTGTTATCATGGTGGCTTCCCCTTACAAGTTCCTTTTCTCGACTTACATAATCATCTGGTACCTTTTTATCATTGCTGAATACTTTCTACAGTAAAGCTAATATAACAGATCATGTTGTATTAAATAGTTCTGATAGCTGGATAAAATGAAAAAGAATGTCTCTATTTAATAGATGACGAATGGAAGAATAATTGTTCAACATGAATAAACCGTTGCAGAAATCAGTGTTTGTACACTTGGCACTACCCAGGGTTGAGACAACATCTCTTTACCTGCAGGCTTGGCAGTACATTTTCTATATGTTTTGCCAAAGCTAAAGGTAACAAAATTAATAAATAAGAATCTCCTGAATAGCCAGAATCTTTTAGAATTTCCATTAAGCTTCAAAACACGCTCCTATTATTTTGTTCATTCTAAGTTTTTGTCTTCCTTCACTGGATTTTACTAAATGCAGTTGTGTAAGGATATGCCTTCCAGTCTTTTTCTTATTCATACTTGAGTGTTGTTGTTTTTTTTCTTCTTGGACTTCACCGTAATGTTGGTTTCTCTTTATTGAAACTAATCTTAAGCTTCCAATGTACTTTTTACTCCCACGCACTTGTAGTCTTGATCCTGAAGGAAGTATTGTGTGTTTTGTATGGTATACATTGATAACTGGAAACAATTGAGTCCCTATTAGCCAATTAAACCTGGCAAAATATGGATCACTGCCCAAGCTCTAGGTTCTTTTGATCCAGACACGTGGCACATACCATTTGAACTTAAGAAAATTCTCTGTTTCTTTCCTATCTGTCCATTTGTTTTTGTCGAACTGGTGGACAACATAGATGGTAGGGAACTTGTGTGTCTAAGAGAAGACTTGGAAGAAATGCATGTTACACATCCAGAGAGTCTAGAAGATTTTTTTATTAAAGAGCAAACTACTCACAATTAAGGTTTCTCCTTTATCCTCAAAATGATTTAAGATACGTTCTTCACCTAAAATTCAGGTCAACTACCACAGGGGACAGTGTCACAAACACTTGAGTGTGTTTGACTGTGTGCTTAGAAAAGGTCAGTCGGTGCATTCCAACCATACCAGCAAATACATCATACCTCGGGCCCTCTTAGGAGCTCTTCAGGAAAGTCAATGGGAACTTTGTGCAAACAGGTAGCAAAGAACTGGGCTCATTGTATTAAATTTGCTTCTTTGCCTACAGTCACCTGGTTTGGATTTTAATCTCCTGAACTAAACCTTTGTGAGTCATGGTGGCTTGGTTATCATCTTCTTCTATTCATTGCTCTTCCTTGGGATACCGTAGTAATTTTGATTTTGAGAGAGTTCAATTTGGTAAGCGCTCCTGCCCCCAGATAATGTATTAGGGATGAATAAATTGAGCCTTAGACTGTCATAGTGTAGGGGCTAGCTGCTTTTCAGTGATTAGTAATCTGAAAAGAATTAAAGTAAAGTGAGAAAGGAGTAGGGTTCATAGCTGTAATGTGGAGGGGTCTGATTATTGGCTTGATAGAAGGTTTTCAGGCCAGAGAGTTTTAGAAATCCATTTTCAGTTCCAATAAATCCAATACGTTTTATATTCGCATGTTGCAATGAAGGCATTGCTTTCTTAAAGCTTTTTTAATGTTCAGAAATCTCTATGTAGATTTTCTTCCTTTACTCTGAGATTTTTTTCTTTCTCTTTTTTTTCTGCCACAGGGAAGTTTTGTTTGGCCTAGAGTAAATGAAACTCTGAGCCCAAAAGGCTTAGTTAAATTGAGCTTGAAACGGAAAACCCATGACTCTTTCTGAGCGCTGAACAAAAAGAATATTTGCTGTACTTCACCCCAGTGGAATCATCTGACTTTTCTATTTTCTCTTTATCTTCAGAGCCAGAAGATAACCAAATCATAAATGTATCAAACTAAACCTTTAGTGATACTGAATTCTCATCAATAGAACCACTTTAATAACTTATGCAGTGATTCAGATTAAATTAATGTTGGTTGTGAGCAAAATTTATTGGTTACATTTCATGCGGTCCATCACAGAAACACCACACCTGCTTCTGACAACCATTAGACTTGGGTCAGTTGGCAGCTTTGGCACCAAAGTCACATAGATCAACTGGGGATGGAGAAAGCACTGCTCCCCCTCATGCCCACTACACCAACCCTATACTCAATTTGGATTAGAAAACCCCAGCACCGACCCTTGACAAAACAGTGAAACTCATCTGAGAGACACCTGCAGAAGAACTTCAGTAGAATTGAATAGTTCTAGATGTCCAGTCCCTGCAATTATTTACTTTCCATGTGAACATTAAACCTGATAGAAAATTCTTTTTTTAATTTTTTAAATTTATTTTATTTTTTTACTTTAACATTTATCATTTTTAAATATTTTAAAATAGTATTTGCTTCCCCCACCCCTTGAAATTGAGTCCCCATAGAATTTCCTTCCCAAGGCACCCATGCACCATCACCCCAGTGATGAAACCATCCGATACTTTTCTTTTTCCTTCTGACTTATTTTTACTGAGCATAATTCCTTCTAGCTCCATCCATGTTGCTGTGAATGGCATGAGTTTATCTATTTGATTGCTGAATAATATTCCGTTGTGTATATATACCACATCTTCTTGATCCAGTCATCTATTTTTGGGTATTTGGGTTGTTTCCAGGTTTTACCTATTGTAAACAGTGCTGCAATAAATATAGGGGTACAGGTGTTCTTTTGAATCACTGTTTTTGTGTCCTTTGGGTAGATCCCTAGGAGTGGAATTACTGGGACATATGGTAGCTTCATTTTTAGTAGACTGAGGAACCTCCAGACAGCTTTCCATAGTGGTTGGACCAGTTTGCACTCCCACCAGCAGAACAGGAGAGTTCCTTTTTCAGCACATCCTCGCCAACATTTGTTGTTGCTTGGTTTTTTGATATGTGCCATTCTCACTGGTGTAAGATGGTATCTCATTGTGGTTTTGATTTGTATTTCCCTGATTACAAGTGATGCTGAACATTTTTTCATATGCCTATTGGCCATTTGCATTTCCTCTTTGGAGAAATGACTTTTGAGTTCTTCTGCCCATTTCTTGACTGGATTGTTTATTTTGTTTTTGTTGAGCCATGTGAGTTCTTTGTATATCTTTGTGATCTGTCCCTTAAAACCTGATAGAAAATTCTGACTGAGATTAGGACATAGGAATGAAAACATTTTACATCTTTATTGTAAACTGAGAGTGGTGTGCAGAAGACACGTTTTAGAGGAAGATTTTGAAAACTGGCTGGCATTTCAAACTTTGTCTTTGCCTTTTGGCTTGGTTTGGTCCTTATCAATTACCTTAGTAATTATGTTTTATAGATCCCTCGAGGTTTCAAGACTGACAGGACTGTGTTTAAAGAGAAGGATTGGAAAACTCCCAACAATACTTGAATTCCGCTTACTTGGCTGCATGCATCGTGGCCAAACTTTCATCACTGTAGTAATCTCATGACAATAAATTGCTATTATCCTGCCTTGTTTTTTTTTTTTTAAGATTTTTAAAAATTTATTTATATAAGAACTAGGGTCAGGCCAAAGGTGCAGGAAGGCAAGAGAATTCATCAGAGACAGAGCAGGGTGCAGAACAGGCAGGTGAACCAGAAACACTGCTGAGGGGAGCAACCGGCGAGACAGGAGAAGTCTGCAGCTCCATGTGGCTATCTCCCTGGCTGTCTGGGAATCAAACCCGCGCTGCAGAGGCTGCAGACAGCTTCACAGTGCTGCACTCAACTTGTTGCGCCACCAGGGGTGCTCGATCCTGCCTTGTTTTTGAGCTAGAGATTTCCCTCAGAGCAAATATTTTTTTCTGCAGAAACCGCATATAGTTCATTTTGTGTTTTGTTTTTTTTTTCCTTTGGGATAGGTAAAGAAAATGGGTAAGTGGACACATTTTTGCATGTATTTGGTCTTTTAGATTTCATTGAAATAAATGCTTACATTTTCAAGCCGCTCTTTGGTACTAAACATCAGCTCTTAACACAGGCACATTATTGTCTTCATAGCATTATTCTTGCAAAGTCTGGCCCTATGCAAAACATAAGAAGTGAGGATTGGTTATGGGAAAAAGAGATAACAGAGATAAGATGAAATACTTTAGTCAGCATTTTTTGTTCATCTCGTCTTGGTGACTGGTTTCTTGGTGTCTTATTGATAGCTGCTGGTTTTTACTATAGCTGTGAAGTTGATCCCATCTGTATTTGAAGAATTCTGCTTTGTTTCAGTATTACTCGAACAAGAGGAAAAGATTCTATTTCTTTCTGAATCCCTGTGTTCTCAGGAATGGAAAAAGCAACATTCAAATTAAAGCAACATGTCTTTGTAGGAGATGGGGATTTAAATTCTAAGGTTCTTAGGTCAAAGGGAAAAATTTATTCACTGAAAGTGAATAAAACTCATAATAATAATAATAATAATATAATAATAATAGCATAAGTGAAAGTTTCTGTGAAAATCAAGTGAATGAAATATTTTTATTTCCATTTGGACATCTGCTCTTTTGACCCCTTTGGCACCTGATGACAGAACTAAAATGCTAGTATGTCTTCAAGGTGCTTTCCATGTGACATCTTATCAATTCTAGTGACATATCTTGAGGTAAATACTATTATGGTTGCTGCTTGTAGATAAAAGATGAAACAACAAAAGTTAAGTAATATCTTCAAAATTAACCAGTCCATTAATGGTGAACATGCTCTTTATTCCAGAGGAATCTGATCTAAGAAGTCTTGCTTTTAAATAGTATACAGCAGAGGTGCAGCAGACCTCTCCTGACTCACCTGCTGCTCTCTTCAGCAGTGTACCTCAGTCAATCTGCCTGTTCTGTTCCCCACTCTGTCTCTGGTGAATCCTCCCCCCCCCCACACCTCTGACCTGTACCCCAGCTCTTGTAAGCATAAATAAATAAATCTTTGCAAAAAAAAGATAAAAATATTATACAGCAGTGTCAGACATGTGGATATGGCTAAAAATCTATTGTTTCTTGGCTGACAAACCAGTCTGGTGGCTATTTCTTCTTATAGGTGACTGTCTCCTGATAAGCCACATAATTTCAGTGCTTTGTAAATTTTCTTCTGCATCCTTCTTTGCATGGTAGGACTTTTGCATGGTAGATCCTTCTCTGTATGGTGGGAACAGGACAGAAGACCTCTGCTGTTAGGTTCTGTTGCAGACCTTGTCTTAAGATCCAGCTTTGATATCAAGATGACTAGAAAGCAGCATCATCCCTTGTGGCCCCCTGCAGTGGGTCCTGGGGAAGACAGACTTTCCCAGAGTTGAGTAGATTTTCTATCCAGATCCTGTATTCAGTGTTTCCAAATGATTAGTGACCATTTCTCTTCCAAATGTTCTCAGCTTTAGGCTTAATTTGTGAAGAGTTTCTCAAAGCTTTGGTATCCAAAGTGTAGTACCAGGACTATCCAACCGCCACCTGAAAGAATGTTAAAAATTCTTGGGTCCCAACTCAGACCTATTGAGCTAGAGTCTGCATTCTAACAAGATCCTTCTGTGATTCATGTGTACCAAGTATGAGAAGCTCTGCTTTAAAGAGCAGGGTCTCTCTGGACAGAATATGATCCAGAACTCAAATCCCACTTTTCTCAAATATTGTCTGTGTAAACTTGGGTAGGTCATATTAGATTTATATCTAATGTATATCAAGGGTCTTTTCAATATAACAAGGTCAGTGAACTCAGTTTCCATATCTGTAAAAGAAAGAAAATACTTGTAACATACCCTTGTTGCTGAAAAGGACCCATGCCAAGCCCTTGAAATTGTGCTGATATAAGTTGTCAAATGACCTTTCAATTTGTGAGGCTGCTCCTGTGTAGATGTGACAGTTGTGTAGGGTAAACCTGAGGGCAAAGACAGCCCTGAATTTTAGTGCTGACCATGGACTTCAGCAGTGGACAGTAATGGAGGTGTACATGGGATGGTAGAGAATATTGCATTCATGATAGAGGCCTGAAAGATCTGATGTCAAGGAATGTTCCAGAATAGGAAAAAGGTAGCTAAAGTTCATGAAGATTGGCTTCCTTTGGCATTATTTGTATATCAGTTTTATCAGTATATTAACATATACAAATTATTGCACAATTATATTGGATTTATAGCTAATGTATATCAAGGGTCTGTCCATTATAAAAATTAGAAAGGGAAACCATGAAGCAACAATAAAGGACATAGAGAGAAAGAACCCCCCAAAATGACTTACTGACCCCGCCCAAACTCTGAAAGAGCTCTGAGGTTACCAGTTTGCCCACAGGCAGTATTTAATAGGCAAATCAGCCCCATTTGCTGCCCTTTCTGGCAGTTGCAGGTGAGTGGAGGAGGAGCTGAGTCAGGAGGGGGATTTTCCTATTGTCACTAATGGGCTCAGGACATATTTTCAGAATGCATTATAAAAACAGCACTTCCTCAGCGTCCCTCACTGTGGCCACACTTCCTGATCAACATGCATTTTGTTATAATAGTTTCTTTCTGTTGACAGAAATGTAGTTGACTACCTCAGGCAGTCTGCAGCTGGGACAGAAGCCAAAACAAATACACCCTTGGCTCCGCCTAGCTTCAAAAGATTATAGTTTTTGAATAGTTGCCCTGGCCGCCTCCTTTGCTATCACTGTTATTATTTCAATTTATTGTTAAACTTTTTATCATCCTAGTAAAGATACATATTTCATGATAGGACAAGGTTAACTATAATGCAGAGAGGTGTAAAACTAGCTGGGCCCGAGTGCTGCACAAACACGGGAATTTGTGGTTCTCAAATCATCTCCCCAGTATCCTGCAGCCCAAGTTGTTTGCCAGATTAGGTGGGTCACATGAGCCATTGTGTTAACTGTGCCAACACCATTCAAATTGCATTGGCTATTTTTCCCACCTGGTTTTAGTACTGGTCACCAAAAGTAAAATAAAATTAATAAAGAAGACTTTATTATAACATTAATAAAGAATTTATTAATAAAATTAAATTTCATGTTTTCCTTATTTTAATTATTACTTTCAATTCTATTTTTGTTTCAACTATTCTTGCACACTAATGGGAACCCCTGGAACTGCATTATAATCTCAGGTGGAGTAGGTGACCAGGCAATTTTACTCTCTCTGACTCTAGACAACCTGCTTACTCATTTATTTCCTCTCTCTCTCTCTCTTTGAGATACTTTCATGGCCTCCCTAACTCTTTCAGGCAGAAAACAGGCAGATGTGTTTATGCTGGAAACTTCCATCAAGGTTTATCCACTGAGTCCTACATCTGACTTTCCATAGCTCTGTTTCTTCATCTTTTGCTCATTTCCTGCATCTATTTTTATAACTTTCCCTTGACACTTGTGATCGGCCTTGGCTTCTTAAGATACTGGCTTCTCTGACCAAAAGGTGTGTTGTCGCCTTTTAAGCTTCTTCATTCACTTCTTCATTTGAACCAGCAACATTATTTTGAACTAAAAACCTCTGGCGATGAGCGTCATGTAACTTTTCAATTCTATCATACCCTGCTCTGGGGCACTGAAGAAATGTGATATCTCTTCTACAGTTTTCCACAAGCTAAAAGAGGTAACCCAACTCATGGTACCTCATAGGAAACCTTAATTAAAGTGAATGGAAATATTACCAAGCAAGCAAATAATTAGTTGCCTACAACTGTACCAGCTGGTTTATGCCCCTTTTTCTGTCTTAAGTTAAATGGACCAATTGAGATCAGAAGCAATAATTACCTCACCCCTCTCTCTATGAGCTATATTTGTCCACGTGATCAGGATACTTGAAAGTCCAGTTTTTCTTTCCAAGTTCTGCAGTGAGGAGTAAGCACAGTGAGTAGCTGATCTTTCTTCACTAACTAATTCTCAATTCGATGGGGTTATATTAACCATCAACCTGCCCTGTTCATATAACTCATGTGTGAAGTTGCCAGAAGAGCAATCTGCCAAAGAACTTAGGATTGTTTCTTTCCTACTATGCCTTGGGCTGTTCTGTGATATTGTCACAGTGAGCCTTCCTATTTGTCCTTTGAGTGCCCCTGGAAACTTCGATTACCTGCCAAATTTTTCATCTGGCAGAAAAAGAGTTTTCGATGGTAACGAGGGGCCTCAGCTATAAGGAGGACAGCAGTCCATAATGGAAACCGTAATTGGCTTTGAGAGTTCTTTGGTAGAGGCTGGAAAATACTAGCAATGATAACATAGGGTCATAGCTATTAGAGAAGGAGTGTGTGTGAATGCTATGCCTGCAAATTTTGTTGAGGCTTTTTTGAACTTTCTCCAAGTTCAAGGGTAGCATTATCCAATAAGACTTCTTGGGTGATGGCATACAGTAACCACTAGCTGTCTACATGCCTACTGAGCCCTTAAAAT
Source organism: Talpa occidentalis (assembly GCF_014898055.3). Classification (NCBI taxonomy): domain Eukaryota; kingdom Metazoa; phylum Chordata; class Mammalia; order Eulipotyphla; family Talpidae; genus Talpa; species Talpa occidentalis. The sequence goes on from NW_023602073.1 coordinate 11,835,247, forward strand.
GTGGGTAGTGCAGCTGAAGAACTGGTATTTTTCTTGTATTTAATCTAATTAATTTATACTTAGCTTTAATTTGTCACATATGCTATTGGCTTTTTTTAAGATTTATTTATTTATACAAGAACCAGGGTACAAGCCAGATGCATGGGGGGGATAAAGGTGGGGGAGGTGAGAGGATTCACCACAGACAGAGCAGGGAACAGAACAGGCAGACTGATGAAATACACTGCTGAGGGGAGCAGTGGGCGAGACAGGAGAGGTCTGCCACACTATGTGGGATTCTTGCCAGCTGGTGGGAATCCAACCCGCGCTGCAGAGACTGTGGACAGGGAGGCCTTGCTATTGGCTTTTGTAATAGATAGTGCATCTAGAATTTTAGTCCTGGGCAGATGTGCTGTGTAGCCCAGAAGATATGGAGTTCATGGGCATACACATCACTAAACATTTGATATAAGCTTCTGGACTTGTACTCATACTTCCTTTAGGAAATCTTTGCACAACTCGGTGCTCTCATAGCTTTCTGTACTTGCCACCTCTTGCTATTAAAGTTGCCTATTTCTATGTTTTCCCACCAAGCTGTACACTTTGAAGGAAGGAACTGTTTTTGTTTCATTCATCATCAGGTATTGAGTGCACACTAAAGTGTCTACCAGAAAGGAATTTGAAAAGCACCAGTTGAACAAATAGCTTTCCACATGGATTATTCACTGATCAAAACATGTCAGAGCCTCAGGGACTTTATTACTGTGGCGTATCCCCCTGAATTGCTTTTCATATCTCCCTTCTGATTGGCAAATCACAGTGATGTTGGGGTCTCCAAGCCTTTCCACTATGACTGAGTAAGAGGGGTCCCTTGCTCTCCAACTCTTAGGGTACATCCTAACTCCTATAAATAAATCATGTGAGTGGCACATTTCTCTTGACTAATTCATTTGAAGGTGGGCATGTGGCCAGATTTATCACTAGAGGTGAAGGGTGTCTTCCAGGAAGAGTTTTGGGACAGATGTAAGGAAGATATAGCCCATCTTTTACTCTGAATGTGAAGCCTGGAATCCCTGCAGCCATGTGTAAAAACACTGAGGGTGTTGAGCTGAGGGTAGAGTTGACATAGATTTAGTCTGATGTTCAGTTACTTAACCAACCTGACATCTGCCCCATAACACACATTTTGTTCTGGGTTATAATACATTTTCTTTTATTTAAAGCCAATGATAATGGGATTTATGGAGACTGATGTCTGCACATGGCTTTTGACCAGGTCCTCTTTAAAGCCATTATTGGGGAGTCAGCCTATGCTGGATTCTCATCTGGAGTCCATGGAGAGAAGTCCCATTCCAGGCTCACATGGTTGTTGATGGCATTCAGTTGACCAACTACCAGGTATCTTCACTTCTTTGCTAGCCCTTGGCCAGAGGCTGTTCTCAGTTTCTTCTGACACAGCATGTGGCAGCCTGCATCTCAGTTGGCTTCTTTTTTTAATAATTTTTTTTAAATCTTCTTACATCATTATTCATTTTTGTACAGTGTTCAATTTCTCCCCTCATGCGTAGCAACCATAATTCCCCCACCATCGTGGCATCTGTGACCATCACTATAATCCCTTGTGCTCTTCCCTATATTCCACTTATAAGTGAAACCATCTAATATTTTTCTTTTTCCTTCAGACTTATTTCACTGAGCATAATCCCTTCCAACTCCATAAATGTTGTCACAAATGGCACAGGGTTATCTTTTTTGATTGCTGAGTAGTATTCCATTCTTGATCCATTCATCTCTTTGAGGGCATTTAGTTTGCTTCTTCAAAACCATCAAGAAAGAAAGTCTCCTTACGAGTGTTATGATCTCAAGTAAACTAATCATGTACATCTTGTTACCTTTGCTGTAGACTGTGGATTAGAAGTAGGTCTCAGATCCCACCCATAGTCCAGGGGAGAACAGCAGCACATGAGCATAATCAAGGGAGCTCCCTAATGTCTGCTTGTCAAATTTATTCATTTTAGAGGAGAGGGTATTGACCCCAAGGGAGGATTTGGCTTCCCCAAGACAAAGTTGCTTGAAGAAAAAAAAAAAAGAGAGAGACTGTCTGCTTTTTTCTTTCAACCCAGTATTTAGTCCACAAACAAGTTCTGAGAAATTATCCATGTTACTTAATCTCTTGGAACCTCAGTTTTATCATTTCTAACTAGCTTTCAGAAACTGAGTTTATTTAGAGTAATATTTATATGTTCTTTCCATGGTTTCTACAGATGTTAGATGTTAAAAAGTATTATTTCTCATGTTTTTTCCCTCTTTTCTATTGTGTCAATAATCTGTTTGATCTGCGTAGTGGGGGTACTAAAATGTTTGGATTTTGGTGTTTTATTTTTAAGCTTTAAAATGTCATGCATGAGGTTTAAAATGATGTTAAGCCAGGGTTCAGGTGTTCTGGTTTTTCTTTTTAACCCATGTCCAGAGTCAAATAGTGGGCTCTTATTTAAAAGGTGCTAACATACTGTGTCTACTTTGGCCACCATCTCTGAACTTAAAGTCAAAGCAATTGTATTGCTGAATTGAGCTCTGGGGATTTTCTCCCTAGCATTTTGGTTTGAGGCTTTTTAAATCAAGGTCAACCAGCTCCACTGGAGAGCATTTTTTCATGCCAGTTGATTGTCATAAATAGTACACCAATAACAGATTTAAATGGAGGATACAGACTGAATGGTTAATGAAAATTCTTTAAGTGCCGCTGTTAGGCTCTGAGTCTTGAAATGAAATTCAAAAATTTCCATGGGTTCAAGAGAAGTTCACTTCATAAAGTCTGCATGAAAATTCTATTCCTTCTCTCTGACCCACACTGAATTGTTTTAAAATAGAAGGTCAACAGGCAATGGGTTCTTTCTCACTACACTATCAGACTACTCTCCATTGGGGACAAGAGTCTTTACACACCGGTCAACTGTCATGAGTGATATGAAGGGAATGTCTTAAAATAGACTTTGACAGAGTTAAGAGCCAGACTACTCTCCTCTTACTTATTTATTAAGTTAAGCTCCCGTGAGAGAATGTGTATTAGAAACGTTCCAACAATACTCTTGGACATTTCTCCTAGGTTCTTGGTTCAAAGGTGCCATTCTGACCTTTATTGCAAACGTGAGGTTATTTTAGCTAAAATGATATTGTAGTCCCTTTTTATTTTGTTATGATAAAAACAGCTAAAATTTACTGCTATCTCACTATTTACCAAACCCCATTTTGTTCTAAGTGCCTTACTTGTTTATACAAGTCATTTCGTCCTCTTAGTTACTCTTGACATTGGAATTATAGTCTTATGAGGTATATGCTTTTTGAGCAGATAGAGATACAATATATGCCACCAACTTAAGTTTGCCTCTTGTGTTATTAACAAAATGCAAAACAATATTCATGGTAATGGGGTGAAGGGGTGGTGGTAAATCTACTTTTCTTGTTTCTACTTGTTTGATGCAACATATAACTGTTTGGTTTACCATGACTGCTGCCAAAATAAGAGAAGCAAGAGACTCAGAGTCTCATAGCTCATTTTTTATTTAATGAAATTTATTGATTTACCAAACTTTAAAAATTTTGGGATGATGTTACATCTTCACCTCTATGGCTCTCACCTCAGCCACCACCAAAGTTCTCTTGTCCTTCCCTCCCTCTACCCTTCCCATCCACTCCCACCTCCTCTGGTAACCATTATGTTTTTCAGGGTCTAATAGTTATTTTTGTAATGTTTTCTTAATTCATTTCCTTTTAGCTGCCCATAGTCCACATCTGAGAGGAACCATCCAATAACTTCTTTTCCCTTTCTGACTTGTTTGCACTTAGTACAATCATCTCAGGTTCCATCTGTGTTGTCAAAAAAGACAAGTTTTCATCCTTTTTAATAGCTGAATAATATTCCAATGAGTATATACAGCACACCTTTATGTTCAGTCATCAATAAGTGGACATTTATATTGTCTTCATGTCTGAACCATGGTGAATAATGCTGCTCTCAGTATAGGGATACATAAATATTTTCAAGTTAGCTTTTGATAGTCTTTGAATAAATACTTAGGAGAGGAATTGCTAGGTCATATGGTATTTCTATTTTTAGATTTGGAAGGATGCTCCATGTTGTTTTTCAAAGGGGTTGTTCCAATTTCTGTTCCCACCAACAGTGAGTGAGAGTCTCATAGTTTACCATGGAGCCATCCCCATAAAGTTTCTATAGAAACTCTAGAGTGAGGGCCATCTGATGCTATTTTTTTCTTTCACACAAATATTGGTCATTAAATATTTTAAAATTGGAAAGAGTTAATAAAATAATACTGTATGAATTACAAGTGATTATCTGATATATTTTTATACTGCAGATTTGCTTAATATGTATAACTGTTTTGTACATAAGTAGAAGAAACATTTCTTAACTGAGATTTACTTGGATACAATAATTAAAATAATGATAAGCATACAATGTTCCATTCAAATGGTTTATATGTATTTGCCAACATATATTTTAACATTCCTATTTACTTTTGTGAGCTTTTAGAAAGTGTGAGTGATTTGTGCTGGCTCCAGTAGAATTGTTTCTCCTTCCCTTGGCTGCTTATTGTCATAGGAGAGGCCCTCACTTGTTTTTTTCTGTGTCACACATAACCTTAGTTATCACTTGTTTTTATTGGATCACTGCTAACTAGTGCAGAATTTTAATTCTTCCCATTGAGGAATAAATCAGGATCTTATGCCTCTAATTCTGACTCTGGAACAACTAGCAGGTTTTATAATTTGAGCAAGTTTTAAAGGAGGCCTCCAACTAACCTGCCAACAGCAGAATGGAAAAACCAATAATACCTTTCTTAAATATTCTGTGACCAGCAGGTATTTTAATAAAGAAGTTGTCTGATGATGAGGTGATTTCTTTCCCTTTTTTTTTTTTTTTGTTTTGTTTTAGCTAGCAGCTGTGTCTGATACTTTAAAGCTAACCAATGGTTTTGAGTGAATGCCAAAGCCTTTCTAATGAAATTGACTGCTAAATTCCCTATAGTTTAAAGTATCTTAGTATCAACTAGAGGACATATAGAAACGAAACCCAGCATCAGAAGTTCTGTCAAGGATATAATATACATATTACTCAGAGAGGTACTAAAGGATCCTAGAGCCAACAGAGCCTCAGAGTTATATATCAGTAGCTGACGAGTGCTGTGATGCTCCTCACTGTCAAAATAATGGGGTAATAAAGAACAATGGATTTGCTTAGAAAGTTTTATTTCTCCAACTTGCATGAGTGTCTGAAACATAGATATGGACATGATTCTTTGTGCAGCATCTTCATAGCCAATACACAGTTGACATTTTACCTGAACAGATAGCTTCTTGAGTAGCATGGGTGCTGACATTTCCAATGATGGGTCGCTGCTCTGCAGCAGAATTTCTGAATTTCTACAAATATAGTAACACAAAACAAAGTTCCCATAATATCCATTTCTTAAAATGTGTGAATGAAGTTGAAAAATAGTTGAAGGTGCATAAATATAATTAAAGGAAGATAATTTATCACCTTACATAGTAATAATACATTTAGAAAACAAAGACATAATTACTAGCATGGAGGGTGGGTATCTAGTGTGTGTTGAATGGGGTAGTTGAGTACCCAACTCTAAGGAGATAGGTACTTATGAAGTTAGACACAGACTTGCATGCATAAAAATCTGGAGAGATTTTAATTCCAAATTTCCAATTTGTTATTTTGATTTTTTGTGTGTAATTCCATATTTGTGTATATGTAGGTGTGTGAGAAAGTATGGGAAGTTTAATGATGACCTAGTTTTATTTGTCTCTATTTGAAACATCAAGGTCACTTTCATTAGTCCAAAATCCTGACTCCAGAATTTTCTATTAGAAACATCTTCAGATTCAGTTACCTGTTTGTATTTCCACCTCATTTGGAAATTAAAGTTTCTTGTTTCAGAGGTCAAAGCTATGTTCTAAGTATTTATTACATTTGTAGTTTCTAGATGAGGATTCTAATGGAATGTCAGAATTTTATGGTTTTGATTTCCCAAGTCTCAGTACAGGGAGTTCTGGTGTAACTTAAAATTCAGGTCTCTGAGAAGATAGTGATTTGCAAAATAAAGGAAAAAAGAGGAGAGGATGAGTTTAAGGGAAGGAAATGTTGGGGGGACAAACAGGTCAAGAAATAAGTGAAGATAATAATGTATAAGAGAGAGAAAATACACAGGAGAATGTATTATTCATTTGTGATGCTTTAAATTATACCTGTATTAAAATTTTTAAATAATGACGTCTATTTCCTCCAAGTATTGATGATAAACCACTCAATCTACTAAAATAAATAATCCCAGAGCATAAAGTTAGCTTTAGAAAATAAAAATAGAGAATGTTTTTATGAGTTCTTTTTATAAGTAATGTCCATTGTATGCTTTATCATCTATTATACATAAATCAAATGTCTATTTTAGTGTTTTTCCCATAAGTACATTTTAATTTGCATTTCTCTATGTTATAGCTTTCTTTCAACTTAGGTCACTAATGATAACTATCGGGCATGTTTATTTGAGTTCTAATAGCTAAGCAAGTAGAAAAAAAGATGAATGTTTAATTGCTGTCCACAAATTTATTAGACTTTTGGTTTTGAAATGAATATCCCTTTAATTTAACAATTATTTGCCCTATTTTTCTTGAGATTCTCTGATGGCAAATTCCTAATTAAGTAATTAGGAGATATTCAAATACATTTTCCATTTAAAACATGTTACTATAATTAGAGCAATAAGACTGGTGTTATGAAGGCTTAATCTTTACACTGTCTGATAATAAATGGTAGGATCTATTATTGTTACCCAGTTTCCCTATAAGCAGGCACTAGGAGACTGAGTCCATAGTATATGTTAGCCAAGTTAGACAAGACCGACATAGAAATACGTCCACAATCAATTAATAAACATTTGTGTCTGGAAGCTTTGTGTTGACTTATATTTAATGAAATCAACTTCTAAATTTTCAGGATTAAGCTGCCAAGGGTATAGCCTAGATTTACAAATTGTTGATCATTTTCTCACCACACTTTATAATTTCTGAAATTCAGCTTTTTTTTTTTTTAGAAGTGGGGGAAGCAGAATTACAAAGTCCAGTTTTAAACACTATGTCACTTATGGTTTGATGTTCAGCAGCATTAGAATTACTGGGAAAATAGTTTTCCATCATGAAATTAAATCTTTCTTACATACAGAAATTAGACTTGCTTCTGGTTTGTGGATTAACAACTAAGCAATAAAAATAATCAATAGCATAGTCTTTAACTTTACAAATATGGAGATCTTTTGAAGAAACCCCTGCTAGATAACACTAAAAGGAGGATTAGCATCATTTTTGTCCATGGACCCAAGACAAGGAACTCATTTAAACAGATATTTCAAACTTCTTATTTAACAAGTGAGAGTGAAATTAAAATAACAATCTAGACCTTAAGTTCTCATGGATACATGAATAGATATGTTTATAAAGTTTAGGGATTTATAAAAAGGCAAGGTTTAGGGATTTACCGAAAGGCAAATTTTTATCTTTGATACTGGAGAGAAAGGAAGTAAAGAGGGATATGAAAAAGAGAAAGCCAAGCGTCTGTTTCTTCTTTTTGCGTAATTCTTTTTACAATAAAACATTTAATTCTCTTACTCTGGCTGGCTGATTTGAGGTTACTTTAAAAAGTCTTTTATTATCTCCCTACCATGTGTACAATAGAATGAGCATGAGACAAACAGTAAAAAATGGTTTCCTGCCTTCCTGAAATTTTAGTGAATTGGAAGATCGATATGTCTATAAATAATGACTACATTTTCTATTGTTCCCATATTTTAAAGTATAACTTCTCTGGCTAGGAACATAGAAAAGGCCAAACACTTTTTTCAGGGAACAAAAAAGGGAAAAACTAAAGAAAATACAGCATGAAAATGGATCTCCAATGTTTGAATGAGTGGGACAGATGACATCATCCACCCTTCCAGACGTCATCCCAAAGGAAGTTGGCAGCCCAGTCTCAGAGACTCACCCAGTGAATCCCAAGAGGGACTGTCAACGAGAGGCAAGGAACTACGAGTCTATAAAATAACCAAGACTTTCTCTAAAAACTCTAGGGAGCTGTAGCACTAGGGAAAGAGTCACTTCAGTTTAGTTTTCAAAAGAAACATGGCCAATTGATTTATAGCAAGTTTATTCTTCCTGACAATCTTGAATTTTGTGATCTAAGCCCACAAAAAGTTAATTTTTTCTAAACTTGATATATTTTTTCAACATTTATATTGCCAATTTATTATTTCAATTTTAATAAAGATTGACCAAACTTTGAAATCTGGTGGCTTATTCAATTACCCTTGATTTTTTTCATTATGATTTTTTTCACTGCCCGATATTCTAGCACAGCACATATTCATCATCTCCTTTAAAGGTAGGTGCTTGCATGCGTGTGTGTTACTTTTTAAGAGTAAGTGAACGGGTATTTTCTATCATATATTTTATTTTTTTAAACATTCTTTTTTTTTAAGAAGCAGGGTACAGGCCAAAGCCGTGAGGGGTGAGAAGATTCACTGAAGAGAGTGGGGAGCAGAACAGGCAGATGGACTGCTGAGGGAAGCAGCAGGCAAGACAGGAGAGGCCTGCTGTGCCATGTGGGCTGCTCCAAGCTGGCCAGGGATTGAACTTGTGCTGCAAAGGCTGTAGACAACCTCACAGCGCTGTGCTCAACGCCCTGCACCACCAGGGAGGACCTCTATCATATATTTTAAAAAGTAATGTTTAGTGATTAATTCACTAGAAATATCAAAAGTGTTCTGTACACCAGAGAACCTGAAAATTTCTTCTGATGAGAAAATGAGATTTTGAATATTGAACTATTCTAAGTGACTGAAGCACTTATTTATTGGAAATATAAAAGACAAAGAGCTGACTGAATCCAGATACACGTTCAGATTGTGAAACACCTCGTTATTATGTAAATGTTTGGATTGTGATAGAAACCATAATATATTTTTCCAAAAGACTTTGCTCCTTCCATTTTAAACTTGTGTGCTCTTTGAGAGAAATTTAGTCCATGTGTTTGTAATTTGTTTACACTTAGCCCATCAAAATAATGTTTGTCAAGAATTATTGGGTATCTAAGCAGTTCCTTAATGTACATGAATGTTTTTAAAGGTTTTTCTTCATAGAGCCAAGAAACTGAATTTGGTAAAACCACTCAAGTTACCTCTCCCCCACCCTACTAAAAGATGTAATAGATCCAAAACCAGGTTACTTGGTGTCACTTAACAAGCAATTACTTTCCTAAAATTGGAATAAAAAGAAATCATTAACAGTAACATCCCTCTAAAGAAAGTAATCTATTCCCTTAAATCATGAATAGTATTGTAAAGCAATGCTAACTCAATTTAGAATAATTAAAAATAAACCCATTATTAACAGTCAAGAAATAAAAATAAAATCTTCAGATGCAAAAAAGAGAACTTTCTAGTACTGCTAAAACAGATGACTACAGCATGGCTAAAACTTGATGTATAGAATACCAGTGATTAAAGGTGTAGTTGAGAGGCCTGGTCATGAATAAGCAATATTGTCCTTTTTTGTTACAAATATATTTTAAAAATAATCTAACAAAGTATATAAAAGAAATAACAAGCATGACAACTATAGTTAATAATAAACATTGGGGACTTGAAATTTGTTCAGACAGTAGATCTTTTATTTTTTTACTTAATTAATAAAATATTTTTCTTACATCATTATTTTTCTTACATTATTATAGTTCTCCTGCCACCATATCACCCATGAACCATCCCCATAAACCCTTGTGTTCTTCCCCCTCTAGTTAGATTCCCCGCTACTTCTTGCTATATACCTATATGCTATATGCCTATATGCCTCAGTTCTATGGTCAACTTGCTAGTTTTTACTTTCTCTTGACCTTTTGTTTGGTTTCTCCATATTCCACGTATAAGTGAGAACATCGGTATTTGTCTTTTTCCTTGTGACATTTCAGCTAGCATATTCTCTTCCTGCCCCATCCATCCAGCCCATGTTGCCGCAAATAGCACAAAGTTTCTCTTTTTGATTGCTGGGTAATATTCCATTGTATAAATATACCATAACTTTTGGATCCATTCATGTAGAACTTAATTGTCCTCTCATGGTGATTGAGATTTTGACTGTGGTGGTAATCATTTCACAATATGTACATTTATCACGTCATCATATTGCACACCTTAGACTTTCATAGAGTCATTTGTCAACTACATTTCAGTAAAATTAGAAACAGGAAACAAAAGTGAAGTAGGTCACTTTAAAAAGGAGGCTTGAAAAGTCAACATAGGTTAGTCCCTATCCACATGATGGTTAGAATACAAGGGACACCTCATTTAAAACATGATATCAGGGAACATCCTTTAGAGGCAAACAAGTTGTTTTAAAATCCTAGGTGATTTTTATTAGGTTAGAAGATGATAGAGAGGCAGATGAATTTTGCCTTTTCTAGAAGGAAGAAAACATTTGTGATACCACAATTCAGACTTTATTGGTGTGACCCAAAAGGAGTCATGGGAATTTGTTATCAAGAAAGAGTAAAGGGGCCTCCCTGGTGGTGCTTCTCAGCACTATCAAGCTATCCCCAGCCACTGCGGCCTGAGGTCCATCCCCGACCAGGGAGCTGACCCACATGGCACAGCAGACCTCTCCTGTCTAGACCGCTGCTACCCTCAGCAGTGTATTTCAGTAGATTTGCCTGTGCCTTTTCTGCATCCCACTCTGTCTCTGGTGAATCCTCCCATCCCCTGAACCTCTGGCCTACTTCCCAGTTCTTGTATATATAAATAAAATTTAGAAAATAAGTCTTAAAGAGTAGAGGCAAAACTGGAGGAGGGAAAGAAATAGACTGACAAGGGGTTATAAAATGCAGCAGTAATTAAAATAAACTTCAGAAAGAGCAAATAAATCAAGAGGCCAAAAATACATCTGAAATAAAGAGTGGAGAGAATTGTTCTGTGATGAGATCAAAGAGGCGAGCAGAAATCAGACTGTGCAGACCCTTTGAGCTGTGATAAGGTGTTTAAATTTGGTTTGACCGGTGATGGAAAACTACTTGAAGATTATAGGCAGTGGAGTGACATAATATGATTTACACTTCACAGATCAGTGGGCTGTTATATGTAGAATGGATCACAGAAAGGCAATAATAGGAAAAGTAAGGCCAGTTAGACAACATCTGGAGTAGTCCAGGAATAAGATGATGGTTATTTGGTCTCTGGGGCAGTTCAATTACAGAAAAATGAAGATTCATATTATATTTTGCTGACAAATTGCACAGTAGAGAAATACTGAAATTAGAGGTGACTCCTTGTCTGGCTCTGCAGTCTGGAATATGGTGGTATCATATCCTGGGAGAAATTAGTGTTGTTATGGTCATTTGTTTTGCTTTTCTTAAATTGCTATGTGACCTACTAAAGAAGTCCATTAGATACCTATGAACGCATGTCAATCAAATTGTTGCTATTGATCATAGGTGTTAGGCATTCTCAATAAATATAATTGCTGCCAAAATGTTCAAATAAAGTAGCCCTACATGTACTCTCCACATGGATGCCTCCAATTATTTTAATGAAAATCAGTACAAAGTAAGATGTAGATAATCCTGTTGAATACATCTTTAAGACATATTGTCTAAAGGGTGCTGTTATCCTAGGAGAGGAAGAATTAGAGTCACTCACCTGCTGGTCCTCCCTGGTGGCGCAGCAGTTGAGCGCTGGGCTGGGAAGCTGCCCGCAGCCTCTGCAGCGCCGGTTTGATCCCTGGCCACCCCTGAGGGTCCCACATGGTGCGCAGACCTCTCCTGCCGGGCCCGCTGCTCCCTTCAGCAGTGTATTTCATCAGTCTGCCTGTTCTGTTCCCCGCTCTGGCTCTGGTGAATTCTCTCACCCTCCCATGCTTCTGACTGTACCCATGCTTGTATAAATAAATGAATCTTTAAAATAAAAAAAAGAATCATTCACATGCTATTTAATATTTGTGGTTAATGTTAACTATTTTAAACTGAAATTAGCTGCTTACTCTTTGTATATAATTCATGACAAAATTCCATACTCAATTAATACTTTTGGTATGGTCAAACAATTCTTTGGGCATTGCCGAATACGAGTATCTCTTTAACACTGCACCATGGTTATTAACATGATGCTTGTTTCTTAAAAAAAAAAAAAAAATATATATATATATATATATATACACACACACACACACACATACATACATATCAAAGTGTGTGTATATGCATATATATATGTGTATTTAAAAATTTTCTGTATCAGAGCTATTTCTAACACTGCCCTGGCCAACAATCCCTGAGTCCTATAGCATATTTTCAGGCGATAAGTGTTTTCCAGGATAACAAATACATTTAAATGTATTTTGCAGTGAGTCTTGTTTATTCTAAGTGGAGTATTGCCAGTTATTTTCATTCTGATAAATAGTTTCGATCGGTAAAACTTAATAAAAGTGATCATGCTGCATCTACCCAAAGAAATTGGCATTATAATTACTAAAACGCAAGTCTCTTGGTAGCCTGATATATAAGATGGCTCATTATTCAGAGAGAAAGATCAGTAGGCAGCAAGGGATTGGTAGCAGTGCTTCATTCATAACACTGCCTGAAAGAATCTGCCTAACATGATATGAACTATAGCTGGAAGAATCTATGATTGGATAAAGTATATCCTTTTAGGGTTTATACTACAATGATACTGTGTAGGACTAGGTCAGTTAGTGATACTATTCCAGGAACATATTGCTCAGGAAAAATAGGATATTTAGTTGTGTGCATGACTTCTGAACTGAGTGAAAACCAAATGAACCAAAAGTCAGTAGTTTGGAAAGCATTCCTGTCATGGAATGGGAACCCAGTAGTTCACAAGTGTCAGGTCACACATATTTTATATATTACCCAGATTCAGAATATTGCCCCTGATCATTCCAAAGTCCAAGTGTTAGTTTATAAATTATCTAGAAAAAAATATTGTTATAAAGATGCAGCCTGCCTCATGCTATACTTATTTACATAGGATTATGTGCTAAAGCAGCAGCATGCAACCTATGTTTCCCCATCACGAGGCACAAGTTGAAAAATACTTATGTAATGCTTTATGATGTGAAATTCCCAATGACCCAACTGAAACTTTCCCACATTTTTCCTACAAAATAAAAATTATGTATAAAGAATATAAATGCCTTGATGATAAAAATATTATATGGATAATCTTGTCTTCATTCTAATTTATATGCAAACATGTTTATCATTCACATATTTTGATTCTTTGTTATTAATAATTAAATGGATCGAACATATCTCACAGCTAATGTCTTTGTGGATTAGTAGTTCTGAGATTATCAGTATATAAAATCTAAACACTTTAACCATCTGTGATGACGTCTTCATCCAGAATCAAGCCAACTTTAAGGTTGAACATCCTGTGGTCCACTTTAGAATCCAGACTTTTTTTTTGTATTGTAAACTTTGGCAGCTTTTTCTTTTGGGTTACGTGCCATACTTAGAAAGACTGTTCATTTCCCAAGGTAATATTTTTAGAAATAACTTTGTTTTCTTCTAGTACTTTTAGGGTTTAATTTTTTTTATGTCAGTATTTGTCTAATTCAGCTGCAGAGAAATTCTATCACAAATAGCTACTCTCCTTAAAATATCCAACTCAAAGTTTTGGGGGTTATTTGCCTCATATTACATTGGGAATCAAGATTTTGAAGACTTTAGAAATAATCATCAGGTTTTAGAACCAGAATACTCTGTAAAAATCACCCTTTAGAATATCGTCATTTTGTAGGAAATGAAAGTAAAAAATGTCAGTATAGTAAAATATCTTACTTAAGGCCTCATAGTGTCAACTTCCAGACGGAACATCTCTTTCCATATTCATGAAGATTTTTCCTTATTGCTTTTATATCTCTTCATTACTATCACCTACTGAGCAGATCATTAGCTGAATATCACATGATTCTAGTTGGTCAAATTTATTGATCATCTTGCTTAAGAGGATAAACTGTACTTCAGGTTTTTAAAGACTTGGGGGTGAAAATGGGAACTTAGTAGTTCACAAATGTCAGGTCACACATATTTTACTTATTACCCAGATTCAGAATATTGCCACTGGTCATTCCAAAGTCAAGTGTTAGTTCACAAATTATCTTCGAATGTGAAACCAATCTGGTTTCCACTAGGCTTTACTTAGCACGTCTAAGAAGTTTAAGAAGAAAAGAGTAAAGAGTTAAGAACCCTATTCACTGTCCTCAGCAATATGAAATGGGGGTCAGCTGGGAGGATGACAGGTGTGGAGGATGGTGGAGGATGACAGGTGGAGGATGACAGGTGTTTGGTGGTAGCAGTGCTATGGGGACTACACCTGAGGTGGGAAATCTTACACTGTCAAAACACTAACAAAGGATGTGAAATATTAATACTTCCATAAAAATTAAAGTCAGCTCCTCCCTGGTGACTCAAGGTGTTAAGACGCAGCACTATGAAGCTATCCACAGCCACTGCAGCATGAGATCAATACCTGGCCAGGGAGCTACCCACATGGTGCAGCAGACCTCTCCTGTCTCGCCCGCTGCTCCCCTCAGCAGTGTATTTTAGTCAGTCTGCCTGTTCTGTTCCCCACCTGTCTCTGGTGAATCCTCTCACCCCCCCACACCTCTGGACTGTACCCCAGTTCTTGTATGCATAAATAATAAATAAACCTTTAAAGAAAGTTGAAGTCAGAGCATCAAAATGAGCAGTATATTTTCAGCTTTCCTCCATAGTCTTACCGGACTATAGAGTCAGCAAAAGGAGGCTTTCCAAGGGAGCTGAAATTTAATAAATGTAAAATGCAGAAGTCAGTTTTCTGACACAGATATTCTCTAGTGTCATGTTGTTCCCCATACATATAAATAGGTATAAATAGGTATAAATAGGTATAAATAAATATAAATAGGTATAAATATTGACTATCTTAGGGAGATCCATGAAATGAATAGACCTGTTTCTTTGAGGGGTACACTTCCTTTGAAGTAACTAAAAGACATGCAGCCACCTCTCTGAATTCATTTCCTTGGGACATATCATTTAAACTCACGAAACGGCATACAAATATAATTCTTAACAGTGATCATTGTTTTAAGGAAACTATATTGCCCCTGCCCCTCCCCCCACCTTCTCTGTAGTGGTGTCTTAGGCTGTTTAAAAAATGACAATGGGTATAAATAGTAATCTAATTATAGTTAGAAGAGATTTACAGCTCTAATTACAACTGCTGTTAAATTTCAAAGGGACTGACATAAGCAATCAACACATCCCATACAAGAATCCATCTTGCTATTATAAAAGCTACCTGCCAATTGTTTGTCAGTTGAATGACATGCAACACTGCACGCATTATCTCCAGAATTAGTGATACCGACAGTTTTGCCATGTTTAATGTATGTAGACAGTATAATGCAAAGGCATGGAGCCTAGGAATTGCTCAATTAGGGACTATTGCATTGCCAATACATGCATATTTCATCAAGTATGCTATCTCTTTCTCTCACTAGCAATAGTTTTTATTAGTTAGCTCGATAACCTGTATTTTCATAATTTATGGTATAAGTGACCATTCTGATAAGCATGCACTCATACACAATCTCTTTGTTAGGTATCTAGGGGGAAAAATAAATATATACCAGAAAATTGCAAAATTTTTGCTATGTGTCAGAGTAGAAATTTATAATAGTCTCATTTGAGACTCAGAACAATCTTTTAACCTATATATTATTGTATCTATAATGTGGGATAATTTCTCTATGGAATGGATGTGATAAATCTTTTGGGATGGGACAGATGTGTGCTTTTAAAAAAGTTCGTTGCTAATATCTATAGGTCAAAGCATATCTCAGTCCCTACCTTCATTAGCCTGCTGGGCATATTAGCATTGCTGGGCATATTAGCCACCACATCTGGGGCTTCAACTTTACTCTGAATACCTCAGTCCACTGGGCAAAGCATATTTGATTCAGTACATTAATCATGCTCTGCAATCTGGAATTTGGTGTCCCAAAGCAAACCATCCAGCCTTCAGTGCCCTTCTCTGAAGAGTGTTCTCCAAAGCTGGGGTTCCTCCTACCCTGGAGGTTCACTCCAAGAACTGTGCTGATAAATAACAGCCTGCGGGTGAGATCCTACTGCCTCATATTCATACCTAATGATAATTATTTTACTTATCTTTTTTCTTAGTGCAACTCCCTGAATGCATGTTACCAATATATTCTCCCAACTCTTTAGAATGTGTTATTTCTGAGCTGAAAATCCTGCTCAGACTCCTAAAATAATGAGGTATTTCCCACTAGCAGGTAAAGGGCTATGAATCCCAGGACCTCGTCACCCCCAAGGCTCCTTCACTTTGCTTAGCTCTCATGGCCCTTGCACAGGACCCCAGAGCGCAGATACTGTCCAGCAGCCTCAAGTCATTACCTACCACGAGGAAACAAACACTTACTCCCACAAAACTGGTGTCTATTCTACTTTGTTGCTGTTTGTACCTGTCATGATTTCCGTTAATGTTTTAATTTTAACTTTACCATCTGGATTTTTACTTTACCATTTTGACTTTGATTTCGACAAATTAACAGCCCTCTATTTCAGGTACTGGACAGGATTTTTGACACATCTTCGTTCCTTTTCACCACAAATATTCTTCATATTGCCATGTAAAAATCAAGTCCCTCCTGCAATCTCTACTCATAGATGATGGAATTCACATTTTAATTTTAAAGTACTTTCATGTTGATATCATGCATCTGTGAACAAAACCACTTTTTAATCATTATGAAAACAAAAAAAAGATACACTAAACTGGCAAAATGAAGGAATTTTAAAATGGGTTTGGCAATGATAGTGCTGTCTAACTAAGCAGTAGGTCAAGGCAGTTGGTCACATCTGATTCAGTGACATTTGAAAGACATAATTAGAGTAAGATGGTCACATTCATGCCAATGTGAATTGTTTCTTTTTTTGAGATAACTGATCCCAGAGGATGGCAGGAATTATTTTCTTATGTATTCTTCTGGCATTTGTTTTGTCACAACATAACAAATTCTACATAAACCCTGGTTTATAAATGGTATGCTGTGTTTAAATACAGTCCAATATGTCACTCTGTCACAGATAGCAAGGGCGAGCTGTTTGTTGATTGATTCATTATTCTCAATGCCCAACTGAAAAAAAAAATTATTACAAAATTTATGATGAAAATTTTCCTTGAAAATGAATTACTTAAATAGTTTATGCTGAATAAATAATAAAAGCATTTTTATTTTTTGCATGTTAACATTGTTACTGAATCATTGACATGTCTTCCCTGTCACCCTGAGAATTCCCAGCAGGGTTAGTGATGTATTAGACTGCTATGTAAATGATGCTTGGTTGCAATTAATATGGAATTGGTGTGACAACATCAGTGACTTTTTTTTTTACCAGTACCTGGCATTTTTCTTGAAGCTCTGCAATCTAACTTTACATTATCCTTGTCTTTTGTTTCTTTTTTCTTCATTCCCATTTTTATTTTTATTTAATTTTTATATATTTTTTACATCATTCTTTTTTTTTTGTACAATGTATGCTCTCATCTCAGTTATAGTCCCCATGAAATTCCCACTACCAATTCACTGTGTGCAATCACCATAGTCCCTTTTGCTCTTCCCACCTCAGTTTTGATCCTACTCCCTTCTTCCACCCTACGGAATGTCTCTGGTTTATAGCTGCCTGTTGATTTTGATATTTACTTTATTATAATTACTTTTTTTTCTGATCCCTTATTTGGATTCTCTACATTTCTCCTAAAAGTGAAACCGTCCAGTATTTTTCTTTTTCTTTCTGGCTTATTTCACTGAGCATGATCCCTTCCAGCTCCATGTTGCCGCGAATGGCATGAGTTTATGTTTTTTGATTGCTGAGTAATATTTCATTGTGTATATGAACCACATCTTCTTGATCCAGTCATCTATTTTTGGGCATTTGGGTTGTTTCCAAAGCTTAGCTATTGTAAATAGTGCTGCTATAAACATAGGGGTGCAGGTGCCCTTTGGAATGAATGATTCTGTGTCCTTTGGATAAATACCTAGGAATGGAATTGCTGAATCATATAGAAACTCCATTTTTAACAGCTTGAGGAACCTCCAAACAGCTTTCCATTGTGGTTGGACCAGTTTGCATCCCCACCATCAGTGCAGGAGAGTTCCTTTTTCTCCACATCCTCGCCAACATTTGTTGTTGCTTTTTTTTTTTTTTTTTTTTTAGTATGTGCCATTCTCACTGATGTGAGATGGCATCTCATTGTGGTTTTGATTTGCATTTCTCTTATTAAGATTGATGTTGAACATTTTTTCATGCCTGTTGGCCAATTGCATTTCCTCTTTGGAGAAGTGTATTTTTAGCTACTCTGCCCATTTTTTGACTGGGTTATTTACTTTGTTTTGTTGAGTTTAATCAGCTCCTTGTAGATCTTTGTGATTAGTTCCTTATTCATCTTTATTTTTAAATCCCTAAATTCCCTCAATGAACTAAGACCATGTTTGCAACCTCGATACATGTACAAAGATTACATCTAAGCGATACCGTTAAATCAAAGACAATTACCTTCATCATCACTGAATTTTTGACATTCGTCTTTTGGGAAGCAAATAACTTGGTTGTTTGGCTTTGAATAATTAAAATAGTAAGTCCTTGTTCAGGTTTTGTCTAACCAGTTCCTTTAGGAACCTATAATTTTAATTCTCAGAACTGAAAACATCACATTTGCCTTATTTGTGGTTTTCTGGTCAAGACTTTTGTCATAACACCTTCTGAACTCTAAGCTAATTGACATAAATTAAACATTCTGAGTTTTCCTGTTCACAAAATTATAACCCAGCCTTTTCTCTTTTTGATGACAGATCTCTCTTTTCAACTCATTCTAAGCAGCACTAACCATGGAACTCTTGTGATACTTTCTGTTCTAAGAGGTCAGATAAGGACAAAAATTTGATCTGTCTGTGTAGCGAGGTGTGGAGTTCCTTTTTTATATTGTGATGGATTGGGTGTGATCCTCTGATGATTGGGTAAATCCCAATATGGGGTGAATGAACCCCCATTTTAATGGTTTGGCTTCAACTCTGAAACCAAAGGAGAAAATATCCCAAACAGATGACCTTGAAGAACTTATTTGACCTCATCCTGTTGCTTTTCTAGAGAAGCTTAGTCCTATACGTCTTTCTATTAAAAGATGTCAGAAGGTAAATACATTATGATTCTCATTAGCTCTTCAGCGTAAAGTTACTTTATCCTGAATAAACTTCTTCATGAAATATGAGATTTAGAAACAATGTTAGGTGACTTAGATTGTTGAAGTGACATTGAAACAGAGAGAGAGAGAGAGAGAGAGAGAAAGAGAGAGAGAGAGAGAGAGATACACTTGTTTTGAAATCTTTTAAACTGTGAGTAAGAAGGAAAGAAATTCTCACAATTGCCCTGAAGAAAGCAGTAAATTTAAGTCAATAGAATTCATTGGAGAACACTTGGCACTAAATAAAAAGGTCGAGGCATTGGACAATATCCTGAAAAGAAGTAACTTGAGAATCCTAAGTCCAGCTGAACACTTAGCTGTGATAGAAAGCCCCAATTGAGTGGAAAATAAAATTGAATCTGTATTAGAGCCAAATTGTATACCTTTTTTTAGACATTTATAAAATTTCTGGGTCTTATGTTAAAAGTCTAGATATGGATTGTCTTGCACCTTAATGGTGCTTTATAAGTGTTTTTCTGACAAAGATAGAGTCCTTAATAAAAGCCCAGTGAATAGAAAAAAAACCTCACACTGGAGGTAGTCAATAAATTTTTGGACTAAATCTACATGACTCATCTTAAGACAAAAAGACCTGAACAGTAGAAAAATGCTGTTTTCTCAAAGTAGACATGAATTTTTGTCCTATTTAGGATCTTAGTTAATTGTGTAAGTATACCTAAGATGTAAAATTGTCCAAAGCTTTACTTTTGGTGTTTCCAAATATCTTAATTTTTCTGTAGTTAATGTGACTTCATAATGTTATTGCTGCGGTTGCTTATCTTGAATGATTTCATATATGCATGTGTGTACATGTACATGAATACATACATACATGCATAGAGGTGCATACATATAAGTCTTAGGAGATACACACACACACACACACACACACACACTCAGAGAAGGTCAAGTTCCTTGGCAAATAAAGTTAAGACTTGGCAAAGGTTTATATAATCATAGTCTTAAAAAATGTCACTGGTGAGCCTCCCCTGGTGGCGCAGGTGTTTGAGCACCATGCTGTGAAGCTGTCTGCAGCCTCTAAAGCACGGGTTAGATCCCAGCCTGCCGGCGAGTGTCCCACATGGAGTGGCAGACCTCTCCTGTCTCGCCCGCTGCTCCCCTCTGCAGTGTATTTCGTCAGTCTGCCTGTTCTGTTCCCTGCTCTGTCTCTGGTGAGTCTGCTCACCCTCCCGTGTATCTGGTCTGTACCCTGGCTCTTGCATAAATAAACAAACAAATAAATAAATGAATCTTTAAAAAAAAAGTCTCTGTTGGGTGAGTCTCCCTGGTGGCTATCCCTGTGACGCTAACTGCAGCTACTGTGGCACAAGTTCAATTCCTGGCCCTGGGAGCTATCCACATGGCGCAGCAGACCTCTCCTGGGTCACCCACTACTCCACTCAGCAGTGGCTGTTCTGTTCCCCACTGTGTCTCTGGTGAATCCTCTCACCTCCCACACCCTGGCCTGTGTCCCAGTTTTGTATGCATAAATAAATAATAAAAAAAATGGCACTGGTAGGAAGGTGAGGAGTATTAGTTATGACAGGGCCATACTGTTATAGGACAGGGAGAGGGGTAGCCCAAGCCCCGCAAACCTGCCTATTCTAAATGGGTTCTGCCATCCGCCGCATCAACACAAAACATAGGAGACTTTAATGGGAAGGAACTTTAATACAACTAGGAAACAATACAGGTAAGGCAAAGAGTCTAGTTTCTAAATGAAGCACCCAAATTACCCGTCCCCTCGTGGGTAAAAGTCCATCCATATGGGATCGGCCCAGAACAAGGCCCCAAAGCCTGCTACAAGTCTAAAGCATCTTCCAGTGGGGACCCACAGAAAAGGGTCACAAACAACCAGACAAGCCCGGAAGGAAAAGAGCAAAATCAACATCAAGATAAAAGCTGCCATTGTCACCTCCCCACAGGTCTCACCCACATCTGTGTCACCCAGTCCACGACCAAAAGACAAGCGCAGTTTCTTCACGTGTCTCTAGGCTCCATGCGCCTCCTCCAGGTCTCCTGGCTCCATCCTGCTTCCTTCCTCAGTCTCTTCTGCAGCTTCTCCTCTTCCTGCTCAGCTCCACCCTCCCTTGGGTGGGGCAGGGAACCTCCCCCTTTCCTTGAAGCACCCAAAGTTACCCATCCCCTCGTGGGTAAAAGTCCATCCATATGGGATCGGCCCAGAACAAGGCCCCAAAGCCTGCCACAAGTCTAAAGCATCTTCCAGTGGGGACCCACAGAAAAGGTCACAAACAACCAGACAAGCCCGGAAGGAAAAGAGCAAAATCAACATCCAGATAAAAGCTGCCATTGTCACCTCCCCACGGGTCTCACCCACACCTGTGTCACCCAGTCCACGACCAAAAGACAAGCGCAGTTTCTTCACGTGTCTCTAGGCTCCATGCGCCTCCTCCAGGTCTCCTGGCTCCATCCTGCTTCCTTCCTTCCTCAGTCTCTTCTGCAGCTTCTCCTCTTCCTGCTCAGCTCCACCCTCCCTTGGGTGGGGCAGGGAACCTCCCCCTTTCCTGGGGACCACCCTGTTGCAATACCAGTGGCCTTCTCTGTTTCTTTAGCAAACTCTAGAGCTGATCCCCCAAATTGAGCCAAGCAACCTTGCCTTTGCACCCTGCACTGACCCTACTCATTGATTATGAGTTGTTCTTGTGATCTTAAATGTAGCTGCTCTTTGAAGGCAATCCCCACTGAAAGACTTAACCAGAACATAGCAATCTGTCAGCTTTGGTTCTCAGAGGGTTACTCAAAACCATTTCTTTTTTTTTTTTAAAGATTTATTTTATTTATACAAGAGCCAGGGTACAGGCCAGATGCATGGGAGGGTGAGAGGATTCACCAGAGACAGCGCGGGGAACAGAACAGGCAGACTGACTGAAAACGCTGCTGAGGGGAGCAGCGGGCAAGATAGGAGAGGTCTGCTCACCATGTGGGTTGCTCCGAGGCTGGTGGGGATTGAACCTGCACTGCAGAGACTGCGGACAGTTTCACAGCGCTGTGCCCAACTGCCTGAGCCACCAGGGAGGCCCTGGAAACCATTTCTATCCGCTTACTTTATAAAATGATTTTCTCCCACCTGGGAAAGTGGTTTTCTAGTCTTCTAGTTAATTTCTTTCATTTAGGATCCTGATCAAAGGAAGATCAGTAGGGAAGCAACAGCTTTGGTGTGCATATCAGAGCCTTGCACCAAACCCAAAGGTCCTATGTGATGATCTTTCTATTGTGACTTTCCAGAAACCCTGGTAAAGTGCTTTCATACATCTCTATATAGGGGTGATCAGGTTATTTGACCCAAATTGCAGGGCTGCTTGCAGATTAGTCCTCCTAAAGACCCCCTATTTGGTACTCTGACGCTGTTGGTAACTTCCATGTCACTGAATGAATTGGGGTAATATTTTCAACTGTGTAATAAGATTCTCCCAGACTCTAAAAGGGACTACTAAGCATGTGCTTCCTCCTTCACTGTGGAAACTACAAAATGCAAGAATGTACCTGCTGCTTTGGCTTACTCCAGATCCCTCAATCCCTAAAATTTTCACTGATGCAGCATGGCCTGAAATCTTCAAGTTCCTGGGCACCCCATGTTTTCACATAAAAAAAAACACCACTTTCTAAACCACACTCCAGGATTAACCTTGGACATAATCAGAATTTTGTTATTTTTCTTTAAGATGGTCAAATGGATGGTAATATAAGATAGTGTTAAGTCCAAGGCCTAGGGAGAAATTTTGAGAGTGTATTGTTATGAAACAGATGGTTTCCTAAACAACTAGATTATTTTGTGAGCCTCTCCCTGACTTTAGTCTTTTGAGAACCTGATCAGTCTACCAGTTATTGCTTTGAAACTCTTGGTTTCCTTTATTCATTGTTGAATTATCTTCTTTCCCATCTATGTATTTTGCTCAACAACACTGACTCATTTGATAACTATTAATATTTACTTTTTACCAGGACCTATTCCAGATTCTGGTATTATAGCAGTAAACAAACAAGCAAAATTCTTACCTCATGAAGATCATGTCCTATAAGAGATAAACTATTAAACACATTTTTTCTGTATGTAGATACTTATCCATCCATCATCTATCTGTCTAGCCATCCATCCATGCATCCATCCATCCATCCATCCATCCATCCATCCATCCATCTGTCCATCTATCCATCCATCTGTCCATCCACCCATCCATCAGTCTATCATCTATTTATCTGTCTGTCTATCTATCTATCTATCTATCTATCTATCTATCTATCTATCTATCTATCTATCTATCTATCTATCGCTATCTCTAAAACACAAGTTAGCCCTAAAAACAGTAAGATGATAAACGGTGCATATTCCTGGGAAAATCATGTTCCAGATGGGAGAGCAGAATATTCAAAGACATTGGTGCAGGCATGTTCCGGTCATGTTTTAGGAACAGCAAGGGGCAGTAGGGGCAGTGTAACCAAAATGGATAAAACAAGAAGTTTAATAAGAGATGGGTTCAGGGTAGCAAGGCCAAAATCTTGTAAGAAGACCTTGTGACTGTTTCAATGACTTTTTGCTAATTTTGAACTAAAATACAAAGTTACTGGGTGGCTTTTAGAAAGATTTTTGCAGGAGCATATAGAGATCTGGAGCTTCCACAAATAAGGGACTGGGGCCACTGGAAGATGAGCACACTTTTATTGAGTTTTTGTAACAACTTGGTTTTCTATACATTGGGTTTCAAAAAAAAGGGTGAGAATAGATAATGAGGTCAACATAAAGTAATAAAACACTAGGCCATTTCCTCTCTGTCCCTATAAAGTCTGTGCATCCTTATCAGGTTAATCTTCCTAAAACCTGATTTTTACCATGCCATTTTCTTACTGAAAACATTCATTAATAGCTTACTTTTAGCGGTCTGATAGCCTCAATTCCTTCACTTGCTATTTAAGACCTTGAAAATGTCTCATAACTGCTTTCCATTTCACATTCACACTGATTTTATTTATTTCTTATTTATCTATATTTTTAAATACCTAACTTGGTGCAAACACTGAGCATTCAAATGGTGATTATTCATTGGCTCATCTCTCTGGGTAGTCTGTTGCTCTGGTTTTTCCCCATGATATTGCACTTGAGTCCACTACCCCTGCTCTTCACCTCCATCACCACATGGAGAAATGTTCCCCATTCTGAAGTTTGAGCATTTACCTGATGTGTTTTCCTGCCAGAGTATTTCCCCATTCTCTGTACTTATCTATAATTTGCTTTCATGAGAGTCTTTTCCAGAGACTATTCCAATCAAGGAATAGCTTTCTTTAAAAAAAAAAAAAGATTTATTTATGCATACAAGAACTGGGGTGCAGGCCAGAGGTGTGGGGGTGAGAGGATTCATCGGAGACAGAGTGGGGAACAGAGCAGGTGGGTTGACCAAAATACACTGCTGAGGGGAGCAGCGGGTGAGTCAGGAGAGGGCTGCTGTGCCATGTGGGTAGCTCACTGCCTGGGGGTTGAACTTGTGCTGCAGTGGCTGCAGACAGCTTCATAGGCTGCGTCTTAACCCCTTGTGCCCCCAGGGAAGCCCAGAATAGCTTTCTTTTGAATGGATAATATATAGTTTTCATCACCAGAGAAAAAATCTAGGACCAAATATTTGATCACTAAATATTTGATGTTGAATTTCACCTGTTAATGTATACTATAGAAAAATTGAGTTAAAGTAGCAAACAGTGGTGCATCTGTTCACTTTTTCACTCATTCTTTCATTCAAAGCTCATCTATTCAGAAATTATTACATGCCAGATGTGTTCTTTTAAACCAAGATGTTACTTGGTTCTTCTACCTGACAAACATCTACTTGAAAGTCTTTTAAAATTCATTTCAAATGAAAAGTAAAGTTGACATATTCCTCCAAGTAATATTATTAAGTCATGTTTAACATTTACATAAGGAGCAGGGGTCCATTTGGAAACAGTCTTGTTGGTAACTGTCCTGTATTGGTTACCCAACATAAATTTATTGTTTTATAGCTCTTTACGTCAGAAATCTGAAATGGTTCTCCATGAACTGCAGTGAGAGTGTTTATAGGCTTTCCTGGAAGCTCTAAAGAAAAATCAGTTTTCTTGCCTTTTCCAGGCTGAAGAAGCTGCCACATTCCTTGACTTGTGGTTCCTTTCCATGTTCTACCTCCCTTGTCCATATTTAAGGAGATTGTGATAACACTGGGCCCCAGAATAATTTCCCCATGTCAAAGTCAGCTGATTCGAAACTTTGATTTCATTGCATCCTTAATTCCTCTTTGCTATCTAATTTATAATATTCACAGGTTACAGATATTAGTGCATGGGCATCTTTGAGTTCCATTATCCTGCCTACTACATGCCCTCATGGAAATAATCATTAGAGGTCATCATCATGGCCATGTCCAGGTTTATGAAGAGTTGATATTGTCGTGGTTATCGGTCAACCTGAACATCTCTGCATTTAGAAGTGGAGGTGCAGGTTAAAAAGTCACCCACAAATCAGCATTCACTCATAATCCCTCTGGACTGAATACCATTTAGACTTGAAACATCCAGTGTCTAATCTTGTTGGCCTTGCTTAGGAAATGAAGTACTATCATAAAGTTTATGACATTTTGTCTAAATAGAACTTAATAGAATTAAAATTATTAAAAATAAAAGAATGCTTGGGAGCATTATATAAATGAAGAACATAATACATTTGGCAATGAGACAGGTTATGTTTTATTTTATCTACTGGAAATAATTCATTCTCGCTTAATTAAAAATAATGACAATTTTGTTCAGAGAATTAGAACTGGGTGTTTATTTGAAATTAGGAATTCTACCATCTTACATAGATGACAGAGCACATGATTATAATTTGTTTCATTTTCCCAAACTGTAATGCAAACTATACAAATTTCAGAAGATGGTTTTGTGTTGGCTTTGGCAGATCTTGAGTTATGTGTCCCCAAGGAGACAAGGTTTAAGCAAAAGGAAAAGAAAATGCACCAAACTGAAATAAAAGGAACATTCAGGCCAGGAAAACTAACTTCAGGCAAGAGATATTACAAGGCAGACAATTGTTGGTATTTTTTTAATTAAATGAAATTACTCTCCAGAGAAAAGGGTAGTGAGAGAGTTCATCTAGTAAAACAGAAATTGAATGTCTAACATGAACATCAAGATGAAAATCTACCAAGTGTACTCTTTACAGAATTATCTAGAATATTAAAAATTAATACATTCATTATTAAATTAAAAATCATGTTTAAAGTAATTTGAACATTCTGTGGCCAGTTTATCTAAGAATGATCAAACAGTCAGAGTTCTTTCCTAAGATGTACATTTTAGGAATTGGGGATGTTTTTCACCTATCAGTATTTTTAACATGACAGAATAGAGAAAGTTCTACCCACATAAAATTTGCAATAAAACTTTCTTTCCTTTGGCCTTTTTAGTTGCAAACATTTTTTCTCATTGCTTCTTTCCAAAATCCCATTTATGAGATCATTTTTCAAGTCCACATTAAAAGTTAATTGCACATAATATCTTTTACTTTTCTTTCTTATTATTTTATTTGTTACCTGTTCATAAAATATTTAGGACATATGTGTTGCTTAAGTATAGAATTCTTTTTGAACTTTTGTTTGTATTTTGTACTGATGTGGAAGATGTACATAAGGAAAAGTTAGCATTTCCTAGATTATTGATTTTCCTTTCTCTTTTGAAAATAGTTTAATCGAGAACACTGAGTGTGGGAGAATATATCTACTTAATGTCTTTTCTAAGGGAAGCAAATTTTGTATTTCATTATGTTACTTAAGGAATATGTAGCTGTAATCATTTTCTTCTTTTGAGCCATTAAATACATTAATAGGGATTTTCAAGAAAGAAAATCATGGCATTGTAGGATTGACATATGGACTTAAAATCTGTAAGGGAATCATCTGTGTTTTAATGCATTGATTTGATGTCTTCATTTTTATCAACTTGGACACAATCTGATCTATTCTCCTTACCCTGACAGCAGTTTTAGATTTCAAGAAGCTGATTGTGATCTTTAACATATTGTTCTTATTTTCCATTTTAACATCTTCAGTATTTTCCATTTAACATCTTCAACAGCACGTTCTTTTCCCAGCGCTATCGAATCTAGTTCTGTGAGGAATGAAGACACCATGTTCACCACCTGGGTTTTGTTTTTAAATGACAGCCCCGTAAAATTGTACAACCAGAGAATCCTGTGAGTTTGCAGAGTTCTGGAAGATCTCTGAGACTTCCTCCCAGTCCTTGCCTTGCCTTGCTTTGGAAAAAGAAGGGGCTGTTTTAAACATGTACCAGAATATAATTTTGCCTAGTTGATGAGGGACTTTCTGTCTCGGAAGCTGGAGGGAGGTGAGCAGGAGAACCTGCCTGGATTTCTGCCAGGTAGAGAGAGCCCACATCTCTATCGTGAGCTTAAAAGTACGTGTGTCTTTCTCCTCCCCTAACAATGTAGTTTCCTCTTCAGCTTACCATGCTCTGTCGCACATAGCAGATAAATGACATAAATGACATATTGTAATTATTATATATTGTGTTATATAGAGTGAAGTCTTAGAAAACATGCAAGTATGGCCATAGACCAAAAGTGGAATAGAAATGTGGAAGTGTAAGACATTGATGTGAAGAGTTTGCTGGAATCTGGGTCCACAAATCAGAGGTGGCCCTGAAAAGTTCAGCTGATAGAGTCTCAAGGTGGTCCAAAGAAGGGGTAGAAAATTCAGTTAATGACTGGAAGTCAGGGCCTAACTGGGCCTGGATCTCAACCAGCACCTTAACCCAACTCCAAATTTATGTAAAGGGCTAAAATAAACTACTGTTAGTGGAAACATCAAGGAAACCAAAAATTTAGCAAGTAGAGAAGCAAAACTAGAATAAGGATTTAAAGAATTGGAACAAAAGAATTTCAAGGCTTGATCTTATAAATTTGATCAATAGATATGAAAAATCCAAGTCACTGCTCCCCATAAAGAATGGATAATATTTTTAAAGTATATACGGACCATTTGCAAATATTGGCCTTAACCAGAATCCCCAAATCCTACAAATTTTAGTAAGTAGGTTTCATGTAATCGGATGCTATATATTTCATAAAAGAGATTTTTCTTCATCTCTCTAACCTCATTTTACTGAATAAACTATCTTGTGAAGCTCCTGCTTCTTGTGTTTGAAAGAATCATGGAAAGTTGTTATAAGGGATGTATCAAATGAATAATAGCATTGGAGTGGATAGACCAGTGGTGACATCTTATGAAGAGGTTAAATAAATCCAGTTTGTAGTCAAAGAGGAGTTTATATCCAGTAATTTGAGAGACATATAGCTTAGCATAGTAGAAGACAGTGGACTTTGAATCACACAACTGATAATGACTTGTTGTTTCATTCATAACTTACTAAACTTTTCTGAATCACACTTGTCTTATGTGTAGAATGAGGATAAGAGTCTTTGCTTTGCATGGAGATTGTGATGACAAGAGTTAATATATGTAAACACCTTTGCAGTTCCTGACACATAATTAACTCTCACCAAATGTTAGACTGGTGATCATGGGGAGTGAAAAGTTGGGGGCATATGTATGATTCATCTATGAAAAAAAGAGAATGAAAATTAGTTGGTAATTGACTCTATTTTTGAAGTACTGAAGATTAAAAGACAATTCCAGGAGCTGCGGGAACCCAATATTTGAATAAAGATTGAATACAAATATGTTTCTACATAGTTCCCAACAGCTAGGCATTTGTAAATGTCTAGAAAATTAACTGATATTTTTCAGCTTTTATGCACACATTTGGAGTCATGTCAACAGCCCACAGCCTATGAATCAACCTGGCAGTTATGTGAGTCCTATTTTGACCACAGCTAATGATTTTTACAAGATATAAAAATAAATACGATGCATCTAAAATTTAAAATTGGTTCAAGAATTTATTTTGTGTTTTACCACTTTCAAATTGTTCTCAGTGCACAAATCAGCCTCAGGTCACTTTATAATTGGCACATGTGTGTTTCCTTGAATCCAATGTAAATTTAGCGAAGTTATAACTCACGTCACTATTAATAAAATTGAGCTTTATCTGAAGTCTAATCTTTGTGTGATTTTTCTATGTTACAAGTAATTCACAGTGTAAAATACTTCCAAACACTAGCCACTTCTGATCTTAAAAAAATGGAAAGAATTAAAGATCTTGATATTTAAAGCCATTTTCTTATTAAAATAACTTTCTGATTTTCTGAGCAGTGCATGAACTAGAACAGAGACATTTAAAAATTTATATTGAATACCATGAGGGGGAGAAATCATGAACATTGAACTGAAAACACAAAATATATGAGATGCTGCAAATTATATACATTTTAGTGCTATGTATTATATTTAAGTGGGGACACCAAAAGAAGATGGAGAACAAACCAGCAGACCAAATAAGCAAATAAATGAACATGATAGATAGAAAAGTATGGAAGAAAGATGTGAAGAAAAAAAATATAAGCAGAGAGCTTGTAATGCATAAGGCAAGCAGAGACATAAGTAGGTAGAACTTTTGGGGAGGTTGTTACACTAAACCTATAAGTACTTTCTTCCTCAATTAGAGATTTCCTTATCTACACCTGCTATCATCCTTTCTAGATACAGCAGGGATGATGTTCTTTCTCCAGTTCTGAAAATTGCAATTTTTTTTTCCTTGCAATCATGTCATCTTCCTTTTGTTTATGAGTTATAAACACCAAAGCTATTCTTTTTTCTACTATGTCTGTCTCCTAGAAATCTAGGTTATAAAATACACTGATTGAACAAACTGCTCTTGTTCCATTGCATATTCTTTTCTCCTTTATCAAAAGTTAGTTGCCCATATATTTGTGGATTTATTTCTGGGTTTTCTATTTAAGTCCATTGGTCTCTGTGTGTTTTTGATCCAGCACTGTACTGTTTTAATTATTATGGGTTTAACACCCATAGTAATTCTCCTTCATTTTCCTTCTCCTTCTTTTTAGTCAGGAGAGCTTTGGCTATTTGAGGTTTTCTGTGGTTCTGTATGAATTTCATCAATATTTGGTCTATTTATTTGAAGAATGTCATTGAAATTTTTATCAGAATAGTGTTGAATCTGCAAATTACTTGTGGTAGGATGGCCATTTTGATTATGTTAATTCTTCCAATCCATGAGCAGGGGATGTCTTTCAATTTCTTTGTATCTTCTTCTATTTCTTTTTTTTTTTAAGATTTATTTATTTTTATACAAGAATAGGGGTACAGGCCAGAGATGCGGGGGTGTGAGAGGATTCACCAGAGAGATAGTGGGAAACAGAACAGGCAAACTGACTAAATACACTGCTGAGGGGAGCAGCAGGCGTGACAGAAGAGGTCTGCCCCACCATGTAGGATTCTCCCTGGTCTGCCAGAAATCGAACTCATGCTGCAGTGACTGCGGATTGCTTCATAGGTTGCATCTTAACCCCTGCGCCACCAGGGAGGCCCTCTTGTTCTTTTTCTTTCAACAGTGTTTTATAATTTTCTTTGTATAGGTCTTTCCCCTCTTTTATTAGGTTTATTCCTAGGTATTTGACTTTTTTTGTTTCCATTGCAAAAGGGATGGTTTACTTAATAAGTCAGAAGGAAAAGAAAAATATTGTTTGGTTTCACTTACAGAAGGAATATAGAGGAACAAAATAAGGGATCAGGAAAAAATAACAATAATAATAAATAAATAAGCAACATTAGCAAGTAACTATAAATCAGAGACATTTTGCAAGGGCGGGGGAGTCAGAGGGATCAAAACAGGGGAGGGAAGAGCATAAGGGACTATGGTGATGGTTAATGGGTGTATTGGTGATGGGAATCTTACAGGGACTACACCTAAGAGGAGAAATCAATCATTGTACAAAAATGAACAATGATGTAAAATATATATATATATATATATACACATATATAAAAATATTAAAAAAAATAAATATTCTGATGCCTCAGAAGCTGTCATTTCTACTACCTTTTGCTCTCTTTATGCTACAATCAGCTTGTACATCTGTTGCTTCCATTTCCCAGATATCTGGCCACATCAAATTTCACCATTCCAAGCTTAATTCTTGCTGAGCAGCAGTAATCCAAGCAACAAACCCAAGGATTCTTTGAAAGTCTTTCCCTGACAATGCTATTTAAAATGTGCTTCTTAGATATTTCATCATTTTTATCAGTATTGTGAATTATATTATATTCTATGATTTTTCTGATTCTTTTCTCTTAGAGACAAATGTTATTGATAGTTAATAATTGCAAAATTCAATAAACATATTTTATCTAAAAATAAAACAAAAATAAGTCTTTCCTCTGCCATCTCTTTGCCTTTTAATAGTATAAATACATCCCTTCTTGTTTAAGATCTCTTTTAGGTTTTGTAAAACAAAAGCCTAGTTGTCCACCCACTCAGATCTCTTATTTTACTCATTTACAGTTTTATTTCCACCCTACATTCCCATTAGAATGTAGAGATTTTATGATTCCCTTTTCTTGCTCAGTACCTCCCCAAATAAAGATCTCACTCACTTTCTCAAATTTTGATAATCATCTTCAATATAATGACTTACAGAGACCCACATTTAACTCTGACTTACACCTACTGGACACCTACCTGCTTTTGTGTTTGTTCCCCCCCTGGCTATTCCTTTGTTATTTAAAAGTGCACATCTCTGGAAGCAAACTCCTTATCTTCTTCTCTAAATATATGGTGTTTCTTATTTCAGGTGATTTAGAAGCTGTGCTTCAGTTTGATTCTGCCACTCTTTGAATCAACTTATCTGTTAGCAACAAATAATCTCTTTACTGTTTGAGATATTTTGAAAATACACATTCCTTTGTTGTTTATATTATCATCTTAATTCTAGTCCTTGCTTATGGAGCATTGAAATGAGTGGCTCTATTTATTTTCTGCTTCTACTTTTTTGAAGATTTATTTGTTTGTTTGTTTATTTGTTTGTTTATTCATTCATTCATTTATTTATTTATATAAGAGCTGGGGTGTGCAGGCCAGAGGTGCAGGTGGTGAGAGGTTTCAACCAAGACAGAGTGGGGAACAGAACAGGCAGATTGACTGAAATACACTGCTGAGGGGAGCAGCTGGCAAGACAGGAGAGGTCTGCTGCGCCATGTGGGTAGCTCCCTGGCTGGGAATTGAACTCGGGCCAGACAATGAGAGTGCTGATACTTAACCCCCCCGGCTACCAGGGAGGCCCCAGGAGTAATTATTAATAGTACCCCTTTTCACTTTCAAAAGTGTTCTGGTTAATGATAAATGATATGGTTATTTTACTTGTATGGCCTCTTGTAAAAATGTGTTTTTCCCCTAACAATCCCTAAAAGAAACACTGTGATATTTCAGTTATATTTAATACTCCGCCACTCTAATAGCCCCAAAGCATTTTTATTAATGAGTTGAATTTTGTGATTTGGCTAGAAAATGTGTTTGCTCTGAGATGGCTTAGTAATGTTGCCAAGTCCTATCTTAGATGATGTGCAGTGAAGTGTGAGGATGGGCTAAGGTTTATAAATTTATAATAGGTGCTATCGTGGGCAGGGCTGAAGGTAGAAAGTTGTGTATGAGTGAAGGAAACCACAGAAACAGCCTTCAAGGAACAAGGTAGCAACTAGCCTACGCTTGACCTGAGTTACTGCAGATCGAGGAAAGGAAGCAGCTTCTATATTCTACTGAGTTTCAACCGAGGCTTACAAGCTACAAATCAGTAAATAGAGAATCAAATGGATGTAGTCAGGGAAGTGTAAGGAGAGGGATAGAGCCATCTCTCGTGTGCATGCCTGACCTCCGGGAAAGAGTTTGGCTGCATTGGTTAAAAGAATCAGAAATTGTTTATATATTTCCTCTGAGACATCGTGGCTGGGGAAAAAAAATATATTGGCAATGTTCCAGTTATACTACAGAAATCTGTTCAATGTGGGTTCTCAGATTTTGGTGGGGGATTTGCTGTCAAATGTTTTGGGTTTGATTCATGGCAAAATTTCCCATCATCTATAGGATGAGCTAAGGCTGCATATCTATATAGGGAGCTTAAAAAATAATCTCTTCTAATCTTAAAGGAGAATTGTTTTATTTTTTATCATTTCTAAAAGAACCATTTAAAACTCCTGTCTGTCACACTATGGGGGGGCGGGGAGAGGAGGAATTGGGGTCAAAATAAGGAGGGTGCAATTGTATGGGGAATATAAAAATAAAAAATAGAAAAAAAGAAAAAAAAATCCTGTGACTTATTTATAAAAAAAAATCAGTCCATGTAACGTGGCACGCCTAGAGAAGTTATTAGTTCCTCTTATTTGGAATGCAATTTATATGTAGTTCATTTGTAAAAAAAAATTATAAATAGATGCAGTCTGACTACATAAAGCTGAACGGATATTTTATGATGCGTTCAGAAATTGGGGTTCTTAATACTGCATTTGCTTTGTCTAAAAGCATGCTACAAATGCTCAACCTTTATTTGCTATTCCTCTTGTTGGATTCTGATGGACAGGCTGCACTTGCAATCAAACTTCTGCCTTCGAAAGTTGTCATTTCTGGTCTGGAATATCATGACTGAAGGTTCATTTGTCTTGTCAGAGTTCAAAAGGGTACTGGAGTTGTATCCTCTGGCCTCCTTCCGTTCCTTGCTTTTCAAAATGATTCTGCAGCGTGCCTCTGAATTTTGGCTTCGACTCCTGGGCATGCATATGTTGGCGGGTAAGGCTCCTTCTGTTCACCTTCCCAGTGGAAGGAGCTGAGGCTGGAAGGAATGGGAAAATGAAACTTGAAGGTATTAATTTTTAAACTCCCAAACCAGTTGCTGTGCCTGTCACTTTAGGCTTCTGAATTTCATTAATGTTGACAGAGATGAACGACATGTCCTAATTGAGGCCTTGCACCTGCAGTTTGACAGCACTAGCTGCTTCATTAGCACAAGCACAAGGCCTGATTCCCCATGCCTGGTGTTCTGAGAGCCAATCACCATCTCCACAAAATGTGCAGTTGGAGAAGGGCAATGGAATTATAAGCCAGTATCCAGGAGACCTCTTAGGAGAGGAAAAAAAAAAAAAAAAAAAAAAGACAACAAATATTTGGGCTCATTTAAATGAAATCTCACCGTTTTTATATTATGTCTTCAGATCAGTTATCTGCTCACATCTTGCTACCTTCCAGTTTAATCAGTTGTTCAAAAAGTAATAGCTTTGTGTCAACATTATGTCTGTATGTATAGACACACGAATACGAAATTCATTCATGCCAACACTTACCTGTTATGACTTTAACTATTATGACTTTAACTAAAACTATTCTCAAATGAAAAAATAGGGTTAGCATGTGGAGGGGCAGGATTGACACGGAGCAGTTTTCCTGATTCAGCAGACCGGGTAAAGGAGGTGTCCTGGAGCCCTCAGTGGCTTTTGCAGGCTTTTATTGGGATTTACCGGGTTCATGGCAAGTAGGAGTGCTGGGGGGCTGGGCGGCTGGCAGGTCTCCCAGCCCCCAGCAAATCCTCACTCTATCTGGGCTCTCTCTGGTGTTCTCTCTGCTTCTCTTCTTCTCTGGGCTTCTGCTGGCGTTCCTGTGACACCGCCCTTATAAACTCGGTCTCTCAGACTAGGTGTACCCACTTCAGGTGCCCACCATCAGGCATGCATTCAGGACCACAGGGTTCCCTCATCTATCCTAATGGCGGGAGGGCAGAAAAGCCTGATACTTTTTCCTTACCCTACAGCATGACTAGTTTTCGATCTATCACTTCTTGAAAGTACAAAAATACACATACTTATGTAACACTCAATACACAACTAGTAGTACTTGGTACCATGTTGTGCGATGGACAGACACCCAATAACTGCTCATTTGTTTTCTTTTTATAAGGGAGATTATTTCTAAAACCCATGGATGAAAATGTGTTTCATTCATTTAATTATAATTGTGTACATATACATCCATGTCTCCTAACTTATTTTACTTGAAAGCTGACGTTATTGTACAGCACTCTGTCATTTCATATATTCATTAATGAATTCATTTCCATAAGCTGTTCTGTAGCTAATGGTAGGGGGAGGGAGCGATAATAGCAAATTGAGAACATTTGACTCAGATCAAAATGGGAGAGATATTTTTACCACTTATTATGTGTATGATCTTGATAAATCATTTAAAGTACCAATCAATAAGGGGAAAATGAGTAATTATATAGAAACATGGGCAGATATTTTGATGAGGTACTTCACAAAAAATGCTATCCAAATGGCTTATAACCATCATGGAAAGTCAAGGTAGAATCATAATGAAATACCACCACACAGCCAAGGGAATGGCTAACATTAGAAAGCCTGCCAATCCTTTTACAATAATGCTCATAAATTTCAGGTGGGGTTTTAAATGGGTGTAGCCTCTTTGGAAAATAGTTTTCCATTATCTAATGAAGACAATATTCATTCTAAATAGGCATATCTAGATAGGCCAACTATTCTAACATGTTCCAGAAAAATGCATGTATATATGTACTAGAAGAAAGGAATAAGAAAGTTTGTAGATGCATAATTCAAAACAATCCCAAGGTAAAAACAACAACAACAACAACAAAAAACTGAATATCTTGATAGGATAATGGAAAATGAATCCATAAAAATAATTGCACTACAGTTACAAACAACAGCATCAATGGATATTTATCAACATAAGGTTGAACCAGAGAACCTGAACATAAAGGAATAAATATCGTATGTATAGGGAGGGATATTTCAGTTGTAACGGAATAAGATTATTTAAAAAACAAGGTTAGTAGTTATATAGAGAGAGGAGGGACATTCAGAGAGTTGCTGAAAAAACGGTAATACTCTATTTTTCTAATGATTTTTTTACCTGCCTAGGGTGGTACTTATCTGTACATTATGTATTATGTACAATTTTTCCTTCTATGCATTGCTTTCAAAATAAAAACACATATTTAAAATGCAATACTTTCAGCTCTCTGCACCTACTTCCACTTAATCTCCCAAAAAAGAAATTCATAGCACATGTGCAAAAAATATGTTTTCTTTAAAAATTCAATCAGACACTTCCAATTTTCACTCCATCACATTATAGGCATTGTATCCCATCTGCTAGGTCAATGTCCCCAGATTAAAATTAGGGGTCTTCAATCAGGATTTTAATATGACTATTCTACTGTATTAAGGAAAGAATTATACCTATTAGATGATAAAGTCCCTTTTTTTTGGTAGCTTGGATATAGTTAATATTTAAAGACATGGTTCTCATCCTTGATTGGATTGTCCATTTTCTTTGGTATCACTCCATAATTTTGTATTTGTATGTCGATTGGTTTTTATTTTGTTCATTTTTGTACCGTGTTTGATTTCTCCGCTCAGGTGTTCTCCCCATAAAATTACCACCACTAAGATACCCTCTAATTTTGATCCCTTTCTCTCTCCCTCCCCTGCTGAATGTCTCCAATTTAGAGTTTGCATACTAGATTTGTCTTTTTTTCTGATCCCTTCTATAATTTCCCTATATTCCTCCTATAAGTGAAACCATCCAATATTTTTCTTTTTCTTTCTGACTTATTTCAATGAGCATTACCCTGTCCAGATCCATCCATGTTGCTGCGAATGACATGTTTATCTTTTTTGATCACTGAGTAGTATTCCATTGTGTATATATACCACATCTTGATCCAGTCATCTGTTTGGGGGCATTTAGGTTGTTACCATGTTTTGGCTATTTTAAATCATGCTGCAGTGAACATAGGTCACTCCATAAGTTTTTTAAAAATATTTATCCTATATCCCTCAAGAAAAAGTAAGTCATCTTCCATGGAAGTTGTGCAGATTTCTGAGAATCCATAATGAATCCATTTTGTCCTATACCCTGCACCTCATGTCATACACTTAGAAAGAAGAGGCATTGGTAGAGAATTAGGCTACCCTAGGATAATTTTCTGGACCCTATAGCAGTTGACACATCATACACCACATTAAGAAAGTTGGGGAACTTTAAACACATATTTCACTGCGGTGTTAAGGGTTTAAACAGCAAAGAACAGAGTAAGAGAGTTGAAAACAGTTGTGGGTTAAAATCATGAAAGCATAATGAACCAATATGGGTAATTCTGTGAGAGTTTTAGCCAGTGCAACCAGGCAAATTAGATGCACTCATGACTGAGGTTGTTGGGTGGATTTGAATGAAAAAAATTGAAGATTTGGAAATATTGTGTAAGAGTTAATTGGATTATTGCAATATTTAGTGTTGACAACATGCTGAAAACTTTGGTTAAATATAACTTAACCAAAGTCAATGATGATATGTCCAGGATTAAAGAACAAAAACCCTATGCAATAGTAAATGGAATAATTGTTATATGGTAATGCTTCTGTTTTGTAAAAACAGATCAGTTAATTTCAGTTAGAAACTAAGAGGAAACTGTGTACAAGTTAAATGCATCAATGTCTTCTTGACACTGTATTTTTTTTTGTTACATAGTCCACAAAAATATTTACAAGAGCTACAAAATTAACTCATTTTAGAACCAGCTACTAGACAAATTTGACCTTTTTAATGATGAACTTGCTAAAAATAAGAAAGGTTTGTATGGGATGATGACATTAGCACCATCTCATTAATGCACAGAGAAATACTTGCCAAGATATTTAAAGAAGAGCTTTTTAAAAAAAGTTGCTAACATAATCTGTAGCTAATTGTCTCATCTTAGAAAACACTTTATGACCAAAGCAAACACAAAGAGTAAGAATAATGTCTAGTTTCGGAAATTTTAGCTTTGCTTATTATGCGTAGGTAGAAAGCATGTTATAATCTGTGTCTCTGAGTTAAAATTAAGTACAGTGGAGCTAAATAGCAACTTAAGATGATTGCAGACCAATTCTAGCAAGACATGATCAATCCTGGGGACAGTGAAGAATAAAGATGTGCTATTGGTTATGGAATCTGAAGGAACTTCTCAAATGGATAATGCAAATCTTAAGAACCCAGTATAAGTGTATTACTTGTTACTTGACATCTCAAGAGATGGTATCATTGACTCTAAACACTTCTCAACATGGCCATCAGATTTATTTCATTTAATTTTTCTCTTTAGCATGGTAACTTTCAATAAAAAGGCATGCCAACAAATCAAAGTCAGAACATGTGCTTAAAAACAGATACTAATGTAATCAGCAACCAGGCAGGCAATCTTGAAAATGTCTTCATTCTCTTGGCCCCAATTTCTTTAACTATAAATTTAAGAAATGCTACTCCATAATTTATGAAAGTACTTTCAGTCCAAATATTATGTTCCTTTTAAAGATAGTATTTTGTGAATTATACATATTATCTTTCAACAGTGACTGGTACAGCTTTTCAATAAAAATAAAGTGAATTATTCTGATGATATCTTAAGAGGGTGATCTAACAGGTCTGTGGAGAGACAGCAATGACTAGAAAAAACATAAAACGTGGGTTTGTGCCTAGTAATTCCATCAAATATTGTTGACAGCAATTTCTTCGTTGGTAGCATGGGAATTATCATGTACCCTTCCTGTTGCCAGACCAGATGCAATAACATATATGAGAGAAGTCTGATCAGATAGCACCATAATACCATTAAAAAGTAAAAATAGAAGAGATTTGTGCTCTGTGCACATGTTGACCACATGTTACCATCAACCTATTGAGGCCTCGGAACTGTGGAGTTGCACTGGGACTAGAAGCGCACTGTATTTATAAGTCCACCAGGAAAACCAGATTAAAATTGTAGTTGGTCTGTTAGATCAATTCTCCCTTGAAATTAATCTTTTTTAACCATTTTTAAAAAGATTTATTTATTTATGCATACAAGAACTGGGGTGTAGACCAGGGGTGCAGGGGCTGAGAGGATTCACCAGAGACAGAACTGGGAGCACAACAGGCAGAGCTACTGAAATACACTGCTGAGGGGAGCAGCGGGAGAGACAGGAGATGTCTGCTGCGCCTTGTGGGTTATCTCCCTGCCTGGGGATCGAACTCATGCCTCAGTGGCAGTGATAGCTTGATAGCAGTGGGACTTTAACCCCTGCACCATCCTGGCAGCCCGGAATTAATCTTTTAATAAAAGCAGTTACAGGTAATATACCCAAAGGTTTATATCAGGGACCTTGTGGTTGATACTAAAATTCCTTTGAATGAGAAAATGGTCAAGAACAATCGCAACAAGTATAAGAAATAACTGGTTAGTGTAAGAAATAACAGTGGGTGGAGGAAGGTTGTTCTACATGACAACAAAGCAGTGTTAAGAATGGACAGTATAATTCTGTCATTTTAGTATAAGAATAGTCAAAAAGGTCATTTATATTGCATGGAGAATCTGATTAATTTGCTCATTTTGAATGTTATCAATAAAATGGTAAAACCTGAAATAGTCTATAGCATGGTAATGTCCATCCCTTTTTATTAAAACAAAATAGAACTCTGACATTCACAAAATTCTAAATGTTAAAGAGCAAAGCTATAAAATTATTGAATGAAATGGAGAGTAGGTGCCCAAACCTCATCATTGTAGTTGGAGTATGTTCTTCATCGAGATCCCAAATGCAAAATCTATAAAGAAAATTAATTGCAAAAAATATTGAAACTTTTATTCAGAAACTCTATAAACCATGTTAAAGATGATTCACA
Organism: Talpa occidentalis; assembly: GCF_014898055.3. Taxonomy (NCBI): domain Eukaryota; kingdom Metazoa; phylum Chordata; class Mammalia; order Eulipotyphla; family Talpidae; genus Talpa; species Talpa occidentalis. The sequence continues at coordinate 11,875,320 of NW_023602073.1, forward strand.
GGCTTAAAATATTTATACCCTATATAACATGTGATTTTTATCTATTTAAAAAAAAACAGTTGGAGAGCATGGAGGTACAAGTCTTTGGGCAGTATCACAGAAGGAAAATACCTAAAAATGTCTGTTTACTACATTTATGTATTTTTATTTACATATTTTTTCATTTGGTATTTATATGCCACATACATGTCAATATATATACCCTGATATACATATATATAGAGAGATTCATATAAATATAACACAGATATTTATGTGAATATGATCAGTTGTTGAAAGGGGTTTATTTTAATCTATCAGAGTAATTTGACTATTAAGAAGAAGAAAACAAAACCAAAAATCAGGAGGGAAAAACTAGTAGCAGGTCTTGTACTGAAAAGGCACAGCTGAGTTTGGAGAGTTGGGTTTTAACAAAAGAAGACAGCATTACAGGGTAGGGTGAGGGGCACCCTGGGCCCCCAAACCTGCCTGCTCTAAAAGGATTCTGCCATCCACCACATAAATACAAATTTATCGTTTGTGTGTAAGACTTTCAATTGAAAATAACTTTAATACAATTAGTGTGCAATAGAGAGAAGAGAAGGAATATGGTGTCCACATGAAGCACCCAAAGTTACCCATCCCCTTGTAAGTAAGTAAATGTTCAGCCAAACAGGGTTGGCCCAATGCTGGACCACAGAGGCCCAAAAGCTTGCCCCACGTCTAAGGCACCTTCTGGCAGGGCCCACAGGAAAGGGGCAGAAGAGGCCAGGCAAGTCTGGGATGAAAGAAGCAAAATCAAAATCAAGGTAAAAGCTGCCATTGGCACCCTTGCTAGGCATCTCTCATCCAAGTCTGTTTGAAGTATCTCCTTCCATGTCCCCTGTGTCCCCAAGTCCAAGGCTGAGAAGCAAGCACAGCTTCTTCACACGTCTCTCTGTTCCATGTGCCTCCTCCAGGTCTTCTCCCTTTTCTTTCCTCCATTTGCTCCCTTTTTCTTCTTTCCCAAGTCTTTCTCCGATCTTTTTCTAGTCGTTCCTTGAGGCTCAGCTTCACCCTTCCTGAGGGCGGGGCAGGGAACATGGAACCATCCATTTCTGTAGCTATCACACTGTTAGTGTAGGAAGATGAGAAGATCTTTAGCATCTGGGGCCTGCTGACTTTCAGTAGGACTCCCTTTTAGACACCCAGTCTTACAAAAAGGGTCTTAAACCAAGTTGGGGATACGTTATGATAGATAAGGTGATGTTGGGCCTCCCCTGGTGGCTCAGCGGTTGAGCGCTGGGCTGCGAGGCTGCCCACAGCCTCTGCAGCGCCGGTTTACTCCCCGGTTGCCAGCTAGGGTCTCACAAAAAAAAAAAAAAAAAAAAAAGGTGATGTTAATAATTGCTAGAATTCCTGAAATCCTGAAGTGGAATTAAATTCTTCTGGTGTCTTAGAGTGGATTAGTGTTGAATAATTTTACTTGTGTCTCTAGGTTTAGCAGGAACCAAAATATTTGGTTGGAGAAAGAAAACTAGAACAGAAAAATGCCCATAGATGATTTTGAATTCTCTTCACAATTAACTTTGTGATACTTTCTTTTTAGTGATGCAAGAGCGAATGAGTGAATGAATGAATGAATAAAATAAAAACTTTCGAGAGATGCGGTTTGGTTTAAGCAAACATTTAAATACATTCTACCTTAGGTCATGTGACTTTTAAAAATGCATTCTTGAGGCCTCCCTTGTGGTGCAAGGGGTTAAGTGTCAGCACAATGAAGCAATCTACAGCTACTGCAGCATGAGTTCAATCAGCCAGGGAGCTGACCCATATGACACAGCAGATCTCTCCTGACTCGCCCGATGCTCCCCTCAGCAGTGTACTTTGGTCACTCTGCCTGTTCTGTTCTCCACTCGGTCTCTGGTGAATAATCTCACACACCCCCTACACACACCTCTGGCCTAAATCCAAGTTCTATGCATAAATAAAAATAAAATCATTTAAAACACAGTCTTATGTAAAGATAGACTCAATTTCCATCTACTTCTAGTCATATAGTCAAAGCTATATATATAGGTATTTATGTGAAAATAGCACCTTTAATCATAGTTTAGACTTGCCAAAGAACAGTTACTTAATTTTATAATGTTTGGTCAAGGTCTAAATTTATATAAAGGGCTCATGGTGGTCTTGCATATCCAGATTTGTTTTGCTTTAAACATAATTAGATTTCATTATGTGCCCAATAAACATTTTATTGAGGGTTTCACAATGTCCATGACCATATAGCTATCTTAACAGTCAAGCATTTGTTACTTTTCAACTCTTTCAGTCATATTAATTGTGGGAAATTGATTGTTTAAGAACTGGAGAGGCAGTCTGCTTAAGGCTGAAAGAAAGTAGCCTGGGAGTGACCCCTACTCCCTCTTGCCTTGAGTTTCTGTCCTACAGAAAAGTCTGCTGACTCCTGGGAGAGACGACACACTCTCTCCCACCCTGGGAGCCGTCTCCTGGCAGAAGCCAGCAGCACGTTTCCACTAGTGTTCTCCTACCCATCTCAGGACTTAACTCTTTCCTTGTTTCTCTCTGTGTGTGCCCACACCCCAATGATGGGGTTTGACAGAAAATGGCAGTCTAAGGCCTAGGAATAAACCACACAAGTCTGGAGCTCAGAACTGAAAGTCTTCTGTGCTCTCTTCCTGAATGATTTAACCTGCCTTTCCCGATTCTCTTCATCTGCCTCAGGCTTCAGGAATTACCTTGTGCTTTTACACCATTCTGACTTTATTCTCACCTTTAAACTCTACATATTCCAATTTCAGCCATTTTTCAGGGCCTAATTCAACTTCCATGTATTTCTGAAATGTTTCCTCCCCTTCCTTTATCATTGTTAATATTCTTTTTTAAAAAAAAGATTTATTTATTTATGCATACAAGAGCTGGGGCACAGGCCAGAGGTGGGGGGGGAGGGGGATGAGAGCATTCACCAAAGACAGAGTGGGGAGAAGAACAGGCAGGTTGACTGAAGTACACTGCTGAGCGGAGCAGCGGGCGAGTCAGGAGAGGTCTGCTGTGCCATGTGGGTAGCTCCCTGACCAGGGATCGAACTTGTGCTGAAGTGGCTGCGGATAGCTTTATAAGTTGTGTCTTAACCCCCTGCACCACCAGGGAGGCCCTATCATTTTTAATACCCTTAGTGATCCTATGCTTGACATCTATCACCTTTTATTTTATCTTGGGAGACATGTCATTTCCAAAGTAGAGTCTAGAAAACAAACAAAAGAAACATTGTTAAAATATTAGATGCTAATAACTACAACTTTGAGTAGATCTGCTTCTTTCAGCTCTGCAAATGCTGAGCTTTAATTTGAAGTATCTCAGGGATACCGTAGAAACAAGGTGTCCATAACCCAGCTCTGAGTGGCTGCCTACTAGACCCATGTTTTCTTTGCATTTATTTTTATTTTTTTAAAGATTTATTTTATTTATGCACACAAGAACTTGGATATAGGCCAGAGGTGCAGGGGATGAGAGGAACCACCAGAGACAGAGTGGGGAGCAGAGCAGGCAGACTGACTGAAATACACTCCTGAGGGGAGCACCGGGGAGACAGGAGAGGTCTGCTATACCATATGTGGGGTAGCTCCATGACTGGGGATCAAACTCAGGTCAGAGTGTTGATAGTGCGGAGACTTAACCCCTAGGCCACCAGGGAGGGCCCTTTTGTTTCCCCTGCATTTAATAACACCTGGTTTTTATCTCTCTTCCAGGCTTATTATTCAGGTCTCCCTTATACATACTGATAATGGAGTTATCTTTTCAAAGTACAGGTTGAACATCCTGTTTTGCTAAAAATGCAATGCTATTTTCCTCATCAAGCTTCTTACCTCATTAGACAATGTACACCCTCAAGCGACGTTCTTTCTCTGGTTCTGTTTTTGTCTGTTCTTCCCTGTACAGCCTGCACTTTATCAAAGTTAACTTGCTATTTCTACTTAGAGCTTAGTAATAGTGCGCCATCTCTATTATTCCTGGTATTTAAAATGCTTTCTCATACCATCTGTAAATTGTCTCATTCTAACCATCCTTAATGATTGAATACTCAAAGATTGAAATATTTACCTTATCTTTGACATCTTCTTTGAGAGTAACAATATCTTTTAGTTTTCCTAATGAACATAAAGATTAAGTTTTGAGTAATCACTGCTACGTCAAAAAGTGAAAATGGTCTGAAATGTTATAGTACCACCAACTAAAACTTTAGCCCATCAGTCAGTCTATCCATCCATCAATCCATCCATTGATCAACTATTCCTGTCCAGGTGGAAGACAATGGCTGTATGTCATACACAGCAAAGTAGCAGCAAGAGCAATACCTTTGCTTGAGTTCTTAAAGCTCCATTTTCCACAAGGTCTTTCATGTGCCATATGTTAACTGTGAATTAAAGGGAAAGAACTCCAAAATTAGGACACTAATCTAAACAGGCCCACTGCACATCCTTTCCTCTAGAAAGTGAACCTTAACACTGTACTGAAATATAACTCAATGTCTCCAGGAGAAGAGGGTAGAAGGATTTCTAGGTTTATTACCCTGGGATGTCACAAATCTTCAGAGAAGAGAAGGGAAAACCCTAGGATGTCTACCTATAAATACCTAAGGAGATGTCTCCAGTTTTACTTTCCTGGAAAGACTTTTTATACAAACATTAGCTATAAATCCCTTTTTTCGATGACTTGAACCACGTGGAAACATGAGATCATCATGAAGAATTGTCTTTCAACAACTACCACATGTGAGACCTGTTACACACATTATCTTCAATCAGAACAATAGTTCTATCATTTAGATATTTGTATTTCAGCTTTACAGATGGGGAGATTGGGCCTCTGAAGCAGTCAAGTGAGAGGCCCAGGAGTCTAAGTTTTAGAGGCAATGTTCTAACTGGTCACTAACCTTAAAGTCAATTATCTCACCAAACCAACCCAAGACATTTTTTTCTCAAAGCAGCCTCATGATGCTTAGCATGGATTTATTTATGACACATATCTTCAATTTTTCCTGTTCTCATGTAAGGTTCTTGAAGACAGAATCATGTCTTATGCATTCTACTGTGTCTAATTAAATGAATAGCATGCAATTATCACTTACCTTAAGATTGCCTGAATAAAGAAAATCTGTCAAAATATGTATGGAGAAAACTTGACATTATACCATCTAAATAATACATGATTGTGGAAAGAGGTCACATTGTAAAATTCAAATATAGCAACCTCTTACTTGAAATATTAATAATGATCTCAACTATTTTTTATTCAGCTGACAATGTAGCCTGAATGTTTATGAAAATTTGATGCCTAAAGTTTAGAGAAAGTAACTAAGAGTTGATAATAACAAGGAGGGATATATCAAGAAATTGTCAACTCCCATAATAATTAATATTTTAATTCAAGGTATATGAAAATCTGAAAAAAATACTCCATTTTAGAACTGAAAAAAAAATACTCCATTTTAGAACTAAACTACTTCCATTCTAAACAAAAATATGCTCTGTTCTGGAGAGTCAAAACTACTGGTTGAGTTACCTGCTTTTTCAACCCTCAGTCTGGTTCTGGGCCAAGAGTATTTTTCTTGTAAGAATTTGTTCTAAATGTCTCATCTCGTGTTTACCTAGTTCATCTTCTGTTTTCATAAGCATATCATTGGAATATGTGTCTAAAGTTTTCCCTTGCTTGAAACAGACTGCTCCACTATTCAGAACTTAATGAGCTGCTTAAATAAAAACATTCCAGACTGTTAAACACCTATTGCAAACTTAGTCCCAATTTTGTCATTTAAGTGCTCTACACAAGTTATTAAATAGAATAAATATATCTGTTCTATTTCCCCCTTTGGACCAGTATTCATTGCTGTCTTTTCCTCATATTAGACCATGAGTTTTTAAGGCTATTCTGCAATTCTACTAAATACTTGCTTTGGACATGTGCCCCTTTTTGAGATAAGAAATTTCTATTCCCAATATATCTTGGAAGTACTAAATACATTTACATGATTTTATAAATATTAAACAATTATTTTTTCAAAAGGGGGACATTATATCTTCAAAAAGATATAACAAAAAAAAAGAGAAATGCAAAGACTTCTGAGTGGGAGGAAGGTTATGTTTCAGTATACTTTAAACTAGTTTGGCAGTGTTTTCCTTACATACATGCAGGATATTAAAATGTTAGCTCTGTGTGTGTGATTTATTGTGAAATCTCTTTACCCAAAAAAACCCTGCTATTTTAGTAGAGTTCAATATATTTCCTTTGGGGAAGATTAAATAAAATATGTTAACTCAGTTAAATTTGGAGTCTGATGACAAATGACTAAATGTTTTCAAATTAGACAGGCACAGGAAATCTGTCCAGCAAAGACCTAAACTGGGAAATAATGCTTGAATGTAGACTGGCAAAATTTGGTAATTTGTTGCTTTAGAGTTCAATATTACAATATCTCATTAATTTTAAGTAATAAGCAGAAATAAGGTTCCTCAATCATGGCACACAATTCAGTTGCACAATTATACATTGATACTCAAATATACATATGAAGATAAAAATAACATGAAGTTAGGATGGGAGAGTGAACCATAGTTTGGGTATCATTTGGGTGTGTGACATGTTAAAAAGGAAAGGATATATTCACTTAACACTGAGTAACTTGTCAAAGTAACTCAAGGATTACTCTGTTTTCTCCTGATAATGGATCTAAATTATTTTGCAGGTGAGGAATATAGCTTTATTGTGAATTTTCAAAGGATTTTTTTTATTTAAATATTTTATTTTATATAATTCTTACATCTTTTATCATCTTTGCACAATGCATGCATTTTCATTTTGGTTATATTCGCCATACAATTGCACCCCCCACTTATTTTGACTCTAGTCCATCCTTTCCCTGCCCTTCCCCCCCCCCAGTATGTCTCTGGTTTGTAGTTGCTTGTTGATTTTGATTTTTACTTTGTATTGATTAGTCTTTTTCCTGATATCTTATTTAGGTTTTCTAAATTCCTGCTATGAGTGAGACTATCCGGTATTTTTCTTTTTCTTTCTGACTTATCTCGCTGAGCATGATCCCTTCCAGCGCCATCCATGTTGCTGCAAATTGCATGTGTTTATCTTTTTTGATTGCTGAGTAATATTCCATGGTGTATATGTACCACATCATCTTGATCCAGTCATCTATTTTTGGGCTTTGGGTTGCTTCCATAGCTTAACTATTGTAAATAATGCTGCTATAAACATAGGGGTGCAGGTGCCCTTTGGAATTACTGTTTCTGTGTCCTTTGGGTAAATACCTAGGAGTGCAATTGCTGGATCCTATGGAAGCTCTATGTTTAGTAGGTCCAGAAATCTCCACACAGCCCTCCATAGTGGTTGGACCAGTTTGCACTCCCAGCAACAGTGCAGGAGAGTTCCTTTTTCTCCACATCCTCACCAACATTTGTTGTTGCTATTTTTTTTAATATTCTCACTGGTGTAAGATGGTATCTCATGGTAGTTTTGATTTGCATTTCCCTGATTACAAGTGATGTTGAACATTTTTTCACATGCCTGTTGTCCATCTGCATTTCCTCTTCAGAGAAGTTTCTTCTTAGCTCTTCTGCCCATTTTCTGACAGGATTATTTTCTTTGTTGTTGTTGAGTCTCATCAGCTCTTTGCAGATTTTTGTGATCAGTCCTTTATCATTAGTGTTGTGTGCAAAAATGTTCTCCCAGTTGGTGGGTTTCTCTTTGTTTTTGTGATTGTCTCTTTTTCTGTGTAGAAGCTCTTTAATTTGATGTAGTCCCAGCTGTTTATCTTTGCCTTCACTATCACTGCTTTGGGTGATGTGACTGTAAAGATGTCTTTGAGGTGCATGTCATGTAGTGTTTCTCCTATATTCTTCTATGTATTTTATGGTTTCAGATCTTATGTCTAGTTCTGTAATCCATTTTGAGTTGGTTTTTTGTATGGTATGAGGTAGTAGTCAAGCTTCATTCTTTTGCATGTAGCGACCCAGTTTTCCCAGCACCATTTATTGAACAAACTTTCTTTTCTCCAATGCATATTCTTTGCTCATTTGTCAAAGATTAGTTGACCATAAATCAGTGGGTTTATCTCTGGACTTTCCACTCAATTCCATTGGTCTGTGTGTCTGTTCTTGGTCCAATACCATGCAGTTTTGATGATTATGGCTTTGTAATATAGTTTGAAGTATGGGAGAGTGATGCCTCCATTCCCTTCTTTTTTTTTTTTTTTTTCAGAAGAGGTTTGGCTCTTTGGAGTTTTTGGTGATTCCATATGAATTTCATCAATAATTGTTCTATTTCTTTGAAGAATGTCCTTGAAATTTTTTTTGGGATAGCATTGAATCTGTATATTGCTTTTGGTAGAATGGCCATTTTGATGATGTTAATTCTTCCAAGTATTTGATTTGTTTTGTTTCAATAATAAAAGGGATTTTTTTTTTTTTTTTTTCTTCTTCTGATTTATTGTTTGTGTATAGGAAGGCTACTGATTTTTACGTGTTGATTTTGTATCCTGCCACTTTACTAAACTGATTGATTAGTTGAATTAGTTTTTCTGTGGAGTTTTTGGCGTTCTCTATGTATATTATCATATCATCTGCAAATAGTGATAGTTTAACTTTTTCTTTTCCTATTTGGATTCATTGTATGTCTTTTTCTTGTCTTATTGCTCTGGCTAGGACGTCCAGTATTATATTGAAAAGCAGTGGTGAGAGTGGACATCCTTGTCTTATTCCAGATCTTAATAGAAATGCTTTCAGCTTTTCACCATTGAGAATGATACTGGCTGTTGGCTTGTCATAGATGGCCTTTATGATGTTGAGGTATGTTCCTTGTATCCCAAGAATTTCAAGGGCTTTTATCATGAATGGGTGTTGCACTTTGTTGAAAGCTTTCTTGGCATCTATTGATATTATCATATGGTTTTTACATTTCTTTTTGTTGATGTGTTGGATGACATTGATTTTCGGATGTTGAACCATCCTTGTGTGTCTGGCATGCATCCTACTTGGTCATGGTGAATTATCTTATGGATACATTGTTGGATTCTGATAGATAAAATTTTATTGAGGATTTTTGCATCAGTGTTCATTAGGGAGATTGGCCTGTAGTTTTCTTTTTTTGTGTTATCCTTGTTCGGCTTTGGTATTAGTGTAATGTTGGCTTCATAGAACATGTTTGGTATTATCCCTTCCTTCTCAATTTTTTGAAGAGTTTGTGAAGGATAGGCACTAATTCATCTCTGAATGTTTGGTAGAATTCCAAATGAATTATTTTTTATCTGAAAGGTTAGCCAACTTTGGTAAATAAAACTTGGAAAGTAAGTATAGAGACAAATTTTTAAGTGTTTTGCTTGAGATCAAAACCAGATTGATGGTAGGCAATCAGATATCCCAACTGTACATATTTCTTAGATTAGAAGTTTGAAATTATTAAAATAAAGTATAATACAGGCCTCCCCTGGTGGCGCAGGTGGTTGAGTGCTGTACTGTGAAGCTGTCCGCAGCTTCTGCAGCACCAGTTCGATCCCGGCCAGCCAGCGAGGGTCCCACATGGCGCAGCAGACCTCTCCTGTCTCGCCCAATGCTCCCCTCAGCAGTGTATTTCATCAGTCTGCCTGTTCTGTCCCCCACTCTGTCTCTGGTAAATCCTCTCACCCTCCCGTGAATCTGGCCTGTACCCCAGTTCTTGTATAAATAAATAAATAAATCTTTTTTAAAAAGTATAATACTCTCATGTATTCATAATCCCAGAGTGAATTACCTGAGAGGTATAAAAGATAATCTACTGATATTAATGCTAAATACAAAGATGTAGGGAAAAACATTTCTATTGTGAATATCAAACAGTAGGTACTACCCATACCAATATAAACAGAGCTGGAAAGCATGCCTTCACGTCTTTTTTCTGTTTAACCTGGTCGCTCTCATCCTCAGAACTGGAGGTGGGTTCTGCTATCATGTCTGTCCACAGGGGATCTGTTTCTTCTGGAGGGCATTCCATATTTCTAGCCCTCATTCTCATGAAGGGGCGATCTCAATGAGAGCCAAAAACTGGTAATAATAATGCAATGAATAATAATAATGAATGAATAATGCAATGAATAATAATAATAATGCAATGAATAATAATAATAATAATGCAATGAAATGGCTTATCTCTTGACTTTTCTTACATTTCCTAGAAACCTAGTCTGCTTTCCCAAGGTCATGTAACTCAACAAATGATCATCTTATAATCTCAATTATATTTCATAACATGTCTTTCTTTTCTTCTCTAACATCCAAATTACATCTTTGGAATGTTGGACTCTGTGGAAGAGAGACCAAAAGAGGAAGTATTCACATCACAAAACCACAATGTTTACCATTTTTTACAGTAAATTTCTGTGTAAACCCTTTTCTGACGTCTAAGACAATTATAGTTCAACATTGAGAATTCAGACCACTGAATTACAGATGATAAAGATTTCTTAGACAATGGGGATTTAATTTCAAAAAATGAACCAAAAGGATTTAGCAAGTAGATATTTTCAGTGGTATTGAGGTGGCAATATTTTCAGATACAGTTTGCATCACCATGAAGGAATGCTTTCTCTATTTTTTTAAACATATATTAGAGAAAATATGAAAAGAATTGTACATAGGAGACCCAGAATGAGTTAAGATAGGAGCTGAGGGGCCTCCCTGGTGACACAGGGGTTGAGTTCTCAGTGCTGTCAAGCTATTGCCAGCCTCTGTGGCATGAGTTCAATGCCCCTCCAGGGAGCTAACCCACATGGCACAGCAGACCTCTCCTGTTTCATCCACTGCTCCCCCAGCAGTGTGTTTCAGTTGATCCACCTGTTCTGCTCCCAACTCTGTCTCTGGTGAATCCTCTCACTCACCACACCTCTGGCCTAAACCCCAGTTCTTATAAATAAATACAATAAACCTTAAAAAAATAGGAGCTGAAAATAGGGGATGATGAAAAATAAGGCTTCCTCATACAAAAAAGAAAGCTGAAAGAAATCTTCCACAAGACAGAAAAAAATATCTCTTGAACTATTTTCAGGAGCCCTACGCAAAATGAAATATATAATTGGAATTTAGTTTGAAGGATTTCCCAGGACTGAAAAATATTCTGATCCCACTTTTTCCCCTAAAGACCAATGCACTGTCAGCCAGTCACTCTCATAAAGCATTAGTGACTGGAGAGCCCATCACCTATGGTGTCGTGTTGGACCACTGTCAATTTTGATCAATTTTAAGTGTAAATGATTGAATACTTTTAAAATGAATAGCTTTTAGAGAACTATTACCGGTGAGTAGAACTGCACTTAAAAGATCACAAGAAGGAGGCAGGTTAACGTGTCTGGCAATCTAATTGTTATTGGAAAAAATAGTCTTTTGCCCAACAGTGTGGAGAATTTGGCAGCAGGACATAAATAGGCATCAAACCTCTCTTTGAACAGAGTGGGTTTTTTGCTTTACTCTCTCTGCCTATTTTTTTCTTATTTTTTATTTTTTATTTTTTTTATAGAGGCATGTTTTATTTATTTATTTGTTTGTTTGTTTGTTTTGTTTATACATGCACTGGGTACAGTCAGAAGCGCGGGAGGGTGAGAGAATTCACCAGAGCCAGAGCGGGGAGCAGGACAGACAGAAGGACCGAAGTACACTGCTGAGGGGAGCAGCGGGCGGCAGGAGAGGTCTGCGCGCCATGTGGGACCCTCCTCCGGTGGCCGGGGAGCAGCCGGGGATCGAACCGGTGCTGCAGAGGCCGTGGGCAGCTTCGCAACCCAGCGCTCAACCGCTGCGCCACTGGGGAGGCCCTCTCTGCCTATTTTTGATAACTTCTGTGGAAGCTGAGAGACTTTAACCAAATTTTTAGAAGGTTCTAGTTGTACATAAATTTCAATTAATGGGTCATTTTGCCATCTTTATTTAATAAAAGTTTGGATGATTTGGGTCCTATAGTAAATATTATTTTTCCTATCTTTTGTATCCAAAAAAGGCAAGATCAGTTATTATTGTTTTCCTTGATATAAAATGTTGATTGATAGTGCTCCTTAGTTTAGTTTCCATGGCAGCAAGTCATTTCATATAATGAATATCATTTTATTATAACCATGTTAGTGGTAGAATTTCTTTTCATTTTGAAGTCAATAAATAAAATTACTCACTGAAAATTAAAGTTTAGATGGGACCTTTTTTCTGCAGTAGATAGGTAAAAGTGTCAATCACTGAAATACTCAGGGAGCAACCTAAGTTTTGTGAGATATCTAATAGATTTCTAACAATATACTTTTCCAGTTATATTTCTGTTCTCTAGATAGAAGCAACTTTTGTTGGATTTCAGGCTTCTCCAAATTCTCAGTTTGTTCTGGTTTCTTCCTTTATGAATGCTGAAGTTTAGTTTCCATAAACAATTATTGACAAACTGGATAAACTTGGTGTGTTTTGGGTCTGTGCAAGTGTGTAGGTATATATACATGATAGATCTTTAGATTTCTGTGTGTGTGCCTTTCTTAAATTTTCTATATTTAGTTATGTGACTTTGTAAAAAGTTAACTTCTCAGTGCCTCAGTTTTCTCTTCTATAAAAATGGAGGTAAGGATACTACATTTTTCCAAGATATATATGAGGACTAATTGTATTAATGTTTTTTAAATCTTGTATAATAGTACTAGATAAAAAGTAAATGCTGAATGATAAATTTTAGTTTTCATCATTACTATTATTGCTGTAGTTATGTTATTATTACTATATAGTATGGAAAGCTTTTCTATAGGTATTTATATAGATGATAGATAGATAGATATATAGATAGAGAGAGAGATAGACAGGTAGATAGATAGATGCCTGGAGGGGTAGAAGGATGGATGGATGAACGGATGGATGGATAAATAGGTATTCAAGATAGGGAGTATTGCCAGTAAATCAAATATACTATTAATAATTATTACCACTAAAGGAATTATGGGAATTTATTTTCCTTCTTTATATAACTCTGAGTTGCATACTGGATGATAGATCGACCTTCTGGATGAACTATTTGAAATCCTTGGTTTACTAGGATTGTAGGAACAACACACCTTTTTTGCAATACTTGCAAAGTGAAAAAAAAAGGCATGTCTTCAATATAACACTCATGTTGAATTGACTGTATACAATTTTGTTTCCAAATGGAAAGGATACTTTAAATAACCACAAAATATGGAGAGTGAGGAAGCTGTCTCTAAAGTGCTAGCATTAGTTTGATCCTGAAAAATTTACTTTCTATCCAGTTATATCAGGCTGAGTCAGAAAAGAAAGGTGCAGGTTGGGGCCATTCAAATAAAAGATGGGCAGAAACAGAAAAAAAAAAAGCAAAATATGCCACATCGAGAAAACAGCTGCCATTGTCTCTGCCATCAACAGGAGGAGCAGCCTTGACTCTCCTCAGTATCTCTTTCAGTTCTCTGCATGTCTCTCCTCCATGTGTCTCTTACAAGTCCCTTCCCTCAGCATTCCCACTGTATAAGTCAGAAACATAGAAACAAGAGAAGCAGCACCCCCTGTGTTCTGTGTTTTGTAGATGCACCTGGCCCCACATCTCTGAAAGTCTGGTAGTTGGCACATTTCATCCATGGGACTTGTAATCCAAGGGGGCAGCATGTAAGTGGATGCAAGGAAAATAGCACTTCCCCTTCATGGAGGTGTATTTGTAAGACCAACACTGGGGTTCAGTAATTTAATACTTATTATATATACTCAAGCTTTTATCCATGGTCAAACAAATATTTTGTGATCCATCTGCCAGATTCTTGAGTTTATCTTTTAATTGGTCTTGAATTCAGATTTTGGAAAGAAAGGTCACATTATTTTATGCACTCTTAAATGCCAATACAGAGATTTTAAAAAAAAGAAAGCTCTTAAAAATCCATGATTTACTCAAATCTCATTCTGTTATTCTGTTCGGCCTGCTATTTTGCATACCTTCATTTAGTCCATTGGTTCTCAACTGGAGAGATTTTGCTCTCTTAGGAAGCATTTGACAAAATCTGGAGACATTTTTGGTTGTCAAAACTTGGTTATGTGTCTCTGATGTCTAATATGTAGAGATCAGGGATACTATTGATATCCCATAATGCACAGAGCACATCCCTTCATCTGCTCCAATAAAATGTATCCATCTCAAAACATCAAACGATCTAAGACTGCGAAAGTCTGCTCTCAGCTCTTTTTCCATATTGTACCCAGTTTCCTGATTTCTAACGTTAATATTCTGGATTTCCCTTGGGGATTACCAAGTTTTTCTCCAGCTGCACAATAATTTTGCCCATGTTCTGACATTTAGTGTGAGATGATTCCTAAGTGCTTCTGGGGGAGAAAGGAAGCGTGTTCACACCACAGCAGGCGTGCAGTAAAGTATTTTCCAAAAGGCAGTGCTCTTCTGCAGGAACTGGGGTGCACAGAAACATTTTATTTTTCTAAAAATGACAAATGTGCAACTTCACTGAGATAGATAACAATATTTCAGATTAATTTTAACTACAAGCTCATGAGGTGGTAGGTGGTGAAAAAAAAAAAAAAACACTCGGAAGCACAGTTCTCTGATAATTTGGAATTAAAATGTGGGTAACATGTATCTTATATTTTCTTAATGAAAAAATATGACAGGGGCCTCCCCGGTGGCCCAGTGGGTTGAGCACAGCTCTGTGAAGCTGTCAGCAGCCTCTGCAGTGTGGGTTCAATTCCTGGCTGGCCAGGGAGATACCCACATGGCACAGCAGACCTCTGCCTCGCCTGCTGTTCCCCTCAGCAGTGTATTTCGTCAGTCTGCCTGTTCTGTTCCCCTCTCTTTGTCTGGTGAATCCTCTCACCCTCCTACACATGTGGCCTGTACCCCAGCTCTTGTATAAATAAATCTTTAAAAAATGTGATATATAAATGTAGTATGTACTGAAATTAATGTAAAATAAATGGCCCCAAAGAATAAGCAGTTTCAGACGTGGTATTGATGATTACAATCATCTCATTTTGAAAAATGTCCAATTTACTTCTGTGGAGTTGGAAGGTATGTCAGTGAGAGGAAGTTGTTAAAAAACAAAATTCATCAGAAAAAATTTAGAGATCTAACTGGGTTTATTAAAAATTTATCAATTGGGAAGCCTCTCCTCTAGCATGTAGAAATGCTCTGCAAGGGATTGCACACAATGGAAGGTTTTTATAGTCAGAAAGAAGGTGGGACAAGGTATTAGCAAAAGGGAAAAAGAGATTATCTCAGGGAAAGCCACCTGCCCTCAGGGCAAGCTGTATTTTTTGTTGTTTTGCTTCTACAATGCAGATTACTTCCTGTAGGGGCAGGAAGGCTCAGTGCAGGTATCTAGGAATGGAGCAGGCAGGTAAAGGAGAGTCCTGGAGCCCTCAGTGACTATTCAGGCTTTCATTGAGCTTTTACCAGGTACACGGCAGGCAGTGTGGAGGGGAGGGACAGGGAGGCTGGCAGGCCTCTAAGCCCTTGGCAAATCTTCACTCTTCCTGGGCTTTCTGGCGTTCTCTCTGGTCTCCTACTCTCTCTTCTGCTGGTTCTGTTCCTCTTTCTCTTCTACTTTGTCTGCTGGTTCCATGTGATGCTGCCCTTATAGGCCCTGCCTTTGTCCAGGTGTGCCCACCTCTGCATGCCCACGCCTTACTCCAGGTGTCTGCCATCAGGCATGCAAGTAAGACCGCAGGGATCCATCATCAATTCCAACGGTGGGAGGGCAGAAATGCCTGACAATCACTTACTCTACACCTCACTCCTGCACAGGGGAACTCCAGGTTGATGGGTTCAGAATTGCAATTTTGGGAGAAGCAGACACTACACTCAGGTTATGTATTACGGCTTGGTGGGTTCCAGCTTCAGTGACTCCATTTTGGATCTGTTTCTTTTTTAAATAGAGTGTTAGTAAGGGATGAACTGATGTCATGGGACACAGCAAGAAGAAATTCTCTGAAGATGGTATATTTTTTTTTTTTTTGCCTCAAAATAACTGAATTTGATCCTAACCTAAAACACCTGTGTATGAGTCTGGCCAAATCATCATGGTGGCCACATATGGGATATAAATCCTGAGAAAACCTGTCCATGCTCTTTCTCAAAGCCTAGGAAGCAGCGGAAAGTTGACATTTTTAGATTGAATCCCTCAGCTACTGTCTGGGAATCCAAATGTCCTTGAAGGCACTCACTGACCCTGGTGGCAGGTGTGTGAGTCATAACGCCACATGGATTTAAATAGCAAATTAATTTCATATGTTTGGCTTCTTGCTTGCTTGTTTGTTTTTAGTTCCTTGTTGTAGCAGGTCTGTGCTGTCAAGACCACATGATAAATACATCTTTTGCCCAGCACAATAATCTTTATCACCAACATAGATGGCAATTTATTTCACACTTCATTACAGCTATCATTTAGTGAATTATTTTCAATGCTCAACTTAAAGTATCAGTAGATATTTATAAACACTTGCAGGGGATAGGAATACCACATTATTTTTCCCGAGCAGACTATGTGACATTTCTTAGCTAATGAGAGATTAAATGAGAAATCTGATCATTGCATGGATCATCTCATTGTAAAATAGTGTTGATATTCTCAATTCCAACATCATCTCAAAACAGCAAGAAAGCCCCAGGGGGGGCAGAGCATAAATTTAGAAACTCTCCATATCATATTTTTTTTAAAATCTTACATACAAAAGCTTTAGTTACTGAGAAGTTTTCTAAAACTTTTATGATTGCTCTCTTCCCTCCAAATTCTGTAATGGTTCCCATTGTTTGAATGGAGATGATGATCTTATTTCTTTGAAGTATAAGAAAACTAAATTCCTGAATCAAACATGTAAGTAAGTAAAATCTGCCACTCCCAAAATATGTCTCTGACTTAAGAATTATTTCATAGGAGGGGTTCTGAAGGCTGGGTGAAATGTATTCTTTTACAAGAAACATTTATATTGATAAAGGACCTCTCCCTTTGGAAATGTCTTTCCACCTCCCTATGAGGAGGAACTAATTGCTTGAACTCTAGTTGATGGTGAAGGCAGAACTAAAATCTACATAATAGTCAAATCCTCCATGTTGTCCCTTCCCTGGTAGTATCTCTGCTCCCCCTCCAAAAAATCCTTCATTTAATTGAATATGCTTAAGGTGGTCATGCAAGCCATTTACATGGTTTCTCCCATGTGTACAGAATATATATATTTTAATGTTTAACTGGTTTTTTTAGTCATTTTGTTCAATTTTTGACAATTTTCCAGGTTATAGGAACACAGAAGTTTACATAAAGAGTTTTCCTTCTGTTCCTACAATCTCTTGCAACTTGGTTCATATTGAAATTAATATTTTTAGTTACAATTGCTTTTATAGATATCCTGTTTCTCCAATTAGATTTTAAACTTATTGATGCCAGTCACTCTACTCCTTATAGAAACCTAGAATTAGTTGGAGAGATTCAAAGTTAGTAATTACTGGCTACTATTAAATTCATTTGGCAAGACATTGCAGGAAATTGAAAAGATTATAAGAAATATGGTCATTTTTGTAAACAGAAATAAGAGAGTATGAAGAAAGTCCAGAGCTATGAGACTTTGAAGAATTAGAAAATCTTATTGTTTCTAGACGCAGGATATAACAATAACATGAAAAAAAAATATTTGAAAGGCAGGAACTCCTTGAAGCTCCATCTTATAGCAAATGTGAAGCTGAGAATGTGGTGTTGTAGGTCTGCAGCTTCAAGGTGGCAGCCTCTAAAAAGAGAGCAGTGTGGTGAGCTTAAAGGATGTAATTAAATAGAACAGAATTGAAAGTTATATATAGAGAAAAAAACTGTGTGTGTGTGTGTGTTTGTGTGTGAATGTGGTACATGTGTCATTGGGGGGCCTATTCCCTGTCAAGAAACCAAAACTGATATAGGGGTGCTCAGGACCCAAAAATGTTAAGTGGGAAAATCCATGTTGCTCATTCTCAGGGTCTGTGCCACTTAATGCATAAAGGAAAGAAATCAAACTCTCGCATGCTCAAAATTTTTTAACAGAGAGAAGAAGGGCTGAAGAGAGAAGAATATTAAATAATAGACTCCCAATCAAACTCTGAAATGACCCATCCCCTCATGGGCAAATGCCCGGACAGACAGGCCAACCCAGAGTGGGGAAGATGAGGCCCAAAATCAAAGATCACAGCAACAAGGGTAGGCAAGGCCCAGTGGACTCAGAGAGAAGAGACCTGAAATTCACAATGGGCCACCACAGCTAGATAATCCACCATGAGTTCAAGCTGATGGCTGTCGTTGTCTCTGAGGAGTCTACCTACCAGCAAGGGTAAAACTATAAAGAGCAAAGACCAGGAGCAGCCTGCCTGGGTATATTCTGTTCCTCATGCAAATCATGGCCTCACTCCTTCCTTCCCAGCAGCCTCCATTCAGGAAGTCTGGCTCATAGCATGCTGGGAGTTGTATTGCAAGGCACCTGAGATGACAGTGGTGTAGAGATGGAGTAGGAAGATGGCACCCTAGCCCAGTGACTTAACAAGTGCTCCTCCTCACTCTGCCACAATGCTCCTCCTCACTCCATCTAAGAGGTTCCTCTTACACATGGAACTAATCAGAAACAAATATTAGAAATTTACTAAGTTTTCATGAGAATTTTAATGCCTAAAACACCAAAAGTTGGGCCTAAAATTTTCTTTCTTCAAAGTTAAAATACCCTTGATTTCATACTCACCCATAGAGAGGAGGATGTTCCAAAAAATGTACCATCCTCAGGAGGGCATAGTCCCTAATGCCCATTTCAGGTGCAGCCATGAATGACTGAGTAAAGACCCCTTCTCTACTCTAGACAAAACTCAAAACTATGGAGACAAATGGAAAATGGAGTCTATTAGGGAACAGTCTCATTACAGGTTTAGGAAACTATATAATGTCTGCTCCATAGTAATATTGCAAGTCAGGATGTCTTCAATTTTTTTCTTTGAGTAGGAGATTTGTTTTGGCTGCTATCTCCAATGCCCATTGAATATTGGATGCACGTGATAAGTAGTGACAAATTTTACTGTACAGTACATGTTTTTACTCAATAGTATATATGGCTATACATCCCTCAAAAATGTCATCCTACCTGTGGAGAAAAAGGAACTCTCCTGCACTGTTGCTGGGAGTGCAAACTGGTCCAACCACTATGGAGAGCTGTGTGGAGATTTCTCGACCTACTAAACATAGAGCTTCCATATGATCCAGCAATTCCACTCCTAGGAATTTACCCAAAGGACACAGAAACATCAATTCCAAAGAGCACCTGCACCCCTATGTTTATAGCAGCACTATTTACAATAGCTAAGCTTTGGAAACAGCCCAAATGCCCAAAAACAGATGACTGGATCAAGAAGATGTGGTACATATACACCATGGAATATTACTCAGCATTCGAAAAAGATAAACACATGCAATTTGCAGCAACATGGATGGCGCTGGAAGGGATCATGCTCAGCGAAATAAGCCAGAAAGAAAAAAGGAAAATACCGGATGGTCTCACTCATAGCAGGAATCTAGAAAACTTAAATAAGGGACCAGGAAAGTGAATAACTATAAGAAAGTGATAATCAAAATCAACAAAAAACTATGAACCAGAGACACTCTATGGGAGTTGGGGGGCGGGGAGGGGAGGGATTGCGGTCAAAATAAGAAGATTGCAATTGTATGGGGAATATAAAAATAAAATTTATTTTTAAAAAAAGTCATCCTACCTTATGATTCTAATATTATTTATGTTAATAATAATACATGATAGCATTTTACCAGTAGTACTTAGGTTTTAAAATTTCTTGAAGAGTTCGTTTTAAAGTTCACAGGTGTTCACATACACATACTCATTTGGATGATTCCAATACCAGAAGTGAACTCCAGGACAGGCAGAACAATAACAACTTCACAGAACTCAGCAAACTTCATTTAGCCCAAACCAGCCACTCATATAAAAAGCATATGAGAAAGTTGTAGAGGTTGGATCAACATGGTGACGAGGAAACGCTGTGAGTAAGATCTCCCATTAAAAAAAAAAAACAAAAAAAAACAAAGTTAATAGGGAGGGAAAGCAGCAAATCCCAGTGAGAACTGGGACACGGAAGATTAAAGGGAGACTCTGGCAAACTATCTGAAGAAGAAAGTTGCCATAAAAGAGGACTAGAAGGGAGCAAAGCGCAGAACCCTGCTACCCTCCCTCACCCACAAAGTCGGCACTCTCCGACCAACAGGAAGCAGGAAAAAACAAAAAAACTAAAACAACCAACAAGAACAAACTCCGCATCAAGCGGGACTGTGAGTGGAAAGGAACTATTTCAGCCACCACACCCCATGAACTGGAGCTGTGGAGAACCCTGCAGGATTCACGGGGAGGTGAGCGAATGGCTCCAGGCGCCATTAGAGAAAAACAAAGCTCCCGGAGACCTGCACACAGCCCCAGGCCAGCCGGGAAGCTTGTGCGGAAAAGCGGCATGCGTGAAAAGGATACAGGGATCACAGCTGCCCAGGTCCTGTGCCTGCGACCTAGGCTTGCGGGGAGATGCGCGGGGGCCCTCATTGAGGTGAATGCCCCTCACTGAGTAATCAGAAACCAGGCACCTGGACACAGGAGTGGGGTGCAAAAGGCGCCATTTCTGCGGACACTGAACTGGGGTACAGCCCGCGTCCTGGACCTGAGGGCTTTGGAACTGAGACCCGGGGCACGAAATTTGGGGCATGGGATCCCCACGACAGTGGGGTACAAGGCAGACACAGCACCCCAAAGCCATTGAGGCTTTCCCCACCACTCCCACTCTGTTCCCCTGTCCCATGGGGTAAAAAAAAAAAAGCTCCCCAAGGACACTAGGAGAGATCTCTGGCGCCACCTAGTGACCAGAAAAAAAATCACCAACACCCCATAGAATAGGGACCTTTCTTCACTAAAGACTGCTTGAAACTGACAGAAGGCTCCTGGAGGAGCCAGAGGCAAGCGGGGAAGTTCGTCCAGGCCAGGCCCCTTCTGGCCAGCAGTCCGAACCCAGAGGGGGAGACACAACTTTGTAACTAAACACAGAAGGAGGAGAGATTCTGTGACAGTGACCATTAACATACTCAAAGTACCACTGCCTCACTAGACTTCTGGCATAACAGTTTTTGACTCGTTTGGATTGCCAGTTCCTGAAACTCCCAAAAGAACACACCAAAAAGATGCCAGCTAGTACCAGTGGCACAGTGCCCCAACACATAAGGCAAATTAGAAGACAGGCAGCAGGGAAAAGAAAAACTACAAGCAAAGTAGCAACACCTCAGAAAAAAAGACACACCACACAAAAAAAAAACCCACCCACCAGCTTGCAACTACGGTGACTTGGAAGAACTTCTGAGCCTTTCAGAAAAGGAATTTAAAATTGCCGTGATGAAAAAACTGATGGAAGTCATTAAGGAAAACAACGCTCAGAAGAATGAAATGGAGTCCCTAAAGAAGGAAATGAAGGAAATGCAGGAGATCAGAGGATTAACAGAAGAGCAAAATAATGCTAGGAAAAGCAGTGATAACAAAATAGAGGAAATGGAAGAACGAATAAGTACTCTCGAAGACACAGAAATAAAAAGAACCAAAACAGGGGCCTCCCCCGGTGGCGCAGCGGTTGAGCGTTGGGTTGCGAAGCTGCCCGCGGCCTCTGCAGCGCTTGTTCGATCCCCGGCTGCTCCCCGGCCACTGGAGGAGGGTCCCACATGGCGCGCAGACCTCTCCTGCCGCCCGCTGCTCCCCTCAGCAGTGTACTTCGGTCCTTCTGCCTACTCTGCTCCCCACTCTGGCTCCGGTGAATTCTCTCACCCTCCCGCGCTTCTGACTGTACCCAGTGCATGTATAAACAAAACAAACAAACAAATAAATAAATAAATAAAAATGCCTCTATTAAAAAAAAAATAAAATAAAATAAAAAGAACCAAAACAGAAAAGGAAAGAGAAGTACGAAGGAAAAAGAATGAAGAAAGACTTCGGGAACTATCTGACTCCATGAGGAAAGGAAACATTAGAGTTATAGGAATCCCAGAAGGAGAGGAGAGAGACCTAGGAACAGAGAAAATATTCAAGGAAATAATTGAAGAGAACTTCCCAAACATGAAGAAGAAGCTGAAAATAGACATACAAGAAGCAAGAAAAACACCAAACTTCCATGATGGAAGGAAAAATATAGCAAGACACATAATAGTAAAGCTCCCAAGAATCCAAGACAAGGAAAAAATAATGAAGCTGGCAAGAGATAAGAAACAGATAACATAGAAAGGAAAACCAATCAGACTGACATCAGACTTCTCCAAAGAAACACTACGGACAAGGAGAGAGTGGAGGGACATAGTCAACAGACTTCAAGACAACAGATGCCAACCAAGAATACTCTATTCTGCAAGCTTTCTTTCTTCTATGAAGAAAGAATAAGGACCTTCCCAGACAAACAGAAACACTGAAATTTCATTACAACTAAACCCCCACTCCAAAAAATACTACAAGGAGTCCTAAAGCCAGAACCTCAGAGGGATGAATAACAACAAAAGAAGGCCAAATAAATAAATAAATAAATAAATAAAAGATATTGAAAGAATAAATAAATTCGAAGGAAAGACAAACACAATGGCCAATAGATATGCTAACATATCAATATTAACTCTAAATTTAAATGGACTAAACTCTTCAATAAAAGGACACAGAGTCACAGGCTGGATTAAGAAACAAAACCCAACCTTTTGCTGTCTCCAGGAAACACATTTAGCTACAAAAGATAAAAATAGACTCAAAGTTAAAGGATGGAAAACAATCCTACAAGCAAATGGACAAAAAAGAAAGCAGGAAAAGCTATACTTATATCAGATAAAACAGATTTCAAACTCAAAAAGGTAAAAAGAGACCCCAACAGTCACTACATTATGATCAAGGGGACAATATTTCAAGAAGAAATAACACTCATTAACATATACTCACTAAATGAAGGAGCACCAAAATATATCAGACAACTATTGTCATCTCTGAAAACAGACATCAGAGAAAATATACATAGTAGGAGACTTCAACACACCACTATCAACAATGGATGGATCAACGAGACAAAAAATAAGTAAAGACACTAAAGCTCTAAATAAGGATCTAGAGCACTTGGGCTTAACAGACATCTATAGAACACTAAACCCCCAAAAAATCTGAGTACACATTTTTCTCAAGCGCACACAGATCATTCTCCAGGATCGATCACATACTGGGACACAGGAAAACATCAACTGATACATCAAGATTGAAATCATATCAAGCATCTTTTCTGACCATGAAGGCATCAAACTAGAAATAAACCATAAAAAGAAGGCAAGGAACTCTCCTACCTCATGGAGATTGAAACCCACACTACTGGAAGACCACTGGACTAATGAGGAGATCAAAGAAGAAATTAAAACAATTCTTTGAATTGAATGACAAGGAGGACACCAATTTCCTAAATGTATGGGATGCAGCAAAAGCAGTAATAAGAGGAAAATATATAGCAATAGAGGCTCACATCAAGAAACAAGAAAGAACTCAAAGAAACAACCTAATCTCGAAGCTCAAAGAACTAGAAAAAGAACAACAACAATAAAAAACCAAAACCAGTAAAAGAAAAGAAATAATAAAAACCAAAGCAGAAATAAATGAAATCAAAATTAAAATAACAATCTAAAAGATCAATGAAACCAAGAGCTGGTTCTTCGAAAAAAATAAATAAAATAGACAAACCCCTAGCCAGGCTCACAGAAGAAAAAAGGGAGAAAGCACAAATAAACAGGATCACAAATGAAAGATGAGAAACGGACACAGCAGAAATCAAAAAAATAAAATTTATTATTTAAAAAATAAATAAATAAATAAATAAAGGTGAAAAAAAAAAAAAAAAGAAAAGAAGAAATAGAACACCTAAACAGACCAGTTACAAGAAGCAAAATTGAAATGGTAATCAAAAACCTCCCCAAAAACAAAAGCCCAGGACCTGATGGATTTACAAATGAATTGTACCAAGCGTTAAGAAACAAATTAGTGCCTATCCTTCACAAACTCTTCCAAAAAATTGAGAAGGAAGGGATAATACCAAAAACGTTCTATGAAGCCAAAATTACACTAATAACAAAACCAAACAAGAACAGCACAAAAAAAGAAAACTACAGGCCAATCTCCCTAATGAACACTGATGCAAAAATCCTCAATAATATTTTAGCTATCAGAATCCAACAATGTAGCCATAAGATAATTCACCATGACCAAGTAGGATTCATTCCAGGGACACAAGGATGGTTCAACATCCGAAAATCAATCAATGTCATCCAACACATCAACAAAAAGAAATGTAAAAACCATATGATAATATCAATAGATGCCAAGAAAGCTTTCTACAAAGTACAACACCCATTCATGATAAAAGCCCTTGAAATTCTGGGGATACAAGGAACATACCTCAACATCATAAAGGCCATCTATGACAAGCCAACAGCCAGTATCATTCTCAATGGTGAAAAGCTGAAAGCAATTCCATTAAGATCTGGAACAAGACAAGGATGTCCACTCTCACCACTGCTTTTCAATATAATACTGGAAGTCCTAGCCAGAGCAATAAGACAAGAGAAAGATATAAAATGAATCCAAATAGGAAAAGAAGAAGTTAAACTATCACTATTTGCAGATGATATGATAATATAGATAGAGAACCCCAAATACTCCACAGAAAAACTAATTCAACTAATCAATCAGTTTAGTAAAGTGGCAGGATACAAAATCAACACGTAAAAATCAGCAGTCTTCCTATATACAAACAATAAATCTGAAGAAGAAGAAATAAAAAAAAACATCCCTTTTATTATCGAAACAAAAAAATCAAATACTTGGGAATAAATCTAACAAAAGAGTTAAAGGACCTATACAAATAAAACTATAAAACACTGTTAAAAGAAATAGAAGAAGACACAAAGAAATGGAAAGACAACCCCTGCTCATGGATTGGAAGAATAAACATTATTAAAATGGCCATCCTACCAAAAGCAATTTGCAGATTTGATACTGTTCCAATCAAAATTTCAATGTCATTCTTCAAAGAAATAGAGAACAATTGTTGATGGAGTTCATATGGAATCACTGGAGGCCCTGAATAGCTAAAGCTTTCCTGAGGAAAAGAGAAGGGAATGGAGACATCACACTCCCAGACTTCAAACTATACTACAAAGCCATAATCATCAAAACTGCATGGTATTGGAACAAGAGCAGACACACAGACCAATGGAATTGAGTGGAAAGTCCAGATATAAACCCACAGATTTATGGTCAACTAATCTTTGACAAAGAAGCAAAGAATATGCATTGAAGAAAAGAAAGTTTGTTCAACGAATGGTGCTGGGAAAACTGGGTCGCTACATGCAGAAGAATGAAGCTTGACTACTACCTGACAGCATGCACAGAAACCAACTCAAAATGGATTGAAGAGCTGGACATGAGATCTGAAACCATAAAATACGTAGAAGGAAATATAGGTAAAACACTGCATGACATGCACCTCAAAGACATGTTTGCAGACACATCACCCAAAGCAGTGATGGTGAAGGCAAAGATAAACAGCTGGGACTACATCAAATTGAGGAGCTTCTGCACAGCAAAAGAGACAATAACAAAAACAAAGAGAGGCCCTACCAACTGGGAGAGCATTTTTGCATGCAACACTAATGATTGGGATCACAGGAATCTACAAAGAGCTGATGAGACTCAACAAAAACAAAGAAAATAATCCAGTCAAAAAATGGGCAGAAGAGCTAAGGGGAAACTTCTCTGAAGAGGAGGTGCAAGTGGCCAGCGGGCTTGTGAAAGGATTTTCGTCATCACTTGTAGTCAGGGAAGTGCAAATCAGGGCTACAATGGGATGCCATCTTACACCAGTGAGAATGGCGCATATTAAAAAAAGTAGCAACAACAAATGTTGACGAGGTTGTGGAGAAAAAGGAACTCTCCTGCACTGTTGCTGGGAGTGCAAACTGGACCAACCAGTATGAAGAGCTGTGTGGAGATTTCTTGACTTACTGAACATGGAGCTTCCATGTGATCCAGCAGTTCCACTCCTGGGTGTTTACCCAAAGGACACAGAAACATCAATTCCAAAGAACACCTGCACCCCTATGTTTATAGCAGCACTATTTACAATAGCTAAGTTTTGGAAACAACCCTAATGCCCAAAAATAGATGACTGGATCAAGAGGATGTGGTACATATACACCATGGAATATTACTCAGCATTCAAAAAGGACAAACACATGCAATTTGCAGCAACATGGATGGAGCTGGAAGGGATTGTGCTCAGCGAAGTAAGCCAGAAAGAAAAAGAAAAATACCGGATGGTCTCATACATAGCAGGAATCTAGAAAACTTAAATAAGGGACCAGGAAAAAGAATAACTATAAGAAAGAAAATAGCAAAATCAACAAACAACTATGAACCAGAGACACTCTATGGTGGGTGGGGTTAGGGAAACGAGGGATAGGAGTCAAAATAAGGGGGTTGTAATTGTATGGGGAATAAAAATAAAATTTAAATTTAAATTAAAAAAAGCATATGAAGTCCTCATTTTACACACCAAAATGCTGTGTTCTCAGTCAAACAATTTACTTATTAATTTATCATTCAAATGTTATTTGAATGTGTGTGACATTACTATGTGTCAGACATTATGCTAAGCACTAAGAACATACTGATGAATACAATAGATGCTATATTTTTCTAGGAGTCTTTTTAAATTTTCTTGGAAAGACACCATTGTATAGTTAATAAACATTTAGAAGGTATGTAGTCTTCTATAAGTTTGAAGGTCTTACTGGAAAAAAAAACATTAAAACATTTTGTATACATTTTTGTATACATTTCACAAATATGAAATGTAAAATCAATTATAATTTTCCTGGCTATCCTCTGATGTTATACTTTTAAAGGTTTGACATAAACTCTAAGAACTCATGTGGTCAGTTTATGATGATTAGTTAAACTATAATAGTTAAACTAGTTAAACTGATGTCAGTTTATCTTGACTTATTCTAGTGACTTGTTAAAAATTCAGTGTTATTCTCTTTCTTTGCTAAATTTGCTTTATTTTTACTCTTAGATTGTATCATGACATAAAAATAATGTCTCAAAGTTACCCACTAACATACAAAAGGAATCAATAGCAAATATTTGAAAATAAGAATTTTTTAGAGATTCAATCTATTTCCTCTGGTTCTTAAGAGTATTGTTTATTATGAAGCTTTATCAAGTGATGGCATAACTTCATCAAACATTCCTTGTCGTTTTCAAAGTACAATGACCTTTCTCATATTCCAAATAGTATTTCTAGCATAGGGTAAATTAATGTTTTCATTGTGAAAGACTTCACTCAAAGATACCACAAGAGATATGAGTCACAGTACTGCAAAGAAGTTGTAAAATCTGCATGCTTCATGGAAATTATTTCAGAGAACAGAATGATCAATTCTTTAATTTGAAGGCACACTTGATATTGTATCAGCAGCATACTATATGTAGGTTCAATTATTGTTTATGTGCTAATGGGTACTTTTATATTCCATTTGGGTAAAATAATTGGCTTTTCATTTAAATAATGATTATTTTAAGGAACAATATAAACTGGAAATAACATTTCATTCATAATTGACATAGTTTCAGTTAGCCAATCCACAGGAAAGGCATTGTCACATGCATAAAGAAGGTTGGCAATCCACTTACCACATTAATTAAAGAAAACAGTTGGAAGTCGATAATATGTCTTCCAATCTTGATTCAGCGATGAAGAAAATAATTAAAATTGAAAATATAATCAAATTTTGCCTCTGAAGGTATACTTTCTCAGTGCTTGTACACATCCATGTTACACAATGCTGATTATCAAAGATGGGTACTCGCACAAGGATCAGATAAAAGGAAAGAGATGATTTATTGAAGGAAAGAATTTTTTCAGGTGACTAATAATGACAAAGGGTTATCCAAGATTCTGAGTAATACCACTTTAGAATCAAATTATCATGGTTGTAAGACAAGACTAGTAAAATTCCTAGAAGAACTAAACTGTATTCTAAATGACCTCATTGCCAACAGAGTGACTTTTTACTACACTCATTGTAAGAAGGAGTTGATCATGTGTTAACTATACAAATATAAAAATATCATCAAATGAACATTTTTTCATAACCTGTTGGCCATTTGGATTTCCTCTTTGTAGAAGTGTCTTTAGCTCTTCTGCCTATTTTTTGACTGTATCATTTAATCTGTTTTTGTTGAGTTGTGTGAGCTCTTTGTAGATCTTTGTGACCAGTCCCTTATTAATTGTATGGAGTGCAACAATTTTCTCCCAATCACTGGGGTTTCTCTTGTTTTGGTTAATGTCTCTTTTTTTGTAAAAAAAAAAAAAACTTTTTTAGTTTGATGTAATCCCACCTGTTTATCTTTTCCTTCACTTTCTTTGCTTTGGGGGATGAGTCTTTAAAGATGATACTGAGATGTATGCCATGTAATGTTTTATCTACACTTTCCTCTATATATTTTATGGTTTCAGGTCTTATGTTCAATTCTTTTATCCATTTGTAGTTGGTTTTTGTGCATGGTGAGAGGTAGTAGTCTAGTTTCATTCTTTTACATGTGGTGGTCTAATTTTCCCAGCACCATTTATTGAACAAACTGTCCTTGTTCTATTGCATATTCTTTGTGCCTTTGTCAAAGGTTAGTTGTCCATCTATGTGTGGCTTTATTTCTGGGTTTTCTATTCAATTCCATTGTTCTGTGTGTCTGTTTTTGTTCAGGTACCATACTGTTTTAATTATTATAGCTTTGTTGTGTAGGTTGAAATCTGGGAGTGTGATACTTCCAATCTCCTTCTTTTTAGTCAGGAGAGTTTTTTTGTGGCTATACAAGTTTTTTTGGCTATTTGAGGTTTTTTTTGTGGCTCCACATGAATTTCATCAATATTTGTTCTATTTCTTTGAAGAATGTCATTGGGATTTTTATTGGGATTGTGTTGACTCTGCAAATTGCTTGTGGTAGAATGGCCACTTTGATTATTTTAATGTTTCCAATCCATGAGCAGGGCATGTATTTCCATTTTGTTGTGTCTTCTTCTATTTCTTTTAACAGTGTTTTATAATTTTCTTTGTATGGGTCACTCACCTCCTTGTTAGGTTTATTCCCAGGCATTGGATTTTTTTTTGTTTGTTTCAATTGTAAATTGCATGGTTTTCTTAATTTCTTCTTCAGATTGATTGTAAGTTGCTACTTTAGTAAACTGGTTTATTATTTTAATTAGTTTGTGGAGTTTTTAGGGTTCTCTATGTGTATTATCTTATTGTCTGCAAATAGTGATAATTTTACTTCTTCTTTCCCCATCACTGACTACCAGTGAAATAAAATCAAAATCACAATGAGATACCACCTTACACTAGTGAGAATGACACATATATTAAAAGAAACTAGCAACAAAAAATGCTTGGCAAGGATGTGGAGAAAAAGGAACTATCCTACACTGCTGGGTGGAATGCAAGCTGATTCAATCACTATGGAAAGCTGTGCGGCAGTTCCTCAAACTACTAAAAATGGAGCTACCATATGACCCAGCAATTCCATTCCTAGGAATCTACTCAAAGCATTAATTCAAAAGGATACCTGCACCCCTATGTTTATTGCAGCATTATTTGCTGCAATAAGATGTGGAAACAATCCAAATGCCCCCAAATAGATGGCTGGATCAAGAAGATGTGGTATATATACACAATGGAATACTTCTCAGCAATCAAAGAAGATAAACTCATGCCATTCACAGCAACATGGATGGAGTTGAAAGGGATTATGCTCAGTGAAATAGGCCAGAAAACAAAAGAAAAATATCTGATGGTTATACTTATAGGAGGAACATAAGGGAACCAAATAAGGGATCAGGAAAAAAAAAAAACAATAAATAAAAAAACCAAAATGAACAGGTAACTATAAATCAGAGACAGTCTGCAGGGGAGAGGGAGCAAGAGAGATCAAAAAGGGGTGGAAAGAGCACAAGGGACTATGGTGATGGTGCACGGGTAAATTGGTGGTGGGAATTTTACAGGGACTACTCCTGAGAGGAGAAAGCATTCACTGTAAGGTGCTTTGATAGATTAATTAAAAAGTATTTATTATCAAAAGGTAGTTACTATTACCACCCAAGTTAAAACTCTCCAACCACTAGTTTCTATAGTCAACATTTAGTGTCTGGCAGTATGTTGAGTGGTCTTTAGTGGGTGAGATCAAGGACTTCTAGGTTCAATATAAAGAGTGAGAACTCTCTGATAGCCGCATCAGACACTTACTACCTTTCTCATGGGGCTTTAGTTGCAAGTTAGCTTTCTAATTTAGGGGAAATAGAGATGCAATAAGAACTGATCTGGTTGCAGTCATCCCTTTTCAAGTGGATGTAGAACAAAGACTGAAAATTATAAATTTTTTCAAGATGGTTTATTCTATGATTTAAAATTATGATGGCTCTATTTAAATATGCCAAATTCATGGTTTATTTTTGTTAATTTCTACTTATGGAGTTTTTACTAGACTGTTTCTGACTGCCTCCTCCAAGACCCTAGAGACATTTGTAGGAAGAGGTCTCCAAGCTCAGCCTTGGCAGCTGTCTACAAGATATTTCAGGCCTCCATATACTGTTTTATTTACTTCCTATTTTTTCCGGGTTCCCAGAAGTTTAAGTAAATAACTAAGTCAATGTGAAGCAAAAAAGAATCAAATCTACAAATACCTAGTCCAGTTTGCCTTATATCATATGATCACCATTCTCTAGGTTTACCTGTTTTGATTTAGATCAGGCTCCTTTTTCTCATTTTTCCTTGGCTGGGACACTTGCTCTAGCCAGAGGCCAATGCCAGATGCTAAAGCAAATGAACGGAAAGATTTGTATCTTCCAGCCTTTTCCAGGAAAGCCATATTTGCCAAGACCTCAGTGAAAAGTTAAGTGTCAGAGGTTATGATGACAGCTAAAACCGTATCCCCATCAGAATGCAAGTGTGTTCCAGTGATTAAGAATATTCAGCAGGTTTTGTTTTGATCAAGTGCCACTGCTGACCACAGCAGGTATGTCAGAGTAGTGATGAGATCTTATACTCAAGATGATCACTGAAAAATAAATGGCCACTTAGAAAGGTTATATAGCAGGTTATATGGGGAGGCATTGCTCATTAGGAGCAATAATGAGCAAAAATGAGCAATTATGCTATTTCAACCCAAGGCCTGAAGGATAAGGAAGTGGGTTCTCAAAACCTAGGTGAAAGCTTGACCTCCTGATAGGAGTTTTAGCCACAAAGGAATGTACCAGAAGAGAATATGTGCAATGCCTGGGATGTATGTGAAGATTAAATACCCGACCTCTCTCTCTTCCTGCTCCCATTCTCTTAATCTGTTCTTCCAATCGGCCAAATCCAACTGATAACCTGGATGTTGTTTAGGCTTCTGGGACCGAGGAGATCATGGTAGGGAAGAGGTAGGGGGGATTAATAGTGGATATTTGAGAACAATAGTGGCTGCAATTTCTGGTACAACTGAAAAAAACAAGTAAGTCATGTAGTGCTTGGCCCATTTTATTTCCTGAATATTTCTCCATTTTTTAGATTTCTGGCTTCTCTGAGGAAAGGATTTGTGTCTCTTCTACCTTGAGTGGCCCTTTCTGCTTGACTACCTGCTCTCTCCCAGATCTCATGCATCGTGGGGCATCTGGCTGCAATCCCATTAACTAACCGAGGGTTCTATTTCTAATTAGTTCCTCAGGGCCAAGATACGACATATATCTATTTCTGGGTCAATTGTTCATGGCAACATTGACCTTAAAAGGTAAAAGTAAACCAATAGTGACTTGGAAAACGGGATTGTTGGTCCTCTGATTGTATCTAATGATAGAATTTTTCTTTCCTTAATCTTATTTTATTTCCTTAAGCATTGGGAGTCTACTAACCAGGGGACACAAATATCACTAAAATACACAATATGCATGGGAATAGTCTACCTTTCATATGCCATAAATAATTGTGAAGTCAAATTACTAGTCTGTAAAATTTCTGGGCATACATACTCCAGATTCTCACAAAGAATTACCAAGTCCATTGTAAAGATGAGGCCACTGAGAATCAGATACTTTCCATAATTACTACAAAGCTTCAGTTAGTGAAGGCCTCACCATCTGTAAATTATGATTCTGAGATTTGCACGTTAATTTTCAGCATGCAGATTTCAGGGTGAATGATTCAGCATCTGTGAAGAGGCCCTCCCTTTCTAATAGGACTAGACCAAAAACTGTTGTGGTGATAATGAAATGCCTTCCTGTATGAAGGGGGCTCTGTCTTCAGTAAAGGAAAGCTCATCCGCATGCTCATTGTAATTTTAATGAGATTTACATGGTTCTATTGTAAATTGTGCTGTCATCCCATCCATGTCCCCCACTTTTCCTATCTCCCATTTATTATCTATTTTTTTAAGAATTGTTTCTTATTGTAAGATTTTTTTAAAGTTTATTTATTTTTGCATAGAAAAACTAGGATATAGGCCAGAGATTGGAGGAGAGCAGTGAAAAGATTCACCAGAGACAGAGTGAGGAACAGAACAGGTGGATTCACTGAAATACATTGCTGAGAGGAGCAGCAGGGGAGACAGAATAGGTCTGCTGCACCATGTGGGTAGCTCCCTGGCTAGGAATCAAACTCAGGCTATCGTGGTGATATCACTGAGACTCACCCCTAGGCCACCAGTGAGGCCCTGTTATCTAATAAATGTATTGTCTTCTTGCTAGGTTGGAAGCTCCATGAAGGCAGATGTTTTTGTCTGATTTACACACTACCATCTCTCTGATGATTAGAATAGTGCCTGTGTGTGTGTGTGTGTAAACACACTTTTATATGTGGAGGAGACAGAAAGAGAAAGTGCTCAATACATATTTGTTGAATGAATAAATACCAATGGATTCTACCATGATCCTTAAGAATCTATGACTACTTAAACTCTAAGACTACTGATGATTTTTTTCTGTATTTATATTTAATAAGAAGTATTCTGAGGGCCTCCCCGGTGGCGCAGCAGTTGAGCGCTGGGCTGTGAAGCTGCCCGCAGCCTCTGCAGCACCAGTTTGATCCCCAGCTGCTGGCGAGAGTCCCACATGGTGCGCAGACCTCTCCTGCTGCCCGCTGCTCACCTCAGCAGTGTATTTCATCAGTCTGCCTGTTCTGCTCCCCTCTCTAGCTCTGGTGAATTCTCTCACCCTCCCGCGCTTCTGACTGTACCCAGTGCTTGTATAAATAAATAAATAAATCTTAAGAAAAAAAGAAGTATTCTGAGGTCTATCAAGTGAATTTCATGAGCCATATAAAAAAATCAGATATTCATTACAGCCCCTCCATTCATGCACTCATGATACAGTTCTTACATTATTATTATTTGTGGTATTGAAAGGTTATTTTTCATTAGTTCCTTAAAGGAATAAGTTAAACCATTATGTAAAGTCATCACTTATACCTATTTTATTGAAGATGAGGAATACATGTGTGTATCTATCTGTGTGTCTGTCTTATATAGTTACATGTGAAAATATATGTGTATATGAATATAACAACACACACATATATCTCATAACTGGTAAGCAACATATTCCAATTTTGGAATCAAAATCTCTTTTTAGTGTTGGCTATGAATACAAACATGTTCAATCTTTCTTTTCCTTTGTTTTTAGTGGACCATCGCCACACTCACATTTCCCATGTTATCCGCCCCCGTGACCTGTCATGTTCTACAACTGTGATGAACGTCAGACACTAGAGACTTTTTCTTGAATTCCTGTTGACTGGTCCTTTCCTCATTCTGATATTGGAAACCGCATTTTATTATCCTTCTTCCCCCTTTCTGGCATTTTCTTCATAGCATCACAACCTATAGAGCTAACCATTGAAAAATGCACTGCAGTGAAAACATTTGCAGAAATAGAAACTGAGGTAGTAGAGTTCTCAGATTATACTGTTGACATAACTGTAGGTTTGGGGTGCAAGGGTTATGTCTCAGTGTTATCAAGCCAGTTACTGAGGCCTGAGTATGATCCCCGACCAGGGAGCTGACCTACATGGCTCAGTAGACCTTTCCTGTCCCTCCCTCTGCTCCCTTCAGCAGTGTATTTCAGTAGATCTGCCTGTTCTGCTCCCCACTTTGTCTATGGTTAATCCACTCAGTCCCCTTGCTGAACCTCTGGCCTACACCCCCAGTTCTGGTATGCATAAAATAAAAAAAATCTTAAAGAAATGAAAAAAAAAGAA
This sequence comes from Talpa occidentalis, assembly GCF_014898055.3. NCBI lineage: Eukaryota > Metazoa > Chordata > Mammalia > Eulipotyphla > Talpidae > Talpa > Talpa occidentalis. The sequence goes on from NW_023602073.1 coordinate 11,909,683, forward strand.
TTGTATTTATGTGAAGTACACAGATAAAGATAGGATGGGCTGTGTATAGGAATATGAAAATAAGTAGCTACTTGATTTCACCTTGAGGGTCCATAAATCTATTTGAAATTAACCACAAATCAGAGGATTTCTTCATAACCTACAAAAGTCTTTTAAATCTAAATTATGCACAAGTTTTAAGAAATGCCATTGGTGATTTTTGGGGGAAGCATTAAGAAGGAGCTAAACCTTGAAAAAGGACACATCTTTCCGTAAGTCAAAGCTGATTGCACAGGCACATATTCAATTTTAATTACAAAAAAATCCCACTTTCTCTTATTTATAAAATAGGAGGCATTCTGAGGTTGTTTATTTTTTCCATTTTTTTAATATTTAGAATTTAAAAAAAGCTAACTTTGACTTAGCAAAGTCACAAATATACACCAACCTTAACTCTACTGCTAATTAATGCTATCACAAGACCTGGCAGGATTATTCTGCAGCCTTTTTATCTCTGCATGATGAGTAGCTTCAAAAAGCCTCCCTTCTCCCATTATCAGTTGGATGTCATCTAAAAACTGAGTAATAGCAGCAACGGTCCCTAGTAAAAATCCTGCAGTCTGTTCTGAGCATGAAGTAAACAAGATAAGCAGCTACATAATTATCTAATGACCATTTATTCCCCCTAAGGTAGTTCTAAGGTCGAGATTAGCTGGGAAACACTTGCCAGAATATTTTCAGCTTTGACAGTCATCAGAAATTTTCTTTACTTAAAACTTTCTCACAAGCACACACACAGACTCATACACAGCACTTGCACACCATTTTCATTTTGTAAGGAAATGCTGTCGACATTCCTCGACATGTATGTCAGCATTGACTGAAATGTTTCAAGGTGAATTGATTTTAGATTGTATTACACTGTGCTGTAGGGTTTTTGGTAAAATATTTCCGGAATCATTGTAGACTTTGCAGTAAAATCCCTTTAAGAGGATAAACAACAGAATACATGTTCCTATTATACCCTATATATGATAACATGCCAAGTATCATTACAGGGCATATTTAACTTTGTGGATATATATAAATTACTCATCTTCCAAACATACTTATGAAGTCTTCTGGATGCAGTTCATCATTCACAAGTATTTTATTTTTTTCCTATTTTGTTATTTAAAAAAAAATTGAGCCTATAAATAACAGTTTCTAATTTTAAATTTATGAGATTAGCTTTTTTATTAAAATAGTAAAGAGTAAAATGTATGATTTTATTTCCATTGTTGTAGAAGATAAAGGAAATACTATAAGAACTTAAATAAATACTTGCAGAAGTATTTCTAAATGACTTTGAGACAAAATGTTTTCTAGAAATGAAAATGGAAAAACATAAAATAATTCCATGTCTTCCATAATACTCCACAATAAGACCTAAAGTGGAAATTTTCTAACCAAGTCTGGCAATTAAAGAAGATTTTTTTAACTATAATTTTTTTTTTTTTAGAGCTTGTTGGCAATTTTTATTTTTCCTTCACTTTTAACTTACTATCATTTGACATAAAGGCTATTTTAAACATGTATTACATACATTTCACTTTTCCTTAGTATACAATTTAACAGATGAGTTTTAAAAAATCCCCCCAACAATTTAAAATTCATATAATTTTTGCAGTCAAATTAGGTACCCTTGAGGTATATTTACCCCCAAATTCAAAGAATGTTTACTTATTTTCCGGTCTTGATGAGCATGAATTTCAGCACAAACAACTATAAGATGTTAGTGGTCTATCCATAGCAAGGGACAAAGGTATTGCATTAGCACTGTCAATATCCCATGCCTCATTACATTAACTATAATTTTTAGTGATGCAAGTGATAGAAGAATAATTAGGGAGAACATATTCATGATTTTCTTCTTACCTCAGATCCAGAAACATAGCATCTATAGAGTGTGAAATGATTTTCTTTAAATAAAAATCCTTGTTTTAATGGTTTATCATTGCTACTAAACAAAGAATCAGTTTTGGGAGACTGTTTTAACCACTCTTCCCCCATTCTTACAAGCCAAATTGTTTGCTATTTCTGAGACTAAAGCCATTGTACTTGTTAGATAATTTACAGTAAACACACATCTTCTTAATCACATCAAAGAAGCTTAAATAGATTTGTAAAACCATTAAAAAATCAATACTTAGCTTTTAGGTGATGAATTAATTAATAGAGTGTGAATGCTTGAAGTCTGCATTACCCAGCATGCACCACGGCTTTTCATAACTTCACTATCCCTGGGAATGGTGTATGAAGTGACATGATGTAACTAGTTTAGGAAATGCTGAATAAAATATATCAATCGCTGCTTCCCAAGGAGAATTTTCCAGTAAAAACTACTTTTTAGTTAAGAAATACAGTTCAGTACTTTTCTGTTACGTATCATGATGGAAGAAAGATGTCTTGTGGATAATTAAATCCAGAGGGGAAAAATATCAGGCAAAAGGTGATGATGCATAGAATAGCATGATATGGATTGAGAAGCACACTAAGAATTGAGAACGAGATTTTCTTGTTTCCTCCATAAAATAAAGTCTTTTTTTTGAAAAAAAAAAAAAAATAGGGCACATTTTCCTATTTTCATTTGGGTTAATTTTATCCTATCCCTCTTGCAATATTTCTTTCCACTTCTTTTAAGACTGTTTGCTTAAATATACCAGTGAAGACTCACACAGGGAAGAATAATCAGACTCTACTCCCTGCTTTCAAGAATTTACACTCTAGTTGGAGATATCTATCTATCTATATATCTATAGATAGATATATATATATACACACACACACATATATATAGTATAAAGTGGACCTAACAATAAAGAAAAAATCAAAAGAGATGAAGTTCTGTGTTTTGAGGGGGCAAAGCACATGTAATTTTGGTGATAATATTTTTAAAAAGACAACCAACTTATGAATATAAAGTTATATATGAAGGGTTCTACTAGGGTTACGATTTTAGCCAGACCTACATTTTCTCATAAAACTGAGAAGGTTGTCTAAAGTCTAATATGTTTAAAGGCTTTGGAGAATTATGACAATTAAGACTTTTCTGGGGAAAAAAAAAAAGTGTATGGGAATGAATAGCTGGCACATCTAACTTAGTACCTTTGCTGATGCTAAATAAAGGGCAAAAGACTTAACATCATTTTAAGTAACTAATGTTATAATTTACATAATTTTATGCTGTGAATCCAGTGCAAATTACTATAATTATTTATTTTTTAACTAGTTGTCATTGAATTACACGTCGTCTTAACATTAGAGAATTTGATTTTCATAATATATTTGCCATTACTGGTGAGTTTTATACATATATTCCTGTTTTATTATGTTAATAAGCATTTTCCTCTTTGTCTTGAAGAACCCACTTTAGCATTCTTGTAAGGCAGAGTTAGCATTGATGACCTCCTTCAGCTTTCATTTGGTCAGGAGACTTTCTCTCTTCTTTATTTCTGAAGGACACTTTCTCCCACATATAGTATTGTGGGAAAATATTGTGACTGAATCATCCACTTTCTCCTGGCCTGCAGCATTTCTATTGAGAATGTCCCCATAGTTTCATAGTACTTACCTAATATATGACAAGTCTGTTTCCAAAATTCTTTGTGCTTGACTTTTGGCAGTGTAATGGTCCTGGTGTAGCCCTTTTTCAATCACCCAATTTGAGGTACATTGCTCCCCATTAATGTAGACTTTCATTTCTCTTCCCAAGTTCTAGCTAGACAGGGCAGCTGGTAGCATCTTTGGGCCGGTGGGCATTGTCCTTATTTGGGCAAGACCACTGTGGGGGATGGACAGGTAGGGAGGATGCTGTTCAGCAGGAGTAGGGGAATAGAATGCTGGTGTGGTTCCCTGTCCAGGTGTGACACAAGAATGGACCGTGCAATTACCCTGATTCTTTGGTCAGGCTTCATTACTGGGTGAGTCAATACTCATGCAATACTCATCCTTTGGGAGGGGCTGGAAATTTGCTTTCCTGCCCAGAATGGGTAATAGACCAGACTCCATATTTGGGTTGATAAGATGTGGCTGTCGGCATGTCTCTGCAGAGGGCAGAGTCACCAAGTTGGCTCTATGCAGTTTCTCCTGTAAGGGGCACACAGGATGGACAATGCAGCCTCCTGGATACTCTGCTTAGAATTCTTTTGGGGCAGTAAGGGACTGCGTTTAGCCCTGAGTATGGTTATGAATATATTTCCCTGCCCAAATGGGATGGCAAAATAGATTCTAAGATCTGTAGGACTTGTTGGCTAGAAAATCCAAATCAAGTAGAAATGCTATCAACTTTACTGTCCAGAGAGGGTCACCAGCTTGACTCTGAAGAAAAACAAAACCACTAGCTAGCATCACTACTCACACGCCTATGCAAGGAGAAACTCTTCTAAAAACTAAGTGTTGGTGTTAGGGAGAAATGATGTCCTGAGTTAATCCCATACAGGCTTTGTGGACTCCACTCCCAGTCCAGACTAAAGCCATCAAGACATTCGGAAAGACAAATCCCATCTCCACCAAAGGAAAGGTGGCTGGGACCTAAGGGTGGAGTTAAACAGCCAGGTTGGGTATAAAAACCAAACACCTGGGCCTTGGGGGGCTCACTGTCGCTCGCCTCCTGGCTTCACGGCTCCTGGCTGGCAGCCAGCTTTCAGAGCGCCATTTGGAATTCCTAATCGGTGGATCGGGTAGGACTCATTAAAACTTTGTCTCCCACTTTTCTCCCTGAGCTGAACATTTCCTCATTTCCCCTTCCCTTGTCAATAAACCTTTTATTAACCTTTCGCGTGTGCCTGCAGTAGAGCATTGATAAGTCCTTTTAAGCGCGGGTGAGGACCCACAGTCAGACACCCCGTTTTGTATCGGGGTTGCTCTACAACATTGGTTGTTGTAAGACAACTTCTCTCCTCTGTCCCAGCCCAATCTCCAGTCTCCATCAAGCTCACAAATCCCCCCACCTTTTTTTTTTTTAAATAATAAATTTTATTTTTATATTCCCCATACAATTGCAGCCCCCCCATTCTGACCCCAATCCCTCCCCTCCCGCCCCCGCCCCCCTAAAAGTGTCTCTGGTTCATAGTTTTTTGTTGATTTTGATTTTCACTTTCTTATAGTTATTCATTTTCCTGGTCCCTTATTTAAGTTTTCTAGATTCCTGCTATGAGTGAGACCATCCGGTATTTTTCTTTTTCTTTCTGGCTCATTTCGCTGAGCATGATCCCTTCCAGCGCCATCCATGTTGCTGCAAATGGCATGTGTTTATCTTTTTTGAATGCTGAGTAATATTCCATGGTATATATGTACCACATCTTCTTGATCCAGTCAACGTTATCCAACACATCAACAAAAAGAAATATAAAAACCATATGATAATATCAATAGATGCTGAGAAAGCTTTCGACAAAGTGCAACACCCATTCATGATAAAAGCCCTTGAAATTCTTGGGATACAAGGAACATACCTCAACATCATAAAGGCCATCTATGACAAGCCAACAGCCAGTATCATTCTCAATGGTGAAAAGCTGAAAGCAATTCCATTAAGATCTGGAACAAGACAAGGCTGTCCACTCTCACCACTGCTTTTCCCCCACCTTTTTTAACCTGGATGCTTTTTTTTTTTTTTTGCTTTGAGCAATTGTTTTTTTTTTTCTTTTTTAAAGTTTTATTTTATTTATATGTAATTTGTTTATATATATGTTTGACAGCATTGTTCAATTTTGTACAATGTTTGCTTTCTCCTCTCAGGTGTAGCCCCATAAAATTCCCATCACCGAGTCACCTGTGCACTATCACCATAGTCCCCTGTGCTCTTGCCTCCCCTGTTATGATCCCTGGATGCCTTTTTAGGACTTTTCTTTGCCTTATTGTTCTGGCATTACCTCTACTACCAGGCTGAATAGAGGTGATGAGGGCAAACATACTTCTCTTGTCCCTGATGTTAGGGAGAAAGCATTTTGTCTTTAGCCATTAAATATGATATTAACTTTGGGTTTTTACATTTTCCCTTTCTCATAAAGAGAAAGATGCCTTTATTACTGGCTTTGAACAATTCAATTATGCTGTGTATTATTGTATTTTTTTATGTTTCTTCTGCTTGTGTTTTACTGAGGTTAGACTTATGTGTTTATAGATTTTACAAAATTGAATTTTTTACCAGTGTTTCTTCATCTTTTTCACTTCACCATTATCTTCTTTGAAGTTTCCAATAATATATACTTAGCTTCTTGAAATTGTCCTGCAATTCACTGATTGCCATTTTGAAACTATTTTTCTCTGTGTATTTAATTTGGGACAGTTTTGACTGATAATTTTTTCTTTTGCATCTATGACATGTTATAAGTCTTATTCTGTGCATTTTTATCTCAGACACTATAGTTTTCATCTCTGGAAGTGCAATTGGGATCTTTCAAAAAAATCTTTCATGATTCTCCATAGATTTTTGAACATATGGGTTACAGTTACAATAACTCCTTTAATATTGTCTGCTAATTCCAACATCTTTGTCAATTCTGTGTTGATTTCAACTGAGAAATTTTTCTAACAATCTAGGGTCATATTTTTCCATTTCTTTGCATGTCTGTCATTTTTATTATATTGTGTATTTTTATCTTACTGGCCGCCAATTTTTTAATGTGTACACATATTCTTGAGTTTTGCCTGAAATGCTATTAATTTATCTTAAGTCATTTTCATCCTTTTGAATTAAAGGTTAAGGTAAGATGGGAACTTGCAAAAACATGGATGAGGTCAACCTTGAGGGCATTATGCTGTGTGAAATAAGTCAGATAAAGAAACACAAATCCCTTATAATCTCACTTTCATGTAAAACCTAAAACAACAGTAAGAAACAAAAACTAAGCTTATAGATATAGAGTACAGCTTAATGGTTGCCTGAGGGAGAGAGTAAGGATTTGGTAAGGTGAGCTAAGGTCAGAAGGTACAAACTTCCTGTTATAAAATAATTAAGTCATGGGATTGAAAGCACAGTACAGTTACTGTAGTTAATAACATTGTGTTGCATAGTGGAAAGTTGCTAAGTGAGCAGATCTTAAACATCCTTTTTACAAGAAAAAAATGTATACCAATGTGGGAACAAATCATAATCATCGTCTTGCAATATTATGTACAAATATTGAATCATTATGTTGTGACCTTGAAGGTAATGCTATATGAAATTATTCCTCAACTAAAAAATATAAGTAAAATTTAAAAATAAAAAAAATTGTATCTATACATATTCTTGAGTTTTGTCTGGATGCTATTAATTTATTTGAATGCCCTGGCTAAGACAAAGCATGCTCGCTCAGTCTAGGGCAAAATTACCCCAACAACTAACACAAGACCGGTATGAGGACCCAGGATGCTTTATGAAACATGAAATTTTCCAGTGTGGCTTGTAGGGATGGACACTACTTCCTCCATTTTGTTTAGATGCCTCTCTCCCTATTTCCTCACATGCTTGCACTGATCAGCATTCAAGGAACGTCTGCACCAGACTTCTGAAGTTCTGTATGTAGCTCTCTTATCTCTCTTCCTCGACCCTGAGAATTCTGGGGGTCCTGAGACCCCCAGGATTCTCAGCTATGTCTTCAAAAAGAATGAGTCTGACTTGTGTCCCCTGTCCCTGTGCCACAATCTGAAAATTGTCACATGACACTGAGCTGGGGCTTTTGTAAGTGTCCCCTGTGCTGTGTGTGTTTCTCTCTCTCTCTCTTCCTCCTGCCTTCCCTCCTTCTCTCTCAGAGATCACTGAACTTTGTTGCCTGATGGTAATTTTTATGGTTTGGAAACTTTTTTCATGTACATCATCTAGTTTTCCGTGTTTTCACTGTTTTTTTTTTTTTTTTTTCAGATAGGAAATAATTGTTACTAGTCCATCTTGAATAGGTGTGAAAGTCTTTTCTACTGGTTATTTGGTTAGACAATCTATTTCTATTTTAATGGTTATTCAAGTCTAGAAACTTAGCGATGCTCACAATTAATAAAAACAGCAGAGAAGCTTCTGATTTATATGTTCTATTATAAATATTTGAGTCACTCTTATTTTCTTTACCAAAGTAGTTCTCACTATTGTTTTACATAATGTCTGCCTATATTTACCCAAATTGTTATAGGGCAACCCCAAGGGGAAACAGGACGACATGAATGTGAGTCCTCACCCATGTGCTTAAGAACCCAAGACAAGACTCAAGAGCAGTTAATAAAAGGATTTTTACAAAAGAAATGAGAAGAGGAAGAACAGAGAGAGCGAAAGTTTTTTCAAAGATTTTATTTATTTATTTATATTTATACAGGCACTGGGTACAGTCAGAATCGCAGGAGGGTGAGAGAATTCATCAGAGCCAGAGTGGAGAACAGAACAGGCAGACCAACGAAATACATTACTGAGGGGAGCAGTGGGCGAGGCAGGAGAGGTCTGTGCACCATGTGGGACTCTGGCTCGGAGGCTGAGGATCGAACCAGCACTGCAGAGGCTGCAGGCAGCTTCACAACCCTGTGCTCAACCGCTGTGCCACTAGGGAGGCCCTGTTCCAGAACTTTTATGTAGAGTCAGAGGGTGAGTTGTGGAAGAAAGCCTGGAAGGGCTTTCCTGATTCCTTATTTGGGTCTTCTAAATTCCTGCTATGAGTGAGACCATTTGGTATTTTTCTCTTTCTTTCTGGCTTATTTCTACTGGTTATTTGGTTAGACAACCTAGTTCTATTTTAATGATTACTCAAGTCTAGAAACTTAGCGATGCTCACAATTAATAAAAACAGCAGAGTAGCTGTTCCAGCTCCATCCATGCACTTTGGGTATCATTTTGCTTTTCCTAGACATGATCCTCTCTGCCACTACATTTTAGAACTGTTGTCGAAAATGTAGGAAAGCACTAATCCCAGAGATTATTTACCTCTCTTGATTCACACTTCCACCTTTTTTTCTGACCTTGAAGATTTCCATTGCTTCTCTGCCACTTAAGCAGGCCATGTGAAGACATATTTACATGAAATAGTTTTGGATCAATTTGACTTTTTTTTTGTTAGGCCAATATTTCTGGAAATCTAGTCTCCCTCTTACCAGAAAAGGTTGTGTAGGACGGGTGTGCATATTCTGTTTGTATGCAGATTTGTTTACTACTAGACTGTGAATTCCATCCTGTTTGAAATGGTATTTCAGTTATTTTTCATTCCCTAGACCTAGCATATTACCTGGTAAGGAATATGCATCAATGATTGAATTTTTAAGAGAATGTGGTAAGGGAACCAAAATTAATATGACTTTTGAGAAGAAGTGAGTGGCCAACATGTTAAAATTTGGAGGATTATAGTTGCCTATTGATTTTGATTTTTACTTTATCATAATTAGTCTTTTTCCCGATTCCTTATTTGGATCTTATAAATTTCTGCTATGAGTGAGACCATTTGGTATTTTTCTTTTTCTTTCTGGCTTATTTCACTGACCATGATCCCTTCTAGCTCCATCCATGTTGCTGCAAATGGCATGATGGCATGAGTTTATCTTTTGTGATTGCTGAGTAATTTTCATCTTTGTTATAGTCTCCCGCCACCCTTGTTGGTGGGAATTTTGTGGGGACTATAACAATATGAAAATGCACACATTTTACAAAAATGAAAAATGATGTAAAATATATAAAACAAATTAAAAAAAATAAAATTCAGAGATGTTTAATCATGAGTGAAGAGAAGTGATGGTCATAGAAACTAGAAGGTGATTTTCAAAGAATAGTTTACATAAGGTGACAGAGGGAAAAGGTATAAGAGGTGAGCAGGGGAGTGAGAATTGCATGGTAAACCAGCTTCTCCAAGAAGTATGAAGATGATGGGGAAATATGGAGAGGGTAACTTTGGTGAGGGTGGATTGGAAAAAAACAATTTTAATATGAAAATCCTTCATCAGTTAATGTGGAAAGATATAATGAAGACTGAAAAATTAAAGTAGAGGAAGAGTGAATAATTAATGGAACAATTTCACTGAGCTGTGGGGAAAATTTAGGATCAAGAGTATAGTAAGAATGGTTATCTTCCAGAAAGAATATAGAAATAAAGACAGAATAAGAAGTAACAAAGGGGCCTCCCCGGTGGCGCAGCGGTTGGGCGCTGGGTTGCGAAGCTGCCCGCAGCCTCTGTGGCACCGGTTCGATCCCCGGCTGCTCCCCGGCCACTGGAGGAGGGTCCCACATGGCGCGCAGACCTCTCCTGCCGCCCGCTGCTCCCCTCAGCAGTGTGCTTCGGTCCCTGCCTGCTCTGCTCCCCGCTCTGGCTCTGGTGAATTCTCTCACCCTCCCGCGCTTCTGACTGTACCCAGTGCATGTATAAACAAAACAAACAAACAAACAAATAAATAAATAAATAAAGCATGCCTCTATAAAAAAAAAAAAAAAAAAAAAAAAAAAAAAAAAAGAAGTAACAAAGGAGTGGAAATATACTTCAGTCAAGAGTAAGAGGCCAGAAAATTTGAGGGAGATTTTACCTGTTAGAAACTATTTTCTCAGATATTTTTGATGCATTTCCCACATATTGCATAAAAATATTAAAATCATCTGGAACATTGGTCTAAGAACAAGAAATTGCATCCAGAATAACTTAATTGGAGTAACTGAAACAGAATTTAGAGCAAGAGTTAGATAATATTGAATTACTTATGATAAGATCACAAAGAGAAAAGATTTTGGCAAGAAGTCCGTATGATTCAAAAGAAAATATCTTCTCAGTTATTATCAATTAGGGCTCTCATTTGAGAGGTGCAGGATATCAATCTTTTATTATGTATAGCGTTCACCCCTACTGGACTAACATAGATCTGTTTATAGCAGATCTATGTTAAAATTTAAGACTAAGGGAGGAATTGTGTTTCTCTCCTGAGACCAGGAGAGTGTCCAGTTAGATGAGAAGGGTCAAGATTTAATTTGGACTGACTGATATTCCTTTGTTTTCAGCTTTGTTGACATGGGGACTCAATGCTGAGTCTACATCTACATGGAAACTTCAATACATCTGCTATCAAAGTGCTGAATTGTGTCATGATGCAAAATGTAAGATAAATTTCTATATGGAGCAGACTGAGAGAACATTTTTTATAATGAGGATTTGCTACAAACTTTATTAGCATTTCAGTATAATTATGTTCAGAAATTTTCCCCTATCCTTAAAATTCTGTATAGTATTCAAGTTAAATAATGTCCAAGGCAGGTAGGCATTCTTTAAATCATTGTCAAGAGGGCCTTCCTGGTGGCCTAGGAGTTATGTCTCAGCGCTATCACTGCTATGGTCTGAGTTCGATCCCCGGCCAGGGAGTTAACCCACAGATGGTGCAGCAGAACTCTCCTGTCTCACCCACCACTCCACTCTGTCTTTGGCGAATCCTTCACCACCCCACACCTCTGGCCTACATCCCAGTTCTTTTATGCAAAAAATAAAAATAAATGAATCATTGTTAAAAAGTATATATTTTTTGGTATGGAGACCCACTTTTAATCTTAGATTGTCATAATTGTTTTAGATAGGAAAGAAATCCACAGCCCTGAATATTCACTTACTGAGTCATTGAAAGGCAATGGCCCAATACAAATATTATAATAAAAGATGAAACTAAGAAGGACTAAACAAGCAGTGTAGATCAAGTGGAAAATGCTCTTTCCAAAATGAAACACTTAGTCCAGGAAAGCCTCGGATGACAAACTTTGAACCTGAGAAGAGCCTGGCTCTGAAATCTTGGCCTCCACTATGTCTGCTATTCTGCATGTGACCACACATCATATACACTCAAGTGTGGAGTAAGTAAATGCATTCCAATAAGAGTGTGGAGCTGTTGGAAGACAACATACTCAGCAGTCATCCTGGTTTCTTGCTATCTAACCTCCTCTTTCTAATCCTCAATCCTAGGTCACAAAGGGGCCCTAAGTGTCCCATTCAAGATAAACTTACCTTTACCATCTTATCAAACACAATGCAAATTTCCTTCTCTGTTTGCTAAAAGTTTCACCAACTGCTAACCAATCTAATGACTGCTGTTTGTAGATGCCAATGTCACTAGTTCCTGTTAAATAATACTCATTACTATAGAAATCTTTTAGGGAAGAAAATGCTTTCATAGAAAGGAGTGGCTGTGATGGAGGTTATGTTGGAGCTGGGATTAGCCTATGGGAAGGAAAGCATGGTTGAACCTGGGCTCCTGTCTATTCTTGTTTCAGAATTTTAGGTGATGTGAAAGAATTTCCAACATCTAAAGATAGTGACTATGTACTTTGTTCCCAACTCTCTGTTGCTTTTACCCTCAATGTCTCTTTTAACCCTTCCAAGAGCAAGTAAAGAGACAAACTAGAGGGGTTCAGTGACTTTTTGCAGAGGATTTGAATTCAAACTGTGAGTTAACAGAGCATGTTCATTTCTTTGTCATGATTCTCCAATGGTTTCTAATCACACTTAGAGTAAAATCTAATGTGTCTATCATGTCTGCAAAATCTAACTTTTCATAGCTCTTCCGTATATCTGTTTTTATCTCCCTTACCCCATCCCTATCCATAGCTACATGACCTTGTTGCTATTCTTTTAACATGGAAATCTTGTTCACAGGAAAGAAAATTTTGCATGTTCAGGTCCTACTGTCTAGAAAGTTCAGATCTCTGTACAGTCCACTTCAATCTACTTAATGTCTCATGAAAGAAGCCGTCTTACTGCCCTACATAAAAGAACATACACCATCCCAAGTCATTCTGTTTTCCTTGATCCTACTTTATTGTCCTTTGATAATGATTGCACTATCTTTTATGTTACATAACATGGTATCATATAATAATGTATTTCATTGTGTTTCCTGCTAAAATGTAAGCAAACCCTGTGGGTGGAGGCATTTTATATCATCAGTGCTTAGAACAACATCTGGCACTTGGGAGGTGCTCCATAAATGTCAAATATATGAATAAATTTTATGATAAGTTTGCTCTCCACAGTTCAGTGCACCATTTTGATGCAAAGGTAATGGTGTTTTATAGTAGTTGCTAATGTTTACTGAGTGTTGACTGCATTTTGAACATGAGTTAAATACCTTGCAAACTTTATTATATTTAATTTTCACACACTCATTTAAAGGCATGTGAGCAAGAATTTTTATTATTCCCCAATTTTATAATAAGAAGATGTTATGCTCAGAGAAATTACATAATAGGTCATAAGACTATAAGAAGGAAAGCTGAGACCAAGAGTACCTTAGAGAGCAGGTATCATGGCACGGTCTACAATCCTTACTTCTTTACAGCCTGTGACTAATGCAGGATCTGTTGAAGAAAGTTAGCTACTGATCAAGAAGGAAAAATGTTTAGGTACTTCCTGACAACACAAATCAAAATAATACATGCAGTGGCAAATTCAGAAGGAAAGTATGTGAAATTCACTTTTGGAAGTGTGAATATTTGGATGCCATAAGAATTCTTTAGATGTAAACTTGAAATTAACCCACAGTATTTATGAGATTTTAGCACATGCATATTTGACAAAAGCAGACTCTTAATCCAAAATAGACTCCTGATTCACTTTATAACTGTTTTTAAGATATTTAAATGAGCATAACCTGGATAACTAAGAAATTTGCTGCTGCATTTATTTCTCCATAAATATTGTACATAGTGAAAATGACTGCTCTCAGATGTTGAAGAAAATTTCAATGTATTTCACTTGCAGATATTGAAATTAACATTGATCTTCTATTTTATTGAAAGGGGATTAAACTCAAAAAAATATAATATGGATGGATGCACAGATAACTAAACAGAAGAAGGAAATCAAACATTTTATCTCATGTTTATTGTTTGAAAATATGCATATTTCCATTCAGAAGAATCCCATTTATCATTTTTACGAAATAGCTACCAACTTACCTGAGTTGATATTAACATTTTCCTTGTTGTGTCCTGGATCAACATGGAAATGACATATAAGTGATGAAGGTAGCACCATTTCCCAAGGAAAAAGAGAATTGGAGAGCAAACATCAGAAAAGAAAGCATTTTAGAAACTTGGGGAAAGAGGAATGTGGTAGCTGATGTACAGGACAGAGGAACTAGCTAAGCCAATGGAAGGGGAGGAGATGTGAAGAGCTAAGAAAGTAGGAGGGACAAGTTAAGGTGGTAAAATCCTGGGACATGCACAGGGATAAGAGGCAGTTCTTACTGTTGAAGGTAGAATCAGATGGAGCTACACCCAGGAGGAAAGATGAAAGCATTTGGACTTCCAGATTATTTGCCTCACTTATGAGGCTAGTGACAGTCTTCTTTTATTCCAGCAGAGGACTAGACATTCACTATATGGGCAAGTGCATCCAGGTAGACTGGTGACTTGGGGACAGCAGATCCAAGCAAAGGCAGGAATAAGAACATGAGCCATTCTGTTTTTCAAGTTTTCTATTGAGGTGATGTTGCTATACACCATTGTTTATATTTTGGAATTATAGGATCTCTCTTATCAGGTGTTGATAAAAGAGAACAAAATCAATATCTACAAGCTGACTTTTATCTTCTTTCTTGAGCTTAGTGCCTTCACTAGCCCCATCAGCCCAGGTGAGAGATTTCCTTCTGGAAAACTGACCTTTACAAGAGAAGAGAACAGCAGATTCTGTCATTTGGGCAATGTTCCACCAAACACAATCAAAGTTGTAAATCATTGGTTCCTCAATAAAAATAAAATACTTAAGTTATTTTATGGAACTATATTTAAAATGTGCCAGTCATCAGAGTCACCAGACAGTAAGGACTTTCACAGAACAAGACTTACTCCCATTTTGAGACCTTCCACACATCATTTTAGTGTCCTTCTAAAAAAAGGATGGACACACATCACTGCAGACATCAGGGAACGACTCCAAGAAAAATAAACAGAAAAAGAAATATGCTTCAAATCAACACAATGCACAGAGAAGGAAAAAAAAATGAAAAGATTATTAATATCTCCAATGGAGAAAAAGAATAAATCACATGCATGGGGGGTGGGGTACAATGCTCTATTAAACATGAGTCAGAAGTAGAGAAAATTCTCATAAATTACCAAAGAAGGCAAGAAATAATATCTAATAAAAGATCTGAAAGATTAAGTTGGAGTCATCAACCCAGTTAGAATAGAGACATGCTTTTTCCTACCTAACCTTCCTTGTGTAGCAAGGACTAGAAACTTAGCATCTACTTTCACTTTCTTGCAGATCTAGATTCAGCCATGAGACACTTTGCATGTGATCAGGAAGTGTGGAGACAAATGTTACTGTAATGGCCGGCAAGTGCTTGGGTTTGGCAGGTTGAGATTTCACAGCGACCTATGAACTTCTTGTGGGAACCATCCATATCACCGCTGGAGGGAAAATCCTGTGTTACCTGAAATAGTGAGGATTTTGACTTGTGCTTATTGTATTAGCGTTCCCAGTGGTTTTTAAACACTTAATTCCTGTGTTAAACTGTTCCCTGCTTATAATAACAAAGTAGTTTTTTTTCCCCATACAATTGCAACCCCCCCATTTTGACCCCAATCCCTCCCCTCCCACCCCCCACCCCCCAAAAAGTGTCTCTGGTTCATAGTTTTTTGTTGATTTTGATCCCAAAGAAATATTCACATTGCAGCTACATAGAATTGAGAATAGTGTGTGTATATGTGTGTGTTTGTGTGTGTGTGTGTGTGTGTGTGTGTTAGTGGGGCAATTGAGGTAACTGTTTGTCATTAGAGGAATTAATAAGTACAATCATGGATAGAGTTAGTGGTGCAGAGTTGATCTATCAACAGTATGTATTGGTTGGAAACACAAACTGTCTATATATAAAACAACTTGGATAGATCATCATGAAGACATAGTATTTAGTCAAAGTAAGATAGAAGAAATAGACTGACAATAGAAATTGATAATTGACAATTGAAAATAGATTTACAACAACTACATTATATGCATTTTTTACATGATAGCATGTTATGTTCATGCAAATGAAAATACACAAAGGCACATTACTATCGCACAGTTTACAGTGGTAATGTACATACATAGCATTTCCATTGTGTGTGTGTGTGTGTGTGTGTGTGTGTATGATAAGGAGATAGGTGTTAAGAGCAAGAGTATATGAAGAGGAGAAAAGACCACCCCTGGACAGACTGATAATGATACCTCAATTGTACACACATACACACTTATGCACACACTGTTTACTTGGTGAGTTTACAAGGGTCAGGTCAGAACTTTGTCTCTAAAGTCTGTAATCTCAGTCACATTTGAATGAGGCCTCAGTTAATCACCATCTAAAAACCATTAGCCTTTCATATATTTGAAAGAATCTTAGTTTTTGACTTAAAATGACCCAGGACTTTATATAATTAGGGAATGCCTCTCATTTATAAAGATCAAATCACTCTACAAATGAGAGCACTATAAAGTTAGCATTCAATAATGCAAGTTGACAAAGAAAGGTTAAGAACTATAGTGTGTGTGGTATATACATATATTTATACACATACATTTATGCACATATATACATATACATTCATATATAAAGACACACACACGTGTGTGTGTATGCACACACAATTTGGATACTCGATTTCTGTGGGAAATGAGTCAATATTGATCCAATTAGCTATTGCTGACACTTTCCTGGAAAACTATGCCTTTAAATTCAATAACCAAATAGTTGCAGTTCATATATATACATGATATGAAGAGATATATATCTCCATCCCATGGACATGACCCAGAGAACATTGCTCATATAAACAGCTTTATTGCTTAATTGGTAATTAGGTCCTGCTTGCCTGTGTGTGGCATTAACATAAATTGGTCGAGAACAGCACCAGGTGCATTCAATTAAAAAAGCTTTAAAGAGAGGTATCATGTTTTACCACTTGGTTGCATTTTGAAAATATATTTTAACAGGTTTATTCCAATGTCAGTGTTGCAATAAATGGAAGTCAAGTTGACTTAAAACAGACACATCTCGTAGGTTAATCTTCCTGTCTCCTGATTTCCATCACCCATTTTCAATCAACTATTTGTAGATTCTGCCAAAACTTATGACCGAGGCCTGCAGTTCTTCTTCTCCATGCAACAGAAGAGCCACATTTTTTCCTTACTGGGAATTTTATTAGTCTGAGTGAGGCTAATCATTAGCCCTAACAACTCACAGGCCCAATTATGTCCATTATTTCTGTAAAATGGCTGGAGAGTCTTAGCTGCAGCGTGAATCAGGGAGACATAAACAGAGGCATTAAGTAAACTAGAGTTGTGAATGTCTTGCCTCTTGCTTCTTTCTGTTCATTTACTGACTCTTGGCATTTGTGATGTACTTCTAGAAGTGCCCTGCAGAGCAGGCAGCAGAGTTATATTAGAGCATTAGGTGGTGCAATTATTTCTAGACTTTTCTGAGGATATGAAAAGTTTATGAAGTAGCTTAAAACTGAAAACTCAGGCACAGAGGGGAATAAGATACGTTTTGGTTTAGATACTGGATTTCTGTGGGGAAATGAGTCAATTACTTGTTGCTAATACTTTCCGGGAAGAATATGCCTTTAAATGCAATAAGCCAGTAGTTGCAGTCTTAATATTTCTTAGGGGACAGAGACAGATACACACACACATTTTCACCTCTTGCATTAGCTTCTCCAAAATTGAATGACTCCTAGTACGAGTCTTTGCATGGAACTTCTAGGAGCTCTGAAAAAAAATTGCTTTCTCTTGATTTGCACTTGATTATGTACATGGGGAGCTTATGCAGAGTGCTACACTTTATAGTTCTCAAAACCACTACTGGCAGGTTCACAAAAAACACTTTCAAGGCACATAATAAAGTGAATTTGAAAAGAAATTAACATTCATATACCTATTTTTCCTTTCAAATATTACTCGTCCTTAAGAAAAACCTCAACTCCTGCCATATCCCAAAAGTGTTTTGTGATGATTTTTGTATAAATGGGTGCCCATTTGGTTTTAATAGAATCTGTTTTGTATTTGCTACATATTTCATGCATACAATCTTTTCTCCTTAATTAACTCATAAACTGGTAAAGGGAGAAGTATACATATAACATTTTATAACTTCCTGATACCTAATTAAGATGTTATAAATTCATGCTCTGAGACCTTCCCTTTTTGATCCAACATATGGTAAATAGCAGATAAAACATAAAAGATGCAAATAGCTTAGAAAGATGGACCAGAAATGGAAGAAATGCAAACTATTAAGAGAAACTAACACACTAACATTGCAGAGCCTTTGGGATCAGATTGTAAGCAAGCAGAGGACCAAGGATTCTGGATTTGGGGGCTGTAGGGAATAAGTTCACTCATGAACAGTGGGGCACTAGCACTGGCCTCATGGCTGGGCCAGAGTGGAACTTCCTGACATGAAAATGGCAATTAAAAAAAAAACATCCTTGGGCCTCCCTGGTGGCGCAGCGGTTGAGCGCTGGGTTGCGAAGCTGCCCGCAGCCTCTGCAGCGCCGGTTCAATCCCCAGCTGCTCCCCGGCCACCGGAGGAGGGTCCCACATGGCGCGCAGACCTCTCCTGCCGCCCGCTGCTCCCCTCAGCAGTGTGCTTCGGTCCTTCTGCCTGCTCTGCTCCCTGCTCTGGCTCTGGTGAATTCTCTCACCCTCCCGCGCTTCTGACTGTACCCAGTGCTTGTATAAATAAATAAATGAATAAATAAATAAATAAATCTTTAAAAAAAAAAAAAAAAAAAAAACATCCTGATTTACTCATTCTGGGAGATCCAACATTTACAACATTACCTCTTACAGGTACCTGATGTGCAGGCAGCCCTGGGTGAGGCATCCTCAGACCAAGTGCAGGGTAAGTGATTATCAGGCTTTTCTGCCCTCACACCATTAGCCATTAGTATTTTTTCTTAATTTTTTAAAAAAGATTTATTTATTTATACAAGCCCTGGGGTACAGTCCAAAGGCACGGGAGGGTGAGAGAGTCCACCAGAGACAGAATGGGGAACACAACAGGCAGACTGATGAAATACACTGCTGAGGGGAGTAGCGGGCAAGGCAGGAGAGGTCTGCTGTGCCATGAGAGGATCTCCCTGGCTGAGCCGGGAGTTGAACCAGCACCGCAGAGGCTATGGACAGCTTCACAGCTCTGTGCTCAACACACTGTGCCACTTGGGAGGCCACAACACCATTAACATTAATGATGGATCTCTGAGGTCCTGAATGCTTGCCTGATGACAGGCATCTGGAGTAGGGTGTGGGCATGCACAGGTGGGCACAGATGGGCAGAAATGGGGCTTAGTGTGGTGTCACGGGTATGCCACAAGAAGGAACTGAACCAAGAGAATAAGAAAAAGAATGAGAAGAAGAACCAGCAGAGACCCCCACCTGCCATGTATGTGGTAAAATAAACCTGTGGTAAAATAAACCTCAATAAACACCTGAAAAGCCACTGAAGATTCCAGGGTTCTCCTTTACCCGTCTGGTCGGATCATAGAAAAGCTGCTCTGTGATTGAAAAAGGAACTCTCCTACATTGCTGGTGGAAGTGCAAACTGGTCCAACCACTATGGAAAGCTGTCTGAAGGTTCCTCAGTCTACTAAAAATGGAGTTACCATATAACCCAGCAATTCCACTCCTAGGGATCTACCCAAAGGACAATAAAACACTGATTCAAAAGAACACCTGTACACCTATGTTTATTTACCTATTTACAAGAGGTAAAGCTTGGAAACAACCCAAATGCCCAAAAACAGATGAACTGGATCAAGAAGATGTGGTACATATACACCATGGAATATTATTCAGCAATCAAAAAAAGATAAACTCATGCTGTTCACAGCAACATGGATGGAGCTAGAAGGAATTATGCTCAGTGAAATAATCCAAAAGGAAAAAGAAAAGTATCAATGGTTTCAGTTATACGAGGAATATAGGGGAACCAAATAAGGCATCAGTGTAAAAAAATAACAGTACAAAACACAACAAAGCAAAAACAGACAATTATAAACCAGAGACATCCTGCAGGGCAGGAGGAGGGAAAGGGATCAGAGGGAGGGAGGGAGGGAGGAGCCCAGGGGACTGAGGTGATGGTGCTCAGGTGCATTGGTGAAGGAAATTCTATGGGGACTACACCTGAGGGGGTGGGGAAGCAAACATTTTTAAAAATGAACAGTGATATAAAAAACAAATAAATAAGAAAACCTGCACTGTGCCTTCCTGCCTCTGCACCAAGCCGGTAGTTGAGAGCAGGAAGTGACATCATAGCAGATGAAATAAAAATAGGGAAAAATATCAATAGTGGCATTAAAACAGATATATTTAGTATCTCTCAAGGGATCAAGAAATGGGCAAATCCTTTAAAAGAATGAGAAAATAGGGAATCAAAAGAGATATGAATAATGAAGGTAGTTTTAAAATTAGAATTTTTTTTTTTTTAAATTTTTTTAATTATTTATTTATACAAGCACTGGGTACAGTCAGAAGCGCGGGAGGGTGAGAGAATTCACCAGAGCCAGAGCGGGGAGCAGAGCAGGCAGAAGGACCGAAGTACACTGCTGAGGGGAGCAGCGGGCGGCAGGAGAGGTCTGTTGCGCCATGGGGGACCCTCCTCTGGTGGCCGGGGAGCAGCCGGGGATCGAACCGGCGCAGCAGAGGCTGCGGGCAGCTTCGCAACCCAGCGCTCAACCGCTGCGCCACCAGGGAGGCCCTAAAATTAGAAATTTTTAAGTAAAACTTATCCTTATTGAATGGAATCTACCCAAAGGGCACAGATACTTTAAGTCAAAAGGAACCTGCACTCCTATGTTTATTGCAGAACTATTTACAACAGCTAAGATATAGAAACAATCTAAATGCCCCCAAACAGATGAATGGATCAAGAAGATGTAGTGTATATACGTGCGCATGCACACATACACACACAATGACATAATACTCAGTAATAAAAAAAGATAAACTCATGCCATTTGCAACAACATAGATGGAGCTGGAAGGGATCATGCTCAGTGAAATGTCAAAAGGAAAAGGAAAAATATCAGATGGCTTCATTTATAGGATGAATATAGGGAAATCAAAGGGTCAGAAAAAAGATAAAATTTGCAGGCTAACTATAGATCTGAGGCATACAGCAGGGAAAGGTGGGGAGAGGGGTCAAGACGGGGTGGGAAGAGAACAAAGGAGTATGGTGATGGTTCATGGGTGATGGGGTGGTGGGAGATTTTTGAGGACTACACCTGAGGGGAGAAAGGAAATATTGTAGAAAAATGAACAACAATGTAAGAAAATTAAAAAAAGTTTAATAAAAATAAAAACCTATCATTATTGAAATGATAATAATTGGGATAGCCTTTGAATCAGATACAAAAAAATGCATGAATTCAAATACAGTTTTGAAAAATTCTGCAGAATTTAGCACATTAGAGAGAGATTGAGATCATATATATAAGAGACATGGGCTATATTGTGATAATTTTATGTACTTACATAAGTGTTCCAGAAAAGAATTGAGGAAATGTCTGAGAGGCTATATTTAAGAACATAAAAATAAATTCACACCCATACATGTCTGAGTGAAGCTGAAGTATATCAAGAATAAAGGAAATCTTTGATCTGTGGAAAAGAGAAAGACATGATATCGGCAAAGAAATGACCATTATACTGATAGCAGGCTTCTCAGTATCATTAATAAATACTAGAAGACCGGCCTCCCTGGTTGTACAAGGGGTTAAGTTGCAACCTATGAAGCTATTCATAGCCACTGCAGCACGAGTTCTATCCCTGGCCAGGGAGCTACCTCCATGGTGCAGCAGACCTCTCCAGTCTCTCCCACTGCTCCCCTCAGCAGTGTATTTCAGTCTGCCTGCCTGTTCTGTTCCCTGCTCTGTCTCTGATGAATCCTCTCACCACCCATACCTCTGGCCTGTACCCCAGATCTTGTATGCATAAATAATTAAATCTTTAAAAAAATTAAATTAAGTTAAAATAAATGATAGAAGACATTGCAACCATGCTTTCATATTCTTGAGGGAATAAAATTTTAAATGTTAATTATATTCCCAGCTAATGTACTATATAATAGTGAGGTTACACTAAATATATTTTTAGCTATGTGGAGCTAAGAGAACTTATCTACTACTTCATCCACGAGTAAGACAATCACTTTGTGCCATACTCCCTTTATTGAAAGTAAAAGAAAAGCTGTATAAAAAATTAGTGATAAAATATGTGAATAAATTCAACAAATGAAGTGAGAAAATATTATGAAATTTAATAGAGTAAAGAAAAAAACCAGCATTAATAAAGCAGAAACAAACCTAGTTTAAAGGAAATTGACAAATCTAGAAAAATAAATGAAAATCTTACATATTTTATCATAGATAAAGCTATTATGTGGAAATATTGAACTAAACAATTACTAAGTTTTCTCACGCATACTGCTCATGCATCTATAAAAAGAGTATAAGTTATGACAGATCACATAGCAGATCAAAAATAATCTTCCAGGGCCTCCCTGGTGGTGCAAGGGGTTAAGATGAAACCTATGGAGCTGTCCACAACTGATGCAACACGAGTTTGATCCCCAGCCAGGGAGCTACCCACATAGCTCAGCAGACCTCTCCTGACTAGCCCACTGCTCCCCTCAGTAGTGTATGTCAGTCAGCCTGCCTGTTCTGTTCCCCACTCTGTCTCTGGTGAATCCTCTCACCCCCCTCACCTCTGGCCTGTACCCCAGTACTTGTATGCATAAATAAATAAATCTTAAAAAAGTAAAAATAATAATCTTCCAAAATATGCGAAAGAATTGATATATACACACACCACCTGGTTAAAATTTTCTCTCATTACACTCATGTTGTCTTTCCCACAGCACTTAGCTCTCCCTTGATCACATAGGGAACACTCAGGCACTGAGTGACCTGCAGTGGTGCCCTAAATGACACCTTACACTCCAGTTTGCAATTTTTGGTGTTTCCTACCTCGGCAGCCTCAAATCTCCCTGTCAACTCCAAGGAGTCCTGAAAAAACAAATAGAAAACAGAAAAGTGAACAAAACCAAATCAATCTTCTACAATATAAAGGAGCTATAGGTTTTCATTCTTTCATTCTTTTCAATTATAAAAAAAAAATGTGTAAAACCACTCAAACTAGTAGACAAATAGTTGAATGAATTAGTTCCAATTATAACTGATTAAAGCATTATTCTTTATCTGTTTTTGTATTTATAGATTTTGTATTTATCTTCTCAGTGAAAAGCTTTTAGATTTTGCTATTACAAAAACAGAATACAAAGCATGGTGGCAGCTGTTTAAAGTATCATAATGTGTGTCCTTTGAAAACAAAAAGAAAAAAAGAAACTCTCTTAGGGTTTACAGTTATAAATATTCTAGGAAACAAAGAAAAGCTAGCCATTTTTGTAAAAAAGTTGATGTTTTATCTATTATAATTACACTGGAGAGATACCACATGTATACCAACATTACATGATGTGTCCTTAACGTTACTTTATTTAAAAATATCTGCCAACCATAGATTATCAGTATAATTATTATTCTACTTGGATACTTTGTGAGAAACAGAGCTTGACTCAACACTGTGAAGATAAAATACCTGCACCTTCATTTCCCTCTCCCCAAACTCCATCACCAAAGGCAGATGCACATTTGACTCATTTTTAATGTGGCATTTTATTATGAAGATGCATATAAATGAAATTGGAATTCTAGCTGACAAAAGCATATAACTGAAGCTGCTCTTGGAATAAGACTATTTTGTCCATCTCAGTTTTATATTGTCTATATTCAATACCATTTTCACTAATTCAAAATTAATTAGAAGGCTTGATTTTAAAATTCCATCCTTTTCATATCACATACTTGTTGGTGACTTCCTTCTTTGAAAATTGTATTCTTGGGCCTCCCTGGTGGCCTAGGGGTTAAGCCTTAGCCCTATCACCTCTTGGGCCTGAGTTCAATCCCCAGCCAGGGCACTAACCCACATATGGCACAGCAGACCTCCTCTGTCTCGCTGGCTGCTCCCCTCAGCAGTGTATTTTCAGTAGATCCACCTGTTCTGCTCCCCACTCTATCTCTGGTGAATCCTCTCACCCCCAGCACCTCTGGCCTACACATCAGTTCTTCTTTGTATAAATCAATCAGTCAATCTTTTTAACAAAGAGAGAGAAAGTAAAGAGAGAGAAAATAAATCTTTTTTAAAGATTTATTTATTTATTTATACAAGCACTGGGTACAGTCAGAAGCACGGGAGGGTGAGAGATTTCACCAGAGCCAGGGCTGGGAACAGAACAGGCAGACTGACGAAATACACTGCTAGGGGGAGCAGCGGGTGTGGCAGGAGAGGTCTTCATGCCATGTGGGACCCTCGCTGGCGGCTGGGGATAGAACCGGTGCTGCAGAGGCTGTGGGCAGCTTCACAACCCAGCACTCAACCACTGAGCCACCAGGGGATGCCCGAAAATTGTATTTTTGATTAAGGTAGCAGTCAATACAATATCTCATCAGAGGTACAGGTACTTCTTTGTATGTATGTTACCACACCACACCACCTACCACAAAAGCACCCAGAGTCCTCCACCATATTTGATGATATTCTTAAATGGATATGCTATACATTAGTTATCCCCAACAACTCATATTTTGGTAATTGTTTTGAAAGCTAGGAAGCTGTTGGTTGGAGGTGACAGTAGAGACAAAGATTGAGGCTACATCATTCAACGCTTTAGCAAATTTTTCTGAATACTTAAGTCATTGGGGTGACTTACATGTCACTTAGTATTACAGCAAGAAATACAACATCTTGAAATTGTAAAGCCAAGTTCCTCATTTGCTTAGAGACATGACAATGTTGATTTGGGAACTCTCAAGAATGTATTTTTATTGCAAGAAGAACACAGCCCCTTTAAAAAATAAGAAACGGATTATAACAAAAAGATACCTTAGCAAGGTATCCAGCTAAATTTAGAACCAGAAAAAATTTGTGGGGGAAAAACAATGGTAACAAGAAAATATATGTATCAAATCATACCAAAAAAAAAAAAAAAAAGACTTGCACTTTAATAAAATAGAGCTATTGTTGGGCTATTTTAATAGTAATGACCAATAGTAGTTAATACTTAATAGATGCCAGACACCACACTTCACACATATTGTTCTGTTTATTTCTGTCTTTGTCTCAAATGGGTGCTATGACCATCCACATTTTGAATTTAAGTAACCACGTTTCACATAGGCTAGTGAACTTACCTGTTCTATATACTTTTTCCTCTTTTCACTCAATTTCATGTTGCAAGCATTTCCCAACTCACTAAATCATACTTTAAAAACTTTACAGAGTGTGGCCATCTAATTATGTAATTATTATGTAAATAGATGATGTTAGAGGCATCTAATTCCCAATTATTGAATACTCACCAGCATTAATAGCTTATTAGTTTAAACTTTGCTAATTATATAGATAAAAAAAATAACTCATACATTTTCATGTGGCTGAGCTTGAATAAACATTACTGGGCATGATTCAAATTAGAAAACTATCCATCTTATTGAAACATTTTATTTTTTCCTGAAGAATAAGTTTGAAAGTCTATAAGTCCTCACCCAATCAGTGTAATGAAACATAATTATTCACAACCAGCCAGTTTCATAATTTTTATAGTTGGTAATTTTCTTTCCAGTGGCCACTACGACAGCAGCCTTACAAGCTATTCTGATCTATTTGCACCTTCATACACCTACTCCATAACATTTATGAATGGCTGAGAGGGCACAAATTGCCAGCACATATGCACCATTTGGAAAATCTGTGCCTTCATCTCTGCACCTAAATTCCATCATCAAAGGTGGATACAGAATGAATCACTATTCAAATTATTGATGTGGATCCTTGTGAAAGCCCCTTAAATCCTGAGACTTCCCTTCTGGTACTGAGTTTATCCCTGTCCTAGTAGAACCCTTGGGATTTCAGAAGTCCCTGGGGCTCTAAAAAGTTAGCTTAAGTGGGCACTGATGAAATGTAGAGGTGACAATATACAGAAGTAGCACACCTCCTGTGACCTTTTGGAAAAGAACACAGGGAATTTTTTTTTTTTTTAATCCATCATGAAGTGGGAGGGTTTATTTTCTGTATACTTATGTCTACTAGAGCATTTTTAACTTATTTGTTTTGTGTAGAAGAACTGAGGTATAGGTTGGAGTTGCAGGGTGTGAGAGGATTCACCAGAGACAGAGTGGGGAACAGAACAGGCAGACTGACGAAATACACAGCTGAGGGGAGCAGCAGGCAAGACAGGAGAGATCTGCCATGTGGGTTATCTCCCTGGCCGGGAACTGAACTCTGGCCCCAGGGGTGATAGTGCTGAGACTTCACCCCTAGGAATCCAAGGAAGCCCCTACTAGAATATTTTTCAAGGAAAAGTCTTGACCTCATATAACAATCAGGTAAGATACTTTTGTTGTATAAATCCAACACAGTCAATATTTTTTCATGAAGACAAAGCAGATGGAAAACAACTAAAACTTATTTTAAGTCATAGTTTACACCAAACTAATTGAATTTAAAACCAGTGAAGAAAACATCAACTAGACAGCTAACGTTTTTCTTAAGCAATTAAATTGTTTTATTGCCCATATTTCATAATTATTGCCAAAGGCAGTGTTTGAACCCTCTTACTATTTTTCCAGAGAAGGGAACTCAGAAGTGTTATACAATTTGGACTCACCCTCAGGTGTTTTGAGAGGTAGGCTGCTGTGGAAATTAGGTGCTTTTTATAAACAGGTGTTCTTGGTGTATTTGATATTTAAAATATTCTGATCCATTGGAAATATATGAATTCATGGAAAATCAGTAATTGTAGTTGCTCATGAGTACTTTGTTTATAGAATAGCCAAATCTAACCAACCCTAGCAAGCTGCCATAATACAACTTCCTCTTCTCACTTGGAGTAAGAGGGAACTTTAAAAACCAGTTGATTTCAAAGTAAAAGCAGCCAAGATCACTGGAATGCAGAAATAAAAGGATTGAAATATCCTTTAATCTCTATTTAACTCTTTAAATGCATTCTACTTTTGTTCAAACTTCCTCCCATTTTCCCCTTGAAGGAATACGCTTCCATGTTTTCCATCATGTTGTGTTTATGGGAAAACACAAGGTGAAGAACATTTTGGAAAAAAATATTTGCAAATAACAAGAACTTTAGTGTTTTGTTCTGAAAATGTTATGTGAGACACGTAATCCCATTCATAATAAGTAATTTCATATGTAACACGGAATTCCATACGCAATATACATTTCCATGTGCAAGGTGGAATTTAACTGGCTGAAGACTTTTCATCATTCTTCAGTGCTGTTATTGATGTCTCTATTCATGACTCCACTCCTTTTCCCTTATTTAGCCTAATCATCATCATCACCATCATCATCACCATCATCATAACTTAATCCCATATAGAATCAAATTGTACTTCACACTTGTTATTGCATAGACTTTATCTGAACTTTTATCTAAACATTTTCTAAACTTTTATACCCATAATCATTATTATTTATAGTAATCCTGAGAGAAATTCTAATTATAATTTTAAACATGTTAAGATCATGTAGCAGAGGCTCAGAGAGATTGCATCTACTTCCAGTCTTACCAGACTCATAAAAAAAAGTGAGGGCTGGCAGACTTCTATCATGTCTCCTACTATGTTGCCTCCGCCTCCTCTAAGCCCATCCTCACAATCTATGTTGCCTCCACCTCCTCTAAGCCCATCCTCACAATCCCACTCCCGTTGACTTCTGGAATTCCTTTGTATTTATGTAAAGGAAACATGGTTTTAAAACTAGCTTGCATAGCTCTGCAATGAAGTCTCACCTGCTTTAAAACCTTAAATTAGATTTTCAGGGCCTCCCTGGTGGCGCAAGGGGTTAAGACACAGCCTATGAAGCTATCTGCAGCCACTGCAGCATGAGTTCTATCCCCAGCCAGGGAGCTACCCACATGGTGCAGCAGACCTCTCCTGATTCACCTGCTGCTCCGCTCAGCAGTGTATTTCAGTCATTCCTCCTGTTCTGTTCCCCACTCTGTCTCTGGTGAATCCTCTCACCCCCTGCACCTCTGGCCTGCACCCCAGTTCTTGTATGCATACATAAATAAATCTTTAAAAAAATAGATTTTCAATTCATCCAAGATAAATATCTTTTGTGCCAGTCTTTGAGCACCTCAAATATGAGCATTGCTGAGCAAGGGGTAGAGGTAGGGGAATGACACGCCTTTGCCTAGTAGAATCTCTATTACCCTGTGCAGATATAAGTCTTTCTCTACTAGATCTTTTTGCTTCTCCTCTTTAACTTTTGTCTCAGTTGTTGATAGCTTTTGTTTGTGCTCTCAGCTCTCTAGGCCAAATATTATGCTCATGTTGGCTCACCTTCTATGATTCAACATCCCTGTGGTGATTTTTGACATGTGGCTTACATCGTTTTTGTTTGCCCTCATGCAGTTATTTTTAGGTTGGGATACACCTTCAGACTAGGCTGAAGGCCTAACTGAGTACTCTTCCTAACATGCTATCCATCCAGACTTTTTTCCTCCTGGAGCAACTTTGGCACATTTCTTACAGAAATGCTACAGTCCTTCCTAGTATGGGCTCCATAGCTGCCTTTGGGTTTCCATTTTCTTCTACAACCATTACACATTTCTAGTTTTCCAGCATTTTCTTATGAAATTGAGAGGTAGAGGGTCTCCCTGGTGGCGCAGGCGGTTGAGCGCAGCACTGTGAAGCTAAACACAGCCTCTGCAGCATAGGTTCGATCCCAGCAGCTGGGGAGCTACCCACATGGTGCAGCAGACCTCTCCTGTCTCGCCCGCTGCTCCCCTCAGCAGTGTATTTCAGTCAACTGATTGTTCTATTCCCTGCTCTGTCTCTGGTGAATCCTCTCACCCTCCCACACATTTGGCCTGTACCCCGGTTCTTATATGCATGAATAAATAAATCTTAAAAAAAAATAAGAAAGAAATTGAGAGGGGGAAAATGAATGAGATTCACCTTCCTAGGAGAATGTAAATTTGTGAATGAATGGTTCATGGTGTCCTTGATGTTTCTTATCTGAAAAGCTGTAGATATTTGTGAACGAGAAAAATATTCTCCACTGGTTATTGTTGGTTACATTAAGCAAGAATATCTGCCAAGTTGCACGTATAATTGATATTGAAAGGACTTTTTGTCAAGATTACCATTAAGACAAACTTGGCTTAGCCAAATTAGGTTACAAAATGAAAGTTCACAGCTAGTTCACAGCTTTCTACATCAAAAAAGATGTAGAAAGTTGTGTAACAGTGGTACCCTGAAACCCCCATAAATATGAGTTCAGAAAAGACATATATGGAAAGATTATCTTCTTAAAATAGTCATTCAACTGAGCTGCTATTTTTTGGGTCTGGAGCCCCTAGGAGGCTCTAGTTGCCAACAGTATATTTGATACAAATATATTTGCACGAAATTCTTTTTTTTTTAAGATTTATTTATTTATTGATTGATTGATTGATACATACATGCATACAAGCACTGGGTACAGTCAGAAGCGCGGGAGGGTGAGAGAATTCACCAGAGCCAGAGCAGGGAGCAGAGCAGGCAGAAGGACCGAAGCACACCACTGAGGGGAGCAGCGGGCGGCAGGAGAGGTCTGCGCGCCATGCGGGACCCTCCCCCGGTGGCCCGGGAGCAGCCGGGGATCGAACAGGCGCCGCAGAGGCTGCAGGCAGGTTCGCAACCCAGCGCTCAACCACTGCGCCACCGGGGAGGCCCAATTTACACGAAATTTTTAAGCAAAATAAACCCATTTTCCTCTCTTGTAGGAAGAAATTCAACATTTGCTCTATTATCCATATATATGACATATATATATATGTGTATATATATATATATATGACATATATTCTGACAACCCTGTAGGGTTGTCAGAAAAGTCATTATATATTTTTTTCTTTGAAAAACAGAGAAAAAAAATGCATCATGACTTTTCCAACAACCCAATACGTACATACATACATATATACATACATACATATATGTATATTTCATATATATGGCCTTATCTTTTACAATATGCAAGAATCATTGAGAAGGTAAAGTCCATGTCCAGCACCCAATGTAAACCTTCCCATGTGAAATAGTGAAATGGATCAAATCGAGGGAACAAAAATGACCCAGTTGCTCACCAGCCTGCTTAGACAAGCAGACATGCAGGACATGACCCCACAGCAGATACATGGTAAGAAAGAACAGGTTTTATTTTACAGGAAGTCAGAACAGGGAGAGCTGTAAGAGAGGGGAAGAGGGAACAGGGTGAGAACAGGAGGAGAGGACAAGAGAGAGGGCGAGAGGGAATGTATAGACTGGCACATAATGCCCCGATGGCCTGTGTCCTACCTCAGATAGCGTCCTTCCCCTGAGCAGAGACTGAGATCCGAGTTGACGCAGCTCACCTCAGGCTGGAGGCTTCTGTACAGACACCCCTCATCACCCTCAGCCTAACAGTCAAGCCCCAGGAAGGCTAACTGCCAAAAGCCCCAACAACTCTTTAACTGCCAAAAGCCCCAGCTCTGCTACTTTTCCCCATCAGCCCCTGCTCAGAGAGGTGGCATCTGGAAAGTTCCACCTTCTACTCTCCACTCTGTAGGCATCCACTGGCTCAACAGTTGCTCCTGGCCATACCTCTCACAGCAGCACATTTTGAGGTGGCTGGTTTGACATGATCACCATGTTGCTCTGTAGATTCCGTGACCCTAAAAAGTACTGGCAGTATTGATCACCAACAGAAGTGCACTGAGATACCCAACACTATTGCTGACCTGATCAATGTAACATACCTCTCTCTCTCTGTTCTTGAGCTCCCTTGCAGGCGCCGGTGTTTGTCTCCAAGGAAACCAGAAAAGGCTTGATTGAACCCCTGGACTCAGTCATCTCCTCAATGGCTCCAGACACAGGACTGTGGTTTTCTGCAGTGCACCGATGAGGCCCTCTAGGCCTCCTGCAAGTATGCATATGTTTCTAGCCTCACCAAAATCAGAGCTGCTTGTGTCCACGTGTTTTCAGGCCCTGCTTTCTAGGCTACCCTGGACGCAGCAACCATGCACTGCAGCGCAACCGTCGCCAGGCTGGCCGGCTGACCTCTTTCTCCTTCTAGAACCCACGGTGTCAACGCTAGCGCCAAAGTGGCTGGGGGGGTCTCAGCCCGAGAGGCCCTCCGCGCCCTGGAGTCACCCCAGGGCGCATGAGCGTTGAGCCCCGCGGGTGGGCACGCGGGGCACCCTCGTGGCGAGGTGGCGCGCGAAGACCTGCGCTCAGCGGCCGCCCAGGGCGCGCGCACTCTCGGGTGTCGCCCATTCGGCCC
Source organism: Talpa occidentalis (assembly GCF_014898055.3). Classification (NCBI taxonomy): domain Eukaryota; kingdom Metazoa; phylum Chordata; class Mammalia; order Eulipotyphla; family Talpidae; genus Talpa; species Talpa occidentalis. The sequence goes on from NW_023602073.1 coordinate 11,941,044, forward strand.
GCCGCGGAGGCCCAGGCCGGGTCCACAGCCCCCGCCATGGCGAGTTTCTTCAGGCGCAAGTATAAGAGCGGGGACCTGGTGTTCGCCAAGTTAAAGGGTTATGCCCACTGGCCGGCCCGGATAGAGCAGATGGCCGAGCCCAATCGCTACCAAGTGTTTTTTTTCGGGACCCACGAGACGGCCTTCCTGGGCCCCAAACACCTCTTCCCCTACGAGGAGTCCA